>NC_047056.1:74707605-76142011 GCF_000738735.6 Corvus cornix cornix | reverse complement strand
TCATGCGTCTATCAATAAAGGCCTGAGAAAAAAACATTCATCATTTCATCTTTCAGAAGTAAATTTTAGTGATGAGCCCAGAACTCAAGCAGTTACTAAATATTTGTTGAAATAACATCCAAAAACAAAAAAAATACTTGCCATTTATAACCATGTGCTAAACTGGAAAGCAACGACCTTGGTATAGAATCAAACTCCATTGCAACGTATCAAGATCTGGACTCAAAATGTTTTCATCCTTTTCTTTTTATTAAAAAAAAAGTGCTTGCTACATGAAAAGAATAAATTTTGATCTGGAATTTTCAGAAAAAAGAATAAGGAAGCAACCATTTGCCGCTAAATTATGACCCTTTTGAAAAATTAGTTTAACCTCATGAATATGAGCAGTTCTAGGAAACTAATATTTAAAAAATAAACACTAAGAAACACTAGAGTTCTCATCTAATTTTAAGCTAACAAAAAACAAGGAAATGTAATAAAAAATGGAAATAAAAAATATATATCAGCTTCTGCACATTTTCCCCCTTTTCTCTTACAGTTTTATTTATATATTAAACCTCTATCTATTTCAAATTTTATGAAATCTCTGCTTTTCTACTTTTGAATAGATCGAGTGTTTTAACTTTTGGCTACTTCTAATATTGTGCTTAGGAGTTTTGTTTTCCTACAAGACATCTGTCTCATCTTCTGAAATATATTACATTCCCAGTTTTCATTTAATTTTAAATTAGATCAAAATAGAATAGAAATATAAACTAAAACCACTATATGTTTTCCTGTTAGTTACTTTCTTTCCTTCATTTTCCCCCTAAAGTTCAGATGCTCTTCTTGCCCTATTTAAATAGACACAAACTATAAGCAAGCAGTTAGAAAACAGGTACAAGTTGTTCTCTGTAAAGCTGCATTTGTGTAACATACATCCACTCCAGTAAACCTCAAAAAAACTAGTATTAATGATACTAGAGGTCAGTGGAAACACAATTATTGATTTTGATGAGCTTTGGATTAAGATCAAAAGAAGCTGGAAGTTTTAATAGGTCATTTCTCATTGGGGGTGGAATAAGATTTTCACTCACTGCTGAATCATAAATAAGGAACAATATAATAATTTATTGTTTAACTCTATCCTGTCTTGAAAAAATAAATGTTTTTGTTGGAAGTAGGTTTCGGAGCATATTGCATAAAAAATCCCAGTAGTACAAAGCCAATTTCATGTTTTATGATTTTGAAAATATGAAAACTGTGAAGAATTTCTCACTTGGTAAATAAATGCTCATTCATTTGTCTCATGGTGTATTTTAACAATTTACCTTTGCTCTATAGTTGACTAGAGACAGCAAAGATGAGTTCTGCTTGTTATAACAGGAGATTGCCAACCCATATGGTTAAACGAATCATATTTCCCATTACAGTCCATTATAGCATCCCATAGTTTTCTAAAACTTACAGTTTTTCAGATGAAATTTTGTATGTTTGTTGTCTCTGAATATGATGTTTATTGGTACTGTCATTATTCTTATTACTGGCTATTATTCTCTGTGTGAAGATCATTTATGCAAGCTGTTTGACAAGTTTTGAAAGGCAACCAAGAAAGGGGAGAGGAAGATAATGTTTTATTTCATGTAAACATTCCTATTTTTAAGACCATTTAACAGCTTTAATGCTTCATATGATGACAATAAAATTTAAATTTTCCACTGCATTGTATTTATTGCAAGTGTATCTGAATACTCCCAGAAAAAAAAATGGGGTAAAAATCTGAGAACAAATAACATAATATTAGACTTTGATATTTGAGAAATATTATCTGAACCTGTAATTAAAGACTGAAATAATGAATACATGCAGAGACAAAGCTGAAGTTGAAGCTGTAGCTGAAGTGCTACAGAGCAGACTGAATACTTAACACAGCCATTTAGGAAACAGCACTATACAAAAAGAGTGCATCATTTGACTTGCAATAGAACTAAGCCAAGGAAAAAATGAAAAGGAGTGTGTTTCAATTTCAGCAATAAATGTCTAAGCTATTAGTAGAATGTATTTTCCACTTAATAATAAGGTACCATAAAAAATATATGATGTAACACTTAATACTGCAACCTGATTAATATTTTTACATCAGTTCTATAAAATAGAATAAAAACTTGGGGGATAGTTTGTATTTCTGGTGATACTGAAAACCTTCTCACTGGCATGTTGTCAGTAGATGTCTTTTTAAATATTCCCAAATGAGTTTTTTTTTAACCTTCCTTGCTTTCTTCTTCCTTTTTTTCCTTCTTCTTTTTTTCCCCCTCAATTCAATTTGCACTTGGTCTTTGAAGTTTACTCTCTGTCTTTAATTACCTTTGATGGACTGGTTAGACTCTTTCCACGGAACAATTCATAGACTTAGGCTAATATATCATAAATGAGAAATCTTCTGCTTGAAGCACCATTTTAAAGAACAATTTGAAACTGGAAGGACACATCACATTGACATACACTCAATAATAACATTTCACAGCTTTTAACTAAGCTGGTAGGCATGCTTTTTTCCCCCCCTTTTTAAAGTTTTATTTTCTCCTCTCAGAGACAGCTGCCTATTCCTGTTCATGTATGGTTTCTGCCAGTACTCTGATGTCTTTATTTAGGGAATTATAAAGAATTGCTTGGAGTCTTATGCAGTTTCAAAAAACTTGCCATAGAAGGGGAGGAGGATAAAACTTATTCAGAAGACAGATGACAGCTTTTCATCTGGGGATCATACAGAAGGACGCTTCCTTCTATAAAAATAGATCCTGCAATGTTGTTTTCTCCTCACATTTTCAATGACCAATCATTCTCAAAAAGAAAGAATACACTTAAAACTGTGAAGTCAGTGCAATCCTACAATTCTCATTCAGCCAAACTGGTATTTTTACAATTATTACTATTTTACACAGTAAGGCATGCAGAACTGGCTCCTAAAAAAACCAGATTGTTCCCACAGCCACCCCTCCCATCCTTCAAGAAACAATACCAGCCTGAGTCAAATCAGCTTTCACTAATTTTGTTTCATAAAGAGACCATTTGAATTGTATTTGTTGACAGTGTCTTTTTTTGTCTGTATCAGAAAACCAACAGAATAGAGGAACATTGTGATCATTATTAAATAAACTGTCATGCTATTTAACTGAATGAAGTGATTTAAATGTCACTATAATGAGCTGTTTGGAGTTTATTTTTTAGATTATAATCTGTTAATTAACAATTAATGTGTGCTTTTAAGACATAGCCCACTGCAGGAGGTACTGGTGAGGCATTTTGCCTCAGCAGGAGTGCTAGGCAGTAGTTAACACAGAATAAGCAACTGGGACAGATCCTCAGCTGGTTAGGATTTAACTTTGTATTTTCTAGAGTACAAAAGAAACCAGACTTTCATATGGAAATAGGCCATGGAAGTGTCTTTCAGCAAGTGGGAAAGGGTAGGGTCGTACCTTGTGAGGGTCCTAAGCAATTGTATTCCCTGGGGATGGAAAAAAGTCATAATGCTGGAGTTTCATTAGCAGTATAGACAAGCGGGGATGAACCATTTAGCTGACCTGCTGCTACCAATTATACCAAGTACTGAAGGATCACTGATCATGCCGTTTGCCAGAAGTGTTTCAAGCATAAATAAAGAACAAAGCAAGCAACGTTTGTACTTACAGGTTGGCAGTAGGGGAGTTATAAAGATTATCACTCTTATTTTATTCCAGGTCTTATGAAGGGTTGTTGGCCTGGGTAAAGTAGTTCCGTCACTGCAAATTTCAGCTTCAGCTAAGCTAGCTTGTTATGCAGAAATGTGAAGTAAATATGCTCATATTTACTGAGCTAACATCAAATTATTCTTTTAGCCTAGTTATTACTGACCACGCACCAGTGTGGATGCCATTGGCCCCCATAACAGCAAAAGCTTTTCAATCCTCTACAGATAGAAACTGGAAATTTTAATTTAAAATAGATACATACACCCCACCCCACTACCTATATTCATAAGAGATGGTTCTGCAGTCCTAGTAATTTTGTTCAAATTCTACAAGCCAGAATATGATTGAGAAAGGTTTTCTGAACACTTTTTTTTGTTATTTAGTGATTAAAACCAGTGGCCAGAGGTTCATCAGTTAATGTCAGATCTTTGAGATTACACAGCTGGCTTTTGTTTTTTTATCTCACCCAGCTTGCATCTCAAATGTATTGATATTGCTTGCTTGTCCTGAAGAGTTAGAGGATAGCAAATATATCTGTTTTGTAAATGAAGAGCTAGCAAACATTAGAACTAAAATCAAATTACCTCAATTACAAATATGTGTAGCTGTATGTAGAGGGATTGTGTCACACTACAGATAAATGTCTTCGATATCCTTTTTACACTGGTGTGTTCTGTGTTCATCAGCTGATTACTCTTGTCTTTTTTTTTCTTTTTTACATCAGTCCTTAGAGAAATATCAAGTTCAACTTAATAAAAATAACAAGTATACTTACTCCACAAAATCTCAGTGTAGATTTTCACCTGTACCTGGCACTTGTAGAAAGATATCCTCTGTGTTGTGTTCAAGTTTCCAGCCACCTGAATGCTTCCCACACCCTGCCTACCTGTATACAGATTTATGTGCATTCATGGACCCAGAATGGATAATTTCAGTTTTTGCCATGTATTTTTTATGCCTCTTGACTTATATACAAACTTTTTCTTCACTGAATTTGAGTTTCCTAAAATATTACATCCCTGTCTAAAGTCCTCTTGTCTAAAATATATTTTTGAAATACAGTTGTAAACAAATCTGTATAAACAAAATCAAGGAGTGATGAGAAAGTTCAGTACAGAGAAACAGAGAACTTGTTAAAAGGAAAAAGCTTATCTGGGCTTAAAGGAAAAATAATTCAGAAAGAGAAGGAGACAAAGCAAGAGGAAAATATATTTTTGCGGTTATTTGGAAGCATCACAGTTTTAATTTAAACAGAGCCATTAGCTATGCTAGCTGACACAGGGCAGCTTGTCTTCACACCACCAAAGTCTCTACCTAATTAATGAGAACTGCTGGCCCACAGTAGCTACTGACCTGTCTCCAGGAAGCCTGGAGGAGAGAGTGCTGGTTGGCTTCAGCCAAAACTGCACAAGAGCTGGGGCTAATAATGTGAGACCACAAGTGAATGAGTGTTTCTGAGATGATAACTATGTGTTGTTTGAGTTTCTTCTGTGGAGCTGCAGGTACAGCTCTGCGCCCTCTCTAACAAGCTCCTCTCTCACCTGTGCTGGTTTGAGATAGGAATTGGATCATCTCAGGTGTTTCCTGGTTGAGCTCAAATGTGCCTTCAAGACACTGCATAGACACCCTCCTTGGTATCTTCACTAGTAAATGGAACATAACACAGTATCAAACTAGGCCCATGGGATATCTTATGTATTCTCTACTGCCTCATGTAAAATTTGACTTTTTTTCTTGGAAGAGAAAAGAAAAATTGAATCAAAAATTGCAATTACAATTATTGATTCTACAAAAAATTATTATATATCTTTTATTATTATATGAATTTATTGGGTTTTTTCTTTTCCTTACCAGAAACTCTAATGCTACATTGAACACAGGATTATTTACAGCTCTTTGCTTATCACAATGCAGTTTTCAGATAAATAAAATAACAATTTATCCTCCATTCACTACAAAGGGTAAATTCAGAGATAACAGTGGTCTGGGGATTTAGAAATTGTGCTAAATTCATATGGTAATGAACATCTGTGATGTTTTGATGACTCACTTGCTCAAAAGGATACAATCCCCAGGTTTCATTATTGTCTTTGAAAACTTGCAGGAAGTCCCACACGGAACACTGATGACAGACAACACAGGATGGTTTTAAGCAGACTCCCAGTAAGACAGAAGGCAACGCTAGGCTATATCCCAGTGTGATACAATGGCTGATGTCTAAACATGGAAAATGTCTCAATATTTTAATGTTTTAATGATGTTCTAAAACATTAGTGAAACTATAACATAATGAATCACCCTGAGTGGTGTTGTAATTTTTTGCCTGTTTGTTTGTCTTTCTCCATTTGCTGAAGTGGCACAAATCAAGCTACCTGCAAGGAAACTCCTCTCAATGGCTTAATTCCTTTCTTTTTCCTCTCCTCCCACTCCTCCCATGACAGAAAAGACTTTTTTCAACCGTGTTCTGAGAATTTAAGAGTATGTTTTCCTAATCAACTGTGTTAAGACACTCAGCCAATTACAGTGGACAAATTTCTTTTTAAGAAATAGGAATACCTCCTCCTCAAGTTATTTTGCAACCAGTTTAATAAGATCAAAGAGAGAAAAACACCAAAAATCAGTTTTGAAAGGGAAGTCACAAAAATTTGCTATTCAGAAAGCTGTGGAAAATCCAGGAAAGGGTAAGATAATGCAGAAAATCCAAATTCAAGCTACTGCTCAGAGTAGAAAAGGAAGGACTAGGAAAGATATTGAGATATGAAAAGTATGTTTCAGGTGACATCAGAAAATTTGTTGTTGTCTGAAGCATTATCTCTGCCAAAAATGTCTATATCCTTGGCAGGAAGGGAAAGCTATGAAAGCCCTTGCAACAGATGCTGCATTCAGCCCACAGAAGCCTGTACTCACAGGAGTGTGAATGTAAGCTGCCTGTATGGGAAACAGGTAGCTGGACAGCATCAATGGACCAGTGCTTTGTTTAACCCTCTTGACCTTCTGTATGGGACTTGACCACCATTAATCTTACTGAGCTGTCTGCAACAGGATCTTTTGCATTAAAGCTCCTTTTTTTTGTAGGGTTAACTGTCTGTCTTAAGCCTTATTAATAGGAAATAAAAAAATACTTCATTCCTGAGAGGAACATGAGTTCATCACATGCTGCTTTTGAATTCATCTTTTTTCCCTCGTCAACTATTTTACCAAGATGATTATTTACAAGCATCTTTGCAATGACTCATGGATTAATGAATTTATTATAGAGTTAAAATTAATGAAAGTACTCGATTGAATAGGTGAGATGCTTGATTTTTGTAAACATAAGGATAATTTACTTCATGACCCTCATAAAATGACTTTTGGGTTATAGTGGAAAAGAAGATTTAGAGGCACTGCATTTTTGTGCACAATTTTGATGCCAGCTGATTTTTATAACGCATTGAAATTTTTATTTTGTGCCCAGTTTTCCTGCTCCTACCAGAGTCTGTAGTTTCTGAAGACATAATCCAAAATAAATGAATTTATGGGTTTATAACAAGGGTACTTGGGATTTTTATAGTTAACAACAAGTTTATTGCAGAGATCCTTCCCTTAAGGCTTTAGGGTTTATGCTTTCTCTGATATCAAAGATCAGGAAGAAACCTAAATGCAGATTTTTCTACACTCTCTTGCTCTATGCTCTTAGGTCTTCTTTCTGTTGTCTTTGAACTGGCCACAATAGGAGACAGTCTATTAAATCATGTTTGGGCTATCACAACAATTCCTTTTTCCCTAAGAATACTTTCCAATCTGTTTTAACTTTCAGGATGTTTGGCCGAGCTATACGTCTCTTTTTCTATCACTTAGCTCTCTTAAATCCTGGGTGGTTCAAATTGTTCCAAATTTTGTTGAAGGGATTATTCTTTTAATTGCAATTTTTCAATGGGTATTTCATGATCTGTATTCACTGTACAACCATAGAAAAGTTTTAATCCTAAATAAGATGTTGAATAATAATTAAAACTACTGGAGATTTGATTAAGAGTGTTCAGGGATTATAAATTAGAATTAAAGGTGGCTATTGGGTCCAGGGGTAAATTCAAGGACTTTAGAAATCTTTACAAGTAAAACAAAAAACAGAACAACCCCACACATACCAAAGAAAGCCATGAAACATGTTTTTCAAAGTGATTAAGAAATTTATTGGACTAAGGATTTCCTCTGGGAAGCTGTCTAAAAAAGCCACATAAAAACAATAGAATGCACTTTCTGAGCTCCACCGAGAGTTCATTGTGTATCATGGGAGATATAAACTCTGATTAGCTTCAGAGGGAGTGTTAAATGCCTGAACTGCTAAAGAAAAGTGTGTATATGGGGGGCAGAAGTGGAGCAAGAGAAACCTTCGAGGAGAAAGAGAAAATCAGGAAGTGAAGGCTGAATTTTATTTCCCATCACAAATGTGACCTCTTCATACAGTGAGCAAGTATCCAATCTTTTTTCTATTTTTCCCCAGAAAGTTGCATTATAAAATGGGCTTTAAGAATACCTCCATCATATAAATCAAAGGGAGGACATGTTGCATAATATCACAAATACATTATGAAATGAGTGAAAGTGGACTATTTTATCCTGATAACCACAGACTGAAAATTAATCCTCTTAAACACGGTAAGAACTCCTTATTTTAGCTAAGCAATAACACGTGCATATTTATATTTTAAAAATTGTACATAAGTGCATATACATTTGCATGTATGTGCATACTTATTTTACTTTTTACTGCAACTTTTTGCAATTCTTCATCACAGTATTAAGCCTGAAGATGATTGCATTATCCTTCATTTCCAGTAAATTACTAGAAGATGTCACTGAAAGTTCAGAAGAAATCACAAATGTGTGAATTTTGAGAAATGTCTTCCAAAAATATCAGCACTATCTATGTTTTTAATGTAAAGTTTTATGGAAAGATTCTCTTCTGGTACCAATTAATGTAACGGCAGAGATGTTAAGATTATTTCTACCAGAGAAGGCTAGTTAAAATGCCTAAACTCTCACCTTCTAATTACACATGTGGTCATGCCCATAGAAATGCTCATTTTCTAACAAAATCACAGGGTAGTCTGAGTTGGAAGGGAACTGAGCTAATCTCAGGGTCAGAAACAGGGCAAGAAGTGGTTCCTCTAAAAAAAGTAATCCTCTGACGTCTCTGAGATCATCGGGCACTTAGAAGCTTCTAGCTGGAAAATGTGGCAGACAAGGTCTCTTTGTGATTTCCTGGGTATAATTTTACCTGGGATTCACAGTAAATAGGACTTGACTACTTTGGAATTGAACTCCACTCTTTCACGTTTTCTACATTTTCTTATAAGCTATCCTGTATTTCCTCATTGGTGTATATTAAAAACCTCCTGGATATGCAGCTGTGACTTTATATCGGTAAATGATGAAAATAACTCAGAAAATCAATTAATTTGCCTCTAGCAAGGCATCAATTTTACATATGAATAGCAAAACAGTAAGTCTTTCTGAACACTGCCATTTCCCTAATACCTTTCTTTTTTCTTTTTTTTTTTTTTAATATTTTATTCCAGACTGGAAAAAAAATGAAAAGGTTAACATTTTTTATTAGAAAACAATCAATTTTGATTTGATCAAAAAGTGTTGCTCAGGTAGCAATAACATGAATGTGATTTGGGCATATTGCATTTTTTGAGCATATTGAAGTATGACTTATTTGTAAAGAATCAGTTTTAAATGAAAACTTGAAATAGTCAATATAAAATTCAGAAATTTAATATATTTATATTTTTAATAAATTCTGAGGTTTTTTAAAGTATCACCAGAAGATAGTTCTCGCATTTTGACAGGAGAAGGCTTGTTCATTCTTTTAAAAAACCCTCACAAAACCAATGTGGTTATAAGAAGCATATTTCAAAAAACTTTTTAAATTACAGTACAACTTTGATTAAACTGTCCAACTGGTTGTGATTTGATTTAACTATATGAAGTATGGATCAAGCTTTTAAAGTCATGAGAGCTTAATCTCTGCCTTGAGCATCTCTGATATGGTACTTTATGTAGACATATGACTAGCACTGATTGATAATTGCCTTTGCATATAATTTTGAGAAGGAAGTAGCATGTCAACCAACAAGAAATTATGATTTTTTTCAGTGATCTCCCAAACTGACATTGTAGATTCTTGACAGAGGGAAGAGTTGCAGTCCATGTAGTCATTGCCCAAGTGCCTACCCCCAAAGCACAAAGATGGTACCTCTTTGCTTTTTGCAGCTGACTGTAAAAGGAAAACAGTGCACTGTAAAGCAGAATGGTGACAGACCAGAGGATACCAGAGATTACTAAGAACCACTAATTATGTGTCATACATTCAAAGTGGGAATGACAGCATCATTGTGAGTGACAGCAGGAATTAAAATTCCCTGGGGGAAGACACAGTGTTAAGCGATGTCCCACAGACAGATTCAGAGGTAATATGGGTCCCATGAGTTGAAATTAAAATTCAGGAGAATTTTATAATTCTAGCTGAGAAGCTGAAGTTGCCTGAGACTGAAAAAAGGATGTATCAGGTCCTAAGCATTTATTGGCAACACTCCTGTAGTTTCAGGCCTGTATGTTCTCTAAACCTGTAACTGTTATGAATGATTCTTTATTTGTCATTATTCCATCTAGTATTACATGTGTTTTTAAATACCAACCTTGTAACCATTTGCCCCTCTGAACTTCATCAGCTCAGACAATTATATCTTGTGTTCTTCAGCATACTGAGAACTAGGTGTTTATCACATGAGATTTCAAACCATTCATGATAGTTTTATAAAGCAATTATCACAGAGTTATAATTTATGTAAATGTATTACAGTATTTTTCCTGATAACTTCATTCTGGCTGCATACCTGTGTTCTTCTTCATCTCCTGTGGAATCGGCTATTATGCATATGCAGTGACAGATACATGCAGATGGGAAATTACAAGTGTTCTCTAATTTGCTTCTGTGTATTACTTGCATTTTTGAATTTGCAAAGTCTCTGAATGAATGAGGAACTTGCATGTTTTCTGTGAATTTCACTTTGTGTTTTTTATAGCATAAATATAAAAAGTGTGTTTTGAATATGTCTAATGAAAGTTGTACACTGATCTCAAGATATTAAAAAAAAAATAAAGAGACTTTGTCTACAGGCAAAGTTAATAAATAAAGGAGAAAAAAACCTCTGTGTATTAAACTGCAGATATGACTGGACCTTCAGCTTTTTTAAAATAAAAATTCCAAAACTCACAGTCTTTTAATTCACAATTCCATTTTGTATCAAAATGTATCTGAACAATTTGAGGCTCTGAACTTTCTAAAATGCTGTAATAAGGATTTGTATGAAACATCTTGTCTGTACTCCTTCTCACCAGATCATAATAACAAGAATATCAATAAGCTTAGGTATTTTGCAGAAAAATAGAATTAGGGTATTTTTCTGGTTTTTAACAGATTTTTCTGCTCCATCATAAAAAGAATACATTCAATATAAATTTTATTTCAATATTTTTAATGAAAAATTGACTTTTCAGGTTTGATTTCAAATAAAATACAGGCATGCAGGTCTGGAGCTTGATCCAAAGCCAAGCAGACCTACATTAGGTCTAGTGCAGTCAAAATGTTTAAGGTAATGAGAAAAAAAGCAAATTTAAGTAAGTTTTGTAACAGTTTGTTTAAATCTTTTATTTTTATTATAGTATAATGAATACAATTTACATATTATTTCTGAATTCTAAATCGACTTATTAAAATAGGTGAAACAGTTCCTGGAATCTTCCATCAATACAATTTATTTACTTGTTAGTACACATTTAATTTTATAATATTTATTGCTTTGCTTATGGGTGGAGAAATTTAAATTAAGGACTATTTTTTATTTTTCAAAATTAACATGACAATTGCAAATAGATAAACTGCTCCATATGCAGGAATATATCAAACCCATAGGGGCACCTTTCTTCAAGTTCAAAGGGAGATTAATGCACTTGTTATGATGTAAATTACACTTCTAGCACTGACACGAAAGAATTGCTATAAAAAATGTACTGTAAATATATATAACTTTGGCACCAGATAATAGTTATGTGTCATTAATTTAAAATGTATATTTTCCTCTGTAAAGTCCCTAACAGGATACAAACATTTTTCCCTATGTGTCTCTTTTACTCCCTCAAGAAAAGATCCACTGTTTCTCAATTACTTGGTGGCTGAAATGTAAGTCAGAAATTCACATCTGTGAATTCAGAATGCTGGGAAAAAAAGTGCTGGGTAAAAATTAAAAAGTTATTTTTTAATATACTTTTTACTTTGCAATATATTAATTTTTAGTTATGTGAATTTTAATTATCTGTTTGAGATCTTTTAATGGAATTTAATCTTCCATAGTGAAGAAAAATATTTGATACTCCAAGATTTTTAGAACATTTTGGAAAATAACCAAAACCGCAGGGTTCCTTATACATTTTACATTTTATTTGTGTTGATGAATTGACAATATATATCCTCAGTTGTTATTTTTTCTTCTACTGTAAGCAGAATTAACACTTTAAGCTGGATAACCTATGACAGAAGGTCTATGAGATCATACAGATTGAAGTTTGATGACAGACTGAAGGAAGTAAACAATCTGAAAGTTATGCTGGAATGCAACTCATATCTAGACTATTTAGACTTAAATTTTTCATATCTGGTGTTCAGTGTAAAGGAAAAGCCTGAGATATGAAAAGAAAAGACACCAAAGTCTATTGGAGAGCCTAAAGTAGCAATAAGTGGAAAACCTCAAGGATGGTTAAGAAGGACTACTGAGGTTTGGAGAAAGGGTGGGACCTATGATTTTTAAGGAAAGTGGTCTCTTAGATCTCCAGATTACTGAAAGACATAATGAACAGGTCTTCAGAGTGAAAAAACCCAGGCATTACAGACTCAGAAAAGCAGTAGAAGGGAGGAAAAAGGAGATCTAGCAAGGTGTAGGTAGAGGTACACAGAGGCAGAGTATAGGACATCAAGGGTAGAGAAATTATTCTTAACATTATTGAGTAGCATTTTGGGACTGAAGGCTTGCAACTGGGTCATTGGCTAAACTCTGGCCTGAGGTTAATCAGCAGAAAAATAAATCTTCGTGGTGTGTGCGGATGGATCTTTCAGCAGGAGCAGAACAAGGGGTTTGTTCTGGAATCCACCACAGATTCCATCCCATGTGACTGTTGTTATGGTGCTGCACATGTACAGATTGCACAAGAAGGAGTTTTAGGAATGAGTACCTCCACAACTAGCAATGCCTACCCTTTCAGACCTGTATTTACAAAACTACTGGCCTGAAAACTAGGTCCCTGACAACCAACACGTTCAGAGGAAATTCAGCTTCGCCAAATTGACTCAGCCTATAAGTGTACGTTAAATGCAACACAATACTGAAAAAGAGCCAAAATGGGTCAGGAAATGTCTGCTTTAGATAGTGGCAGTGTAAACAGTTTTGCTAAAAGTAACAGAGAGCTACTGCACTGTGTAAAGTTTTATTAGATTTAATCTCCCGTTAAAGTTAGTTCCTTTGCAGATCAGGAGTAAAGAATTATTTTATAAGCACAGTGGATCAATATAAAATTGAAGCTTCTTTTCCAGACAGTCTAGTTCTTATGAAAAAAATTACTATCCTAACGGGAACAAGAAGAAACCCAGGATACTACTTCTAATATTTAAAAGTGATCAATGACTATGCAACTTCAGATAAAAACAGGCTGGCTCAAAAATTTAAAAGAATTTTAAATATTGCCATGCTGAACACTATCAAGGAGTGCCATGGGAGAATTGGCCTTGTCCTGCCTTGGGGGTTGCAATGCCACCAGTGCTCTGAACAGCCATGCTGCAACAGTCCCAGGGCCAGGAAAAGGGCAGCCTGATCCTAGTTTTAGAGTTTAGGGCACTCATTTACATTCAGGAAAGACACATCTCCCCTCCTGGGATTCATGTCTGTTTTCCTTCATCTTTTATTCCATGTACTCACGTTTCTGAAATCAGGGACCACATCTGCACATGGGAGACTGAGCTGAACCCTTGGAAATCCTCAGGGTGGGCAAGGAGATTCCTCAGATAACTGGGCGGCTTCAACTGGCTGCTGAAAACCAGATGGAGTGTGCTGCTTTAAGTGGAACAAAAGAGATCTTTCAGTGGTCTGTCTTCATTCAGGTGAACAGAATCTCAGTCAGTGCCTCATCAGAAAGAAATCCCATTGACTATGATAACTTCACTTAACCTTAATTCCAGTTTTTAATGAAAGACATGTCTTTTCCTGTTTAAAAAAATTCCTTTAACCCATTTTCCAGACAATTTACCAGATTGGCCCCGGTAAAAAAAATCTTTAAAAATTGTGTTCAGGATTTCAGTTACAAACTTCTAGATACTATAACTGTGAGTCAGATTTGAGATGGGTTCTGAGCTAAATTTTTTTTTTATTTTGAAAGAAACTCATAAGTGTAGTCCTGTCTTTGTCCAGAGAATTCCTGGGTTGAGATAAAGACAGTTTAATAGAGAAAGCAAAAGCCAAGCACACAAGCAGAGCAAAGCAAGGAATTTATTCACTGATTCTCATGGACAGGTGGGTGTTCAGCCATCTCCAGGAGAGCAGGGCCCCTTCACAGGTAACAGTGACTTGGGAAGAAAAACTCCATCCTCTGAATATCCCCTCCTTTCTCCTTCTTTCTCTCACTTTATGTGAGCATGATGTCATATGGTCTGGAATAACCCTTTGCTTAGTTGGGGTCAAAAACCTCTCTAGTTATCAACCCTGTGTTTAGTACAAATCCAAAACACAAGGTCATACTAGCCACTCTGAAGAAAATAAACCCCATTCAGAATCAGCAGAAATTATTTCAAGCTTAGCATTTTTACTAACTTGAAGCTCTGATACAGAATAAAACTATAGGATTTCTCCTTACAGTTCTTTTAAGTACTGTTTTCCTCTCTTCCCAAACACTTGTGGTGTAACAATTATTAATTATATTTTGATAAAGATCCCTTTTGTTCTAATATTATAAGGAGAGAATTATAACCTTTTGGGTTATAATCTTTTATAAACATTTTTTCTATATGATAGAGCATATTAGTCAACAGAGGTACTAGGAGCAAAAAATTATCTTTTAATAATTTTTTGCATATATCCTCTCAGAGAACAGATTTTACACCTTGTTCGGTAGAACATGTCCTGTACCTGAGTTCATACCTGTTGCATACATTGTTTTGTGACTAAGCTAATATAATAAAGGTACCCAAAGACAGTATCTGTGGTTTTAAGATCATAATAATCTGAAGGTAAGTAACAGCACAAAGGAACTTGAATTTAGCAGCACTATCACTTTAATTTTTTAGGATCATATCACTTTTTAATTTTTTTATTTATAACCTTAGTTAGTAATCTCAAAAGGGTATGCTTTTCAAACTGTATAGATTCTTCAGAAAATGTAGTCCTATGGAGCTCTTTAGAATCCATGAATGTGGTTTAGATATAACCGAGCCTTGGAACTTTATAGAGGTTCAGCAGGTGGCAGTAAGATGTGGAACACAACCATCTAGGAAAATGTGGTATTTCCCACAGCTGTAGGTTACTGGTATGAGGAAAGACACTTTATTCGGCGAAAAATATTATTCAGCCCAGATGAAAATTTATTCCTGCCTGACAGCACTGAAAGCTGTACGGGCCTTCAGCATTTCATCCTGGGACTAAGTGAATCAGAGGGTAGGACTGCAATGGGACTATGACTGCTTTCTGTTGTCTGTAGGCAACTAAGGTAGCATGGCCACAGTTGTGACAGTTCAAACTGTAGACTTTGAAATTGTTAATTGTTCCTACTAGAAGGACTTTCTTAGTTTCAATGCTCCAGAAAGTTTCTTCTCAAGATTTGCCAGAATACAGCTAATGACCTTGAAACTGATTCCCAGCTAGTAGAAATCAGTGAAGGCAGTAATTGGTCATGATTTATACCAGCTGAGTTTCTATATTCTTATCTCTCTAATGCTTGGGGTTTTTTTCCCAAGATAAGATTTTTGATATCACTCCAAGCTATAAAGAGATTCAAATTTTAATTTTCTTTACCTTTTTTGTTCCAGTTCCAGAATTTAATCAGACGGACAGGTTGTTGTCATTCCCATTACTGTTATGATAATTCTTGCTGTTCAGTCTTAAAGAAAATATGCTATGCTCATTTTAGCCTAAACTTTACCTCCCATACTGACTTCTTATTTGGCTTGTTGTCTTTGCATGTCTCCTCTGATCAATAGCACATATGTATTTATTGTTGAATTGGATCTTCTACCAAACTCGACATGCCCTTGTAATGCATATTCCATAAACTACTAAATTAGAAGAGCTAGAAAAGTTTGTGGAAATAACAGGGCAGTGTTTCCTCATTCTGTTGTCTGTAAAACAAGAAATGATTGTACTGGAGTCTGAGTTTCAAACTTTGCAAAATATTTTGACACCGAGGCATTGAAGGTTTGGGTAATTTGGTATGGAGGTATGTTGCTGTCTTGAATTCTGACAGCATTGTGTGTATTAATGTAACTGATCAATGTGCTTGACATGAGATATTTTTTCCCTAGAGTGCTCCCAGATGTTTCTCAGAATATATTTCCTCAAAAGAAGTCAAACTGCTAAGTTCATTTTGCCTCCTAGTGCGAGCCATCCACATTGCAAGGAAAAAAGCTAAAGCTCTGTGTGGAAAGGCCAGCAGGAGATATAAAACACAATTTTAGACTCTGGTCATTACTGAACACCACTAAGAGTAGTAGCAACTCACAGATTATATTGTCTCAGTGCCATAGTATTATTATATCATGAAGCCCTGTAAATGAAAAATAAAAATCTAACCCTCTTCCTGACATGTCATTTTATTTCTGATTCTCAAATCAAAGTGAAGCAAAAATTAAAGAAAATGTACAGTGTATCTAGAGAGTGCAGAGGTTTTATTCCCTTGAAATAGCTTGGGAACTTCAGTTAACGTTAGCCATGTCACATGGCAATTTTATCTTAATGAAAGCGATGCAGCTTGCATGTTCCTAGTAGAAGTTCTGCATTTCCATTAGTTTCATCATTACGTACTCGTGGTATATATCTGTGGACAGAAATATAGCTCTTCATGCTTCATGTCATTCAGTACTTGAGTGACAGTAAATACCAAGCCATTATGGTCACAGTGCTCTGTCTGACCAGGGATAGATAAGTATAGAACATAAAATGGGTAACTATTTTGTGATTTTCAGTTGAGAGGAGCTTGTCTAGCTCTACTGTCTTGCTAGAATGAGAATTATCTCTTGGCAGACTTAAGCAGTTACAGAGTACACTGAGATAGAAGACACTTGGGGAGGAAAGTTCCTGTGGTTCAGAAGTGAATAAAGGAAGTTACTAGCACTGTTCCAGAAGTACTGCATTCACTAAGGGGTAGTGCAATGTTATCACCTTCCTGTGATAAGTGTTCCATAGCCTGGTTTGGGTGCAGAATGGTGAAACTGAGAGTGTACTCCCACAGAATCCAATACGGCTCACACAGACACAGACTGAGTCTCTTTTACCTGCTATTGGCTACGCCTGAACTCACACATGACAGGTCAGGTTTTCCTCTCTTCAGTTCAGTCCATTAAAATATCCAGCTGCTTTTTCTAAGGAATAAGGCAGTTATCTCCAACAGTGAAGCTACTTTTCTGTCTCCAAGCATACACACCTCTTATTTCTTGTGAGCTAGAAAAAATGTAGTTGTCTGTACACCATGGTAAAGGAAATATTATCTCTCATCTGGCCACTGCCTTTAAAAAATACACTCCTTTTAGCTTATCTGATAATTTTTGCTGAATATTTTATCTCAGAATCACTTTCATTTTTATGGAACACATTGGATCATCACCTAGAACAAAAAGACAGAGTGGAGCATCTTAAAGTGTCTTTGTATATATTTAAAAATCTGCGTCCTCTAATTTTAAACTGGCATAAATGTCTTCTTAGTCTTCTTTCAGGAAAAATAAAGGCAAACTAAATAAAAATTAAAATTAAACCAATCACAAAAGCAAATAGAATGTGGAAAAGGTGAAAATTTTGCTTCAGCATGTTAGCATCTAAAGCAAAGGATTGAATTTCTATTTGTATAACCTGGCCATCATAACTAGATTGCCATGACTAATCATATATCTACAGCAAATTTTAACCATGTTCAATAAATTTACAGGCAAGGAGAGCTACAGGGGACCAGCCTGTTTGCCCACTGAGGGGTATAAAAGGAATATTTAAGCAATAGTCTTACTATTTCTTTGATGGATACTTACAAAAGAAACGAAATGGAGAAAAAGAAGATCATCCTTGTTTTGCACAAGGATAGCCCAGACCTGTGCACAAGAGAACTCCTGACCCACAGAGAAACATTTTGAGTAATCCATAGTGGATGTCCAAATCTCATGTACGCTTGTTTAAATAAAACTCTGCACTGAGACGGGCTGTGGATTTTGCATCAGTATTGGTAAACAAAATGGGATGTGGTTGCTAAAGCCCTGGCCAGTGTCCTCAGTTTTTCTTAGAACAATTCCTGGCATGGGTTTGACATCAGCTGGCTCATCCTCACCAGAGAATACACAAACATGTTCTGATACATTTTCTTCAGGGAAAGGAATTTCTTCAAATATGTGTGAGGTAAGCTTTGTTGTTTATCTTCACAATGAGTGAATGGGCACTGATGCACCGTGTTCCCAGTGGAAGAAAGGTCTCTCTTGAAGCGAGAGGGGCCCTACATTATCTCACTGAGACTGCAATGATAGATGAATGGACAGGAACTGTCCAGGCATTTTTTGTTAATGAAATTAGGTATTATTCTGGTACACATACTTAGCACCACTAAGATATTACTATACTACTTACCACTAAAAAGGTAAATTGAGCTATTAAAATAATGCAGGACCACATTCTGTCTTCAATTTCTGCCTGTAGACCCCGGATTGTAAAAACAGAAATTCCACAGAAGGTAGAATCCAGGTAACTTTAAAACCTCTTTCTACATTCAGCATGTATAATTTCTGGCAAATCTTTTTCTTCTGTATTAGTTTCCCTTTCTCCTACATTCACTACACTGTCAAATTTATAATCACATCACTGAATCCTAATAATATATTTTGCACTCTTTCCATACTAATCATTACCTCCTTGTTTTTTGCTGATTAAAAGCACATATATATAAAAATTTCTAATATAATTTTAATGTCTTGTCTATGAGCTTACATTAATTACAGGTTTTCAGAGAGCTAGACCCTCATTCTTAAACTGAAAATTTGCTTTTGCTCTAGTGCCGTGAGACAAGAGGTAGCAGCTAATGTTTATATTATTGATTAATCAGATACTGAAGGGATTAGGTTCTAAGATTGTTTAGTACAGGAAAACCCATACTTATTGCATTAAAACAGATTTTAGGACCTTGTTTATTGGCTATATTCATGGTCAGGCCTCTGGGATATATTCAATCTTAAATGTCTATATTATATGTGAACATAAACCAATCTGTTAAGAGGAATATCTAATGTTGGTCACACAGAGGCAAGTAATTGTAGTAAATTACAGGTCAGTAATTGAAAATGACGATTTACATAAACACTTGTAAATTTAGAAAACTGCCAAAACATTAAATATCTTCAGTAAATAAAGATGAAATTTGGACTAGCACCTGATTTTGGCTACCATTTTCTTTCTTTAATGGATTTTCTCTTATGCATTCATTTTGTAATTTTCATGGATAAAAAATTTCATTGGCTTGGCCATAACTTCTACATGTGTATTCAAACAGAACAATGTCTCTTATAGCTCTCCGGTGTATAATGTACTGACTAGCACAAGCAAATACTGGTTGTTTCTTTGAAAGAGAAAATGTCATTGCTGTTAACATATGTGGAGAGGTTCACACATGTGGAGACCCACATATGTGGGTCTTTATGTGATTGAGCATTTTGAACAGTGTACAAGATAATGGCTTTTTGAGAGTGAGACACATTAAAAAAATATTAAGAGCTGCATTAATAAACTGCACAAATAAACTGCATAAAGAAAATGTTTATTTGATGAATTTAAACCCTTACCTTATTTTCAAACCATCTGCAAAGAAAACATTGTGGTTTTGGGTTTGTTCTAATTTTTTTGTAATTTGGTATGCCATTTTGACACTTAAAATAGGGTGGTGTAAACACCACCTTTTTCAGTTTCCTGAAAAAAGTCATGGTAATTCCAAAGCTCAAAAGTCATGTATAAAATATTGGTTCGGATTCTAAAAAAAACCTTGAATTTTTTACCCAGAAACATTTTACTGTTTTTCTAACTTGAGTTTCAATATCTATTGCAAACACTTGCATGGATGTACATAATTCTACTTATTAACAGCATACTCTTCATTCTGTATTTCTCCTTTTATCAATCGATTCAAGGACAAAACAATTTTGTGATATATTTTCCTGGACTTTTTTCTGTTTGAACACATGGTGTTATTCAATCTTACCTAACAGTATTTCCTATTCTAGCAAGTGATTTCTGGTCCACCTTTTTTATTGTTTTTCTTCCTATCATCAGTGATTGACTGATTCAGTTCATACATTGTCGTGTGTAGCAGTAATTCTGTGGTCCTTATGGCTTTCCATTTTTCATTTTATTTGTGAATAAGAGAATTTTTCTCTTCCACAATGACAATATTTTGCACATCACAAGCATTTCCACCAGGCCTCTATCTGTGAAGTTCTTCCTTCTTCGATCTTATTCTGCTTAAATGGCCTTTTTTTGAAAGTATGCAATATTCCTGCCCAAATACATCTGCCTAGAGTGAAGCTTTGCCATACTGTAGGTGGTGGTGTTTTAGACAACAGTTCCACGCTACCCAGTGTTTGCTGTTCTTGCTCATTCCCTTCTATTTCCCACCCACAAGGACTTCATAAAATGGATTCAAATAAGTAGGTGATTTTATGCAAGACACGTTTTCTTTCTACAACTGTTCTTGAAATTGTTTTCATTTCTATTAATTATTGTCAAGAAGAATCTTGGCAAAAACTAAGTCATGGCTCGTGGCTTGTCTTTATGAGCTCAAAGTCTTTTAGTTCAGATGCCCTTTAAAAAAAAGTGCTTTGATCTGATTCCTTACCTCTAATCTGTAAGTCCCTGTTATGTTGCTGGAGGTGTTGTTGACAGAAAAACTTTTATTTCTTAAACCAATGTAGTTCTGAGTTTTTTAGAAATGCATCTCCTATGATAGCCACTGTATTTAAAAATAAACTTGTTTCTTTAGCTCAAAATTCATCCTGACTGATATAAAGTGGAAAGATGAAAACTTTCCTTACACATCTTAAAAGCATCTTTATGGATAACTAACCTTAGTATAAAAATGCTGATTTCAATTAACACACAAGGTTATTTAAAAATCTAGATATAAAAGGTGTAAACTATAAATAAGAATTTAAATTTGTTCAGATATACAAAATATTACATGCTAATCAACTTTTTGTGGGGCAGTTAAACAGGCTATAGAGCTGCATCTTTAGAAGGATTGATGACACAAGTATGTTCCTTGTAAAAGTAGCTGTGGAGGCTATAAAGGGCATACAGATCATCACAGATCAAAAATATGCCACTAATATTGAACTCTGAGAAAGTAAACAAACTTGGAAATTTAAACATTGCACTGCAGCTAGCTCATATGATTCAGATAAACTACGAGATTATAAAGATGGAAACTTTACTGTGGTCTATGGTATTCTGATTACTTTTGTGTATTCTTTGTCATTTTTGCTGTGACCTCTCTTCCAGTATCAGATGCTGCTACACTGTCCAGATGATATTCAGTATATTTTCTCATTCCAGTACCATACTGCTTAATTCTAACAGAAATGTTGGTAAAAGCAATTTAGTTTTACTTGGTTTTCCAAGTGCCCCACTATTGACAATTCAACTGGTAGTTAGTGTGATTTTGTGAATCCTTTTTTCAGTTCCATGTAACTGTGCGTTTCAGCAATAAAATAAGCATTTAACATATAACAATGCAGTGAAGCATTATGAAAAAGAATATAAAATATAAAAGAGAGTCCATAAAATACCCATTTTTAGGAATGGTATTAGCAAATACTTGTTTTTTTCTTCCTAGTTTCCTGGTCTAGCAGTAATTTAATTTGCAGGACCATTTACAAAGTTTAAAGTAAGAAAAAAAATCCTTTTCACATCCTAAAATCTTTGCAGTCATTTTCTAGCTTTTAAGATAAATTTGAACTCTTGCTATAACAAGGGCTTTAAGTGACAAGTTTTGATGTTTTACACTTTTTGTTGTCTTGCATGTCAGGAAAACCAGGCATTGCATTGTCCTCTACAGAGGGCACCTTTCCCTGCTGTGCAGCTGTGTTAACACTGGTCTTGCAGTAGGACCAAAGCCCTTGCCTCATACCTTCTCCATGTGACTGGTGCAGGAAGATGCACCTTGGAGCTGGATCAAGTCTGCTACAGGGCACAGGGACTGCTCTCTGAACAAGTTCACTCTCCAGATGGAGAGAAGGCAAACATGAAATGGGAGTCAGCAGAGCTTTAGCACCACTCCCATGCCTTTATTCTCTCAGCTCAATAGACCTCATGTACTACAGTAATTTACCTCCTGCCCTTTCTTCAACCCCCACCCACAACAGCAAAGAAAACAATCAGGAATGTTCTCTCTCTGAGTCATCCTTAGAGAATCTGGCCATTTCTTCTACTGCTGTCAAGCTGAGCTCAGACTAGCTCTTGGAGAGTGTTACCAAAGTTGAATAGTTCTATGCAAAATAATCAATCCAGGAAGAATTCCAGCAACTTTCCTCCACAACAAACAAGAAAACAAACAAGTTTTGTATTTGTTTCTCCTTTGGAAGTCTGCAGATTTAGAAGGTGACAAAATGGGCACGGTTTGTCTCCTAACAGATTATAATGCCATGTGTGACATTGCTTGAAAAGATGGAAAATGTTTATACAAACTGTCAGAGATAGCTAATCTAATTTGTGGTATGTGGCATGCATGTTTTTGAACCAAAAAGTTTGTCATACACCTACTGTTTGGCTGTAGATTGTATGGGAGACAGAACTTGTTGACACATTGCAGCTGCATTTCAACTCATTGTGAAATGCTTTGACTTCAACAAAATTCACACCATGTGCCAAAGAGGAAGAAAAAGGAGGGTTACCGTTTCCATCTCTCTTTTAGTGTCTTTCACTGAAGGTGAGCTTCTCTGTTTTTGCAGGTTTTACAAATGGGGTAAGTAAAGCAGTAAAGCATCTCAGCTTTTTTCTTTTTTCTTACTTGCTTTTTTCTTTTTTCTTTTTTTTTTTTTTTAGTCTTTTTTCTTTTCTTCTTTGCGGTTTTTTTCAGTGCAGACTCCAAAAGGAGGTAAACATGACCTGCTAGTCATTGCTGTTTCACAGAAATAAGGGATGGAATTCCACCACAGCTGGAAGTTGCCTAGGGAAGCACTGGTAAGGGAAGTGGGAAGAATTGGCAGCTAGAAGTGATGGTGAGGGATATGCTCAATGAAAGGAGTAACCCTGAATCTCTCCATAGCTTTGACTTGTGTCAGGAAATGGGTAAATTGTAATAAAAGTCTGGGTGCTCCATTCCTGGCTGCAAACATGTCTTAGGAATCAAAAATAGTTGGTATAGTTTTGCATGGCTTTTAACAAGACTTAAATGCAATATGCATTTACAATGCTCTTCTAAAGTCTCCCTCAACCATCAGACTTCCAAACCAGTGAATCTTCCTCCTTCTTTATTAGATAAAATGTTCTTCTGCGAACATAAGATAAGTGGTGAAGGGAAGAACTATAAATGCATAAGTTGAAAATAGTCTTGTTCAGCTCAAATTGCAAGTGAACTCCTGAACATATATCAGCCATAAGTGAGATGATGTTCTGCAATGTTATTGGCTTTCATTATTTTTCAGTTCTCTACATCAGCATTCCCATGAAGACAGTCCATAACTGGCACCAGATGTTATCTACCAAATTACTTTTGTCCTGCAAACTCTGTATGCTTTTCTTATATGATGCTGTTTCAGTCAGACTTGCTCATTGTTATATGTTTTTCTACTTTCTCATTTTGCTTCCAGGAAACTTATTAAGTAAACAATCAGTAAATAGATTCAGAAGTTAAACTATACTTTCCATTAATTTTAAATTAGTTATATAGAATCTTTTGGAGAACAAAAATATTTTTTCCTATTATTTTAAAATGTTGATAACTTGTGTATATATATTTTCCTAAATGCAGTATGTTCTGTGCTGTTTTGTAATCTAGGTCCATGGTTTTTTCTGGTTTCCCTATAAAGCTGAATTATTTTCTTAATAAGGTTTAAAGAAAACTGTTTATGATTATATTCTATGTCAAACAGATATCTGATGGATATTATGGTGTTTTCTATGGATGATGTTGGAGTGAAAGCTCCTCTGGACTCAGGCCCAGAGGGAAATCAAAGCACAGGGATTGAATTAAAACCTTTGGACAAGCTGAGATACCTGAAGCCACACCAAAGTGAAATAGAAATATAGATTTTTAACTTCTAGTAGAAATATATGCTAAGTGCCTTTAACGTTAAAAAGCTGTAGCAGAGACCTTAAACACAGTTCTTACTGCAGGAGTGTTACCTTTTCACAGAATTCCTTACTTTAGACAAAATATAGATAGAATTATACTGTTCACATTTTTTAGATAGAGTGTTCACACAAACAATAAGAGCTGATAGAAACTGTATACACAAATCTGTGTAATACCTATGTAACACTTGTGTAAGACTTACAACTGTTAGAATTAGACCAGGATAGGTTAAGAAAAGGAAAACTGGAATCGTGTGTTAATTTTATTGGTCAGTTAACAAATATAATCCACACTTCTGTAAGAAAAAATATAGAGTATAGAGCATATGGAGTATAGAGTATATGGAGCATATAGAGCATATAGAAGAAGAAGCAGCTGTTTTCTGCCTGCTGTTTGCTGTTGCTGCTTGGCTTTATCGTGTAATCCCCTTCGAACTCTGCCTTCAAGAAAGCTATGAGACTATGAAATAAAGAACTTAGCAGAACAGCAGCCTCCTCTCCTCTCTTACCCTGGTCCGAGAAGGAAGGGTACCCCGTCAAAAGCTCAACAGATGAACTCTTACTATGACCTTCCAGGTTGAATTTTCCAACAACTTGAAGTGACGTTTTCACTGTGGCTGGGAAAGTCTATATTCCAAGTGTACAGATTTCTCCTGTTTAAATTGATTCTACTAAGGTTTATGAGTCTATCCTGACTAAATATCTGGCATAATAAGGTTTTCTAATATTAATTGGTCAAAAAAATTGTTTCTTAAGAATCATTCAGAGTAACTATTGAAATATGTAGACAGTGATGCTTAAGGATCAAGTCTCTTCCAGAATGAAGAATCAGTCAGAACATAAAAACATTGAGGAAAATTCTGACGGCATTTAACAGTCTTGAAGTAATTATATTCCTCTTTTATCATTATATGTCTCCTCACCTACTCTCAGTGTATTCTGGATATTTCTCAGATGAGGCCAAACATCCATCTACTGGGATAGTTTTGTAATATCCAGTTGTCCTTGATTGGATTTATATGGCTGGTAAATAAACTATTTCATTCCTAAATTCCTAGAAATATGGAGAGATCATCAGATGACCTTTCCAGAAGGAACTATAAAAGAAGATATTTCCTGTCATTCACAATTCCCTAAAAAATTCACCATATTTTGGAGCTTTGCATCTTTGTGTTCATTGCATATAGGGACCTAATATAACCAGCAAGTGAGAAACATACCTACAGTGGGAAGACAGGAAGTGTCATAATCCTTGAATATTTCTGATGAATGAGATAGAAGATAAACAGGCCCTGAAGTCCTGCCCTAGTATGAACAGGGATTGAGGGGGAGAATCTAAATGTGGAAGCAAGGTTACTGTGGTGGGCTGACCTGTCTGGATACCAGGTGCCCACCAAAGCTACTCTATCACTCCCCACCTGCGCTGGACATGGGAGAGAAAATACAACTGCTGTTTAGGATGCTTCAGTCTTGCTGAGCAGCCAGACCTGTTACAAGCTGCTGTTGACTTGTTTCTGTTGGTCACTCTCACCTTGCTCAGAGTCACCTCTTTCCACTCTCTATTGAAGAGCTTTATTCAATCCAGTATAGCTAAGGGGAATCAAATATTTTTGCTTTCGTCTGCATGATCACACACCTTATCTTAGATGGTGCATAAAACACTTATTGGATCTAGCCCTCATTTTTTTTTGTAGGATTCTTGCTTGTAAGGAATATATCAATAATTCTGACTATCCTGTCTGAAATCATCTTTGAGACTAAAATTTTGGAGTATTATTATGAATTTTAATTCAAGTATTCATAAACATTCAAAAATGGAACACATGAATGAGTATCTTGCAATTTGTGTCTCTTGAAATTGAACTGAGGATGAATCTCTGAAGCCAAAAGACCACAATTGTGTATAGTTTCCAGGTATACCATATATTGTACAATTTTCTGATGTCTGAAAGTATCTTTTCAGTAATTGCTGTCTGGAGAGCTCTATATTTGCTTTCTAACTAATATCTTCTAAATTAATTCTCATTTAACCTTAACTAGTCTTTTCTCTAGGCTTATAATATCAAAATATTTTAATGCATTACTTGAGGTTTTTGCAAGGAAAAATATCAAAAATTAGACAAAGAAACAAAGATTAAAAAGTTATATAAAGAACATATACAAGGAATTAAGAATGTATATGATGAAATTAACATTTCTTAATACATATGCTGAAGCAGTCCCTGACCTGAGACTTCATTCACTGGACTTTATAAAAACATCTTCTGAAAGAATTTCAAAATTTAAAAAGGCATTTGTCTTTAGAAAAAAATAAAAGCATAAGTCAAATGAACAAGAAAGGCAGATTGGTACAGCATGGTTCCAAATACGAGCAGTACCTGACTTAGCAATAGCCACTGATTTTAACTGTGCCAAAGGAAGAGTAGGATCTGTGAGTTCTCACAGATTAGGATGAGACACGAAGGATGTCAGAAGGGGATAAAAATGTAAATTCTGTTCTTTATAAAATGAGAACAAACTGTGAGGTTGGGAGCTACTGGGCCACAACATTTACCAACATTTCTTCACCATTTTTCCTATTGCAGTGCTGCAAACAGATCTAAAGAGAAGTTTAAAGTCCAAACATTACAGTGACTGGAACGATCAAGAGACATTGAAACCTGAACTCCTGCTGTTGTTCTCAACATGTAGGGAGAAGTTGTTGGGATCATCAGGTTGTTTGATACCCTTAGTGTTATACATATTTATGTATATTGGGGTGTGGAAAAATGAGAAAAAGAAACAGGTCTGGGAAGTGGGAAAAGGAGATCTGATACACTTGGCACAATAATGAAGAGAAAGTTTTTGTAAGCAGACCAAAAAGATAAGGATTTTGATAGTCTGTCCTATTCTGTCTGTTTCTTTAAGAGCAAGGAAGAAGTGTGCTGATTTATCTCTTGCTGGTCCAGTTGTTCTCTGGGGCAGGAACATTACAAGTCACTGTTTCAAATACAGGCTGATGTATTTAGATGATAGAACAAAGGGAAGTGACTGAAAGTAAATAAAACTTGAATTCACACAGGTATAAAAGGACCTTTTTCTGTAAGCAGGCCATTCTAAACTTCACTCTGAATGGCTTGTGAGGCAAAAATAACGGGCTTGTTTGAGAAACAATTGAGGTACTTTCTGACAAAAATAGTATATTAGGAGATTAGTCTCCAAGGGGTGGATAACCTTTTCAGATTCTAAGTATTTCTTCTGTTCTCATGTGTGAGCTTACAATCTGTTAGTCTCAAAATATATCTACAAACCCACAGGCCCACCTTCCTGACAGCTGCTCAAACAACAGAGCGGGGGAGCAGAGAAAAAACTCTTCCCCGTCACCCGCCCAGCAATTCTGAAAAGCTTGGTAAGTTACTCATACAATCCAGAAATGCCAGTCAGAGTGGAGGGGGCAGAGGCAGGCGGGGAGAGAAGGCTCTTAAAGTGCAACATTTGCAGCACACGCGCTAAAACTAAAGGGGCCAATTAGTATAATAGGTTTGAAATAATTTCAGCACACTCCTAAAGACAAAAGAAAAATTGTCCTTCAGAAATGGGGCTTTATTGTTCAGACGAGTATAGAGCTGAACAATGAATTCTATCAGTTTTGGAGGCAACATTCCTTCTTCTTCATACCGGACCATACATTATTAATGAACACTATTTTCGAGTGTGAAAGAACTGTTTGAAAAGCATTAACATAGTCTATTGGATGTGATTGACACTGTCATCCCTTTCATTTTGCTGTTGGCAAGAGGCATCCCTGTAGATTTATGTGCATCTGGACATTACTAATATTCTCCTTGTTATGTACTCTGGGCAGCTGTGATATGGAAATTTTTAGCACGGTTTTTAGAGAAGGAGTTTACTGTTGCTATCTGCACAAAAAAGGAATAATTATCCTTCTCTGAGATTTTATCAGCCAAAAATATTTAATGTCTGGTTTCTTAATAACCTTAATCTGTTTTCAATACATACACTTTTTAAAGGAATTTCATCAAGATTATGTGGATTCTCCAGATATTTCCAGTAACTTTTCTAGACAGACAGTTAAGTTTCTGGGACTCATGTCCACTCATCCTGATTTTATTTTAACCTCCAATTCTTCAAATAGGTTACATTTCTAATTAGGTTGGTGCATCAATGTCTGCAGCTAGTGTCTGCTGTTTAGAACCACCAAATCTTTTCTGATTTCCCTGTGTAATGGCTTTTAATCACAACAATTAAGACCAGTGAAATTAAGAACCACTGAAACAATACATCTAAATGACATATAAAAAAAAATTACTGGAGGTTATGGTGGGTTTTTTTTCAAGGTAAGGATATTTTTGTTTGCTTTATACACAGATTTAGATTTATTTTAGTTTCTCAGGCCATATAAGAATGTATGGCATCACTTTATACATGTGAATATTGTAATGTGTAGAAAAGAAGAGAGAAAAAATCTACATAAAAGGATGAAGACTGATACTAAACATTAATGCCTATGTAGACATTGCATGAAAAGTTATGAATATGGAGGTTCTGTTTCTAATAGAGATATTTTTAGTGTTAGCTTTGATGTATCTATGTACAAATATATAAAGGTATAGATGCACAAAATCAAATGCCTTATTCAGGGGGATGAATTAGGGGATTAATTAGGCTATAATTTAGGAACCTCTTTTAAAGAGAACCATTTTGTTAATCAGTCCACTCATGAGGGCTCTTAATCAGAACAGATCTTAATGCCAAGGATCTGTCTGAATGTTTGGGTATGTGACAAGGTACCACTATTGGGCTAGAAGATTATTACTCAAGGCTATAATATTTTAAGATATGTTTTCATATCATTGCATATTGCATAATATGCAATGATTTAGTAGGGAACACATGATTTTTTTTAACTCAATGCAGAATTATCTTTTCCTCCAGTCTCTGCCAAAAAGCTTATCTTCATATTCACAAAACATCTCAACTCATCGTCGTTTCCTTTATTTAGAGATTTATGCAACTACCAGTTTGCATCCAGCTATTAGAGGCTCATGATCAGTTGCCTTCCGCTCACATTCAGCAGGTCTGCACTTTGAGTGACATATCCACCACCTTCCTCAGAGGTCAGGCCCAGCTCCTCCATGGAAGGGCCATTGTTGGCCATCCCAGGCTGTGAGAGTTCAGCAGTAAGGTCCCTCCTGCTTGGCAGCACAAGGAACTGCCACTGCTCCACTAGACAGCCTAATTACACCAATCAATCATGTAAAATAATTTGCATGGCTAGAAGTGGAAAGGTTATAACACATAACTTCCCAGCTGAAGAGGCAGTGAAAGAAAATGTGGAGTCAACATACAACTTGAAAAGATATGCAATCCAACAAAATACTCTTAAACAGTTCATCTGAATTAATTTTGTTTGTTTGCACAAAAATCTAATTGGCATATATAAGATAAAACCTTATAAGTTGGTAATTAGTTATCAGACTTGATACTTTGCTTATTTTGATGTGCTTTAAATTTTAGCAATTTCAGATTCACAGCAATGTACATTTAGTTGCTTTAAGGACCACTTTCTTCCTACTGAGATCTTTGTGCCATTCTGCAGAGCATAAGATAGCTACTCAGAATAGTCAGCATAAGTTCTTTAATCAGAATTTTGAGGTTCTTACATAGCTTCTTAATTTAGTTTCCCCAAGTATTTTTTGTGGTATCCTAATATTTTATTTAAGAATCACAAGTATGGGTCGCATGAGATTGTTTTTTCATTTCTCTCAGAGGGACAGATGTATAAAGGGAGATTCCTTCAACTTTTGTTGAGAAATTTCTTGCCAATTCTCCTACTTAATGTGCACAATTTACCCCCTTAGCAGAAGAGTGTGTTTATGTGTATTGGCATCAAGAGAGTCATCTGCATGGCACACTGTCTTGCATCAAGTGCTTCACAGAAGCCATTCCTTGCACAGGTTCAGGACCCAGATCCATTCCTTGGTATTTCTGAAGACATTATAATTAAACACAAGGACATAATGTATGTCTTTGCTGAATGACTTTTCTAGGATTGTCAAAATACCATCTTCTCAAATTACTGTACAAAAAAGAAATTATTTTGATATTGCACAAGTGCTACAAAACTAGCTTTATAACCTTGTTACATTCAGTACTAGTAGAAAGTATATAGAGATTAATATCTTCTGTTCATTTTCTTAGGAAAAAAGACCCTTTTTTACAAGTGTTTTGAAGCTTGCAATGTAAAATAATAGATTTTTATCCAAATATTTGCTACTTTTCAAAATCTATCCTTCTTCCAGTCTGAAGGGGAAGTGTTTTAAAAAAATCAGGAATGACAATTTCTTGGATTTTGTGCTTATGTGAAAAGTTAAAGTTGAAAAAATGCTTTAATTGGAGATTTTCAGGGTAGACTAAAATTCTTAAGGAATCTGGAGAATTTGGGTAATGAAATTTTTAAATGCTTATATATACTCACCAAAGAAAACAATGCAGTCACACTTCTCAGTGTTAAGAAACCACTCCTTCACATCTCGTGGTACAGTATTCTTGCACATTTTCTATCACGTTGGTAATCCATGAAAGCGGATGATCACACGCTTTACTTTCTTTGTCTCTCCCACATTGCAGCTTTGTCTTTTCCTCATGGAAAGGGTAAATCACAAGGTAATTCGCAATGGGCTGCTAGAGATGCAGTTTATGAGTTTTTGTTTTCTGTGTTGATATAAATACAAGGGTTTTGTCTTAGATTTAGATGTTTTAGCTAAATCTGTTTTAAGAAATAACTGGAAATTCATGATAGAGAATTTAAATATTTATCCTCTTCTGAGTCAAAACAGGAAGAAGAAAAAAGTGTGTACCAGGAGCACAGGCTGTAATCTTATTATTTTGTATTTTTCTTGTGCAAGGTGCCCGAGTAATACAATGCATTCATGTCTAAATGGAAGAAATTAATATGAGAGCATTTATTTGGTTACATTTTGGTTGAACCATACCAAGGTGTTTACATATCTACACACAGAGGTAAAGGCAGATACTGGAAAGTGTTGTGGGTTGTAACAATTAGTTGTGTTCTTCAGCCAAAATTTGGGTTACACAAGAACTTGCTGTCAAAGCATGTCATCCCTCAGAATGAAGTGTAACACCAGACAAAGAGCTGAATTAAGAAGTGTAGGAACAATTGTTCAAGACAAAACCAAAAAAATAATTTCACTGTCAAAAAATATCTAATGCAAAGGTCCTATAAAATCTAACACTATAAGAATTACAGAAGTTATTCAAAACAACAAAACTTCCATAAAGGAATCTATTTTTGCTACCATGCTCCAAGTCTTCTGGTTTTTCGAATTTTTTTTCCCCACAGGAATGTTATATAAAGAGGATCTTTAAATGCCATCATAACTAGTTATGCATCCTGCATTTCATTTTAACCTTTTAAGATCACTGATAGCAAAGCTTATACAGATCAAGACAAAGACCCCCAAAACTGAGTCCCTCAGGAAAGAATCAGAAATTTTTCTCAAGGGAGATGTATTTCTCCCTTTGTTGACTTGTCCCTTGCCACTACCACTGTAATGATAACTTCCACCATGTCCATCCATAATAGTCTTCAGATTCTTTCCTCATTAAAAATGAGAAAAAAAAAAGCTAAAATAACAATAGAAAGGAAAGCTATTTAAAAAGTTAGTCACATAAGATTCAAGTGTGGGTCACAAAATTCATGAAGAAGCTAATGAATGGAAATAATCACTTTGAAATTTTAGACTGGATTTGAAATAGTTTAACTGTTGAGTTTAAGGAATAAAGGTGAAGAAATCTGTATTCACATATGAATATTGAAAACCAATTAAAGCCTTCTCTGAGGAATTGGAATTTTTTTTTTTATACCTTTCTAATTATTAGCCAGATGATGCTGTGACAACATGTTTTTGACCAGTGAAGATGATTAGATATTAGCTAGAGATGTCCTATAATATTTGACCAACAGTGTTTCTGTCAATCACATTATTTCCCAAGGCTAGATGTGAAAACATAAGGTTAATAAATTCACTCTTATTAAGTGTACTGCATAAAAGCACAGTCACATTTTAAAATGGAATTAATTAAACATTTAAATAATACATTTTTTAAATTGTTTGCAATTTGTTATTTTTTATTTACAGTGCTTTGTTAACTTTTTACTAATCCTTTAATATTTGAGCTTATACATTTCCCTATTTTATAGGGGAATCTTTCTTGCTGAACAGTCTGAAGCAAATTTTAGGACTTTCATTATAAGGTTTCAGTCTGCTTCTCCTGAGAACTTCCCATGAAGCAGTAAATACTGCACACCAGCAAAATATTGCTATGATTCTCAACTTTTTTTGCTGTTTAGTTATTTGTGGAGAGTTATTTTTTTATGTTGGTAATCGATACACCATGGCTGATGATTTTGATTGAAGTAAAAAGAGAAAAGAATATTTCCCACAGGAATCTCCAGGGAGAGTAATGTTCAAATGTATATAAAGGATATGGAGTGATTGCAGTTATATGCCTGAGGAAATTCAGGAATAGAGGATATTGTAGTAGGTATTCCAATCACTGCAAAACAGTTTTAAATAAAAAAAAAAAAAAAAAAAAAAAAGTTAAAATACTAAGCTTACATAATATAGTATACTTTGGATTTGTTGGGGTCCCTACCCACTCAATCCTGTACTTCTGTGTGTAGTCTCTTTTCTCATTGCTCAGCTACCCAAAGGAAAAACAGAATTCAAACCTCAATTCTGTTGTGTGTAGTTTAAGCCGACTTGCAGATTATGGAAAAAAAAAAAGAAAACATTACTGTGTGAATTCCCATGTATTTCCTCATGCCGTCGCTTGTTGCTGCAACAGACACTTGATCACCTTTTGTATATGTGATCAAAGGTTATGTCTGTAGCATGACAACCCTGGTTATTAGTAATAGGCTACATGAAGTCATCAGGTCTGTCTGGTTCACAAGGGTACACAGAACATTTCACCATTTAACATGCCCACATCCCCAGATAAAAAATGTCCACAAGATCATTAGAAAGCATAAGTCTTGCATTAGAATAGTATGAACTTCCCAGGAGGAAGATAAGGTCAAATTCATTGGCAGTATCTTTCTGCTATGGAAAGGAATTAGTTAAACTAATCTTTGAGGAAATAGGCATGTCACATACTCCTTCTTAGGAAGCAGGTCACTAATTCTTTCCCTCAGCTCAAATCTATTCTTCCTATTTACAGAAAGTACATCCTTACTCCAAACCTAGTGACCTAAATGTGAACAAAACAGATCATGTCAAGTTATATTGTATCCAATTTCTTCCTTTGTCATTCCCTGGAGATTCTGAAGAAGTTCCTCCTCTTCCCTAGATTCTTCCCCAAGTTTTCCAGAAGACAAGAGAGAGAAACAAATCCATCCTGGCTCTGGAAGCTTCCCGGCACAAGCTGTGAGCTAATTAGCATTTACACAATACAAATATTCAGCATTAATATGGTGGAAATATTGTAGTGCATTCTTTTCAAACTGCCTTGGCAATACGGGATACATGGGACTCTTGCTGAAAGAGAGATCTCTGTACAAGTGCGCCTCTAGTCATTTCTGCACTTTGGGACATTCATTAGCAGGCAGTCAAAAAATCACTATGCAAACCCAATTAAGGATTGCATTCTATTAAAGGAACTAGAAAACTCTTTATCACAGAGAGTACACAATATATCCCTTACTGTCTTTTTTCTTTTCTTCCCTGGTTTTGTAATAAATACACCACAAATATGCATTATATTTATACTTTAAAATATTCAAAGAGTTCAAAAATCTCCCAATTTGTGGGTTGCCTTTGAAATATCTGTTGAGGGAAATATGAAAATTGTTGCTCATATCGGTAAAGGAGGTCTTGGAGTACTTTCCTTCATTATTTGCCTGCTCTACTTTGAAACAAACAATTTAACAGTTTGATTCATTCTGCCGGAAGAAAAACAAAATAAAACACAATTTGGAACAACTGTATTTCTAAGGGGAAGAAAAAGCAGAAGTATAGCAGAAACTAGTTTAGTGTGATTTGAAACTTTTTTTTTTTTAAAGATATCCACAAACCTGTCTGTTCAATAACACAAACTTGAAGTTATCCCTTGATCTACTAAAATTGATTGGAGTTTCACTACTTGTTTTAATGGGAACATGGTGAGGACTAATTTATTGTCTTTGGTAAGTTCGTGCTTAATGAAGACAGAGTGGAAAAAGGGTGAGTGGATATCAAGAATTGATGAGGCTGAACTTTGTCCAGGGTCTTACAAAGTGCTTTTATTATTCTTATTATCTTGGGTTTACCCAAGAATCATCTTTTTCTTTTCATTCATCTATTTTTATCCTATTTCTTTTCTTTTACTCCACATCTCTTTGCCATTATGGTAATTTACTCATGACAGAATTCTTTCCAACTCTCTGGGCTAGCAAAACTTAAATTTTAAACTTTAAAATTTCTGTGTTTATGGCCCTAAACTTATAATCAGATAGTAATTCTGATTATAAATGTACTTCCCAGGTATAGATTCTTTCCACCTAAGGAGAACCAAAACTCTTCAAATATTAATTAACATTCATCAGAGTCAAGAATTTGCTGATGTTGTTACGATATTTTCAATTAGTTGTCACTAAGGCCAGCTAGAATAGAATTCATCATGAAATTAAGACAGTGGGACTGAATGTCTGGATGTAGACATCCACAAATTTGTGTATTATCAGGTCTTTCATTATGTTCAGTGGAGATTCAGTCAATGCAATTAATTCAGATTAGAAAGCAAAAAATCTCATCTAAGCATAAGCAACTAAGGTGGGATTTGTTTACTTAAATATTGCTGTCTTGTGCCATTTCAAATGAGTACCCAAGGTACGTGCACGAAGCTGACACGTCACAGTGTTACAGGTGATCTCTGCCTCTCTGAAGCAGCAGCTGGTGACTGGGCTGGATACAGATGCAGGACAGGACACTTTACAACATCTGAAAAAATTATTGTATTTAACTGAATTACTCCCCAAGCTTTATTACTTTTATGGCTTAATTATTCCTTGGCTATGATATAACTCTTAGCATAGGTGACAGATAACTTCTGACACCTTTGTGGAGAAGAGTAATTTTTGATATTGTCCTGACTGTTCAGTCATTTGTTTGTCAGCTAAATAAGTAATTTGGGATGCAAGCTAAAGTTGTTCATTTTGTTATCAATGCTCCACTTCAGAAAAATGAATCACACAATGCTCAGGAAGCTCTGTAACCATGATGCTGATCCAATGATTTGGACCCAAACTTCTCACTGATTTTAGTATGTTAGCTTTTACAAAATTTTGGTAGTTAGGCAGCCAAATGCCTTTGACCTTATGAGTCCATTCCTTAGTGATTGAATTAATTGCTTTATACCACAAACTAAGCATGTGCAGTGGGAGAGGAGGTTCAAAATTTTCTGTGGAGTGCTCTGAGACAATCAGGTTACTCTGAACAGAAGCTTCCACAGCACACAGGGAAGTCAGATGAAATCAGTGTAAGCAGATAACTGCAGCAGATTTCAACTCATGTCTCAAATTTGAAGACTAATATAACTACTAAGATGTGAGATGTATATTAACGAAAGGTCTTTTTATAATTTTTAGGCAGATAAATTTATAATTTAGCTAATTTTAAATATTTTATCTAAAACTTGTCTCCATTGTTCTGTTTTTCTTTTGAGATATTTCATTTTGTAATTTTTTTCCTTTCAGTTATGCTCAAGTGTATTTTGTGTTCTCTTCTGCTCTTTTCCTCCAAGATTTTTGTTTTATGTTATTTACAATCCTTCTGGTATCATTCCAGAGTAAATTTTCTGGCTTCAGTGTAATTTCTCAAGATGCATATTGATGAATAAACTGAAGAAAGATTTTTTCATAAATCTTCTCCTCCTCTGTGTTTTTAAGTATTTTGAACTTTCTACTATCTTACACTAGTCCTTCAGCAAGAGCCTCTCAATCTCTAGAAAAGCCTTCAAAAGCAGTCTTATGTGGTTTAGGAAAAAAGAATGTTTGACCTATTCTGTAATGGGAGCATGCTATTTGCCAATAAGGAAGCCTGAGTTATAAATTTCCTGTCAGCAGCTCATGATGCATTTAAGAGTTATATATTCACATATTCTAGCAAAAAAGTGCTTCCTTTGTACAGTGGAGAAGGAAAAGAAACAATTAAACAAGAATTCTGCTTCCTATTAATGGCACATTTGGAGGGGCTGCCACAGAACACTACAAAAGGGTAATCCAACATTGTCTCACCGTAAAAATACACTATGTGTATTAATTGGTTCATACAGCTTTAAAAGGAGTCATAAATAAAAAAAAATTGGTAGAAATCAGATTTATTTTAAAAGTAAGAATGGCTATGAAGGGGGATGTTCCTTGGGGAGAAATTTCTAGAAGATATATGTCATTTTTAATGGGAATTCCAGATGACATGTATACTAAAATATCAAACCATAGTTTTACTGCTCTTTTAAAAACTTGCATTTCTCACTCCTTCCATCTGTTTATCCAAATAGGTCACCTGAAAGGCAAACTCCACTTTCCCAAGAAAGGTAGTGCACAAAATTTCATTTATTGCTTCCTTGACCCCTGTAAAAATATTTCAGCAGTGTGTAGAAAAGCAACATCCAGATTTCTTTGTGTTACTGTGGCAAAACTTTATTTATAAGCCAGACATTCAGGCATACTCTGAGAAGGGCTACTAATTCCAGTTCTATCCACGTCTGGCTCCTTGAGACAGGTGTGGTCACTCAAGAGGAGCAGTATGCCACTGCCTCCTGTGAAAACCAGGCATCAAGGAATCTCAGACTGGATTTGCAGAAAAGGGTGCAAAGACTGCATTGCTGTAGCAATGTCAGTTAGGAAAGGGTTCTATTTAAGCACAGCGCTCTGCAATCATTCCAAGGCCAAAGTTGTGTTTAGAAGTTGAGTTTAGAAGTGAGTTAACACTCTTAATCCTTTTGCCTGGAGAAAATAGAAGTGGAGAATGTGAAATGGAATTCAAGCAAACACTGTGTGTTGTAACAGAGGCCATTGATATATTTTCTCTTGAAATATCACAGCACTCCAAATTATCCATTTACTCTCTGCTTTACAAAAAAAAGGTGAATTGAAGAGACCAATTAATTTTTTTTAATGACCTTTACTGGCCAGAGTAAAAGAAAAGTTCTAGCATGAGGCACTCAAAAAGGTTTTTGTTTTGTTTTTTTATATAGGGGTATATTCCAAATAGGAAATAGGCTTAAAATATGTTAAGAGTAGGAACAGGTTAATTTCTGTCATTATTCTATTCCTGGAGTGGACAGATAAAGATAAGGAAGTGATGATTTTATAAGACAGGTTTCCCTTTCAGAATATGATGCAGATTCATAAATGGCATCACTTTGAGTTCAGTTACCATTTTGTTGAACAGTAAATATAGATTCTTCAGGACGCTGGCACAAAAAGTTTAGATTAATTGAAAGCAGATTGCTTTATTCTCTTTATATTTGAGTCAAAGGACTAGGACAAGTCATCATTCTTTTTTCCCTTTCTTTTGTTAGAATATTTATTTATACACTTAATTTTAAAAAATATATACTTTTACCATTTTAAGAAGTAAAATGGATTTTTTTTTTTAATTTTAGGAAACTCTGCCATAACTGAATCTGTACCTGTATCCAAAAGACATTAAACATTAGTTCTTCTTCTGTAAAATGTTATGGTGCTAATCTAAAGGATCCCTTGAAATTTTGCATCTTCAGACATGACTTAGAATTCAAGCCAGTAAAAGTTACCTGTAGGATTATGAACCTGCAAAGCCTGAGATAGTATCACTGTTCTTACAAGAAAATTTTTAACTTTAAAGTTGATACTGTCCCATAAAACAAAACAAAACAAACATTGAAAATAAAATAACAAATTAAACAGAGAATAAATAATATATAATAAACAGCCTGTAGCTGAAGACCCTGAGGAATTTTTTTTCTCCCTGGGTGGTTCTAAGTAAGGTGGTACTGACAGATGTAATGGGCACAGGTTTATTAAAAGGACATATGCATAACTATGAGTTTAGAAGATGAGAAATGAGGTTTTCAGGAAGCTGGCACCATCTTCAGACTTCTTATATAGAACTTAATCCAAAATCCACTAAGTCAGCCAAGATAGATCCTTACATTTTTGACACTGTGGAAACTGGAAGATCTGGAAGCCTAAATGCCACCTGGTATTTTGTGCTGAAAAAGCATGGCTCAATTGCATTGCAAGCTCTGTCTGAAGTGAAAATTGCTCAGCATTAGATTTTATGTTCTGCCAAAACAGGCCATAGGTATCTGTGGCCTCCTATGAGGATTCAGGAGACTAGAATGCCCCCAGCAAGTACTATAGTGAAGGTCAAACACTCTCTGCAGACAGTACTGCACAGAATCCTGAATGTCTCTCTGACGTTCAGGGGTTTAGCTTCAGCCGTGAATGTCACGAAAGAAACGACATGCAACACTCTGGCTAGAACATGCCTCCTGCATCAATTCATCTTAAAACACTGCTGGGAACTAGGGAGAGTTTGACATAAATTTATACAGAATCATTTATGGCTTCCACAGAACACTTTTATGAAAGAAATATTTTCACAAAGCATTGCCTTAATAAAGAATTAGGTTGATTTTAATCATCCACTTTCCTTACTTTAAAAAAAAAATACATAAAGTCTTTGCAGTAGTGCATAAATCATAATGGCTTCTGAATTGTTAAATATCACTCACCACACTGCAAATCTAAAAGCAAGGATGAAAAATCCAAACAGATGTAGTCACATGGGGAGTGCATGTTATTTGTTGTCTGAAATCCATGGCTATGCCTGCGCTAATAAAGGACATGCATCACAAGCCATTCTTTGGTCCTGATGCCATCTGCCTTGGCACATCTTATTTCTGTACAGAAAAATTCTCTTTTGTCCCAAACTGTAGTAACTGCATCCAGATTGCTTGGGAGGAGGTGTTTCTGGCCCATGATAGCATCAAACTGTGCCTGGGCATAGTTTCTGAGAGTGCTGGTTGATTAGTCCAACATTTTTTCAGGGGCCATGCTAAGAATTTAACAGTGTGAATGACCACACTGTTATGTCCATGTGCAAGTCTGTGCATTGGCCATATTTATTTTGCCAGAACATATGTATTCCATATTGTTTGGTATCTGCCAGTGGTGTTATATGTGTTTGTGTCAGGAATAGCAGAAACAGAAAACATGACAGTACTGAAATCAGGAAGAGTGAATGGAATGCGCTTATGGTGAAACGGGCGCTGTGCAAAATTTGCAACATTAGCAGAGGGCAAATTTTCTCCTTCATTAACCTTCATGTTAAATAGCCAGAAGATCCTCCTCATGTGTGTGAAATTCCTTTTAATATGTTAGCTATTCAATACTGTCTAGCACCCAGTCTTTTAACCTCAGCAGCCTGACATCACATTTATACTGCATGTGGATAAATAAAAAAAAAAAGTTTGATACATTGAAGCAATCTATAATGTGTTCATTCCACTATTGGCAAGAAAAGGAAAAAGGTACACAAAACAAGTATTTATGAAAGATGATTCTTTCTGAAACCACTTCAATAAGATCAGCCTCCAACAAGCTCTGAGGTCATTGAGCATTATATACGATGTTACACAATGGATGGCACTTCGGGTTATTAGCGCACAGTTGACAGCCAAACCTAACTGTGACATACAATACAAGTACTCCAGTCCTCCAGAACAGAAAAACGCTCTCACCCTATTGTGTATGAAGCACAAAGACATATGAACATATGCTGGACAGAGGGCATATTTAAACAGGGGCAAAGCCTTCTTTGATATATAATTGTCAGAAGGAGATATATGTGCAAAATACATATATGTCTATTATTATTCAACAAATCCTTTGTTGCTTTAGAGCATTTACATGGTAAGGTTCACTATACTATATATATGTAAAGCTTATTGGATAAAGGAAACAAGTTCAAAAGTTGAAATCTTTAATATTCAGAGAGAATGCATAACTGTCCAAAACATAGAGAATTTCAGTCTTATTAATGTTAGTACTAATAAAATTAAATTTAAAAAATAGCTAAATGCTAGGGCAATACTGTATAGAACTATTATACACTTCTTCCTTTAATTTATTTTAAATCTTTAATGCTGTGAAGAAAAGAGTAAAGCTTTTTCTGAAATGTTCAAAAACTCACACAAAGGAAATTGGCAAGATACTTACAAGTGAAACTCTGGGAAAATTGTTACTAATTCCTAATCAACTTTGCAAACATAACTTTTTTTGCTGGTTGGACTTTTTTATAGTATAAAAAATACAAAAAGAAAAAAAACAAATCAAAAAGACCCCACAAACCAAATACAAAAACACAGCAAATGATATATTTTGAAGAGTATTGAACAATAAATCTTCTGAAGTCCTCTGTTCAGACTCGACTATGTTTTTTCTGTTATAGGTTAAATCAGTTAATGCTACTTGTGTATATCTGCTCTCTCACAGAGCAAAAAGTTTACAGTTTCTCTTTCAGTCTTAATAATGTGAGCACAGTGTGTGATAGTCAGATTGCCCAAGGCACAAAGACCCTTTCCAAATATTCCAGTTTGCTCTCCAAAATAATCTGAGATAAATTTCAGCCAGTATATTAATAGTTGGCTGGATCTCCTCAGATGTTGATATACTAGGAATCTGAGACTTCTCTCAGAATGGAGCAGGCTGTTAGCACATCCCTTTCTATCATTTCTGTAATGTTTTACTCTACAGAAAAACATCTGTTTTGTTCATGAGAAAATCTACACGTGAGAAAATCTACACCTTTGCCTCTATTGCTGTTTCATCCTAAACAAAAACAGGAAAACCCCAGTGTGATGACCGTAGCTGCCTGAAGGTTTTACTGACAGCATGGCACCTGGAAATGACAATGGCTTATGACCCAATGCTTTGTGTTTCTCCATGAACATATCAGAGTGGACCAAACTGCCTCCATTGATAATATATTGGAGGATATTATTTCATAATATTTCAGACATAAATTAATTTGATATGTGGATTTTTCCCATAATATTGTCTTTAACACTTATAACTAAAAGTTTTACCATCTTTCCATAAGGCTGACTCAGTTTCAAACAAGAGTTAAACAATTGTCATCCACTTCCTTATAACAAAAACTTTCAGTGATTTTTTTGAAACTGTTACTAATATGCCTAGTCACTATCATCCTCTGTTTCTGCATATTTCTGGATTCCTGTCTCAGCCTGGTGTCTGGAACTAAACAAACAGATGAAACCCACTGTTCACATCCTTGTTTTTCTATCTTTCTTTGGCAGATAAAACAAAACAAACTTAAGGATTATAAAAACTGCTTATTTCCACTAAGACATCTGTTAAACTGCAATCGAGCTTGCTGTTGTATTTAAAATATCTATTACAATATTTTTCTTCATGGAAGTAATTTAATGCCGACTCAGTAATGTAATAAGGATTTAGATCAGCTTTTAATAAAAAAACCCCTTGAATTCCAGTGAACCTGTTCATCTCTGTCATTCATAGGTATATCAAAGGTGTCACTAGTGTATCTAAATATGCCATCAGATTCCACAGTTTACCCTGTGCACCCTGAGCAAAAGTGGCTAAAGATCTCAGAAACCCAGCAGTCAGTGGCAATGAAGCCCCTGAAGTTCGTGGGAGCTGCATACCCTCATTGCATGTAGCAGTTGAAGCTTTGTATTTACCAGTTCACTTCCAACTGCACATGTTTCTTCCACTCCTTCTTCTCCACCGACTGCTCTCCTTGGAAAAAAAAATAACTATTTCTAAGGCAGAAACTAACATCACTGTGGTCCTCTAGCTGCTGGTGTGTAACATAATGGGTATCTGAGCATCTCCTCAGATGGGCCATTCTAGCAGGTGTTGATGTTGATCCTGCTTCATTCAACAACTTCTTGTTTCCCTGGAAGAAGCTTACATCTGCTTGGGTAAATTCTGTCATCACTGCCATTTCATTTGTAAATGCCATCTGTCCTGGAACTCCCTCAGGAAACAGTCTTTCTTATCTGGCTCACAAGAGACATCCACATCATTTGCACTTTTCGAGCAATACTTTCTTGAAGTGCTACATGTCATGCAAAAGAGTCACCTCGATGCCAAAATTAACAGATACCATTGTTACCAGCTTCACTACTCACTTTGTGCAACTGTGCACATCATGTTTTCCACTGATATGAAATATCTTTCTAGGGTAGACTTAACACAGAGCTTTCATACAGAATTTCTCCATTCCTCTGCCCCTGGAACGACCCTTTCTGAACCCTGTGCCAGATTCAAGCTGAGGGTGGTAGATTTCCCTGTCTGTGTTTTTAGCAACATAAAGACTTGAGAAATAAGTTATTCAGTGTGCCCAAACAATAAAATTCCCTTATAGTTGGCATGCACAAGCACAGCTGGAGGTTTATTGTTTCCTCAACCCCATCTCTGGTCAAAAAAAGAGAAGAGCTTGGTCAAAAGATTGTAAAATCTCATGTTCATTTAACTTACAGGAAAAAGCTCTCCTGTCATCTTCAAGAAAGTTTCACTAACTGTGACAAAGATGCCCACAGATGATATCAGAACTTGACTGTCTTCTAGGCCTATATCTCAAAGACAGCATAAACAGATATCATATAAGCAAATTGTAGATATGTTTTTGGCAGCACTATGCTGATCGTAGCAGTTCCTTCCTGCTGTGTAGACACTTCCATAGCTCTCAAGTAGAAATAGAAAAAAGTACATTTGGACTCACTTAAGCACTGTGGCAGACAAGATTAAGATTGATTTAGTTTAGCCTGGGATTCTGTAGCTAATGTTCTCCACTGAATCAGAAATGAGATGACAACTAGTGTACAACTCAACAAAAACAACTGAAATAATGTCTTTATTTCCACTGTGTCAGACTAATCTGTATAGTACTTGCAAATGCAAAAATTCCTTTTCCAGTCTCTGTTTAAACCTAGTGCAGAACATCTTCTGGAGTGTGCAGTGGGCAGGAACTGCTTTTTGTTTCCAAACACTGCCTAATATTACTGTCCACAAGAGTATAACAGGCCTAAATGCCAGTCCTAGGGCTGAAGATAAAAACTAGAACAATTTGATAACCTTCTGCTGGGCATAAACAACATTGATTAGTCCACATTTTTGCTTTTAAAGAGTCAGGATTTTCTGTCTGGGCAGTGGGGTGGGAAATGACTGAAGGTACAAACTTTTTCAAAGGGAAAGAGGGCAAATTTTGAAAGCCTTTAATGCAAATGAAGTTATTTGGTTTAGCAGTAAGGAAAGGTTGCAGATTACTTTGTAATGTGCAGAAAGTAGTTAAATTATAAATTTATAAATTTATGCTTTTGTGGTTTCTGTTCTTATACCTTTGAAAATAAAATACCAAATTTCAACTCTAAAATTATACACCCAGAATGAATTAGCAGAGCATATTAAAAAATATATTTACATATTCTGTATTATAAATATATTAGACAAAATAATAGGACATTGGCCTGAATTCAAGTTATGCCAGTGATCCCAGGGGTTACACAATTATATGTTTTGTAGATTCAGTCTTGAGCACTGGAATAGGAATCTACACTTAGTTTGGCTCTTTGCCAACTTACTAATCATCATCAATATTCATAAGTAGCATTTAAAAAGAAAGGGTGCAGTATTTACAGTATTGAGTTCAAAATTTCATCTTTTGAATGTATATATGTAAAATGATCCCTGTTCTCTACATGAGGAGACAAACCCATGTAGTTACAGATAAGCAAGAATCTGACTATTGTCTCCGTACATCATAGAGATAGACACAGAATACACCATTGACCCATGCTCAGATATCAAAAGTTATTGAGAATTTTCAGGAGAAGAGGGAAGTTCAAAAAGCAGATAACTGTCTTTGTAGTGACCAACACATTTGTATCGGCATGAGGAAGCTGTACTTTATCAAGAGCATGAGTCAAAACCTAAGATGCTTTTATGTAATTTTTCCTAAGGTACTCATGACCTTTATTTATTTATTTAAAAAGGTACAAAATTTAAAACCACAATTGTGAAACTAAGTTTTACAAAACCTAGCCCAGTATACCAAATTTATCTATGTAACATAACATTGTTTGATTAGCTCAGAAGACTCCAACTCTGCAGACCTTCAGATAGTGTAAGATTAAAATGAAAATTGGAGCATGCAGTAAATAAACCATCAACAAAACATCAAGTAACAATTTCAGAGGAGAACTGGACTTTAGAGTACTGTTATTTATTGCTAGATTTTTCTTCATTGCTTTTAATGAAAGATGAGTATTTACTTGATGGCACACAGTATAGTCAGAACTCATAATTCTTCCTTTTGATAGGATTTAAAATAAAGTTTTTTGTCTAAATTAAAAATTTTCTATTTTTGTAAGCACAGTTGTAATACTTATTCAGCAGTTTTTAAAATCTTTTATAATCTCACTAATAGAAGAAACTCTTGATTCTAGTTCAATTAGTAATATACATGTCTTTCCACAAGAAATTTTAAAAGTATTTTTCCATACTTCCTTTGATTTTTAGCCTTGATCAATTTTCATTTTAAAAGATAAAGTCCCATGAGTTGCAAAACCAACACTAATTAGATATTCAAACACTCATTCAAACAGAAAGATTTACCAAGCAATGCTAATGATGAGAACATCTTTTTTTTTCTGAATACATTGATTGTTCTAACTGCAAACTATAGAAAGTAAATAGAATCACACTGTTTGTACTTTGGTTGGTTGGTTGTTTTTTTTCTTCTGTGTTTGTTTTCTCTTTTGTGAACACTGACTGTATATTAAAAAAATGCTACTGAGGAATAAATTAAGATTAGGATTTTCAATATAATTAGAAATTAGCCATCATACTGAATAAACTACAGCTGAACATAATTTATAAATATGTAATCTGTTGAGAACATCAAACTTTGGCTATTTTGAATCTTCACCACGTGGTTGTGTTTAGCTTTGTTTTCAAATACCTCCTCATGTTATCACAGCTGTTAGTTAAGAGGGGAATCAAAGGCCAGTCTCTAGACTAGGTGGTCCACCAGGATACACAAACCATCATCGTTTCTGAAATCAGTGAGCAATAAGAAAATAACATTGTATTCAAACACCTTTGACATTTTGAGGTGGCGAGCAACTGCCTGTCTACAGATAGGTCATCCCAGGGTGTAGACTTCAGCACAAATTAGTCAGGGACTCAAAAAAATTCCTGTAAATCTGGAATAAAATGCAAGAAATGCATCACTGCCACAATCCAGTAAGCGTTTGAATGAAAATAGAAAGGCTTGTTGGTTGCTTTTATTTGCTTTCTTGTTTTTAAATATTTGTTAAGTTGTAAATGCAAAATCCCAGCACAAAATAAACAAAGATGCTCTTTTGTATGTTTATTTTTCAAGGTTCTTAAGATGAATATATTTTGATCAGCAACACACTTCTAAACAATAATTTATTTGTCACAGTTATGTAAATGTTTAGGCAATATTTATTTTTGTAAATTAACTTTTAGTCTTTTCTATCTATACATAAAAGACAAAGTAGATGTCATTGTTAAAAGGAACTCTAGTTGTGATCTTTAAATGACACAAATTCCTTTACATAGTCAAGTGAATGTTTCCTTGGAATACACACCAGAAATAATAAATGAGTTATTCAGAAAAAATATTCTGAACACCAAAGAATGTCTGGCTGTCCATGGACTGCTTAGTAATTTTCCTCATTTTGTCTCTTCTGAAAGCTTTCTCTATTCCTCGTATGGGATAAAGTTACACTCCATGAGCTAAAGAAACCTCTACATATTTATACAGCAGTTTTCTTCTTTTTAGGTCATGGAAACGAATAGCTGAACCATGTCTGCTTTCTGTGGGAATACTTTCGAGATGCAGAACTGCAGGGAATCCCCTTCTGTCCTGAAGTTCCTCCCTGCAGAAAATAGCACTGGATTGCTGTGCTCCCAGAGGTCAAAGGCATAGGACGAAGGATGCTGCTGGCAGTGAGGCAGGCATGGAAAAGGGCATGGCCCAAAGCGGGGTGCAGCATCTCCAGGAAGCAGCTCTCAATTGTGGACCTGTAAATGAGAAAGCTTGTCTGTGTGTATTGCACAGACAGTCATCAGCTTTACCCAGCATACAGCCTGCAGTGCCCTTTGAAGCTTTAGTAACGGTGCTGAGCTGGCGTGTCCTTGAAATCCAGTAGAAAAGTTAGGCCCAGCTTGCCAGTGAGCTGGTGTAGCCTCACATACAGCACTTCCAGCCCACCTCTAGCTCTGCTGAAGCATCTACCATATCGCGGCTGTTTGCATGTGTGTCTCACAGGTGTGTGTATATAGACCTGTCCTGCCCTTAATGCTTGTCTCTGTCAGTTGTGTCCCTGTCTATATGCACACTTATATGCAAAATAGTGTATTAGCATTAAAGTTTTCCTATGCAACATTCCTATGAGAGGAGATGATAATGAAGTAAGGGTGATATTTGGCTTTTCTTTTGAAATAATTACCCAACCCAAACTTGTGATCAAGGAGATTTTACAGTACTGGTACTCCTCCTACTACTGTGTGGTTAGAATGAAATTCAGATCATACTCCAAGAGGAAGAAAAAGGTAACCAATTTCACTGCTCCAAGGTTTTGCCTCTAGTTTTAAAATGCACAGTTAAGCTGAACAGGTTTTATTATTTTTTTATGATTAATTTACTGTAATTTCTTTCACTGTATATTGAACATAAACATTGACCATATTTTATGTGAATGCACTTTTACTGATAGCCTCAAATACTCACAACTTGCCTAACATGCATACCTCAATAATCTTGGAATTGAGAGCTCCTTGTTTTCATGTTAGTTCACAGGATTTGCTTATCTCTTTCCTCATTTATGTTGACCTAGGTCTACAATTTTACCACAGGGAAAAATACTGTTAATAAAATTGATCATGCAACATTTTTAGTAGCACCTCATTTTAATCTTACTTTAATATATTTAGTGTAATTTCAAGCAGCAAAGAAAACGAGAACAGACTGTCTTCAAAGACACATTTGTCTGAAGAAATATGTTTCCTATGTTCAAGATGGGAATATATTTAAAATGTAATTTTGGATAGATGTTTATATTAATTCTATTGTTTATATTATTTATACTGTTTACATTTATAGTGATATTTCTATTGAATACAAACCACCTTCACTTACACTATTATCTCAGTCAATTGCAAGCTGATTGAAGCAATGAATCAAAGTAAACACAGGTATGCTGTTCTGCAATTTGAAAATTGAAATCATCTTATATAGAAAATGGCCTAAACGGTTCAATATTTTTCCTTTATTTATTCAATGCTTTAAAGAAAGATACTTTTAAATATAATGTCTCACTTTTTACATTTGGTTTTCAAGTGAATTGGTTATTTTAAAATATTTAACATACAAGTCTATATTTATTGCACATATTTTATTTTTATGAAAAATTGCACATTTTTTCTTGATATTTATTTTCCCCTAGAAGCTTTCCTGTATTCTTGCACTTTTCCTATCATGTAGGAGGTCTTAAATGATAACACAAGTAGCTAACACAGTTTGTTGTAATTTCTTTCTTCATTCTTTCTAAAGTACACTATCTTCCTTGAGCAGAAGGAACAGAATGCATTTTGAATTCTCTCTGTGTTCCTGAGAATGGTTTTGCATAGTACTTAAAATTTTGCCCTGAATGCATGAGGTGGAAGGCAACAGCAATCTTCTTTCAAGCAAAATGTTGTGATTTGTCCCTTACCAATCCGTGAGGATCTCAAGCAATTTAATCTAAATAGACCCTGCTATTTTCACACATGAGTGGGTAACAATTGCCTCTGAGGTGCAAATGTGATGAACCATTGACCGTGTCATTCAAAAAGAAAAGAAGCCACAAAAGCCATAATATATGCAGTGAACATAAGGCTAAATTGTTATCTTCAGATAATAAGTTATTAAACTTTTTTTTAATGTAAATTTTACATACACTATGATCTTTCCTGTAAACTGGATAGGTAAAAAGACATAGACGTAATTATTGAAAACCAATTGCAGTGAAACACAGAACAAAAGCTATTCATTTTTATTGTGATATCTGAGCAGAGCACTAGGCTAAGTAGGATAAAATGATTTCAAGCCTCTTTACATTGTTTTGATTAGGAGATTGAAAATGTGATGTCTTAATAAAGAGAAATGTACAGTTCTAAAAACATAGTCCCTTTTCTGCATTATCTTAAATATAGGTATTTTTTTCTTTGTGTCTTTCACATAAACTGCAGTGCTAAGTGCCAAATCCCAAAATTACAGGTCCTATTTCCAGGGGACCTTAATAGTTGCCCCAGTATGTTAATGCTCAGCCCAGTGAGCCAGACCATGTATTCTCTGCCAAGTTAATCTTCCTTCAGTGGCACACAGAACAATCAGTGCACCTCTTGCCCTTTTTTATTCTGCTCCCACTTCTGCTAAGACTCATGAGGTAACTTTGAGGCTCGAAACATCAAACACAAAACTAGTGTTTAGGAGAACAAAGCATCATCTGTGACTGAGTTCTGTGCACAATCATAGGCAAAGCATCTGAAACAAAAAAAAGTGGAACCCCTGAGTCAAGTGTTGGGTGAAGGTGGTTCTTCTGTTCCTCAAAGAACATTTCAGGTCACTGACATAAAAAATTATTTCCAGTGAATGATGGCCTAAGTCTCCATATACATTGTCTCCTACTTCCCTTTTCCCACCTTAGCTATGGCTATTTGCTCAGAAAGAAACAGCAAATATTATGGAGGTAACCTACTATGTTTAATCATCATCATTCAATGTGTATCATTGCACCAACATGAAAAATTTCTACATTGGTAATTATTTTGAAAGCTTTTCTGGCAACTACGGATTTCCAACTGGTGATGTACAGACATGAAGAGAGATCAGGTTGGGAATACTTCTGAAGTCAGAAAACTATATACTTTTTGTTTCTGGTGTTTTGTTTTGGTTCTTATCTTTCTGTTTGGAACTGGTTGCCTACAGCAATGATTTGGAAATCTGGCCACAGAGATTTTTCTTCCGATAGACTGTCCTTAGAGGATTTCTGAACCAGATCGCATTTCATCCCTGCTTAAAAGCTGCTTGTATGTTGTGCCAGTTTGGCCAAATTTAGAAATATATCCTCTGAGAGAAGGCAGGTCACCACCCCTCCCCCACCAGGTTTGGGAAAAAATAAATTTTCCTCAAAGGAAAGTGAGGGAGATAAAAACTATTTATTTAACAAACACACAGGAAAAGGAAAATAATGCTAAATAATAAAATCTCTCACTGTGGAGAAAAAACCTGGGAAAGTGTTCGAGTCCTCCCTTTGGTCTCCTCGGAGCTGGGGCTTGGCCCAGGGCCAGGCCCTCTGCGCTCGGTGGAAAGTCCTCCCGATGTGCTCTGATATTGAAGCAGTCCAGTAGAAAAGGGAGAAAATCCGAAATTCCAGGGAAGGGAAATAAAAAAGTTCAACTCTCAGTCTCTCTCCAGAGAAAAAGAAGCTGAACAGCTGGCCAAAAAACTGACCTGGGAGCAGCAAGCTGGGTGCTTCCTCGCTCTCCTGCCTCAGCTGGGAAAAAAAAAATCGCTACCTTTGTGTGACCTTGAATAAGCTGCAAACTGCTTTGAAAAAGTTTTGCTCAGTTTTTCCTTCCCCCTCTCCGGCTCAGTTTAGAGGCATAGAAAGGCACAATAATTAATTTCTGGGCATAGGGCAGTGATATGGGATACACATCATAAAGTCACCCCAAGACGTATGTGAGATGTGGAACACCAGTGTCATACAGGACAGTTCTGCACAGATGTCAGCTGTTGATAACAGCATAGTACAAAGCTTTCAGTAGTCACAGTTAAAATAAAAGGGGTTTTATTTGTCTGCAAGAGACATAGATGTCTACTTATTCAAATACTAGAAATTAGTTTTCTCTCTTTTTTTTTCTTTTCTAATGATTCCATCATTAAGAGATAACATCATTTCTTGAATTGCAACAACTTTTCTGGTCAGAATGCAAAAGAGGCAATTCCCTCTTCCCATCAAATGCAAGGCATAAGGTACAGGAGAAACGTGTTTCAAGTGAAAAAACGAAGGACAGATGGCTGAACAGCATCCTTCATTCCTCTATGGGACCAGGGGCAAGGAACCTCAGACTTTATGCTACACAGGAGTATTCAGACAAAAGACATATTAATGAAAAATGTTGATTTGTTCAAAATAGAACTTGCACAGAAATGCATAGATTTCAGTGACTGCATTTTTCTTGGGAAACTTTCTTCAGATTTTATTAAAGGTTTTGTTCAAAAATGGGAAAGAGAGAAAAGAACTCTCTAATTACTATTTCTCTTATGGTCAGGAAACTCACTTGAGATAAAAAATCCTGAATTCAAGTCTGTGATGACCCATAATATGCAGACCTGTAAACCTCATTATTAAAATTTGAATGCCAGAATTTCTATTAGTTATTATGGCAATTAATTCACTTTTGAAAGGTCTCTTTTTAGTGCCACTTATGAAATGTTGTCAAATTATAAGTATATTCCAATAAATGGGAAAAATATATGTTTTCTTGCTTGCCTATTTTTTTTTTCATGACAAGCTATGCTTATTGGGTTTTGCCCCAATCCTGAGTCATGAGATTTTTCTACCATGTCTGTCACTTCATATTGCAGTACCTGATCTTCCATTAGACAAACACAAACTATAACCTTTATAGTTGCAAAGATAACCTTCAAACAGTAAAGTGAATGTATTTGGTTTTATCAGCAATGTCTCATTTGGTCTGAATCATGAAATGAATGCAAATTTATTTTCATTTATCACACTGTTGAATATTAATACTAATGCAATCCAATTTTTAGTGTCAAGAACTATTTCTATGCTGATCAAAGCCTTCAGGAGAAAAGATGGGAGATCCTGGTGTATGCTCTGTGCCTCCTATGAGTGCCCTTTGCCTCCGCAGTCTTGGGGAGGTAAAGATGAAGAGGGAAAAAGAAAGTTTTAGAGCCAATAGCCCTTCATATCTTACTTAATAATAACTGAAGATCTGGTCCACTGACATGCATATAATATTATGAAGGTTCACAAACATCAAAATTCCACAGACAATAAAATTGTATATCCAAGCATAGGATTAGTACAATTTTGTCTCTTACCTTTATTGATGTGATGGAGATGTAGTGCAAGTTCTTTCAGACACATTGTAATCTCAAAAAGAGGCACCTTAAATTAATTATACAAATATCTGAAAACTACTTCCTGTCTGTCTTCCATGAAATTCTTTAGCAAACCAGGTTAGAATCATGGTTCTGTTTTCACTACCAAGAAAATGTAATGGAAATCACAATATCTAGAAAAAAAAAAATCTATTGAGCTTAAAAGAAGTTAGATTTGTCATCCATTTTGCCCAAATGGACTTAACTGCCAAAAGCAATCAAAACAAAAAATGTGTCATGAGACAGGTGTTCCTAGTTCCTAGATATTAAAATAAATTAATTAAAAATAATACAGATATAGCTCCATGCTTTTTGGTTTGGGGTTTTTGTGTTATCTTTTGGTTTTTGGTTTTTTGCATACTACACTGGACTGTAGTTAGAGAAGGTACTTTACTCATTTTACATCTAAGAAACACTTCAAAAAGACAGCATTCACATTAGACTGTTTTGATAAATATATGCCTGATATAATTTACTGGCAGTTCATGACTGAAAAGGAAATCATTTTCTAGAGTAGAAAAAAACCCCAACCAAAAAAATGCAACCAGTTATTCTTAAGAATTTAACAAATTTTTTTTCCTTGCTCACATAAGAAAGGCGTGAGGGGTTTGGGGGGGTTGGGGGGGGTGCTGTGTTATTTTGTGTATGATGAAACCCAAGAGAAAAGAAACATTGCCTCAAGTAAACTTTTTATTTAATCTGAAGCTATACCAAAATAGATTGCAGCTGAAATTTTCCTCCTTTGCACTGTAGTATAAAAAATTTTGGACATGACCACACTAGATTTCTACAGTGTGTGAAAAACTAGCCATTACCATTAGGATGGAGGAAATGCAGGTACTTATTTTCATTAAACCTTTTCATTTTCCATTCCATTCTACTCCACTCCACATACCCACCTTCTCCTTCCTGCTCCACACATACCATAATCAGTGTGGGACCGATGATTTAAAGTCCACTTTATTTACTTTATATTTTATTACTTTTTTTTTTAGCTGTACAATGGAAATTAAGTACTAGTGTAATAACATGAGACGGTTTGGGGCAGGAGTAATACTGTCCCTGCCCGGCTCCGTGGGGTCCCGCGTGTGTGTTCCAGCAGGAGCATTTATTGCTGCTCCACTGTCAAAGGTTGCAGAGGCAAATACCAACATGATCCCAAAACTCAGAGTTTTATCTGGGGGTGGGGAAAAGGCAGGGCTAGGGAACAGGGACCAATGGGAAAGCTCTGGGGGAGTGACAAGGGGTAGAGGCTGACAGCCAAACGGGGAATCCAAACTGGGATAGATTAACAGAACAAGCACCCTGGGAGAAGCCTTTTTGGTCACCCTAACATAAAGTGGTTCTTGTAGTACTGGGGACTTGCCTCACGGAAAACTCTCTGTCCCTTGTAATGTATGTTCACTGGCCACCACACAGGAGGAGGACAGGTGGGAGTGTGGTGGTCAAAACTGCATTAGTTCTACAAAAACCTTGCAATATTTTTCAAAATAAACTGCAGATTTTCCTGCAGACTGGGCTATATTCCCTTTCACAATTGTTACTCATGTTTCTATTCTGATGTTGATGAACATTCATCCCCCTCATTCTATGAAAATCACCTTTTTCTGTGATATGAAATTACTTTGCCTGCACTGTGGCATAAATGGTGTGATTTACCTGAGACTGTATAACAAATCTGAAGCAGGGAAATTCACTCACCCTCCATTCTGATTAAAGCCGTAGTCACTGAATTATCCCATCTTTTCCTAAGTAGGTGCTGGCCAAATATTTTCAAACAGTCACACAGATTAATATATGTCAGAAAAATAACAAAGATATAAAGATATAAACTATATGTATTCACTGAACTTAGGATAACTCAATTTGTTTGGATGAAAACTTCAGCTGTTTAAAATCAGAGTTAGTCTACAGATCTGAATAAACCATAAAGCCATTCTGATTAATGTTCATAGGTAAGGATCTCGTCTTTTCCATCATTCAAGTATTAGCCCTGCTAGCAATGAATCCTTCAAATCTGTGTTTTAATCATATTCTCAATTGAAAAACTTATTATGGACCTATTCCTTCAATTCTAAGCAACCATGATAATTTATTTCAAGGTAGAATGTGGCCTAATTCTTCCTGTGACAGGAAATCAGATTTCAGATGCTTGTCTCCAGAACTATGCCAGCTGGCCTTTTCAGCTCAGCATTCAAGACTAAAAAGCCCAAATTCCTTGCTGAACTGAAAAAAAAAAGACAAGAAATTTGGGAGGATGGGCCATTAAAAAGAAAAAGATTTGACATTTTCTATAAATTCTATTTTTGATTAATTAAAAAAAAAAAGAAAACCAAAGATTAAATAAATAAACTAGATATATGTAAGTAAAACTGTTTTACTAAGAAATTATGTCAATAAATTCACAATGTGCGGAGCTTTCCAATCAACTTTCGTTCTTAGCCAAAAACATCCAAGTCAGCAAAAAAAACAGTGTGTGGAGGATTTCTTTCTTGCTTAATAAACCTGTGAACAAAGTGTGTCTTATGAGAGACAACAACATTTTCTATTATCTTTACTGAAACACTTGCATCTAATTTCTGATAAATAAGCTTAAGAATTATCTTTTGCATACATTTTTATTTTAAAAAGTTAAAAAAACCAAAAAAAGGATAACCAAAATCACAATAACTGCCATTGGTGCCCACCAGGAGAAATATTAGAGCTGTTGTCCTCTAAGTATTCTCTCCAAAATACTTCGCAAGTAGTTCTAAGAATTTAGTTTACAGTTACTAAAAAAGTACTGATAGGGCACAGAGAAAAAACAGAAACAAAACACCAAAAGCTACCAATCCAAAAGCTACCACAATCCAAAGCTACCACAATCCAACCCAGACAAAAATAAACCAAAAAAACCCCGCAAAGCCAAAAAAAAATCCCCAACATCCAAAACTGAAACCAAAACCAAACAATAAAAGCAAAACAAACTCAAACCTTTCAGTCCACAGGAAAAAAATTAATCAGGAGCAGGGTGATTAAGGCCTGTTGGTGAGCTCTAGGAACATGTAGCAGTTGCACGTTTCTTGGTCATTTCCAGGAATGCTAGGAATGCTCATAGCCTTGATAATCAATCAGGTGGTGAAACATTCCCTGGACGAGTTTAAAGTCTGACATTGCTTTGCCTGGGACTCTGGCTGCTCCTGCTTCTCGACTGTGGAGGAGCAACTGGTATGGGAAAGGCTTTGGGTGATAAGGCTTTAGGAGAAAGATGTGAAAAATGGGGCTCACCTTCAAGGAGTGTGGAAAGTCTAGCACAGACATAATTGGCTACATGAGCTCTATTTTATGATCATCTGAACCCTAACTGAGGTCAATTTTACCTGTTTAATGTGAAAAAGGATGTACTTGCCTTTACATAGCCTAGCACATTTTCTTGTTAAGTGTTCCTGCTATAGATAACCTTTGTTATGCTTCAGTGAGGAGCATTTACTTTTATATTATTTTTATGATTGTGGGTGAAACAGTGATTTTAATTAACTCCACTGAGAGTTTAGTGGGTAACTAGAGTGGGGCAGGAATTCTCCCCATAATTCTGTGTTAAGTTGTCCCTAAGCTAAAAACCTTTCACACCACACCTGCCATTCTGCATTTCCCTCAGACAAAAGCAGAAAGTGTTAATGCAAAATAATCCCAATTAACAATTCCAATAATTTGCCAGCAACACAAGGTCCACCAATGGCAGATCTTGCAAATCCTCTCTCCCCAGTACCAGAAACAGAACCGTACACACAGAAATCACAGACTGCAGCTTAAGTAGGTGGATTTTCACTGAACATTTCTCTAGGTTCTTTTACTGCTGTCCATGACTATATGAAAATTACTGACAGGCTGGTTTCTTGCAAAGCAATCTGTAAGCAAGTTACTTGTAACAATGACATTTAAGGACATTTCTTGTATGATTGCCAATTTGCTTTCATCTAGAATATAATTTTAAAAGATGATGTTAGCAATAATCTTTGTTTAATAAATGTTTATTATAAATATAATTGTTTTATTTTCATTTTTCCTTCTTTTTCTTTTGGTAGTACAGTTAGTTCTGTTTTATCATGGCTAGTCAGAGCTTTAGCATGGAAGTTATTCTTTTTCATTGTATGGGTAAAGACTGTTTAAAATAATGGGGCTCCTGGTTTTGACTGGTGTCTCTTGAGCATTACCTAAAGAATATTAATGATAATTAACTGATAAAAAAATCACATCACAGAAAAGACAACTGGTAAACAAGAAATTGTATCTGTCAGTAATTTGCATTTAGAAAATGGAACACACACCACACTCACACACACACTCCTGCCATTTTTAGATTATAATTTAAGTTTATGGATGATTTCACCTGACCAAACTAAACTTGCCTCCACGCAGGGCTGGAGCACCCTTCCTATGAAAATAGTCTGAGAGAGTTGGGGTTGTTCAGCTCAGAGAAGAGAAGGCTTGGTGGAGACCTTGGAGCACCTTCCAGTACTTACAGGGGTCCTACAAGGAAGCTGGAGAAGGATTTTTTACAAGTCATGTAGTTATAGGACAAGGGGGAATGGTTTTAAACTGAAATAGGGTAGGTTTAAATAAGAAAAAAATTCTTCCTTGTGAAAATGTTGAAGCACAGGAACAGGTTGCCCAGAGAAGTTGTGTATGCCTCAGTCCTGGAAATGTTTAAGGACAGGTTGGATGAGGCTTTGAGAAAAATGGTCTAGAGGAAGGTGCTCCTGCCCTTGGCAAAGGACTTGGAACTAGATGGTCTTGAAGGTCCCTTCAAACCTAAAGCCATTCTATGATTCTATGTGAAAAAAGAATGTAAGAACACTGCAAACATGTGTTGTACTTTCAGAACGGAAGAGGAAACACTAAGTGAATTCTTACTCCTGTGTCTGAGGTACGCTGATGTACACTGCAGGGCCTGAATGTCCACATGCTGGGACCTAGGTCTGTGACTGTCTTTATAGCCTACGTGTATGTGGGTATTTTCCCTTGCACAAAGACCTGAAGGTGGTGTAAAGAATATGGTCATGTCTGTCCCTACAGAGCACAGGGCTCTGTCTAGATGCCAGAGAGCAAAAGCACACCTTATATTGCAATTGCCCTCTAAGCAGGAAATGTAATATCTCTACAATGCACAAATACTTATTGTCAGATGTTTGTAACAATGAAGCTTTTTGTTTGAACTCACCAGTTTGTTTTACATTTTCTCTTTAGAAATAGCTATTCACGTGGGAGGAGAAAAAAGCCAACAAATTTACTAACTCAGTTCTGCTTTTCTAAAACTGCTGTTTCTATGAGGTATATTTGCACTTGGACACCAAATACAGAGGACTAAACAACTTATTAATGCTCCTTGAGGAGACTTTGAAGGAATGTCATTTTGATGGATTCACCCAGTATTTCTTGAAACACCATAAAGGTAACAATATTATATGCTAAAGTCAAAAATATTTAATCTTTTCGAAATTTTGAGAGGTGTTGAATAAAATGAAGGTGGAGTGGGTTTTTAGTCAGTAAAGTAAGTGTGATCCATTTTACACACCCACCTATCTACATCAGAAAGCAGATTCTTAGTATCCAGAGCAGAACTGAATGTGAAAAATCCCGTAAAGTGACACATTTTTGGACCAGATTTGAGGTGCCTTAGAGGTGTCTCAGCTTTCCAATGCAGGAAGTTAAACATGCATGCTTAGTGTTGATGATGGACAGTGAATGAACTCTGGAAATGCAGGTCAGTCTTAATGAACACAGCCATATACTTGCAGCAGCATTATCAACAAGTATAAAATATTCTTTCCATTATAGGTTTGCTGCACAAAATATTGCATAATAGGACTGTGTACATCCCCTTATTTGGCTCTCAGACTTTTGGTGCTGATGTTAGGAAGCTGACCTGTCTCTATAACTGGAGAGAACAAGTGAAAGAAACAAGTTCCTCCAGAGGTGGATTTTACTCCACCTCTTAGTTGTTCTCTGCAGGAATTAATTCAGTTTTAGGCAAAGGTAAGGAAATCAGCCTCATAACTTAGGCACCCAGATGCCTAAACAGCCCAAATACTATCTTTCATCTCAACCTTTTCCCATAAAGGCATAATTTCTCATTAATATTATAGTATTTTCTGTTAGTGCTGTTTGACCAATCTACCAAAAATCTGTCCTAGAACACATTTTTCAACAAAAATTTCAAGTACTGTATAAAGACAGTAAGTAGTTACATTTTATACAGGACTCAACATAACTGTTCTCACTTCCCAAAGGAAACTTGGTAGGTATTATCACTATAGAAAGTCATGATAATTAGTCATGACTATTAAATATGTGCACCAATTAAACCAAATGAAGCACAAAAAAACTCCAAAACACACCTTTCAAATCAACATTCTCCTTTTTTTTTTTTTCCAAATAAAAGTCCTGGAGTTGACTACATTGTGCCACTCAAATTATAATGAGAGACACTAGGAGAAATCAAATTATTTGGTTTTATTATGGCACCTCTCTCAAATGATTAGTAAAGAAGGGACTTCTCAAACTTTAGATACATTCCTTCTCATTCCTGTTTTTCAAGTATCTTCTCTGCTAGGAAGCAGCAGAGTAATACTGCCACCCACTGCTCCACTTCATACAGGTAAAGCCATGAGGGTAAGTAGCTAAATGTTCTTGAGCAATCAAGTCTGCCCAGGTAGAGCCATGACATCTTTATTAAACTTCTGAAAGCTCCTCAGGGTAAGCTGGGTGGGCTTTGTTTACTTTGTTTTGAATCAGATGGAGTATGATCTTCCCCTGCTGCAGCAAACTGGCTGTGAGCATTACAGTATCTTGGTGTGTCGGGTTTTGCTTACCCACTTTCAGATGTCATCATCACCTCTACGGTTAAACATGGCAGTGCTTTGCTGTGGAGAAACTCTTCCGCTCAAGTATCTTCAAATAACAGGCAATCTCACTGACAGGCACCAACCTTATCTAGCATGTTTAGACAAGGAAAGCTTCTGCTGTAAAGCTATGCAGCATGACACAACAAGCAACATTTCAGTGAAACTGAAATACTTCTCCAAACTTTTCATTCTTTCTGAATCACTGTACTTACATATTTTACATTCATTTGAAGTAAATAAATACTTTTGCATTTCTTTTATCAAAATGGCATTGTTTTCACTTTGCTGAAGCAGAAATAATTGAAATTCTACTTAGAAGTTCATGGATGCTATTTGTTTTTAGTTAATTATTAGTTGGAAGAAAGACTAGAACCACTTTAAACTCCAAACAATACAGTTTTATTTTTTTAATTACCATGTTTGGTGTGGTTTTAAATCATGTGTTCACTTCTGTTTAAAATTGCATTCAGATTTGGAGTTTACTAGCTCAAAAACCAACTAGAAATTTTGCTGATTATACTTTTCCTCCAGTTTCCAAAATCCTTCAATCACCACTGGCATTCAAAGTACATGAGGCATAAGACATGAGGTGCTGCCATGTCAAGATATTAGAAATTGCTGCAAGGTCTTCTTATTTGAGCCCACACCACTATGCCAGCTTCTAGACCTTTTGATATTTATAAATAATAAAGAGGAAAATTACTAGTTTTGCTCTCAAATACTCAGCAAATTACTAAGCATTGCTTTCACTCATGTAAAATTAATTCACAGGCTTGGTACCTGGCATTACTTTGCTATAAGAAATTGCATTGTATCTCACATGCATTGAATATAGAACTTAAGGAAAAAAAAATCAATAAAAGAAATTAAATATAGCCAGCCTCCCTCAAACAATAAAAATCAATGCTGTGTTATCAGGTACCTAAGAAGCAGGTTTATTTTCAACATTAATCTGTATAGTAGTTTCATGGTAATTGATTTTTTTATACTTAAGCTGTCAAAAACTATAATAAGCAATGATTATTGTTATTTTCCAAATTCCTAAAAAATTGATTCTATGGCAATTGTGGGTTGGTTTTTTTTCTTTCCCTGTCTTTCTCTGGCACTTAGTTTTGTCACTGAAACAATTACTAGTGTTTCTTGTAGTGATGACAAAATTGAAAAATAAATATTCACTAAGCCTTAAATGGAACTGCTGTACAGCTGTAGTAAATTTCTGTTTGTCAGAAAAAATAAGGTAACCATATTTTCATTGTTTTGATTGGTAAACACTGTTGCAACTGTTGTCTATGGCTGAACTAAATGTTGCACTAATCATTAAATATTATGTTTTCATTAAACGGAAAATTACTTTTTCTTTAAAAAAAAAGAAAAACAGCTAAAAGCTCACCTATTTTAACCAAACATTGTTTGTCCTGCATGAAAACAGAGCATGTCTACTACCTGTGTCGTAGTACAATAATGAGGTTGGAAAGAGGTATTTTCATTAAATTATTCTATGGGAATTCTAAAATTCTGGGAACCTTGAAAAGAAGCTGAAATATGAATTTGGGTTTTTTTTCCTTTTTCTATATATTTAAGGATGAAGAATGGAAGACATATCCTGTAAATAACCTCATTGCATGCAGTCATGCAGCTTAGAAATATAAAAGGTAAAAATAAAATAGGATGCAAATTAGCAGCAGGTTATTTCAAATTGAAGACATACCATCCTGTTTCAGATATTAACTTCAGATTTCAGTTTGCCAGTGGAGGGAAAAAAAAAAAGAAAAGAAAAAGAAGCATTTCTCTACAAAATCTGAGACTCCTTGGTAAATTTTTCTGATATATTTTATGTAAGCCTTACCCCATTATACCACGTGCTTAACAGAAGAATATTATCCAGAGAGTAATGAACAAAGAAAAAAACCTTTACACTGTTTTGATTTATTCTGACAACCCACATGTAAAGTTCCTTCCAGTTCCCCAAGACAAATCAGAGCAGTAACAGTTGTACTTATTCCAGGCAATTTGTAATGACACGAGAGGTTTATTAACACAAACTTGCTTTCCATAAATAGGAGTGGCAGCTGGAGCAGCAGCCAAGTTTAAGCTGGCAAAATTAACATAACAGAGAGTCATCCACCCATCCCTTTCATAAAATCAGTGTTGGTAGCACTGTGCACAGTATCTGATCACATTTATCGTGAGAGTGACATTGATGTAGACAACCTAGAAGGGGCTATGGCATTAATATTGATATGGAGTTCTGCCCCAGAGAAAAAATGGGCAGATACATAAATTCCTCTGTAAGCACTGTATTTTGCATGTTATGATGTTTGGGATGAAGCACTACAGTCTGTTTTTTATTGTTGAAGAGGTAAAACAGTAAGATGCAGAAGACAGATAGGAGGTTTTTGACTCCATCTCTCTGCTCAACTGTGAAAGGACTCCTCAGTATGTTTAAATCACCTATTGCCCATTCTTGTTTTAAATGTCTCAAGATTTGTGATTTTCAAGATCTGCCATGCAAAAATATTCCATATTCCAATACCAAACACTATTAAAATTTTATTCATTCCCAATTTTTCTTCAGACAGGAAGCTTAAATCTTTCCTTTTCTTAAATTTCAAAAGTAATTATTCATGCTTTTCCTTTTGTACTGATTACAGACTTATGCTAATAGCAGCTTTTTCCCTGTTTCAGTGAGCACAGAAGAGTTTCTATGATGATCTCTCTCATTTAGCTTTGTGAGTCAATTTGTATTTTTTAATACATTTTTCATCCCATCTATTTTAAAAATTGTTACATTATCAACTTCCTCTTCAATGTTGCTAAGGTACAGTATGTCTTTTCCTACCACTGTATTTTAAGGCTTTCTATTTCCTGGGAAAAAGGTGCCAAAAGACTCAATCAACACTGCAAACCAAAGATATGAGGGAGATTATAAATCTTTGTAAATAATACAGCCAAATAAACAATGCATATTGCCACTGACATTAAAACATAACACTATTCTAGTATTTAAATATTCTCTTTATTAAAAGACCATGGAATGGCCATTAAACATAAACTTTTTCATTTTTTTTTTCTCTTTTTTTGGCCCTCTCTGATGTGCAGGGAATTACATTTTGATAGCACAAGTTAGAAGTCGTGGGATTTCTCTCTGAACAGATCACACTTTTTCAGCTGAGATGAGAATGTTTTGCTTTTGACACTATCTCCTCTTGCTGTGCATTCTTCATGTTAGACATATCTGCCATTATTGCACTATAAGTCAGATGTTTGCCCTGTAGAAAGAGCAGTAAGACATTTTTTTGATGACGATTCACTATATGATATAATAAAATGCACTGGCAGTGCACGAGGATATTTATTTCAATGGTTTTAAAATAAAAAGGAAGAAAGAAATCAGAAAATGGGGAGTCACTCCTTCGATGAAAGGCATAGACTGTCATGGGCAGATGTGCAGGCTTTGCCAGAAACCACAGAAAATCTAAAAGGTCTTGCAGAATCTTCTCCATTTATTAGTCAACATTCATCAGCATTCTAAAACTCAGTCTCTCAAAAGGCAGGCCTATGGCCTGTATGAGTAAAAAAACCCAAGCCCAAAATAAAACAAAAAAACCCTCAACACTTCAGTGGATTCTTCTACATTTTTCATATTTTCACATAGTTATTTGTCACCATGGTATCTTAGGACCCCAACCGTCAGCAGAGCTCCTTTGTCACAGGCCCTTTATACCTGCACACAACAATAAGAGCCAGGCCTAATTCTGAATAGAACTCAAAATGAAGATGTGTTGCAATGCCACCTTCTAACAGTATTGCACCAACCATGAGTAATATAAGCTGTAATGTTCAGTTCATCCAAGGGATTAGAACATGGAAATAGAAGTGTTTCCTTTAGTGCTTAAGAGCAGTGAAACCTCCATAAAAATCCAGCATCACCTCATTTGGTTTGACCTCACACTGCTTAAAAGAGTAGAAGCTCTTAGTATAAACAGGTAGTACTTTCATGATACAGGGAAATCATTTATCAAATATACTGAACATTTTCTTTAAATACTTGCAAGTCTGAAAGGTTAAGTGACAAGGTTAAGTGCCGAGTTTTGCACTCTTTTTGTTCCTAGTGTGCTCTGAGGTTTTCCTTAATGATAGGATTAAATATGGTTTCCAGCTACAAACAGTTGCTTGTCGTTCCCTGTAGGTTAGTCTCTGTATTTTGTGCTTATCACAAACAAAGAGGAAATAACTTTCTCAGTCTTTGAGAGTCTCTTAAAATGCACACACTTTGGGGAAATCATATTTTCTTGAAGGAAATGAGGCATGACCAATCACACAAAACGTGAGAAAATCCCTTGATAGGTGACCTTTGCCACATGTAAAAGAAGCTGTTCAGTGGCTGAGGTTTCATGGATTTCATGCATGAAAATCAGATTTTCTGGCCACCAGTGCTGTTCAGTAAATAAATAATCCATCATTGTGTCAAACAGTAGAAACACGAAGATACTGGCGTGGCTAACTGAATAGGGGTTTTTAGTTAGCAACTTATGCAAACCCTATGTTTTGTCTTCAGGAGCTGTACATGTCTTTCTTGCACTGTTTAGTTTTCATTACTTGAATTTAGGTTATTCTTGTTTAGGATAAGTGTGAAGGACGTCTGTGGTAGGGACTATATCCCACTTTGACTGCATATAACCAGATGCACATATATGAAAAAGAATAACAAATAATGTTATCATACAATACACTCTGGGAATGCTTTTTGGAGCCTTTCACAGGGGAACAAATCTTTCTGTGTCGTACTGTGTTATAATAATGATAGTTACTTTTCTGAAGTACGTTAGAGCACAGAGAACCACATCCTCTACACAAAGTCATTTAACTAGGTTTTCTCTCAGTGTGTGAAGTCAATTTGCATGAACTAGTGAAATATCATTTTCTCATCCCTATTTCATAATTCCTGACCAAATTTTTATTTATTAATCACAAATTTTACTCCCTCATATGTAGAAGATACTCTTCTACGTTGGATCTAGAAAAAGTTGCATTTTTTCTTTTTCCTTTTCCATTTTCTTTCCTTTTCTATATATTTTTTTAAATTTGAATATTCTTTTTCACAACAAAACTGTGGAAAAATGGGTATTTAGAATATAATGACTGCACAAATGAACTTTAGGAGTCAATAATTTGTTGTCTCTTTCTCTTCCTTAGGAAATTATCTCCATTAGCTTTAATTTTGTTTATCTAAAAAATATTTAACCTCTTGATAGATTTGGTCTCATATATAGAATTCTAATTCTTTAGGTTTTTTTGCACAGTTTTAATTGCCACACTTACAAAAACAAGAAAGTTTATAGGGCAAAATTCTCAACTCCTTAGCGCTCATTCCTGCAAAAACCAGCTCACTTTTCCCATTCACCTTGTGGTTTCTCTGGGCAAAGAGCTGCCATGAGTTCTTCAGTCCACCGCACAAGTGATCCTTACTGCTGATATGAAATAAATTAACAAATAAATGAATTTTAATTTTTCTTCATGACAAGACATTTTTCCTTTGCTACTTGTGTGCTTTAGGTCTTGGGAACAAGACTTTATTTATCCAGTTTGCAGCTCCTTTCTGTCTATCAAATACTACTGCAGATGGGTTACTGTGCTCACTTCTTTTAATATGCTGAGGTTACTGTACTCATTTTAATATGCTGCAGCAGGGACTCAGTATGCCTTATCAAGAGTAACGGATGTGATCTACAGTCCCATTAAAATGCATTACTAATATAAATCCATGTAATTAGATGTAAAAAATAAGCTAAAATAATACTCTTGTGTATTTTTTTTGTATTTTTCTTAGAGCAAATTAATGTTTTTTCAGAGCTACAAAATTTCCTTAATCTTTAAAATTCACACTATTTTAGCACTTCAATATGTAAAGATTTATAAGGCTTCTCCTTAATACTCATCAGACTTACTAGAAATTCACTGTTGTCTTCCATCTCTGGATCAAGTTAAATTATTCTGACAGAAGAAATGTTGGTTAATTTGTTTTCATAATCTTACATATCAAAATTTTAAAATGTCCTAGTGATTCAAATATGTATTGTCACAGTTTTTCTTTTTTATTATTTACTTATACTGAGAGTTTTCATCAAGACAAATATTAGAATCAGTTTGTGCATTTGTGCGTGTACACACACAAACACTCAATGTTTTATTGTGATTCGTGAAAATGGTGTGAAAATCAAGACAAAAGTTTTTCTGATACAGTTGGTATATATGTTTGCAAAGACAATGAGAACTTAGACCTCTCCCTGCCTACTTTTTCCCAGTTCTGTCCTCTGAGAGTTCTGGTAGACTTCTACAAGTGCAGAAGTGAGTGACAGATTTCTCAGAGATGACTCAGCATTTCCTAGGCATTTCTTCAGTTTTAAAGGAAACCACTCATAGGCTTTTTCTTCCCTTTGTAATAAAGCTCTGAATAGTATTTCATTATTATTTGATGGCTTGTTGAAGACGTTGCTTGATTTTTATAGTGACTGAAAGTAGCAGTGGGCGTACGTTGTATGAATGTAAACAGCGTGACTTTTGTAATGGGAATAAAGAATGCAAGCAAGTAGAATGGAACAAACAATGAGAACTTGCTCAATGGCAAGATCTAGACTTCAAAAGTTGTCACTGCCATAGTGTCATGCTAATACAATATAATAAGGCAACACTTGAAAACTACTTTTCTGATATTTTCATCTATTAGTTAGATTTCCAAGACTTTCTCCACTGACATGGGGATTGACTCTCTTTTATTTATCAGGCAGCAGAATGAAACCTCAGCCTATCATTTACTACAGGAGATGAAAAATATAATCATTTCTTACAAAGCAGCCATAGTTCCCTAAACTTCTGGCTGTACATGAATATTGTTTTTTATTTAATTAATTATTTATGACATAAAAATATTCTTCAGGGATTCTAGAAGTGTTAACTGCTAGACTTAAGTTTAGCTGTCTAGAAGTCCGGTTAATGATAAATCAGTCATGCTAGACCATCCTTATAAAACAGTGGAGAAAAACAGACTGTAATGAAAAGGGCATCTCTCCCATTGTAGACAGCTATTTTAGCATGAGGAAAATTACCTCCTGGGTATGCCATTTCTGTTGATTGGAAAGAGAACCCAGGTTGACTGGTTTAGACTCAGATGGTTAATTTTAGATATATAGATTTTCTAAGATGAATCCTATCAAAACTTTAAAGGTCTGAGTGATTTTAAATGTCCGTTCAACATGTATGTGCAACCGAGCTGACATTGTAATTTGAACCTTAGTTTCATCTTCCTGATTAGAGACATCTGCCTTCAGAGTACAGTCATCCTACATTGCTTTAATAACCCAGGGAAATACATAGCTCCCCAAAGAGTAAATAATGTATTTTTTATGTAGACCAACCCTTTCTTTGGAGACATCTTTCTCACTAGCAGCCATGAATAAGAGAGCTAGAACAATTAAACTTAATTTAGTTTACAATGTGCACTGAAGTTGAGGGAACTGAATCCAGGCTACAAACACTGGGCCTGGGCTTTAGCCAAGCATGAGGGTGAAGAGAAAACAGCTGTTTACATCCACTCCAGAGCCCCTTCTTTACCTAGCTGCAAAGTTCCTATCAGCATTTCACTGGCAACACTGAGGCATCTACCTTGCCCTGACACTTACTGCTGCTTTCATCAAATACACTGGGCCTGCACCGTGCTCTGTGAATTCATTGGAACTCCATGTGAGTTCATGATGCCTCTGTCTGCCACTCTTTTGCACACCCCCAGAGGCCTGGAAGTTTTTGGAGATGCAAAAATCATTGTTGCACATCCTCTGTCTCCTGTCAAGTCTTCACTCAGCAGCAGTGAGGAAGGTCGCGGTAGATGGGCCAGAGGAGATGGGTGTTGAGAGGTTGCTGCTGACAGAAGCACAGCTTGCTCTGAGCATTGCTGCTCTTCCTTCCCCTTTCCTTCATCTCCTCCAGATCAGGGTGGCTAACTAGTATCTTCCCTTTTCTAGCACAAAGATTCAATCCCACGCTTCCCACTTCCTCTGTGGGTCTAAAGACAGCCAACTGTTGTTGTTGTCAATTACAGGTGTTTATTTTGTTTTTTGAAAGAAAGGTTTTTAAACTGCTTTTAAATTTAATATACAGTTTTATTAAGCTACTGTTTTGTTTTTGTAAATAAAACAAGGCATCAACTTTTCATTTGGTTTCATTTCTAACAGAATATGTTCATTTTTTGTTGTAAAAAAATTTTAAAAACCCTTTTTTCTCTATCCTATGACTGTGCTGAAAATTATTCATATGGAAAACATGACAAAAGGTGACTAAAAGGAAAGGAATTTAATTGCTTATTTTTATTAAATATACTTCAAACAACTTGAATTTTCCTGTCAAATTTCCTCCTTTCTCCATCTTGCACAAAAACACCCCCACACTGTTCTTATGGAAGTACTTACAAATGAAAAAGAAAATTTGCAAATATCAGTTGCTGAGTGGATAAAATGTTAAAAGAAAAGAAACCTTTTCCTCTTGTAAGCATTGAGCAACCATCCTTCACAAGAAACACTTTATAAGATGTCTTTCTCCATTTTTGATAGTGTCAACTTTGAATCCAGCAAGGACTACAGTAATAATTTTGGGATTCACATTCAAGCTTTTAAAAAATCTGATTTTAAATTATAAAAGCATACATGTCCTTATAGCAATGGTAGGATGCATTTCATTCCAATTATACATTTATTTTGGCTATTCTGGTCAAATTATATGTACAGATAAACTAGTGACATTTTACTTCTGTGAGGGTTGGCTTGATAGAAACACATGAGAGCAAGTCTTTTGTTATAAAACTTTGTAAGTTGCCCGGCTTTTATCAATTATAACCAGATACTGATGCTGGGAGCAGAAGTAAAGCACTGATGAGCTTTTAATATAATTTTCAATGAAGACTATGAATTTCAAGATTCAAATTCAGATTATGTTTTATGCAGAAATCTATTTTGGTTACCTCTGTAATAGATAAAACAGTCAGTAAAATTAAACTATCAGAAAAAAATCATAAAATATTCTGAGTTGGGAGGGGTCCACCAGGATCATTAAGTCCAGCTCCTGGCCCTCCACAGCACCATCCCAAGAGTCATACGAGGTACCTGTGAGTGTTGTCTAAACAATTCCTGAGCTTGGACAGGCTTGGTGCTGTGACCCTTTCCCTGGGGAGCCTGTTGCAGTGCTCAGCCACACTCTGGGTGAAGAACCTTTCCCTGATATCCAACCTAAACCTCCCCCAACCCAGCTTTGTGCTGTTTCCTCAGGTTCTGTCACTGGTCTTGAGAATGAAGAGATCAGTGTCTGCCCCTCCTCTTCCCCTGTTGAAAACCGCAATGAGGTCTCAGTCTCCCCTCAGTCTCCTCTTCTCCAGCCTGAACAGACCAAGGGACCTCAGCCACTCCTCAAAAAGCTTGCCCTCAAGTCCCTTCACCATCTTTTTTGCCCTCCTTTGGATGCTCTCTAACAGCTTAATGTCTTTTTTATGTTGTGGTGTCCAAAACTGCCCCCAGCACTCAAGGCAAGGCTGTCCTGCAGAGCAGAGTGGGACAATCCCCTTCCTTGCCTGGCTGGCAATGCTGTGCCTGATGCTCCCCAGGACAGCAGTGGCCCTCCTGGCTGCTTTGTGATGACACCACCAAGAGAATTTTTGATGGATTTTTGGATTACTCCCACCAGGCCTCATAGATTTGTAATGATCCAGCTGGAGCCACAGTTCCCACACAAGTTCAGGGCTGATGGGAAGTTGATCATTCTCACAGTCATCTCACAGTCATCTCACAGTCTCCATCTCAGGGCACTGAGACCACCTTTGTCATCTACGTTGAAGACAGAGGCAAAGAATGTGTTAAACACCTCTGCCTTGTCCATGTCACCATGTCAGGTGACCATCCTCATCCTGTAGTAGGTGGATGCTATTTTTACACTGTCTTTTCCCATTACAATATTTGAAAAACTCTTTTTATTTTCAACCACGTTTCTGGCCAACTTAATTGATCTTTGGCCATACGAAATTTCTCCCTACAGAATTATTATGCTAAGCAATTCTGCAACATAAAATATTCTCTTACTTAAAAATGTTTTCTGTGTATCCAGTTTTAGACCAAGGAATGTTCATTTGAAGGATATTGTAACATTAATCTAGGATGTTAAGGAAAGAGAGGAAAAAAAAAAAAGAGTTAATAGAGATATTCTTATATATTTCATCAGAGTCCAGCAGTATAGCTGGAATGTTGCCAAGATATGGCATTTTGCAAGCATTTGTATCACTATTGAAATATAATCCAAGTAAATAAACATTTGCCTCCCAGGAGTGTTAGGAGATGAACAATTAGTCACATAACTGCAGTTAGACCCACTGGTGCAATTCAGAGAGTCTGCAAAGCCATACTCCACTAATAAACCCCTCATCTAAAGGAGAACTTCAGGAATTTCCTGTAGTTTCACTGCATGGTACTTATGAGAAAGGCTTTGATGAAGTCTGTTTGGGCAGGAAATCCTCTTTGTAAATGACTGGGTAAAAGAGCCTGAGATATCCTAAAGAGTTTCAGAGGCTCTAGATTCAAAATTAAGTTCAATCATGAAGGCAATGCAGCCTAAATATATCTGGATATATCCTGAGAGAAGATCTGCCGTTCTTCAATCCTCCTTTTCAGATCTAGAAAAATGTATCAATCTTGCATTTCCATTCATTTACACTGTCTGATACCAGCTTTTGTTTATTTTAACTTCTTTAATTCCTCTGGCCACACAGCTGAGAAAGAAGATTCTATGTTCTTCCTCCTCCCAAAAGCCAAAGAATTACTTTGAAATCTTAATCAACAGCTGAAACCTTATGGTTCAGGTAAAAAGATCTTTGAGTAAATACAGACATAGTGTCTTGAAGGGTCCTTGTTGCTGATATCAGAAATAAGAAAATAAATCTTGCTTACTCCTGTCATCCTTCAGCAGTGGAGCACTGAACTCAGTCTATTCCAATGGGAAGATAAGGAAGTAGCAAATCTGGAGCAGTTCTGTTCTTCCGAGGCAAGCAGGCAGACCTCTTCTCTGAGTAAAAAACTGTCTGAATGGGCAGGCCCAATGAGTGGTGGTGAATGGAGCTAAATCAGTGCCACCGAACATTTTTATTTACAGGAGTTGTATGGCCTGCCCCTGAAGGTGAGAATAACTTAGGTTCTTGTTAATAGATCCACTGGTGTGGACTACAGTGAAATGACACTGAATGACCAGTGCTTACACACACATGTATATATATGTGGCAGGTTTATTTTAGAACAATCTAGTTGCAGTGAAAAGGAGGCATGTAGTCATTTTGGTTATTATCTAAAAAAATACAACAATATAAAAGTATAAAGATATCACTTAAGAAAATATGTGAGGGGAAGAAAGAAAGAGAAAGGATAGGAATAGATAGTGGAGAGGAAAGATATCACCCCCCATAGATCCAGCAACAAGACTTGATTGTTGCAATTTATATGTCCATTGGTCAAGGTGATGGTTGAATTCTTGATCTGTCAGGGGTGGGGAATGCGTTAATAAATGTTCAGATTCAGGTGGGAATGCCCAGGTACCTCCCCTTGGAGGAAATTTTACACTGTCTGTTGCACTTCTGTCTCTCCCCACAGGCTTATTTTGAGCTGTAATTTTATTTTGTAAACAGTCACAGCCAAAGAATCGTCGCTTTCACTGTTTAAACTCTGAAAGTTGCTGGTTTTTTGAGAATGGAGAATTTCAATGTACTTTAGATGACTTATTTTAAAGATGAGTAGTTTCAATTTAAGTGTTCAGCCAGCTCAGGATTCACCATAAACACTAATCACTAAAGCTGAAATTCTAGTAGGATGCAGAAGAAAATACTTGAAATTAGTAAATATAAAACATAGGTAAGAACATTTTTATGCATCATTTCACAAATATAACATTTAATATCAAGGTAATTGATGAGATTATATTAGATGACCAACAGCCAAAATTTAATTTCTGGTGTCTTCTAATATTTAGGTCTCAGTGCTGACTCACAAAAATATGCTAATGAGTTCTCAAGCCAACATTTGTTTTAGTACAGAAAATCTCCAAACACCTGCAGACCACATCATCCCCTTATATTCTTGGACAGAGGTAATTCTGAAGGAAAAATGCTCTATTGCGAGGTGAAAAATTTCCTTCGGTAGAGTGCTTGCCAGCTATTTTTAAAGTACTGAGGAAGTTGTAACATTACATCAGGATGTGATGACAGGTGACGATATTCTGTTTGTGTTGTGCTGTATGCTGCTCTTATGTTCTGGAAAGTGCACATAAGTGCATAAAGTTATGGACGCAATAGGGACAGAACTGATATTTGTATAAGTAGAGCTTTCAGCTGTTCTCATTGCAAAAGGTGCTTTAAATCTAACTGACAGAAGTACCAACACATTCTTCCATGACGGCCATCAAGTCACAAGATAGTCTTTAGAAAGTGGTGACTCAAATCCAACGACTTCCATAATAGATAAGAAAGCAGTCACTTCTTAATGTAGGTGGGATTTCAGTGAAGAGGTTAGGGTTTTTGTTATCTTTATGTTTTCCAAAGCTCTTGTGAGATTTAATAGAGCACCAAAGCAAGAAAACAATTCTACAATCAAAAAAGTTACAAAATGCACCGCTTCACTACTCCTGAGATTAAGGGACAGTGGAGGGGTAGGTAGGGAGAAAATACTTTGAAATTAATCCAATGTCATGTCATTTAAACCTCTGACTGAAAAAAGATTCATATTTTATTTTCATTTTTTTAGACTGCAATGATTTATAAAGCTTCAAATGTCCACACATCTACTAAGACAGGCCATTTAAAGAATCTAAATAAGCTTGCACAGTTTTAAGCTCTCTGACTTTGAATATGAGCTTTGAAGTCATGCCAAAAACCAACTGCAGCAGAGCTGCTTTAGAACTGAATTCCTGACACTGGAATTAGTGTTGGGTGTGTAGCATGCCTAATGATAATCTTGACCACGTTTGCTGTAGACAGCCATCGCACATGGTGCCTCTGAGTCAATAATTCTCCTAAGATAAGATTTGGAGCTTTTTTAGTTTTTACAGATTGGTGTTTTGGACACTGTCCATTCTGCAAAGCCAGCTTGCCTAATCACATGATATTTTTCCATAGGACAGAAAGATTTCTTGAACATTCCTTTAGTTAATTCCAGTTAATAACTGGTGAAAAGTTATTGCAGGAGTGTAAGAAAAAAAAATAAAAGTGAAAATGCCTCAGATATAGGCTGCAACCACAATTAATTGGATTCTCAAAATTCTTGTGTTTCTAAATTAGAGATTCAGTGTTTTATTTATAGAAAAACTTAATATTTATATCAAAAGAACTATTCACTTCATTAAAGAACTAGACTGTCATGCCACTTCATCTATGTAGAAGCACACAGTCAACATGCCATAAGTTTTTCTTCTCTGTACTGCAGTGAAGAGCATATGCTTCTGCTACTGAAAGCTTTGGGAGTAACACAGTATGTCAGAGGTAAAAATAAAACCATACAAAAGTAGATTGAGCTTTTTTCTAAAACACATTCGCATGTGTCTAAAACACATTCACTGTCTTTCTAATGAAAGTCTCCTATCTTGCACTCAGAAAGGTAAACAACAGCATTTTCATTGAATTGAGTGGGGCAGAATCAAGCTGTTCTGGTTCCCCAGGAAAAAAAAAAAACTTCTTTCACTCAAACATTAGTCACTATGAAAGAACCGATAATTTACTTGAAATATGGAACTCTTAAAATGCATTCTTCATCCTGGCTACATGATTTCATTTAACTTTTATGACATGATTAGTCATCCTATCGTGATGCAGCACAATGTAACTGAGCACATCAGGCATTTTAGATAAGCGTTGCCTTGCAGATAGAGATGTTGGCAATGGTTTCAAAGCACACTGTCTTGAATGTGGGTGTAGATTACACAAAGGAGACAAATATCAAAAAATGGTTTATGTATTCTAGGCATTTTGAACCCTATATGTGAATTTTCCTGCACCTCAAGTGATATTCCAGTCTTACATTTAGAAAGCATAGAGAGGGAAAAACCCCACAATTTAAACATTTAATGTCATCAAAGCTCATTTTTCAAAAAACTGTGGCCATTATATTTATAAATTTCCAGATTTCTATGGACCTTGTTTATTGGACTTTATTTACCACAGATTTATACCTTGTGAGTTTACTACTGCTTGTATGAAGAATAGAAAATATGGTATATGCAATAAACAAAGTTTGCAAAAAAGACATTAATTATGTAGAATTCCATATTTTAGCCACAAAAAATCCCACAAAACCCAAACCACAAATTTCAATTTAAGAGGAGAAAGCTAGACATATAAATAAGAAATTACTTGATACTCAGAAGCCAGGTTATAATCTGTTCCTTCCACATAACCATAACAACCACTGTCTAAATTTGACTTTGATATTCTGAAGGAAACTCAGAAGTCATGTGTTACTACATCTTAGAATATGTGATGGGTGAAATATATGCTCTTAAGATTCTCTTAAAATTACCCTTGAATAATAGCTGTCACATTTTTTGAATAACTATTGAACATTTGTGAAAGTATTTTTTTTTATAGCTGCCCTCTGTAAAATATTTTGGTTTTATTTTGTTTTAATGTTCTAAAAGTTGCTGACAGAATATGTTGCATGATTTAAAACATTTAATTTTCTACTACTCACACTTGCCTGTATTAATTCTTATAGAGAATATAGAAACATTAGAACATTAGGCAAAAACCCCAAAACATGTAAATATACAAAATGAAATATTTTTATGTATTATAATCAACATATTAAATACCTCCTCCATTTTGCTGAACCAGTGCCATTTGTATCATGGATTACATCAGTATTTTTGTGTGCGTCTATGTTTTCAACTGTAAAATAGTCTGAAATCCATTAAAAAAACCCCATGTTTTCAATAATTTCCTGAAAAAAAAGAAACAGAACCTACAGAAAAATAATGGTTATGAAATGCATATACATTTTCTGTTTATAAAAGATGCCAAAAATTGAAGTCTTAAATTAGTCAGCTATACCATTTGCTCTGGGTTTAGTCCTTTTCATAGTCTCTATGGTATATTGTAGCAAAATATTTAAGTGCCTTAATTAACAATTTTTCTGTTTTCATTTTAAGGAAGAAAGGAAGCAGGATTATATTTACAGAATCATAGAATGGCTTGGGTTAGCAGGGAACTTAAAAATCCTCTGTTACTCCAACCACTCTGCCATGGGCAGGAGCACCTTCCACTAGACCAGGTTGTTCAAAGTCGCATCCAGACTGGCCTTGAACACCTCCAGGGACGGGGCATCCACAGCTTCTCTGAGCAACCTGTTCAGTGCCTCACCATCCTCACAGTAAAGAGTTTCTTCCCAACATCTAACCTAAACCTGCCCTTTTTCAGTTTGAAGCCATTCCTCTTGTCCTGTCACTACATATCCCTGTGAACAGTTTCTCTCCATCTTTCCTGGAAAGCTCCCTTCAGATACTTAAAGGTTACAATTTAGCTGCCTTGAAGCCTCCTCTTCTTCAGGCTGAACAATCCCAATTTTCTTAGCCTTTCCTCATAGGAGAGTTGCTCCATCTCTCTGATAATCTTGGTATCCCTCCTGTGGACTCACTCCAACATGTTGATACCCTACAGTGTGCTGGGGATCCCAGAGCAGGACACAGCAATCCAAATGGGGTCAGAAGTGGTGTAGAGGGGCAGAACCCTCTCCCTTTTCCTCCTGACCATGCTGCTTTGGATGCAGCCCAGGATACAATTGCCTTTCTGGGCTGCAGGTGCACATTTCTGGGTTATGTCCATCCTCTCTTCTACCAACATCCCAAAATCCTTCTCAGCAGGGCTGCTCTCAATCTCTTCATCCTCAACCTGTGTTGATAACAGGGGTTGTCCCAACCCAGGTGCAGCACCTTGCTCTTGGTCTTGTTAAACCTCATGAGATTCACATGGGTCCACTCCTTGACCTTGTTCATGTCCCTCTGGATGGCATCCTATCCTTCAGGTGTCTCAACCACACCACTCAGCTTGGTGTCATCTATACTTACACAGAGGATTTTTTTAATATAATTATAAATCTTATCCTTTATGTTTATACTGTAACAGGCATTCTAAGGTTGATCTTGGTTTAGTTTTAAATTGTTTTGTATTCTTCCTTTACATGGCCTTCTATGTGCCTGAGCAAATTACTATTTTTGAATAATATATTGTTTCATGCAGTCATAGTAGTGTTTTAATTACTATGATGGCTGAAGGATACAGGTTGAACAAATGAAAGAGACTGTTTATGTGTTAAAAGTATGTTTTGAACTGATATGTCACTGATGGAGCCATGAGAAGTAAACATAATTCTAGAAAAACATGAATTGTATGTAACTGAGTAGGTAAGTAGTCTCTTCTTAAGCAAATGAAGATTTCCTCTTCACTCTGATTCAGCTGCAGTTTTTCTTTTAGCTATTAGATTGCTGTACAGAGAGACTTTTTAACCCTAGGGAAAAAAAATGGTATATAAGGAAAACAATCCTCATGGAATTTTGGTAATATAAAAATTGAAAATAAAGAGGATTTTCTTTTTTTTGTTGCTAATTCTTTGGAAGTGTAACAATGTTAGCCTCAGAACAATTACTTGTGTGCTGAAAATCCTGTATCTGCTGAAGTCATCACTCCCACTGACTTCATTGCAATCAAGAGATCATGATTGGTTTATACCAGTGTGAGATGAAAATCAGGCTTCAAGATACTGTCTGAAATTTGACAAACCAAAACCAAACAGCTTCACTCAGGTCTAGCTACAAACAGATGTGTTCATTCTTCTGAGTCTTACACGGAAATGCCAAATGTCAGCTGCTTTGTACACTGCTGTTTGGACAGGCTAGCATACAGGGTGTCAGAACCTCAATTTCAGAGTGGAACCAATGCATTGAGAAAACAACCAGCTTCTTTCTTTGTGAGAAAAATACAATGAATTCATGGAATCTTCCTACATGCACCCTAGACATAACAACAGTCAAATTAAAAGTTACCAAAGATAAGAAATGAGCATCCACTACCTCTACTTGTTTAAAATGACGCTGTAAAACTCAACATCTTCCTTTCACTGGGGATTTAACACCATGAAATAGGTGGAGAAATAACTTTTTCATTGACTGCAGGAAAAGAGCAATGCTTTATTGGTCCTCAAATTTCCTTGACATGACAAGACAAATTTTCCATCAGAATGCAATTGTTTTTCATTGAAATTTGGAACTGAATTTTGTACAAAATATTAGTATGTATGTTAAATTGTGAGTAAACATATATGTATGTGCATACATATATATATATATGTATACTCTGAAAAATTCAAGGAAAATTTGTTGAGAAAGCAAATATTTGAAGGGAAGCTATTTCCTAAGACTTGTTTAGTTTATTTTGTAAAATCTTGGGACAGATTATTTTTCTTTCATACATTATTTCAACATCAGTTTGTATGGTGTCATTTGTTTTTCTTTCATTTTAATTCTGTAGTGGCCTTTATTTCAGCATTCTAGATTTAAAGCTTGAAATATTTGCCTTTCTGGGGTCACAACTTTGCATTTCTCAAAAATCCACCCAAACTCTAACAAAAACCCAATGCTGCAACTTAGTTTTCTCAGATTATCACTTGGGGTATGGAAATTATTTTTATGTTCATAGTAGTATGAGCCCTGCTTTCTATACAGTGCAGCAATATGAATATAACTCAATGATTTATCTGAGAAAAGAACTTTAGGCATTTTTGAAAGGGTGAAAGTAAATGTACAGTATATGTAAATGTAAATAAAACCTCTTTATTTTGTTTGAGGGGGCTATAATTTTTTTCAATGATCTGTAGTATTCTTTGGAGTGGAAATTACTGTAAAAATGCTAAATATATATTTAGTCAATAGTTAAGGTGCTGTGTCAGAAAGATCTGTGTCTCTATAAAAGCATGGATCTCAAAGTAGATGTTCAACAACAAAATAAACACTCACAAAAAGTCCTCCAAATTACTTTCATGATTTTGGGGCCTGTTTTTATTTCTTTTAATAACACAGCCATAGAAGCAAAATGGAGAATCAGTCCCCATGTTTTCCTCCTTTAAACTTTCAGCTAGATAGGCTGAATCTCTTTCCTCTTAATACTTTCCACAGGTTTTGAAATGGCTGAAAGTAAATCAGACAGCAAGTACTAACCTTTACCTTCCCAGAGGTACAGTCCTATGAGAAGTTTTGTTTGGGACTCAAGAGCCAAGCATTCTAGAAATTACTTCCATTCCTGCATTATTAGCAAAAGCCATAGATGTGCAGACTAACAAAAGATTTCTATCAAAGCCAACAAAAAGTAGCTAATCTGCTTTCAGGTTTTGAGCTAAATTCCCTTGAGATTTGTAGCTCTAGAAAGGGTTGTTGTTTTTCAGGTTTTTGAAGTATGTTTAAAACTAGAAAAAAGAGAGAAATATATATATCATGGACTGCAAAATTTGTCGCACTTTTCAGTTCTCTTTTAAAGTCCTTGTTTAATTGATTTTTTGTTGTTGTTGCAAATGGAGATTTCTCTCTTGAAAACAGCTGCTGTGCTTTTTGTAGAGTCTGGTAAGCATCAACGCTCCAAATGAGCCTGAGTCTCAGGAGAAGGAAGCAGGGAATCAGAAAGAGCATTGTGTCTCTTTTGTCGTTATTCTGTTAGCAGCCTTGAGTTAATGTATGCCTACTTCTCAGGCAAACAAAAAGCTCGACAACTTGTCCTTCTTTGAAACGATATTACACCACTGGCTCAGTTTTGTAAAATCAGTCTGCTCAGCTGTGAAAACAGACATAGTTTTTCTGTTGTGTGATATATGCAATGAGTTATCATCATACACCCAGTACTTGGATGATGGGATTTTAAATGTCAGGAAATAAATGAAAATATCAACAGTTTGGCAATAGGAAGATTTCTGTTTAATGTGAACCTGACTTTCTGAGAGTCTTTTTGTGAGTTTCTCCCTGAAACCTAATTAGGGAAGATTAATTTTAAATTGAAAAATTACCGTAGATGTGAGTTTGCCTGTGTGCGGTGCATTTCCTTGAGGAAGGACCAGAAATTTGTGAGTGTCTTTTTATGAGTACTATGAGAAGGATTCTTGAGGCAAGATTAAATCAGTTTCATACTTTAATTTGTAAGAGTACCAGACCATATGAAATTTCAGAGTATTTTAAATTTGTGAATTATTTACCAATATTTAAGGCAATATTTAAAAAAAATTTCCTGATTGAAATGTTGTCCTGTTTTCCCGCCTTAACATTCACACATACATACACTCCATTCATTCTTAAAATAAACAAAGTTTACTATTTAAGATGTTATTTCAAGAAGAGAGGATACCCTTTTCTTCTGTTTCATAATTAAATTGATCTTATCCCAGAGTTTCTGCTGAAATTCAATTCCTTCTCATTTGCATTACCATCTCCTGATGCCCTAACTTAAGACATGTCTGTGAAAAGAATTTTTTTAATATAAAAATATATATGTAGATAATACTCCAGTTTTTTATGTGAAATCTGAGAAAATTAAGACAATCGTGAGAGGTTTCTGGGTTTTATTATGTCATTTGTAGGGAAAGGAGTAAAGAAAAGGCATTGAGGACATTTATGAAGGAGTATGTAAGCAAGGTTTTAGAGAAAATGAAGTTGGGTGTAGTTTGGGTGAGCTATAGACATGAAGTGAATGGCAATGCAAGGCCTTGAATATGGACAGGAATTCCCCTATAGAAAGAACTTTGCTTCTGCTTCTAGTACACTCAATAGAAAAATTTCAAAAAATCTGTCACCTTCACTGGAAATAGTGAAAGGGGTACAAAACACCTTTCCTTTCACAGGAAATGAAAAAAGAATGACACTATGACACTGCTGACTTCCATTCACCTACCAAGTTAGTTATGTGCTTCAGTGTTTTTTTTGGGTATAGCAATCTGAACCCTCATTTTATGTGTATGTGCACATGTACATGTGTATCTGTGAATAAATACATTCAAATATACATGTACCAGGCAGGAGGACAAGCCAGCAGTGCTGAAATAGAATGCAACCCAGATGTTCCTATGTTAATTGTTTATTCTGAGATTGAAGCAAATCTGTTGCAATATTCCCTTCAGCTATCAGCACTCTCACTCCATTGTAACATAGAGCAGTGAAGGTCAGTGTTGATAGATTCTTAGTGTGTTTTGAAAAAGATTAATGCTTAGCAATGAACTCTGTATGAAAGGTTTCCTTTCAAACAACATCTTAGGATCACTGATTCAGCATAAAAGATGAGCTTGTATCATAAAGGTCACAGTTAACACTGTATTTGCCTGCCAGGTCCCCAGTTTAATATAAACTGAATTAGATCCCATTTTTTTCCCCATAACACAAATTTAAGAGTAACCACTACTGAAGCAAGAAGCTTTTTCATCTGTTACTTAAGACACTGACAAGCATTAAATTCCTGGAGGGGTCCTTCACATCGACCACTCATAAGGAATTGCTTTATTTTTTCAGTCAAATATTTTAAATTCAACAATGACAAAGTGTCTGACTCTGGGGCAATGGGGGGCACGTCTCTGTATGGAGTAAAGAGGACTAAGCTCTCTCCTGGAGTTAGGCTCCACAGGCAGTTAAAACTGGAGAAGCAGTAGCTCTTCTCAAACAAAGCTTTTGTTCAAGAACTTTCTTCTATTTTACAAAGGACTGAAGTCCAAATCCCTCTGCTGACAAGCTAGGGTTGAGTCCCAGTGTGAGTTTCTCATTGCCTGATTAGATATTTCAAAGTAAGACATTAAAATCTGGACTATTCTATCTGGTTTCCCTTTGTAGTTAGTGGTAAGAGGATGGGGCTTCTGCTGATTATCCCAGACAGCTATTCTGGGACGTATCTCTGGATGTGTCTATTTCACTATGGATTACATAGTCAGCCTAGGGTGAGTACTTCAGTCTTATAAATGAAGTTTTTATTTGCCAGAGGTAGGACAGATGAATCCCTCTCCAAATTTCTAACCTTAATGACAAAATATCCTAATAGAGTTGGTCTTGGTTAAACATGTTTCAATTTGATTAAAAAAAGCACATTTGGGGACAAACAAAAAAAAAAAAGAGGCAAAGGAATGATTTCCATATCACTTGATTAACTCATACAAAGCTGGAGTGTCAGCTCAGTGTATATATAGATATATATATATATATATATGAGCCCAGTATGCTGAAGGCTGCAGGTGCCCACAAATCAAATCCAGGAAAGAAGGATGATGGTTTACCTATTATAGTTAGTAGTAAAATGTACTTTTTTTCCTATAACTATGCACAAATAGAGTAGGCCCTAGAGGTGTGCATGATAACAACATTGCTAAATATTTTCCGGGTCTGATGATGTTGGGATTTGAGTCAGACATCAGCTGTCACTGCATTGTCAAAAACATTCTGTCAATATTCAGGTCAGCAATTAAAGTGTTTCATCCTTGAGATATTTATGCTGCTAGGAGAATTAGGAGTTACAGATATTATGTCGTGCTTTTGCAAATCTAGCATTGAAAGGGGAGTATGTGATAAAACATGAACACCAAAAGCTTCAAGGACCACCTTGACTTGTGGCACTTTAGCAAGACTATCACACAGAAACTTCAACCATAGGTTTTGCTCAATGATATCAACTTGAACAATAGTTTTTTTCCTTAGTCTTTCATGTTCAATATGCAGCATTTTCACAAAGGTGAAAATGCTGTACCATTTCTTAACACAAACATAAAGAAGGATTTCTTATAGTCACTAAAAAAATGTTTTGTTCTTCTCCTGCTTTTACACTGCAGTCAGTGCTGTGAGGTCTGTGGTTCCACAAGCACCAAGGGCCTAGTCACAGCTTTTCAAACAGCCATGCTTGGTAGTTGACGGAGAGAAGGGCTCCTGCAGAGAGATTCATCTCCAGACAGGTTCCTAAGTTAGTTGGATATGTCAGCCTCTGGAGAGTGTTATCTCTTTTCTCTAGATCACAGAAGTAGTTCAGAGGATGAGCTGAGCTTAAATGGCTAGGCCTTCCTGTGGCTTAAGTGTAGATGAGATGAATCCCATTCAGCCTGTCCAGCATTCTTGCAGTCTCTCAGCAACAGCAGGTCTTCACATTGACTCTACTTTTTCTTGATGTTTCTTGGGAGGATGTTTTGGTCGCTGTTGGGAGGAAGATGGGGAATATGATTCAGTAGTTGGATATGAAACAGTAGTTTCTTGGTTTGTGTTTAGGGTTTTTTTTTTCCTATAAAATGTAAGAACTGCTTTGATAACTTTTTTCCCCTCCATTCTCTATGTTTTATGCACAAGAATAACTTTGATTTATTGGCAGTAGATAAATGTTCAGTTGTATTTTCTACCAGGAGTCCTGGTTAACTGGAGAAGTTTCAGCTGACTGGAAAATAGCAAACATAGCACCCATCTCTAAGAAGGGTTGGAAAGATGACCCAGGCAACTACAGACCTGTCAGTGTATCCTCTATTTCGGAAAAAGGTTATGGGAGAGATCATCCTAAGCACCGTTACACAGCACATGCAGGACAACCAGGGAATCAACCACAGGCAATGAATTTACAAGACGCAGGTCCTGCTTGATCAACCAGATCTCCTTCTGTGACAAAGTGATCTACTCAATAGATGAGGGAAAGGCCATGGATGTTGTGTAACTAGATTTCAGTAAAACACTTGACACCATGTTCCATAACATCTTCTTAGAAAAACTAGCTGCTCACAGCTTGGACGGGTGGATTCCTTGAAAATAAATTGGGTGGGAGTGTTGATCTGCTCACAGGGAGAAAGGCTCTCCAGTGGGATGTGGACAGAGTGGAGCAATGGGTCAAGGACAACTACATGAGGTTCAGTAAGTTGAAATGCCAGGTCATGCACTTGGGTCACAGCAATCCCAGGCAGTGCTACAGGCTGGGGGAAGAGTGGATTGAGAGCTGTTTGGCAGAAAGGGACTTGGGGGTGCTGGTTGACAGCCAGCCTAATATGAACTGACATCTTGTCCAGGTAGCCAAGAAGGCCAGTGGCATCTTGGCCTGGATAAAATACAGTGTAGTCAGCAAGGAAGTGATCATCCTGCTGTAGTCAGCATTGGTGAGGCTCCACTTTGAGATTTGTGTTCAGTTCTGGGCCCCTCACTTTAAAAAGGACAATAAAGTGGTGGAGGGTGTCCAGGCAAGCACAACAAGGTTCATGAAAGGACTAGAGAATGTGTTTTATGAGAAACAGTTGAAGGAGCTGGGTTTGTTTAGTCTCAAGAAGAGGAGGCCTGAGGGGGACTTCATCACTCTCTACAACTCCCTGAAAGGTGGTTGTACCGGGGCCAGTCTCTTCTACTGTGCCTGCAGTGACAAGACTAGAAGGAATGGCCTTGAGCTGAGACAGGGGAGATTCAGATTAGCTATTAGAATTTTTTTTTTTTTTTTACTTTTAGAGTATTCAGTCATTGGAATATGTTGCCCTGGGAGGTGGTGGAGTCATCATCCCTGCAGGTGTGTTAGAGACATCTGGATCTGGCGCTGGGTGATGTGGTTTAGTGGATTAGGGGTTACAGTGGCAGTGACAGGTGGACAGTTGGATTGGATATTCTTGAGAGTTTCTTCCAACATTGATGATTATATGATTCTATAATTCTAGTGCTAAATATGCAAAATTTCCCACCTTTCACCATGTATTTCCTCAGCTTCAGACAGGCTGCATCTAGACTACATAAAGCTTGACTGTTTCCACATTTCTATTAAGTTGAAAATCAGGTAATGTCCTGAAACAATCACCTTCCTAGAGAATCCATAAAAAATCCAAAGGCAAATACCAAGTTAACAAATTCATAATAAAAATGGGTCCAAACACAGACTTTGAATGTGTATGTCCACAATAATGAGATCTGGAAAAAAATGAAATTATGAATCTATGTTTAAATGGCTTTTCCTCTTACTGTTACAGAAAACATAAATTATACACTTTGTAACCATCTGTAATGTCAGTAACAGCAGCTGCTCCCAATTTACCATACAGTGCTATTGTACATATCATTTGCTTTGGAAATTGCTTTCAGTTTCTAGAACTACATACTGATGGTTTGATTTTATTTTTTTAAATGCATTCCGATAATTTACAAAGCTATAACTAGTTAGTAGGAATGAATCTATACTAATAGTGGTTTTGTAATAGCTATTTCCTTTTTGCCATCTTCTGTAAATGTTTATTTGATATGTTAAGTACATGAGAGAGGTGTTTGAGTATGTATATATGTGTAAATTTACATGCTGGCATAGGCTGACACAGTCTGCTTTCCAGATATTTGTGGAAACTGGTTGATAATCACTTCTGTGAGTCTGACTTCACGTCATTTAGATATCCTCTCACGATAATTTCCCAACTATGGAAAAGACAGCGCTTAAAAGAATAAAAATACCAAAGAGAGCAGATGTAAAACCTGTTCAGGAAAAGTTGAGGAAGAAGTAAGAGATAATAACATTGCAAAAAAAGTTTCAGTGTTTTCTATTGTAAACTTCCTCAAAGTTCAATAACATAGAATTTTTAGGTTTCTTTTAGGTATCAGTCATGTTCTCACGTAGTACTTTATGGGGACTTCATACTGCAGGCTAGTATGTAGGTTAGAGGTGTGTTCTGCCCTGATTCCTGGTTGTCACAAGCTAGGAAAACAAGTTTGTATTAAGGAAAAGGTTTCAGACAGTTTTTACTGGAATGGTCCGTTACTCATAGCTAGTGATGGATAATAAAAGATAATCTTGGAAATTTAATCAGTTGACTCCATTCTTGATCAAGGACTATAGCATTACACTTGTGTTGTCTGAAATAAAAATAATTGATGGACTGGATTCAGTTTTTTCCTGGAACATATCAAGAATGTTCATCAGAAACATATTCTGCACAGTGTCAGCCTTATACCTTTTTGAGTCTGTGGATTGTAGCTGCTCCAGGCTATTAAATATCAACCTTCACATTCTTTCATTTTGCAGTCAGCAAGAAATGTTTTGCAAAAGGATGCTGTAATAGATGAGAGAGCCTCAAAAGTCTCTTTCACTAAACTTTTAGAAAGTTCATTATTTAAATAATTGGAACATATTCTTTAGTTTAATAATGTCTTCTTTTCCATTGTACTTTCATTAGGTAGCTTCTGTAAATTTGATAATCTATTTTCTTACACAGTGTTATCCTTCTGCCTCATTTTTCTGTCTTTTGACCTTGTTCTTTTTTCCTTTATTTTCTCTATTTACTATCAGGGTTTGGTTTTTTTATTTTTTCCCTTTTTCTCACATTTCAAGATTAAGTTCTACATTCTAATAGTGGGTGGATTTGGTGCTTGGGCACAGTTACAAAGGATTACTTGGAAATTATTTATCACCTAACTAATACAATTGCTCATAAATTATCTCCCAGAACTTCATAGAAACTAAGTGCTTGGTGAGTCAATACTTGAAATCACCATTCTCAGAAGTCTGTGAATGTGCTGTTTATTTATTTATTTATTTCCTTTCCAATTCATCAAAGCTTACTGAGTGAAAAAACAAAGATCCACTGACTTTCATTTCTGTTGGGAAGTTGGTTTGGCTGTTTTGGAAGTGTTCTTTTTTGTCCCCAAGGTTTCCAAGATGATACATTTCACAAAGAATAAAAGTATTACAGAAATAATTAACCAAAGTAGAAATAAGTGTTAATTATTTCTCTTGAAACAAAATAGGAAAAATAACAACAGCAATTTGGGGAAAAACAAAACACAAAAATAATGAACAAATAAGATATTAATCTTGTCCTGAAGGTGGCTGGCATTTGGACTCCCTTTCACCATTCTCAGAATTTAGTAATTTAAACTATTGGTTTCCAGGAGAAACCAAGTTGTTTCTGTCTTTCCTGTATATCCCCTCTGTTCCATGTATTATACCCAAAAGGAAGGAAGGAAGGAAGGAAGGAAGGAAGGAAGGAAGGAAGGAAGGAAGGAAGGAAGGAAGGAAGAAAGGAAGGAAGGAAGGAATACTTGAAATAAATATTTAGTTGGAATTTTTGTAAGTAATTTATATGGTGAAAAATAGTATTTCTTTATTTTGATAAGATGAACGTACAACATAAAAGTGACAAAACATGAGACATAAAATGTCTTTTCTACTGGTGTTAAATAAGTAAAGAAAAACTGAAGTATCAGAAATATTGGCATTCAAGTATTACCAGAAGAAAGTAAAATAAAATAAGGTCAAATGAAATTTGAAGTTCTTTTTTATAGTTATGAGTATAAGAATGTTATGTTATGTTCACCATGAACATATGTCTGAAAGTATCCAGGACTAGGCTGAGAGCCGCAGTAGTTGTTGCTATTCCTCCTCTATCCAAGTCTCTCCGTGACCTTCAAAGAGTTCTTCATGCTCCCTTATCAGTAAAACAGAGACAATGATATTTAGAGAAGAAATCTGCAGCTACAGCACTTCAGCTGTCGATCTCATCCTAGGAAGGATTCCCAGACTGCAGGTGATTATAACTGTGGGAACACATTTCTAGTAAAGACACCACTATGGTGAGACATTAAGCTCATCTCCTGCCTTTAAAGTTCTGGTGCATGTCCCTTTTTGTGAGAGGTGTTAACAGCTGAGTCCAAGCCATGTTCTGTCTCTGTTTAAAGCTCTCTCAAATCCACTTGCAGCTGGATAAAGAATTTATTTCCGATGACCCCTGCGGGGAAGCAGTGTGATACTGAGCTGTCATCATGTTCCTTTCACGGGACTGTGGCATCCGGATAGGATCTTGGCAGTTCTCCTGTGTGCGCGCGCACATGTAGGCATATACATCTGCAACTTGATTCCTTGATTCTTTACAGCTTGTACAGTAACTTGCTCTTCTATAAAGCAAAAGCCGAGTGGGGAAAAATTGCTGCTGCAATATTTTTTCTATAGATGGAAATGACCATTTGCAGGGCAAGGCAAAGGCAAATGCAAAGGCAGGGTAGATACTAGGAAGTGTTTCATGGAGCCACACACTGTATGTGCACAGCATTGTGGTTTTTCTTTGGTAACACATATTTTGAGCCTATGTATTGCTACAAGCCTACTGACTGCAAAACACAGCTGCCATTTTGTGTTCTGGAGCCATAAAGAAGACTTATTCCAGGATATCTGCAAGAGACTTCACTATTCTTTGTAGGTGATATTAAAGCTAATCTAAAGTAAAAATTAGAGGCTCCAAAATCTTTTACATCACACTTTGAAGTACTGTCTCCTACAAATGCTGCAAAGACTCAAGGAAAAAGTAGAACAAATGAGATACAAATATAGTTTTGAAAATTAATTATGAAGAAAATGGCAGTATTCTTGACGACTGAGTTAATTAACAAGTGATGAAAAAAAGATGACAAGATGGAAAAAGCTATGTCAGAGACTCAGTAAGTACATTGCTTAGCTAAGCAAAACCTCTTTTCAATTGAACAGTAAACATTAGCATGCCTTCAAAGAACAATAATAAAAATTTTTGAAGCACAAGATTGTTCTCAGTAATTAGAAGCACAGATGTTATTTGCTTCAGTCTTCTAATATCTTTTCAAAGAGTAATTTTTTCAGGTAACTTGAAAGCATTAAGAATTCTGATAGAGCACAAGAGGATTGCTGCCACACAAGCTCCTTATGGATATTCAATGGCTTAATTGAACTGAACTTGAACTGGGAACTTCTAGCAGAGAATGCTTAAGTGTTCAGAACTAAATATATTCACCTTTCATTTAAATTCTGTGTAATTTTTGTTTCCCCCCAAAAAACACTTCAGCCTTTTCACTCTGTCTCAATTTTTGTTCTGGAAAAACATCTATCTTTATCCTCCTCTTCAGTTTCCATTTAGCCACTAGTGACATCCTTAAAACCAATTCTCTGCTGCCTAAACTGTAAGACCCTGTATACAAGGTGCTGGAGCTGAATCCTGCCAGGAGCTAATTAGTTACTTGAAACTCTCATTCAAGTTAAAATTTCTGAGAGTTTCAGACTTTGCCAGGAGAAAAGCTTTCTTATTACAAGAGCATGATCCTTTAGTTTCATAGCATGCTGAGAAGAAAAGCCCGTACAAAACAACAACCTGACAGATTACATAGCAGTAGAGACCTGGGCATATACATTATGGGAATGGTCACCAGACAATGCATCATATTTGTCTCTTTCTCCCAAAGAGTAAAACTTATTTGTATACTATGTAGTAGCTCCAAAAGGAGATTAGAAAGTCAGATTTGTACCACAGTAGCAAACAGACCACAGTGAAGACAGACAAATACAAAATACTCAGGATCAAAAAAATTCACCCTTTAGCTTACTCAGGACAGTCTTGTCCTATGTGGATGCAGAGAAATGAGCTCTTGAAGTTCATATCATTTCTCTGCATCCACATAAGGGATTTAAGTTTCCTGCAGCACTGGTGGGTAACCTGCCAAGCTACTAACTATTCCCTCTCTCTCTGTCTTCAGATTTTTATCTATTTTGTACTTTTGTCTTTTCTCAAAGGAAAGGGAGTAAAAACATGTCTTGGTTTAACATGGAATTTTGAACAGGTGCTTAATCCCAGATTATGATTCATAGTTCAAAAACCAAAAGAAAAAGGCTACATATAATTTTAAAGATGCTTACTCATCTCTGCCTCCTTTTACCAGGTAATTCCCAGCCTTTTCTCAGCACATCAGTGAAAATTAGCTCAAAAAATGCCTTACTTAGATAGTTTCTAAAAATTCTTTCCTCAGATATACAAATTTTAGCAACTAATCTAGAGTTAACTGAAGGTTTGGCATGAATTATTGAGATAACTAAATATGTTTGATGATCTGTCTCATAAATCACAAGCTCAAAAACCCTCCACAAAGACTCTCACCTAAACCCAAGAAAACAAAGAATGACACCCTAGGGACTTGCCTAAGAATTCACCATGCCATGAACACCTCCGGATGTTTTATTTCTCTAGTGCTCAGGGAAATTCATCTTTACTCCACATTCTGCAGCTGCACTAATGAACTTGGGCTCATTAACTGTTTGCTTGGCCCTGTTTTTAACAGCACTGTAGTTGAAAGCATTTTCAGTCTAAGGGAATCATCAATAAATGCTCTAGAAGAACAACTTCTTCTTTATCCCTTACAAATATGTAATGGCAGGACATGATAACACCCTTCTTTTCTTCTGTTCAGAAAGGAGTCATTCACACTAGAAGGATATATGGTGCAGTTTGACAGATAAGTACATCACCCTGTTTCAATAGTTTATTTTTTCCTTTGTTGCAAAAGGTTCAAGGGGGTGTACACCCAGCCCCTACAATAAAAACACTGTAGTTTAGAGGCTCCTTGCAAGGCAGGTAGAGTCCTGATTTCATTGCACTGCATGAGTTCAGTGTTCAATGGGAAAAATATTAAACCAATCTTTATTTTGAAAATCCAACCTATTTAGTACATTCCAAGCCAAGATAAATGTTTTCAAATATGTTCTGCACATGTTTTGGGGTAAAAAAAGACATTTTAAGGCAGGAAAAGTCAGCTTGCTTTTCAAAGCATAAATCAAATATGTAACAGAAAACAGAAAGAAAAAAGAAATTTAAAATTTGTAGAACACAAGTTATACTAAAATATGTATAGTGTGAAGAGAAAATTTGCACATTTCTTCAGTGCAGTGTGCAAGATTTACTAGGAGATGAAAGGAAATTTACTACATGATACTGAAATTAACTTTTCCCCCTAATGATTGGGTCTCATAGAAATGTACTAGCTGCTGAGGCTGGCAGACTTTTAAAATTCCATGCCTGCAGTTCAGAAATAATTTTTTGGAGGGAATAATTGAGAGTATGACAGTTTGTCTACAAATATGTCACTATGTGTTTACTTCACCGTGTGTCAATTGGATTAGTTCCTTATTCAGGGAGAAGAAGCTGAATCAGCCATTGCAGATTGCCTGCTGCCTCATCTGCCTCTGCAGCCTGGAAAGGATCCCTCCTGCTACCAAGGAAAGAAGGAAGTAAAAATCCAAATACTGTGCCCTTGACTTGGTTATGGAAAAAAACAGGTTAGTAATAAATTAAATGGGCTTCTATGGAGACAGCTGTTAGCTGTATGCCTCAATTTACCCATTTTCTGCACAATAGTTTGTCTAGGTGTCAGAGGAATCTCAATAGTTCACCAATTACTAGAAAACTCTTTGAGTTAAATGTTTGGCTGAATGATGGCTGGATGTTTTCTAATTCTGCTTTTCCCTCTGCAAACAGCTGATGCCTGCATTAAGCTAAGATCAAATGAAAAATGTATTCAGCATTTCAGAAATACCCAGAAGCAAAGTAGCAATATCAGGAGCTAAGCTTTCTTACGCTTCCTTTGTATATGTCAACTTATATTATCCTGGGTGATGTATCATCCTTCCCAGTGTACTTAATATTATAATGAAAGTGGATCATTAATATGGAAAGTCACAAGACTGTTTCTTTCATATGCAAAATAAATCACATGCAACCACACCTCTGATGTGAACTTTTGAACGTGGAAGCTGCAAAAATTGCTTTTTACACAGCCCTGAGAGTTTTGATATGGCCTACTGCTGGCTTTTTTTTCCCAACAGATGAAAAATATTCCTGTTCATGGTCAGAAACTACCACACTAACCTGTGATAGCTGAATCGTGGAAGGTATATATGACCTTTTTCTAAAATGCTTGTTCTGATTTCTTTTAGCATGAAGATGCAGCACAGAAGAGGAACACTCAATAGAAATATTCCCTAATATCCTAAGAGGGATAAATATTACTGTGAAAAAAAATTGCCTCTCTCTTACTGTTTCTTTGTCTTTAACTCTCTCTAAGGTACAAATCCTTTTATTTCTCTTGCTGTGACTTCATTTTTGCCCCTTTTATATTGGTATCTCCATGTCATTTTGGGTTGATTTTCCTTTTTTTGCTGCTTTTTTGTCTGTTTGTTTGTTTTGTACTCATTTAATTTATATATATTTAATAGAACTAGACTGGGAAAAAAAAACCCAAAAAACAAACTAGCAAAAAACCCAAATAAAGGGGCAGAATTAAGCTCCGAGCACATCACTCAGACTTTAGGGTACTGCTAATGGCTCCAAGAGGCTAATTCTTCTTTCCTAGAAGCCAGTTAGTGTAATTAGAGATTTCTGTGACAAAAAAATAGTATTTTGCTTTTTTATTATGATTATAGTTTAGGGGTTTTGTTTCATTTGGGGTTTGGCATGTGGTTTTGCTTGTTTGTCTGTTGCCATTTAAATTCTAAACACAATACTCAGATTATACTCAGCGGAAGAGCAGTTTCCTTGCTTATCCCAGATCTTTCACCTGAACTACGTGGAGCACCCAGGATAGTTAGCTTCCTCTCAGCTATTTTGTGACACTCTTTTTAGGAAAATATTTCACTCTAGTATAGACTATGAACATTTTAAAGAAAAATTCAACGCAATTATGAAATCTACTCCATAGATCAATGCAGATTAAAGTTAACATGCTAGGATGCGTCAAAAAAATCTTTTTGACAAGTAGATAAAAAGGGCCAAATTTCTATGAAAGAAACAGGACAAGAGAAGAGGGAGAAGAGAGAAGAGAAGAGAAGAGAAGAGAAGAGAAGAGAAGAGAAGAGAAGAGAAGAGAAGAGAAGAGAGAAGAGAAGAGAAGAGAAGAGAAGAGAAGAGAAGAGAAGAGAAGAGAAGAGAAGAGAAGAGAAGAGAAGAGAAGAGAAGAGAAGAGAAAGAGAAGAGAAGAGAAGAGAAGAGAAGAGAAGAGAAGAGAAGAGAAGAGAAGAGAAGAGAAGAGAAGAGAAGAGAAGAGAAATAAAAGGATAGGTATTCCAGAAGGATCCACAAATCACTTCTCCAGACCACTCAGAAGAAGAGTCACTCTGCACTGAAATCACTTAGCAAGCAGCTGAAGGCTTCAGTTTTCAGTATGGGCCCTTAATTTACTACCTCTTACCCAGGAATTCAACAGCGCCTGTAATGTCAGAACTGAGTATTAATGAACCTGTCTTTTTACAGCTATGACAAGATTTGTATCTTCTGACTGTAAAGCTCCCCTTCTATGAGACAAAGGATATATATAGCCCAAAAGAAATACAAAGCACCATGCTTAAGGCTGAATTGAAATAAACGTCCTACCAAACTCAGCGAAGTATGTTGTATTGGTGATGAGTTTACCAGTTTAGAAATGTGTACTTGAAAAAGTGGATCCTTTCTGGCTGCCTTAATATTTCCAGCATATCCCATAATAAGCCTAATGGTTTGCCACGTAATTGCATCATTAGTAAAACGGTGTTCTTGTTCAGTTACAACTTTCTATTGGCTTAGAGAAAGGATTTCAAATTTGCATTTAAATGAAATTGAGCAAAGAGTGATAAAGGCTTCAATTAAAAGGCCACCTGTTTTTGTTAATTCATTTTTAATAGGAACAGTAAATATTTTCAGTTGATGCACTTTCTGCTGCAAGATTAGTACATTCTTCTCTTCTTTATCTCCGGCGTCAGACACCTCTCATTAGAGGAGCCTGTCATTTTCTCTGACTAGAGGAACCTGTCTCAAGCTTTATGAATCTGTTGGTACAAGACAAATAATAAAGTAAACCAAAGAGCTATTTAGAAAATGCAAGCAAAAAAACCCCAACGTATGATCAAAGTAAATTCTTTAAATAAATTATTTCAAAAAATCAATTCGTTCAAAGGCTGGGGGGAAGCTGGTTCTCAAACAAAACACTCAAATTATTTCTTCATTTACACACTTCTTGGAGGTTACTGATCTCACTTGGGCACACTGGTATGAAACAAAAGTAGTCTTCCATGTCACAATTATGTAATGCAATTAAAACTTAAGGATTACAAATATGTAAAACACAAATCATGACAAGCAGCTTTTGTGGAGTATAAACCCAGCTGGTGTTCACGGAGTATAAACTTCAACTGGCATCTGGAAACATTAAATCTTTCTACAAAATGTCTTCCTTTGATGCTAAATTTTTCACTTTTTGGTCTTGTCTCATAGGTTTACAGGTCTGGCTTTGTCCAGTTGCCATTAGAAAAATGTAAGCTCATTTTGCTTTTCTAATATTTTTTAAATAATTGTTGCCATAATTGCTTCTGTTTTCCATTTACTGCAACCATAACTACTAATTTGCTAACAACTCCTACACATCTGTTACAACACAAGCTTGAAAATCCAAAATATCCACAAGAACAACTTGCAGTGGACACCCTTCTCTTTGGGAATGCATTTAAATAAAGAATTGAAGCATTTAATTAGTGTGTGCTTGTTTCCTGCTAGCAGGACATCATAGTAGTAAATAAATGGATTAAGTTTCTTGTAACACAAGCTGGGAGACATCTTCACAGTTGCTTTTCATTCTCAGATGCCTATTTAAGGGAAGCACAGAGGTCCAATCCTGCTTTTAAAAATTTTATCTTTGATTTAAATTACGACTGTATTTTAATGCTATGTGGTTTTCTACAATGAACTTAACGAGGGATTATGTTTCCATTTCTGGTTGAATGAAGAAAGAAATTAACAGAAATGCAAATAGAAGACATTCACGTGAAACTTCAGGTTAGGGGGTTTATCCCCTATTTGTTACAAGTTAAACATTTACAAAAGAAAATAAATACTGGAGAACTCTCTCTCCTTCCCTCTTCCTCTCTCTTGTGCCCCTTCCCCTGTATGTATTTCTGATTGACATACTCATATAATTTGTTTGTTTTTATATTTGCTGGATGAAGGAATATATCAGGAGTTTTAAATAATTGATTTTTACTTGGCTCAGGTTCTACTTCTTAACCGGTAGTTGCTGCAGTTGTTTTCTTTTAACGCTTGCAAAGCTGAACTAAAAATATCTCTTGAAGTGAAGTTCAGCTTGACTACATGTTGCAAGTGGTTTGGACCTAATGCTCTGCCATTAAATAAATATTTTAATATTTTTCTTTAAAGTTACGTTTATTGGGTTTGCGTGGCAGGGCTTTACTAGTCGGGGGGCTACAGGGGAGGCTTTTGGGAGAAGATCCTAGAACCTTTCTCCATGTCTGACAGAGCAAATGCTCCAGATGGAAAAAAAACCTGCACAACTTTGGACAAATTGAGGAGTGACACTCTGTGAAAGAAACTCTTCAGATACTAGGGTCAGTGCAGAAGGAGGGGGAGGGGGTGCTCCGGGTACCGGAGCAGCGATTCCCTGCAGCCTGTGGCGCAGACCGTGGTGAGGCAGCTGCGCCCCTGCAGCCCATTCATGTCCACAGTGGAGCAGAGATCCACCTGTGCCCCCTTCCATGGGGGACCCTGCACCAGACCAGTTGGGTGCCTGAAGGAAACTGTGACCCTGTAGGATACCCATGCTGTTCCTGGCAGGACTTGTGACCCCACAGAGGACCCATGATGGAGTAGCTCATGATGAACTGCAGCCTGTGGGAAGGACACATGTTGGAAAAGTTCATGGAGAGCTGTGTCCTGTGGGACTGACCCCACACTGGAACAGTGGAAGACTTTGAGGATTCTGCCCCCCTGAGGGGGGAGTGGCCCAGACAACTTGTGATGAACTGACCACAACCATTCCAAGTTTCCCTGTTACATTTTAGGGAAGAAGGCAGAGAATTCAGAAGGGAAGTCGAGCCCAGGAAGAAAGGAGGGATGAGAGGAAAGTGTTTTTAAGATTGTATTTATTTCTCATTAATCTATTCTGATTTGTTTGGTAAATCTGTTTTGCCTGTGATGGTAATTTTTGAGTTATCTCTGCCTGTTCTCATGTTGACCTATGAGCCTTTTGTTGTTTTCTGTCCCCTGTTCAGCTGTGGGAGAGAAATAGAGTGGCTTTGGTCAGCACCTGGTGTCCAGCCAGGGACAAGCCACCACAAAAGGCTAAAGAAACTGGAACAAAGTATATAAATAACTGATTTCAGTTCAGCTCTAAGGGTCAAAAGACTATAAATAGCTACTATGCCTATAGAGAAGGGACTGTTTTATGCTCTCCAACCCAGTTCAGAGGACTCAGTGCTCTTTCTTTCATTCCCCTGGTAAAGCAGTATATGAGTTAATTATTGCTGTAGCTGTTACAGTTTAAACTGAATGGGGAAAAGAGACTGCATGAAAATCAAGCTGAATAGCAGTAGTGGGAAACAGCAGCTTTTTACTCAATGGCCATCTGCAGCCCTACAATACGAACATCTAAGATATTGACCTGATCACTGTAAAGGTCATAACTTGCACTGTGACTGAAATGGCAAGTGCAGAAGGATATGTACTCATCTAACTCCTGCAGAATTAAATATCTAGGTATATATTCCAAATTTAGAAGTGCACATTACCTTTATTTAAAGGTATTAAAGGGTGGAGCTAAGTTCATTTTTTCTCAGTAAAGAACTAGATTCAATAAGCAGCTAGGTTTTCTGTAGCCTTTACCACCTGCCTCCTATAAAAGCATAATTAGGTATATCACCAAGTGGAAAACTTGAAAATCCGAACACAATAAAGTTACATTAAAGAAATAACAATTCTACTTTCATTTGCATAATTATTTATTAATTTAATTTTAAAATTGCATAATAGTTTTTGGAAGTTTGAACTTTCAAGAGAAATACACAAGTTTTACTGACAAGCTTTTTTTTCCCCCCAAAAGAATGCTTTATAAACATGTTCTGAGACACAACTCTATTATCTCAAATTCTAATTAACTAATTTTTACCAGTGGACAAAGACAAGTATTCCTCAAATCAATCCTCTTTTTTGAGGGAAAAAAAAAAATTATGGCTATCACATTAAATATTCAGATATTTGGATAATTGCACATTATTCATAGCAAGGATAGTGAACCATTTCTCAGGAATAAAATAACAGGTGATGAACAAAATTCATATACTTCTAATTGTGACATCTATTGGCCAACAGAGGAAAATATTTGAACATCTCATTTTGCTGATTTCTGAAAATAAATCTGAATCATAACTTCTAACTGACAGTTTAAAACCCTGGAAACTTCTTTTTCAAAGAAGAATAAAGTAAGTACAGAGAGCTGTTCATTGATTTTGGGTCAGGATTTTTTTTTTGTGGTTGGTTTGTTTGTTTGTTCATTTATGGCAGTTTTTTATTTGTTTGTTTTGTTGGTTGACTAGTGAGGAGTCTTGCCAGTGATTTGAGGTTGGGCCGAGAGCACTTTTGGCACTGATGTCCCCTAATCCTACAGAAGTGAATTTGTGAGCCTCACCTGAATAACACAATGAGATAGGAATTTATCCTGGTAGGTTGCTGGCAGTTAGCAGGGAACAGTGACATGGCAGATAAATCTACCATTATGTGGCCCTGCTGCTGCTTACCCCTTTGCATGGACAAGATAAACATGAATGTAGTGGGCATGTCACTGTCATTGAGTTGAGTTGTACTATTCCTTTCAGCTTCTCTGCCCTGCTCTACATCAGTAAAGAAGCCATAAACCACACATCACGTTTAAACCACCCTTTGGGCATCTGTCCATCTCAGGAGCAATGCTGGCTAGAATGGGAAATTAAACCTTACCTTTTTCTACTAGTGATGACTTTTTGATTTATCCTTGTCATGCAGGAGGCTTAGAACATCTGAAGGTTAGTTTAACATAGTAGAGGAGGGCAGGGGGTGGGACAGGAATTGTAATACTTTGTCAAGTAATGATATTATCTTCTCCTAACTATTATTCCCTGGAAAACTTATTTTGCCCTGCCATGCTGATCCCATTTCAGCTTAGTTCATTGCATAGGTACCATTGAAACTCTTCAAATTGATCCAAAACATGGGTGACCCCATACCCTTCTTCATTCATGTAGTGGGAATAACACACCTCAGAAGAGTTATAGTTCAGCATAGTATTGAATCCATCAGAAAACTTTACAATGAAATCTCTTGCTCAGCTTTAATTAGGATTAACCAGTCAGATGTCATAGTCTGCTCTGGTTAATACCACTTCTACCACCTGAAATATCAATGGATTATAAGATTAAGCCTAGTTCCTGAATATGTTAAAAACATATTACACATGTAGATGATATTATAGTTCAAAAAAAATTATGAAAGAACACTGTTGTATTTTTATTTTTTTAATAGAACTTAGGTCCACTTTTTTTTAACAATAGTTTAAGAAGATTTTACCTCCTCATATCTCTGATTCACACCATATATGCAGGATACCTCATATATCCAGTTAAGGTTTCATCAAAGAATCTCATTATCACTTCCAAATTGTGTTGCTTTCTCAAAAAAAAAAAAAAAAAAAAAAAAAAAAAAAAAAAAAAGATGAAAACCTAACGTTTTGCCTTCAATAATATGGGAAATAGATAACACAAATTTTTTAAGGTCTGATAAACCTTCAGAAGCCATTATGATAATAGTAAAGAAAAATGGATGTCAGTTACACAAGTAGTTTAACATTGATGACATTTGCAAGATTCTGTTCACTTTTACAAAAACATGTTGAACTTTATTTGAAAAATTACATGATGGAAATAAAAGGAGGAGAAGTAAATTGCAAGCAAAAAGCCATATGCAAGAAAAATACTTAGCCATCTAAGCAAAGACAAAGGAAGGTAAGGTGAACAAGAGTATGGATGGTTTCGTACGTTCACATACGAAAGAATGTATATATAGACACATAGAGTTAGAGTTGTGTGTTTATAGATATACATTCCATATAGGTGAATAAATATGTGATTATCCTAGTTTATGATGTCATAATTCCATCATAGTTACATGCATTTTTCTTCAAAGTCCAGAAAATATCTGTGTTTCAAGTTCAAAGAGTATTATAGATAGTGTAGACCTAATTCATTACCTATAAGTGATCATAATTACACAAGAAATTAATTTAATGTCATTACTAAAAGTACCATTGGAAATATGGTTTGCTCCTGAGCTCAATGAGAACTCAAAGAGAGTGCAAAGATTTTGATGGAGACCTTGCCCTAGTGAGCATCATTTAATGTATTGCAAACAGTTCCTCTTTTCCTGTCAGCTTTCAGTATTAGTCAGCTTTTTGTACTGAACTATCTACTTTTCTGCACTTTTAATCGAATTCCCTTCTCCACAACATTATCTGAGATTGTTTATGAAGTGGAGATGTTTCACTTTAAGCAGCCCCGACACTAGAAGAGTTAGTCTTTGCCTAATATGAAGGTCAGTTGAAACTAATGCATCATCTACTCTCCTGCAGCATTTGTAATGTTTGTCCCATGTGGAAGAATTTAAATTATTTCTGAACATGATGAAATACTTTATTATTAACACATACACATAATTAATGTACTTTTTATCTAGCATTTAGCACTAGAGGAACTTCCCTTTCCCTACTCCACAAATAGGACAAAGAAGGTGGTTACGTTTTCTCTAAATAAGATTCAATCTAAAATTACTTAATACAGGTCAACATTTATATCAGTTTAGGACTGCACCCAATACAGACCTAAGTCCAAAATGAAAGGAGAGGTGGATGGAAACTATGTGATTCTGGATATATTACCTGCTGTGGGAGTTCCTGCTGTGTTGGATATTGTTAATGGGATGGCAAAATGCCCCTTAATGTCCCTGGTAAATCTCCAATTTATCTCAGTTGTTGCGGTTGTCATTAATTTTAACATTTTACTTGGGGTTGTCTAAAGCCTCGAAAGAACTTTCATGTAGGAGAAAGTCAGGTGAATTTATGAAAAAAATGAAACATATATATATTTGTTTTCTTCAGAGCTGTCAATACCAGTCTATAGTGGCAGGAATTACAAAAAAATGGTACTTTTCCCTGGAAATTCACAGTGAATTTTAGGTGCAAAATTCTGACGGTAACTATTAAGATATCATACTGACTTTCACTGAAAGTATAAGAGGGGCTTTTTTTTGATACCTGATACAATACCCCTGCCTACTGAAGTTCATTTTCTTTCATACATTTATGATTTACAATCATATAACTTGTTTACTATTAAGGCTTTTCTAGCAGTTGATCATTTTGTGTCCTTAGTTCATGATGAAGCAGAACTTATTTTGATCCCCATAAATTTTAATTTAAGCTAAAATACAATTTTTTCTTGCTAACACTAGTTTCCTTCAATATTCTCCATTAAGTTTGAGTTTAAAATATAATTTTAAAATAAATTAACTGCAGAAAATGGTATTTTGAAATTATGTACATGTGAAACTGAAAGCTTAGAGGACTGCATAGCCATTCTGAAATAGATAGGTCTAGACTCCACCAACTTATGTCAAGAAAATACAGGGAAAATGGTTTTCTTTTCAGGCTTGAAAAATATTTTTAGCATATTGCATATATTGTTGCTCACCTACTTATTATTGTTGTTGTTAAATGCATCATTATATTACGATATACTTCCATGAATTGTTTTTAAAGGTATTTTTCAGTTTTACTATATTCCGACATTTTAAAAAATCACTTCATGTACATAGGAAATTAATTTGAAACTTGGTCTTAACAGATCCATTACTAAGAAGATACCTGTCAAAATTATTCAAAGAATGGGATATTTCAAATCTGGTAAATTTGGCAATGGAGAGATTTTTACCATACTTAAAAAATTTCAAAATATGCTGTCTGAGTGTATGAAACTAATTTCATACAGAAAAAGTAGAATACTTTCAATCCGTGGGACGAGGATCACTGTAAATGTGCCTCAGTGTTTCAGCATATTGAATGCTGGTAAAGTGAAATACTTTTCATAGTTCTGAAATTGCTTTGGTGGATGAACATAAAGTAATTGAAAACTTTTGTTACACAGCTTTTAAAGCCAAATAAAATTTTTTCAATAGTGTACTTTACTGCATTATGCAATATATGAGGCAAGCAATTAACTTCAAGCAAATACTCATTTTCATTTCCCATTAACTCTGTAGTCATAGGGATGTTCCCAAAATTAATCTTAGGGGTACTGGTTGCAAATGATGATATGTTGTCAAAGTTCAAACCAGTTGATTGTAGTATAATTTTTCTTTCTTCAAATACTCCTAATTCAGTTTCATTGATGTCCTGAAGATAATCAGGCAAACTGTGGTGTTGGTGTCTTTCCAAGTGTGCATCATGGAACAATGATCATAAACTTCATTGTATTTCTGCTAGATACAGGAAAAAATATACAGTTTTCAGTAAATTAACTGGGGTTTTTTTCATCCTAGAAAAAGTTGATATTTTGTTTACAATACACAAAGCTTTTACTTTCATTCATTCTGTGGATTAATCTTGGAAAATGACAGCATTTGACTTTTTTATCCTGAAGTAAACATTACGCAATATAATTGGCGGATTCTGTTGCTTCTGCTCAGTTTTCTTATTTCTAATTATTACTAACAAAAAAAGCTAAAACATTCTGTTCCTAGAAGGTGTGGTAGGATTATTGTTATATGTAACTGATTAACCTATTTCCTTGCCTCATTATCTACATGCAGTATTCACTAAACTTTGCAATAAAACATACAAGCAGCATAAACAGAAATCATTTTATTTTTCTTATAGCTCCTAATATACTTTTTTTATTGTAATTTTTCTTTAATAGGGTTTTTTTATGTCTGTGCTCTCATTCCAAATATGTAATTTTGGCACACTAAAAATGATAGTGGTGGGGTTTTTTGTTTGTTATTTGAGTAGTATATAACATTGTTACAGACTCAGTGTTTATATTAAAGACTACATTAAACACAAGGCATGGATGGCCAGATGCAGTGCAAACCTGACACAGAAGCACCGTCTTGTTCAAGTCCGAGCAGGTATTTCTTCAAGCAGTGTTACAAAGGTTCTGAGACCAACAGGAGCAAATGGGGGGATTTAGCCTGTGTCCCAGCCACCTCAATCTGATGAAGTAATGCCCATGTGCGCTGAGAAGGACAGACAGACTCCTTTAGCACAAATTTATGATATAACTTGATTTTAAACCTTTGGGTTCTACCTAAAACCCTTTAAAACTTGTGACACTTCTAGGTCTTCTGAGGTGCTTATGGTAACAGTTCTGCCTCACAAAAATTTGAATTTAAACAACATGCACAGTTTTCATTGTTGCTATTGTTATCCTTAAAACCCTGATCACTGTTGGGTTTAGATATTTTTATTTTCAAGAGTCTTTCTCATATAATTATTGTTAAGTGAGCAGATACCTTGTGCAATGGCCATTGCTCTTTCCCCTGTTCCTGCAAACAGAAACATATTTTGTACTGGTGAGTATTCATTCAAGTATAAGGCAGATAAAAATTTCACTGGATAAGGAAAAGTGATGGTGTGGTGGTTTTTTGACCCAGGCATTGTAAGTCATGTAGAACATTTGCATCCCTTCTATGTGTTCAGATGAGTCGATATACGACTAGAAGCACTGACAAGCTTGCACGTGTGAAACCGTGATTTTTTACGTCAATATGAGGACAAGAAAGACCAAAATAATAGTGATCTGTATCACAGGAACTAAATATTCACTAGACTATTTATGACTGTGGATTTTTTTTTTACTCATTATCTTGTCCCACTTTTCATAGTTTTAAAATATATTCATTATTAATTATGAGGGTTTTTTTCTCATTTTGCAAGAATCTTAGCACAAGATCTAGAATCCAGCTTGTTTCCTTTTAGCTCCACAATACAAGGATTAAAGTTATGAAGCCCACAAAAGGATATTTTTACCCAGGCATTAATTTCATCCTATACAACTAAATGTAAAAAGTACTAAGAACAGAAAACCATCTTCCATTCTGAATTTCCAACAGCAATATTTAGAATTACAGTCAACTTCTGCAAATATAAGTGTTTGTATCACAATATATTTTAAGTAATCTTTAGGGGTTTTTTTATGTGTGCTTTATCTTTTCCTAAACTTAAATTTTAAGAATTTTACCTAAAGGAAGGAAGTTATATCAGTAAATCAGTACAATATAATTTTTTTTCACTTTGCAATTTATTTTGTAATGCCATTATTTTGAGTTACACATCTAAGATGTCCTCTATCCTCTAATAATTTATCAAATGTATTAATAATCTATTTATTATTCATTACATTTGTATACCAATGAAGTAATTTATTAAAGCCAAGGCTGCGTCCCTGTGGCCAAGAAGGCTGACAGTGTCCTGGGGTTCATTAGGAAGAGCACTGACAGCAGGTTGAGGGAGGAGATCCTGCCCCTGCACTCAGCCTGGATGAGGCCATATCTGGAGTGCTGTGTCCAGCCCTGGGTTCCTCAGTACAAGAGAGACCTGGAGCTCCTGGACCAGTTCCAGCAGAGGGTCCACATTGAGGGAGTGGTGCCAAGCAACAGGACAAGAAGCAATGCACAGAAACTGATGCCCAGGAATATCCACAAGAATATGAGACAGACCTTCTTAATTGTGCGTGTTACTGAGCACTGGAACAGACTGCCCAGAGATATTACAGACTCTCCCTCATTGGAGATATTCAAGAACCACAATCCTGTGCTCTAGGATGACTCTCCTTCAGCAGGAAGGTTGGACCAGATGTCCCACTGTGATCCCTTCCAGCCTGACCCATTCTGTGATTCTGTGATTCTGTGATTCTGTGATTCTGTGATTGATTCTTTAAATAGCTGCTGCCCGTAGCCTGGACAGATCGCCCAAAAATCTATGAAAAATCCCAGTACTTTAGGCCGTGATTTTTAGCTCAAAATACACAGCACTCCTAGCTTTCTTGGGAAGTTTCCAACAAACTGAAATATTCAGAGCTTTGCAAAATCACCATATTGTTGATTTACTCTTGGATTCTTTAGTTCAAATTGACAATGATGGAGTAGAAGCTTTGTTGTCAATAACATATTGAGATATGTGCTTTAAATTTAATTAGGGCAGCTTGCTGAAAGCTAAAGATAGCATGTTATATGCCTTTCATATGAAAAAAAGAGAAGTAAGAAATAAAATAAAACTGTGAGATGTTCTCATTCCTTTGTCATGAACAATCATCATAAAAATTTTGGAAGTTAAATTACAAACAGATAAAGAAAAAACCTCATCACTCAAAAAACACCCAACCAACCCCCTTCCCCCAAAAAAAAACCCTAAGAAAGAGAATGAAATATCTGTCAAATAAATAATTGCATGCATTGAGACCTTAGTGCTTAGTTAGGAAATACCCCAAGAGCACATCAGATAACATAATGAAGTTGATAATGAGGAGAAAATAAATTATATATTTCAAAAGAGAAAAACTATATTTCTTCCATTAAAAAAATTTTTAAAATGCAGGTTATAATTTTTAAAAGCCTAAAAGTCAACATTTACAATACCAACCAATATTGTATTATTAAGGACTTGTGTTTTGAAACTTTGCAGTCAGCAGTAATTTAGAGTTTCAGTGTATGAAACAACAAAATATGCAATCTAAGTTATTTTTCCATGTGTAATTTAAATATACATTTAGAAAGGAACTTAATCTCTTCAAAGTAATGACAGGAGTATAACTGGGATGGTGTTTGGTACAAGAAGCAGCACCCTGTGTTAAAATTCCACAGCGGTGTTGGGGTGGGGCAAAATCAATTATCTCAGAAAGAAGTCCCTTAAGTCATCAGGTTGAGTGAGGTACAGCTTATTTGGACTAGAATGGGTGTGAAGACCTGTCTGAAATTCTATGGGCAGGTGTTTCTTGAAAAACTTGTCAGTGGTTGCTGAACACTCCACAACTTATTGACAACTCTGAGTGAGTCCTTCCTCAAAACTTGCTGTTTAACCTATTTGTTACAATAGGAAGTGTAGGTTTTACGTAATTAGTGAAAGGAGAAATTTCAATACAAATTTTCTCTCCATGAGTGTTCCAAGTGTAGGAATATTGCACCAGGAAATGAAAAGTTTTCTGTCATTTCTTTTTGAATGGATACTTCCCTAAGAGCTGTGTTTTGACAAATCAAGGAATAAGTTCCAGGATGGTGAATTTAGAAATCAGGTGGGGAATGTGTACTTCCAGAGTGTCAGTGAAGGCTGGGCATAAAATAGGATCCAAATTGTCATGGAGAACAACTATGAAAAAAGCTAACTCTTCCCCAGCCAAAAGCAGCACAATTATCCACAAAAAAAATGTTTCTGAGCATACAGAGAAACTTTGGTATTCATACTGAAACCAGGATACCAGTAGAATCAGAGTTTCTTGTTAATTAAGCAGTAGCTGAGCATAAGTGTTCAGGATAATCATTAGATGCAGGGAAATGCTTTAGAGATGTGAATCCTTTGGGAAAGATTTCTCCTTTTTTGGACAGTTTTGCCCATAATCCTACTGAGACAGCCAGATCAGTGAGCTGATAGTCACCAATATCACTAGTAACATTTTTAGAATTCCTTTATGTTGTATCATCAAAGCATTTTGGAGGTAAATCACATGTAGTATGGATGTAGAAAAAATACTTAAGTGCTACAATTTTCAATGGCTTGATTTCTTCTGAGTCTTGTGTTTACTGTACCATGTTCTGCATTCTTCTTTTTCCATGTGTACAGAATCACAAAATCATAGAATATACTGAGTTGGAAAGGACCCACAAGGATCATCGAGTCCAGTTCCTGGCTCTGCACAGGTCGGTCCTCAAGAGTCACCATGAGCCTGAGAGCACTGTTCAAACACTTCTTGAACTCTGTCAGTCTCGGGCTGTGACCATTTCCCTGGGAAGCCTGTTCCAGTGCCCAACCACCCTCTGAGTGAAGAAACCTTTTTCTAATATCTGTCCTAAACCTCCCCTGACACAACTTCAGGCCACGGCCTCGGGTCCTGTCACTGGTCACCACAGAGAAGAGATCAGTGCCTGCCCCTCCTCTTCCCCTCATGAAGAAGTTGTAGACTGCAATGAGGTCTCCCCTCAGTCTCCTCTTCCAGGCTGAAAAAAAAGTGACCTCAGGCACTCCTCAAAAAGCTTGCGCTCAAGTCCCTTCACCATCTTTGTTGCCCTCCTTTGGGTGCTCTCCTATAGCTTAATGCCTTTCTTATGTTGTGGCACCCAAAACTGCACACGGGACTCGGAGTGAGGCTGCCCCAGTGCAGAGGAGAGTGGGACAATCCCCTCCCTTGCCCGGCTGGTGATGCTGTGCCTGGTGCACCCCAGGACAGGGTTGGCCCTCCTGGCTGCCAGGGCACACTAATTCATCTGGGACTGCTCCTGATTCCTTTATATACACATTCTTCCTTTCCTTTCTCTTTTTGTTGTCTTTTTATGACTCTGTGTCTCTTTTTTCTTTTCTGTATTTATCATTCCTTCTTCTTCATCCAGAAAATTCTTGTGATATTTATACAACAGTTGACACTAAATGATATACAACAGTTAAACTTCACTTGAAATTCAACACTGAATACTTCTGATATGTGCTCTGCTCATACTAGCTCAATGTTATTGATCAACAACAGCAAAGAACTGTAGAACAAAAGGAGATGAAGGGATGGCAGCAATCACAAAAAACCTGAGCAGAAGGCTTCCTACAGACACATGCGACATTCAATAAGTGAGCCCAGGTCACTACACTGCATATTTCTCCAACTGACTTTTGTAGGTATAGGCACAAAATTACGGGTCTTATTGAACAGAAGTCTTAGCAAACACGCAGAGAGTTACATTGTGGTTAGGGTTATCACATTACAGTCATCTGTAAGCAGAAAAAAAGTATTTGTAAGAATATTCTATTATATTTCATTTCAAAAATTATTTTGATCCTCTAGGGATAAGCATACATTATTAGAGTTTAAAAACTTCTGTGTCTTCCTTCATAAATTACCACTTCTACTAACTTTATAGGCATTTTTTGAAACTATTTCAAATGAACCATATGCATTGAGTTCCTACTAAAAAGTGTGTAATATTTTCACATGAAAAATTAGATCCCTATACTGAGATTCTTGTGTCCCAGCTCATGGCATGTATTGAATTTATAACTGCTTTTTTTTTCTGTCAAGCTTTTTCCCAATAATGAGTATTAAAATGATTATATAAAAATAAATTGCATTACACGGTATTGTAATGTTTTCAAATATGACATTACATTAGTCTAACACAGGTCAATTTTCTTTGCTCCTCTAATAGCCTGGATAATACCTTGCTTTGTGGGTGTTTTTGCTCTTGTTATTGCTGATTTTCTCTTTTTTCCTGGAAGAAATGTGCAACATTTCCCGGCACACATAAATAAGGTCTGTTTTTAGATTGTACTGCGGGCACCATGTCTAGGTTTACTTCAGCCGCTAAATCTAATAAACATCTACTGGGATAGTAATTTTTAAGTTCAAGTTCAATATCAAACATGTCAGCAGTGCACTTAGCAAGAAGCAGGGCAGCAGTTTGAAGAAAATGCAGATCCAGTCACCAGTAATTTTTATCAAATTATAAACCCTTGTTAGAGTGCTGGGATTTCATCAGCTAACATTACTAAAATAAAAGCAATCCTTCTGCAGGAGGTGATTGCTTTTCTTAGGCATAGGTAGATTAAACATCAGTTCATTTACATACTTTTGACACATGCTCTGCCACTCACATCTTCATTATTCGCATTTGTGAAATGAATGCTACATTTTGCACGGTATTTTCAGGAAGTTTCATGCTGATCAGAAATGGACTGGCATTCATATTTATTTTCTTATATCGAGTGATGTCATTTTTCATTCAAGTTTTTCTTTTTCTCCTTGTAAAATAATTGCTGATGACTTAAAAAAAAAATTAATCATCATATTTAGAGGTGTGTAATACTGTGGTAAATTATGCATAGGTATTTTAGAGGGATTAGTTCTACAGTAGGATACTGAAGGTCTGTGTGTATTTGGCAGGTAGATTAAAGATACTGAATACATTTTTCAAACAACACAAATTATTTCTGGGCTATGATTAGAGAGAGACATAGAGGATGCCCTGTTTTCAGAAGTCAAATCCAAAATTTAAGGGATTAAAATTTTTGTGTGCTGATGAATTCTGAAGTTACCTTGTTCCACTACACATCTATTAAGTTCTGAGATAGGTAATTGGTTTGATTCCTAAATTCAAAACAACTTCTAAAGTAGTTTTCCACCCAACTTGGACTAGATTCAGAAAGTTTTTTCAGCAGTCACATTATGACCTGAATATTCCAGCTGGAGAACCTTTCAAATGAGGAGAGACTGAGAGAGCTAGAATGGCTCATCCTGGAGAAGAGAAGGTTCAGGGTGATCTTAATCTGTATGAATACTTGATGGGAGGGAATGAAAGATCCAGACTCCTCTCAGCAATGCCCGTTGACAGGACAAGTGGCAATGAGGAAAAATTAAAATCCAAACACAAGAAATAACTTTTCAGTTTGAGGATAGTAAAACACTCTCACAGGTTGTCCAGAGAGTTTGTGGAGTCTCCATCCTTGGAGATTTTCAAAACTCAATGGAACATTGTCCCAGGCTTCTAATTAAGAAGGATAATTGAGCTGGGCTGCTTGATTTCAATATGTTCCTTCCCACCTCAACCATGCTGTGATTCACACCCACAACTACACACACCCCAGGAGACAGTATTTCCAGTTGCCTATGTCTAACTAAAATGTGGAAGACCTCTGTGCAAAATATTTACATCTGACTTGCCTGGAGTTCTGGACGTGCATGACCCAGTTCTGAAAATTGCTCCTGCAATATGTATTAAAGCTGTGTTTACACATATTCCAAATTGGATCTTCCAATTTATTTATTTATTTATCCTTCCCCTTTAAGGTCTTCTATGTGTCTAAGTGTTGGGGTTTGTCCCCCCTGCCATGTGGTCCTGGGAGAGGGGCCCTGGGGGGTGAGACACAGGATTTCCCTGCTCCCTGGTCAACCTCGTTCCCCATTGGTTGTTTTGTGTTCCCCTGCACGGGCAAGGACCCTCGGGTCCTGTGATTGCCGCAGTTTCCTCGGCATCCTCGGCCATGCAGCTGGGAAGATAAACATCTCTGAAACATCTATCAAGAATCAGTCCATATAATTCTTTTCCACGAGCCTCATTGTCTGATACACGTGTTGCAGTATCCCCACTGTAACATCTAAGGGGCTATAATCTGCATATCTAAAGCAATGGAAAAATAAAGGTAATCAGTTACCTACTCATTTTAGATGTAAGCTCAAAGGAGAAAAATACTTAATAGAATTCAGAAGATAATCTTCAATTCTGTATAACTTCTCAGAATTTCCTCTTAAGTTGCTTAATTTTCTACTGATGATATCAATATATAATAATGCACCAAACATTTGCAATATTGCTTAAAAAAGGTAAGTTTACTATCTACTGTGGGTGTATCTATATCACCGCCACTTTTATATTTTCATGTTCATCTTGCAAAAGATTCAAGATATGGCTCAGTAGTGAGGCTTTGAATTGCATGTGAAAGATATTTGCTTTCACTAGTCCATTACATTAATGTAATATGACTTCACTATTGGGAATCAATTACTTAATTAAGAAAGATTTGAGACATCTTGTCCTATAATCGTGACAGCTCCACTTAGCTTCTTTTCTTCCAGTCTTGACAGGGCTAGAGACTGTGACATAGGTTATCATTTTCTTAGGTGACATGAATAATATCTCTGACTAGCTCTTTTTATTTGTTGTCATTTGCTTCAAATACCTGACTAAACTAAGCAATCTTGTCCCAGAAACAGAATGTAGGTATGCCTATGCTCTCCAATAAGTGGACTGGAGGGAGAAAAAAAATAATTTAAAAAAATGCAGCAGAAGCTCAGAAAGATTGAAGTGGGAAAGGACCTCAGGAGATAATCTAGTTCCAACATCCCATGCTGAAGCTGGATGAAGCTAGTGGAGGTTGCCCAAGACCTTGTCCAGCTGTTTTTGACTATGTCCAAGGACTCCACATCTTCTCTAGACAAACTGCCAGATTGTGCTAAAAATGCTGTTTTCCTTATCAAATGGACCTCAAATAACAGTTTGTCTTTTTTTATATATATCTTTGTATTTCTGATTCTATTTCCACTTACAGAAATATGTAGCTATGTCTTCTCTACAACTTGACTTTGAAATAAAATTTCATCACTGTCCAGTAATGATATTGTGCAACTTGTCCTAAACTAAATGGAAGACCAAAGTTTTTTTATGCTCAGTCCTGAAACCAAATCCAGCTTCTTAGAAAATGAATATTTTCTATTGCAAAAATTAAATAAGGTGATTATGAAGTTATGAGGTATCTTTTGTGCTGCCCTTAAAACTTTCAGATGTGTCCTCCTGATATGAACTTGATGCAAATCTATGTAACTTCATATGAGTTCATATCATTTTTTCGTATCTTTTTCTTTCTTCTCAGGAGTTCCCAAGGCTGAGCTGTGAGTAAACTGCACTGATTACAGCTTCAGTAATCTGTCTTAGTCCATCCCTGTCAGCCTGATAAGTCAAAGTCATTTCACTCCTTTGCCTTTCCTTTGGTTGATGTTACAAGTCTGTTATTTTAAAGTCTTTAGAAAAAAAATAAAAGAGAAAAAAGAAAGAGAAAAAGAGAGGGTAATATTTTTCAGCCTGTGAAAGACAGATTTTTCACAGGGATTTGGTTTTTCTTTCTTCATGCTTTCTTGAAACAAAATTTTCTATGACGGATGTTTCCAAATTGCCTCTCCACTGGTTTGCACAGTATGTTTCTCTTTTGCTGCTAGTTGTAGAAGTCTACATCAAGAGTAAGTAAACTGTAACCTAGATGTACTCCATTAGTAACAAACCTGGCATTAGCAATATTAAACCCATAGTATTTATGACATAATGAACAAGGTTATTACTTAGATTTCTTCAACAGATTTCTGTTTCAGGAAGTTACAAAGTGTTCGTGTAGATTTTACACAAGATCTCAGCAAAAATATTTTTAAGAATTTCAAATCACATCCCAGGTTAGCCTTAACACCTGAGACAATAACATTTTTGCGGTGTCCTGAAATTTATGCTATGCAACTAAAAATATAATGGTGCCAATTTGTCAAAATAGAAATGTGAAATTCAAACAAAAGAAGAATGCCCTTTTTATTACAAGATATTTATTTAACTATGCAATACTTTCTTCCTGTCATGCATCACTAAATATATAATATAAAATCGGGAAAAATAATTTATTATATATTATCTTTTATTTTATCAAATTTAACAAGTAAGAAACAGCACAGAAGTGCCATCCATTACAGAAGATAAGTATAAAAATAAATCTAAATTTCTTGGGTTTAGGTCAGATAGATTATTAGTAGAAAGGTGAAGAATAGAACTTAGAATAGAAAAAGAAAAATACCTCTATATAGCCCCATGAACTAATTTGGGAGTAACTAGATTGTAGTCTATCAGGATTTATTTTTGGAAAGGGAAGCAGCAGGAAGATTTTGGTGGTTTTGTCAAAATAAAATATTTTCTTATGTTTCCTAGTCCAGAAATTTTCTTCGCACAACCCCTGTGAGAACCCAATGTAAATATGAGCATAGATAGAAACTGTCTCCAGCAAGAAAATATCTCAGTTTTTTCAATAGATTTAAAAGGACTTCTGTGTTTATAGTTAAATGTATGCCTCTGTGCTGAGCTGGACTAGGTAAGGAAAGAAACCCTTATAAAACACATGATAAAACACAAAAAAGCTTCCTCAGTGTTCCAGTTTGGGCAAATTTAGAAATATATCCTCTGAGAGAAGGCACAACCACCCCTTCCCCACCAGGTTCGGGAAAAAATAAATTTTCCTCGAAGGAAAGTGAAGAAGATAAAACTATTTATTTAACAAACACATGGGAAGGAAAATAATGTTAGATGGAAAAATCTTTCGCGGTAGAGGAAAAAACCTGGGAAAGTGTTCGAGTCCTCCCTTTGGTCTCCTCGGAGCTGGGGCTTGGGCTGGGGCCAGGCCCTCTGTGCCCGGTGGAAAGTCCTCCCGATGTGCTCTGATGTTACAGCAATCAAGCAGTCCAGTAGAAAAGGGGAAAAATCCGGAATTCCAGAGAAGGAAATCCAAAGTCCAACTCTCAGTCTCTCTCCGGAGAACAAGAAGAAAAAAAACTGGCCAAAAACTGACTGGAAAAAAACAAGCCAGGTGCTTCCTCCCTCCCCTGCCCCAGCTAGGGAAAAAAAAACCTGCTATCTTTTTGTAACCTTGAACGAGCTGCAAACTGCTTTGAGAAAGTTTTGCTCAGTTTTTCCTTCCCCCTCTCAGGCTCAGTTTAGAGGCATAGAAAGGCACAAAAATTAATTTCTGGGCATAGGCAGCGATATGGGATACACATCATAAGGTCACCCCAACACACTCAGCATTATCTATTGAAAAATATATTGCATTAAACTTTTCCAGCACTGCATTCTGGATCCGTGTTGCAGAAAGTTTGTTTGCTTCAATTTTGTTTCTTTTCATTAAATTAGCTTACATACGAAGGCATCCATCAGTAGTCCTGGACACCCTAAGAGATTCTGCAATTGAAATCAGAAAGGGGGTAACAGACATCAAACAAGGTAGCACAGCTGATATGGAAGAGACCAACAAATATTTATAAACATAAATGTCTTCAAACAGTCATGTCCTTACTAAGTAAAATAACCAAGACTGACTGTGCAGTCAGTATATTTTGGACGTCAGCAGACCTACGCTGTTTCAAACCAAATGGGCTACCCATTTTCAAAGCTGAGGGACTTACTTTGAAAGCATTTTAAATAATACAGTTCTTTTGTATTTGGACCACATTTTTTGTGACACTTATTTAAACAATATAATCAGGCAATGCTGCAAAGAAGGCTGTCCTATGTAATTTGAAACTTCAAAAGTAAAAATCATGCTGCAATAATGTCTGTATTTATAAGAATTAATTTTAATTGCTTTTAGATATTTTGGGAAAACTTCTAAGCCTAATATCATTGTATTTATATAGACAGAAACAAGCAACTTCAGAGGCATTGAACCTAAAACTGTAATATTGGAGGTTGGGCTTCATTTATAACCTCAAGCTTCAAGCAAAAGTTTCTCTACTTGATGTGTTTTGCAGCCAATGGAGAGGGAGCAACTGACCTCCAGAGGGTGATTACTCTTTAACAAACTACAAATTGCCCTTGGATACTGCACTTTTTATTCCATAGAATGTGAAGTAACTATGTTCTTCATTATTGCACTCTTTCCCTACATAAGAAAAAACAGTCATATAACTTTCAGGTAACAGAAACATGGATGACTTAATTGATCAAAGAGAAGCATCAGAGATTGCTGGAGTAAAATTTCAAAAACTTTTCTGACTCTATTGAAGAAAACTGTTATTTGAATGCCAAATCATTCTTACAGAATATTTCCTGCTGTTATACACTAAAACCCACTTATTATACTGCCTGCTTAGAAGCCCATATATTGTTTAATTTGCAAGAAAATTCTTTAGGAAATAAAATGCAGCTGAAGGAAGTTCATTTCACAGGGTTTTGTTTTTCCTTCTTTTAAGAGAGCTTCAAATTAATAGTTTCATATCTTACACTTCTACAGTAGGTATCTGTAAATCATAATGGCGGGGAAAGAAGGAAAAACAGACACAAGATACTCTAGAAACAAAAAGAAAATAGAAAAAACAAAAGAAAGAAACATTGCTATCTGTAAATTTCAAATCTCTCAACCTTTGAATAAAAGCCTGTCCCATATAAAACTAAACCAGGAGCTGAGCTTTGATGTCTGTGAGGCTAGAAAGTTCACTGAGTTTTGTGTGATATAAGACTGCAAGAGTAAATTCTGAAAAGAAACCTGAAACATGCAAGACTTCTCATTTTGATTAAAAATCTGTGATTTCAAACAGTCTAGTGCATGTTTGTTTCCTGTAACAGATATGGGGAAAGTAGGATAGAAAACAAGCCTAAACATCACAGTTCTCAATCAAGGATCCAGAAATTCAATTCATATAAAGGAATTAGCACTTCTCACCCCTCCTTGATTAAAAGTAAGAAAAATTAATGTAAACATTGAATTAAGGAAAACGCGTTTTTAATAAACTTCAATATATTGAAGCTTGTGAATTAAATATAATCATTGATTAAAAATATAAAATAGGTCAGGAAAAACAATTAACCAGAGAAGATAAATTGATGCCTAATATTTTTCCTTTACAAGATGAGGTTTTCTTTTAATAAAAAATATTTACTTGAATAGGGTTTCCAAACAACAATAAGGAATTCTGATTTCTCTTGTTTTAAATAACACACAGGTGAGAATATTATTATATATGGAATGATATATCAAAGTATGAACTTTATATATATTTTTTTTTAAATTATATTGCAATTCAACACATCAGAATCCCAAATTAGGAATTGTTGCTGTCTTTGTGATGTGTTAAATCTTTAAATTTAAGTTCTTTCTGACTATGGCAGGCTAAGAAGTAGAAATACAAATGCTTATTCCTAGATGGGACGTGGACTGCACAACACTTGCCACCATGTGCCTATACAGATGGTGGCTTATGACGTGCAAAGGGGAAATATCCATATCCAAAGTAGATTATAGAAGAGAATATAGAAATTGTAACCTCTTTGAAACTCCATATCCCAATGATCATGAAACTTGAGGTGTTATGCTATAAGCTGGCACAGGTTTCTCTATATACCTGTGATAAGGCTGGAAAAAGGATACATCTCAAAACCCAGCTCTAGGAATAAGTGAAACTTACTCCCCTCAAAAGCATATTTTGCCTGAAATTTTTTATCAAAGACTATATCTGAAATTTATATTAATAGTAATATGTTTTAAATATTAAGTATACATGTTCTCTGTAAGTAACAGAATCTCATTGTTGCAGTGCATGCGGCTGCGGCCTCCATGACCAGTGAGTACCCTAAGTCCTGGTGGACAGGCACCAGGTATAGCACATTGTTCCCACAGACCCTTGCGTTCACTATTTACATACCTGATGTTGATTGGTTAATGAATTTCCCACCCAATTTTATGTATATGCTTATACATATGTATTTTCCCTGTTTGACTATGCATTAAGTCTAGAAAATTCTTCCCAGATTGATGCCCTATTGGTTCATTGTTATAAATCCCTCCTCCAAGTTAGTTCCATTGGGTACTTCCCTGTTAGCCCATCCCATCTTGTGCTATCCGATTGGTTGTTTCCCTTCTCTCCACCCCTAATCCACCGAGTATAAGAACCCCGGACCCTACACTCAAACTGTTCTTTGTCCCTGGACCCTTTACCTGCACATGGAATAAACCTCGCTTGTGGAACCTCTACCAATGCTCCTGTTATCTTTTCCTGGGGTTTGCTCCTGGAGCAGAGGAGCCAGCCTGTGCAAGCTGCAGCTGCCCACCTGGGGACGTCTGCAGAAAGGACGCTGTGCCCCTTCGGGTAATTCCCAGCCCGCGTCACATCTCACCTATAATATTTGCATTAAGGTGAACTTAATCACTTATCAGGTGCCTAAAGCAAGATCTACCTTAAAAACTTAAGAAGCATAGACAAGTAGGATAAGAGTCATATACCAAATGTATATTAAACTTTTGGTAGATTTAATGTTACATAAATATTAAAATTATGATCCTGAGTACGTATATATTTTCCAAATTTATAACTTTCCCAGAATAGTCCTGCACAATTACTCTATAAACTCAGCAACCTAAACAATTTATGCTTTAAGCATGAAAGCAGAAATTAGAAAATACCAACAGTCTTAGTTTATTTAAGACATTTTGCATAACATTTATTAAGATGAGACCCTATTGTCATTGATTTAGGGGTTTGGTAATTGTTTTTTGAAATTCTATTCCTTTGCTTGAACCAAAGTCTCTTAACAAATGCACAAGTAGTTGCAATGGTTACTTTATCAACCATAAACAGCTTTACCCTGTCTTTTGATCCTGTTGCACTTTAGTTATGAAGAACAGTAGTCAACACAGGAAGGGTGGATTTCAGTGAGCAAGTGAAACACCTAGGCTTGCATGTCTACAGGTGTGCATGTAGGAGTTAGTTGCTTAAACAGAGGCATCTAATGATGTTTGAAACATTCTCATGTAACCCACCTGCTTTCTGGTTCTTGTCCAGAAGGTATGGATCTCCTGCAGTTATAGTGGTATAACTGCCAGCCCTGTTTAATTGTTCAAAATATATATAAGATGATACATAAGATCATTAAAATGAGACTAGATGCTTAAGTTTTAGCAACTGAACATCATTCTGGTTGTCAGTACTTGAAGTAAACCAAGTTGATAATATCAGCAGAGTAATTCAGCTTGGCTGAATGTAAACATCTAAGATGTGATTCACTTATCCATAAACCTTTACTGTCTTTTGAGATAAACCTGCAGAAGATAGATGCCTTTCAAGAGGGACAGCTAGAGGCCAACCACGGTACCCTAAGACATCTAAAACTACCAAACTGGTTTTAGGTAATTGGATTTCCTATTATAGGATTATCTATGAAGACTTTCAAAATCCTGGAACAATAACTGCCACAATATCAACCAATATTGCAATGATGCCACAAGAAAGACCTCTCATTACAGTCTTCCTGAATTTTTCTTCACTCTGCTACAAAGAGGAAAATCAATTATATTTTCCCTACTTAAGCAACATTAGCCTTTATACTTTTAGTTTTTGTGGTCAAAATATATCATCCCTACTGAACAGAAGTTTAATTTACAGTCTAAGACACAAAAGAAACATGAAATAATATGGTTCTACTCTCAAAAACACAGAATAATGATCTGTGTTGCAAAACATATTGCTTAATATTGTTCTGCAACATTTATGGATTCTTGAAAGATGCATACTATTAAAGTACTATTCCTGTACTGCAAAGATTAAGTTTAGCCTGCATTCATGTTTTATTTTGAACATTTAAACATTACACAAGTTTGATGGTTGCTTTTCAATTGATTCTAGTTAGCTTCATGACAAAGCAACTAAATCTTTAGGAGTTTGCTTACTTGTATGATCCAGTTGTATTTTTAATAGGGTTGTGCAAATTGACAGCCTTTCCTGAAAGCAATATGTCTCTAGAATGTGGTCCATCTTAGACATAGTAACACAAACATCATGAGGAGCTGAAGTGTGATTATACTGAAGAGGGAGTACACAAAACATACTGGTATGTGCAGCTGTGTGCTTCAGCCAGTGTAAATCAGTGAAGCCCATTTAAGTTAGTGGATTCCTACCAATCTACATTAGCTAAAACCCTGGCCCTGCATTTTCTTCTCAACAGTCCTGAACATCAACATTGGTTTTAGTTTCTTATGAAATTCTATATTATAATAAAGTATGTTTAGCCAATCAATTTTCTGGGTAAATGGAATAGTCTTAATGCTGTAATTGTGCAATTAGAGTAACTTGGTCTGTGTAGAGCCAGCCATTCTTAGCTTAGCAGATTGATAAGGATACAAAGAGAAGGCTAAAGCATTTTTTTTAAGTGAAACTTTATTTCATTATCATGTAATTGGATTAGGTTTTATTTTATTATTCCAAATTTCAGTGGGTATGATAAATATGAGGTACCCTGATGATGATGCTCATACTAGGATTTGCCTTGTCCAAGGTTTATTTGGGGTAATGTTGCTGTCCCAAGATTTGGTTTTGGAGCACAGCATTTGGAACAGCCCAAATATCATGTTTACTATGGAATAAAATATACTGTGCATTACTGGTATAAATTTAGCACTTACACTTTTGTGTACAAGTTGTGATGCATTGTCATTTCCAACTTCAGGATAAAATGCAAGGGAATGCAAAGATTACTGTTAAAGATCTGGATTTTATTTCTGTTGATTTGCTGGTCTTAACAGAACTTAATGCTAAACATGAGAAAGCATGGGAAAAGAATATTTAAAAAAGATACAAAGTATTCAGCGATTATTTTTTATTTCTCTCAATATTTCTCTCCTGTGTAGGAGGATTATACCACAAAATATAAATCATTTGTTTTACGATTATGAAGAATGGGATTCTCGCTATATTTATCACTGCTGTCCTTTTAGTGGTGTATGTGCAGTAAAAGAAGTTTATCCAGTTATAGATGTTTATTAATATCTATAGCAGGATATTAAACAGCTCCTGGATAATGGCATGCAATTATCCCTGACATTAAATTGTTTGAACAATACAAGGGATGCCTTTGGCCTGAGCCAACTGGTACTCTGCAACAAAATTCCTGGACGTTGTTTGGGATTTAGCATTAACCAGGAATATTTCTGAATATACAGTTTGGATATGGCCTCTCTCTTTTAAGGGTAGCTTGTGCTGGTTGGCTCAAAACATCTGAAAATGGTCCCAGGGACTGTTTAATTTATTAGGCTAGATATAAATTATGTGTCTTCCCTAAATTGTTTTTTTTTTTTTTTCTGGTTTAGAGTGTATTTTTTTGTTCTAACAAAGGTCTTACTTGAGATAGTTGTAGCATCAATGCTTAAAGAGAGAGGGCAAGAGGTTGTTTCCTGGTATAAGTTCTCAGCTTTTTAAAACCTGAAATATGACTTCTGAAGCAAGGGATTACACCCATACATCTTGTATTTCATGAGGCTGTGCAGTTCCTTCTTGAACCCACGCTACAGTGTCCTGTAGCCTGTGTCACAGTGCATTCTGCAATGTGTCTGCACCGTATGCCTAATTTGTTCCAGTGGTCCATCACAATTTCTTCTTTCTCTTTTATGCCAAACAGTGATTGCTCTATCTCTGTATGGTGGGTTGACCCTGTCTGGATACCAGGTGTGCACCAAAGCCAATCTATCATATCCCTCCACTGGACAGATGGGGAAAATACAACAAAAGCTTTGAGATAGGTCAGGGAGAGATCACTCAGTTACAACCATGGGCAAAACTGACTCAATTTGGGGAAATTAGTTTAATATATTACCAAAAAATATATTACCTAATATATTACACAAATCAGAGTAGGATAATAAGAAATAAAACCAAAACTTTAAACACCCCACCTCCCCCCTCCCACCCCCCCCCCTCCTTCCTGGGTTCAACTTCACTCCTGAATTCTCTACCTCCTCCACCTCATCAGCTCAGGGTAGGGGGAATGTGGGTTATGGTTTCATTCATCACACATTTTCTCTGCTACTCCTTCCTCCTCACACTCCTTCCCTGTCCCAACGTGGAGTCCCAGTCTGTTCAGTACCTTCTCACATTAAAGAGTACCCATAAACCTGTTTATTGTATTTTTTCAGTTCTGTACCCATGGATTTGCATTCAGACTCATAACTCATGAAAGAATCATAGCACAAACTGTTGAGCTACATATGCAGATGTGTTTCCTTCCACAGTAGAAAAGCAGAGAACCAGCTGGAACACAAAGGAATGTTTTAATTTATGTCCCATACTTTAATTTATATCTCTTTAAAAGAGAAAACAATGTGAGAAAATAGATTCCATGTCTTTAGGTGATCAGAGAAGGATTAAAGAAATCAGTTTAACACTAGCTTCTTTAATGCAGCGTTTTAAACATAAGAAATCCAGTACTTTGATTTTCTTTGACAAGGCTAATTCTAGCATTAGATTTAAGAAAGTGCTGCACACCATGGATGAAAGTAAGTCTAATCGAGCTTAGAACAAGCTAAAATTCAACAGTATCTGTCTTTATTCTACTTAATATCTGCTTATTAGCAGAGGTTCATGACAAATTTCAATTACACATTTAGAGTGATTTCTAGCAACCAGAAGTTCTAAAGAGCATGGAGCCTAACTTGCTATGTTTGTAGTATCATTTTCTCTCTTCCCTTTAAGCACAGATTCAGTTCCACAAGTCAAATTTTGTCTCTTTCTTCTGAGTGAGGCTTGTTATGCTTTTACTTTGGGCACTTGCTCTTTATCTTCAGGTACCTAAGGGATGCTGTGCCATTTTACTACCCCTACAAAGGCCCAGAAAGCACTCTTGGTGTAGAAATAATCTACTTCCTGATTTGGTAAAGTGGTTTAATGTAATTTTCAGGTTTAATAATCTCAGGGAAGCTAATTGTGCTTCAAGCATATCAAGCATTTAAATTTTTTTCATTAAAAGAGAACAGTTTTGTAGAAGGAGGCTTTGCAGAGTGTCCAGTTTGTAGGTAAATACAGAAATGGAACAATTAATTTGCTTAGGGTAAGAATTAATGACAACAAAGGTTTTAGTGTAGAAGTTACTTTATTAAGAGGATGTATGCTCGAACAATTCCCTCACAGTAATGATGCTTTAAGGCATTCCAACTTCCTAATAAAGATGAAGCCACTGCTTTAGTTCAGATCAAAGTCTGTAGTTCTACCACAGCTTCTTGAAATATCTGGGAATTTAGTAAATCCTTACATTTAAAAGTGCAAATCACAGACAAACACTCTAAACAAAAAATCATAAAAAATCATATGTCCTACAGAATAAAACAAGGCCACCTTTTTTTTTTAAACTCTTTTGATCTTTACCTTTTAAAAAAGTAAAGACAATATAAAGGGGGGAAAACATATGGAACATTTTTTCGATGTCCAGTATTTCCACTAAAATTCATTTGATCTTAAGAAGAACTGAGATATTGGGTTTTTTTTGGTTTTCCCTATAAATGAGGTTTTCCTTCTCTCTGAACAACTTAGCATATGCATCAACTCTATCATGATCTCTTTATATTACAATAAAAAATCTGATGCATCAAATTCATGATAAGGCTTTGGTAGGACATCATTGCAGTAAGAGGGTGAAACTGGCTGCTCTTTGAAATTCGGACAGCATAGGAGACAGTGGACTGATGGGTCAGGAGAAAGAATAAGCAACTGAGCAGGGAGGTTATAAGTACATGAATCTCTAACTCTACTTCTGACTAGTGATAAAAAGGAATTTTTTCTTCTGTCTGATATGGCTAACTAAGCAGGCAAACAAGCCCAGGATCTTCATATAACATTCTAAGCTTCAAGCAATTTGAAAGTGTGGATCGTAAATAGTAGGCAAAGGAAGAAAATTCTCCAAAATATGCTTTCAATTCTGCCAGCATCAGCTCTCTGAGTTTATATTGACTATACATTAGGAAAGAAAATTACTAAAAATAATAATAATAATAATTGTGAGATACCTAGCTGCAAACAACAGGATTAAGCACAGAGAAATAACGATACAGGGAAATCCTCTGGCTTTATCTGAAAGGAAGACATAGGCATCCTCCTGGTTTTCTGATTGCCTTAAAAAAGAACTGGAGATAAAATAGGCCATGATCACATTTAGTGAAGACAGTCATATGGCTGGAATTCCAATGTATATGGACAAAGACTATTAGAAATCAGAACTGAACTCAATTATTCTGAATGAATAGAACTCAACTGTCTTCTGTCAAGGGAGCATTTGACCTAAAACTTTTCCTTATTTTTTTGTATTATTAAATTTGAAATCATTGTTTATATTTCAACATGTTTACTTTGCGTCTCCTGGGTACACTATTGCATGGAAAACATTTGCTGTATCAGATTTTTCAAAGATCAATAACTTCCAGTGCTTTCTGCCCTTGGGACTTCTATGTATAGATTCCGATGATGAAAATTTTCATTGTATTGTCTTGCTAAAAGTAAGAGGTCTATTAGTTTATTTCTTTGTCTTCAGACTGTCATATTCTGAGGAGAAATTATCACACTTAATAAAGAAATCTATTTAGATTCCCTATTTCAATCCCAAATATTGCAGCTCTCTTTCCTGCTGGTACTGTTAAGACCATTATATTTCCATATTAATTCTAGGAATATTTCAGTTATAGAGGTCACTCAATTATTAATATGTGCTCATGTTCATCTGTAAACAAAACTTTTTTTTGTTTTCAAAAGAAATAACTAAAGTACTATTATCAAAGATCTCCACAGCTTCTAACACTGATATGGTTAATCCTTAATCCCCTGTAGAGTTAATTAATACAAATATGCCTATTGACTAAACTAGAGCACTGTGCTCCTAAAACCACAGAGCCTGGCTATATCTGCCTGTCCCAGAATGCACAGGTTGTTAATGCTTAGGTAACACAACTGGGTTTCCAAAAAGACACAAAAGTTATCACTCCAGTTATCCATCAGAGACATGTTAGTCCATAGCCTTGTTGTCCAGTTTATCACTCGAAGTATGAAATTGAGTGAATATGTCATTCTTCATTTCTCTATTCACTTCCTTGTGTGGATCTTCCCACACAATTTGCTTCCTTTCCCCTAAGAGCCAGTCTTCTAACTATTTCCAAATTTTCCTCCTTGAGCTTAATCTGAATGAAAGATAGTATATATAACTAGAGCTCCATGTTTCCCAGGGAAAAGCAGCAGGTCAGTTAAAACAAAGCTCCTTTAGAACTGAGATACACATCATATTATTACATGTTCGATTGAAGAAAAATTAAGACTTCTCTCTGTACAAATCTGACATAAAAGTCAGTCAAATGCATGAAAAACTTCTTTGTGGGCTTTTTAGAACAGTACATCTAGTCTCTGAATAGAAAACAATTCAGTTTTATATATATTTTCAATAGAAAATACATTCAGTTCCTTGAATGTCGATGGCAAATAATTGATTGGTATGGATAAAGAAAACTAACACTAATCTTATAAAATTTTGTGCTGTGATGATAAAGTAAATAAATACTTAGTACAAAGCAAAAGAATTTTACTTGTGTCAAATCTAAAAATACAGTGTTTCTCATACGATATTATCTATCCCTGTGTTGCAGTGGGGATTCCTACAACATGTATAGGACAGCGAGGCCCGTGGAAAAATAGGGACCGATTCTTGGTAGATGTTTTCAGAGGTGTTTCTTTTCCAGCCACAGGCTGGGGACTGCCGAAGAACTGTTGCAATGACAGGACGAGCAGGGTCCTCCCCGGGCAGGGGAACACAAAACAACCAATAGTAGGGAAACCCCATAGGAGTAGGGAAACCCCATAGGCCGTGCCTCTACTCCAGGGTCCCCCTCCTCCTGGGCCCCATGCCAAGGGGGAGGAACCCCAACATCCCTGAGTATTAGAACAACAAGAACAATATAGGTCAAGACAGATCATATGCTGCAATTCATATGGAAAAATAAGGCTGAATACAGATTCAGATTTCTGAACCAGTTTGGGCTTTGAGGAGCTCAAGTCATGCTATGAGTGCTTTTTTGGAGATAATTTATTCATATATAGCTATCTAAAGGCAGAGCAAAGTGGGATATTATTCAAAATTAGCCACATATAAAATGGTAAAGGAGATGCAGAACAATTTTTATTGAAATAATTGCCAATTTGTATTTGTATTGTTAAAGAATCATGTCATTTTCTTTGAATTTAATTACGGTTAAGTGAAAAAAGAGAATTTAAAAAAATAGGGTGAGAAGAGGAGGGAACATAAAACCCAGTGTGTAGCATGAGAAAAATGGAGCTAAATAACTTCATCCAAGAAAAACATACCTTTCAAAATTCATTAGTACCATTAAAAGACAAGCAAGGAAGAAAGCATCAAGTGATTGAAGTTATGTCTGCCTAAGCAGGCTGTGTAGTACATAGAGAAGACCTGTAGTGAAACCCCACAGAGAAACAGCACTGAGGACAAATGTGCATTCTGTACATGTTTCAGGGTGGGGAGAGAGCAGGGGGAAAAGGGAGTATTTAGGATTAGCTCTAGTCTGAATGCCCATTAATGGCTGTAGGATTCTGCATGTGCTCCTGGCATGTGTCTTTTCATTTCATTTCATCAGAAAGGCATCCAGCTCATGCACTCCAGTACCTCTCTACAATGGCAGCACAAGTACAGAAAAAATTAGAACAGCTGGGAGATTTGTTTCTCAGATTAACTCCTAAACCCAACTAAGGCATTAATACAAACAGCCCATGCAATAAATAGAGGGCAGCTCCTCCCTAAAGAGAATACTGTCAGAGTTCAGATTTGGCTCATTTTATCTTTAAGATGTCCAGAAGCATCTGACTGCTTAAATCTGGTGAAATCAGACAAGGACTTCAGTGCAGAGTTCCCACTCCCACACTTGGAGCAAAAGAAAGCATCAGAGCTTTTTATATTCAGTGAAAAAGGGGAAGGTTGATTGAATAACAAGGGTCTGTGATGCTGCAGGAAATAAGAATATATTTTTCTGCAATTGCAGAAGAAACAAATCATTAACATTGGTGTTGCTCTATATAAAATTTTTTAGGCATAATTAAACAACCAATTCTATTTCTGGAAACAAATGAAATTAAAATGACCATTACTTAAATTATAGAAGAAAAATCAAGAAATCCTTAATCTTTCTATTCAAAAAAGTAAAATAGAATTTTTAAAACCTAATCCAAATAAATCCTAATTTAGTAACTTTGTAAACTTTTTTCACAAGACCACTGAAGTGCAATGTTTGAATGGAACTGATACCACTGGAATTCATATATAGTTTTAGCTTTTAGATATAATCTTACAGGGTTCTCTGAACAGAGAAAATTGCTTTAACACTCACTGGTTTGCATATAAACCAAAGGTTGGAAGCTCTGGGATTTAAATCCCTGTGACTGAATAATTCAGAAATTTGAGATTGATGCTGAGATTTTTCCTTAGCCCTACTCCTTACGTGTCCAGTCTGTACCAATTCTTATTGGCAGAAGAATCAGTATGTATTGGGGTCTTTACAAGACCAGACATTATCTCTTTAGTCATTTATATAGCAGATTTCACTTGATATCAGAACCCAAGGGACTAATCTCACCTTGTTCAAACCAGAGGATGTTCCAATCTGACATCATCCTCAGATGTTCCTTCTATAGTCGGCAGAGATAGAGAGGCACTTCCATGGAGTGTCTAAGGTCATTAATGTGAACTTCCTTCTGGAAGTGATATTTGTCTCTGTTTACTGTAAAGGAATCATAGAGAAACCAGCTTTGGCTTACACTCGCAAACAGAACCAAAAAAGACAACAACAACAAAAACAAAAGCAAACCCTGAGAAGGATACCTTAGACCTGTGTGCAGGTCTCTGCTTAATGGCTGTTAGGCTGAATTGGTACACCAGCTCCAAGTTGTACCTAAACTTCATAGAAGCCCATTTTTGATTACTGGGTCTATTACTGGACCATAAATAACATTTTGGGTTCATTTTCACCTTAAACAGCTCTGCTTTCAGTGGTGAAGTACATATTCTTGGTTCTGTTTCTACCCGTTGTTCTCTTCATTTCCTCACGCTCTTTCTGTTTTTACTGGGGGGGATTGGAGGGTTTGGGAGAAGAAAATCACATTCTAAAATTATGCTTTTTTTCTTTGGGATATGGTTTGTATATGACTAGTTTAATCGTGCACAACATTCACCCTTCATTACACTGAACACTGTTAGTAGTAGATGCCTCTGAGCACAATAATGCCTAATTTGCATTAATCTTGCTTTGCTCAATTCTTTTATAGTGATGCAAACATGTGCCACAAATTGCTCTCCACTTTTAAAACCACAACAAATGTATAAGCTGCACTCCCATATTAAATAACAATTTGCTGAACTCCTCTAAAGTAAATAAAAATGTTACAATGTTCTCAATTCTGCAAGAAATAACAGAACAAAAATGTTGCAAAACAGGCAACAAAACAGTGTCTGCATAATGATGCAAACAGGTAATCAATTATAAACAAGTTTTCCTAAACCACAAATAAATAAATAATTATACTTAATTCCTGTTTTTTTTAATTTCTTCCCTTCCCTTCACATGTCTCTACTTTCCTGCAGGTGCAGGCCAGCCAGTATCATTTACTTTGTTAAGGTGTCTAGAAAAAGGCTTGTAGCCAAATATAGCTGTCATATAGCTACTACTGAAATTATTATTAATTCTGTTTTCCATTTAACTTCTCCAGTATGTACTACCTCATTGTCATTCATTACAACTTTTAAAGTTATACTATAAGTTCTCCTGGGTTTTGTTAGGTTTTTTTTCAAAGATGTCTGCATTCCTCCAACTTATTTAAAAGATGATGATGTTGTATGACTTGTGTGTATTAGCCCGGGAACCACAGAGGTTGTGCAGAAAAGCAAAGATGCACCCAAAAGGGGACTATCCAACACTGAGCTGCCTACTCAGCAGAAGCAAACAGGGTGCTCTCCATCTCCCAGGTGCCCTAGATTCCCTCTTTTATCCAGTGATAATGATATTCACTTCCTCTTGTGGTTTAAATAAAGTACTCAAACAAGTCTGGAAAAAAAGGATCAGCACAAAAAACCTTATAGTATTATGACCATTAGGTCAGATGGCTATATTTTGTCTTATTATTACCCCTATTTTGATCCAGCTGATATAGAATTTCATCTTAAGCAGTGGCCCATCTTTTAAAAAAAAAGAGTCTGAGAGTATATCCAGATATATCTAGATATGCAGGGTATCTTAAATCCTCATGAAAATGGTCCTTCTTAAAACAGATGTGTTTTAACACAGTCTCAGGCAAGGAAGCAAGTAACACCTGCATATTTTCCAATCGCCAATTAAAATGGGGCTGTCAATTAATTTTTATTTCTTTCAGCAATATTTCCAAATAAGACATTGTTCCTTGCTTGGCTGCTGGTTAAAAAAAAAAAAAAATATATATATATATGTATAGACATGTATCTCCTGATGAAGGGCTGGTGCTGAAGGTTCCAGGCAAGATCATGTTTCTGTCTACAGCCTCTTTTAGGATGCCTGGGATATGGTCTAAATTAGGTTAACTCTATGTTGTACTCTTTATTAGCTCTGGAGAGCTGTGAACATGTTTAGTAGCCTGTCTGTGCTGTGCAATTACCTCTGAACTCATGCCAAATTCCACCCCTTCAGTCTTGAATGTAATACAGTTGTTTCAAAGATGACACTGGGACCCCAGCTCATGAGTTACATGTGGGATCTTGTTGCCACAGAGGCAACTTAGCAAGTCAAAATCTCATCTAGGATGGGTACTCAGACCCTTACATGCATCCCCAACATTCTCCATCAACAACTGTGTAAGTGAGTTTGAATGTTCACATACTCAGGGATACCTGCACAGGAAGGATGCAAACCACAGCAGAATTTGCCACAAGGGCCATTGATGAAAGGTGGAGGGCATTATTCTTAGCACTGTCTTCTTCTCCCTGTCCTATATTGATTCTCCGGGAGAATTTTATCCATGAAAACTGTCAGAATTCCAAACTGGAACAGCTTTCAGAGGAGATTAACCTTCTCCATGGCACAGCAATTTTCCCTCCTGAGGAAAGCCATATTATTTCAGTCCGAAAAAGGTGTCTATTACTTTAGAATTTAAGAACCCACATGTTTCTTCTCAGAGAGAGAAGCAATTACTTTAACTGCTGTGCTCAGCATGAAGATGTTTGGGGAAAAAATGCCTCTCTTAATCATATTTTGACATCTATATTTTGTATGGGGCTAAGTATATGAAAAACTAAAATATAAGTTACAAGTGTGCACCTATAATAACTATCATGAAATTGTAAAATACAATGTATAACTTATTAATATTTTGCTGTGTGGAAGTACATTTTAATGTATTATTCTACATTAAACATTTGAGGGTCTTTTCTCATTAAAAAACAGTTTCAGTGAAAGATACTCTCATACACAAAATCATACTTTGGCTGTCTAAGTATGTACCTTGATTTATTATTCATTACAAGTTCTTTGTTAACAATTGAACAACTTTTGCAGTGAAAAGAGGGAACTCCTGAATGTTTTTCTACATCTGACAAAGAGGATTCACCCTGTAATCTTAATATACAACTTTGAATAAAGGGTTTGATTACCACAATACATGTTCTATTATCAGGTAATATATTTAATTTTGGGGGTTCTTTTTTTCTTCTATCAGTTAAAGTACATGGAAACACTGATGCAAAATAGCACTTGAAGAAGTACTTCATCCTCCATTTTCCCTCCTGCAAAGGAAAGGATAACATAATTGTATAGCTGCTAAAAAACATCTCAACGGGTTTGCCTTTGGTTTGGACCACAGAGGTAAAAAATGGCCAGGTTATAGAAGGTGTAATGGGGCACGACTCATACCCACCTGTGTGCCAACCTGGTCCCTTCTCCTCCTGAAAGTCCCTCTGCATCTTCAGGGGCTGGTACTGTGCCAGACAAGTACAATCTCCCAAGGCAGAGGGGACTGTCTATTTTGAATTATTGGCCACCTTTCACAGTTACAACACTGCTGGCAGAGATTTTTAATGTATCACAGTAGCTATTGATGCTCTGTCACCTATCAGTGTGAGCCCTTCCTAAGCGTCCTAGAAATCTACTGCTCAATCAGTTTGTTTACCTTTCTTTTGCCCTTTCTTCTCTCTTTTATCCCTTCATTTCCATGGAGGAAATTGATAGACACCAGGAGGTACAGAACAGTCCAGGGATATGTGTAAGTAATTTTTGGGTTGCACGACTGTAACATGTATCCCCCTCTTTGCTGGTTCCCTCACAGTCTCATCCCACTGGAGTTTTCCTTTTCAGAGAGCTCCCACTGTGAATGGTTTCCACAATCGCCACTGCTGCAAAAACACAGGATAAGCCCAATCTGTATTATCTTTTGAGAGGAATCACTTAATTAAAGAGGATGGAAAAGGGGACAGGGGATTGCTAATGACTTGAATATTTTGTTCTACACTAGAGCTTGCTGGAGCCTGTGAATGAATTAGTGTAATTCAGTCTCTAAGTGATTAACTCAGGAATTTTCATGAGCAGTAAATTCACTGCAAAAATTAGGCCAAAAGGTAAAAAATATATTGCAATTATCATCAAGTAGAAAAAGATCATTCTTAATACAAAGTTTATGGCCAAATAAACATTATAAAAAGGAGCATTGAAAAACACATTAATTTGAGGGCACCTTCCCCCTTCCTTGTTTTATTCCAAGAGAGTAACAGGAAGATTAAAGCAGTAGGAGAGATATAAATGTCATACTAGCAATTTATTTTAGTGCTACTGAAAAAAGACCTCTAAAAACAAACAATCTGCAGAGACAAGAAAAGGCTTGATCTGAATCAGTGTTAAGGAAGCAGGACAACCATCTACACAAGAATTTGCAAAGCACAGTTTTTGGAGAACCCATTAAAAATAATTTTATTGGGGTTTCTAAGAACTCTTTGAAGCTCAGTTCTGCCCTCCCTAAAATGTTTCCTTAGTGCTAAAGAAAAGCTCGTATGAGGTCCATGTAATTCAATTGCCAAGTGTGCAGAGTGTTGCCATCTCTTTCTACGTCTTATTTGGTATCAGCTCAGAAATTATAATGTGTAACCTGTAAATAAAAGGACCAAGCTATAGCTTTAAAACAATGTCTGAATAGTGCCTATCTCCAAAACTTGAGGTAATTTAAAACAGAGTGAACCTCCTTTCCGCCTTAATGACTGTTGACATGTTAGTGACTTGAATTAATTATCACCTTTGGTGACCCAGATCTTCCAGATATTTAATTTAATAGAAATATGTTTGCTTTTATGTTTGTAACTCACATCATAAATTGCACTTCTACAAAGACAACCTGGTTCTGTGTTTTGCACAACATAAATGAAAGCATGTTTTTATACATACTATTGCTGCATTTTATTGGAAATGTTCCATGAGGGAGTTGAAGATGTTGGACACTCTGAATACCACATAAAGTGATTCTGTGGAATTATACCCCACTATTGAAATTAGATGCAGAGTGGGACTTTGGAGTCTCTCCCTATATTAGGCAGAACACATAAAAATAGCTTTGACTTTGGTTTTGTGCTTAAAATACTCATCTGTGTTTAGGAATAACAGTAAAGGTTTTGTGTGCAAGTATTATGAAAGGAGAGACTTCTGCTTGACCAAGTCCATGCTTACCAGGTTTCAGTCTTGTCTCCTAATCCTGCTTCTGCCCCCACCATTTTTTATGGCTTAGGCAGCTTGTCTGAGCTTTGTGTCTGTACAAGAGCATACAGATCTACTGCAAAGAGAATTGTTGGGCATCTTTATTTAACATCATCACGCTGCTCTGAAAATATGGTGAGCCGTAAAACTGCAAAATAGTTTTATTGTCATTGTGTTCCCAGAAGTGGCTAATCTCCCATAAACAATGATCACAGGTGTTATATGAGTCAGAGAGGTGCCATCAGTACTGTCTCTTATGAAGCCAGATTGCCAGTTTAATTGTACTTATATTTTGACCTGTTTCTTGGCTATAGATTTAAAATAGCAAGGCTTAAGCTACCTATGAAACATAACACTTTTATTCAAGGACTTCTTATAATAAAAATAAAAATAATTAAAATGAAAATACTTAAAATAAATAAAAATAAAAATATTGTATTTTTATCTAATCATAATAAACCCTGAATTATAGTATTTAGTGAAAAGAAATGCTTTTTCACTTGGCTCAGAAAAAGCTGAACTTCAGTCTTCCTTTACTATGATTTGCTTTCTTATATTAAAAAAAAAAAAATTGAAGAGGGTGCCAAACTGACAGAACTATTAAAAGTAGTCCATTCAGATAAATTTGGAGTATAGAATGGTAGCTTTGGAAAAATTATTGTCAGCTACAGTATTAATGAAACAAATCCAGATTTCAAATCCCTCTGTCTAGCAGTCACTTTATTAAAAATTCAGCTGTTGCCTGAGTTCAGAAGTGATCTTGATCCTCCCAGGGCTCTTACCCTGCAGGTTAACAAGGCTGCAAGCATCAAGCCCTGGTTCAGCAAAACACTTCACCAGTCTGCAGGGGAGTGAGGTGATAGATCACATGTGGTTCAAACATCCCCTAACCCCACTTGCTCAGAGTATATTGATAATAAAATCAGTCTTACAAATTAGACATGGAAAAAAACTATTGAATCATGCTGCCTATGTCCCTAATTTGTGATTTATCACATTGGGATATTTGTAGCAGGCTATTAATTTTTCGTTTGAGTGTTTCAAGACATGGAAATGTTCATCTGAATCCCATTTCACACAGAAATATATTGAACTCCTAGGAAATCTGGGGTTTTTTCCTTCAGATGTTAAACCTAACTTGGCTTTTATAATTTTTGTACTGCCCCTATAAATCTACATGATGAAGCAATCCAAATTGGTCTTTCTAAATATTTTTAAACAGTTAGGAGCCATAATACATATAAAATATTTTTGAAACAGCACAAGAAATGAATAAGGAACTGACATAAAGTAAAACATGGCAACATGTAAAATGAAAAATAATTGCATATTAAAATAATTGCATGTATAATGTAAACCAAATGAATCACCTTAATTAATAATTTATTAGCATACCTAAATGAAACTGTAGGATATGAAGGAGTCTTTTTATAACAATATTTTTATGTCTTTCTTGTCTGAATATAAAAACTCCATATGAAAATAATGTTATCTAAATTGTGCTTTTTATTGTACCTTCTTATACTCTATCTTAAATATTTGAGAGAATTTTATATATGTATGTTTTCATATATTTATACCATCCTTTAATGCAAAGCAATTATATAAGTGCATTAAAACAATATGAATAAGTTCTTTAATTCATGAAAAATTACCACAGAGGCATAATTAGACATCCAGTCACTTTGAAATGATTGTATCTTTCTTTTGAGCACTCTCTTGTCTGTATCTTAATATCTTCTTTGTAATGTCTTGCTTAGAATTGTATGTAATTTTCTAAAGATTGTCACAGTTCTATCATATGCCACAGTGCCTTTATTTTCTGCTGCAAGACCTAATGGTTTTTGCAAGCATACCTTAAAAATGAGTTAATTTCTTCATAGTAAACTCCTTTCCACGGGACGCCTGGTTTGATATATACGTGTTGCAGTATCCCCACTGCAACAGTAAACTGTATGGAAAACATGTGTAAATTACTTTCTTACACATACAGTTGTTTTCAGAACTACTGCTGTCCAATTTGCTTCTTCTGTAGAACGCCTGTGATATTTTTGTGTCTTTCAGAATCAAGGAATAGTAGAATCACTTAGTTTGGTAAAGACTTCTAAGATCATTGATTCTAACAGTTAACCCAGAACTTGCAAATCTACCACTAACCCACATCTACGCGTCTTTTAAGCACCTCCAGGGATGATGACTCCACGCTCCTCTGGGCAGCTTGTTCAAGCGCTTGACAATGCTCTTTGTGACAATTTTTTTCCCCTAATATCCAAGATATACCTCCCCTGGAGTTTCCTCTATTTCTCTTGCTTGTTACCTGGGACAAGGGACTGAACCCCATCTGGTTACAACCTCCTTTCATATAGAAAGTGTGAAAGTGATAAAAGTCTCCCTTCAACCTCCTTTTCTCCAGACTGAACAAATGCACCTCCCTCAGCCACTTGTGCTCCAGGCTCCATTGCCCTTCTCTGGACATGCTCCAGCACCATGATGTCCTTCTTGAAATGAGGGGCCCAAAACAGGACACAGGACTAGAGGTGTGGCCTCATCAGGCTTAGTAGAGGAGGAAAATCCCTTCCCTGGTCCTGCTGGCCATGCTATTGCTGATACAGACCAGGATGCCACTGGCCTTCTGGGCTACCAGGGCACATGCTGGCTCACATTCAGCCAGCTGTCAACCAACGGGATGTAATTCTGTTCACCACCACTCTCTGAGCCTGGTCATCCAGGCAGGTTTTACCCAGAAAACAGTGCAACCATCCAAGCTAAGATCAGGCATTTTCTCCAGGAGAATGCTGGGGAAAATGGTGTCAGAAGCTTTACTGAAGTCTAGGCAGACAGCATCCACTGTCTTTGCTTCATCTGCTAAGTGGGTCACCCTGTCACAGAAGGTCAGGTTGGTCAAGCAGGATCTGCTTTTCCTAAACCCATGCTGACTGGGCCTGACTCCCTGGTTGTCCTAAATGTGCCATGTGATGCCTCTCAAATGACCTGCTCCATGACCTTTCACAGAATCACAGAATCACCAGGTTGGAAGAGACCTCTAAGATTATCCAGTCCAACCCATGCCCTAACACCTCAACTAAACCATGGCACTGAGTGACGCTTTCCCAGCACAGAGATCAGGCTGACCAACCTAGAGCTTCCAGAACCCTCCTTCTTGCAAATGGGCATCATATTTGCTTAACTTATACTCAACTGTGACCTGCCTTGTGAGACAGAACTGTTACCAAATGTTGGAAAATGGCTCAGTGAGCACTTCTGCCACCTCCCTTGGGTGGTTAACATAGACTTGTTTGTGCACCTAAGTGGTGTTAGAGATTTCTGACCATTTATCCTGGAATTACAGGGGTTTCCTTTTGTTCCTGTCCCTGTCTAAAAGCTCAGGGGGCTGGGTACCTGGAGATCAGCTGGTCTTAGTTAAAGACCAAGGCAAATAATTAATTTAAAAGTTAAATATCTCTGTCTTTTTCCTCATCCCTTATCACTATATTTTCATCACATCCAGTAAACATTAGAGATTGTCCTTAGCCACCCTATAGTAGCAAACATATTTATATACTGTCTTTTATGGCAGTAGCCAGATTAAGTTCTAGGTGGGCTTTGGAGCCTCTAATTTGCTCCCTGCATTATCTCATGACTTCTTTGCAGTTCTCTTGGGTGTCCTGCTTTGGCAGACTGAAGTACCTCTCTAGCACATCGTCCCTCAGACACTGGAATGCTTTCCCCAGGCTTAATCTAGTGAGCCTTGCTGTATTCCTTTCCCACTTATATTCTATTTTAAAGCTCTTTCAGTGAGTCCTTCTAGCTCCTGTGCAAGGATCCTTTTCCCCCTTTTTACCCTGTCTGTCACCAGCAGGCCCTGGTGTCTTGTAAACAAATCCATGCTCAAAAACCCCAAAATTCTGTCCGTGACTCCAGACTTGGAGCCAGGTATTGCCCTGCTGGTCCTTCCTGTTTCTTCCAATATCGTTCACTGCAACTAGAAGGATAGAGAAGAGCACTTGTGCCCCTGATCCCTTAACTAAGTTGTCCTAGGGTCCTGAAATCCCTCTTGATAACTCTTGGACTTGCAACTTCATTGCTGCCCACCTGAAAAATCAGTAATGGACAGCAAGCCGAGGGGTCCACTAGGATAGGAAGATTTCTCATCACAACTTTAACCTGGGCCCCCAGGGAGGTAGCAGACGTGTCTAAAAAGTCTGAATATTGAACCTTCTCTTCATATCAGAAGAGAGTTTCCTATGATAGTGACAAACTTTTTTCTCTATGGAAGCAGTTTTGACACAGGGCGTGGACTGACTTAACCTCAGTGTCACCTGCATGCTAGATGAATCATCATCCTCATTATTGTTCAGTTTCATTTGCAGAGCCATTATGACAGGGCACCTGGGAAGGGGGGCAGTCACAAAGGAAACATGCCTGCTGTATCTGGGAAGGAACTTCTCAACATTGCCCCCTAATTCTTACATTTAAGTGTAATAAAAAATGTATGTTTTACCCTTGTTCATTTCTATAACAATTCACCTTTTTTATTTCATTACTTCTGAGGGGCTGCAGTCAAGATCAGTGACCTGTTGTGTCATGCATTATGTGAGCATACAGGTATTTTCTGGTGCTGGTTCTAAAATAATTAAGTCTCCTTTTATTACTTCCCTGTCCTCCTAGCATCTCTTTAGTATTATCTGTGAATGTAATTAATGCCTATTTACTTCTCTCCTGGGTTAGTGAAGATATTAATCCCTTACTTAATACAGATCCCTGCAGCACCATGCTACACACCTCTTCCCATCTGGATATATTGCTGACATTATCCTTTGTTTATGCTCTTTCATCCTCTTTCAATCTTTCAATGAGACAGTGCTTCTATCGAAGTAAATTTTAATTAATGTTGACAAAGATTTTAACACGTATTGCAAACCAAGTATATTGCAGCTATTGTTTTTCATGTCCCCATTTTTCTTTGCAGTTCTAGTTAAAAAATAAATCAGATTTATCTTCTCCCTCTTTGTTCTTTCTGCATCTATTCTGCTCTTCCTGCTAGGTGCATTAGCCTATAGAAATTCATGGTCTTTTCTCTTGCTATGAGCTTTACTATTTGAGGAAGAACAAGGACAAAGCAGAGCAAGACAAGTGAGCAGGATGGCCCCAGTCCAGCAAAGCAATGAAACACATGGCCATCTTTAAACCCAGACATAATCTTGCTGGAGTCAATAGAAATTCCTGCATGCTTGAAAGTAGTATCTACCAGCTCAGGGCTGCTGTGCTGAATATATAAAAGGATCATGTGCTAATCGTCTCATATTTCCTTTTGTATTTAAAAATAGTTTCACACTAACCTTTCAAAGACCTCTTCATTCTATCTGATATTTGAAGCAGTGATACAATACATATTTGAGGTAATATGTGTTAACACAGTAGGATGTAAAATATTCAGATTTTCTGAATTATATACTTTCATTTCCCTCCGTTATTCCCTAGCCCTCTTCTCATCAGAACAGAAAATATTTCAACATGATATTCATATCACTTGTTTATACAGTTAGCTTATTAGTATTATTTACTTATTCACTAAAAAAAAGAATTCAGTATTTCAGTCACTTTTGAAACATCAGTAATTTCACCATTCCTCAGGACATACTTGATTTCTTCAGCAGCAAATGCAATTTTGCTTTGCACCCAGCAGCATAATGGTTCTTGTTGACAAATGTTAATTATTTGTGTGGGTTTTCTGTTCCCGACATTTTTGGCTCTGAACTTATAATCAAAGCAAAAAGTAGGGGGAGGAGAGGGGAGGGAACTTTTCCCCAAATAGCGGAACAGCTTTATTTGTGAATGTCATGGGAAGCTAGAAGGAGAAAAGAAAGCAAGTAAGTAAATGCGTTAGCCCGAGGGAAAGGATTTCTAAGGATGTGCTCTTACATCCAGCTGGGACTGGTCTCTTCTTTAGCTCAATGGATAAAGAAAAAAAAAAAAAAAGGGAAAACAACCCCCTGGCCCCACACCCCCAGAAGATACAATGGGATTTTAGCACTCAGAGGTAATCTCCCCACCACAATTGAAACACAGCTTAACTAGCTTTAAATCAGACTATCTAATCAACTGAAATCCAATGAAAAATAGCTTCTGTTATGCCTTAGAAGCAGAGTGTGGATGAGGAGATTAGCCGGGGTGAGATTAATCACTTTAGAAAGAGAACTTTAACTACTTTTTAATAACACAGAGTTCAATGTGGTTGAGAATATGGAAGCTCAGATAAAGCCTTTTAGAAAGTGAGAGCCATCAAAGCAGTTTGGAAATGTTTAGCTGCTCAGATACAGTAGTGGGCAGAACTCATTTTCATCTGTGCTTGTCTGAGGTGATTCCTTATTATCATTCTGTAAGTTTCACACTATGCAGAAAGAGAAAGAAAGACTCAATAGTTTTTTTGTCATTAATGGTTGTCACTTTGATTAAAAAAAAAAAAAGAAATACTATAGCTTAATGGGTAAATGCAAATTACCTCAACACTGCAGTTTTGTACTTCAAAGAGAAGTAAATTTGTTTTGAAGTTTATTTGGTAGATGAATTGCTGTCAGAGATAAGCAAAAAGTTTGGAATCCCAAGGGCTCTGATAATGCTTCAGAAAGGAGAAAATTCAAGAGTTATCACACTTGTGATCAAACATAATAAAAATTAAGACTAATAAACAGATTTTCTAATGTCAGTCTAAAAGGTGAGCCAAGGAGGTGTGGAACTGATAATATTATCAGTTCAAAATTCACAAAGCTTGGTATCTTTGATTTTTTTTCATAATTTTTTTTCAATGAATATTGCTTCCACCCCTAAATTAAAAATATTCTTCTTGCACAATATCACATCCAGATTTAGCTTTTACAATCAAACTCCTATATGTGGGCGAAATTAACAGCTATGGTAGAAAGCTTTCTTCCCCACAGTTCCCTTGATAGGCAGAAGCAGGGTAGTAGCTCTGAAAAGATAATTTAAATAACAATTGAACCATTGTACATGAATGACATTTCCTATAGACTCTTTGATTATCATATTCCATGCTCCTAAGAGCTATAGGGCAAAAACAGAATACAAGATTACCCTTTCTATGGTATAAATTTTTTTCTCTAGAATGTCTCTGATTAAAGACATATAAAAGGCATGATTTTACTTTTGAACTATACAGACATCTCTTCAGTATTAAACAGAGATACATGTACATTTTTAAACATTGCATTGCACTGATGTTTTTGAAAGTCATATTGTAATTGGAAAATACTGCTGTCTAAGTAAATTTATGCTGATTTGTATCTCTTGTGAATCTCTCCTGGTAGCAAAGTTGTAGGTGTTTATATCTTCCTCCCTCAATGATACTTACTGTCCTGCAAAACTTCCAGACAAGGCTGACTTGTCAGTAGTCACTAGCAGCTCAGCAGCCAATGCCCATTCAAAGGGATATACTTTGTCTGACTTTGCTTTTTAACATCAGACATATACAACAAGACACAGCTCATGGTGTGTTTGCTTCAGAAAGAGCACCATGCTGTCAACATGACAAAATCAAGTACAAGACAAGACAGGACACTGTAAAAATAATTTATCCTCAACTGCATGTAAAGATAGCATAAAGCAAGGAATACAAGTTTTGACAAGGCATTTAAATACTCACGACCTCTGGGTATCAACCAAGTCAAAAATATTTCATTTTAAGGTCTGAGATGAACAGGAATAACTGGGGCAGAGCCTGAACGTCTCTGCGATGTTTCTTATGCTGACGGAGACACACAAAGGAACAGCTATGAGACTGTATAGGTAGCTCATTGCTGAGCTCTGCCTCAGCCTTCATCCATGGAGCACAGCAAGGAAAGGAGCCTTGGCTGTAGCTTGGGAGAAACAAGCAAAGCAGTTCCAGAGCTTCTCGAAATGCTTCTGATGTTCTAACCAACCTCTGAATAGGGTCATCACTTGAATCCTACATAAACATTTTTTTGAGACTTTTAAGTCTCGTACGTTTTCTTTATCTACCCTCTGTGACCTGGTGACAGCTCAACAGCTATGAGTGTCACCCCAAGTGGAAACATCAGTCAAGGTAGACAACTGCATTTTATTGTCAGTTTTCTGTCACATATCAGTTCTGCATGTGAACTCAAAGAGTCATACAGTCTTCTACTGTCTCATTTTTCTCTGTTCGCATTATGCAACACAACAAATTGTTTTGAGATATTCACCTTACTTTACTTGAAGCATTCAAGGTATCTGTGTTTGATTTTGTGGGCTCCACTGATTGTTGATGGTGATAAATCTACAGAGCTGACGGAGTAAAATAGGCATTTCACTCTCATTTTATAATTCAGACCTGAGTTTGGCTGAACCACATTTTGGAAAATCCTCTTTCGCTCCCCATTAAGTACAGAAGAAGACTTGAGGTTAATTATCCAGGTTTTGTAACTGACCTAGGCATCTAAAATTGAACCAGATGAAGCTAGACCACAGCATCTGCACATGGGCTACATATTCTAAGTTGAAGGGCTTTTAGTTAGATAAATCAATACTTCCAAGTGATGAATGTGTTAGGAAGTAAATAAAGCTTGGCTTATTTCCATTTGCCCTTCAGAATATGTTTTGAACTGAAGCTACTGGTCTTTTACATATATATGGTCTATCTTTCACAGTCTTCTTTTAATTAATCACCAGTTTATATTAAATCTGCTGTGTATGCGTAGTTGGTCAGATAAACCTTTGGTACTGCTATCACCTTTCAAGAGCTCAGAGGGGAAAGAAGTGGCTTTCTACAGCTCTGAGCAAATTTGTAGAATTATTAGTGCACTGAGATTCATACATAACTGATGGTTAGTTTTTTCAAATGTTGTTTAAATTTGCATCCATGAAGTAGTTTCTGTGTGCAAAATTAAACCTTTGTACTAAGCAATTTCCATGGTAGGTTTTGGTTTGGTTTGGTTTTCGGGTTTTGTTTTGGTTTGGTTTGGTTTTGGTTTGGGTTTTTTTGTTTGTTTTTGTTTTTTGTTTTTTGGGGGTTTTTTTTGGGGGGGGGGTTGGGTTTTTTTTTATCAGTTAGCTGGTATTTTGTTTTGCTATTTTGGGGTTTTTTTAGCTGTAAAATGCTCAGCTGTATCACCTCAAGTTTCGAGTTAGGGCACTCCAGCATTCCATCAACAGTCCATGTGGTCTTCTTTCCCAAGATGGAAACTATGATGCTAGCATTCAACGTAGGGTGCATGCAGTGAAATTAACTTGGTGATAGAACATGGAAAAGTAATTACTGAATTATGAGTTATTTCTTTTATAAAGGGTTCGCAAAAAAAGTCTAAGAATCTAGGCCTGTTATTTTATCAGACAAAAAATTTCTAACACTCTTTCCACTTCTTTGTAAAGTCAGGTTGACTACTGTTGATTTCCTAGGAAGTTACTCTTGTTTTATCAGCAAAGGGAACTCAGTAAACACTAGTTATTAAAAAAAAAAAAAGAATTAAACTAATCACAGAAAATAATACTTTCTGAGTAAAGAGAAATAGTTATTCACGTATATTCCTTCCTGTGCTCTTCAGATCACCTTATGAATATCACAGCTTAAAAAGCCTCTGGAGGTAGAGGTGGTTTGGTTTCTTTCTGTAAGAGGCTGGGGCAAGGCTAATCATGTATGCAATAATTATTTCCTTTTCGTAAACCATTAAATCTCAGTGAAAGGTAGCTACAGAAATTAAATTTTTTCATTTATTTATCCATGTTTTATTTGTTGGTATTTGAAACCTTGTATTGCTTGTTGGAGTGAGGGCACAGACAACTCCAGGTCTCAGCTCAGGTAGCTACCCTCCACCTTGTGCAAATTTCCTCTTCAGTGTTTGTTAGAGTGATATTTTATTCTTTTCTTTGTCCTATTTTGTATCATGCTGTGCACAGTGGAGCTGTTCCTATGTCTCATTTTACACCTTACTGAGCTGTAGTAGGAAAGCCACTGCCAGACCATCTCCTTTTGTCAAGCGGTTCTTAGGCCATTTCTTGTTTATATCAAGTCAGCACTTACACACAGGTAATTTTGCCACAGCTAACAGCACTTAGTGTTTCTCCATGGGATACTGCAAAGTCTAAACACTTTCTGGGCTTATCACAGGGATTTCAAAATTGTCAGTGTAAACTATACCTATTCAGTAGAAATACTTGTTACTCTGCAGTTTAGAAAGCAAAGTTTGGGGTTTGTTAATGTTTGTAGAAATATAAACCTGGTTTCCATTGCTCTCTTCTTGAATTTTTGTAGAAAAAGGATCAATAGTACAAACACATTCCAGCTGAGAAAACTCTTTAAAAATGTGTCTAAAGGCAGTACCTTCTAAACTGAGCTGTCCATTAGGCACCCAAGTGAGATGACAATTCACTGTCAGAAGCTGTTAATTGAATAAAGAAACAGCAACATACTTTCCAGAAAACATCTTCCCCTCAGTTTTTTTCACATTGACAGTCATGTGAACATTCTTGCTATTCTTTTCTATCCACATTATCTACATTATCAGTATTTCCATTACATTTTCATAAGATGCTGAAAATTATTTAAATGTTTTGCATTCACTGAAAAGCCATGCACTGTTTTCTATAAACAGAAACCTGTGAATTCACTAGTAGAGGCATTTCTGCTGGACATACTGATGGTCCCTACTGATGCACTGTGACCAATTTATATCAGTGAACTGGGCATGCATAGGTTTGTTCTCTGAGACAGTCTAATAGACATAGCATGATCCACATTCATAACATTAAAATCTGTTTTTCAGATTGTCTATTGGCAAAAATTTTTGTGACCTTCGGACTCATTGTTCATATCCAGGGAATGTTTGAGAAAGTGATAGCTTAGGCCAAAACCATTCCAGTGACCTCTTAAACTTTTCAGTGATGCACATAATAAACATCTAGCACCTGGAAACATTCATGGGCACTGCCTAACTAGTTTAGACACAGAATAAGTTTTTTTTGAGACCTTGCTTACTAGGTATTCCACACACCTGAAAAATCTTAGCACAACTAAAGGTATACTGAAAAAAACCCAAACAACCCTATATTTAATATGTATCACTTGATAGGGTTCTCAAGATAGGTAGTTTGCATGGTTTAAGACGATAAATTTATGGAAGAGAAACCCATAAAAGGTTATCAAATATAGACAAGCAACACATGGTTTGTAGTAGCAGTTCCTGAGCCAAACAGAGTTTGAGAACATTTAGAGGTGTTAATGTGGCACTTTCCTTTCTTGCATATTCTTCATTTTCAGTTTCTAGGTAGTTTTCTTCTGAGTATGTAAGAATTCCTTTATTACTTGACTTCCTTTTCACCATTCTGTGTGAAAAATAACATGCATAACATGGCAAGAATGACACAGAACCCATCCCTTCTTCAGGCTATAGATTTCACACAGGCTATTGACATTTTGTTTATAATTCCATGAGTGTTGCTGCATCCACTTGGCATCCAGTCACTAATGGTTTCCCCAAGGCTCACTATTGGGGCCACTGCTGTTTAATATCTTTATTGATGATCTTGACAAGGGGATGAAGTGTACTCTCAGTAACTACAACAAAATTGTGTGGGAGTGTTGATCTCCTGGAGGAGTCTCAACAGGGTGGATGGATGGGCCAAGACCAACAGCATGAGGTTCAACAAGACCAAGTACCAGGTCCTACACTTGGGTCAAAGTAACCCCATGCTGTGCTACAGACTGAGGAAAGAGTGGGTACAAAACTGCCCATCAGAAAAGGACCTGGAGATGCTGATCAACACCCAGCTTAACATGATCCAGTGTGTACCCAGGTGGCCAAGAAGGCCAATGGCATCCTGGTTTCTAACAATAATAGTGTGGTCAGCAGGAGCAGGGCAGTGATTTTCCCCCTGTACTCAGCATTGAAGAGGCCACATCTCGAGTGCTGTCTCCAGTTCTGGGCCCCTCACAACAAGAAAGACATTGAGGTGCTGGAGCATGTCCAGAGAAGGGCAATGGCGTTGGTGAAAGGTCTGGAGAGTAAATCATACAAGGATCAGGTGAAGCAGCTGGGGCTATTTAGCCTGTAGAAAACAAGGCTCAGGGAGAACCTTATTGCATGAAGAGAGATTGTAGCAAGATGAAGGTTGGCCTCTTTTCCCAGGAAACCAGTGACAGGACAAGAGGACATAAACTTAGGTTGCATCAGCGGAGAATTTAGATTGGACACGAGGGAGAATTTCTTCACTAAAAAGGTTGTTAAGCATTGGAACAGACTGCCCAGAGAGGTGGTGTATCCATAGTATAGTCACCATCCCTTAAGGTGTTCAAGAAAAGTCTGGGCATGGCACTTACTGCTGTGGTTTAGTTGACAAGGTGGTGATCAGTTAAAGGTTAGACTTGACAATTTTAGAGGTCTTTTTCAACCTAAATGGTTCTCTGATTCTATGATTATCTGTATTATTAATGTATACCATATAATTCTGGATCAGTATCAGTCTCAGCATGCTTAGGTCTCTCTGGAGAGTAAAAATCATCAGTACTTTTCTCTTTCTAGTTTAAAAAAATTGTTTAAAAGACTGAGCAGAAAGGAGGAAGGATAGTCTCCTTCAAATTACTGTACAGTGCAATAATTATGATATACGTGGTGGTAGTAGATATAAATGTCTCCCCTAAAATAAGCAGAGAATGGAAAGGGGAGATAGACCAGTGTTCTGTAGGTTAATGAGATATTAGATATAAACTCAGTACTGATCCTTCATTAGATTTTCAGGAATGACTGTCCTAAGTTAGGTGTTCTCTTCTGCAATATGATCAAGTTTTGTAAATTTCATGCTTATCACTTTCATTCTAGCCTGGATTTACAGGACTGACTCATCACAAGACAGGTCTTCAAAGTCTTCTTGACGTAACAACCACAGGTTCCTTAAATTTGGAGGCGAAATTATGGCAGTATCCATACTTCTTTTAGGGATTTAGCATTAAAAATTCTCAGTTGCTCCTTGTGCTTTCCTATTGATCCTACACTGTAAAATTTAATTGAAAGCTAAATTCAATTAAAAGAAGATATTACTCCTGTAAAGCAATGAACACCTGCAGGAATCTTTAAAAAACAGTTTTAAATATCTTCAGTATCATTAACATGTGTGTGTAAATTGTGGCATAATATATGAAGGGTCACATCTCTGGAGGAATTTTAAAAGCTCTTCATAATATTACATACACATATTTCTTCATAGGATAATGAAACCTTTTCCATCAAAGTTTACAATCAGCCAGTTAGCCTTTTGGACTTGCTGTTGCAAAAGTCAAATGAGCAATCTGCTTACTGCAGTCAATCTCTATGTAATGTGCAAACTTAAAACATAATTTAGTAATTTAATAATCTTCCTATCCTACAGCCAGGAGATTGCATATTCTTTCTTTATGTATTTTTTTTCCTCCAGATGCAATGTACCAGTCTACAACAGTGTGCTATTTTGTGCTAAAAGTAATAGAATAATGGCTTTGCAGAAAATAATATTTTCTTTATTTCATTAAAGGTGTAACATGAAAAATATGACTTTTTCCACTTTGACTCACGCATCATCCTCAAACCCTAAAGTTTTAGAGCTATCAAAAGGTAATGAAACTGTCTGAACGTCTGAATGCCCTGCTAAAAAAGAAACATTGACTGCATTACAGCCTGAGAAAGGAAGAAAATATATTTACTTGCAGAAACCCCCACCAAATCTAAATCTAGTTTAGACTTTTAGGATTTATGTCTAAATTTTGGCATTTACAGAGACATAAAACAAACATTGTCAACTGTACTCAAAACACTTCTAATATGTTGATCATTTATAGCTTAGGTTTAATTTACCATTTTTGCAATGATTTAATGACATTTTCTGTAATTTTTGCTTTTGACACTGAAACAGCATGGGGTTGATTTACTGTGTTTTCAGACTTCTGCTTTTATGTAAACACATTAGTATTTTCACAGCATGTTTGGAACAAATGGAGCAAATTCTGATCCTTCTATACCTATAAAAAACCTATTAACTTTATTGAGCAGCAGAGAGAAAATTTGACTGAATTGCTGGAGTAAGTCAAGAGGAATCAGGATAAAAGATGAAAAACTTTTGCCTATTCTGGAGGACAAGAGAAACCAATTTCATGTAGCAATGAAGAAAATGGAATAAACCAGCAGTCAAGACAGCTTCTCTGTCTGACAGCTTTTATCTGTTACAACTTTTATTACAGCTAGGTTTACCAGCTTTCATAGTTATAGAAAATAGATTCACATGTATAGATGGCTCAATACAATGCAAATGTGTCGTACATAACATCTTTCAAACAAACTGATCCCTAAATGTTCTCATGGAGATAGGCAAAATAATTACAAAAAGAAATAATAAAAAATAGAGGGAGGAAAAAGAAGGTAAATGTGATAAAGTAGAGGATTAGTTTTCAGAGGAGACTTGAGATTATAGCATCCCTATGAATTATAGCTTTCACTGGTAAAAAACAGTCCTGCTGTTGCTGAAGGATTTTTTCTATATGTGTTGCTTGACTCCTTTATGCCACTGCAAAAGGCAATAGAAACATCGCTTGGCTCTATTTCACCTTTTTAGCAAACAGGCTGTTTAAGTCCTGAAAGGCAAAGGTATTGGGATGTGTTTAGTGAGAAGTGACATGTTGGATCTAATTCTGTGTTCTGTTAACTGTGAAATGCCATTGAAGCCAATGTTACACAGATGTAACTAGCAGGAGATTTTGCCTTTTACTTCTGAAAGTCTGCTAACAGTGTCAGAGAGCAGAAGTTGATCTGAAATCTGTTTAACTTATCTCATGTTCTGTTCTTTTAGCTTTCCTCAAAATGCATCAAAAGATATTTTTTTCTGGACCTTATCCAGCTTCCATAGAAATGAATGAAAGACTTTTTTTTTTCTACTAGTGGTCTGTGATCTCTAATGGAGTCTTGTGCACAAACAAACTAACCAACTATATTTGCTGATATGTGGGGCTTTTTTGCTAAATACTAAGACCTTATGCTCTAGGGTGCCAGTCTTGTAAATCTTATCCATTTCAATTGGATCAGCAGGACTACACTTAAAGACATGGAATAGTTCATTTTCAGTAATCTCCTTTCTCTAATTTTAAGTTCCCTGCTACTGCACTGTAGGTTCTAAATAACAAAATAATTAGCACATGAAATAAGTGTGCAGTTATGTATGCAAGTTCAAATTCAGATAAATGTCCCTTGTCCAAAGAAAATTTGAGCATGCATTTGACCCAATAAAATTTAAAAATTATTTAAACATCTTCTTACATGACTGGACACAGAAGTTTTCCTGCATCATCAGGAAGATGCCCTATTTGCATCTACCAACAGGTAACTGCTACCTACAGGCAATATTTCCATTCTAATTAAACCAATTTTTAACCCTCTATAAAGGAATAAGTGGCCATTTACAGGCAAATCTGTAATTCGTGTGTACAATTACTGAAATTGTACATACAAATTGGGTTGAAATTAATCACTTAAATTTGTATACATATGAATTTGGGAAAATCAGACCACCATGCTTTACAGTAAGATGTAAATTTTACAAAGTGTGTCTGAATCAACACCAAGTGAGGAATTTTAATTTGGGGATTTCCCCAGTTGTACTTAATGTTATGCTAATGTTTTTTCCATTAATAGCTAAAAAGATCCATTGCTTCTGTTTTCAATGGGCTTGTTGCTAATGAAAAAGATCTTTTGTTCCATAGCAAAACTGTACAGTTCAGGCAGAATGATAGCATGCTGGCTCTTTACAATTTGGATGCTAAAAAGCCTCAGGCAAAATATTTTGCTGAAAAAGGCAAGCCTGGCTCCATTCATTTCACAAGTACTGCCCTCTTACACTAGCTGTGACTTTGTCTCTCTATTTAATGATTCACTGCACCCAGATATTTGCATAACAGCACATATCTATATGAGCTAAGTGTTAGCCTTCTTTTTAAAGAGATCGGTTTGAGCAGTAAGAATATATTCTCTTGTCCTGGGGCATCCTTCCAGCAGCAGTTGTCGAGGTGATATAAATAAATCACAACATTATGGCAAAATGAAATTAACAGAAACGAAATCCTGTGTCTCTGCCTTTCTGAAAGGTGACTTTGAGCCTGAAAATTCTATATTGTTTTGAATGAGGTCTCTGTTTATCCACCGAACTAAAAAGGGTGGGAAACTCTTCAGGAACTACTATTGATTTTAAGCATCATTTAGACCAAAGAATAGATTTCAAGTGACCTACTGCTGTGATAACAATACCTGTAAACTTAAAAAACAGCTTTGTCAAAGGAAGTCAAAGTCTCGGCTCTGAAACACAATAAATAACCATTTAAGTTTCGTTTAATCCACTAAGCAGTAATAATATACTAGTTGATACATCAAAAAGGCCTCTACTAAATCAACAATTTTGATTTTATTTTGATGTTCTGCTAAATTTTCAGTAATCACAAGCAGCCAGTACAATCATTCAAAGTCTTGTGTTTGGCTTGGTTTCAAACAATTGTTACACTCTGGTTTGCATTTTCCATTTTCTTTCACTTAAAATTTATTTTACAATAAAAATTAAGTTTATAGTGTATTTGTGTTTATTGTCAGCACATGAAATGTAGAAACCCAAAGGATTTACAGTTAGTTTGGGAACTTCATTCCTGACAATAAAAAAACATCATAGCAAAGCTACAGTCCTATTCTGCATGACTATTAGTGCATCAAAACACTCTTTAATCACTAACACACCTGTATTTGTTCATAAATATTTTATGAGGGGAATTATCCCTTGAGTTTGCATGGGCCCTTTTCACAGTAGGTGATGACTTACTACCCGTAAGACTTTTAAATGTTGCTAGGGAATTCTGTTGGAGAAGTACTTTCTTGCAGGATGAGAGTAAGTTAGATTTATGAAAATTCATTTTACCACAGATCTGTGATAGCATGACAGCGTAATTTAGCAAAAGGTATAGCAACATGAAGCACTTATTGTATAGCTGAAATCTTTTCCCAAAAAGGGCCTGGGATTACCCATTTTACACTGAAGAGTTATTGGTTAGCGTGTCTCAGTAGAGAGAGTAAATCCTGGTTTTCCACACTACCACATATTCACCTTAAACTTGCAAACACACATTCTTCTTCTAGTTGACCTTGATATCATTTACATATTTTATTAAATAAGTTGAGCATTTTTTCCTAGGTGAGTACTCACTAATCTCTTTACACATGAGGGAAAGGGGAGTAGAAACTGTCTTCTCTAGCTGTGACTTGAAAGAAAAGAGTGACCTCTGCTGAAGCATGTCACAGACTTCACATGGCAGGTGACAGCTCCATGCTATGACTCAAAATTGCTGCAGCTGAGAAGCTGGCATTTTCAAGATGAATTGGAAGGAAGAATTTTTGCACTGTGTATTTTGGGTATCACCCTCATGCAGTAAAAGGCCTGCTGCAAATTTCTTTCCAAGTCCTTCAAATCCCCTCAAGCCCTGTGTAAAGAGCACTGGAACAGATTCTTGCTTGTGGATTCCCCCACGTAATGTAGGTATGAATTCTGTAATTTCTGCATGATTTTGCAGAAACTTTTGCAGACTTTTCTTCCTGCCTGCTGTCTGTGTATGCATTTACAAACGTACATAGGTTTTTGTTTCAATTATTTATAATTAAATTTGGTTCTGGGAAAACAAAAGCATACATTTAGAGCAAAAAATTGCTATTTATTGTTGCTTATTTCACGGGGGTCTAAAACAAGCATCACAGAATTGTACATTAGTACTTGCAAGGAGGAGAATGGGAGTGATTCCAAACACTTTTATTTTTTATTTCCAGAAGTTGTTAACAATTATTTTTCAGTCTCCATGACAACAATGGGACTCTGCTCCTGTCACACATTCTTAGTTTATAAACCCTGTCTGTATGGAAGAAATGTTTCACCAACACCTTAACTTTAAATCATTATTTTGTTCTATCCCTATTTTTCCTAGAGAGATGAAGCCTCATTCTGAACTTGTCTCCACTAGTTTTACATGGATGTCAACCTTATATAGGAAAAAAAGTTCAGTTTCACTCACAGCAATGAAAACCAAATCAGAAATGAGGTCATGCCGGAACTGACATCATGACAAGAGTTCTTGTCACTCAAAACTTTTTTCATAGCTCTTCCAGCTGTTTTCCATCATGTACAGAATCATACTCCTTCATAATATATGCATGTAGCCCATAAATACACATTGAGAAAAATTAGGAGACCACCTCACCTGAATGTTAGTTTCAGTGAAAAGGGATAAATGAAAGTAGTAGACATGCTATAACACATGCCAGCAAAACATGGATAGAGACACACCTTTCAGGAAAAGGTCTCCATCCTCCTGAGCCAGGGAGAGGAAACCCTAGCCACTGAGAGAAGAATTTAGTCCCATTTTTCACAGCCAAACCCTTTCTTGCACACTTTGCACATGTACACATTTGCTTGAAAATCCAGATGGTTCGAGAGGGAGACACTGTATTATCAAACATACCAATTATTCCTCTGTCATTTTGCTTTATGACTTTCTTCTGAAATCTATGATGGTTGTTGAAAAAGGAAGTGGCATCTGGTCTGAACATGCATTCATGATCAGCTTAAAGATTGGAGGTACTAGTTAAGGTACTAGTTATATAGTATGTGCAGTTCTTATAAGTGGTGATGATATCCCTTAATCTACTTATTTGTCCCATTTGTACCACCAAGTATTTTTTTACCATCCATCCATTTTTTAACAGATATCCAACAATACATTCAGCTGAAAGGATCTGTAAATAGTACTGTCACCTGGATTAGAAATACTCCTTAAAACTGATCATCCAATGACTTGAACAGGTACTGTTTCAACAGATCTTCAACACATCAACACATATAACAGACACACGCTGTGTTTGAAAATAATAGCGTGATCTCAGAACATGAAGGCTTTATGCTGAATAACTTAAGTTTGGGCATGACAGAAAAAACTCCACCTCCACTGTCAGCATTGCATTCACTGCAGTTTCTGAAGTTGCAACTTCTCAAGCTGTGAGAGGAGTGAGTGATCTTCTCCCCTAGGAATTTCCTGGGAAAAAAAGGAACCCTGCAATGTAAAAAGGGAATTAAGATATATGGAGACCTTATTCTCACATGTATGAAACATTTAACAGCTGCCTATTTGTAAAATTAAAAATAGTAGATTATTACTTAACTTTCATGAGTTATCTATCTTTTACTATTAAATGGTTCTGGGTTACCAGGAATATTAAACAAAGCAAAGGCATATTTTATTTATAAAATACTTTTCAGAATATGAGCTGGTAAATCACGAAGGCTACCAGCACTATCTAAAGCTCTCTTCAATTTTTATCTTTTATACATAGTTGTCTCCACATATATACTCAATGCTCTCAGGTTTATGCATTTTAGCATGTTGCATGTTTTCCTTAAATTGCATTTCTGGAAGAATCCTTTTATTACCAAAGTGTTACTGTTTTCCTTGATGGGAAAGCATAGTCTTAAGTCAGTGTGATTATAAAAAAAACTTAGGGAACATAAATCTGTGTTGTCCAGTAGCAGCAGTTTTAAATGTCTATAAAGATCTTGACTTATGACTTAAAAATGCATGACAGAATTTTCTTCCAAGTCCATCAATGATGAAATGGTTGAATCCTTTATTCAGAACATTCCCGATTTTACATGAATTGTTTCACTTCATAGAAGACTACTGTACAGAATGCAAACTTCTTGACACTAAGAGAGCTTTAGCAAATTAGTAATTAGTAAGTTTGTTGCTACATCTCAATGGCCAAATTCCTGTTACTTTCAATGAGAGCATGATCAGGCTCAAAGTCATCTGAAATTTCTGCGAAGGTAAAGGCTGCTTATTTCTTTCAGCTACTTTTGAACACTAATAAGGTTGATTTCATTGGAACTTATTACATCCTTACTGGAAGCAGAATTTGACCTCAGCTGAAAAGATTTCCCCCTTCTTTCACTTTGTTTTGAAAAAGAGCTACATTTTCATAATAGTGTCCGGGTATGCACACAAATCTCATTACCCAATAATAGGATTTGTCTACATACCTCCTGCTCAGTCTTTTGGAAGTGTACATGTCCCTCAGCATGGGTTAGCTTTTTTTTCCTTGTTTCCATTTACATATGTCCATGAGTACAATAGACTATATTCTATATAACACTTTCAGTCGAGCAAAAGTAGCTAAGTATATAATCAAGGAGGAGGCGGAGATATACTTAAAGAACAAAATCAACCTTGGAAGCTAAACTCTCACTTTTGTTACAATGATTGCAACATTTGAGACTAAAAATATGCCACAGAGGTGAAGCAATATGTCATGGAATAACTCAAATATAGCAGCAAAATGCTAAAGCAATGTTTAATTATAGTCTGCGGTCCAGATATCCTCAGACTGGCTCTGTAAAAGAGATGTTGTCTTACTAATATTTTAAACTGGGTATATTAATTACAGCTTAATTTTCTGGGGGGGCTTTTTTGTTTTTTGGTGCTTTTTTTTGTTTTTTTTTCCTTTTGTAAAGTGGCTCTGCTCTGCATTTCTTTCAAAGCTGTAATGGAAAAGAACTGAAAATCATTTTAATCTTTACTGGTTTACTTCCAACCATTAGTTCTATATCTGGTCTGACTAAATGGGTTGTAGAAGCTGAGTCAAGATTTTTATTCAGAATGTTGAACAGCAAATTTTTGTAAAGCCCTCACAAACGTTTAGAGGAAAAAAAGCACGAAACCCCACAAACAACCCTTCTACCTCCCTCTCCCCAAACAATTAGAAGTAAACCATAAGAAGTAATATGGAATAGAAAAACAGATAAACTGAACAGCAAAATATATCCTGATCATTCCTATATACTGTGAAACTCTCTGGAAAGGCTGATCTCTTGAAATATGCATGAGGAACAGCTAGAAATCTGGTCCGTCCATAGAATGTTGTCCTTGGCTTTATTTCTCCTGTTTCTGTATCACACCACCAGCCTCTCCTCTTATGTTTCTTAATGTTTCTTTCTCCTTATTAAATTTGTTGCTTAATTTATATAAAGAAATATTTCCCTGTGACAAGACATACTTAATTTACCTTTGTTTAATTAACCTTCTGCAAAGTAAAGGTCCATGTATCTTTCTTGTTGAAAAGTATGGATAAGATGTGAGGTCACTATTTTGATATGAGGTTATGCTCTGTGTGCATGCATTACACACTTGATGCAGAAGGCTAAATTTTCAGTTTTTCCTGAATATAGGCAAGTGTCCTAAGTCTTGTTGCTATGCAGTTTAGCCATAGCAACAAACACAAAAGCCACTGTGTTGTTACTTCCATTTTCCCTTCCAGACAGTTTGCCTAGTAAAGAAAACATGCTAGATATAGCACTGTCAAAATAAGTGCAGCATTTTCTGTGAGGGATGTCAAATATTTCATCTTCCAAAAGATTATATTGTGCAAAAATGCTAAGCCAGAAGGTGGAGAGGTTATAGCTGGGATAACCACATCCTCCTGATGCACAGGTAACGGTGTAAAAAAGTAATGGCTGTACAAGGAGGAGTCAGGTTTTATGTTATTTTATTTATCAAATATAAAAAATGCCACACTAAATTTTGTTCTTTGCCAGTATAATGGCAAAATTAATATTTCAATTAACAGGACAAAAAAAAAAAAAGTAGGGTAAAGCCCTAGCCTTCAATACTTAAATTTATGATATATGTGATGCATCTTGGCATAACAAAAGTTGTTTTCCCTCTTTTCCAGTCAATAATAGCTTACAATCAGCATCATACTGAGCTTAAATGAGCCTACATAGAGCTTGTGAGACAATATCCCATTCTATTGCAAAGATATATAAAGCATTTTCTTGTAGCTGAGGAGTGCGAAGGAAGACAAACAGTTTATTCAGCAGATTCTTTCATAACTTCCCACATGACCCCCTGTAAGTCATGCAAAGGTAATTGTCAACGTAAAAGACAAGTTTGGCTTCCTGGCTCTTGCTCACTTTAAATGGGAATTAGATTCCTGACTGTCATTTCCATTATGGAAAATCTTCATAATTGCCTAGGCAATCTTTTTTTTTCCCACTTGTAAAATAAGAAAATTATAAGAATAACTCAGATGGGCACTGTAAATTTAAAATTCTTAATAGCCAAAAATATCCTTTTAATTTTGGATAAAAAAGGTCAAGGAACTTACTAACTATCACAGCAGTACTGATTTATTTAGTTCGGCTAATTTACCTAACCAAGAATTTGAGACATTTTCATCAATATGACTAATTTAGGATATACTTATGAATATAAATTGATTTTTTTTAAAAAAATCTTTATCTATTTCAAACATCTTAAGTGGCACATCCATCATTTCAAACAATGTATCATACAAACAGTAGTTGGTGTTCCTTTTCTGTGGTGGACTTCAGGCTCTAAGTTTGCCTAGTGCTTGCAACCACTTCACATAAATTAACCAAAACCTAAGAATTTTGTCTTTGTTGTGCCCAAGGGATGAAAATCCTCTGTTATCCGGAGGTATGGGGTGTATCAACATGTAGTAAAGAGAAACTCTTCTGAGGAACAATTGGAGTCCCTAATTTTCAGTGTTCTGTGAGCCCTCAATTACAAATAACCTTAGTGGGGGCACTCTTGCTATTTCAAGAACTCGGATCTTAATCCCAGTCTTTCCACCATTTCCTTGTTATAGCTGTGGGAGATGTTAACAGTGACAGACCACAGAGAATGGAATTAAAAAAACATTTCAATGACAGAAGAGGAAAATAGAAGTAGATAGCTTTTTGTTCATTTTATAATGTCTCTTACTTGGCCAAATTTTAGAATCTAGTTTTCAGTTATTCTTTTTTCTTGATTAATCCCAGAATATCAAAATATGATTGATTTCCAATTGCCAGTATGGACACCAGTAAGGGTTTTGGGTTTTTTTAAAGGAATATAATTTATGGATAAAGACAAGTGACATAAAAAGATTTATTTGGACAGGAAAGAAAAATTATAAATGATTTCTTAGAGTATAAGTTAAAGAATTGGCCAAAATTTCTAGATGTACTCTGATCTTAATTTATACAGACATATGTAATGAAATCTATACCAATCTCTTTATCCCCACTCATTCCATCAAGTGAGAGTAAAACTTTCAAATGGAATAAGGGAAATTATTCAATCTACCCTCTGGTCTACATATTGTAGGTACAACCCTAATTGCAAAACCTGCCTATAAACCTTTCTTTCAGATACACCTCAGTATGGCATGGATAGGCTCACCTTTTTCTTCCACCCACTAACTTGCAAGGGATTCTCTCTGTCTTGGGAAGGAATGTGTCTGGAGGCCGACTTGAAAAATTCTGACCTTAATAAAATATGTTGGCATTACACAATTACTGGTTACATTTATCTTGTTCATTTCTTCCTCCAGGGTTGCTCATTTCCAAATAACAGATCCTTTCCAGTTTATTTAAGAGCAGGAAGGACTTCAAATTTTGCTCCGCTTTTAAGTCAACCCCTTTGATACCATAGAAAACAGAATGCATTTTTTGATTGTTTCACAAATTTTGCGGCTTCATGCACATTAGGATTGAACCCAGTTTCAAAATGGGCTGCAGTAAAAAACTGTCTTCATGTAAGTGGAGTTTCTGGGCTTTCCATGAAGTTTCCATGTAACTTTGAAAGATGCAGTTCTGCTCTAAGAATCCTTTCACCTTACTTAAGGGTCAAAAAATAAAGCTTTTCTTAATGAGTTAGTCATCCAAAGTTCTCTTTAAAATCAGAAAGGAAAAACAGGCATCTCCAGAGAGGAACTCATTTCATCCTAAGATAGATACCTAGATAAATACCTAGGATCAATCATATGAATTTTCCCTTTAGAATCACCCATGTTTCTCTGTTGACAATGAGGGGAAACTGAAGGTTTCAACAGAGCAGATGAAAATTAAATGTTCAAACTGAAATTATTTACATTTAGACATGCACAGTTAGATAGGGTGAATACTGCCATTTGTTTCTCCTTTCTTGTGGTGGGGCTTCCCATAAATATGTTCTTGATCCACCTGGGGTTATGATGAAGCACCAGAATTCCTGGAGTAGCAAGGACTTTAAAGTTACCTGTGGTCCCAAACTACAAGAATGTATTTAATTAGAACTTCCATTGATATTTATAAGAATGTTCATTTTTTTAATATTCTAAAAAAAACAACAAAAAAAGAAACAAAAAACTACAACAACAACAAAACCCAAGCCCCCAAACAAAACAAAGCAAAAACAAAAACACCAAACCAAAACAAAACCCAAAAAACACCAGAACAAAAACAAACATCAACAACAACAAAAAAAACCCCAAAAATAAAAACAAAACAAAAAGAAACCAAAACGAAAAACCAAACAAAGAAAACCCAAACAAAAAAAAAGAAAATCATTCAACCAGTTCAGCAGCCTCTAACTGCATAAAAAACACTTAGCCTAATTAAAGCCCTTAGTTCTTATGGAGTAGATTTGGAATCCTGTAGCTTATAGAAAGGCTTTTCTGTAAAATAACTTGATACTGAAAACTGAGATACAAATAACACAATACAGTTTAAAAACTCAATACAGGCAAATTAATTTCAGTATTGATTTAAAAACATTGGAATCTACATTTCCAGTGACAGAAAACACAAGAATTTCTTTCTTCTTGGTAATTCCTGTTTTGTACCATAAAATCCCTCAAGAATCTTTGCCACTTTTCTTAGTTTCAATGTATGCTTTATTGGTAAGAAAACTGTGCTTGTACAGTAGGACCCAGTTTTGTAAAGGTAGGTAGAAATATGGCCAATCTTACCTCCATGGTACTTACAAATTCTTTGTCACTGAGACAAGATGCCGGCAAGTTCCCTTTTTAACAGTAACCAGTGACCATACTTAGTCAGCTCCTTTATTGTCTTCCTTTTTTTCATTGACACTCACTTATTTTTACTACTGTAAATTCATTGAAATTCTTCATAGCAGCCTTTGATCTAATCACATTCTTATAGTAAGATAAGACAAATACAAATCATACATTGCTAAAAAGCCTCAACAACAAAAAACATTTTAAAAGAATTATTGTTTCCCTTTTCTGGCCAACTTCCTTACCTAACATTCACTTTTTAAATTGAGATTGAAAGCTTCTAAGAAAATGAAGGTATCATGTTTAGTTACCCATAAACTTTTCATTGACTTATAGACAGAGAGATAACATCACATTATACTATCCTGAATTCTGTTAAATAGCAGTAGTCAAGCTCAGGAGGACAGGAAGAGATCCTGTCAGCATTGATACCTTTAAACATTTTGCATATGAGACCATATGTTGGTTTGCACAGTTGTCAAACCATAAAGATGAATAGAAGACACGATGAACAGTGTTCCTTACTGCAGTGTGCAGGCGCTTTCTTTAGCATCTGTTTGGACATGGTTTTGACACTATCTAAAACCAAATAACTCCCTCCTTTGCCTTTGCAAGGATTGTGTTTCATACAAATAGCCTTCTGAAAGACTTACAGAAGCTTCTGCTTGACACAAAACCTGGAGGCTATCTGTCAAAACAGAAGAAAACAAAGAGAAGGAGATGGAGGGGAAAAAAAGGAAGTATTTTTGCCAAACAGATGGGATTGGCAGTTAGCCTGAAAGAAAAATGGGTTATGGCTCTGCCCAGTACTAGGGATTTATAAATAATTGCCTCAACTATGAATATTTTTGTCTTCTTTTTCTTATTTTTTTTCTCCCCACTTAGAGATACAAAATAAGTTGTAAAAATAAGGAAAAAAGGAGGAATAGTTAAAAATGCTTTTAAAATGTTTTTCAGATCTTCCTATGACAGATTCTTCTTTTGCAATAGTTACAATAAGAACGTTAAATTCTGAAGTACTTAGGTGGTAACTTCGAATCCTATAAAGGAGTCTATAAAGAAAGAATTCCTGTATCTTCACTGAGGCACATAGCTCAAAATTTTTTCTTTGAAGAATCATCAGTTTTGCTCCAAAACAAGACTTATATACTTAAAATGGAGTTGATGTATTGAGCTTCATGACTGTAATCCCTACTTAGCTCCTAACCATCCTAAGTCTGTACATGCTTAACTCTCCAATAGTAAAGGTCTGTAGGTGCCTAACATTCTGCTTTTGGGCATATCTAAAGCTGCAACATCTTGACAGCACAGACTGTCTCTGCAATTACCTCCTCACTTAAATAGTGTTATTTTTAGCTCTAGAGTGCAATTTTTATAGATGTATTTATATGATAGATCAGTAGATGGATGACAGATAGATAAAAACAGATAAAAAGAAGCCTGAATTCACTATACTACCTGATCCAGACACCAACATAATTTCATTTCAGTCAGTGAAACCTTCTGGAAAGAGATCTGTGTACTGATCCTTGCACAAGGTAGTTAATGAATGCCAAATGAAGCAATCATTGGTTAAAATATGTAAACATGTTTTTCCCTTCTTGGATCCCTGCTCTTATCTCTGTAAAATTCAGACTGTCCTTGGAGCAGGTCTTCCATGCTGTGAAAGCTAGGGAATAATGCTTACTACCCACCCAAATGAAAAGTCTGTTTCAAATTCAGCGTCTTCTGAAATTTGATTTTTCTCCCAAATCTTATCCTAGTGATAGAAAACATATAAAGAACCATTTACTTATGTCTCCGCATCTCCATTCTATCACCATGCCCCCATTTCAAGGAGTCCATTTTATTTGTTTATTTGCCTTTGGCAGTGGTTTCCTTAAAAGGACGGAGGCTTGTGTTGGAACCACATAGAAATTGAGCAATGAAGGGTCTCAACTTCCAGTTTTCAAGTTCTGACAAATATTTTAACCACTGAATTTGCATATAGAATAGGATATTGCTGTCTGCTCTTCCAAATTTTTATAAAGGAGTAAAGGAAACCAGTGTTCCATTCTAGGATAGTTCCAGACTATGCGAGTTAATAGAGATGTATTCCTACAGACCAGAGACAGGGATCTTATCTCCTCAGAACTCCGGGATTTTAAACCAAAACTAAATTTCACTGCTTCAGATGGTTGAATGACTCAGTCTTCTACAAGAAGAACACTTGTTCTGGACCTTCTGTGTTTAAATGTTACATGTCACATATAAAGTACTTATATAGTTAGTTATTCTTTAAGGAACTTGTTTATAAATAAATACAGTTTAATATGAAACACACCTACTCTAAAAGGGATATAAAATAATTTGTGTTCCATAGGAGTGTACTGATATTCCTTTAAAGAATTAATTACATGTGTATATGCACATCTAAGCAGCAGAGAGATTTTTGTGTCCCTCCATGTGTTTTATGCTTCTGACAAAAATGTACGGGATGTTTTTTGAACCATTTAAAAAGAAATTTTTGGCAACTTTTATGTACTATAAAATACAGATGTAGAATAATACTATCATAGTTGAAACATTTCAGGTAATGCAGAGGTTATTTTAAGACAGCAAGAAAGTCATTTGTTCATGCTAACAATTACCTCTGGTGATAGTTTGATAAGAATTCTCATCTGAGTTTTTCTGATCTTTCCAGGATTTCCAGTCACTTTACAAGTTGAAGTGGCATCCATTTAAATGAGAAATATTTTTGTACACATCAGTTTTGCTTAGGTTCAAATCCAAAGTTTGTTAAAGTAAATTATAAAGTTTCAGTTTACTTTCTTGGGCTTTGACTCCAGCTCCATGAATAGTGTTTAATTATAAATGAAAATTTCAGCTGTATTGCCCTCTGCCCCTTGAAGATCACTGTGTGTGCCACCTTTTATTTTGCCAGCCAGGAACTCATCAGTCACCAACAGTGTCCTACTTACCCTCCACATGAAGAGGATACAGTGCCTACTGCAGTTGGCAGCTGCTGCTGTTGCTCCATCTCCTAATTTCCTAACAGCCCTTGCTGAAAATGGCAAAGAAACAGGAGGAGGAGGGAAATGGCTTTGTAAGAGAGATTAAATCTCAGCCATATGCCAGTGTTTCTGCAGTAAGATACTGGCCAGAATGATTCCTGCTGGTTTTGCTTTCTCTCCAGGAATTTCAAAATCTACTCAACTTTTCAGTATGGACTGGAATGTTTGGAAATAGCAAACAAGTAGCAGTTACTGTAACAGTACTCAGAGATCTAATCAAAGGACCTATGACTCCAGGAAAACCCAGGAAAAGACCTTTAGGGCATCTGAGGTGGATTTAAATGTCTAAATATATATGCATCAACATAGATTTTCATTAATGTGTGACACAAGAAGACAACCATCCTTTTCAGGGTGCTGTTTCTTTTTTATGTGTCTACATTTTTCATGTAAGAAAAGAAATACCTCTTTAGTGGCAACTCATGCACATTTGAGTACTAGAAAAAAAACCATCTTGACTGAGGTCAGATAAGATGTGTGTGTTTCCAGAGCAAATTAAATTTAACTATCCTAGCTCTGCACCTTGTTGCAATTCAGACAAATTAAAAAGAATTGTATACCAAGAATGAGGCAGATGTGGAGGAAGAAATGACTTGATGATTCCTCAAGAAGTTCTGTATGGAGAGAACAGTGAGCATAGTCTGCTGTTTTAGGAATGTGCCCTCAATCATAGTGCAGAAGGACAATTTTGCAGATAAATACACTAAAGTTTTTAATTATTAACAAAAGTAGAAATCTTACAGATTTTACTCCTCAACAATATTTTCTTGGGTATTTTTAGATGATGATATTGTATATCTGTAGTATTCTTTCTGGTTATTTATTTTGCTTAGTGAACTTCCTCTAATGAACAGTGCATTTCATTTCTTCTTCGTCTATCTTCATTTCTTATCCTTTTCATATCTGATGGTGATTTATAAGAATGTGATGGACAGAACAGTCTTTGCCTCCAGCACAATCTTTCTACCTCTCCACTACTAATATGATTGCAGATAGGCAGATTAACACATATGAAACCCAAAAAAGGCAGTTGTACCTGTATGCACACAAAAACTCATCAACCTATCTATATGAAACATATACAAAATAGGAACATCTATCAAAAAAATTGCAAAACAGCAAAGTGAAAATAGATTTAAAGACACTGTTTTAAATAGCTGTTGCATGCAGGGCATGCTTCATAAACTGCAGATAGGCTTCCTGAATAAAATATGAGGATGCGTAGCTCCATGACTATCTCAGTTAGTAAAAAAAAAAAAAAAAAAGAAATCCGAAGAAAATTTATAAATAGGTCATACATTATCTCCAAAGGGATAAACAAAATAGCCAGCAGTGACAGAATTTGCTTTTCATGTGTGCAAATACAAGGCCTAACAAATGTCATCTCCTCATTTGCAAATTAAGATATAAAGGAAATGACTCTGACAGTACATGCAACAGTTCATATTTGAAGTTTGGCACAGTGAACTGACAGCCACAGAGGAACTGCAGTCACCTAATCCTTTCATTCTGCCTTCCAGCTACTGGCGAGGAGGGTGGAATTTAATAAATACATGATGAGGAAAGGCTGTGAAAGGCTAGCGTATCTTCTCCTCTGCAAGAACTCATCTTCAGAGATAATTAACTAGACGACAATATACAATGTGCCATTAACAAGAGCATTCAAATAATTTCTGGACTTAAGTACACTTTTAAGCCGCTTATCAGATTTTCATTTATGAATCCATTCAGCTGTCAGGCTTACATCCTGGCTCTTTATTGAAGCTCACATGGGAATCCAAACCTTCTAATTTTCTATACGGATTCATTTCAGAATCAATTAGAGCTGGTGGCAGCCTTGTCCCTGTGTGCTAAGGGGATTAGCTGGACACTTGCTCAGCTGAGGCTACCTTTGAATGTACATTCAACCCTCCTTTGAGAAAGAGTTGTTTTCCAGAGCATTCTGAAGTAATTGAAATACTCAAATCAACAGATGGCAGATAATCACTGGAAATGTCTACAGTTTTGTTAGGAAAAGGAAAACACTATTTCAGACCACATCCTTGGCACTGTACAAGGAAGAGAAAAAGTGAGAAAGAGAAAGAAAAAAGGAGAAAAGAGAAGAAGAATCAGAAAAATCAGAAATATGAGAAAAATTAAGGAAAAGGAAAAGAGAAAAAGAAAAACAAAAAAAGAAAAAGAGCAGGGGATTCTTCTGACTGTCCCCCAGCAGTGCACAGCAAACACCCTAGCCACCAGAAGAGCTCCCAAGGGCTGTTCTTTTATTCTTTTTGCCTCAGTAAGTAGCTCACATCTCACTTTTTTGCATCTGACCTTTGGCCATTTTCCACCCACGTTATTAACATCTCTACTACTTATCTTAGCAATTTCAGTTTGCCCTCCCAAAACACACTGCTTTTGACTTCTAGTAAACACTTCAGAACACAAGCCTATGTGGAACAGTTGTCCACTCATTTCTGTTTCCAGGCAGTCTAGTTTTTATTCAGTTACTCAAGTTGTTCAGGTATTTTGGTTTGTGTATTGGGGGTTTTCTGCCCAAACCAACATCTTTAATGATTATTTTGCACTTCAAAATTAGAAAGTTCTGTTCAATCCATTTTCACATTTTAATTCTAGAAGCCTCTTGCTTATGAGAAGATGGCTTATTCTAAGCCATTTAAAAAATATTAGCCACTAAAGTTTGAAATCAAGTTGCTGAGATTACTTGCAAAAACTGACAACTCCAGAAACAAATAAGCAGCCAAAAAACAAGGTAAGGAATCGCAGAATCACAGAATAATCTGAACTGGAAGGAACCCACAAGGATCATCAAGTCCAGCTTTTAAGTGAATGGCCCATACGGAGATCAAACCTGCATCCTTGACGCTGTTAGCACTACGCCCCAACCAACTGAGCTTGTATTAGATTGCACCAGCTTTTACTGAAACAACACAGAAAATTGGTTTGTGCAAGTATAATACTCTAAAAGAAATTTATTTCAATGTATTTAGTTTCAAAGTGACGGTTATATAAAGGACAATGACCTTCCATGTCCTAGGCGCTGTACCTATGAGCCACAAGACACGTGCTGAGGATCATCACAACCTCTAAAGAAGGCTAAAAGGTAGGAGATGGCCAACTGTGGTCATGTCAGGTATGGTCTCTGACACTGGCTATAGTGGCCTTGGCAGGCTTATCTGTTGTTCACCGCATCCACAGAGAATACCTACTGTAGTGGGTTCAGTTGGTAAACCGGGCAGGTTCAACCCACTACACCTACCTACAAGGAGTTGCCAGCCTGTCTAAGAGGCTCTCAGAGAGCTTCGATTAGAAGCTCTGCTCTAATTTTGTCACAGTAACTGCATTTGAGCTGCCTGGAGGCTATGTGTGGGCTGAGTCCAGGTCACCGATTTGCATCCCAGACCTTCAGGGCAGAGCTTCAGCATATTGTAACCATTGGAGACATAAATGTTCCCAATAGTTTGATTGGAGCTCCTTTCTCCTGAATTAGGAGAAAGTATTTAGGTTCTTCATTAATTTGCATGTTAATCTGCTAATACGTGTGATGTGTTCACATTTCAAAAAACTTGTACATTGTGCAAGGTACTTTTGACCTTTGAGACACCACTAGGCTATATGACACAGCGACAGATCTGAATGCTTCTGCCCTGATTGGGAATAGAACAGTTTTATAGAAAAAATACCTCCTACAAGGTCGGTTCAGTAAATAATAGATGTTTCACTATAGTGAAATATTTTCCCTTTAAAGATTGCTATAATAAATATCTAAGTCTCAACGGTTTTTTTTTACTCTCCTGGAAGTCTTCTTAGAGTCCCTCTTATTTCCCGTGAACAGTGGTGAGATCACTACATTCATGTAAGGGTTTTTTTCTAAATCAAGAAAGAAATTCGCTGCATAATTCATTAATGCATTGTATAATGAAATATGGTATTAAAAATAAAGCCGCTTAGATGCTATTCTGCATTTTTCTAACTCGTGAAAAAATAGGAGCCCTAATGAACATACTTATTTAGTAATGCTCAAAATCTCCCTTCACTTCTCAGCTGGTATCCATGGGCTCCACATGTTTTCATAGCTGTCATATTTCTGAACCAATAATATGCAATGTGCTCAGTCCAAATGAGAATGAATTTGGAGGTGTGACTTTTCGATGTAGTTTTCTGAATGGAAAAGCACAAAGAAAACAAAGTTCATACAATAAAAGATGAAAATTATTAATGCAGTAAGAATACATCACTCGCACTCACAAGCAGTGGTGGGTCTGTAGATCAAGAGTCAGATAGTACTGTATTCCCAATGTAACAATTTTGAATAATTCTGATATTCAGAGATTTAGACATACAGGTTTTGCAGTGCCTTGCATGTAATAATAATTTTGGATACCACTTCCCAGTGGAGAAGAAGAATGCTTTATTATTACCATATGCTTGCATGATGCTCATTTTAAAGTAAGATGACAGTATGTTAAATTTAATACTGCAGAGAGCATCATCTCCAGAATTCTGTTACACAGAAATTTGAAACAAAATGCACTTACACATAGGTGTAAGAAAGATTCAGCTTGTATAAAGAGTCATGAGTCTCTTAATTTTGGTAACACCATTTTACATTTGCCAAGGAACATATCTATTATGTTCATTAAAGGTGACAGAGCAACAGCCCTTGAGAGTGAAGATATCTATTATCACTAACATCTAGCCAAGTAGAGCATTCCACAGAAAGCTAGCTCAGCAAACCAATAAAGTAATGAATTCTGCCTCTGTGAGGGTGTGTGGGTGCATATTTTTGTAGAAGAAAATACTGGTAAATATGTTGTTTTCAATACAGTGAAATCCTACTCTTAAAATGTACATATGCTAAAAACAAACAAGTCCTGCTTAATATCTTTATCAGTCCTATCTAATATCTTTCTGGGTGATCTGGATGAAGGCATCAAGTGCACCCCCAGTACGTTCACAGACACTTAACTGGGTGGGAGTGTCGATCTGCTGGAGTGCAGGAAGGCTCTGCAGAGGGATCTGGACAGACTGGATTGATGGACTGTGCCCAGTGGTATAAGTTTAATAAGGTTTAATATGGCCAAGTGCCAGGTCCTAAACTCTGGCCACAAAAACCCCATGCAGAACTACAGGTCAGGGGAAGAGTGGCTGGAAAACTGCCCAGCAGAAAAGGCAAGAAGGCCAATGGCATCACAGCTTATATCAAGAAAAGTGTGGCAAGCAGGACCAAGGTAGTGATTGTCCTTCTGTACTTGGCATTGATGAGGCCACACCTTGAGTGCTGGTGTCCAGTTCTGGGCCCCTCACAACAAGAAAGACACTGGGTGTTGCACAGTCCAGAGAAGAGCAACAGAGCTGCTGAAGGGTCTAGAGAGTGACTCATATGAGGAGAGACTGAAGGAGCTGGGGTTGTTTAGCCTGGAGAAAAGGACGCTCAGGGGAGAACCTTAATGTTCTCTACAACTGCCTGAGATTGTAGCCAGGTGGAGGTTGGTGTCTTCTCCCAGGCAACCAGTGACAGGACAAAAGGAAATTTCCTCAAGCTGCACCACGAGAGGTTCAGGTTGGACACTAGGAGTACTTTTTTCAGTGAAAGGGTTGTTAAGCATTGGAACAGACTGCCCAGGGTGTCACCACCCCTGTTCAAGAAATGACTGGACATGGCATGCTAGGGTTTAGTTGACAAGGTGGTGATTGGTCAAAGGTTGGACTCTATGACATTAGAAGTCTTTTCCAACCTAAATGATTCTCTGATTCTGCAAAAAAATAAAAAAAAGAAAAAAAAACCTGCTGGAAAGGGTTCTCTTTATTCAGTAATAAAGTATGTAGTGATGCTACTTTTGCTGTTGAAATCAGTGGCAATTTTGAACCTAGATTTCAACTCAAGCACTTGAATAAAGTTATTTATTTCACATCTTCCACAAATTTTTGTATTTACAATGGCTTTAGAAAAATAGTACATTGAAGCCTGACTGAAGAATACATTTGAAATACTATTTTTAAGTTTCTGTACATCAACTTGAGAATGAAACTGAAGACCCAGAAATCAGATATGTAATTTTTGTTAGTATTTAACAGGAAGTATCAAACAAGGGAACTGCTAAGGAAATTTGCCAATGATAGATTTAGAAGAGTGGCAAGCACCAATGAGGACTCAGAAACTGGCAGCATGGGCAGAAAAATCAGATATTCAACCTTAAAATATGCAAGTTCAAGAGTCTGTGCAGAGATAAATGAGTTGCTACAAAGATTGAAAGGGAGGCAACAACCTGGAAAGCATTAATTCTAGGAATACCATACAGCACATTAGATATCAGTTCAAAAATGTGAAATATTGTTGCAATAAAACAGAAAACCTAATAGGCATTTTGGACTGCATATGTATTACCTTACAAAGCAAAGGTCTAATAGAAGTTCTGTTTCTAACACACTGGTGTGATTTCCCCCACAGCAGTGCATTCAGCTCTGGGCAAAAAATTTCCATAAATATACTGACAAATTGGTAGGCATTCAGTGAGCTGTGCAAATAAATAAATAAATAAATAATCAGTGAATTATTTATGCCCCATCCCTGGAAGTATTCAAGGCCAGATTGGATGGAGTTTTGAGTAATCTGTTCTAGTGGAAGGTGTCCCTGCCCATGGCAGGGTAGTTTGGAATTAGATGGTTTTTGAGGCACCTTCTAACCCAAATTGTTCTATGATTCTATGATTCAAGAAGTTAAACAGAGCACCTAAAGTGGCATTCTTCTTGACATGAAAAAAAAAGGCCACTTGCATGAAAATGTAGTCTTTTCCTGAAAACCTTTTTACCATAGTCAGAACCATACATATAAAAGCTTATTAAAGCAGCAACTAAAGAGAACAGCAGCTATATTTTAAAAAAGTCAAAGTATATGCAATAGAAGAACCACCGATGTTAGCTTAATACATTAATTCAATGAAAGTAAAAAAGTAGACTCAGTAAACTGTGTAAAAGAAAATCTCTTTGAGGGGAACTGTGCTTTTATAAGTAGCTTTTGGAGACAGATGATCAAAAAGTCACATAAATTATATGCGAGTAGGAGTCCTGGGAAGAATAGTTTCAGAGAATCACCATGTTTCTCTTTAGGATTCTAGAGTAGGTGAGAGAAACAACATGAAATATATTTCACAGTTTACCAATGTTGGCAAAGAAAATCCTCTCACCAACTTTTATCACTTTTATTAAGGAGCACCAGCTTCCAATATTAAATATGTACATGTAGATGGACAAAAGATTAACAGAAATATAGATTTAGAAAACCACTGTAGAAGTATACAGATTTAAGAAAAAAAAAACAGGCCCTAGCTTTTTCCATCCCACTATAGCCCATTTTTTTCTTTTTTTAAAATTTGTTTAGCACATCAGTCAAAGATACTATCTTTGGATAATTTTATTGTGAATGCTAATTGAGACCTCGTAAAGCTAGGATATGACACCTGATTTCAGTCACTTCTTACAGCAATCCTGATCTGATTTACCATCATTCTACACCATTTCACACATTTCATGCTATTCATCACATTCCAGTTTTCATCCATTTTTTCAGCAGATTTGAGATCTAGTACATTGGCAGTTCCAGCATTTAATTCCAAATTTCCAACCTCAAGATAAGGTGTCCTCCTTTAGGCTTTCATAATGCAGTCATTTCTCTTCAATCCTATTCCCAATCCCATATATTACTGAGAAAGGAAATTCTTGCTTTTCTCTGAGGACTAGGAAAGAAGCAGCAAATACATATGAAAGATGGGTCGTTTTCTGTTCTTTCATGTACTGTATACTGTGGCAGTATAGGAAAAAAGTAATTGCAAATCCTGTGCAGAGCTTGGATATCCTGAGATAAAATATTCTTAGCAAAGAAGAAATCTTCAGGACTTTTAGATGTTAAATAAATGTTAACACTGCTTTATCTAGCATGCCTGAACTGAGTTTTTTCTCACATCTGACTTGCTTAGGCTTGGCTATTTTAAGAGGTAATCCAATTACTCACCTGTGAACAAGATCTTGTAATTGAAACTATCAACCTAATTTAACCATGTGAGATATTAGTATCTTGCTTTCACATCCTTTTTTGATATATATTCTGTATTTGGGAATAGTGAGATGTATTCACCTATGTCAGATATAATCACATTTTGTAGTTTGTCATGTACCTGATTTTTTAAATTTGTTTTTTATTCTCTCACAGTCGATAGCTACCTTTCACTGTCATTAGAAGATATTTTCCTTGATTCTTACTTAAAAATATTTATTGCAAGGAATTTAGCTTTCCTAAATTTGTTTTCAAGAGGATTAACTTCCATTAGGATTCATCAATATATGTCATTAATTGTCCAACAATCCAATCATCTCCATTTTCATGATGAACAACGCATCTTTGTTTTTGACTCACCATAACTTTATTGCATATCTGAGGAAGGACAATTAACATTTTTATATTATCCTTTCAAGTGCATTCTTACTTTTACTAAATGACTTAGAATTGACATCAGCTCCTGTTATTGGTGTCACATAAGCACCTTTCAGAAAAATGTTGTGAACAACCATTATTCAAACCATTTGAACTCCTCCATGGTCCCTATAACATCCACTTCTTTGTGGCTATAATTTTAAAATAAGGTAATAAGACTCTATTTATAAGTGTTTTTAGAGATATAAGTTTTTGCATTTATGTATATTTGGATTGTAAATAAAGAAATACCACTTTTTTTTTCTCATTTATTGTTATTAAAGAAATGGATGAAAGTGTTTTCACTAATCTCTGCAAGAAGTCTTCAAAATTTTTAAATTATATTTTTGCATTTAATATAATCTCACCTATATTTTCAAAAGTTTAGTATAAGATAGCCTATATTTTCAAATGTTCCATAACTCTTTAACTAGAAATGCTTATTGTGGTTCATAATAATAGTCTATGATCTTACTAAAATTATAATTATAGTTTTTGTTATTTAAGATGCATGTAGAGCAAATGACGTTATTTATTTATTTACTATCTCTGCTGATGTTTTTTATTGATCAAACAACATTTTCATGTAAGTATGATATCAAAAGTTTATAATAAATTAGTCTGATTCTTAGATTGTGAGCGCAAAATTTCACACTGGATCGATTGACCTCCACTGTGAAATAGATTTCATCCCATGAGACACATTTCTGCCATTTTTATAACTGTAAAATACTTTTATAACACCTATTTTTGATGCAAGCATTTCAAACAAGTCATCTAATGACACTGCTTGCAGATTTGCCCCAGTTGATAATTATGATATTTCCAAAATTTACATTTTATTTACTCCTTGATTTTTTTAAAATCTCAACTCCTTACTGTTTGGACATGTGCAGGTGCCATCTAAATAGTTAAATTAATTCTAATTTATTTTTCTTTTTTTTATTTAAATGGTTTATGGTGAAGAAAATAAAGCATTAGGGAGTTCTGTTCCAATACTGCCAGTTAAGGACTTGTTTAATTAGATTTTTGTTTTTAATTTTATTGTTCCAATTTCCTTTGTTGTCAACGATGTAGTAGCATGTACTGACCTAGTAGGCAGTAAGATACACTTCCAGATATTTTTTTTTTCTAGTTTATCTGGGCAGCTTGTATTCTGTCTGTCTGCATTTTTGCACTGTAACAGTAATAGTGAATTTTTCTACAAGGACTTTTCCAGTAAAGGAGCAGAAAATTATGTAAAATCTTCAGCATGGGATTTATCTGCAACTTCCAAAACCATAGCTTTCTAATCATGGCCTGTTTCTCTATCAACAGCAAATTAATTTCACTGTCTACTAAAGAACTGCTACAAGACCAGAACATGAGATTTACCAAAAAAAAATTGACAAAATTATATCCCCCTTACCCCACATTTGTTACATTTCAAACATTGAAACTGAAATGTTTAAATAAATATACTCTTATTGGATCCTGAGAGCTTTTTTTGTTATTGTTCTTTTGTGGTTTATTTCTGTATTATTTTATTGTTAACAATTACATTTCTACTAAGATTAGACAACAAGTACTTTGTGTCAGTTTACAAGTCAGACTTTTTACTGTGTTACAGTGCCCAGTATCTGGCATTTTTATACCTTAATTCAAATTTTCCTATCAGATAGTCGTGTGTGATAGGGAAATCATCTAGCTAACACTCATGTAAACTACAGTGATTGGACAAATTAGGTGTGGTGTGCTGTATTACTAAAAGAATGAGGAAAAATGTGTGATGTGCTTTTTCACCTGCATATTAGTAGAGTTATTTTGGGATATAATGATATGATAATTGTTTCTGTTGGGAGAATAGACTTTTGACTTTTTTTCTTCCTACAGTCAATTGCAATTAGAAACGCAAGGTATTTTTTCTATTTTACTATAGTAAAATATTACAGAAAAACTGGAAAATAGTAATATCTAAGAATAGATCTGTAAACATTATGCTTTGCAGTAATATGCAAATATTTATTTTGTGATTCTGTGATTTTATTTTACGAGTAAAGGGTTGTTGTGGTTTAATCCTGGTAGGCAGCTAAGCACCACATCATCACTTGCTCAATATCCCCTCCCTCCCAGTGGGATGCAGACAAGAATTGGAAGTGCAAAACGAGATTGAGATAAGAACAGTTTTTTTAGGAAAATCACTAAACCTAAACACAAATCCAGCAGCACCACCACCAAAACTAATCCCAAGAAAAACACTGGAGTCCAAATAGTCCCGAAGCACTGGGCAGCCTTGGACGATTTTCCTCCCCAGCAGTACTTGCTGAACTGCACTGTTCAGCAATAGCTAAACATGGGTGACTTATCAACTCTGTTCAGTCACAAGTCTGAAACATAGCACCATAGAATCTGCTAAAATGAAAATTAATTCTACCCCAGCAAAAGCAGAACAGGTTTTGTGTCTGTAGCATTTTCCTCTTAATTTGAGGAACTTTCCAGTTTTCCATCATGGTGTATGACCTATTGCAATATCATATTTTTCCTCAGTTTACTCATAATTGGAGTTTGCAGAGGAAAACATAGAGAAATCTGACGTTTTAGAAACTTTGAATTATCGGATATAAACTCACAATCTGAAATCTTTCCGATTTTCTCAATTCTGTGTTGGTAGTCTCAGAGAAATAGATAAATTTAATGTAGACATAAAGTTTGTAGCAGATGTTTCCAGAATCAGTGCATGATAGAACTCCCATTACCAGGGAGTTCTAGTTATCCTAAAGTAAAAGAACTCCAATCCAGGAGGTTTGAAAGTTCAAACTCCAAACATCATACTGATGCCAGGAGCATGAGTCCCCAGTATTTTTTTACTTACTATATTTACACATAGTGAATAACTTGTCTTTTATGAAGAGAAAAGTTACTTACCCTGCCTTCCACATGAAGGCCTGAGTCAGGGACAGAGTACTAAAGTTAGAAAAGAACTGCTTCATCATCTCATCATTACCCAGACAAAGAAATGATGATAGGTAATTTACTTCAGAGTATTTATTAATCTTCTCAAGAGCAAAGATCTCTGTTATTTGTTCCATACCTGTTGGACAGACATGATAAGGCTCAAAACTCGTAATAGGACAATATAGATTTCTCTGGATATATGTATGAGCTCGTTTCTCGTAATTTACTGTACCCAGGTGTATTTGATATGAATTAAGAAATACAGCCTGAAATATTCCTTTAATTTGTGAATTGAAGGATTGTTTCAGTCTTTACAGTATTGTGAAAAAGCCTGACATATGTTTCTTCAAATTGAAGTGCTATTTCATTGATACTCCTTATTTGTTGATATTTAAACTTAGGTCCCAGATCTTCTTCCCAAGGACACAAATTCCAGTCTTAAAAGATAACAAAAACTTTGCAAAGTTGTTTTTGACTATAGCGTCACATTTCAGACCACTTATAATTGTTGTTGAATAAAATCATTGTTACTTAAATAAAAATGCTACCCACTGTTTATCAGGATCACTTTTCTGTTGAAATTTACAATTGCATCACTTATCACAGCAAGAAATCCATTTTACTAAAAATAATAGAAAGGGGCACACTGTATGCCAACTTTGTATTGCAGCTCATTTGAAACAAGTGTATTCAAAATGTCTGTAAAGGAGTCTTGTACTAATTACACTTTCTGTTTTCCTATGATTCATATTCTAGAGGTTAGAAAATGTATATAAGTCTTGACTGACATTTCTGACAATTTCCAGCTGTTTTCTCAGACTATTTTTAATGAATAAAAATAATGGATTCAATATTTCAACATGACTCTTAAAAAAAGATTTAAATATAGACTCATGTATTACTTTGGTGTGTACATTTTTTAATCTTAAAGGTCACTTACATTTTTCTACAATCAGAGTATTTCTTTTCAAAAAATATTTCAGCAGGTCATGTCCCTGAGCCACAATACTGTATTAATACAAGTTTAGTTTTAAGGATGTTAGTACAAATGTTATTTCTTTCAATAAGGTTCTATTATTTTCTGTACATGCTAGTTTAATGATAAATTCGTAAAAGTTTGAATGCTTTAAATTTCATCTAAGTTATAGTAGGTGATGTATTTCATACATTTCTTTAGCACCCTTGAGCCCAGTTGTTTCCTTAACTGATTCATAAAAATTGAATGAATACTGGGAAAAAACCCCCTCCAGTTTCAACTAGTGAGCTCTTTGAATGCATTCACTATCTAAAAATATTCTGCAAAATCCCTTTAGTTTTTTAATTAAAAATTATTGATCCAAAATATTAGTCTTCATAGAAATTAATGTTACAAAATATCGGTATCCTGAGCTCTTCAGGCTCTGTGCCGGAGCACGAGGTGCAGCGATCTTCTAAAAGCACCTCCTTAGCGAAGCCGCTCAGCAGGATCAGCCACACACTCTCACACACATGCACGCAGAAATGCACGGACAGCTTCAGTGATAGGGGTCAGCGGCAAAGAGGCAGGAAGGGTCTTTGCATGGAGTTCCACAGGAACAGGTTATTACTTCCACACCGTGAACGGATCAAGAGGCAAAGACAGCAATACAGGCTCTAGGTTTAAGTACTGGAGCAGGGCAAGCACCAGGCACCAATGATCTGAGGGCACAGGGGCGGTACAAAGGAGGGACTAGGGAATGGGGACCAATGGAGAAGCTCTGGGGGAGTGGTGAGGGGCAGAGGCCAGTGGGGGGAACCTGGAGTGGAGAACTTTTTAGGATATGAAACATATGAGGTAGCAAGGGGGCTGGGCGACCAACAGCCAACCAGAGCTGGGATAGATTAACATAACAGAGCAAAGCATTCTGAGAGAGGCTTCTTTTCTCCCTGTGACCTAGAAGACAATTCTCTGGTACTAGGGATTGTTTTACGGTGAGCTCTGTCTGTGCCTTGTACCACAGGCTAACCAGCCATCACAACAAAACAAATTTAAGTATGAGCAAATATGTCAAGGAACAGGAGCTGGATTATGGTCAGGAGTGACATGAATGTTGGATTTGAAAAAGCCCTGTCAGATCACTAATCTATGGATGAAAGGGTTAATCTCTTTGGATTAGTGTACATGTCAGCTTTGTATACAGACCAGTCACAAAAAAGAACAAAACTCCATGTGTTTACTATGCTTTATTACTTTATTTATTTATTTTCTTCTATGTTGCAGCATAGAAATTTACAATTTTATTCATTCAAATTGCAAAAGCACTATATAAATTAAGCAAGCTTTCACACAGTATGAATAATACAGACTCTAAACCCCCAGGGTAACATTCAGCAACCTAAATTACATGACCACCCTCCAAATTCTTGCCTAGACTCTCTCTGTTTGCCAACTTCTGCATGAAATTGGGGTGAAAAACCTAAACTTTGAAGACAAATTCAATACAGAAGCACATTTTATTTTCAATACAGTGATTGAATGAGCAGCATCTTTCAGAAAAAGAAAGAAATTAATGACATAATATCAGATCCTGAAGGACTGTATAATAACAAGTGCACAAATACAGGATCAAGAATAAGTAAGATGTCCTACACAACCATAGCTTACAATTTTTCTAACTTCTTAGTGTTGCAACCCAAACAGGACAGAACACAATAAAATAAAATAAAATAAAATAAAATAAAATAAAATAAAATAAAATAAAATAAAATAAAATAAAATAAAATAAAGTAAAATAAAATAAAATAAGCCAATATTAAATGAAATCTAATTAAAAGCTCCATTTTCATAGTCTGGCCCAATATGGCCCTGTGACCATTGGTGCAATTGCTTTAACAATGCATCCTATTGCTTAATTGCTTTTGTAATATTTCATATTCCCAACAAAAGATTCATAGAACAGTACATAGACATAACTGAAGTGAAACACTCTAGTCCTTTCAAGTGCAGTCAGCTTATTCTAGGTTTTCAGACTCAAATTTATCACAGACCATCAGGCACATGGTTGGAGTAACCAAGGCAGGAGCTAGGGCTTCATCTATTCTCAGGGAAATAAATTATCTAAATACTGTAGAAACTCTCTCTAGAAGTGTCCACACACCTCCAAGATAAATACATTGAGAGATAATCTAAGGTGCTTAGCCTCCATTTTTCTTATGTCTATGTTAGAAAACTAAGTGGGATGACTTCAAAGAATATCTTCTGTTCAAGTCCACTCAGAATTCAGGAAACTTAACTTCTACCACCTCTGTTTCCTAATGCCTTTGCTCTGGTAGGTAAGCATTACAGAGACCCAACAAAATGTAGAGCAGCTACATTGTTTGAAGGATCAATGTGCAAAACATCCTGTTTAATGCCTGTAGGTAGTCAGAGATTAAAAAACACAAATACTTCAGTTGTCCTTCTGTCTTATTCTTCTGGCCTACTTCGGCGCACATGATACCTGACATCCTAGAGGACCTAACTCTTGGTCAATTGATATTCCTTACCAAGAATGCCTCCATCCACAACCAAGTAGTCACCCCCATCCTTTAATTTAATCTGGACATGCCTTCTCTGACTGATATGGGACAGCTAAAAAGGATTGTATTGTTTTATTACCTTCCAGTAAGGTTATGTGAAAATTTGCTTTATAGATTATTTTCAAAGAATGCTTTACTAGACCATTTTCCAATAATGTGAACTTTGTATTATTTTACTTTGTTGTTTTGTATTAAATATTCAGATGCATACTGCCCTAAGAATGAACTCCTTGGCTACTTTGAATTTTTGTTCTGTTGCTTAACGGTCAATTAATTTCACTTAAGGTCACAGTTATGCTTTTTTATTACTTGTGATAATATTTTTGTTTGACATTCATGTTACTTTGTTATATCTCATAAAAATGATTAATGAAGAACTCCTAATTGTAGAATACAAGCTTTTTATTCTTGACACTCCTGCTATATAAAGATTTCTAAGTCTTTGAAAGCCTATTATAAACTAAGTGAATTTTGGGATACAAAAGACTTGGGTAAAAATATAGATTCTGTAGGCAATAGTGGACCGGGGTATTCTCCCAGTCCTTGAAACACTCCTTAACTGAAGGAGATTTCTCTCACTCCCATTCAGCATATCACTAAAGCATGTGAATAATCATGTTATTCACAGTCGACATTAAAGATTAATCTAAAACTTAAACCCTTACTAATCTGGGTCTTGTACTATTTCAAATTTCAAACAAAATCTATGCAAATATACTAGTGGAGTTCCAACAGCTATACTCATGTAATCAGAAATAATTATTAGCATGTTTATTTTCTAAGTTAGTTACTTTAAAGATGTCCTTTGCATACCCTTTTCCATATATATATATATACATGCTTAGTTTACCAAACCAGATTTCTGACATAATTTTTTTCTGTTGCTACCCTCTCAAAATGTAACTAGCTACATTAACTGAAGGCAAAGTAGGTGAGAGGAAGAAATTGCATCTGGGATCCCTCCATTAAAGGAAAGAATAACATTGTTGATGTGTCACAGGCCAAAGATATCACTGATATCAAAGAAAATAAAAAGCCTGCAATCTGTAGAACAATCAGTCAGAGAACAACATTAAGTTTGGCCTACATTTAAAGGTTTTCCTGACTTAGCTACGCTGCTTAGAAAATTTACCAGGCCAAGAAGCACTTCTGGACTAGCCTACTCTATTTATAATTTGTCCAGTTTGATACTCTTAAACTTTATCCCTGATGGATGTTTCTTAGTATAGTGCAACAAGCAGATTCCTTTAAGTGTTGATATACTTTGAGATAGCCGATGCAAGAACTCTGTATGACTGTGGCATGGACTAAATGTAAAAAGCTGAGTACTCTGCGCTTGATTACTTGGGAGAATTGCAGAGTTCTGTCATCTGGCTACTCTACATTCAGTTATTTTGAGGAACTTAAATTGGGGAAAAGATTGAGTATATCTAAAAAATGTCTGCCCATCCTGTACGCCTGTAATCAAACACAATATAGCATTTCTGAGTATGTCTTAGGCACTGTTAGTCATGTGGATTTTCTCCCTCTTTGAAAATTAAGAGGGGCACTATGACAATCAACATTCACTGTCTGTGAAAATTTATTAACAGCAGAAGGGAAGTCCCAACAAAAAAGTTCCAATTTATGGGAAGAGCTAGGAAAAAAAAAGCACAAAACAGATTTTTAGTATTAGTACTGTTTACATAAAACTAAACTGGTAGATATTAGTCTTGTATAGGTATAAAATATTTATACTGTCCTTGTGTAACCTGCATAAGAATCACTCAGGAATTAAGTCAGATAAAAGAGGAAAAGTGAATGTTTAAAATTGGTATTCATTTTCATCAAGTCATCGTAAGAGTTTCAATGAAAAATGAAAGTTGAAAAAAGGCAGAAAAGGTGAAGGACAAAAAGAAGTAGACACATCCCACACCTGCTCTGGAGTCAGATAGGCATGAAGCTTTATTGGTGCAACTCTAGTGCTGCAATCCCTTCCCAGAGCTTCATAGCCCCTTTCCCATGTCCATACCTGCCAAGTATGTTCTACTGTCTTTCTCAGGTAATCCACATGCATCCCTAAGTACAAAAATGACATAATATGCCCATAAAAATGACATCTAAAGCTGAAATTTTCAATCAAAATTGATTTTTAAAATAATATAAGATTTCGTATTGTTTCATTTGTTTTGTTAATTGTATTTGTTTTCTTTTAAAATATACCTCTTAAAACTAACTGCTTTCTCTTACAGAACACCGCTTGCAATCAAACACTTGAAGAGTCCTGTGGAAACAAAAGTTGAAGTACCTCCTGTCTCCTTTGTTCTTTCAGCTTCCACTGTCCATTATAACAAGATTTATTGATAATGAATTCTATTACGTGGGTGCTAAATTTTGAAAAATCTCCTCACCAAGTCAGGAGATCATGATACATCTTAAGAGGAGAAATTCACTTAGTGAATGAATTCCAACACTTGGAGAGAGTACAACTCGTTCACAACATTGGCATACGACAATCTCGTTTGAACGCATTTTACTTTTATTGAAATATGAACTCCTCAATTCTTTCAAAAATTTGGGAGAAAAACGTCTTCTTGGAGTAATCTTTCTAGAAAACAAACACTGCTTGACTGCATTGCCATCTCTATATTTGAAGAGAGGCAAGTTGCTCTACTCCTTCTTCCCACTCCTCCAGGAAGTGCAAAACTCTCCCTACTCTTCCACTACTGTAGCCTTTGTAGGGGTGTGAGCAGCAGGGAATAGGCAGGCAATAAGTGTGTTTTATATTGCATCTTTGGAACGATTCCTCAACTGGAATTATGCGTGAAAAGCTTGTATTCCCTGACTTCTCCTGATATTATACTCTGTCACATTGAGCAAGAGAGATCATTGCATCTGCCTTTCTGCACTGCTATGCGTTTGCACATATGCTCTGTGTCAGCCTCAGCCTAAAACCTGTGGTCCCACCTGTGCCCATCCATTTGTCACTTAAATTCCTTCTAAAGTCCCATGTTTCCCGTTTTATCCAGAACAACCTGTCTTCTCTAACTGAAAATCAAAAAGAGAATACCAAAGAGTATATTACAGTCCAGTGTGAATTACGTGTCTCTGTGACTTGTCATCTCAGTCACTGGCTTCTTCTCTAAAGCCTTGAGACTCTTAACTAGATTGGACACAATTTAGGAAAAAAAAAAAAAAATTCTGGATTGTTTCTTTGGATGATAAACCTTTCAGACCAGGAATTTTCCTTACTTCAGTCTCAGAGACTGCAGAAGACTGTTTATCTGAAAACTGCCATAATAAGTAAGTCATAGTACTTTTCATGAAAAAACTGGAATTTGCCTTGTGAACTTGGAATGAAGGTAATCTGCTGTAGAAATGGTCAAGAGTTCTCAAGAGGGGGAAAAAAAAGGTTTAGAATCAAGACCAGAAATCATATATCTATTATTCTTCTGTATTACAAAAAAAGAACTAATAAGAGCAAGGTTATTTAAATGTTTGGATTTTAATTCTGTTAGTCAAATATATTTTAGTTTAAAAAGATAGTAAAGAATAACCTCTTAACAGTGGTAAAAAAATCTGTACAAAATGTTAGTGTCTGAAGAAATAAAAGTCTGAAATGTCCTCGGCTTTGACTGACACCTGCTATTGTTATGGTGAATGCTATTTTTTTAATCTAGTTTTGCTGCAAACCTTTGAAACTGCATGCTGAGTGTACACCACCTGAATATGAGGAAGAACTTTACTGTGCAGGTAACTGAACACTGGAACAGCTTTCCCAGAGAGGTTGTAGAGCCTCCCTCACTGGAGATATTTAAGAACCATCTGAATAGAATTCTGTGCCCTGTGCTCTAGGACGACCCTGCTTGAGCAGGGAGGTTGGACCAGATGACTTGCTGTGGTCCCTTCCAACCTGTCCCATTCTGTGATTCCAAAGTGGCACAGGTAGCACATAGCTCATCTGTCAGGTCTGTCTTCTGAAACAGATGTTTTAGATAAATGGGAGTCCTGATGGGAGCAGGTACCTATAAATGAGCAATGCAGTTGATGTCTATGTCTTTGTTAAACGTTATAGATGCTTAAACACTTCTCTCAGAGCCCTGCACATGGACCTCAATTTTGTTACCATTTGCATCTGAGAGATTCACTTGGTGCTGAAACACAATATTGGGAACAGAAGGAGAGGCACTAGCATTTCTTCTAGCATCACTCTGTGGACAGGTGGACATATACTAGAGACATTTCTGGCCAGCTCAACTGGTCTCACAAAGTCAGAAGGCAAGCAAAACTGTGGAGACTTTAAATGCCTAACACTCCTTCACAGTTTCTTTGTTCCTGGGCTTATGGGTAGTGTCTAACACTTCAAATAAAATCTCCATATAGCTATAGATATAGATGAGATATATATATATAGATATATATCTTTTATTCTTTTCTATCTTTCATTTTTTTTAACTTTTATGCTTTTACTGAGGTTCCATGGGATCAACAGATTTGTTCTGCTGTTGTAGTCATTTAGACTTCAATATTTTCTCTGTAATTTAAAAGCAACTTATTAAGCTGTGAGAGAATGCCATCTACTTTGATCTCTCTTCCTATTATGATTAAAAGCAGCTTAATTTAATGATTTCAGGTCTTTGTACAGAAACCAAGGGAAGAGCACATACACTGTATCAGAGTTCAGGGATAAAAACAGCCAAGCAAGTAAATAAACAAAAGGATAAAAAAAACCAAAGATAAAAAAAAAGATAAAAATTCTGCAATCCCATCACTACACAAGATGTAAAATTGAATTACAAAAAATCATGCTGAAATACATTATCATATTATGTTATATGACACTGTATATTCAACTAAACATAGTCAGTATTTAGATGACAAAAAACTCGTCCAGATCATATTGTCTTTATTTCTGAAGACTGCAAAGGAAAGCATGGATAACAGCTAGGACTTTGTCTCTTATCAATGAATGCTTTTATAAACATAAGTGGGATATTTGTGGTGTTATATTGCTCCAGACTGAAGAACAGTCTTGCTTACAGAAATCTCTGAGTTGGACACCAAGTCAGCACATGTGGAAACTGAATGTCACAGTCCCGCAAGAGCGCCTGATTGGCTTGAGTAGTTATAAAGATCAGAACTAGAGGATATTCAAGCAGCAGTGAATTATTCAAATGCAAAGGAAATCACTGACAACTTATGTCATATAACACTTCACCAGATCTGATCTGACATTTTTTTAGTGGGGTTGAGACAAAAGTGTGTTTACACCTCCCTTCTTCAACCAAGAGAGGAATTACTTCATCGCCTGTGCTTCTAACTGGGGATTCTGGTCAATTATGCTAGTTTGCTAGACTTACAATAGTGTGCAAGCCCTGAGTAATGTGTGTATTTTGCCATATTCGCACCTGGAGGCCTCCAATTAAAGACCTGCTTTTATATTACTTTCTATATTAATATTGTCTTGAAAGTGTGTTGTTTTGTTTCTACATTTTGAAGGCATGAACAGTTAAATAGATATCTAGCAGAGAATTCTGAGAAAACAAGTAATGTCTCCCCTTTGCCCCTCAAAAAAAAGAAACACAAAATAAACCCTAGGATTTAAGTGCTTAAAAAACTCCTTGACAAGTCCTGTGAAAATTGTGGCCTTTCCCTCTCATTATCTCAAGCTGTAGTCTTTGGTTTACTAATGCCAAGGTTTTTTTAAACTTTAATGCTAAGGATTTATTTCGGTTATGCTTTCCTCTGGCCAGAAAGGCTGCATATATGTACTTCTCTGAATCAGGGCTCAGAGCATTCCCATCAATAACAGGAAGACACTGATTAGTTTACTAAGGTCCATGAATAAGACTGGTACTTACTTTTGAAATTTTATGTAACTTCTAAAATCCACCAGAATGCAGTAGACTGTCCCAACATCTGGAACTTTTTAAACAGAATTAACTTATTAGCAGATGACTGTGGAACAGATTTATTGGTATTTAAAAATTTAAGTCAATGCAATTGGATTGTGTGTTTTTAAGCACATTACTGACATTCTTCTTATGTGGAATCTACACTTTAGACTAAAATGCAGTTATTTCCTCCTTTGAAAAATAAAAGAAGTTATATATATATAAGTTTAGAAAAGTAATGTATTAATCCTAATTTTTAAAACTAACATATGTTCAGATAATTGCTTGCTTTATTAATGGATTTCAGGAGTAACCATTTTTTTAGCCTTGTGAACAAATTAAAATAGTCCTTATCTTAATAATGTGAAAATCCCTTCTGTGCTCTATCTGGTACATTGGTAATTAAGGATTTAGAGGCCCTTTGCCTGAATATCCGCAGCGAGACAGGTAAAATCATAGAGTATGTGACTACCTTTGCAAATCCTCTAGATTATAGATATCAATGGCAAGTGTTTATTAATTTTGAAAGTTCTGGACACATAAGCATAGATAAATTCAAAGGAACTGCCATTGCACAGTCCTCATTCATTGATAAAACCAAAAAGGAACTTTTTCTCTGATAACATATAAGAGTAGGAGTAGTGTTAAACTAAAGATCCGATATATTATTCCCTGTATACATTTGAGAAACTGGCAAGTGAGGTCATGTTGTCTTTATTTACACATCTTGATAACAAAATGGTAAAGAACAAGAATTAGACACAAGGAGCACTTCAATGACTAACTTTTTTAAGTGTCCAGAAGAATAGGTTGTCCAGACTTTCCTACATAATGCCTTGAGCTAATGCACTTAGCATAGTGAATAGGAGGCTCTGAAAACACAGCCACCTGAAAGGCTCCATCTATAAATGCAGCAGCTGAGACAAAGGCTGAAAGTCAAAACAAGAAGGCTGGATTCAGCTGGCACTAGAGGTTCAGGGCTCCCTATAGGTCTTAGTGTTTCAGAATTCAGCTAGAACTGATTAACATACAATAAAATATGTAGTGAGTTTTTCTTATTTTAACAGCTGTAATTACGAAAGAATACTTTTGGATGGAAGGGGCAATTATTATTTAAATTCAGCATTCCTATTTCCTACTACTGTTCCCTTTCCTGCCTGTACAGGATGCAGCTTGATCATTGTTTTAAAACATAGGTAGTTCATAGATAGCAGGTCTGTTATGTTCCAACAGAATTTGAACATCCAGGAAGTTTCACAAAGTTCAGGTTGTTTTCCTTTCATTACCACTTGTTCCTTCATAACCATTATATTTCTCAATGAAGGACAGTCATGAATAAGACCAGAAGAATAGTCCATAATACTCTTGTTTAATCAGCTGAACTGGTCTCTTTAGGCAGAACCAGTCTTGTTCCATTTTTACAGTGTCACGGAAGCATATGTTTGGAAACATGTCACCCATTGCCCATTTTCCTTCTTTTCTTCTTGCACTTGCCTAACCTGAGTATGACCACATTTCTTCCCTAATCTTGATTACTGCCCAGCTGTTTGATTAGTGTTGCTTAGCACTTTAATGAGTTCTGTGACTTCATCTAAAATCAATGTGCTCATGGAAACAAGAAGAAATTGGCATAGAAAAGTTTGAGAAAGTAGGATACTTAAAACACGGCTGATATTAATTATATGATTTCGGATCTGAATTTTCAAAGTGCTGACTACTTTGTAAAGAACCATTCAGCTTTTGTCAAGCCTTAAATATAAACTAGTGAAAAACAATCAAAGAGTTTAACCTGAATTAAGATATTATTTTTATAAAAGTACATTTGAGCTAAGAATGACCTAATATTGTTTGGTCTATTCATGCTTCGCAGATTTATTCATAATCAGTTGATTGCTGCTATTTTTTACTTACATATTCAAGAAAAACCTGTATGATGTATAAAAAGAGATGGGTAGGATTTCTGCATTATGTTACTTGCAGTTTCATACTTTTGCATTTTAAAAAAGAAACCCATAGGCTTTTTCTGGAGTGTTATGAGAAGTTGATTTGAGGACAAGAAGTCTTGGATTCTTCTGATTCTGCTCTGATATAGATCAATCTTCTTGCCACAGAGCATTATCATTCCTGAGAGAGCATGGTATGTATAAATAGATTATAAAATGTTCATAAATATCATAAGCATGTTAGGCTTAAGTACCATGTATTACAGATAATTATAAGCATATAAGTAGATGGTTGTACAGTTAACCTATTGATCCCTTGAACTTTATAGCAATTTACAGTAACTGGCTGACCACTCAAGAAGTCATATATAATCCTTTATAATCCTTTATATGTGGCTATCAATGACATTTATTTTAAAGTAAAACATGATTCAAATGCATATTTAAAACTGCTTCTCATAAATGGGTAGGTTTAATTAGTGACTATTGTTACTGTTTTTATTACCTCTGATTTATGAGCTTAAATACGTTTGGGGATTCATGACCCTTGCTTTCTACTTTATTCTTCTCTCAGAAAATTCTTCTTTAGATGAAGGAAAAGTTTATACGTTTGGTTTGACTTTTTTGTTATTTTTTTTTCTTTTTTTTTTTTAAATGTGTGAATAGCTACTTGAGAAGCATTGGTGCAACTCATGTACTATACAAAAATTTACCAGCATACTACTACTGAATTGGGTTTTCACAATAGGGTCTTACTAAAAGTACTCAAAAGAGGATGTAAAAGTCACAAGCATCATCCATAGAGCGGGGTGGAAGATCAGAAAGCTAGTACAATCACTGATCTGAAATGTCTCAATAGATATTTGTATTTATTAATTTCTTTCTTTTATTTCTCTGTCTAATTCCCAGTCATTATCAGGAACTTCCCCATTTACTGATTTTAACTGCAGATCAGAAAATAAATATAGCATAAATATTGTTTAATCATTATGTTTTTTCTGAAAAGCAAAAAGAGAATTTTGAAAACTGTGTTCCTTTTTTTAACCTGAGTGACCAACATGACTGACCTCACCCACCCACGAAATTATCTAATTTTTGCAAATGATAAATTTATGAACATGCTTCTGCTCTGGAGCCTATAATTGCACAGCAGCACTGTGTGTGAAAACAGATTTATAGACCCTAACAGCACTGTAAGTGCTTAACCATAATTTCTTACGATTTCTGTTGGACTTTACTCCAGCGATCATATATCTATTTAAAAATTAATTTTACAGATGCAAGGTTTCTTTTGGTCTAAAGAAATTTCAGATCTACATTTGTTACGCTTATATGACCTCTGCCCTTCATTCTGAGGCAGAAAGGGTGTGAGGCTGTTGTCTTTTTCTGTCAAAGTGAGTAAAACTGACAGTTGCTCCATTAATGAGAAATTCAGCTATTGATCTGATCTTTTCTCCACTGCCATTGATTTCTGTTCTTTGTTTTGTCATTTGGACCTAAAACCGTCAGTAAGTTATTGACTGAAGGATAGAAAGTCAATCATTTGTATTCTCCCTAGAGCCTGTGAAAATGGAACTTATCTTTATATTCATCAGTGTTTTATTATGAAATTCTGAGCCTGTGATAAAGCTGTTTCCAGATATCCTGGGTTTGAGAAGTTTATGATTATGAAAGATAATTTTCAACACAATTAATTTACAGATTAATGATTTCTAAATGGAAATAGAGAACAACTCAGAATTAAACATCTGTAACTCATCTTACATAGTATATATTTTAACAGTAGATTAAAATAATAGCTCCTCTGGTAATATAGCTTTTTACATCGACACATCAACGCCCAAATTGCTATTAGGTTTATTTTGGGTCCTTTTTAATTCAAGGAAAGAGTAAACAAAATAACAACAGGATATAGAAGTCACTGCAAAATTTATCAACTTCTGATTTCAGTTGGCATAGGAGAGGATTTGAAGCAGAAAGGATGATTTGAGAAAAATTTTTACTATATGGATTTATAAAGAAATAATTGCTAGATTCAATTTTCTTTGGATTACTAGTTACATGTGTAAGTTGAGGAATTATGAATTCTCTGCTGGATGACCTCAGATTTAGAGGTGTATATAGGTCATTAGTTTTCAAGTAGCATTTTTTCACATCGCTAGATTCTCTGCGAGTAATGTTTTAGGAAATATTTTACTTGATACTTCTGTACATGGTCTCTCAGTTGAGTCCTCTGGGTAAACTAACAAAAAGAAGCAGAAGCCAAAAAAACATAGGCAGCTGTATAAGCCCTATTGGCAAAGAACACTGAGTATGTTTTCATTTGACTGGATCCCCCGTGTTAAATAGGAATGATATTGGAGGATAGCCTGCTAAAGGTACATGGCAGGAAATAGCCTCAAGCATTTGAGGGAGCTGCTCACTTAGAAGCACTTAGAGGCACAAAGAAGACAATTAAAAAAACCCACCAACATGTATCAGAAAATGCCAATTCTTCTTAAGGAACATGTCAAGAAATGTCACAGTAACATTTACTGGTGGTTAAAGTAATAATGGGAATTATTATGGGAATCAAAATGTTAGTGAAATAACCAGAAGCAAATTAAGTAATCATTGTAGTATTGCAGGAGGAAAAACTATCACTATTCAGAACATATAACCAGGTAAATCACAATATTCCTACCAGTTTTCAGAATGCTTTTGTTGACTGGACTGTTGATCATGTTCTAGACTCAGAATGAGGATTTTTTTTTTAATATAAATTGATCAATTTCTATTTTCTTTATTCAAGATGAATAAAATTTCCCACAATAAAAATGTGCCTGAAATTGATAGGGGAGAGAACTGCTGTTTTTTTGAGAAATTAAGATAGAATAGAAAATATTTAATTTAGGATTATACAGAGAAGGAATACGGTCTTTGTAGTTTTCCTCCAGGGGTAATTTGGAATCAATAAAGAATGGAAGAAACATTGAAATTTGACAAATTTTCATAGCAGAGAATCCCCCTTCAGTGTTCCTCTCAGTACTGCATTATTACTGGTTTGACCAGATGCACACTCTCTAATGAGTTTCATTCACTTTCCACACACACAATGCATATCATAATTTCCTAATAAATGCCCTCCTTTAACAATTACAGTCATGTGAAGCACCTTTATGCTCACATAAAGAAGTGTATTATGATACAGTATGCACATTAAGGGGCCAGAAAAATGGAATTTTCCACAGCCCTATAGTTTTAAGCAGAAAAACTACTGTAGTGTGTTACAGTTGAGTATTCTGGTGGAATCCAGTGGATCAATGCCAGTATATATATCCCAGCTTGTTGGGATGACAACAGTGTAATCACAGAATAGTTACTCTAGGTATGCAGGGATCATTGAAGATTCAGAGGTTATATATATTTTTTTTCAGACATCAAAGTTTCCTGGTGGGAGCAAAGATTTTCATATTTACTATCATAAATCACATCTAACTTACGATTTTTCTAAGGATATGCTTAAATACATAAAAATTTATGCTCAAATGGAAAACAAAGTCAACACTAAGGTTTCAATTGATTTTGAGGAATTTTGTGTTTTGCTCTTTAATCAAATTCTAGAAACTTAATCACTCTATGTATAATGGACAGATTTTGTTGGACATAATTCTATACACAAACAACTCCCAAACACCTAACCTTTTTATGTTTGAGAGGTGCCACTGTACCTTACATCAATCTCTATTTTTTTACAGAAGTGTTGTCATGAGACACCTGACCACAAACATCTACAGAAATTTATCTGAATACAGATGAAGTTTTAAAATCCAAGGAAATTCCACAGTAACCTGCATGAGGAAACACTCAGCAGGACACTTTTTTTATTTATATATTTATTTAGGCTCATGATGATGTATAGTTGCATATAGAAAGCATGGGAACTCTATATTGTAAAAGGGAAAAACCCGGCAGGTAAGTTAAGACGCAAAAGATAGATGATGTCTTTGAAAGTAAGAAATACAATTATTTAATGTCTGTGGAAGTTATAGCCACCATTTCTGCATACAAGAATTAATTGTATACAGCAATTTGGAAAAATGAACAAATAGTTTCCATGCTAGTAGACAAACATGATGTATTACAAAGTTTTATAGAGCTTATGTACATTGTGGTTTTGTATTTTTGGGTCCAAATACTAAGAATAAAAGATCTATTAGGGTTTTTTGCAGTTCATTTATGGTTTTTTGCCTGGCAGACCTTGTTCAACAGGAAAACCTGATCTCAAGTCTGCAGTTATTGCTTCTCAGGCACTCACAGCTAGAGATGTTTAATGACCCATATTAGCCTGCTCAGTAGGAACTGCTCTGCTCTCCTAAAACAGATGGGATATCCTTTAGAAATATGTACTTTTACATTATTTTTAATATTAGTATATTCGCATTGTATTCAAATCTGCTGGAACAGATTTTGGTCATATTTGATCTGTGGGGAAAAAAAAGGGAAAAATTAAAATAAAAAGGAAGTCAGTCTATAAATTGCTTGCCCAGCAGGGAGTTATTCTTGCTTAATTTAACTAAATCAGTTTGTTCACCATGAAAATCTAAGTGTATACTTTATAGACATTTTTATTTATCAAAACAGCTTTAGTTATCTATTGCAATAAAAACAATTCCATTTTTTTCAAAGACCAGGTTTCTCTGTATTTCACCACCTCTTTTTAGTCTCCTAAAAGCAAGAGCAGAAAAAAAAGGCTTGTGACTGTATCACTAAGAGAAAGATACATAATCTGTGTATTGAAAGATCAGTATTTCTCAGTGGAGTACTTCATTTATTTGCATTCCAAAGAATATTTTATGCAAATCTAGTATTCAAGAATTGTGGTGATCAAGAAGTGAAACTTGGTTACAGACTTTTATTTGTGCTTAAATATCTAGAGGTTGTTACCAAAAAAAAAAATTAAAAATGTCTCCTTTCCTGTCTCATTTACGTAGGAAATATCAAATTCAAGACTGGGACAAGACAAGCATTCATTTAAAATGAATTCCCCTAATAAATTTTCATAGAGCACCAAGAAGTACTGAATATGAAGCCTTTAACATAGAAAAAAAAAACATTTTTAAAAGCAGTTCTGGAGATGTTTTGGCACTGATCTCAGCCTTGAATGAGAGTGTGTTTTTGTGACAAGGACAATCTGGTTGAAATTAAGGAATTTCCAAAATTAGCAGTTTATTTTTGTTCATATCAGAGATCCCAGAACATCAAAGAGTGCAGGAAGTATTGCAAAGTATTTTTACTTCCAGGTTTTTCACTTGCTTCCAACTCTGTTACTTTCGTAATCTAAAAAAGATAGTATTAAATTCATCTAGAGAACCTGAATGATGAAACTCTTTTGTCAAATGTAAAGATGTAGTACATTTAAAACTATAAGTGACATTTAATCAGTTTCATTGTTTAAATATTATGCACACATGTCAAAACATCATCAGAAAAATCTACAAGATTTCTGTCAGTCATTGCACAGATTGATACAGAACTCTGTGTAAAATCATTTATGTTATATAGATACAAACATATAAAGATCTAAACATATGCCTTCATTCAGTGAACAATGAAGAGATCATCAAGCTTTTAATACTTCTTTTTCCTAATTAAAATATGTATCAGTGCAATAATTTTCTCCAAAACCGAGAGAATTGTAAGTCCTTAAAGTGGACAAAAAGTTGCAGGGTTATCCTATATTTTAGTTCTATTGAATTAGATTAACAAGAATGAAAAGCAGGGGTGGAAAGTTGAAATGTAAACAACCTGAAGTCTGAAGTTGCAATTATAACACATCCTTTTAGCCTGGATCTGGGAATCATCAAGTATGGTCCCAAGAGAATGGGATCAGCTCTACTTCTATTATGAAACATGATACATACTTTCAAACTGCTTGCAAACTCCTCCCAAAATGAATTAAATATTAAAGCACTCAAAACACTACTTTGTGAGTTTTTAAGTCATTTTAAATAGATCTTATTTCCTGATCAATATGCTCCCATTTGTTGACATACACATGCGCCCTGTTAAAGATATGGATATTTTTCTCTTATCATCTCTGCCTGATTTGCAGCATGATGCGTGAAACAGATAAAGTGGGATGAGATCACCCTGTGTTTGCTATTGTAACTTCATGAAATTTTATTTCAGTTAAACAGATTTGGCACAATTTCTTAGGAAAGCTATTAATCATTCTGTGCCAGGAAAAAATATTTCAGAGAGAAATTTCCCTTAAGGGAAGTCACTGGGAGTTGCTGTTATCAAAAATTTGTCAGCAATCTTCCTACAATCATTGCTTTTACATGGCAATTCTTACAGAAAATAATGCCCTACTGAAAACTAGTTTTGCCACTTGAAGTAAAATAATATGTTGTTATCAATTAGTTGAACTTTTAATATTAATTTGTAAAGTCGTAATACATATATATTTCCTTTAAAAATGAAAGTCATAAAAATAATACTGTTTTTTTTACCTATTTATCTTCCTGAGATAATTATTGATTTATACTATCCTTATTTCTTCTATTCTTTAGGGCTTTGTAGACCATGTTCTCTTTGATCACTTTCATCATTCCTCACTATTACTACTGCTTGCTAATGACAAGTATTTGTTGGTTTGTGTTTTTTTAAACTCTTGCTGAAAAAATGACAGATTTTATGATCTTATAGGGAACATATCTTTACTTTTTCCTTTGCCTGCTAATTGGCTCCAGGACTAGGAGCAGGCAGTGGGGAGGTTCTAGGGAATGCTGAACATGGAGACTAAGGTCTGTTAGTGCCTTCACTTGTTCCATGTACACTGATTTTGCTAGAGTTTTCCCATCTTAACCACAGCTGTTCCTTGACAAATCTCTTACTGATCCTAAGAAGACTTTTTATTTTATGTATCACATCACTTCAAATCATATTCAGATTTGTAGTTCAATATTTTACCTGGAGGTTTCAAGTTGACTTTTGTCCTTCATAGCAGTTCTCTGCATCTCATTTCTGTGTGCATTCTAAGGCTCAGAAATTATTTGTTGCAAAATGAAACAGAGATTTCTGCTTCAATTGTAGTATTTAATTTTGTCTTACTAAATCATTGTTAATAGCCAATTTTCTGAGAAACTTGGGTTTCCCAGTCTGCTGTAGGTATTGTTGTCAGTAACAAAATTACATTGTCAAAGAACTTGTCATCAGAAGGCCAAATAAGTTTTAGTTTTATCTTTACTGACCTTAAGCTCTGCTGTTCTTTTCACTTTCTTCAGGTTTCAATCATATTTGTATCATATTTATCTTATCTGCAGAAATAGACAAAATACCCTACCCAGGAATGTGGTTGGGCAGACAGCGCATTTATTTCATTTCAGACTATGCAGCAGCTTTTCCAAATGTCAAAGTACTACTGTTTTTAAAAAACCACCAATGAGCAGTTTTCCTCTACTATAGAAAACTTTCACATAAAACCAAAACTGCCATTTCCTTATGCGTCAATTTTCCTTTATTTTATAATCATCTCTGTAAGTTTCTGCCAATACAAAAAAGACAGACACAACATTTATACAAAGCACGTATTCTTATTCCAAAACACTGACGCTGTACCAGTGCCTTTTTTGTTAGAACGCGGATGTATTCTACTTTTTATACACAGTATAAACCTCAGCTTCAGCAACAAGACTACTCCCAAATACCTAGAAGTCTCAAACCAGCACCTCTAAATTCTGATACATATTTTACATAGATACATATTCACAGTTCAAAATTCTCAAGTTAAATGCTTTTTTCTGTAGCTTATGAAGATTTTGACATGATTAATTATAAATTTACAAATTATTTAGTTTTTCGTAGCAAAATTCCATTCAAATCAAGGCCAATTTTCTGCAGAACCATTTTCAACAAGCAGGTTGTATGGATTAACATAATTTCCATATGCTCAGTAGCAACATGAAATGCTGACTGAGCAAAATAAATTTTTAAAGGTCTCAAAAATCAGTTTTTGCTTTTATTCACACAAACAAAGAGCCTCAGTGCTGCATAAAAGGAGCACTCTAATTTGTACACATGCAAATACTATTATGGTGCATCCTAGAGATTCATCCAACCTCTGAAAGAGGACCCTGATGGTAGTAAGGCAATTTCCACACTGAAAATCCTAATGCTGTTTGTACTGACTGACTGATTAGCTATCAAGGAGTTGCTTGAAACAGTGTTTTTCATTTGAAATGGTGTGAAAGTCAAGGGGTAGCATACTGAAATCATGTGACTGATGGACATGGAGACTCTTGACTTGGGAAGGTAGCACAAACCCTATTTAAGAGAAAGATCCTTCTTTGAAGAGTACATGCTCAATTCTGGCATAAACAGGGAGACCAGATGCTCTCAGATCTAATCAAAGCAGATGCAGGTAAAATCCAGGAGCAGCATCCACTTTTACAGCCAACAAATGAGAATATTGAATGATTAGAACTAGTTAGTAACATTTATAATTTTTATCTTCTCTCCAAGAAATAAAAAAAAAAAAGCCTAGCTTCTAATTAAATATAACACCTGCTCCCAAAATGGCATAATTTGTCAAAGCAAAGGTTTTTCTAAGTAGTGGGTAACAATGTATGAAGATGTGTAAATTTCTCATCCAAGTTATATAGTACTCAGCCTGATTAGGAGTTTGGGGTGACCTACCTGCCATCTCTGAGGCTTGAAGTAAAATGAGTCAAAACTCCTATGGAGCTGAGAGAAAATAGCACAGCACAAATCAATGTCACACAGCTGAATTCTCATCTGGTCCCAAGAACGGTCACCTCACACCTGTTGCCCAGAGAGAGATGCCCCTACCCTGTTCAGGAGAGTGCCAAGATACTAATCAGCTTGAACCAAAACCATGCCAGAGTCATGATTAATATTACACTTAAAGGAGGTAAATGACCTTACCCAGGTGCTTTGGCCTTACACCAGGATGGTCAATATATGTATGTTAGTTTTATTTGTGGCTGGTGTTGATGAAGCCAGCAGTGATGAAGCCAGTTAAAACTCCATTTCTAATGAACCCATTCAAGTTTTAGCAGTATCACCTTTGCTGTAATTGTATTCCTCCAGCATATCATCAGCTTTCTTTTTTTCATTTAAACTGCTCCTCCCAATTATTTTAATTCTATCACTTATTTTTTTTTTTTTTTTTTTTTTTTGAGCAGGTTTCACTTGCTTCTTGCTAGTTTACTAGGGAAAATAGAAGAGTTGGAAGGAAGAGAGGAAGTGGTGAGTTCATTAAGAGATGTCAGCCTGAGAGGAGCAGAACTCTCCTGCTCTGCTATTTAAACCTTCCAAGACAGGTTACAGTAATGCAATCTCTTTTTCACATTTAGACTCTCCTACTTTCTTGCAGGTCTCATTTTTATTGTGTGAGGCATTTAATCTCTTCCATCTTTTTCCTCATTCATAACCTGGTATCCAATTATAGTAACTATTCTTGCTTCCTCATGTCAGCTATATCTTTTCAATATTTATTATTTTCAAATAGTATCTCTTACCACAGACTTTCTTCATATTTTTAGCCTTAAAAAGCCAATTAAAATTCACAGGAGCTGATAAATCTAACTTTTCACTGTTTTTATCGATTTTCATCACAGTAAGTTTTTACATGCAAATATAGTCTTCAGCTTGATATTTCAGAGTTAGGTGAAAAACCACGGCCATTAGCAGTTTATGACTCCTACTGAAATTTGCCCCAGGTGAAATGTTTGATTCACTGTAGCTGATCAGAATGATTAAGATATCAAGTTTAAATAACTATTTTTTATGCTTCATTTGACATCTCAAAACTTGCATGTGTATCTGTTTTCAAGAGAACTGGCAATTCTGACACAGATAACTGCCTGGAGACAGTACCTGCTAACATATTTTAAGTAGGTACTAATTGCCACCTTCAAGTTAGATGAGCTTGCACAAACCAGTAATACCTCTAATTTAATCTATGTGTAATAATTACTTAAAACAAATACAGTTTATGCCATTTGAAAGGTGGTGTTTGGGCTGAAGGTTCTCACAGGGTAAGTACATTAAACCCAATTCAGTATCTTCTGTATCTCCCTATACTGCTGCATTTTCAAGACATTTGGAATTCCAATACACGGAGAGACTGATGTATTCCTAATGTGCAAAAAATGATAGCAATCCCGCTATTTTTTCCAGACCTATTTTAGGAAATATACAAGAAAGTTCCCAACTGTTTTCATTGTCAAGGGTGAGGGAAAGAAGGCATTTTGCAATTATTTTAAATAATCTGAGAATAGAAACAAGCCTAGAGACTGTAGCTAAGTGTCTTTGATTACACACTAGTCACTGACATACCTCTTTCCAATTAGATTTAATGCTCAGTAACATAATGTACAAAAATGAAAATACTTCAGAGAAAATACCTAAAAAGGTTATTTTAAGCAGTCAGCTCTAGTATTCTAATTTATCTGGTAACACCTGTATTTTAACAGGAAAAGAATCAAAATGCAAAAGCATAAACATAATATTATGACTTAGTCCACAGCTGGAGATTTTGGTGAGAAATAGAGAGACGGTCCTGACAAACAAAGAGAAAAATGGGCTTTTTATATATATGAAATATAAAGTGAAAATTTTTTGTAGGACTTTTGGTATATACACAAAATTCCTGCTACTGGCAGCAAACAGCAAATGTAATACACCAAGAAGAAAACAACAAACAGTATTTTAAAAAAAAAGTCACATACTGTATATTTTTTTTATTTGCATGGAGTTTTAAATTTGTTTTAGAAATGGTGACTTGACAAAACAACACAAAATGTATCTAAATTCCTAATTCAGGATAAAAAAGGCAAAATATTTCTTGGATTTGGTGACTATGGAAGACATAAACAAGAGTCTTTCAGTTAAGGTTTCTGAATGTTTCTGAAGAATGACTTCTACAACTAATTTTTTTTCCGGATATATATAGGCAATAAAGACTTCAATTGTCCCTTCAATGAGTTATTCTCTGTCTATCTTATCTCAGTTTCTAAATAATTCTAAAATAAGCCTGGAAGAAAATAATCAAGGTTAATTTTTTTTTTTTTTATTTCATTGGATGTGACATTAAAATATATTTCATCTCAAAGAAAGGTTTTATTTTACTCCACTTTTGTTTTGAAACTTTGGAAGAAAAAAAAGGAAAGGATTTGGGGCTTTTTTTCTTTTTCAGAAATCTGTAAATGAAGAAGCTGATGGTTTAGCCATTTGCCCATGGATTAAAACTATTTGTTGTGAAGATGACACATGATACTGTGCTCAGCTCCATATGTCAGGAAAACAATCTAACTACCCATGCAGTGTTTAGTACAGAGATCTTCTTCTATTGACAGTATTCCTGTCAATACTATGCCATTCCCTGAATAGACAACAAAAATTGTCTATTTTTCCCAGTGATTCTTTTAACAGTGCAGAGACATGTTGTTCACATAGGGATTCCTTACCTCTTGCAGATAAAAACATATCTGTGACAGAGAATAGCAGTAGTAGAGAGCCTCACTTTTGTCATAAACATCCCCTTAACACCTCATGTACTGACAGATTGCAGTGCTGGGAGCAAACATGCCCAGGGAACCCCTCTCACAACTCCCCTGGGGGATCACTCACTCTGGCTGAGGTCTCCAATATCTCAGCTCCTGCAAGAAGAGAATGACACAATTGGATGTAAATGTAGTCTCACAAACTGTAAGTTTAATTTGCCCCTCATTTTCTGCTCCAGTATTTTTCAGGAAAGCCAAAATTTTGTTCCATGCCAGTGTAATTTCACATGTTGAATGCAGACTTTTCAAAGATGTAGCCTAGAAGAATATTGTTTAGTGCTACTTAGACCTTTCCAGAAAGACACAGAAGGCCTTTTATATGAAAATTTCAATATTTTCCACAATTCCTATTTACTTTTTCCATACTGAAAGACGTCTCATACTGTTTATTCTTAAAATCTGTCTTTCTTTGGCAATCCATGGTTTCTATGTTATAAATTATAATTACTAATAAAATAAAATGCTTAAAATGAAAATGATATAAATCTGAGTGCTCCCAGTTGCTTCAATGCAGCATACTACAGCTCATAATACTATTTCTGTTACAGAGAGTTTGAGAAAAGTGTACTTTGTATCCGACAAAATCAAAAAGTCTTTATTTTGAAATAAGAAAGCAAGTCACTAGCATCTGAAAAATTGTAAAATGCAGTGTCTGCTACCAGCAATCTTCCAACTTTTTTTTACTAAAATAGCAATAAACACATTTATGATGCAGTTAGGAGACTATGTGAGTCACTTATTGTATCAACACAGGGCACATGTGTATAGCACAGGTGATATATCAGGGGATGTTAAGGGTAGCAAGACAGGCAAAAACTCCTCCTCATTCTCCATTAAGTTTGGTGCTGCATATTTTGCAACTAAAAATTATTTTTATAGTCATAGTTTTTCCTGAACTTCCTTAATTAGTGACTGCAGTTTCCTAACATGAGAGATTGCAGAAACCTGAAAACGTTAATGGCCTTAAGTACTGCAGGCAGACATATTCTTCCTTAATATAAAGAAGAAAGTTTCTGCAGAAGTTCAAATGTTGAGAGTCTGTAACAGGTCAAGATCTTTGATGCAATGGTTCAAAAGTATTTAAATTATTGAAATAGGTGTGAGTATACATTTATAATCATACAACAGTTTAGGGAGGCAAGACAACTAAAACTCACATAAACTCTTCCTGTTTAGAGCAGAGGAAACTTTCATATTAGAAGTGTGGAAAATAAGTTTCTATATCCATTCCTAAGTCTGAATCATCTTCTTCTTGAGGGTTTGTCCAGGGCTGTAGGTGCTGAGATAACAGCTCAGAGTCATGTTTGTTCTAGAACCAGAACATTAAAATAAAATTCACGTACACATTTGATCTTTCTGTCATCAATATTTGACTTGTGTCTAACTATTGACATTATAAAAAAATAGTAGCAAATATATATTTATTTTTAACTTTCATTTTAAAATGCTCTTTACATGAAAACAGATGAGAAAAAGCATTTCCTGCATCCACTCCTACTTTTTCCTGTTAATACAATGTGTATCCACACATGCTAACATTCTGGCTGTGTGATTCATCCCACCATGTTGCAATAATTGGTATGTTTTCACACTTTTCCTCCAGCATTATTGATTCAAATTCATCCTATTTACCACTCATGCCACTGGATAATGGGAAACTATAGGCAAGGAAAATGTGCTGCTGCAAATGGATTTACAGCCTCTCAGTGGACTTCTGGCAACCTTTGCTATATCTTCCAGAATTTAAGTTTTGGTAAAAAACAGAAAGTTCACAGAGCATTAAATACTAGGGAAAGCCTTCACTGTGTAAACCATGTTCAGAAGTGTTCAGAAGAAAACAATTTTTCTACAGAAAAATTCCTGTTCATCTTACTGCATTGTTAAATATAACAGTGTAATTACCGACACTGTTAACCAAAAAGCTGCTGATTGTCATAGCAGAACCAATAGGCTATGGCACTTATCCACTCTGACTAACTCTATTTGCCACTTCTGAGACACCATTCAGTTGAAAATGTTTCTTCAACATAACAGAAACTTTGGCTACATTGGTTTACAACATTTTACTTTTAAAGGCTTCCTTTTTCTTGTAGGAAAAATAACAAGAGAAGAATTTCAACTTTAGTCAGCTGGAAACTGCTGGTATCTCTTAGAAAGTTGTTCAGCAGCAAAGTATTTTTTCAGCTTATCACAGAATGGTTTGAGTTGGCAGGGACCTTAAAGATCACTTAAATCTAACCCCTCTGTCTTGGTCAGGGACACCTTCCACTAAACCAGGTTGCTCAAGACCCCATCCAACCTGGCCTTGAGTACTTCCAGGGATAGAGTATCCACAATTTCTCTGGGCAATCTCCTCCTGGTCTCACCACCCTCATAGGGAAGAATTTCTTTCTAATATCTAGTCTAAACCTATCTTCTTTCAGTTTAATGCCATTCCTGCCTGTCATGTCTTTACATGTAAAAAATAAAATTTGCCTCTCCAGCTTTCTTGTAAGTTTCCTTAAGGTAATGGAAGCCTGCTACAAGGTCCCCCTAGAGCCTTCTCTTTTCCAGGCCAAGAAGTCCCAACTCACTCAGCTTGTCTTGTCTTCATAGGTGTTCCAGCCCTCTGATCATCTTTGTGGCTCTGCTATGAACTGATTCCAACAAGTTCGTGCCTTTCTTATGTTTGGGGCTTAGCGTATTTTGACTTTCTAGCTTGTATTTTAATACAATCATAGCACAGAATTAGAGAAGAAGAGTCAGGGAAAAAAGGACATGAAATTCCCACAGAATTTCTGAAAGGCTGAAGAAAAAGATTTACTTAATTTCATGAAAGGGCCGTATTCTCCTGACATTTGCAAGGAACTACTAAGGGAATCTCTCCATCAATTATCGCGTATTTTTTATTAACTCTACACCTTTCCTGGCATTTAAAATTGCTTATGTTACCACAAATATTCTTGTATTCTAGGATACATGAAGAGACCCAGAGCAGAAAGCAGGAAGGAAATAAGTTCCAAATATTTCCACACACACCCCATTTGGGTTTCATTTGCAGTTTGGACTGTAATCAGTGTTTAAAAGCTCAGTCTTTGGCAATGCCATTTGTGGGGCAAAAGTATAGGGATGAAAATGAGACAGTGTGAAAACAAGAAGGATTTTAAGTATTTTTAAGCAAGGAAGGAGATTAATTGGGTTTTTTCCTTCTCTCCCTCTGGCCTGCATCAGAGATTTCAGAACAGTATATTTACTATTATTACTATATTTGTGAGACATATCAGAAATACAGCTAAAACCTCTTGAAGAAGTTTGGCGAGTGGCTGCTCACACTGATGTATTCTCTCTGGCCATAAAGTGTAGATATAAGTTTTAGAAGAAAATGTAAAAAACCAAAAAGCATTAGCACAGTGGGGCACCAAGACCCATCTCAGGGCTCTGCAGTAACAGAGACGAATAAAAATTATGCTTTTAAGGTAGCCAGAAATACAATTTTTTCTTACAGAGCTAGAGTTGCAGTGTGAAACTCCTGGAGAGGGAAACATGCTTCAGGGTGGTTAGTTCTGCCACTAAGAATATGCATCCATAGCATTTAAACAACCATGGATATAAATGAAAAAGCAGTATCAGTAACTTTACCTCCTTTTGGATAGTAAAAATGCCTTACCAGAAAAAATGAGACAGTTTCTCATTCTTTAGAGGCTCACAGCAAGTAATGAAGTAAGCTTTCTGTTAAAGAAAACTGGGGGAAGAGAGCTGGAAAGAGTGGTGACCAACAGGGAAGGATGAACACAACCAACTTCCCAGTTCCCAGACTGTGCCTCACTTTTCCCTGACTATCTAAAGTGACTGATAAAAACTTTGTCAGCCACGCTCACTTCTCCCGAGAAAGATATTTCATAGCTGTCTACAATAGCTGGTAGTTTTCAGGTGCTAGAGGTACCAGCTCCTTCTCATGGTACTAGAGGAATCCTAGGCAGATAGTTTAGTCTTTCACACAACTAAATATAGGTCAGATTTGATCACATTTGGTAACTGCCTGTATTAATCAGTATTAATCAGTTGATGTGTCTAGGGTGTTCTCTGACACTGAGCTCTGCTTGTATGTTATGACTTCTTGCATACATCCTTCAAAATTTTTTGCTCTCCAAAATGAAGTAGTAGCATTCAAATTGTTTGTAGGGAGTGGTCCATAGCCAGTGTTAATTACCCAGCTGTGCTCAGGAGTTGTTCAAGTAGTCCTGCTTGGTATAAATCAAAACTATGTCAGGTACTGTGCTAAAAATTTGTGTGGCAAGTGAAGTAACACAGCATGGGAGTCCTGGCACTGTCTAATTTTCCAGTACAAAGCAGCCCATATGTCTTTTTCCTTAATCTCTTTAGGCCACTTTAGAGTCTTGTGCTTTTTAATGGATGAACATACAACTGTAAGTTTTTGCCTACGAGCTATACATCAATCACTTTTACGTTAATTGCTGCTAGACAATGGAAGTCTGTATACATCTAAGTGTCAAGAGACAAGCAACCTGCTGAAACATTCAAGTAGTCCAAATCTACATTTAACTAATTAAATACCTAACAGGCCACAGAACACTTCTACCTAAACTAGTGCACCATCAGGGGTAAATGGTAAAGGCTCAGATCCAGCTCACCAGTATAAAAGTATCCCCCTTAGATGTCTTAGCATCATCTGGTTACACATTAATAAAACAAGAATCTATATTATATTAAAATATGTTTGCAAAGTTAGAATTCCATCTCTGGTAGATGTTTTTCATGCCAGTTTCAAGCTTACAAAAGTTTTATTTTAAATGAAGTTGAAATGAAAAAATTGGAAAAATCTTGCCAACAAAACACTGTTATTGGATTTGAAATGTCTCTGTTGCTAAATCTTCCATTACATTTTTAGTTTGCATCACCATGCAGTGACAACTGGCATAAAACCTGATGTATTTCCTTGAAATTTATGTCATCGGTAAAGAGTCATATCCATGAGCACTGAATTACAGCAACAATAACACATGCATTCAGTCTTGAAAAAAGTTTTTCTCAGAGAATACAAATATTCATGGTAACTTTCGGAAAAAATCAAATAAGAGTACTTTAGTGGCGATTGTAATTAATAGCAAGCATAAGGAGTGGTGAGAGTAACTCTGCAGGAAGGCTGGAAATTATTTTGGTTTTGGTTTTCTTTCAAAGCTGCAAGAAACCAGCAGGATTTACATTTCTACCAAGAACCTACAGGAGATACATTTCCTGTTGCTTTCATGCATCTGCTGTCATTAACAACAGTATCATGTTTGGGTGATACAGGCAGACACCAAGAAAAGGAAAGGGCTATGATGGTGACCCCAGTATTTTTCCATGCCAGTGAAATATTACTGTACAAACTGAGATGTGTCTTGGAATGTCTTGCACTCACTTCCTATGCCTGCCTCATCTCCTAATTTTGTTGTCCTGTCTACACAAAAACAAAGCAGTGACAGAACCTAAAAATGCCGGTTGTCGACTGTATACAGTACAGAAGCATATGCATTGTATTTGCTTCTGGTAGGTTTATTTTGATGTGATTAAAAAAATATATTTATTTGTATTAGTGTATTTCCCTGTAATTACTAGAAAGCTTATTCATATTAGCAAATATTCATATTTTTTCTTCTTTTGTATTCTTTTTTTCAGTCTTCATCATATATGATCTCAAAGTATTTATTTCTTTAAAAAATGCAAAAGGTACTTAAAAAATTTTCAAATAGTTCTTTACTGCTATAGTTTATACTCTACCACATGGTTTTAGTGAATCTAAAATAAAATAATAAACCAGAAAAAAAACCACAAAATCAAAATTAATTGCCTACAGCAGCCCAAATAACATATTGCATTACTGCTTATAAGCACAGCCGTATACCAAAATCAATAAATCCTGCTCTCACGGAACTATTTTATGTCAGTACACTTTTTTTTAAATATTAATTAATTATTTTTCAAGAAGCTTTCCATGTTAGGAAGAAATGTATAAAACCATTTAATCAATAATATGTTTCCCTTTGATGTTATCATAACTCCTTTGCTTTTATCAGGGTATGAAATGCTTATGGTTAAATAAAGCTTGCTGAATATTTATGTGATTTATCAGCTTAAGGCAGGAGCTTTCTTTTTAGAAAGTAAACTGAAGACTTGGGCTCTGATCCAGGCCAACTCATAAACATGTGGTTAATTATAAGCACAGAAACAATGTTCTTAAAGCCATGAAAAAAAAAAATTAAACACATTTTATTTCTTCTGTCTGCATCAAAACTTAAATTAGTAAGAGATGCCAGTCCTGTTCTGTCTCTTTTGGCTTTTTTCCTTCGCTTGTTACTTGGAAAACCAAACTATTCTTAACTGTGATATACTGTTAAATTCTATGGAGGAATAGAAAAGTTTTGCCAGTTCATACTGAGAACTGGGTAGACACCTGGAAACTTTATTTTTAGTTCTCTACACATCAGCTTGTCACCATTTTTCAATACCTAGTTTACACTATAATGACACTGTAAGTGGGAGCCTCAGTCACTGTCTCCCTGCTGACGAAGCAATCAAAATACACCTGTGTTCTACAGGGAAAAATGCAGCAGCTGATGTGGTAGCATTTTAACCTGCAAGATGGTGATAAACTAGCATGCTGTAAACATTTGAATTGGACAAACTTACTGTTTGCAAATTGAACATGAGTATGCAGGACACTGGCTCATTCATTCCTCTGTGTGATGACAGAAAATACAGTCCCAGGTAAAAATTTACGGTCATGCCTGGCAAAGAAATTCCAAGAATTTGACCTATGGGAAATACCTTCTTGACTACAACTTTGGCACTGATGATGTAATGATCATGCCCTGGGTGAAAAAGAGGTTTTGTTGTCTATAGGAAAATGTCTAACATCTTATCTCTAGTTGTTACCAATCTCTGATACTTTGTGCTGTCTTATCATGCTACAAAGTGAATAAAAGCAGAATAAAATATTATTGAACCTAGTAGCTGTCTAACCAAAGCCAAAAGCTTTAGATTAATACATTGTCACACATATCACATCTAAAACAACCAGGAGAGAGAGATGACTGTTAACCTCTCTTGGGTGGGGGACACCCACAGACTCATATGCTTTAGTCTCTGACATTATCATGATCTCTTACACATCCTACAGTTGTTTATATAAGCTTATGTTCTCCACTACAAAAAAACCAAACACTGGCTCTTTTTGATTTCAATCCCATGGACTGAACATGAAGTCTTTTTTTCTGTATGCCTGACACCCCCCTGTAACTAAAATATCTGAGTTCAGAAGTGATCAGCTAGTCATTGAGATCTTAAAAGGCTGTTTTTCTGAAGGGAAAAATAACACAAACTGTTGCTTGTTTTAAAGTATTTTATTTTTGGGTTTATGCACATTTCTTAAAGGAGTGGGAGAAGAATAGCTCATTTCCTTGAACTTTGTTAAAAACCCCCACATTTACAATTTGACTTGCTACCAATTTCATGACCCATTGTGGTCTCATAGCCGTTGTGACCATTTCTGCTTTTTTCAATTTTTTTTTTTTTCTGAGGAAAGTGTTTGCTTTTATTTTCACTCATTTCCCTCATGACATTAATGGATTCAAAGATGGTTCCAGTTTTCATTGTTTTAAACACTGTGTCCTAGACACTGCCTTAGCAGGTCAACAGCTGAGACCCTGCCAATCTGATCAGGGATCTGGACATGTCCCAGTGACACTAAACTAACATTCAGTTGTTCCCTCCTTTAACCCAAATATGGACTGCATCCAGTCACACTTGATAACAATAATACTATGTGAAATAATGTTACACACAAAAGAATTCTTAGCATATTCTTAAAGCTATAAGGTCAAATACTAGAAAAATTAGGAGACACCAGATATAAATTCACTGGTGTTTTTCTTTGTCATACTATCATTTTTTCATGGTCCACTGCCTCTTGATGCAAGCTGTGAAATAAACTAACCCAAGTATTATTTCACCCCCCCCACTCATAATGTGGCCCTCTGTCTAATACAACTCACACCATTAAAAAAAAAAATTAAATATCTCTTTAGCTTTTCTATGGCAGTGATCACTACAGTATCTGAATGTTTCATAAATATTAATAGGACTCTTCACAGCATTTTAGTAAGAGGAAGGGGTGGCAATCCTGTTAAATAAAACTGAGGGGAATTACAAAGAAGCACAATTTGAAATCAAACTTATTAACACAGTTAACATTAATGCATTTTCTATTTCCAGAGCAGTTCTTACAGACAGCAACTGCAGCTGTGAGCTCTCAGCAGTTCTGAAGATAACCTTCCCCAAGTTAAGCCTGCAGAAAATGATGGAGACGTAATTAACATGCAGTTTTAAAAACTTCAGCTTTCTATGGCTTAAAATATTGCCACAGATGTTTTGTAGTAGAGGTAGGAACAGGGTTCATTAATTAGGACACTATTTATTACTCTTAACCATCCTCTGACTACTTATTCAGTGAACCATTTCTGGTTTTGCAGGAAAAAAAGGACAATACAAATGATATTCTTTCATTCTCTAGCACTGATTCACACTGAAAACTTGCCCTCATCTTGTTGCCATGAATTTGACATAGTTATCATAGCACATGTATTCTTATAAAGACTCCATTCTGAACTTCTGTTCTGTCTTGAACTTTTGGCTCTCATCTCAGTCTCATTTTCTTCACAAAGAAAATTTTGATTTGTTTCTTCTCCTCAGACTCCTAATTTCTGGGTAAGGCTCCTTGGCCAGTCCACACTAATTTCCATGTTTTTTTGTGTCTCTCTCTTCTATCTCTGTTTTAGGCTAAAACATCTTCCTTTTCCTTACTGTAAGGGTGGAATCTGAGCAGGAGAAACAGGTTGGCATCCCCAAGCATGGAGTGCCAGAGAAAATCCTTTGCCTCAGGCTGACATCAGTGTAGCCCTGCCATGGTATCTTAGTCACTGAAATCTTAGAAGTCTTAGATGTCATATGAAACTTGTGGTTTTTTCTAAAGCTTCTTTACATCACAGAATTGAGATGAACTTTATCTGAGACAGAAAGCACAGTTCTGGTACAAATTCCAGATTCCAAATTCCTTACTCAAACAAGTACTAGATTGAAAGATTTCCAGAATTTATGCTGTGAAAATTAGTATGTTCTTTCTCCTTATTTATGGAAGAACACTTTTTCTGATTTTGTTATTACAAGAATAGAAACCAAAAATCCATCTGAACTGCCACAGAGGATTGTGACAAACTCTGTTTAATAAGGTTTAGATTTTTAAAGATTCTAGATTTTAAGATTAAAAATGACCAAAACCAAAGTCAGATAGCTTTAATGGGAACATCCCTACTGATTTCAATCATACTACTTTTAAAGAGATTAATTTTAATTCTTTTCCACCAGTACAGATGTTGCCAGCCTCATGTTACAGATTCATATGATGTAGAAGAAAAAACTGAAGCAAAGATCATCAGTGAAGATTCCTAGGCACAAAGCACAACTATTTTGTTGTACCTGACTGCCAATTAAAATAAAAAAATCAAACTCTAAATCAACTCTGTCATCCAGTACTTTTGTTACTTAACTGTGTTATGACAACAGGCCTACTGCCACCTAACCTGGCCAAGTTGGTTAAAGCTCAGTGTCATACATACAATATGCTGGCTATCTACCAGACCTTTGTCAGAGTATCCCTGCAAGCCCAAGGCTTGCACAGTTTCCTCTAGGAACTGTAATTTGTACAAAAAGCATTGCTTCTCATTTATTCTTTAGTGAGGCTCAGGAAATAGATCTGCACCTCCAGTAAAAGCAGCAACCAACCACCTCTCACAATGGGAAAGGAGATATCAAAGGCAAGAAAGGAACATCCAATATTTTAGATCTAGCACTATGTTTTCTACTGAGTAACGTTGTTGCACCAATGAACAACATTGTGGATTTTGTTGTTTTGCAGGAAGGCATTATTGTTTCTGTGCTTTATGTTATTGTCAGTCTTGCAGCACTTAGGTCTTCTTGTGAAGGTAGTTTTTAGCCCCTGCTGTGCACATTGCCCTACAGGCTTTTTGTTCTTTTGTCACCTAGACAGGCATCACCTGGTTCTTTAAATTATATCACACTGGCAAGCAATTTAAAGACATTCCTAAAAATGTATATAACCTTTGACTATTTTTAATGTATTCCAATAATTTCTATTTTCCCAATAATCTCACTAATACTAATGTAGTAATATTCTCATAGTATCAAAATCCCATCTTTTCAAAAAATGTTAATACATCATCTGTTAGTTTAAAAGGTGTCATCCTAATACTCATTTATTTAGGCAAACAGACCTTAAATTATTTCCAATTTAGTATTAAAAAAAACATTTCAGGAAGTATTTTCACCATGACCAAATTACATGAGCTCTACTTTTTTGTTTCTGCAATTAATAAAACCATAGGATTTAATAAAAGACTCATGCAAGCTGTGGGAGAAGAGAAAGGATAAATTGAAGACACAGCATATTATATATTTTCCTAGCATTTCTTTAAATTTAATGAAAAATTAACATTTCTATTAATTATTTACCTCAGAAGTTGTTGGTGTTAAGGATAGTTTTCCAAAGCCTATATTTATAGGAAACTAACATTTCATGCTGTAGCTATGAAATGCTGCCATATGTGCTGCCTTTTGTAGAGAAGTTATCATCTATCTCAGGAAACATTTGTTAAAATGTAAAAGAAATACAATTTAATAGACTTCAGCTGAACCCATATTTAATATTCTCTTTCAATTCTTTAGCATTCAAGCTTTTATGCCAGCTACATCATTATGTGAATGCCTACCCATTCTGCATTATTCAGCTGTGTATTAAAGTGTTGGACTCAGCCCAATGGACTTAAACCATCTAAAACTTAGGTGTTTGGCCTAAAAGGGTCACCTGACCATGCAGTCACACCTAGTCACCATTTAGTCATTTAAACTCCCCCAGAGGATGATTCACCCCCACCCTCAGATTGCTATCTAAAATAGAAAGGATGAATTGTCCTATGAAGGTTCCTACTGGTGGTAAGTTAAAACACTTGCAAACAATAATTTGTTTGTTTTGTTAAGTTTCCCTCACAATTCAGCATTGTGGTTGCCAGAAGTGGTCAGGAAAAGCACACACAAGAGGGATTCTCCTCTCCTCCCCAGTGTAGGACCATGTAGGTCTGATTATCCATGACAGTCAATGAGAGTTTCTGAATACCGTGGTACCTCACTGGCTGATGCCATCTTTTTTTTAAGCTCTATCTTTTTCCTTCCTAATATTTTGTTATTTTAAAACAGTTAATGTCTGTTTTAATGTGGACATAGACAAGGGATGAAGGTGAGCTGTTGATAATAGAAGGTAACGAGCCTACTCAATGTGTGATGAGAACTGGAGTCAGAGGACAGATTTATGGTATTTGATTCCACAGTAATTAGAATTAAAGCTCATATGCCTGAAAGTGTGGCAGTACTGACAAATAAAGAGGCATGTCTCTGGATAGCCTATATCTATTTGGGAAATTTTGTTTTGGAATTCAAATATAGTGAAGCTAGGGATTTTATTTTCACCTTTTTGTGATTGAAAGTAAACCCAGGTTGCAGAGGTGCAAGTGTGTCAAACATATAGAGAGGTACAGAGATATTTAGATAGCAGGAAACTTACCACCTCTCAGCACTTCTAATTGTGTCTGATTTTCAGAGTTTGAAAATCAGAGTATTTTTAATATACATGTGAAAATAATTAATATATGAATATTTTAACTGACTAATGAAAGACTGATTATCTGCAAGAACTTAGCTGAAACTCATGAAAGAATAATGGTGCTAGCACTTCTTTGTTACCATGGCTGGAAACTTTCATTATGAACATCTGATACTACAAGTACAAAAACTGCAAGCTGGATAGACATAGTAATTAAATAAATGAAACATTTTTTTACAGTATGTATTAAAGATATCTGATGAACAATTGAAGGATTGATGCAGATCACTTATTTGAGATGTTTATCTAGTTCAGCCTGTTCAGAGCTGTTTGTGGCCACAACGTACAGAAAAGTGCATTTTGGTAATTTCAATAGGTTAAGGTATTCAAATTACAAGGGGCTTATAAGTTTCAGTGTCTTTCTCTGACCTAGACTTTCAAATAAGTTTCTAACTTCACTTCTTTCCTTAAGATTACTTAAAATTTTTCTTGTATATTCAGAACCTAAAACATCTTCAATTTCTTCATGGTCTTTCCACAGTCCTGTCTACTTTGCAAAAATTTCTACTAATCTCCAGTAAAAATAATTGTCTTGAAAAAGACAATTCCCTATCCAGCTCTAAATTGAATCTTCTCAGTTTAAGAATCTCTTTTCCGTTTCATGTCCTTTTGTAGTAGCTATTGAGTTAAATTTTTTATTCTCTGGATCTCTCATCTGCTTTGCTTTGATTTCGTTAAAGAGGTTAACCTGAATTGAGGAACAGCTGAGGCTCATCACAATGTGTCAGGGCTATTGTTCTTAGTTGAAAAAGAAGAAGAAAACAGAAAAGAAAACAAGCCATGGAAGTCACTGGAAGGAAGGGGATTGGTGACCAAGTAAAAGCTTATATAGAAGCATTCTCTGAGGGATTAATATACAGTACAAGAAAATCAACTATGATAATTTTAAACTTGAAAATGTAAAGGGGTTGCTAAAGAGAATGACAAAGGAATTGCAAAGGTTTGTTCTTTCCCACCTCAAAAGCTTTGTCTTAGCTTGAGAGGGAGATGGGGGAGAAGCAGACATGCTTAATCTTAGGTGTTAGAGTTATATCCCAGGATTTATGCTCTGTCTTTTAAAATCTAGCTTATTTCAGCAATAAAACTAATAAAGGACCTCAATTCCTAAAAGTGATACTGAAGAAAACAAAAGAAAAAAAAAACCAACCTAATTAAGTCTTCCTTTGATTTTTTTATTTGGTTTTTCTGAGAGTCTTTTTGTGCATTTTTTTTGCTTTTTGGTTTTTGTTTTTTTTTAATACCATGAAATAAGCTAAAAAACTCACTAAGGGAAAACATTTGTATATTTCTAGAATTTCTCTCTTAGAGCAAAAATAAATAAAAATCTCTCCTTCTTCACTTGTGCTCCCTAAGTAATATATTTTTTACTTTAGAACAAAATAGCATTTTCATTTGACTGTTTCAGTTAATATCATGATCTATGCCACTGCCAACTTATGCATTGGACTCAGAAATTACTCGTGACTTATTAAAAAAAGGTTTTAAAGAGTCACTGTTAAACTGAACTAACTACATACCATACCAAGTGAAATTCACCTCTATTCAAAGTAATAAAGTTTTAACAAAGTGATCAAATAGAATCCTAAGTGTTTGCTTACTGTGAGTCCATAAGATTTTATATTTCTTGCCTGAAAACACTTATCATTTAAATGCTAGACCTTTTGTTATACAGAAAGGACCAGAAAATCTCATTCATGACCATCAAATAAGGGTTCAGTTCCTGGGTACCTGGACAATCAAATGCTGCTTCATTAGGTTTATAATTACTAGTGACTGTCTCCTTATAAAAAGCCACTGGTATTGATGTGCCACTTGAATTTATGAGCATGTACATCAGCAGTACAAGCTGCAAATCAGTGCTACTCTTTGATTGGAAAGGAATTTTAAAAAACAGTATGTTGAAGAACAAAACAAGCTTTTTCTTACTCTAGGCAAAAACGTTCTGGATTTTTATTTTAGCAACCTTGTACTGGATTCACTGGGAGTTCTGATTTAGTTAGACCAGCACCCAATAATGAACTGGAGTTACTACAGAAGGACCAATTGGGAATTAGCACCCAAAACAATGGCCACATGTGGACACACCTGACAACGCAGCACAATTCAGTCATCTGCTCAGTCAGACATAGAAACTAAACATGAATAATTAAAGTTAGAATGAGCTACTCACCTTACATCCATTTAAAAGTCGTATGAGAAATATTGGCATTACCTAAAGGGATTCACCTCATCCAAGAGGCATCTGAAATATGTGCAACTAAATGCTTTAGAAGGTGCCTACTTCTCTCTTTCTCACAGGCTGGAATGATTAGTTCAGATTCTGATGTCTTTTTTTTATGTGCCTAAAGGTGCATGAGATTAATGCCATTCTAAGCATTTCTTTGCCTAAATTCCCAAAGGGATCTGATTGGACATTCCTTCTTGGAGCATGCCTAATCTGTACTGACAGTTTTAAACCAAGTGTAACTGGGGCTGACTCATGTTTTACCTAATGTCTTAATGACTAAAACAGTGTAAGGTGCCTGTGACAACTCACCCATCAGCCTAAAATTTTCCACTTTGCAGGAAGTTATCCTGACCAAAATGCTGTGGGCTGTATAAGAATGAGAAACTCATGAAAAAGGCAAATATTGTGACCATTATACAACTGGTTAAGTTGCTCCACTAAGCCTCTCATGTTAAAACAATTGCTTCCACAGTTTAATATAATAGTCATTTGACTAGAGGATGAAAATGAATCTAAAGTTTGGTATAACATACAAAACCAGAGAGAAAAAGGAGGAGTCAAATCTAGAGGTAGATAAATACATGGGGCATTATGTAAACAGAGGCGCTTGGCTCGAAGCAGATATATTCTTTCTTTACTGTGAGATCACTGAACCTTATTTTGATTTTGGTCAGCTCATAGTCATAACTCTGGAAAAAGAATATTGCCTCTGCGCCCTTTTTGGAGCAGTTCCCACTTTGCCCGGTCAGCTCCGGACGCAGCAGGCTGCGGGGCCAGCCTCCGGAATCCGGGAGACCAGAGGTCTGGCTCGTGGGTCCTTCCACAGGACCGCGGCAATAGAGGCAGGTGGTGGAAGAAGGAGGCAGGCTCAATTGTGGATGAAATCCGGAAGGTTTATTGTGTCTCTGAACAGGAGACCTCGCCCCCCGGGGGCGTCCAGCAATGAGCAACCCTGAGCGCGCCTGCCAGGGGTTTTATGGGGGGTGGCGACAGGGACGGGATGACAACGGCATCGAATCAGGGAAGGAAAAGGATGGGTCTGCGGGATGAGGGACACACAAGGGAACCTATCTTGGGAAAGGAAGGGAGGGATCCTCCCCCAAGACCAATCACTCGACGCCCCTGCCAGAACTTTCTAGAAGCTTGGGAGGGGTGCCGGAGCGATTGGCGGGGGTCTGGGAGGAGACAAATAGAGAAAGCAGGGTTATGAACACGAAACCAGGAGGGTATAAACTGGGATGGTACAGTAACACGAAACCCAAGGGGGAGACCCGGACTGAACCAAACAAGACACACTCCCACAGAATATTTAAAAACAAATGTAAAAATTTTTTGTAATGACTGCTACTCACACTCTTGAGCCTCAGGCTATAATTTGCTATTTGATTTTTATTTCATATTTGTCTGTATTTTCTTAGGAGTCCACCAAGCGTGTCCCAAACAACTGTTTAAAGCAGATGTTGCTCAGTGCATTTATCACAGTAAGGGGGCAATGATCTGACTTTTAACAAATGCTGTACCCTCTGTAAACACTTTACAATTATGCTCATGAGTAAAAAGCTACTTGGAACTGCATAGACTTTTTTAGGGCAGCCTGCTGTCCTTTAAGGTAATCTTACTTCAAGGTGCTTATTAAAAAAGCTAACAGAATTTGATAGAAAATGTAGTCTGATGCCTATCTTTTGGTAAAAAACCTGTTTTCAAAACCAGGAAAAAGCAAGGATTACTAAAGCATTTTATAAGATGGATCATTTTGAAGCTCAGATTTTGAAGCTCCCATTCTTTCAAATGTTTTATGTTCAAAGACATGGTGACATGCTTATAAGATATGTACATGATAGTAGAACCATACAGGTTTTAGAGTTTCAGATGCCAAAGATCCACCAAGTTTTTATTTCTTTTATTTTTATTCACTTCAAGAAAAAAATAACTCATCTATATTAACTGAAAACAACCATTCTCATGTGGATTATCAGATTGTTGATTCATTAGGAGGAGATCCTAGTAGAATCTGGTATATTTCTGGAAGACATGAAGTATAACCTGACTGAATTCAGGAACTTAGGTTCAGTGATGGATAGCTGAATGAAGCAGAAATGATCTGTAAAAAACAGGATATAAAATTAGATGATATATTCGTCTTTTGTGGTATTAAGCCTTTCCTCTACAGGGGTGATGTGGCAGCAGCTTTGTCATTTCTTCCATTTTGAATTATTATTATTTCCAAGGCTCTTGTCATAGCTCGTACCTATGAAACAAGAATGTCCTGATGATCAAGGTAATGGATTTAACAGGTGACAATGACATTGACTTATTTCAGAATCAGTCTGAGACTGTAAGTGTGTGGAAGTGTTTGTAAAAGAGAAATTGATATATTTGCTTGTTTTTAAAACTCTTGAGGCTTTTTTGGAACTGGGAATTAACAAAAGGAAGCAGGTAGAAAAGGAATAACGCTGGATTATTAACCTTTCTAATAAGCGCAAAAAAATTGAAGACACTGCAAAACTTCTTTTCAAAACAAGTACCAACCATTGAGAGTATCTAGTTTTATTTGAATGACAGCATCCTTCTGCAAAATATTTCAAACCAAAAAGGATTTTAAAGTACAAAATAGCACCTAAAGGAAAACAGGAAAATTTTGAAAAATCCATCATACTGAAACTTTTTTTCTGCATGAAAAACTTTTGTAATCTGTCACAAAAGTGGTGAGAAAAAAAAAAAAAAAGAAGAAGAAAAAAAATCCTCCCACTAACTTGTAGATGTTCTGATATACTGCCATATCTTAGGGGGAAAGTATATTTTTTGCATTTTTTAAAATATTTTAACTTCTTTTATTTCTAGGACAAATACAGCAGAAACTTATTAACAAATAAATGTATTTGTTAGTATTTACCAATTCTTCCTCAGACTATTCTACTGAATACTTGTTCTGTCAATTGTGCAGCTTGTGATTTTTTCTGTGTGTGCATAGAAAGACAAAAGACTGAGGTAGCCCAGCTGTAACCAAGGGAGTCCAAAATCTTTTAGGTTTCCCTACAAGGCATTATTCATATAGATGCATACAGTTTTATGCTTAATTAAGCAAATACTTTGGAAAAAAAAAATTGGATTAGAATGTCCTTGACTAAGGGTTCTCCTGGATAAAGGAAGGAAAATAAACAAAGATGTGGAAACAAGGAAAGACAGAAATAAATTAAGAGGATGCAGTTTAAGAGCTTTTCTTCTTTTCAGGAGTGATATTTATGAAGAAAGCAAAATTAGGAAATCTGGAGGTTCATTGGAAGTCTGCTTCATGAAATAAGGAAAAACTGCAAAATGGTGAGGTCACTGGGAATCTAAAGAACTACTTTTGACTTTTTTAGGAGGCATTTATTTCACTATTTCACAAAACAGCAATATTATGTATCTGACTTTCCTCTTGGAAACTGCATATGGCTTTTTGTTTAGCCAGTTCCTTGGCTCTTTCAAACTAATCTCTAGCTTCCCAGGGAGCAGTTGCTCGGTTTCCAACCTTGGCCATGGTGTTCATGGCCAAGCAGGACAGCAAAGATGAAACACTGTCTTCATTGAAGCTCTTGCCTTGTGATTTGCTAAAGTATCTCTGCAATTAGGCCATCAGCCTCAAGGTTGGAATGAGCAAAGTAGAGACACCGGGCATTTGAGGAACATTTGAGCATATGACAGAAGTTTTCCCTAATCTTGGAAATGTATTTCAGGTTCACCTTGTTGAAGGAATTGACTTATCACAGGTTTCTCTTTGCCCCATTCTGGGAAGAAAGTACCTGCTACATCAAGTAAAAAAAGGAATGATGGAAGGGATAGCAAACAATTGCCATCTGACATGTATCAAAAATAAAAACTGTGGATTTTAGTACTTATAAATTGATGTACACATAAATGTAGAATTTAAAATGTTCTGATATATCCATCAGGTCCCAAGGACTGCTTTGATTTTCTCTATTTGCATTTGCTAATTATCAGGTGAGAGCAATATATTTCTTAAAATAAGGAAGGGCTATTGAATTTGACTATAACCTTAAAGAAACACCCCCACAGATGCCCTTTATAATTTCAGTTTTAAAATAAAAGAATATGTTCCTTTGAACTGGAACCAGCTGGATGCACAAAATTGTGTATAATTTAAATGATAAAGCCATTTTACTAGCTCTTACTTTTAGAGATGTAATTCGAATACCCAGGAAATCAATATCTGCTTTGTTACATGATTACAACCAAATAATTGGAATATCAGAAGGGCAGTGAGCCATAGAGCCTTTGTACTGAACAAATAAGACATTATAATGACGATGCTTTGAGTACAAGTGCAGTTCTCAATTGAATTGTGTGCAACTTTAGAAAGTATTTTTTTAGCACTCTACAAAGATTATAGGTGTGTAAAACTGAACACCTGAAAACAGCAGTGACACTTTGGTGTCATCAGTTGTTAAACAGAACTTCCCATTAGTTACCATAGTACTGCTGCAGACAAGCCACAGAAACTCCACTCAGGGAGGAATATTATGCAAAATCAAGCCAAAGTGACAAGACTGATTTTGGACAAGTCTGAAGGCTGGAAACAAGCTGCTACTTTTTGCAAGCTAGGAACAATGCTTTACAAACCCTGGTTCCTCTGAAAAACAGAATAAAAAGACAGGATCTGTATAAGGGAAATACTTAATTCATGTTTTCACTTGTGAAGAAAAAAGGATTCTCCCTTATGATATAAAATCAGGAGAATCTGTAGGTGAAGCACAAGTCAAGGTTAATATAAATTATGTATCTGCTACTTAGTTGCACGGCAGAGCAAAGGAAAAAAACAGGCTTTCTCATCAAAGAATGACTGCAATATTATTTCAAAGATATTCACTCTGATTGTAGGATAATAGTTTTAAAACTGGAGTGAGCATGAAGGTTGAGCAGCTTACTTAATGAAGCGCTAGCCTTTCATCCCTAGCAGTATAATTTAAATCCATCTTTCAGTCCTAAGTAAAATGAGTGGCCTCATCTTTGTCCCTCATGGACAGTAATACACATTATATAGCCAGTGCATGTAATTTGACACAATTTAGTACAACCAGCAGCCATTTTGTCAGTAGAGCACCATGCTTCAGCTGTCACAAAGGCTGAAATAACTATTTTTAAATTTTTTTCCAATACAGCAACTTTCAAGCGTACTTACGTTTTTACTGAAGAGTCTGTAATAATCCCCACTTTTTCCCACTGTAACCCGCAATCCAGGTGTGATTCCTTATCTCCATCTTCTGTATCAATTCCACTAAAATCCAGATTTTAACAATCAAGTTTGTGTTATATCTATTCTTTCCTTTAAGTATCCAGAGGATTTCACTTTTAGATCTAAAACTCCTGACATCTTATGTACAACATCAGTATCTGCTTTTGAGAATTTAAACAAGGTGAAGGTAGCATTGAGTGAAATTTTGCAGGTAGACTTGTAGCTGGTTTTCAGTTACCTAATCTGGAAAACAGCTTGCTTCTATTATTAATTTCAATAATATAAGACATCTTTGTGTATTCATAATTTACAGGGATGAATGTGAGATTACATGAAGATGTCAACCTAAAATTATTTTTTCAATATATACAACAAATAGTTGTGTCACATTTTGTGTGTGTCTTTCCAAATAAAGTGACCCAACAAACACTTATGTTTAGAGACTCCATAGGCAAATCTATGAGATTTGGAAGATTTTCACTGTGAAATCATCTAGTGACCTAATGAGTGATAGTGACTACAGACAAAGTGCCCTTTGTCAGAATATAGGTGAACTGCTTTTGACATTTTGCTCAATATTTCACTTGCCATGTAAATCACTTATGAAGTTAGGAGTTTTTTTCGTAAAGAAACACTAATTCATTCTTATTTTGTGTGGTGAACATAGATCTTCAGTTCATGTCAAGTGGTTTTTACTGTTTGTGCATAAGTGTAAAGTCAGAATATCAGTCGCATTCAGCCTCATTAACTTGGATTAAGATAGGTAATATATGTAATTCTCCTTTGAGAGCCTCAAGAGGAAATGGCTTCAAGCTGCACTAGGGGAGGTTTAGGGTAGATATGAAGAAGAACTTCTTCACCAGAAGAGATGTCAACCATTGAAACAGGCTGCCTGGAGAAGTGGTTGAGTACCCATCTCTGGAAGTACTTAAGTCATGTAGATGTGGCACTTAGGGATGTGGTTTAGTGGCGGACTTGGCAGTACTGGGTTAGTGGTTGGACTTGATGATCTTATGGCCTTTTCTATGCTAAAAATACTATAATTCTTAATTTCTTCACATGTGTGCATATGTGAAGATGAGTTCTTACTCTATTACTCCCATAATTTAGTGGGAAATTTTCTATGTAGTGATTGTATCAGTGGTTCCTTCCATGTAGTGTGCAGTCTGTACCTTTTTTTTTTTCTGAGTCCTATCAGAAGCTTTTGTTCTCTTCTGCATAGTGAAAGGTAAGGTTGTGAAGCAAAGAACAGCAGCCTCAGTCAATTAAATCCTACATCAGCAAAAGCAGCTGCAAAAGCAGCTACACAAGCAGAGAGTTCGACTCTGATTAGTATCAAAATTATTTTAAACACATTTGTAAGAAAAATAATTTATAGTAAAGCATTCATAGGTTAGCCAAATCTGACTAACTTAAGAAGGATTGTACTGGTATATTCACAAGGATAATCAATTTTTTTTTTTAAAAATTATTTGGGACGTTATCTCCAGTCTGATCCTGGCACACAATAAAGACCCATCTAAACCCTGAAAGGACTTATCTTTTTTGATTTGAAGGTACAAGATAAATGCATTTTAAAAGACTCATGGTAGATAATGTATTTAGTATTTAAAAAAATATATATCTAGTGCTTTTATTTTATGCTCATACACTGTAAAGTACACTTATGTGATCTATAATTAAACAACCTCACCAGCAAAAGTCATTTTATCACAAAAGGAAAAAAAAATCTCCTCCTCTCTTAAGATTACAAAATATCCATGTCTGTTTACTTTTAAACTGTACCTCTTGTGTTAGCCAATAAGGTTTTAGGCCTTCTTTTGTCTAACTTCAATCCAATTTACTTGCAGCTATTTTCATGCAGACGACTAAGTCAGAAAGAAGGGAGAAGCTGAAACATTATCGATTCTTAACAACACGATACTCCGCTGTTGTAATGCATCAAGATACATTTTGTTTAAATAATAATGACTTTAAAAGTGTGTTTTGTGTGAGAGTGATGGTTTCCTGCACTCTGTCCAGTTCTGGTAATACAGAAGTAAGGTTTAAAATTACCTGGAATTTGATCACTTCACTGGAAAATAGGTGTGTGCATTCAGAATAATATTTTCATTCATTTCTATCCACAAGAAGCTTTCTTCTGCAAAAATAGTACAAAACCCTGTTACTCAATAGTACTTTATAACAGAAAAATGTGTTTTCTTGGGGCAAGTTGGAGGGACCTAAGGATAAAACAGAGAACCCAAGAACTGGATTATAACTTGACATGGTACTTAAATTCACTCTTCTAATAAGCCTAAAATACCACATCAAGGAGAATTTCAAAGACTGCCTTTTTACAAAGTCAGTACAGAAGTCTCTTTTTCTCAGTCTCAAAAGATTTCAAGGGCAAAAAGGCCAAGACATGAACACTGTCTTGTCTGCAGAATTCACATCAAACATAGCATTTAGGAACAGCTTTCTATTCCATGTTTTATGAAAGAGATTTAAACAGCCAGTGGTTTAGATTCCATTTAATTATTAAAGAAGACATTCAATCTTGAGTATTTTTTATGAAATCCTTTTGACAGAAGGAGAGCCCACTGAAATTCACTGATTATCAGTTTAATATTTGTGTACTGTGAAAAATGACTTTGCTTTGTTGATTATTACTATGCAATCGTGATTTTTCAAAACAACACTTTGCTTGGTTAGCCTTAAGGAGGAAGCTGCAAGGTTGACACCAGTTGTTACCTACAGGCCTAGAGTGCACTGATCTGTAAAGATATTACCAAAGAAAAATCTATATGATTCTATTAAATTAAAACTGATATCTACCTCATCATCATCATGAAAAGAAAACAGAAAAGGCCATGGAAGCAAATATCTCATTATCAAGTGTGACAAAGATTTAATTGCGGTAATTTTTCAAGAATATTTGCTTACTGGGCTGTGGCTTTTATATGTCTCTGATTCTTCAAATATTTAAAGTCTGTGTTGCCTCTACAATAAATGAGCAATAAGTTCAGCAATGTCATCACACAACTTTTTTCCCTTTTTTCCCTCACATGAAGGGGGAATGCCCAGATTCACTGGAGCAGAAGCTGTTCTTTGTTCCGCTCAAGTAAAAGCTGTTGCAGGAACAGAGTTCAGAGCTGTAATCCAACCACATTTTAATGCTAAATTTCATTGAAAACAGGAAGCAGGTCTTGGAATTCTGAAACTATTTCTTTTTAGATGCAGTTCTTGTGTTTCTTGAATTAAAATAAATAAATAAATATTTAGGATACCCATGAAGTTGTAATACTGATTTAGTAAAGAAGTATGATAAAAACTTTGTTGATTAAGTCCTCTAAGTACGCCTCCACTAAGATGTGATGAAAAATGGAGATGTAGTCCAGCAAATACACGTCCACATAGTGTCAAGATGGCCTGAGTTCTTTAGTTACATTTATTAAAATAATCATTAAGTTAGTGGGATCAAGGGTTAATTACTGCTTGTTGATATAAGAATGCTAATTTTATCAGATAGTTTGCATTATAAATATTGCATACTTTTATAAACATAGAGATTTATAATTATAAATTTTATGTATAAAGCTGCAAGTTTATAGTTACAATTTTTGTTTTTGTTGCCTATGCCCAAGTTTCTCTACTCCTTTCCCTTCCCTTCCCTTCCCTTCCCTTCCCTTCCCTTCCCTTCCCTTCCCTTCCCTTCCCTTCCCTTCCCTTCCCTTCCCTTCCCTTCCCTTCCCTTCCTTTTTTGATAAAATATCAATACCAGTGTTTCATTTACCAGTATTAGATTTACAATCCTTTTTCTACAGGGAAAGGAAAAGCAGTTTTTCGATGGTTCCCTAAATTTGCTGTGTATTGCATGTACATTTATTGTAATTCTGATGTATACTTAGTTTCTTGGTAATTTTCATCAAATAATGTCCCCAGACATAATTCAAGCTGAGCCTTTATGGCAAATCTCGGATCTGTGTGCTTTGCTTTGTTTTGTTTTGTTCAGTCACTTAATGACAGAGCATACCTTCAATTGTCTGTGAAGTGCAGGGTATTTCCAGAAGGCACAGCTGATTTTGCTTTCCCTACGCATAGCAGTTAAAATAGATTGCCAGCTAAGCTGGTGTGTCTTCAGGTGCTACTTCCATGACCATAAAGAGAGTTAAAAATGTCACAAGACAAAGTGCTAAGCAAATGCATTATTTAATGTGGATCCTCAATATGAGACTCTCGAGCGAAAAGGTTACACACATGGAAGGCCATTCTAAAGCCCCCAGGTGGACCGGCCAGAGGAATCCTTCTTGAATGGTCCCTTGAATGGGGAGCTCTGGGGATTAAGTCCTCTCTTTCACTTGGATAAGGTCTGGCAAAGGAGCTGACTCCAGTGGAGAATGTCAAACCTGTTGGAGGTTACTTTGTGTTGCAAAGCAGCTGCATAAAAAGAAAGTTAATTCTCAGCTCCCCAGAAGTCATCTATACTTAGTTTCAGGAACATAAGCTTCATGTGGCCAAAGGCTAATGATAAAGTAAAGACATTTCCCAGATGAAAAGTAAAGGGCACAAACTATCTGCCAATAAAAATGAAAAAGAGTGAAAAAAGCTTAGAAACTTAGAGAGGTTTTAGTATTTCTATGAAGTCTGTATAGTTTTCTTTTAGGAACTTGCATCCAAAGAATTAAGTATTGTTTTGTCTCCATTGCTAGATGTAAGAGAAATACAATATTTTTTTTAAGCAAGTGAAAATGTTTGTCTTTTTAAGCTTTTTCGGTGTAATAATGTGCAAGAATCTGTTACAAATGAGAAAATGATCAATAGTAACAGCAATGTCGAGTCTCATAGTTGTGTCTTAAAATGAAAATCAGTCTCCATATAGAAGAAAGAGCTGTCAAGACAATTCTCCTCTCTGGCTGTGGAATAAGTACATAAATAAGATAAAAGCATTGTAAAAAAATAAATTCAGTCCAACAACCATGCAATTTATTCTTAAAGTACCATAGTGAATGCAGAATTTTACTACCCTAAGCTGCCATATAAATGAGTTTAAATCATATGGCTATCTTCAAGATTAGTAGAAAATACTTCTTCATGGCCAGTTAAAATATATGTTCGTGCATGTGTGTGTATATAAGTACACATATTATTTCTAAAGTGATAAACAGCTCAAACTCATAGTATGAGTTAATTATGTTGATTCTCATGAGCCCAAGGAAGGCAAGTGAATAAACGATGAAATGTGAGGAATAGAGAAGGTAACAGGCATGATGGAAAAGAAGGAGGCAAGAGATGTGATTCTTTAATTTAGGAGAATCTTCTATACATAACATTCTCATAAGCTGATGCAGCCTAAATTAAATTACTGTAAAGTAGGTTATGATACTGGATACTATTTCTTTATATCACTATATATCACTGAAATGGTATAGGAAGAAAAAGACACTGTTTCATAATCTGCAAGTCTGGACAATGTATTTTCTGTGGTTACATAAAAAAGAGTTGTGGTTCACATGCCATGTGTATGTTTTCTATCAGGTTCCTAAGATGCAAGTCTGAGCCACATGTGAACAAATAGTGACAAGCTTCCTTTATAATTATGGAGAAAAATAGGTGTTTGTGAAGGCAGGTAATTATTTAAATTATTCTGACCAGTTTAGCACTTATAAGGCCTCAGAAGGATTATTATGCTGAGATCTACATGCCAAAGTTGAAGTTGTAGGAACGATGAAACAAAACTGAAGAGGAAAAATAATGATGAGGGGTTTAGGAAGAACAACCTGTGAAGAAAGGCTAAAATCACCACTTCATTTAGTTTAGAAGAGACCAAGAGAAGACACTAAAATAATATTCAAACATGTGGATGATTATTAGAAGGATAATTCATGACCTCCACTTTACCTGAGGACAGAAAAAATCATAATTGACTTAATTTGCAGAAAGAAAGACTTAAATTAGTTACTAGGAAAAAATATTTCTTAAACTGTAGGGATAGCTAAGTGCTGCAACAAGCAGCCCAGGGATATGGTGGAACTTCTGTTATTAGAACTTTTTAATGAACATACTTTAACAAACTCTGTTTTCTACTACCTTTTTTGTGAATAGGAATGATTTCTGCATTCTTAAAAATGAGATTATTTTCTTTCTTGAAAAACTATACCTACATGCATGGCTTGAGTTATTTTATCTGTGAAAATTTTTCTCAAGGGAAATGAAATATTGTAAAAAAGACAATAATATTAAAATCAAAAAGTAGATCATGAGACCACTGAGACAAAGCTTCTAACAGGGATTTGGAGAGCACATTCTGGAGTTTGAAGAATTCAATTGTTCTTTAAAAGGTTCTTGGCCACTACTGTAAGATCATTCTTAAAGAATAAAATGACAACACTCTATTTAGAGTTGAACAATTTTTATGATGCCAAAGATGAACTTCAGTGCCATTTTTTGTAGCTTTTCAAGTGAGCATTTAAGATTTTTCTTTCTTACTAATATGACATGTAAGTTTTTCTTGTTGTGTTTTATTTGCGTAATTGAGAAACTCGAGCTTTTGTAAAATTTATTAATTTTTTATTAATACTGAGTCAGAAATGCTAGTCAGTCTCCAAAAATTTCCAAGGGGAGCTACTGATATAAGTGAATTTGAAAAGCGCAGCTCACATGCACAATAATTTACTGGAGAGGAAAAAAAAAAACCGCTCTGTTTTGTATCAATTAAGCTTATCAGTCCAGATGTGGTATGCAAGATAAACATACCTTTGTGCTATCTTGGCACAAAGCAATAATTCATTGATTGTGTTAATTATTGGTATGCTGTGCAACATCTCTCTTGGTCAGATAACCAGCTATGCTATTCAAAATCTCCCCAAGTATTCCAGGTCAGGTAATTGTTTGAAACTACTCTGGTGATAATATTTCATAGTTGTGTAAGAGATGAAAGCTTTGTGGGCTAAATTTGAAAGCTCATATCAGCCTTCTAAGGAAGGTAATTCAGTTGCAGTGCCTCACAGAGCTTGAGCTCAATCTTGACTTCCTGATGATGCAAACTGAGCAAGGGCAGAACAGAGAGATTACTTTGGAAAGAGAGAGCACCTGGTGTAGTAGGGCAGCTTTATGTGCCCCAAACATACAGCCTGTGAGAGAATAAGGGTAAAAGAAAGAAAATGTCCCAGCCCCACCTTGTCTTTCCTGTATTCTGTGAAACAGAATGGGCAGAACGGATTTTCCCATTATTTGCCTTGTACTCTGGACAGTACAGCATTGTAGACACATTTGGGTGAATTCTGTAAAAAACACCAGTAGTTTTCACAAAGAAATTCACCATTTTCAACCTATTTTGTTGCTGTTAAAAATTTTACACTGTTTGAAAAGGGTTTTTTATACAATGTCTTCTCTTCATATTTTGTTTTTCTTTCCCTTTGTTCTTTATTACCTTCTTTTCTTTACTGTGTGGTTACTGGGTGTCTTGCTTTGTTTTTTTCATATCCCGCTGCCTGTTTGACATGAACTGTGTCAGTGACCAGGTACTGGAATACAATATACATTCAGCTTGCTCATATGGAAATTGCTAATTTCAGCACAACAGCATTAATGGAAAATGTGTAAATCTGCTGTGTATACAGCTAATACTCTTATGTATAACCCATTCTGCACGAGAATCTCAAATTCTTTCAGGGCAGAAACCTACAAAAACAATAGCTTGTACACAGAGCAGAAAGAAAAAGGGACTGAAAAAGGAACAAAGAAGCAAGACGAAAAAATAATTGAAAAACAAGATGTTTTAAGGGCCAGATTTAACAAGTCTGGTTAGATCTGGAGTTCTCTTTTTTTGTTTGTTTTCTCCTCTCTTTATGAATGCTGTCCATTGAACAGTGTTTATCTTGGTTGGAGAAAATCTTAGCTAGTTTTCTACAAAGAAATCTGTTTCAAGGAGCTTGGAAGTTCTGGTTTTCTCTAAACACCAGCTGGCTTAGTACAAATCTTGCCTTATACCCTCACTTATAACCTACAACTACGTTTCTACTGTGTAAATGCTGATTACATGTCAAGATTCCTATTCTGATACATTTTTTTTTTTCAGGAATATATTTTGCTCAATCACACTGTAAAATAAGTTGTACAGAAAAGGTCTCCTTAAACAAAGTAAATTTGTTGTTCTTGAAATTAACCAGCAAACTTAAAAACAGCTAGAGTTATATTTCAGTTTTGAAAAGTATCACTGAAGAAACTAAACATATCTTTTCCCATCAACCTGAAATGCTATAAACTGGGAAAAAATTAAAAAGTACTTAATGAAATAAATGTCAAACTGTTTTTCCAAGCTGAAGGGAGACATCACTGTTACTATTTTAAAAAGAAGACTCAAAAAATTGTCTATGCAATCTCAAAACCTAAACAGGACACTGGGTAAAAACCTGTTATTTATAAATTTTCAAAATTCTAATTGGTGTAGTATTTATTTGTCCCGACAGTATCTCTGTGAACAGTAGAGGCACTAACAGTCCCACTGAAGTGACTTAGAGAAAGCTGAGGCTCAGTGCAGTTGACAATAAACCAATATTTTTATGTTGTCAACTTCAAAGGATTCAAAATTAATACAAGGTAAAAAATACGTTCCTCTTAATTTTCAAATAATTCAAAATTGGGCATTTGAATTAAATATAAATTATTGAATTAAAAAAATCCAGGTTTTTAAATTTAAAAAGCAGGTTTTATTACTTCCTAACTGTTTTTTTTTCCTTTTTCCTTTTTCCACCCCCAGTGAGATCCTGCTCTTGATCCAGAAAGGTTTTATGAGAGTAAGTTTGGGTTTCTAGACTTCTGTCTGCTATGGAGTACCAAAAACCAATGTTGGGCTATATTATCATCTCAGAAAGTTATATATGTAAGAGTCTCTTCATACAGCAGCTTCTCACTTGCAGTTCCCTTTGACATCTGAAAAAGAAATATAGTTCACATATCTCACTGGAGCAAAATGAGAATTCAGTGCATCACACCTGATAACTAAGGCAAGTCAAGCCCATGTACACTTCTTCAACAGAACAGATTGAAGAAGAAAGCAAAACCTAATTAGAAGAAGTTTCTACATCAGTTTTCTACAGATGGTCACTTATTATTAAAAAGAAAAAAGAAAATTATTGGCATTAGAGTGTAAATAAGTTTAGCTTGGTGTCTCATATTCAGAAGTGTCATTAACAAAATTAATGTCTAGCAGGGGTATTTTCCAAATGTTCAGATTAAATCTGAAGTTTTAATGAAGGCTTATCAGTTTGAAAGTGCTATGCTTGTGTGGTCTTGTAATGGTAATTACATTTCTCTTCCAAGTCAGACAATGGAAAAGAAAGAGAAAACAAAATAGTATCTAGGGTAAAAGACTTCAGATCTCCACACAAAGGAATCATCACTTACATTAGAACTGTCTATACCATTCACAAAATACTGATGCTGCTAATCTGCCCTAAATATTCAGCCTGGATTTATAAGCTTTTCTCAGAGATCTAAGAAATATCAAACAGGAAACAAATCCTGTTAGAGAGTGGGGAGGAAAAGATGTGCTGGAAAAGCTGCTTATCTCACCAAATTTATCACTCAAGGGGAAAAAGCTGCACCTCAGCTTTTGACAAAGAACCTATGCATGCATGTCACGCCAAAGTGCATGCACACACCATCCCCTCAGTTCCTCTGTGCCCTGGTCTCACTGGAAGAAACACCAGCACATGAGAAAATCCAAGCAGATGAACACAGGTGGAATCACAATTACATCTAACAGATCCCTTAGCTCAGATTACTGATCCAATAAATATATCTACTTTTTTTTCTTTCAACAAACCTTTATTATTCATTTTATTTTCCTTGACTCTTTTTCCTTTTGTCAGTTCCCAGGATCAGTGAAATCCAGAATTGATGTCTAAAGCTATTGCCTGGGAGGCTGAAAAAGAAATTTTCTGTTAAATGTTAAACTATGCAAGAGCACAATAAAATTAGTGCAATGGAGAAGGAACTGGTGGCTGTGTGCCAAAGGCATTTTATTAGGATGCTACATACATGACAATGACAAGACTGCCTTTAGACAACAGGGCTGCAAGTAAAATAGCAGGTTGGAGATGATTGAGTAGTTTTGGCTGAAGACTCAGTCAAAGCTCACTAGATATATCTCTTCCTCTCGTGAGTAGAGGACTTGGGGGACCAAGAACTTCCATCCATCTGGAATGGAGTGGTAGAAGAAACGGGTGGACAGCAAAGAACATAGATGCAAGGAGAAATTAAGTCAAAAGACAAAACTTAATATGAGAGAGAGAAGTCAAAGAAGAATACCCAGAAGAAATGCTAACAGTAGTTCATAGATAAAGAACATGCTCTGGACTAACTCTGACAACAGGTTTCAGTACAGAATATTGCGGTACCAGAATCAACTACTGGTGCAGGAAATTCTGGTAGAAGGAGCATAAAAGGGAAAAAGGTCAGAAACATAAGTTGGCCAGAGAGAAATGATAGCAAGGAAAGGAAACTTCTAGTCTTTTTGCTCTTCTATAAGGAATAAACTTAGAAAAAACAGACCAGAGGGCCTTCAATGAAAAATGCAGAACATTATGGAGTTAGCTCTTTAACAGGAGGAGTTTCTTCTGTGAAGGCAAGCTAAAAGTTAGGATAGGAGCTATTCCTGACTCTGAATATTGGCAATGTATCCCAAGAGCAACAAGGCTGTGGAAGATAGAATATGAGTATGAGGAAAGTAACATTGATTAAAATATAAGGCAAGTAGTAGTGAAAGCTTGCAGTGTACTGCAAATTTTTGTTCCCATGTATGCCCATGAAACAAAATTTACTCTTGTAATCAGACTTGAACAGCAGGAACAACCCACAAAATTAATGATGGACTCAATTTCATTTAGTCTATAATTAGAAACAGTAATTATGATAAGCATGCCTGGACTTCACCTTTTTCTCCCACCTTGTCCATTTATGCACTTATGTGTATGTAAATAGCTGGGTGCCATGGAGACCTGCTTGCTGCCTTAGTTCAATCCGCTACTGCCTGGCATTTTATCAAACTCATAAGTTTATAATAGAAAGACATTTGGCTGAATCTCGGAGAGGAAAAAATTACTCTGACATGCACACTTCTCATCTTAAAATATGTAATCTATCATACACTAAAAAAATACTATTTTTACAAACTAAACTGATTATTTAAGTATGCAACACACTTGAAAGTTCCTTATATGGAGCAAAACTATTATAATAAAATGTTCTGCTGTAACTCTCTATTTTCATAAACTCTTTGGGTAGTCCAGCAATCAAAAAAGAACAAATTTATGAAAATCGAGCTTCCTTCACAACAATAGGGAAACAGAAAAGAAATAAAATTGAAAGATTCATCAAATAGAATGTTTGCAATAGTTGAAGCCAACTCTATTCACAGAAGATGATAATCTGTCCATTAAAATCTCCTTAATTTCTTATTATTTTATCAAATTCCAAAGTATAATGTTGAAAAGGCAGTTTGGTGTTTCTGATATTTGAATTACAGTGTTTCACATTTTACCTTATAGAATCAATTAGAAAGCAAAAACGTTTCAGAAGTGACAGAAAGTAAAAGATTAGAAAAAGATAAAAATCTCCTCGCAAAATCTGTGAACTTGGCTTATAGTCATGTTCCCCAAAATTGAATTGAAGGTAAAATGTTTCTGTGCTTCATGTATTCTCTTCCTAAACCTTGTGTCCTGGTTCTGGCCAGGATAGGAGTAATTTTTTGCAGTAGCCAGGAGGAGGATGGATAGGACACCACTTCACATCATTTTCCGTGAATGCAGAAGGGCTCATTTCTGAGTTGGAATTACATGGCTGCGATCAGGCTCCACAGTGAGCATTTTGCATGTGAAGCCCTTGCTTTTGGGAAATGCTCCCAACATACCTGACATAGAGGTCCTAGAATCATTTTTGGATTAGCTGGCAAGCCTGGCTCTAAAACACACAAAACATTCTACAATCAATTAACTCCTGAGGGATTTTATGAGAATGGTGTTATTTGGAGATTCAGTGAATGGTAATAGATGTTAGAAAGCAAATGGTTGACATAGTTTGGAAAATATGTATTTCTCAGAATGAACCTACTACAGTGCACAAGACACCTGGTAGTCACTGATTCATCTGTGGTTTTTAATGTGAGTTTTGTTTCTATTCACTCATTACCATTTTGGAAAAGATTTGAACATACCTTCAGGGAAAACAATAGAATCAGAGCTATTTAAGATAGAATTGGGAACTACACTTGGGGTAAAGTGAGAAAATACATGTGTAAAGCAAAATGAGGTCTGCATGAAAGCTGTTAGGCTCAAAGTGACAAACTGAATCTGCACACCATCCATGTACTTTAAGTACTACTATCTTTCAGGAAACCCCTGTTTTGCACATCACTTATTCAGCATACAGGGGCTGTTTATGCTAGACAGGCTGATGTTAAAAAGCAAGGAGATAATAAAGATCTCTAAAATCCATATGTAGACTCAGATTTCAGTTTAGCATTTTCATGAAGAAAATTAGCATTCAACAGAAGGAAGATAAAGAAAGTTATGTAGTGGGCAATGTAATATTACTCAGCCTGAAGTTAAAGAAATTTACATATTTATAGCCTACTTTTCCAAAGTTTTCATGGGTAAGCTTTTACTCCAGGCACAGCTAGGAAGTCAGGAATGTACAAGAGAGCATCTTTTGAGACAAAAAAGACAGATGATCTGGACCTGGACAGTAGAAATGAAAAGTAGAAATAGTTCAAAGTGGAAATTCATGTCCTGCAAGAGGCATTACCATAACTTGAGCTGCCTAAAGATGAGGAGACTGATCAAATCAGCCATTCAGCCATCCTTTTCTTTTACAGAGGGTAGAGAGAAAGATGGAATTCATCTTTCTTGTTTAGAACACCCATTTAGAGCAGACTGTATTAATTTTCCCATAAAATATAGAGGGACTACAAGCTGACCAACTTAGACTCAATGTTGTAACTTTTAGATACATATATATATGTAATTAATGCTTTCACAGGAGTAAAAGTCTCACTTCACTTATGTAGTAAAGCCCATCATCCAAATGACAACTCTGGTTTCAATAGTTCAGGGGGCATTTAAAAATAAAATATCCACTCAATAGAAAATAAAATCAGGTATATTTTATATTAGATAACTTTACATTGGGATGCCCTCCAAACAACTCTATTAATGAGGTGGAAATTTGTGCAAGATTTATTTGAACAGCTGGGTTGGCAATGCACTTGCACTGGACATTAAAACTATATTCCTTAGCTGAAAATGATGAATTCATACCTTGATATAAATCAATATTATTTTTAGCTGTCATAATGTCTAAAACAATACCACTTCCTTTCCTTTGCTGTTGTTAATTTGGTCATTTTAAATACTTGTGTAACAAGTGCTTCAAACTGACTAAATCCTTGATTAAGTTCAAGTCAAGAAAGCAGTATTTTTAAAAAAACATACAATACTACTAAATTTTTCCAGCAGTGGACAGTGGTATCAGTTACATTACATATCTGTGCTATGGGATTGTTTTGGAGACAATTCTACAAAGAATAAAAGTTTATACACTGTTCAGGGTTCATTAATCTCTACTGTATAAAACATTGAGCCAAATTCTGACACAATCAAATGTCTGGATGTTCATATCTTAGAGTCTGAGGACTCAGGAATATTTTCCCTAAGGGACTTCACGTAATTTTCATTTTCTGTGCACGTGTGTTATTTTCAGAAATAACTAGTGTAAATTAATTGCATTAAGTAGTTTGTTCAGCTCCCTTTCATAAAATTTCAGGGAGTAAAGAGAGACCAGAGCCTCAAAATCTCCTGTAAAAAACTGTTCATAGAGTGATTGCTGGATAGCATAAGAAGTTTGTGAAAGTGCTCACATGACCCACAGTTGGGGTACCCCAGTGGCCCCACTGTCCCCAGCTGTTACAGCAAGAGTGTGAGTGTGCATGAAGCACATGTGCTCTGTGGACCTGGGACCAGAAACAGAAATACCAAAGGAACCAGCCTGAAAAGAGGCATGAAGGCAGCAGGAAGAGTTGACAGGCAGAGCAGACCCTGGAGGCAGATGGGCAGCAGCAGCACCCAACCTCTGCCAGTCTGCCATGTGCTACTCCAGCAGAGGGAGTCTTTGTGACCCAGGGGCTGGGAGCAGAGTGGGCTGCCTGGGATCTGGGAGTGCTAGTGGTGTGTCCTCCTGGGGATTAGTTACAGGGCTGGGAAATGTGTAGCTACTTAACGCTCTGTAACTGTCCAGTATCGTGATTTATCACTTGTGTTGGTATTGATCTGCGTTGTTCATAAATCAATGAACTGCTTCGATCCTAATGTGGTTTGAACCATGCAAACAGACTGTTTTCCCCCTGTGACAGGATCCAACACAATTTATTTTTATTTTGCCCAAGGTCAGAAACATGGTTATTTTTACCTATGCTCTACATCTTGGACACCTTTCCCTTCTTTCAGCATCATATCTTTAGGGAAAGGGACTGTAGGCAGAGCAGACAATCCAGAACTCATTGTTCAAACAGAGATCAGAAACTCTACTGAAAACATCAAAATTCATATTTCTTTCCAAATAGAAATTTGGAAAATTTCTAATTTGCCCACTAGCTAATTTACCCCCTATTCTATTTCTCAGTCTTCAATTTCTCACTTCACCTTTTTCTTTGCTTATCCATTTAGAAATTCCCTTCTTTTTTTCCTGGCAAAACAAGAAAACAAAAACATCACTTCAGAGACAACTTTGGCAGGAGTGACTCTTAAGTTTTGTCCGTTCTCTTCTCTGCTGACCTGATCATCTTTGTACAGATTACAATCTCCTTTAACGTGCAGCAATGTTCTAATTGCAATTTTTTTTATGGTAGAATCACTGTCATTTAACTGAAACACAGGTATTCCCATACCAAAAGGTGTGAAAATGTTCTTACAATAATAATTTACAGAACAACGTTGGTGAAGCATTATCCTTTGAGATGGAGGACCCAAATATGAAAATCCCTAGCTTGACGATTAGACCACATTTCTCATTTCAAAGGCAAATTGGTCTGCTACTAGACTAATATATAAAATATTATAATTCCTCTTTCTTGTTTTAAAAGAAAGAGTATTTAAATTTGTATAAACAAATCTCAATAGCTTAAAATTTCCCAGCTGTTCATCTCTTTCTACATATTTACCTCTCTGAGATGAAGGCAAACTGTTTAGTTAAGGTACTTGATTGTTGAAAATTGAAATTGAATATGATACGAAAAAGAAGAAAACAATATTATAATTTTTCTCACTCTTTTTCAAATAGCTGGATAATCAGGGAGAAGGATGGAGGAAGAAACACCCAGATTACATGCTCTCATAAAGCACATATTCAAGTTAAAATCAAGCAGATACTTAAGTGCTTTGCCTAATCAGAATCCAAATCTCTCAGAAGGAGGTAAGTATTTAGAGCAGGTAAGAGATTAGATTAGGATAGTAGACAAGTAAGACTGTTTAATTATCCCTTCATAGGCCACCCAGCACTTGCTTCAGGCTCTTTTCTTTGAAAAATTATTCATCTGGAAGATTTATTAGCTATTTGCTGAGTTTAAATTTTAAAGCTCTCCTGTCACTTTCCTGGAAAGTAACTGCATATGCAGCAATTGTTATAAACTGGCTAGTTTTTTCAGTGTGTCCATTCTAAAATTTTGCTGAAGGATTGAAACCTATGCTTTGTCAGCATCCTCTGGTATATAAAATCTCCATGAAGAATTAGCCTGCATTCTTAAAATTTGCATTTTTACAAGTCAAATTAGCCTCCAAGCTGCACCAAGACTAAAATTTGAAGGATCACGAGCAGAGGCAAAACAATAAATTAATGTATATAGGCAAATGTGCTATGTGCCTGAAAAGTATTATTCTAGCTACAGCTATAATGTCTTATTTTATATTTTTGTTTTTTAATTTAAGGCTTTGTTTGTTTGTTTTTTCCTTTTCTTTGCCTTGGCATGCAGGTATTGTTCTGGTTTGTAGAGCTACTTACAGATGTTGGCACCATAGCTGGCTGGTCAAGCCAGTGGCTATGGATCAAGTCTATATCGGTATGGTTACAAGAATTCCTCTGATTTCAGGACAGCAGTAAAAAATTCTAAGAGATATGAGTTATAAAAATCAAAGTAAATCTGTATTTAGATTGTGGCATGGACAATGTATTTTTGGTTCAAAAATATACGCATGCATGTCCAGCAAGAATAAGACCGAAAACAAAAGTTTCTGTATTATTTTCTTCCTTCTGATGTGGAAGAATTTGACACTATACCTGGTTGCAGAAAATCCAAAAGCCTCATTATTTAGGTCTGCAAGACTTTGGCAAGGGGGTCTACAACCACATGAAATTATCTCACTCAGATGACTCATAAAATGATTTCATGTGTCTTACAAGTACCTAGCAGAGGTACAGACTAAAATCCATAGTTTTCCATTGACAGTTTACACAGGAACACTAACTAAAATGTCTTCTAAGCATCACCATCTCTCTTGCTTCCATGGGTATTACGCTTTCTGTGTGGTAACGAAGAATATCTTTTCATGTCATATAGCATTCTGAGCAGCTTAAAAGGATATATTTACTAAATGGGCTCTTATTTTACCCTATATATTGAACAGTTGAATTTACAGGAGTGGCTGGTATTTTAGTGTGAAATTCCAAAGGATTTACTATTAGGAAAAGAACTGTCATTTTTCTAAGATGACAGGATGGCCTGACAGACTGCCCTCACACAGACAGATCTGAGGAGCCTGGAGCTGATGGACCTTTTACTAGTTTGTCATAATTCAGATGAGCAAGTTTTAGAGTAAGGCTCAGAAATTCTTCTCTTGGCACTAGAGAGCAAAATATTTTCATACATAAGGCAAAGAAGTATTGATTTATTCTCTATTTATAAGATGAGCATCACCTTAATTCTATTTCAAGAGTGTTCCTACAATGGACAAAGCAGTTATCTCCAAATCTGCTTCATGTCTGCAGAACCAGACATTTCACTGAATGTACAGACCACACAGAAATCCCACACAATAAAGTAGCTATCTAATCTTCCCATAAAGGAATACATACAGATAAAAATTGTCCCAGTAAGATTGATCCAGATCACATAAAACATTAATATAGTCAAAATCTTTTTAAGAGCTAGTAAAATACTGCCTAATTTTCCCAGAGATGAGCAACTGAATCAAGCCTCAAGTCCTTATTGGAAAGATTCAGTTAAAAATATACTCCTTTGATCTTGCATTTGGAAGTAGCTAAGCAAAAGAACAACATGTTGACATAGTATCCAGCATTAGAGAAAAGTAGAGAGATATCTCTGCTGGTCTCATAGGTTCTCTTTATAAAAAAAAAGAAAGGTGTTTTCTCTTTATATCAGATTTCATTTGATTTTGTCAAAAGCTCTTTTTACTCACACCATTTAACAAATTTACAGGTCAATCATTTTGTGCTTTTGTCACATGCAAAAGTCCAGAGTAAAAGTCATCTGTAGGAGACCTGAATATCAGTGTTTACTTAGAAGCCAACTAGATGAGAACTGTACACGCTCACTTCCACCCCTGAAACCTGCAGGGAAGTTGCTGCTGGTTTTGGATGGTTGGGCAGAAAGCCATGTGGGTTCAGTTTCCTATCTCAGGTGTCACTGGCCAAGGTCTTTGGGCATGCACTGTCATTTGTCTCCATGCATCTTTCATCTCCAGAACCTTCCTTCATTTGCAGGATCCTTCCATCACCCACAGTTTTTGCCACCTTCTTTCCAGGCCCCTCTATTCTTTCTGAGACCAGCTCCTTTCACAAACTCTGTTTACATCACCAAAGGACTTTGTTTTCCTAACCATATTAATCTGCATACAAAAGAATAATATGTGATCATCCTTCCCATCAGTGATTCTTTCTCATGTTTCTTTATTAATTGGAGGCTTCATAATGTACCATTTTTTTCAGTCCAGATGATACAAAAGTTTGCAGTCTACACAGGGTACAGCTAACAAGTAGGAGGTTTGTACCTGGGAGTTCAGGAGTCAAATTTTATATGTTAACACACACACATGCACGTGTATCTACCACTTGTTAGTGTCCACAATTTCACTGTTTCATCATTTGCTTTGTGTGCTAAGCCTTTTATCTAACACTGGCTTTGTATCTTGCTTGTCAGAGGATGATCTGGCACAAATAATGAAAGACTGATCAGGAAGAGGAAGGTGCTACAACATTTCAACATCTAGGCTACTCTGCAATGCCTGTTAACACCATTGCAGATACAGTTGCTTCATGGGAAAACACACTTTCTTGGAGAACCCTGCCAAGAGCATACATACATATAAAATACAGGAAAATTAAACCAATTATACACCCAAACCCAAATCAGACCAAACCAACCAACCAAAGAAAACCTAAACAAACAAACGATAAACCTACAAACAAACAAAACTAAACAAAGAAACAAACTCCAGAACAAACTAACACTGGAATATTTTTCCAGCATGAGTTCTAACAGAAACAGTTTTAGTTGCAGATTCAACTCTCCAAAATCAATTTCTCTTGTGAAAACTAGCTGCAAATATTGGCTTTTGTGTGATGAGGGCTTATGTACTTCATTAAGATGCTGAACACTGTCCCTGAGTGCCAAACACCTCCTGTGAGTGATTTTGCGGTCACAATCTCATAGGATTTAGTACTACAGGCTTTACATTAACATTTGTCTCAATACTATGAGTCTTAATCTGCTGAAATTAAAAAACTCAAGTTGACTTGACTGAGAAAATGACAGGGCTTGAACACAAAGAAACAAAAGACTAGAGGGGCATAGCTGGTTAATTGAACACAGTTGAACACAGTAATCTGAAATTTCAGGGAAGAGATGCTTGGATTTGTAATCCAGAAGAGGAACATAAAATCTTTTTCACCTCTCCTGCACCCTATAGGCCCAAAACCCCAGAACACTCTTATAAGCTTGAGTCCTACATTAAAATACTAAAAGCCAGAAATTATATTTTCCTACATTGAAAGAACTCTAGACACTCAGGGATTTCTTTTACATTTTTGAAACAACAGTTAGTTTGCCCAAACAACCATGGTAAGTAGATTGTGTCCTGCTTTGATTGTGAAAGCTGGGGGAGAAGGCATAGGGACAGGAGAGTAAAAAGAAAAAAAAACCCCAAGCTAAGATAAAAGCTAAGCAGCAGTGCTTTGAACATAAGGGCAAAACCACCATATAGTCACCTAAAATGTTTTTAATAACCTCGGAAAATATGTCAAGATAAGGATCAGTGATGATCCTTTAGTATAGATCACGTATAGTTTTGTTTTACAATCAGAATTAGTGTAGAAAAAGGGGAATAAGAAGGCAAGGTGTGCCACAGAGGGGGAAAAAATGAAATATGATCAAAAAGGAGAGCTCAACATTCCTTACACTTCTCTAAATGTATGATATTTAAAATTACATGTTTTAAAGTGAAAGTGTATAATAAGATTCTTACCTTCAAATTAGTCTTTTAAACGTGAAATAATTTTCATTAACCTCTATGAGAGTACCCTGGAAGAAACCAAAGCTTGGCAATTCTCACAAAAAGGAATTATAGAGGAATGCAACTATAAATTTGAACTGTCACAGAAAAAATTATCAAGAAGAAAAATAATAAAAACCCAATTATTATAATTTTAAGATGTTATATATACCTTGCTAATTTTTAAGGAAAAAAAATAGTACTAATCTCAAGAGAGCACCACTGTATGTGTTTGGTAATAGCCTAGAGAAAACACAGAGATAACATCTTTGCATGAAGTGATCAGCTCTAAAAAATACTTTCTCATGTTAGGAACTATATACACATGTCAAGTAATGTGCTAAATTTGGAGGTTTCACTTTTAGATGCCTGAAATCAGAGCGTGTCCTGTACCAAATGAAAAATCTGAAGATGAGCCATGAATGTGTCCAGCAATTGCCATGGCAGAACTAACATTTGATGAGAAATTATAAAGCCTAACATTATTTAATGCTGAACTGAACTGTCTTAGTCAAGGCACTAAAAATCTAGAACTGAAAAGTCCCTCCTCATTATCTTGTGGTAGAGTAGCAGTGGCATGATGCATAATGATTCCACAACACAAGGAGTTTTTCAATGTAATTAAAAGTCAGTAGAATGGAACACAATTATACGAATTTAATTTTTTTTAAGGCAGTGTGTTATCAGCCAAGGAAGTTCACTGTCAGAGAAAATCATTGAGACGTCATCTATGTCAAAACCTGGAGAAGACTACGAGAATTTTTTGATCAATTATAATATCTGTGGGTATCCACTGTAGAGAGAAAAGAAGATGCACTGGACGTTATACCACTATGTGTACATTTATCAAATGTACATGGAGTATTGCACACTGGCTAGACCCCCGAATAAATTCAAAAGGTATTGTGAGAGAGCTTCGGTGGATCGATGCTGCGTTTGTCCCTAGTGGGTCCCTCGTGCCCCGCTCAGGCGGCTCTGCCAGCACCCACGCGTGCACACGATCTCACCTTCACAGGTGGCTGTGAACAGCCGCTCACACCCACGGTCTGTGCACGAACCGGGAGACAGAGAGGCCGAGAGGGCTCTCTGTGTGCAATTCCGAGGCGTTTAATGGCAACAACCCTAAAGGAACAGAGGCGAGAACGAACAACCAAACCAAAAGCCCGCGCCGGTTTTATCCTGAAAGCTCCCAAAGGCGGGCAGAGCATCCAAAACCAATAGTCTGGGGCCAGGGGCAGAGGCAAGGCTGAGTGACATAACAGGGGCCAGTGGAAAAGGGATGGGGTGGAGAGAGGGCCAGTGACCAGCAGAATCTAGACAAAGGGAGAACTTTCTAGCACAGTGTTGTAAGGAGAGACCACTTTTAGGGGAACTTGGGGGGTGTAAAGTGGACTTAGCCACCGCAACAAAAAGCTAGGCCCTAGTGTTTAGGGCCTAGTGTACCCATAGGCATAATTGCTGTTAAGTAAGGCATTCACATACCAGAGTACTCATTTCACAAGTATTTAAACATCTGTAAGTTGTTTGTATTAGGTAGTCAAAGCTAGCCTTACCTTACACTAACCAGAGAAAGCAGCATTTCCAAAAAACACTTCACCTCACAGTTGCAATGTCTTAGGCTGACATTCTCCTTGGATCTCTTTAACTCTTTATTCAGAGAATCTGGTGTAATTATCTTGAATCTAGTCAATAAACTTTTTAGTGGCTGATAGGCATTAGACTAATATTGTCCTCAGCATCTATGTCCTGTCTGCAGAAAGAGACAGACATTTCCAGAAGAATTTATCCCATTTTAAAATAGTTGTGTAAAGTAGATGATAGGATTTGCCCTCTCAGAATTCTTAGTTCTCTCCATGAAGCACAGGAATAGCCAAAATAACCGATTGTCATTTCTAAACTCTTAGAACATAAACCTTGCTAGAGAAGATCCCCACTCTTAGATGATTTGTTGAAATTAGATATCTTTGCTGACTTCGCAGACAAATGAACTTGTGTGAGGTAAATCAGCTATGATTTGACAATGAGACATGAGACCTGATCATAGTCTGGGATGTGAGATGTGGTACCTGATAAGTTTATGAATTACAGTCCCTGAACATTAGCATGCTGCCTACTTTGTCTCTATGCTGTGAGGTGAAGCCTCTCTGGAAGCACCTTCAGACACCATCAGAAGAAAAAGGGGAGTAGGACAATGATGAAATCAATTTTCTTGACAATAGTAAGGAGTGCAAGCATATAGCTAAAGTACAGGCTCCAGTTTCTGTAAGAATTATATTCATTTTTGATTTATTTTCCCCTGCCCAATGAAGAAATTCAGGGAATGCTCTGTGGTGCACAGCACTGTGTATCAAATTTCTGATGTCTCACTACGATAAGTGTTCTAGTTTTTTCACGTATCTAAAAATAATGTGTTAAACAATCCTTAAAATACTGATAAAATGCCAGTCAGCAAAAACTGAAAGTAAAAATCTAAGTCAATTATTAGGTAATAGGCCCTGAAGATTGCAAAATGAAAATTTAAATCTATGTAATGCTGACAATACCTACAACAGACGGAGTCAAAATGACAATAGCATTGTCTTGGTGATTTTGATAGCTGATAAAAAATACATAAATATCTTCATAGAAATGTTACACTATGCCAGATCAAGATGGCTGAAAGTAACCAGGATAAGTAGGCTAGTAAATTACTTAAAATTATATTGTGGCCTTACACAAAGCAACATTTTCTTTAAACATGTTAATTTGCATAGTAGAAAAGCCCTTCCAAAATGAGTCAATAAAAGTACAAAAAAGTTCCACCAGTGTAATTTCTAATACACATGCACAAAACAAATCTGTTGTGTCACAAAACTGAAGAATCAGTAGCACAGTGGTGATAATATAGAAATGTTTTTGCTATTGCTGAGCAGGGCTTACACAGTGCCAGGGCCTTTTCTGCTTCTTGTACTGCCACACTGGGGAAGAGGCTGGGGTTGCACGGGAGGTTGGGAGGAGACACAGACAGGACAGGTGACCCCAGTTGACCAAAGGGACATTCCAGACCATGTGACATCATGCTCAGTACATAAAGTGGGAGGAAGAAGGAAGAGGAGGGGACATTTGGAGTGATGGGTTTGTCTTCCCAAGTCACCATTACACATGATGGGGCCCTGCTCTCCTGGCTGAACACCCCCCTGCTCATGGGAAGCAGTGAATTCATTCTTTGTTTTGCTTTGCTTCTGTGAGCAGATTTTGCTTTCCCTACTAACCTGTGAGTATCTCAACCAACGAGTTCTCTACCTTTTACCCTTCTGATTCACTCCTTGATCCTGCTGGTGAAGGAGTGAGTGAGCAGCTGTGTGGGGCTTGGTTTCCAGCTGAGGTTAAACCACCACAGCCTCCTTTGTCTAAAAGCATCTGAGGTATGTTCTGAACACATGCAAACTGATTAGGTGTTATCCAGAAGGAATCCAGCTTGTGTCCTTTAATCTAGCATTGGGAGAGTGGAAAAATGGTGGTTGTGCTGGTTTGAGCTGGGCAGAGTTAATAGTCCTCATAGTAGCTAGTATGGAGCCGTGTTTTGGATTTGTGCTGGAAACAGTGTTGATAACACAGGGATGTTTTCGTTATTGCTGAGCAGTGCTTGCACATATCCAAAGCCTTTTCTGCTTCTCACCTACCACCCCAGCAAGGAGTCCGGGGTACACAGGGAACTGGGAGGAGACACAGCCTGCACAGATGACCCCAACTGATCAAAGGAATATTCCATATGATATGATCTCATGCTCAGTATATAAAGTGGGGGGAAGAACAAGGAAGAAGGAGAACATTTGGAGTGATGGAGTTTGCCTTCTCAATTTAAGTGTGATGGGACCCTGCTTTCCTGGGACCCTGCTCTCCTGGAGATAGCTGAATGCCAGCCTGCCCAGGGGAAGTGATGAATGAATTGCTTGTTTTGCTTTGCCTGTGTGTGCAGCTCTTCAGCTAATAAACTGTCTTTTTCTCAATCCATAAGTTTTTCTCACTTTTACTCTCAAGATTCTCTCTCCCATCCCACTGTGGGGAAAGTGAGTGAGTGTCTGTGTGGGGCTGAGTTATCAGCTGTGGTTAAACCTTGACAGTGGTAGATCAGCTTGAAAAGCTCAGTCCTGGGCCAAAGTAATATGCCAGTGTGGGAACATCCATGTACCCTGATGGAACGGTCCGTTAAAGTAAGAGCACCAGCTCCTTACTTAGTTTATTCTTTTCAGAGTCCTGCATTAGTTCAAATATGGGACTGAAAGGTCTCCACCTTGGGGGCATGTGGCATAAACCAATATTCTCCCAAACTCCATAAAACACCACTATTTATACGTCACTTAACACGAGCTAACAGGTAACTGAAAGAAACTAGACTGACCCTAATCTGTTCCCTCCAAAACACTGGTGTGAACTGTGCTACATTAAAGTTCTACTCAAGGAGTGCCAAGGTCATAGGTCTCTTTTGAAAAAACTAACAGTTGCCACATGAGGTCCCCTCTGGAGGCTATTGCCTTTGTTCCTTCCTTTTTACGAACAGAATTTTCTTTGTGGATTTTATTGGCCCTAACTTCAGTGCAGCAGCACCCAGACAGTTTTATGGATTCTGCACGTATCCCTTGGAACATTTTTTTAAATCTGTCCCAGTTTTGAAATGCAGCTTTAGCTTAAATCATCAAAGTATCTTATCATTCACATATTTAAAATAACTTTTCTAATGCAAGCAAAATTAGCCTCTTTCTGTTAATGTACAAAGTGAAATGCAGGAAAGGGACAGTTGAATAGTGAGTCAATAACAGAGTAGTAACTAGAGCCTTGGTTATCAACTTACCTCCACTGTGGTTTTGATCAAGGTCAGTTGAAACAAACCTACAATTATCAAGTAGAGAATGCAACTCACACAGAGAATATCTGGAAACATGGGGGAAATCACGTGGGCTATCAATTCTTTTATGTGATGCAGATAAAAAGTATCAAAAATATACACAATATCAGCAGCAGCAGAATAAAACAGATAAGGGTTTTACAGATTCTTTCTGAGATGGATGCTGTCAAAAATCATAAAGTTTTGGAGAGGAAATGAAAATATCTAAGACCTTTATAATCGAAAGCAAACGTGGAGCACTGGGTTAAGATTTGATCTGGGACATTTAGTTTGTCTTTTCCTAAACAATTTCTTAAAAAGTACATGGAGAAATAATTTTATTCCAGTCAAATTAGGACTCATATAAGACATAAAATAAATTAATATTAGAAGAAATATATTGTTTTCATAGTGTATTGAGATGATTAAGTATTCAAATAATAGATTCTGAATATTTGGAGTTTTATATTGGGTTTTATAACATTTTTTAGAGTATTTTCATTATCAGATAGAAATATATATGCAGACTATATAATTTGTTGAGGTTTACAGTACTGGCTACATAATATTTTCTCCATATTTTTACATAAAAATAAATCCCCCCAAGTACAGTCAAATGGCATATAACTCTGATGCTATAATGGTGAAAGAGAAGTATATTAATGGCATCCAGAAAGGTCAGCATGGCACTGCTAAGAAGGAAAGATGGATATGGAAACCTGAAGATGGGTTGATTCATTTCACAGAGGCAAATACTCTGTGCTGCATAACTGTCTCCTTTTAATTAGCTTGTCAAAAGATTTTGACAAAGACCTCTGGTGGATTACTGAGTAAACCTGAACTGCAGATTACCTCTACTGAATCATTTATTGTCTTTCAGAGCTTTTAATAGAATTGATCTAATCAAGCCAGTCCTGTTTTCTTATCAATTTTCAGCTTTTGGGGGGTTTTTTGTTTGTTTGCATCATTAGTTACTACAAGATTTTCCAGCAAGATTTCTTTTTTTTGGTTCTTTTTTTTTTTTTGCTTTCCTGTTTAATATAAGACTGTGTTTGAGCATGCACTTTAGATCTTCCTTGATATCTTTATTTGGACTTCTCTACCTATCAATTCATCAGAGAACATAGTGTTTTCAAGCTTTTTACTGCTCTTTTCTTTCTTTAGTTTTAAATGTATTTTTATGTGAATGGATGTCGCTTCAGTTTAAGGCTATAACGTTAACACAAGTTGTTCTTGTAAGTAAACAGGCACTTACAAAGGAACCTAAAATGTGTTAATTGTCTTCCTCAGTGCTCCATTTACTGTATTTTACATTATATTATCACCTCTGTAAGCACAACTTCATGTCACCAAAATTCACTGCAATTAATAATCCAACAGACAGACACACTTTTGTTAGCTGGAATTTGACAGATATGGGAAGACAAATCAGGAATATATATTTATAAATTTTCTGACTTAGAATTCCAAGGACTGGGAGGAGCAGGGGAAAAGAGACTGATTGTCTTTCCCCATTGAACTTCTCCAAACACAGGTACTATACCTGTTACAGCGGGGATTACTGTAACACGCATATATCAAACCAGGAGTCCCGTGGAAAAGAAGTATATATGGACAGATTCGTGGTAGATGTTTCAGAGATGTTTATTTCTCCAGCTGCATGGCCGGGGCTCTGCTCAGGAGCTCCACAGTCACGGGACCCGAGGGTCCTTGGCCACACAGGGGAACACAAACCAACCAATGGGGAATGAGGCTGACCAGGGGCAGGGAAACCCCGTGTCTCCCCCCCAGGGCCCCTCTCCCAGGGCTCCATGGCAGGGGGGGAGACCCCAACATACACCTACTTGCTAAAGTCATTCAGATAGTTACAGTCATCCCAAGGAACAATCAGAATGTTGGTGCAACTATTTAATATTGAGGTATTTTGCTCATCCTAAATAGTGTAGCTGGGGGACAGAGTGTCTGTTGCTTCTTTCTGCTGCCATGCCTATGTGCTGGTTTTGTAAGCGTCTAAAAGAAGGTTAGCACTGGAAAAATTACTGATGTTATAACAAGGGATGGCGCGACATGACACTTTCTGCATTGAATCATGGTCTACATGGACTGCGTATGAAAGCCCCTAAAATGTGCTGCTATCCACATCATCCAAAGCAGACTCTGAACTTTACAATTTAGAAATGTTAAATAATGTAAATCAGCCTCATCTCTAGCATAGTAATAATAGTTTGCCACACTAGGCATAAGAAAAAGAGCTTATCCCCTTGAAGAACATTTTCCTCAGTCTTGAATTAAATTGTTTATGTTTGGATAAATAATTTATTCATTAAAAATGCAGTTTTCATTAACTAAAAAAATAGTTATGTTCAACCTATTTAATATTAAATTTGGGAGAGACTAGAAATTCACAAATCTTTTACAAGCCTTCAGCTCATACCATTTATACTTGGGAAACAGTTCAACTCTCTCCTGTGACCAGACAATTTGGGTCCATGCATACTGTCACAAGTTATGGGCCGTCCAGGGTGACAATGATGAGGGAGCCTTATTTTCTTTTTAGCAGTTATTCAAGGCACTGGGCAAACATGCCAAGACACTGAGGGATGTGTGTTCAACGCACACATCCTACACTTTGGAACATTGAAAGTGTGAAGAGTATAGAGAATTGCCAACGGTATGAAGAGAGTAGACTAAATGAATGCTTCTCTTTCTGCATTTGTACCCCTTAGCATGTCATTTAGAACTATCTTTTGATCTGGGTGAACTGGATTCAAATTTCAACAGAGAGAAGAAGAAATTTAATTCAGTCTCCTGCCGTCTGGATAGGGGCCGTGACTACTAGGTTATTCAATCAAAGAAGGGCATTGTTCTCACTGTATTTGTTGTATCTAAGTTTTGCCCCTCATTTCCCTTTCTCTCATTAAAGATATCACTTAGTATAACATAAATAAGACATTTTGCTTGTGTTTTCACTTTGAATAAAAAGCATGCACATAAATATATATGCGCATATATATGCACACATATGGATACAGGTGAAATGTTTGTATATACTTGTGTGTATACACAGTTTTGTTGGTACAGCAGTAACAGCTCCTTTGTTCTGGTGAATTTTTAAATTAGCGAGGAAAGCAAAACGTCACTTATATGCACTTGTATACAAGAGCACCACTCTTGTATATCCAATAATGAACACCGTCCTAAAGTTTCCAGTTGCCTAAAGAGTTTATAAAATTATATGTTGTATAACAAAATTACATGCAATTATTGTGGTGTCCAAAGCCCCTAAGGATTGAATAATGAATTTTTAATCTAAAATATTTATAAAAAGAGCTGAAAGAAAAACCTTCTAGCATAGTTTAAGGTAGATAAGGAAACCTCTCTGAGGAAAAAAAAATCTGATAAAGTGAATGTATTTGGGAAAATATGTTTAGTGCAGCACTACAGTCTAAAATAGATGCTGTATGCAGCACATAAACATATTAATTTGTCAGCAGTTTCTCAGTGCCAAAATACTTGGCAAAGTTTTAAAAGAGCTATACTGTAGTCTGAGTGGTATGTTGGCAAGATGCCTGCGCTTGTTCTACTATTTCAGTATAGTTTTACTTACCTCATAAGGAAATAAACATGATTACTTTTTCAGTTATTGTAATGTCCATCTTGTCCTTTTCAAAAATGTCTATACTATTTCTTCCAAACATCTAGGTCCTATATCAGCAGGTTAAATAAAAAATAAAAAATAATAATAAAAAAAATCTGTCAACACCCAACCCACGTTCAGAGTAAAGCAATTAATTTGATGGGTTGACAGTTGAAAAAGGTAGCTTCTGACAGAGATCCAGTGTGATGCCAGCCAGAATGATGTACAGTGTAACACTTTCCTTAAAAGGGAAGGTAAATCAGGCATCCCAAAGGCAAGTCCTTTGTATTCCATTGAAGCTTTTCAGTATTAGTGCATCTTTGTTGTGTATTCCTGACAAGCTGTAAAGAATTCTACTGTACCTAACATGTATTTGAATAGAATTCACAAAGGGCTGTATGCAAATCCCACAAAGGAGAGCAGAAGAGCCAGGCAGAGGGCAAGGAAAGCAGCAATGCATTGCTCAGTCCCAGAACAGCTGTGCAGACCTCTGGAGCTGACAAGGGCAGTGGGGACACGGAGCAGGTTAGCAGAGCAGCATTCAGCCCATTATGCTCCCTTCAAAGTCCATTAGTTACTATAGTAGTTAAAGCATCATAAATTAGTGCTGCTATTCTATTTTGTACAAATGCTTGTGCATGAAAGGAAAATTATCACAGAGCTGGTAACCTGTGTTTTCTGGTTGAACTTTGGTTGAATACTTAGAAATCACATAGACTGGAAAAAACTCACTACACTCTTAGTATTTGCATCTTGAAAACATCCCGTATCTACTTTCTTGTGTCCAGTTCTCAGGAGAGTGAAGAGAGTAGTATGAACAGCCACCTCAAGGATCTGTTTTCTATGACAGACTCAAGTCTTTAAGGTATGGAAGGGAAAATTTGTATGTTTTTCAATTGAGGGACAAACATTAGCCAGTATTCAGTGTAAATGCTTTGTACAAACACCGTCTTATATGAAAAAAAACAAACCAAACCAAAAGTTAGACATGTGCTTTAAATGTCTCTGCTAGAAGACAAAACAGCTAAAGCTCTCTCAGAAATTGTTGTGGTCCATGGAGGAACGATTTTGAAATGGAATAAAGTTCACAGCCTGTTAGTATCTCTGTCTCCTGTCTTACCAAGAGAATATAAATTGAGAGACAGTTGTGTTGCCCAGCAGATTCATGAAGAACCTACACAGTCATTCTAGGATAACTTTTAGCCTTTTGGAGACCATGCACTACCTCTTTTTGGCATAAGAGCAAGAACATTAGTGGAATTCTTTTATGGAGTCATCCCAAATATACTATGTTTCCCTTTCATGACAGACATAAAAGACTATAAAGTAAATGGAATTTTAATTACACAACGTCAAGCTGCATTTCAGATCTAGCCAGGAATAAATCTATTCCCTAAACTCTTCAGAAATTATTTCCAGGTGATAAACAAGTGCACTAAAATACTAACTAACAATAAGATTTGTGTCTTATTGCAACTATATTTCAGTTTACAGTATTCATTAGGAAGATTTAGCAAGATAGAGCGTTGAGATTGATTTTTGCTAGCTTAGTTGTTCCTAGTAGGCAACCAATCAAGGTTCATTAGAGGAATCATGGATGTACATGTTAATTGTTCCGTACAATTGCAGATCCATGTGTAGGAAGTTACAATAACAACTTCATCTTTACAGATAGTATGCCTTCCACACTGATTAATGTTCTTGAATATATAAGCTTTGTGATATTGGAAGCTTTTGCATTGGGATTTTCCAAAATTTATACTTTGTCTTCCTAAAGTCTGGAGTGAACCCTCCTCTAAAGATTGTCTCCCAGGTCCATTAACTCAATGGACCTTGGGTTATACTACTGTTACAGGTATTGAGATTGGACTCAAAGCATTTAATAAACCAAGATTGAATCAAATTCAGTATTTGAGTCAATTCCTTGGGATATTTGGCAGTGTTCCAAGACAATATCCTTTTATAAACATTAGTGTGACAAAACTTTGAATGTATTTCTGTAGGGATTTTGATTGAGATTGTAAGCACTGATGGTCCTCATTTAGCAAAGAACTTAAACCTATATTTAACCTCAAGAACCTGAAAAAAGAATTTATTAAAAGGTATGAGTCCCTGTGCACACAGACACACATATGCACACATGTAGATACACTTATAATTTAAGGTCCTTGTTGTCTGTATAATCCCCTCTACAGATCTCAACACTAAAAAAAGTTTAGAAAAGGTTTACCAGACAGTGAATTGCTCAAGTTCGTACAAAGTTACCCAATACTCAACTATTTGAAAGTTAGAACATTAATATTAAAGACATCATACATCTCACACACGTGATATAATAAACCTCTGCATTACTCTCATCCAGGAAAAAAAAGAAGTTGTTTAGCAACCATCAACCTTAGCTCCTGCCTCCATGTATATATATTTTAACAAATTTTTACTTTTGCCAAACAAGAGTACTACAGAGGCTAATATAATTGCTGAATAAGTCAATCAACAGATACATTTTGGAATAAACATCATTCCTGTTTTACAAGAAAATTCTTGTTTAATCTGCAGGAAGATTCTTATTTTTATAATAGACTTGAATATATGCATAAACTTTTGGCCAAAGCTTAGCAGTCAACTAAAATGTATATTTGATGATTTCTTCCTTCCTTCCTTTCTTCCTTCCCTTCTTCATTCCTTCCTTTCTTTCTTCCTTCATTTCTTTCTTCCTTCCTTCCTTTCTTTTTCTTTTTTCTTTCTCTTTCTTTCTTTCTCTTTCTTTATTTTTCTTTCTTTCTTTCTGTTCCTTTCTTTCCTTTCTTCCTTTCTTTCTCTCTTTCTCTCTTTCTCTCTTTCTTTCTTTTCTTTTCTTTCTTTCTTTCTTTCTTTTTCTTTCTTTCTTTCTCTTTCTTTCTTTCTTTTTCTTTCTTTCTTTCTTTCTCTTTCTTTCTTTCTTTTTTCTTTCTTTTTCTTTCTTTTCTTTCTTTCTTTTCTTTCTTTCTTTCTTTCTTTCTTTCTTTCTTTCTTTCTTTCTTTCTTTCTTTCTCCTTTCATTTCCTTCTTTCTTTAGCTTGCTTGATTGCTTGCTTGCTTGCTTCCTTTCTCTTGCTTTCTTGCTTTCTTGCTTTCTTATCCAGGAGAGTGTTATACTGGTTTTATCCTGCAGATGTTAAAATGTGCACATTCATTTTCAGTTAGAATGCTAATAAATATAATTTCTAGATAAGACAGAGATTTTAACTGCTTTATTATTGAAGTTAGGTAAGTTTGCACATATTTTGTAATACCAGAATAATACACTCCATGGTAAAGCTGTTTCAGATATATGCAGTGACTGCAAAGTAAGCATTTTGTTTTGCAATGTTTTAGAGAAGATGAGTAGTTGATTCTTCAGTGCAGTGCACAAAATAGAAGTACAATGATACTTCCATCATTATATTATCTTTTTGACCCCACTGCATTCCTCTTATCTTGTGAAAAATCACCAGTTTATGGACTTTCTGACCTGGATGTTTAATGCTCAATATTCTGATTAGCAGACTTTAATTAACTTTGCTCTGTGAATTTGCCTACTCGCTTTTCAAGCACATTTCAGTTTGGCATCCAGTGTTCATCACATTTTAACTATGTGTTATGTGAAACAAGCTTCACTTTGTTTGTTTTAAAGTTTACACCTGGTGACTTCCTTTGTGTGCCCCTTGGGTTTTCTGCTATTAAAATTTTTAGATAATAGCTGTAATTCATCATCATTACCCATTTCCTTCTCTGTGTGTAACTACCTCCTTCCCCTGTTGTCTTCCTTCCACTCTTGGAAGTATTACATTAATGCACTGCTCCTTGTAATGAATCTGTTCTTCAACTCTGATAGCATTCTGTATCTTTCTCAAGTTCTGCTATATAATTTTTGTAGAACTGTAACCTGAGTTCCTGTGTTGTACAATGGAATAATAAATTGACAAGGTACTTTTTTCCATGGCTTTTCAGGTTTTTCTTTATTTTTTCCTGCTAATCCCTTATACTGTATTTGTCCCTGAGCACATCAGCTCAGTATCTAGTGGTCTTAAAAAAGTAAATATCCATTGTGAGTATAGAGTCTGTGCCTAGGTGACACCTGATGTCAGGGGCTTTATGGTGTATGTGTTGTTCCTGATGGTTTTCCTTAAATTTATAGCTTTGAATTTGTCTACATTGATTTTCTTTTTAATTAATTTTAATTCTTCCTCTTTTGATGCAAATTTTATATTTACTTCCTCCAGAGAAAGCCCTCAGGGACATTGGCTCAGACCATGACTACATTAGGTCTTGTCCATCTCTGCCCATGAACTGAGGAGATTTGATACACTGTCTAAATCTCAGAAGGCTTATTAGATCATGTCAGGTTTATGGTTTTTCAGGTACACTTCTGTTCTGCAAATACCTTGCTTATGATCACTTCAGAGTGTAAAGTGAGGTCACAGTCAACAAAGTACAGCTGGGCCACTGTACTCCACCACCACCATTTGTGCACTTTTCTTGGTTTATAGTAGCATACATCCTATCTCAGCTGTGTTGCCATAGCAAGCAACATTACATATCCTTTGTTCAATTCACTCTTTTCTTATCTTTCCTCTCTCTCAAGCCATCAGCTCTGGAGAGCAATTTAGCAGGAGTATAACCTTGATTGTGCTTGTGTTGCTGACACTGATAGGAGTGAGAAGAGTAGCCCCATCCTACCTTGTTTATGTTGGTGCTTAGACAATACATGTGACAGACAAGCTTTTAAATTTCCCTCAAATATTTGATATGATATGATTCAGTGCAGGGCTGCATGCTCACTTTTATATTTTATATTAGTTGTATTATTTATGTTCATAAGTCTGTGTTTGTCCTAGCTGCTGATGGAATCTTTTGGATAATCATTTGAATGAGAAATTGGTTTGTTTGGCTGGTTGGTTTTTATCTCAGCTTTTAAGAGATATATATTTGTTACAAAGTATTTCTTTTCTACTTTCTGCATTGGAAGCTACTTGCACACACTTCCTCAGCATAAAGAATTGTTTCAGTGGGGTCACGGCGTCGGAGTTCAGCTGGCTGTCAGCATTCCAGCTGAATGGCATCTGCACTTACATCCTGCTTCAAGGGGAAATGCAAACAATCATGCTGCTTCAGGAACAAAAATCTCAATATTTATGTTAAAATCATTTTTGATTAAAAGCCAATTACACTGAAGATGATGCAAATCTGTCCTGCTTTTGTTTGGGCAAACCCAGAGATAAAAGTGCTGGATCGAAACCCACTCTTGTGCTCCTCATTGAACTATCTGTAGTTTTGAAATTTTAGCTGCTCTCTAACCCTAATCAGCCACACAGGATGCAAAAATATATGACCATATGAAGGAAGTATGCAGAAGCAGGGACTGTTAGCTACCTCTAAACTGCCAGCTTCCATAATGACTGTCTTGGGCAGTTTTAGGGAGTTCCTGGTTGATTGTGTATCAGATTTGCAAGGGGGAGTACACTTTAAAATCTGTAAATGATGTGATTTTGCCATTATCTGAAGAACGAGGAAATAAAATTTTCATCAGATCTATGAAATAACTACACTTTCTTGTGGTACATCCTAAACAGAAGAAAAAAACATAGTTTGGAGTAGCATCTCCATGAGATTTGTGTGGGGATCTACTTAGCTGAGTAATGAGTAGCATTCAAATAACATGAAGGATTTATAGCTTGGTCCTTTCTTGACTTAATAATGTTGCAACTTACTCTTACACACAGAATTTCCCTATATGTCCATGTTGAAACTGTATATAATCATGTTGCAAGGAATATCTCATATATAATAATAAAACAGGCTAATATACCAATCTCTGTATATTCAGTACATATTTTATAAAACAATACCATTTTAATAACTGAAAAAAAGTATAATAGAACACTCATGTCTGTAAAACCAAACACTTCAGTATATAATTAACTTACTCGAATGCTGAAATACCTTTAAGTAAATTATTATGAACAGAAATGGACTTAAGCATAGATTGAGACTCAGGCTAAAACAATACATTCCTTAGTGCACGGGAAATATGTTTCAGTGTTCATGAATAAACATAGCATGCACAGTATGATACCGCAAGAGAAAAATGATATAAGAGGAAAAGTTCGTCCTGCAAAATAAATGGCCTGTAATGTAAAATAAACACAAGACAGCAAATGGAAGAAATAAAAAATAAGCAAACTACAAGACTATTGTATCACTGAATCAGGCAGACACATAAGGCATTCTATTCTATTTACATTTCCATGGAGTGATTTAATCAAGCTATCTACATAGCTATCAGAGTACTTTTATTTTTTCTTCATTTTTGCTATTAAGATCAGAAATGAGGGCTCATTCCCTCCTACCTCCCCCCATCCCCAAATCGAATTGAGATTCCCATGTGGATCAGTTCTGTTTGCCATAGGACATTGTGTGTAGGCTAAAAGAATATAATGGCAAAAGAGATGTACCAAGATTTTCTTTATCTGATTGCTTATTTCATATGCCTATTCCAGTGAGCAAGGTTTAAATTCTTAATATATCACATTCAACAACCTGCAAAGAAGTTCACTGAGAACAAAAGAGAGCAAGGGAAGGATGAGACAGAAACCTTTGCAAAAAGCGTTTTTGTAGGTAGTTCACGCACATACTAATTTCTGTTGTACTTCTCCTGATTCTCAGAGGCAGATCAAACTTGAAAGAAGACTGAATTCAAGTACTATTTTTGCTACTTGAACTGAGCACATTGCATGGCTCTTATCATCTTCAAAGGTTGCCTCCTTCTTTATGAATAATATGTCCTTAAAGCAATGTTGTCAAAATATAAAGGCAGGTAAGTCACTGCACAATTATAATTGTTACTAGTAGTAAAGGGCAAAGGTGTTTGGGGTTTTTGAAATAAATTTTCAGATTAAATGGATAAGCCTTGGTCCAAGAAACAATTAGAAATTTTAGTCCAATTATTCCAATCACAAAAACCCTCTCTAATTAGAATTGATTATAAACTGGAAAGTTGAATTCAAATGCACTCAAACTTCATGGCATTCAAAGGTTACTTGAATATCAATTCAGATTAGATATTTCAGGAACTTCTCTGATAATATTGTGAGAATTTCAAGCCATACAGATAAAAAAGCTCTTGCTATCCTCCTATTTCTTCTTTTATTTGCGTCAGTTAAATTTGGTACTACATATCAGTGTGTGCAATATTTGCCTTGACTATTAATGCAGAGCTCTGGGCAAAAATAGTCAAATATAATTTTTTCTGGATTTTTCCTCTAATTATTTTCTTTTTCACTTGAAAAAAAAAGATTTTAAAAAGCTGAAGGCTTAAAATGTCATCAGTAAATCTGCCGTACTGTGAGGCAGTAAAAAACCTAAGGGATAGTTTTAAAGGTATATCTGGGAATCTTATTTTCCTTTTCAGTGAGAGTTGGTATCCTAAATTCCTATTGACCAAGATCTTATTCATATGCACAAATTTAGAATGCAGAATCAATCTCTTAAAAATGTCCAGGTCTTCTGAATTAAGACTTACAGAGCTATTGAACGTTGAACTATTTTGTTTTAATCTTTTATGCAAACCCAGAATTTTTAAACTCTCTTCACATAAGTACACATTTACTTTCAATTAACCTGAGAACTCTATTTTCCATGGCCAATTCTAATAATTAATATTGCCCTAAACATAATTTTCCTGCTCTAAATTTAACCAAGATTTCAGAGGCATTAAATTTAAAACTAACAGCCCAATCTCAGAAAAGGTTGATTACCTTTTCTATTCAAGAGTTTTAGAATAGATATGTCATCAGAATTAGAAAGAAAAATTTAGATAAACTAGTGGCATGTGAAAAACTGAACATACGGAACCTACAGTGGTTTTCCTCTTGTAAAATAAAAATAAGGTCTCATTTACAAAACAGTATTTGAGGTGTTTAAAATGTATTTGATTTCAACAGAAGAAAGCCCTCATCTACAACATAAGGACAGTAAACAATCCTAGATTAATGTCATGGTTTAACCCTAGCCAGCAACCAAGTACTACATGGTCACCCTCTCACTCCCACACCAATGAGATTAGGGACAGAATTGGAGAGGTAAAATGTCACAGTGGGGAAACTGCAACACATGTATCAATCAATGAGGCCCATGGAAAAGAAATATATATGGACCAATTCTTGATAGATGCTTCAGAGATGTTTATTTCTCCAGCCACATGACCAGAGCTCTGCCGAGGAACTGCTCAATCACAGAACACGAGGGTCCTTGCCCGCGCAGGGGAACACAAAACAACCAATGGGGAACGAGGCTGACCAGGGGCAGGGAAACCCCATGTCTCCCACCCAGAACCCCTCTCCCAGGACCACATGGCAGGGGGGAGGGACCCCGACATTAAAAGGTAGATTCCTGGATTTACATGAAGCCAGTTTAATAGAAAAAGCAAAAGCCATGCACACAAGCAAAGCAAAGCAAGGAATGAAGTCACTGTTTCCCATGGGCAGCCACGTGTTCGTCCATCTCCAGGAGAGCAGGGCCTTGTCATGGGTAACAGTGACTTGGGAAGACAAAAAACATCACTCCAAATGCCCCCCTCCTCGTCCTTCTTCCCTGACTTTAAGCACTGAGCATGATATCCTGTGGTCTGGAATATCCCTTTGGTCAGTTGGGGTCCTGGCTGTATCTCCTCCCCACCTCTCATGCACCCCAGCCTCCTCACCAGCGTGGCAGTATGAGAAGAAGAAAAGGCCTTGGATCCGTGTAAGCCCTGCTCAGCAATAACAAAAACATCTCTACATTACCAACCCTGTGTTCAGCACAAATCCAAAGCATAGACCCATTCATTCCAGCCACTGTGAAGAAAATTAACTGTACCCTAGTCAAAACCAGCACAATTAAGCACTTTAATATCTTTCTCTTGGTCTGTTCAAATGTTGGTCAAGAGCTATGGTGACTTTCAAAAGTTGGATCTCACATCTGTTTGGATGATACTTTGAGTGGTTCGATGGGAGGTCTCTGTACTGCCTCACGCCTGCTGTTGTGATTTATAAACAATGGCACAGCTTGTTCAAATCATAGCCATCCTTTATGAATTTCACCTAGTGTCAAAACACAGATTCCTTTGTATGTATTCCTCCAGATTCTATTTGAAGGGGAAAACAAAAACTAAAAAAAACATGTGTAAGCAGCATCATGCAGTCCTATTCACATCAAATACTCTATTCGACTTAGTTATTTCAAATACTTGCAAAAACCTGAGGCACCTTCTGGATAACCATAAGTCTGAGATGGGGGATGAAACTCTTAAATTTGATGGAGAACTTAAATAGGCAGGAGGCATGCACTCAAACTGGTTAAAACAGAGGGAATAAAAACTCGAATGGTCTTATTCATCTCAGTTCTGCTTAGATAGCTTCTGCACAACAGATATTTAATAACACTCCACTCAGCTTTTCTTCAGTACACTAGACACATCAGAGCCAAGTCAGACTGTCTGTGAGCCCCTGGAAAGTGTTAATTGACAGGAACCTGAAGAGGTGAATCCTTAAGGTCACAATGCATAGCAGATAGCCTTTCACTACAATGAAGGTAAAGTAAAATTACATTTAGTGTTTGTGTTAGGTCAATCAAATGACTTCCCAATGGATTGTAAAACACTGAATAAAGCACTATGAAGCAATACTATAACCTCTTTGTTAGTGTCAAATTACCCATAGTTCAAAGAAGAAATGTTTTCAGAATGAAAAAGTTGTATATGCTGCCTGCCTCCTTTAAAGAAATAGAGTATAAAATAATACACATGGCAAAACTTGTTCTGACTAGTTTTTATTTTCCTAATTTTTAGTTTTGTTGCTATTTTCAGAATGTTGATGACTTGAACTTTATTTTTCTCATTTTTACGTGATGCAGAAAGAATAACTCAAAGAATGAAAGCTACTTTGCGTGAGGTCTAAATAGAGAAGAACAAGGAATTACAAGTTGACCAAAGAGATTAACATAGGATAACTACAAAATTGAAAGAATAAATGTTTAGAAATACTTTCCACAGAATTCTTAGTCTTTCTGCCAAGTTTTGCTGGTTTTATTTTCATTTTATTTATTTTCTTTTATTTTGAAAGTGATCTCCTGACTTTTTAAGCTAATATTAATATTTTATACTTTTTATTATGGTCTTTAATTTTTTTTTTTAGAGTTGTTGTTATTAGGGTTATATAGGGTTATTAGGGTTATTTTATTAGGGTTTTTATTAGGGTGGATGCTGCATCAACCCATTGTCTGCCAGGGGACAGAACAAGGCAGGGTGTATTTAGGACATGGATAAATCTAGCCCTTCTGCATCCAGTCTTTACCAACCTGTAGGTCTGGGGACAGCTTCTATGCAGAAATGGTGGTAATTATTATTCTATTTCTTCTTGAAATTATTCCATTTTTTTATTTGAAAAAAGGCAGAAGCACAGTGAAATAAGGAATCTCACACAGGATTTTCATTTCAGGCTCCTTTGCCCGATGCTATATTGCAGACATCTCTAGTTATTTTAGCTGTTTTAGGTACGAAAGGGAAAAAGAAATGAGAAAAAAGGCAAAAAAGTTTACCTTTAGTGATGCCATGAAGATTTTTGCGTTTTCTTTTTTACCCCTGTTATACCTTTTTACAGCTTCTGTATTCCTAGTGCTTTTTGCCTGCATTCTTGGACTTGTTTGTTAAGCTAAGAGACTAAACATTTTAGAGACTTCGTAGCCAGGGATCAGTGTGCCCCAGACCCCAAGGTCCTCTCCAGAACATATTCTGTAAACCAAGATAGAACCATCCAGGGGAAGGTTCCTTGGGGAGGGGGGGCTCATTTGAGCCTCTCATTGGGGAATCTTTGATAGATATGCTAATTAGTAAAGCCTATAATGTTATACCCAATGTTAGGGGGGGATACGGGAAGAAGAAAGACAGAGACACAGGGAAAGACTCAGTGGGGTACATCTCGATGCATATGACCTGGACGTGTACACCTAAGGATCCTTAAGAATAAATACCAAGGTAAAACCCCTTTTCCCTTCTAACCGTGTATGCCTCTTGATTTTAAGACCAGGAAAAGGCATCATTAGTATTTAAAGAACTTATAATTAATGTAAATAGGGAACAAGTAAATGGCTAACTGTAATAATAGAACATAAAACCTTGATTGTGCAAGAACTTGGATGAAGGGTTAATTCATTATTTACCTTCTATACTTTAATTTGTATGATGTAAAAACGAGGTCCAACACCGGCACCATGGCCTCCCTGAACATGCATATAGTTTTTCCTATTGGTACATACAGGGTACCAATATGGACATTAGACTAGGGAGTAGACAGTCCTGGATCATGTTATGCCCCAGGAACCTGATACTTTGGCAGGGACTCAAGGCCTGTTCAAGTTCTCCATCAGCTCAAGGACACATATTGCATTTGTGTATAAAATGGGGTGAAGGGAAGAGCCTGGGAAACGAAGAGCTGGGTCCATGATGTGTCAGCATTTGCTTATTCTTTATATAGCATAACATATGGCAAATTCTGTTTTCTTCCCCTCCCATTCTCTGTATTGAAATTATTTTCTACAAAATGGTGAAAGGCATGAACACTCTTGGCTGCAAGCCTCCTCTATTGAAATGGGAGTGGTAAGGGGAGAGGAGGGTGATGACTGCAAAGGAGTTCCAATGTAAAATTAAGACATTATTTTCAATTTTTTTTTTCTTGTCGTTAGAGTATAAAATATGAAGATTATTCAGGATGTCCTATTTTGATAATTATTCTCTTTGTTCATACTACTGTAATACAGCAGCAAGTGCATTATACTTCTTTCCTGATATAAGTCCATGTTTTATGCAAGCTAATAACTTCAATGTACAGTGCAGGTCGTTCAAATCACTTTTATTATACAGAGCATATTCAATATAGCATAGAAATGTTTGCCTACTAAAGTCTCTTTTATAATGGATTGTATTGACTTTTCTGGTTTTAAACTAAATATCAACCATAAGGTAAGAGTGGGAGGGAACAGATGGAGAGTTCATTTCTCAAAATGTATTGGAATCAAAATACATTTTTTAAAATTCATACCCAAATGTGGCTCTGCAAAATTATAAATGATAACTCTACACTATTTTTATAGTGATGCATCTGATACAGTATTAACATAATGATTGTGCAACAATGACAGTAAAGAAATAATATCTATGCAGTATTATTAGTGTCACTGTTGCAAATATATAGCTGCTGTCTTACACAAGGAAACAGGACTGAATTTGAAAAAGGAACCTGTCTGTGTGTCATTTTTGAGGACTGGAACCACAATCGTTTTCAAGAACCAGTGAAATATTTTATTAACTATCATTTATGGTCATTTATGTGATCATTTATATCATTAATCTTGTTCCCATTGCAGCGAACCTGTGTACATGTATTATACTGTCCCTAACTTATACTAACCTAGCTTTTGGGAAAAAACCCTTACAAAAGCATTTATTAATAAGTCCTTCATCTCATCTCTTTTCAGATACATGTATCTTACTGTCTACACCTCAGATATTACTACTTTAGCCTCTTTTTCTACTCAGTGGAAAGAACAAGGCTTACACATATTAGGATTTGTTGCTTATCTATTTTACATACGTAAACATATAGGATAACGTGAGTTACACGTATAGTGTCAGTTTAAGTCCATTGACTCTGAAGGGAGTCTTGATGTCAAGCTCAAACAAAAATACTTACAAAGCAGATGCCTGTGTTGGATCAGATGAATTTGATCTTCTGCACCAGTAGAACAAGTCTTTGATAAGAAAATGGACAAATATGTGAGCCTTTCCTGAAAAGGGCCAGCTTCAATGCTAGATAAAACACTTTTTATTTATCCCATAGGAGTCTTATTTATGGAAACATTTAACTTATAGAAACTGATCTATAAAGTCAAGGCAAAAATTTATGCAGGAAATGGTGCATTTATCACAGAAATGGAGCAAATAGTTTTTGGCATCATTGCTGGGTTGAGGGATTCTGAGTGATATTTTTATTTAATTTTCATCCAACATCAAACTGAATTAAAAACATTGCTATTAGAAAAGTTAAAGGCAGAGATCATTTATGTGTTCCTTCAACCTCTGGATATAATCACCTGCATTTGTATTCTGTCAACAGATTGCTTCTCACAAATTATACATTCAGTCAGTGTCCAGCAATCTCTTCCAGTAATCTTTAGCATGAGAAATATACTGCACTGAATTAAAAAATGGGTGGTTAAGTATCAAAATATCACATGGCATTTAGTGTCAATTTCATGATGCTTTGCTTGTATACATCCTTCATGCAAAGCCACTTGAATGAATTTAAGCTTTTTCTTTCTTCTTTAGTATGACAGTATCCTGGTTTTTTATTTTTAAGTTATTTTTTAGGTGAGACTGAAAGGAAGGCTGCATACAGAGAAGCCAAAGAAATTTAATATATATTAAAAAATAACTGAAAGAGTTCCTACTCCTCCCTGGCAATTTGGTGGAAGGTACCATGTAGCAGCTTCCGAGATATTGTAAAACTGAGATACTGTATTCACGTGCTTCTACACAAGTCAGATACACCACCCGGGCTCCCAAAAGTATGTTAGACAGAAGTCAAGCACTGCTCTGAATACATGGCTTTCTAGCTGGCACACAGCATGGTTTTCCTTCTCTCCTAAGTAGGAAAGGCTGCCAGCAGCCCTCCTTGCCGCCAGTGCTGTGCGCACCTTGGTCACCGCCAGCGCACTCTGTAGAGGCAGGAGGCTCAGGTCCCCTCCTGTGCCTGGCTGTGTAAAAAGCAGCTGCCTGTTCTTCAGAGCAAGAGGTCTCACCTCTGAAATGTTCAAGTCTCTTGTGCTCCAGATATGATCAGAAAACCTGACAAGTCCTGAGATACTTTTTCTGATTAAAGTTTTATGAAATAGATTCGTTTCCCAGAAATCATTCATTTCCATGATCAACATTCTCAAATAAAGAAGCACCTCGGGAAATTCCTGACCAGCTTCATTAGCCAATAGGCTTTGTCTGAATTTTGGAGTGATAACCTTGTAAATTAATTTTTCATTTTAATTTACAATATGTTTTTATTTTATGCAAGGAACAAAAGATGAGGTCTCTGTAGTTAATTTAGCACCTGTACTTTCTCAGAAATTATAATGAAACACTGCACGATTCAGCCTTTATAGGGCAGTGAATTCTAATCCTGTTAGGGTGGTTCTTTAATTAAAATGTCTATTAACTTTTCTGCAGTTAATGCAATTATAGATTTATTACATCTTGCCATTCTAGGAATAGGTTTTTATGATCCAATAATATTGAATTTACAAAGTTCTACCTTAGGAAAAGAACAACTCAACTGAGTAACATATCTATAAAACTATCCACTTTCAGGAACAAAGTGTCTGTTTAAAACTACTTGAATAAACAACATGTAATTAAAGGACCTTGGCCTTACATCCTGGAATTACACTTCTCCTTAAAATGTAAAGAACTATATTATAATTTAATTCTCCATCATTGTATATCTTTTATCACACTTCCTGTGAATCTAGGATAGCTCTAGGATATTTTCCTTCACACAGTGTATTCTGTCAGTTTAATTGTTAAGTATTCAGAGAACTTTCATAGTTGTGTTTCTTTTCTTTTAATATGTGGAATACACCAACTCTGCCCAACAAGACTTAGGGTAATCTCAAAGCATATTTCTCTTTTCCTTAATTCTAAGAAAATCTTTAAAATTGTCTTTTGTCCCCATGCACTGTCATTTTATAAAGTACTGATCAAAAAGAGAGAAAATAGTGAAAAATAGCTAACAGGTTGTGCTACTCCCCTCCAGGATGAGGAGGGAAATTATAAAATCGAGAGCATCAAAGAGAAACATGGCTGAGATCTTACAGTGAGTGTACAATCTGACCTGTAATGCCCTTGTGGTCCAGTGTTTACTGTTAGCACTTTATACAGTATCAGCTGAGTTGGAAATTAATGTGTTAAAACACTGGCTTTCAGGATTTTTATAGCTCACCATTTGCAGTTAATACATTTTGTATTAGTCCTCAGTGTGAAGAAATCATAACTCTATATACCAAAGGATAAATACCAACTTAAATTACTGACAACAGTACCTAGCAACTTGGATATATGCACTAAGATGCCTGTTCTATTGCTTTCTCACAGAAAACTGAGCTTTCATAATATTTCTACCCAGACTCAAAACACTTTTTATTTCTAAAAATGTGATTTGAGGCAAAAAGGTGGGAAAGGGCAGCTCTCAAACATATCAGGGGCTTGATCCAATATAATAGTTAAGACAGAAAATTCTTTCACATAAGCTTTTAATAAATTTCCTGAGAATGAATTGCATTATTTTATGAGTGTAATTTTGTCATGTTACAAGATTTAGCATAATATAAATACCAAGTTGTGCAGTACAATATACATGCCATGGCTGTGCAGCAAGTCAGAAACATAAGATTACACAGCCACGTGGAACCAGTGCCCAACAATAAAAAACTGGTATTTTCTCATATTACCTAGAACCACTGTCTGGTAGATACTTGAATAGCTCTTATTCAGTCCAGGAAAGGAAATCTCTGATCAGATGTGTACTGAGGCTGGAACTGGAAAGACAGATACAAAGCTGTATTTTATGAAGGTAAATTGGGGTTCTTTCCCTTTCTTAAAATGATAATTCAGAGTTTGGCAGTCACAATGTATAAAGTAGTTTTAGAGATCTTGAACAGGAAATTATTTTTAATGATAATTTGAGCTTTGGCCATCTTGGGATGTGTGCTTTTTGAAAAGATGTGTATTAATTTTTGAATACTTAGGAAAAATATACTCTCAGCTAAGTCCTTATAAATTGCTATGCTCTGACTGCAGAGAACAAATTAATTGTTCTTTCTCCTTCCTGTTTTTATAAAGGCTGAAATGGCAGAAAGTTTTCCTAAAGAAAAAGCAGAAGCAAAGAGAGTAGTAGAGTTTGAAAACCAGACAGAGTTTTTTAGCAATTGTGCAAAATGACACCATTTCAGTTTTGTTTTCAAGCAGAAAACTAAGAGCTGCTTTAGAATTCTGGAAACAGAACTACCCAAAATGAAACGTGTTCCCAGGGCTTTTTGTAGCAGAGGAACAGCAGTAAAAGACACAAAATGTTTCTGCACTGGGGTCTCTAACTTTGTAGTAAGGGAAAATTATTGAAACCTACTCCTTGATAGTGGGCAGGGTTACACAGACTCATGCATTGGTGGCTTTGAAAGATAGGGTCTAGTGGGAATGGGTAGGGAGTGGTCATGAGATTTTTCCTGATGCAGATGTGTTGCAGATGACATGGGAACAGGTACAGGAATCTTAAGTGTATGCCTGTGTTAAGAACTATTTGGTAATGCACTATGGTTTACAGTGATTTTAGACCATGGGATGTAGATATCGGAATTTTTTACAGTGGGGTAATATCCATGACAGAATCTTAAATATAATTCAATAAACTCACCATCTTTGTAGGCTGATGGAAAGAAATTACTGTTTACCACTACTTACACTGTGTCTTTTCCAGGAAGACCTCTCCTACAAAGAGATTTATCTTTCCAACATACTCTATAATAGCTCTGGATGTTGATGCTCAATGGAGTCCATAAGGACAAGCTGATAGGAAATTAAAGCATGATTAAGCTAGGTAGAAAATGTAGCTTAAAGGTGAATGGATTGAAATATCTAACTACAGTGATCCTGTTCTTCTGCTTGCCTTTTTTCCAGGCTGTCACTAAATCAAGATAAGAAGCAGAAAACATTTCTCCTTTCTTTTTTTATAAAAATCTTATAATTACTCTACTAGATTCAGGTGAGCATTGTCTGCTGCCTTTCCTTGGGAGTTAGGAGGAAGCTTGGAAAATCAAACAGCTCTTGTTTCAGGTGTGGAACACAGTCGACCCTAGCTAATCTTTTCTGTGTGAATGATCTGCGATAGGTAGGAAACAGTGTTAGAATAGGGAGAATGTGAGGGTAGTTGTGTATACAATGTTGATTTTCTTTCCTCAACTTCATTTTACTGATAATGGTGGAAACCAATAACCAAATACCCATATTTCTTGGAAAACATCACACAAAAACTGCTAGTGTGGACTTTTTGTGATAGTGCACATTTGTCATTTACGACTGCAGCAAATACACAGATAGTGCACCGCTAAGTGGTGAAAGGTCTTCTGCCTGTTATTACCAGCTTAGAATACTCATAGTGATGTGTTGTATTATCAGCAAAACCATCTAATAAAACTTTCTATTACTAATTTTATAGATATACATTCTGCTCTTACATACTCCAATAGAAATGTAGTCTAATTCAATATATATGGAGCTGCCAAAGTTGTGCAGCAGAATCTAATCTCCTCACAGTAATTAATATCTAAAATTAGAAACTAGCATTATCTAGGATTACAATATGATATTATTTTTTAGCTTTTCCCTTTTTATGAATAATTTCCGCTCCAATGCTTTAAAATGTGCAAAATGCCCATGAATTTAACTGAGTCAAGAGGAAAAAAAAAACAAGGAAAATGGTAGTAAATACTCATGCAAAAGACATCCAGCCTACACATGACAGCAAACTCATCCTGAGGGAAAGGACAAAAAAAAGAAAAATATATTAAAATCAGATGTTTTCATCTCTATGCAAAAGGTAAAAAACATATCCATATCATCCATTCTTAACGATCAGATTGTTCTTTCACTGTTGTGTGTACTAGGTAATGTTTTTAAAGGCAGCATCATTATATTTAATTTTGCTTATGGCCATAGATAAGACCGACCAGAAAAATGTTAGTAACTTTACTTTTTTTTCCATAAAAATATCAACAGGAAATTCCTATAAAAATTTGCTTCTTCTGTGACTTACAAGAAAAACAATCATCTCATTGACTTCAATGTGAAGATATTTTTGTGTAATAAGCATATACAGAATATATTAGGTCTAAATTTTACTAGGTTTTAGTAATGCTGTTAGGCTTTTCACATTTGTTTACCATAGCTCACTTTAATCTCTCTCTAACTTCTTTTTTTAATGAAAAATAGTAAGGAAAGGGGTTTAGAAATTCTGTAATTCTGTGTCTTACAGACGAAACATGTTTACCTTTACTCTCCAGAACACTTTTTGATAGAATACTACAGGAGCTTTAGATGTACCGCTTCCATGGTGATTGTTTCACCTAAAAATCTGGATGATAATTGCAAATTTAAAATTTTGTCTATCGTATCCTGTGAGATCTCAGTGAAGATTTCTTCCCTGGCTTTGTAGAGAAAATTTAGTTCTAGGATATCACTAGTTCCTAAGTTACCCGTTGCAACTTGCATTTTATTCTTATTTCATTGCAATTTCATATTTTTATCCTTCAGATTGTGGGTTGTGCATTGTGAAAAGACCAACTTCTCCTAGAATTGTTGTTCTATAGATTTCCACAATTTCATTTCTTATGTCTAATAGCTGCTCTCATGCTATATAATACATTTCATGTCTTGTATTTTTGTGAGAAATTTATCTATGCTTGGATTGCTCAACAAGAATTCCTACCACTTTTCTACTGCTTTCTTTGTTTCTGAGGGGAGAGGGTAAAAAGAAATTATGTTTGCTTTGTATTCTCTTTTTGGTGCTACTACTGATTTATGTTCAGTGGAAATTACTTAACCCTTTAGGTCTAAATATTAGTAATTTACATAGGAGCTAAACATTTTATTCTCTTTTTATAGTCAGTTAAAACAAGCTGCTTCCGGTGGAGCAAAATTCATGTCATGTCTCTCTGACAACTAATTTAGCCAAACCATCCTGGAGAGGTGCCTATTTTTCCCCATTGACAAAAAGAGAAGCAAAGTTTAGTAAGGTAAGATTAGGACAACTCAGACTACACATATTTAATCTTAAGGGCTCAATTTTCTGTGGCATACTTTGTTATAATCTTCCTCAGATACATAAATATTTAATAGAAATTATCACATGTGGGAGAAAAGACTAAGGCAGATAATTAAAATATGTAGTGCATAAATGTTTCGAGTGGGTCAGTTATGACACCCATAGCTGAGAAATGGAAAACCTCAAAAAAAGAGGAGAAGAAATTCCAAATCATATTGCTATAGAATGCACAGCTATAAAAATGTGCCTATTTGTCAAAATAATAAAAGTTTGAAGCAGAACTGATCAAATACAGAAAGATTTTTGCTAAGTGCTGAAACAGTTGGAAAAGTATTTTTTTCTCCCAAGTCCTGCTTTTAAGTTCCTTTGATACAAGGTGGCACAAAGTCAAGAAAGAACTTGAAACAAGCTTCACATTAATATTTGAAAAAGGGCACCCAATGTGTTTGATGTGGCGCCCTTCATGCAAATCATGCAGTCTGAGAGAAATCCCAATAGGAAATATGACTCTTTCTTCTTAGCACTCGCTTTTTTTTCTGGTTGATAATAATGAACTTTTCACACTCCCCTTGCAACCCCCCTGAGCTATACAGAAATGAAGTTATTACTCACTAGGTGATGCCTATTTGGGTAAGATTTTTTGTTGCTTTTTTATTGATTTTTTTGTTGTTGTTGAAAGTAGAATCTCAGTTCAACACATATTTTGTACTTATTTTTCACAGACTTCTGAACGATAAAACCCAGATGCTTTATCAAAACAGTAAAATACCTGCTCTGTCCTAGGATTTCTAAACGTGAGGAAATGTATACATGATCAAAAATGTCATGATGGTATAACATCATATATTGATTTGAGCAGGGGGGTGTTTATGTATAGCTGAGAGTATTGAATATAGTGTAATTTTTAATCTTTAATATAATGGGTTTTTTCAATTTTTTTTCAGTTTTAATTGTTCTAATAATAGCAAGTTACACCTTCCAGAATTCTCCATTTAAAGTATGGAGGTCAAGCTGATTACAACCCATATAAAATCCATAACAGTGTGGGTAGCAGCATTGATCACATTCCTGCCTTTTATTCTTGTTGTGCATACCTCATTCCTATGTATAGCAACTAATGTATCTCCCACATTACACCACCCACACACTTACTAACACTTTCTGAAGGCATGGGAACCTTTCTCTACAATTTATTTCCAGATTACATTTTTAAAAATGTCACAGATTGATTCTGGAAATTGTTGAAAGCAGACCTAAAAAGGTCCAGGTTCTGTAAGAGACCCTAAGGGGAAAGAAGCCCCCCAGTGCAAGGTTCACATAGAAAAAAAACCCTCATATATTTCTGATAACAATATTTTCATTGCAGATATAACTACTGTATTATGAGATACTGGCGTTCAGAAAAAATGATTAAGATGGTCTAAGAGATAAATGTATTCTGAAGAAAGTTTAGTTTAGGGATTTTTGTAATATTTTCTGAAAGAAGAATTTTGCCATGCCCTTGCAGCTGAGTCTGCAGGATTGAAGGCTTTGGTCCTCATGGGGAAATTCAGCCACCCTGGTGTCTGCTGGAGGTACAACACAGTAGCAGTTCAGAAGGTTTCTGGAGCACACTGATGATTTCCTGACATAGGTGAACCAATGTCCCGTGAAAGGACATGTTCTGCTGTAGTTCACACTTACAAACAGGGAAGGACTGATCAGGGGGCTAAAAGCCTTAAATGCAGTGACTGTGAGACAGTGGAGTTCAAGACACTGAGAGGAGGGATCACAACCCTGGACTTCAGGAGAGCACTCTGGTCTTTTCAGGGATCTGCTTGGAAGAATCCCATTACAGATAGTACTGGAAAGAAGAGATATCCAAGGATTGTCCTCTAGCTGGTTCATGTCCTCCAAGCTCAAGAACAGTCCATCCCAGTGCACAGGTCAAGGAAAGACAATGTCAGGAGACCTGCACGGACAATCAGTTGATCTTGACTGAAAAGGAAGTGGGGAAGGGAAGGGAAGGGAAGGGAAGGGAAGGGAAGGGAAGGGAAGGGAAGGGAAGGGAAGGGAAGGGAAGGGAAGGGAAGGGAAGGGAAGGGAAGGGAAGGGAAGGGAAGGGAAGGGAAGGGAAGGGAAGGGAAGGGAAGGGAAGGGAAGGGAAGGGAAGGGAAGGGAAGGGAAGGGAAGGGAAGGGAAGGGAAGGGAAGGGAAGGGAAGGGAAGGGAAGGGAAGGGAAGGGAAGGGAAGGGAAGGGAATTTTGTCTGATCAACTTAGACAGACATTTAAATCTGGTCATGCAGAGATAGGATTAGAAAGCCAAGTTCAGACAAAAGAGGAATCTCTCAAAGTATATGAAAGACAAGATGGACTGCTACAATTACTTTAGCAACAAAGGAAGATTAGAGAAAATCTGGGTTTACTGCTGAATGGAGCAAGGGAACTGTAAAAAGGACATGAAAAAGTCTGAATTTCTCAAGGTTTTTTTCACGTCAGTTGTTACTGGTAAGGTTTGCCTGCAGGAATCTCAGGCCACTGAGACCAGTGGGAAAGTATGGAACAAAAAAGATTTATCTTTGACGTAAGAGTTTCAGGTTAGGATATATTTAAACAAAGTGGGTGAACTAAAGTCATGGGGCTGGATGGGATACGCCCACAAGTGGTGAGGTAGCTGAAAAAATGTTATTTTGAGGACATTATTAATTATCCCTGAAATGGTATGTTGATTGGTGGAGATTCCTGACCATGGAAGACAGCAGATATCACTCCTATCTTCAAGCAGGGCAAGAAGAAAGATTCAGAAAACTTTACACTGATCAGCTTCACCTTGATCTCTGAGACAGTGAAAGAGAAATTGGTAGTCCTGCAAATAGTTTTTAAATACATGAAGAACAGGAAGGTCTTTGGGAGTAGTCAGAATGGTTTTATGAAGCAGAATTTCTGCTTGACTAAATGGATAGATTCCTACAACAAAATGGCAGGTTTGGTAGGTGAGGGGAGAGCAGCAAATATGGTTGATCTTGACTTTTGACAAAAGTATTTGGATGTTTTCTTCAAAAACATCCTTAGAGACATAGACTGATGAAGTACAGGATAGATAAAAGGACAGTAAGGTAAATTGAAAGCCTTCTGTACTGATGGGCTCAAGCATTTGTGGCCAGTGGCACAAAGTCCAGCTGCAGGCCAGTGACTAGCAGTATATCTGCCCCAGGGGTTAATGCTGGAACCAGTACTGTTTAACATATTCATGAATGACATAGGTCATGGAAAGAGTCCACCCTCAGTCAGTTTACAGATGATACAAAATTGAGAGGAGTGGTCGATAGCTCAGACAGTTTCCCTCAGGTAACTCAGTGGACTGGAGAATGTGGCAAAGAGTGACCCCTTGAGCTCTAACAAGGAAAAAATCACAGCTGTGTACCTGGAGACGAGCAAGTCCATGGACCAGTACATGCTGGGGGCTGACTGGCCAGAAGGCAGCTTGGCAAGGAAAGACTTGGGGCTCATGGTAGACAACAAGATTACCTTGAGCCAGAAATGCACTGTCACAGCAAAAAAAGCCTAGGAGCATCCCTGGCTGCACTAGGAAGAGCACTGCCGTCAGGTCAGGGGACGTGCTCCTTCCTCTCTGCTCAGTCCTAATGAGACACATCTGGTGTGCTGGGACCCCAATGCCAATTGGATAAAACAGAGCAAGTTTAGCAAAGAACCATAAAGATGGTTAAGAAACTACTCTATCTGACACATAAGTAGAGGCTGAGAGAGATGGGACTGCTCAGCCTGGAGAAGGATGAGGGGGAACTGATCAATATGTCTAAATATTTGGTGGGGGAGCAATAAAGAAGATGGATCCAGGCTCCTCTCATAGGTGTCCAATGATAGGACAAGAGAGACAGGACAAACTGAAACATGGGAATTTCCATTCAAACATAAGGAAAACACCGCTTTATTTTTTCCTTATAAGGGTGCTTAGACTCTGGAATAAACTTCCAAAAGAGTTTGTGTACTATCTTGAAGGTATTCAAAATCTTGCTGCACAAAATCCTGGATAGCTGATACCACTGAGACCAGGGGCCTGGACTAGGTTATCACCAGAATTCTCATAATATTGCAGTTGAACTGTGATTTGGGGGCATGTTCCAGCTAAGAAAAAAATCCTTCATTTCCTAATGTCTCAGCCTGGTGATTAATTAGGATATGCTTGATTGTGGAGAGGTCCCTCTTTGGTTAAACTGGCTGAGAGTAAAGCATGGACTGATTCAGAGGATATAATACAGGACAAAAAGTAAATGTTGAAGTGGGTGGAGCAGGACAGAGAGATGATTAGAGAGGAAAAAAAATGAAGGTTTTTTTTTTAAAGAGAGAGAGAGAAAAAAAGATTCATGATTCAAGAAGAATCATGAATTGACACAATCGGGCAAGGGTGAAAGGAAGGATGAGAGAGCAAAAATGAAATAAAAGTAGTAGTACTGGGGAAAACTGCCATTGGAGGAAATAGAAGAAAAAGAATGAACAAAAGATGATGAAGCATATTCAATCATATGTTAACAAAAAAAGTGAAAATATACAAGAAGAAAAATAGTTTGACTCTGTAAGTGTGGGTTCCTACGGTGAACATTAAAAAAATCATGGCTTTTAGGAGGAAATAGAGAAAAAAGCTAAGTATCATAATAAGCTTGTGTGATGACATATTGCATCTGTAAAGGAACATGTTCGAAGTGTTAATTATCAATTTTAATTTATCTCTGAATGTATATACAATAATAGCCAAGTGTGCAAAAATTATTTGAAACATAAATCCTGTGAAGGGTTTGAAAAATATCCTTTCAACTTCAAAAATTGAAAAAGAGTCAAAAATATCTTTTTAAAAATATTAGTAGAATTAGTAGAATTGACTTCTACCATCTATCTATGTTTCTTTCCTTAACTTGTCACTACTGTAAACATGAAAAAAAACCAAAGAAAAACAGGGGAAGAAGGACATGTAGAAAAAGGGGAGAGAAGCAAAAAAAAAAAAGGCTTCAAAATGCTTAAACATTTTCATTTAAAAATAGACCAAAATGTGTATTTCCCCCCCTCTATTTTTTGCTAAACAAATTACACTTTTTAATTTTTCAGGAAGAAATTTAAAAAAATAGAAATATTAGTTAAAATATTTACTGAGATCATAGATAAACTTTATGGAACTAAGTAATATGTTGAAATAGAGTGAAATAAATGAAAAGGTAAAATTAAAGTGTAGCAATATCTATCTGTGATCTTTTAAATTTATTTCAGTTATATCATGTTGTAGTATATTAATTATGTGTACAAATATTATCATTTAATTCAGGAAGTTGTCATAGCTGCCTGGTACAAATTTCTCACGCTTGACTGTAGCCAAAGTTTTGTATTCTTCCTAAAATATCACAGAAATTATTACCTAAAATTGAAATAATAAATTAATATTCTATTGATTTCTGACTTTAGAACATTTATAAAACAAGATAAAAACATTAATAATTCACAAACTTTACTGTAAGATCTAAGACAATTACTTCTGATACAATTCCATTTTCAGTTTGTTCAACCAGATCATCACTTCTTGATAAACCTCGAACTTCATGTTAATTTCATACTTGTAAATATCAGTGTAGTCTATTTCATTTTCTTTTGTTCTCTCATACATAGACTTAATATTAATTTATCAAATCAATGAAACAAATTAATAAATGAAAAATCACTATGAAATTTTGCTGCACAATTACTCTCTGCTCTCACATCTACTATTTAATTTATGTTGTATTATTATAAAAGTTGAAGCACCCCTAACATATTATGACAAACGTTACTCTGCACTCTGTTTCAACCCCAATGGGAAATATGGGGCTGAAGTTTAGTTTTCTGTTGATGGAAACTTTCACATGAATAAACATGAAGAAGATATTAAAAAGAAGAGGAGAAATTTTGTCCCACTGAAATCAGTGATTATTATTCTATTTCAAAAAGGGGAATTCGCTTTAACTTTCTGGCATACTTCAGGTAACCATTCTTTTGAAATAGTTAAGTGACTGGCATTTATTACTGGAGCACAGATGCAAGACACTAGTCAATTACCTAAGAGAGACTTAGACCTTGGGAACTGAATTTTGTCTTGAGGGAGTATTAAGGACAGATTCTGCAGAGGAAGGAAACCCACTTCTTGTTGAGGAATATTAGTTTGTTTCTTTCCCTCTTTTTTTTTTTTTTATCACTGTCATCTTCTTTTTCTTCTTTTTGCTTTTCATCATATTTTTGTTCCTCCTTTGGACAGTAGACTGGAGCGCTGGACTGCAAGGAGCTTGCTGCAAGCTGAAACAACACACCCGCTGTTCAAATTTTTAAATGCAGTTTTACTTAAACATCTTCAAACTAAAGAAAACTAAACATTGTACTTCTGGAACCCAGTGACTTTAGCATTCATTACAGACACATACAGTATAAGACTGGGAAAAAAGTACTCTCATCCAGAAAGGAAAACTAAATAATGCAAATAGATATTTCTTTTTTGAGGACAGTTTCAGTCATGTAGTACTTTTGTCTTAATACAGAAAATAAGTATTTCAACACGAAACAAAATTGGGATAAGGTGTTTATTTATATATATATTTAATTTTAGAAGTATGTAAAAATGTGCTGAATAAATGTTCACAGTTCTCAGTTCGCACACAGTTACATTGTTTGGCTTCTGCTATATATTTTTCTTTGCCTCTGTTAACACATCTAATTAACCAAAGAAGAGTGAGCTCAGTATTATAGTTAAGCAGACAATTTGAAAATTGCTTTTGACAAACTGGAGATTAACATGTCTTTTCCCTGATTATTTGCACTAATGAAGATTGAGCACCTGAATGTTCACAGAGTGAAAACAAGTGAGACACAGAGACAGCAATAGCATGACTGAACAAAACATTCTTATGAAATCACAGTCTGGAAGGTCGATGCAGAAAGAAAGTAAAAGGATGATTCTGTCATTTACTCAGCTGTGGAAACAAAATCACTGTCAAAAATATGTACATAGGCAAAAGGATGTGCAGCAAATCTTAGCTTTGATTGGGGATAAACAGGCTACTCTGCTTAAGATTGATGTCAGAAGTGGAGCAGAAGGATGTGAATTCTTGTTTTACACAGGGCACGCATGGTGGAGAGAATTCTTAATAAAAGAAGGAATAGTAGTAGAAATCTCATTTTGAACAAAGTTTCCAAGCAACTTATTCTTGAACTTAGCTGAACAATGACAAACACTCAAGTTTTCAATAAGTTACTAAGTTTTGAACACTTTCTGATTAACAAAAAAATATATATATTGTTAATCTTTTTGTTAATCTCTCCTTTTTTTTGTCTTCTCTGACTTCTGTGAGCTGCAGAGGATGGTACGGTAGAAATGGTCTCCATGGGGTATGGAATCTGGCACGTATTTTCAAAGAAAGACAGATCACTAGGGGATGTCTCAAGAGTAAAAGTCTTTTGGCCAAAAGTTCTTTCTTATTTATTTTGAGAACATGTTTGGAATGAAAAATTTTTGAAATGATAAAGGACCAATGCCTGTGCTTTCAGAAAATAAAAAGGAAGAAGCACAGATTGATAGGTTAATCTGAAATTCTTAAAAATATGAAATTTTATTTTCAAACAGGCATACTCACATTTGACACATCAGCCTAAATCACCTGTTTTCATTTTTGTGGGGAAAAAGGAGAAGAGCTATTTGTGGGTCCTCTGTGATAAATATTAGTCAGATACTAGGAAGGAAGATATCCCTAGCTGGAGAATATGTCTGCTTTTGGGTCCAAGAGGATAAGCACTTTGATTTCTTCAGGTAAATTTGTATACTGAAGTGGGAGATTTTTTCTTTGTTTTCCCTGAGTCTTGTAATGTTATTGCAGCCAAAGGAAAAAAATGCTTAAAATAAAGTCTATGGTTGCCTTATTATCAGTAAAGGCCAGATGTGATAAAAAGGTATAAATGATTACAAGTTACGTATTCCAATGAGAATGGCTTAACTGCTCTTTTTGTCACTTTTGCTTCCATTGTTTTAAAACCAAAGATAAGCATTTAGATTTCCATCTCTCAGAAGAGCACCCAACAAAGCACAGTATGGACTTAGACACTGTCTCTCTCTCTCTTTCTCTCTCTCTCTCTCTCTCTCCCCCACCCCCTCTCTCTTCACCTTTAAATCTCTATTTGGGCCATAGCAAAGCTAGAATGAAATATTCATATCACAGAAGGAAAGCAAGTAGGCATTCAATGAGCTTGCTCAGAAAAAAGGAGGATGCTAGTCTTGGTTTTTAACACTGTTAACATATCTTGGATGAAAGTCTTAAAATAAAAAAACCCAACTCTGAAAAAAGAGAAGAATAGAACTTGCAAAGGGCACGGAGCTGTGGAACATAAAACTTCTTTTACAGAGTAGCTACTGCCTGAATGAACCCCACATCTACCAACCATTTCCCTTATGGGTTCTGAGAATTAATCTCTTCTTACTCTGTGTTTGCCTGATGGGGTTTTCTGGATCAGGGACAAGTGTTTTCTGAAAGATCCACCCTTCTTTCTCATTTGGGAGACTGAGTTTTGTACTTGTCTTTTCCCGTACCCCTTCACACCTCCTCCATATTTATGCAGCAAAAAGAAGCATCTGGCCCAGACTAACTAAACTGTGCGGTATGTGAGGGAGTTCTGCCAACCTTGGCAGAAGGAGTCACATAACTCCAGCTGATTGCAATAGCTTTCTTTGTCCAAGAGATATTTATTAGTTATAAATAAAAAGTCTGATTTCAAACCCCAAATAAACTTTTAAAACTGTTACAAAAATGTATGACCATAAAACAAGTTTTCAGCAAAATATTTCTGGTTTTCATCCACATTAAAAAAAAATCCCGGACCAGAGGGTGTCAGCTTTTGAAGCCTTCTTCATGAGGCATGATATCACAGAATTTTAATAACATGCACATTTTTCATCCCAGGGGATACTCTCAGCTTTTTAAGAGAAAAACTTGTCTTTACTCTCTGAAGCTCATTGACTGCAGATCTTGAGTTGAAGTATAAGGGGAGAGGTGGGTATAATGTATAAATTAACATCTTTTTCTATTTTATCCTCTTTAAAAACAATTTCAAAACATGACCAACAGTAAATTACCTCAAGCCTGGCTTCAAGCCATGGAATGCACAGAATAATATCCTAGAATGTCTCATAAACAAACAGAAAGGAGGAAAACACCACTTTAAAAAAACTAAATCAAACTTCAAAGACAACAGCTTCCATTTAATCTGTGCCTGTGTTGACCCAGTTTAAAGTTATTCTTTACTTATTTTCATTGATGGTGATTGAAAATGAGACACATTCATACACAGAGCCAATTTTTTTCCTCTTTTTAATGTAATTTTCTTCAAAATACATGATTTTTTTTTTCTAAGCAGCTGTAGCCAAAAAACATCGGATTTAATCCTTTCCTCTCAACACCTACTGTAAACCAGTAAAAACACCTGTGAATAAACAGGGCACTTTCATTTATTTTGTGTTTACAAATCAGGGCCAAGCACCAGCAGAGACTGTGTTTCAGCATCCAAGCACGGAAAGTATGAGCCGCTGTGTGATGTGTGGCAGGAGCTGAACCAGGTTTGTGTGCAATATGCTGTTAGGGCAGATGCTGTGCTGCACAGGGAGCACCCAGGACTGGCTGGAGCAGTGGGACAGGCTGTGGCTGGTGACCCCACAGAAAGCCTTGGCTGCACCCTGACAGTGGCTAGCTGAGCAGGGATGTTATCCTGCTTTAAATATGCTACAGAGCTCTTCATCCCAGTGACTGAGAATTATTGTTTTGGTATGTATCAGATGAAAAGACAATTGCAATGTAAGTACCTGAGGCTTAACTTTGTACTAGAGCCTGCTATATCTGTGAATAACAAGTTCACATTTTTTGAAGAATTACATGAATGTATTACTTTATAGTACAGTAATCTCAAAAGGTGCATCTTATTTACTATGTATCCTGGTACAGTGAGATTAGTACCTGTACCATCTAAACCTACCCTCTGAAGTGAAAGATTGCTTTTTGCCTCTGTGGCTGCACGGTACCAAGCACATGCTCTCTACATCACTGTCATCACCTTTCCTCCTCTCAGTAAGCAAAGGGTCACTAATAGTGGAATAATGTACTCTAAGAGGGCAACAATATCTTGGTGCAAAAGTATCCAACACATCCATATGGTAAGGGTCTCTAGCTGGGCAGAAAAGACTGAAAAATAGAACATAAGGCTACAACAGGAGAGCATTCATTAGTGCGTCACAAAACGCCCTGACTCTATGATGGGCAATAATGAACTTGGATCTCTCCAATTTTTTTCAGACTGTTGAAAAAGATGTGATGGACCTTCCTAGGGGCATCTTACATTCAAGGAGTTTCATAGTAGATTTAAAAAAACCCCAACAAAATAAAACTTCTAAACCATACAAAGGTATTGCATTCAAAAATTCTTTTACAAAGGTGTCTAGCACTGAAGTTCTCAGTCCTGAACTTAACACAGAGAACCCCAAGCTCATGGACCAAAAATCAAAGTATGTTCACTATCCTTAGACTAACATAGATTTTTCATAGAATTTTTAATGAATTATTTCTGAAAATAGTGATTTTGGAGAGGGCTTGGGTATCATGATGAACATCAAAATCCATATGATTTCCCACTCTGGTATAATAAGTATAGATATCAGTAAGGCAAATCAAAACAAAAGGTCCTATTGTCAGTTTTAATGACATTATTAACTGGTGAGACAGTTAATTGGACACCACACCCAGATCTGTTGCCTACAATTTGCAAAGTATGTTAATAGCTTGAAAAAAATTCTAAATCTATATAAAATTGTTCTGTAGCCTGGAGTTTATTTTTTATCCAGAAAAGGAAAAGGGTCAATCACTATCCATGAGCACTTCCAGGGGGCACAGAAATCAGATAAGAGTGGTATTTAAAGAAGCAAAGTCATAATAAGCCCTGAGGACTGGAAGCCAATAACATCCAAATTCACATTTTAAACTCTAAGGGCAATTAAAATTTGGCACAATTTCTGAAGGTTATGACTGTCCAAAGTGCTAATCATTTTATTGGACAGAGAGCTTTTCCAAGAGTTATATTCTAAGACAGCAAGAAATCAAGAACTTGGTTCCAAAACCAATCAGTAAAATTACGTGAATGTGTCGTATGGACAGTCAACCTGAACATGACAGTATCTTTTGGCCTTAGAAATATATCAGGGAATGTCTTAGTTGCGCTGAAGATAAAGACTTGTTTTGGTGGAAATTGGTGTAAACATAACCTGCATTCAGTAAAAGTCAGAAATAATAAGTAACAGTTAGAAATTGGGGGAAGTGGTGGTGTTATTCAAGTAATGGTTTAGCACCAACAAAGTTGTAACAATTTGATTTGCTATGAAATTTCAGTTTTCTAAACTGAGCATATACGCAGTAGTAAAAGTTTCTTAAAATAATTCTGCTACGTTTGAAAAGATCTCTTCAGTACAATTGTGCTATCTTCATGTACAGTTGGAGATTGCTGAGGATATTGTTGATGATACCTAAACAGCAAGAAAAAATATAATTCCATTCGATTCAGATATGCTGGATGCACCATTCAAACTGTTACTTTTAATACTTGGTTATGCCAGTTTAGAGCAAGTCTAGAAAGTACATGTAGAGAGATAAAGCAGAGAAAATTCACATTGTCATGAACCTGAAACCTGTTTCATTTGTTTCATTACTGGGATGAATATTCAGGCTGCTGGTTTTGTAATGTATAATAATTTAGTCATAATAATAATAATTCTAATAATAGCAGTTTATTATCTGTAAATAATGAGTTGGTGAGTCCTTCTCAGATGATTATTTTATTCAGGTAAGTTCTTAGAAATTTTTCAAAATAGAGTCACAGAACTAGTTCATCATATTGGGACCAGTGAGGGTGCAGGGTGTGAACAAAGCAGGCCAGGCCAAAATTCAGGCCAGGTTACACAAAATTTCACAGGAATGACTGAGCTCTTTGCAGGACTTTGCTGTTCTGTACATCCTTTCCGGGCAGGAAATTGTTATTTGTTTGTCACAGATCTCCCAGAGTGTAACACTGCAAACACTTACAGCAAACTATGAAATAAATCAATAATAAGGTAATCATGTTATTTAGAGGGCAATTTTTGTGTTTGAGGGTTTCCTCAGCAAATGGCAATAAGTGTCACAGTGTGAAAGATCACAGAAATAACAATGGCAGTCAGAGGAAAACAAGACATAAATGACACTACACTGATGTGGAAGGTTCTAAGTTCACCCAAATTAAAGCACCATCAGGAGATGAGGAAAAAATATTGCAACATATACCACATGAAAAGGAATCAAACTGATTTGTGAGTCCACAAATTATTTAAAAAACACCATTTTGTCTTTTCTTTGGCAGAGTCCTGTTTTCTTGTCATTTTCTGCCATTTTCTGAGGTCAAAATGTGCTTACTCAAATAATGGGGACAAATAGCGCTACATCTGTGGCTACATCAGTAAACCAGGACTGCACACAGAACCAGGAATTTATTTACTCATTGTCATGCAAATGGTTTCCCTACTTGTCCTTAATATTTCTCATGTTCAGGAACTATATTCCCAAAACATTAGCAGTAAATATGTCTTGAGTAGCATTAGTATTAGAGGTAAATGCAAAGTTCATAAATCGACTATTTGATGAAATTGCCAAGAAGGTAGTTTAGGTAACTGGCATTAAGGGTGGAGGTTTAATAAACTTAAATGCATACACAAACAACAGGAGATAGAAAAGGATCTTGTTTTCCTGCAATGTTTGACTTCAGGAGGTACAAGGCAGGGAGGGGAGCAGGGTGAGGAAGGCCTTTCAGGGGAAACCTAATAGTTAAAGTACCAACAGGCTTCCAAATTCTTTCAGATACTGGCAGTAAATGATGTATTGATTTTGCTGTTAAACTGCACAGATGTAACCAACACATTAGACATGGAAGATAAAAGCAATGACTAAAAGCACCTTATTTCATCTGTCACACCTGAGACTCTGCCTTCTTCAGACCTTTGGTGTATTAGCACAGAAAATCAATTAGGTAAAGAGCTAAACAAATGAAGGGGAAAAAAAAAAGGCCTCATTCACAAAGAGTCAGGAATGTCAGCAAGCCCTGGAGACTTCAGCAAAGTGTAAGATATCTCCAAATAAACCACAACAACTTTTTTAAACTTTTGTTTTAGTAAGTGATTAAGTACTTCTCGGATGCCCGAAGAGCAGGTCTAGCTAGTGATCAGTAATCACGAGCACAAGATTTCTTTTTACTGAAAAGGAAATGGAGAAATTTATTTCTCAGTTTGTGTTGTTTTGGATGTCTATAGTTCTTGTCATCTTAATCAGTGTTGAATCAGTTGTTCATCATTTACATCCAGAAATAAAGTTTTTCTGAGCAATACCATAGTACAAGGCAGTGACAACAAGTATTTCATTAGGGTCAGGGACATATTACTGAAGCACAGTGCTGTGATACACAACATCTTGTTACTGCTTTCATAAACCATCTCTGACCCCAAAATATAGTAAAATTTTTCTGTTGCCATATATAGTTTGCGCCCAGAGAGCAGAGCAGGTCACAGATGTTTCGCTGATTGATTCATGGTGAATAAAAGTCCACAGTGATACAATGGAGATAACAAATTGAGATTTGTCAGTGGAACACGACTCAGAAGACGTGGATTAGCTGGTGGAAACACATACAGGTGTGCCCTCAATTTCCCATCTACAACACAGGCACTTTCACCCCTTAGTTCTGTTCTCCTCTGTCCACTGATGTTGCAAACTCACTGACGAGAATTTTTAAAGATAGGATTTATTCAGTGCCAGTAACTCGCAAGACAGATTTGTGATTTCAAGTGGAGGCCAACAAGACTTAAATAAATAATTAGTTAAAAGGATGCAACTAAACAAGCCTCAAATTTAGAATTTAATACAGGTCCCATTATTTTTTTTCCTCCCTTAGAATATTTTTCCTTGTATGTGGATGCAAATATCAAACTAACTTCTGCATAAATGTATATATCTTTTTTTGTGTAACATCTGAAAAAAACATGCCTTTGTTATTTAAAACAACATTTTGTTTTCAAGCATGGAAAAATAATATTCTTTTTTAAAAGAATCCTCAAAAAAGAAATTAAAATAAAACTGGATGCCAAAACTGCCAAACTGTGAATCTTCACACATTTCATCAGTGCCACCTAGTGGAGACACCTCCCCATCCCCCATAGGAAACACTCCTCTGCCTAAACCTTTGCTCATCTAGGGATGGGTTCAACTTCTGCAGGTTTACAAGGCAGCTTTCTAAGGTGTCTGGGCTATTTCTTCAGACAGCTAAAAGATGCCGGAGAAGAGGAAAACACCACCCCAGCTCCTGGTACTTTCCCTGGAGTCTGAAGGATTCAATTATTTCAAAAGAGACGAGAGATTTTTCATGTTCCACCAGCCCAAAACATGTAAATTCAAGATGAAATGACAAGCAAAGCAGTACAGAACCCTAGGAAGATTTGAAAACTTGTTGCCAAGAAACATCTAAAATACCTATAATTTTCTACTGTACTTTCATTCTTTTTCTTTATTTTTTTTTTCTTGAGAGACAATAAAATTAAATTATTCTTCTTAACAGAAAAAACAGGCAAGGTGACACTTATCCTGAAAAAAAGTGTCACATACAGCTTTTGCACCTATATTTCCTGCTTTCTTTTTTGCTGTCATATGTTTTTTCTTTTTTTTTTAATATCTGTTTCACATCCAGTTTTCTCCACCTCCAAGGCCCAGATTGAGTACATAACTATAACAATGGGACCGTGGCATTAAACAGGTGCACATATCTCAGTGTTAACCCACCAGCACAGAAAGTTTCCAGCACTGTTGGAATTGCACGACACATGGGCACTGTAACTACATAGATGCACATATAGTTATACAAACATTCCCTGACACCAGATTGAAAATTATACTGCACCCTCCTGAACAGTCACCTTAGGAACAAAGCAGCTGAAGAGCCATTTTGGAAAAATACCATGGTGTGGCATAAGAATAGCAGACAGCACTTAGAAGCTGAAGTACAGTAGTTCTGTGCTGCAGAGCAGAGTCTGAAAGAGCATCATAAAAAGGAAAGAGGGAATCATGAGCTTGTGCGTGTAAGAAATGATGCTCTAATGGGTGTCAGCTGTTAGCAGATTCCTGTCATTTAAACAGTTTGAGTTAGTTCCCCATCATCTCTCTTCTCTAGGCTGAATTACCAAATCATTATTTCTATGGAAAATCCTGCAATTCTTTGACTAAAAAGTAAGAGTTCTTTTATCTCTGTGGTTTGAGCATATGTACATGCTCCTACACACACACACACACACAAAAACATGTATGCACATAAGGCTAAGATGGGCTTCTAACTACACTGAAGCCCACAGCATTTTTTTTCTGGTATCAGCAGAGACAAAATCCCACCCCAGGAACTCAACAGGATTTTCTTGCTGACTATATTTTCTGGGCCAGAAACTGCACACAAACACAACCAAATAAGAGAGGATGGAAATCTCTAGGTAAGTGAATGAATAAAGCAATGAAGCCAAGTAGTTCAGGCATGATTTTAGAAAGAGGAAGGGTGTCTCCTTCTGCACTGTTGAATCGGCCATTAGTGTCAGAGTGGCTTTTAAATTTAGAGTAATTCTTTCCGTCTCTGCACTACTTGAGGTGCTCACCCAATGTTTGCCTGTGTTATTAAAGGATTGAACCCTGTCAGAGGGCAAAAGCAAATTACCTGCAGGGAGTCAGGGGCCAGATGAGATATACCTTCACTGCGCTCTTTGCTTTAGTAACCAGTTGTAAAAGACTACAAGGTAGCTTTTATGTAGATGTCACATCATTCACTGACTGGAACACCCAACTCTGATAATAGCATAGGAAGCAGGGGTGGGCAGCCATTACTAAATCCTCCCTTATCCAACCTTGCTATTTGAATTATTGGCTAAATTGCCATCTCCAGAAATTAATTTTTCTGGCTTGCAGGTTCAAGAAGTTTATTTCACACGTTTAATTGTATATGTTATCACCTATTGTTATTAGTGAGTGCCTATTTAGCCTCAAAAATTTTTTTCTTGCATTTCATTAAGTATTTTGAAATGCTTGATAGTCGCTATTACATATCCACAGGGTAAACAACTATGAAAACAATATTTAAGCTGTATTATCTTTTAAAAAAAGAGATCATTCATGGTTTCCCTACAAAAAAATAATTATACAAAGCTCAAAACCTCTCATGTTAATGGTTATGGCATCTGGAGAGAAAATAATCAATTAACTCAAATACACATGAGAAAATGTAAATAAATTGCTGGATATGAACAAGACATGCAGTTTTTTGTTGACTTAAATGTTTTTGTTAATTCCTACCACTTTGACTACAAAAATGTTTTAAATTAAAAGTTTGTAATGATTTGTAAAGAAATCTTTTCTTGCATAAAAGAATGTATTGATTAAGTCATATTAAAGTTACTGTTGAAAATACAAATGTATTTAAAAGAACACAGGCTACAAACTGTTGTAAAAAACAGCAAAACAAAACTTATATCTGTTATTTTTTCGTACCTTTCTTCAACTTCAAAAACACCCTAAAAAGCTCCATTGATCCTAGTTTTACATGCCATTAAGTAGGGAGCTAGTGAGTGCAGGACAAAGGTATAGATGCTTTGTGATTCTCTCTAGGCACATTCCAGCACATCTCAGCTGCATATAGAATTCGCTCAAACTGGAGCTACATTGTCCCTAGCAATGTGCGTGCATAGCATAATATCACAGAACAATTTCAATTGGTTACAACTGTTTTTCATGTTTGTAGCTCGTTAAAACAGTCAGCTATTAAAAAAAAAACAAAACCAAAACAAGCTATTATTCCTTCCTTTCTTTTTTTCCCCCTTGAAATCCGTTCTGAAAACCCGTTCTCCCTCTACATTCCCATGCACGGTCTCCTAATGCCTTTCCTCAACTCCACAATGTCTAGGAATTTTCCAGACTCTTCTTCCGCCTTTATGCCTTGCAGCTTTATTTCCGGTTTTCCATTCAGCCACCTCTGATCCTGCATTGGTTAGCTGGGAATTTAAGCTATTCATAGACTTATTTTCAAATATGAAGATCGGTTTTTGCATGGGTTGTATAGTATCTATTCAGCTGTTTATCTTCCAATCTCTCTTTGTACTGTGTTGCATCAGGAATATTCCAGCATTATTCAAAGGAGCATTAGAACCTGTTTATCTTCACATGCTCTCACTACTGCTAATTTTACATTCCTATTTGCATGGTATTACCTGAAGAAAAGGTTTTACTTAGTAACAAGATGATGCTTGAAGCACTCAGTCCTCATTGGAGAAGACCGTATAAATTTAATTGTGCCAGTATGAAGTTATTTCAGAAGAGCCATCTCTGAACCATACATGGGCTGATGTTAGCACTTCTAAATTAATACGTGCTAATTTTTTGCATTTCAACCATTGAATTTACTTTTCACTTTTTTTTGTTATTTCTGACCCTGATACTATTTCCTTGTGTAGTTCATGCCTATCTATTCATGAAGATGTAGAAGTTACTGGATGAAAATTTTCAGGAAACAGATTTTTTTCATTTTTGTCTGACTGATGAGCACTTGGGAAGTGGAAATAATGCATTTCCTTCACCCCATGCTGGCATACTGCAGAATTCACAAATGCAAGAGAACGTATGCCCTAGCCAAATGCCAGCATGTACAGATCACATTTGCAGTTGATGTAGCTAGAATGCCTTTAAAGCTGTTAGCAATATCACCCTGGGCATGAAACAGGTTCCCTTTGAGGCTGTGAGGGACAGTTAATTGTCTCATCTGGCTTTGGCAAAAACTGGATTGCTTTCAGTAGGTCTGGTATATGTCTGTACGGTAAAACCACTGGGCACTGGCACCAGAACCAGCAAAAGGTTTCTGGCACTTCAGTCATTCATAACACCTTCCTTCTTACCCAATACGTCCCCTTTTCATCAACCTTCATGCTAAATAACAGGCAATCTTGGGAGGCCTCAAGCTTCTTTCAGAGTATGGAGGAACAATTTAGCCTGAGATCTTGTTGCAGCCCCAGGAAAGTTTTTATGGTGAATTGAGCCTCAGGTCTAAGGGTGTAATATTACTTTTGCAGAAATCTCTGATGACTAAAGTATTCAGTCTGACTGTGCTGCTTAATCATGATGAACAATCATTCTCTTGGCTGAGAGTTGCATCTTTGAATAGGTTGAATTTTTATGTTATTGAAGTTATGTTGGACTCCTGCTTTTGCCCCTGAAAATAGATTAACACCTCTTACAATTTGATCATTTTTACCTCAGCTTTATGCACAGGTGGGTCAGAAATCAGATAGAAATAAGAATGACCTCTTAATTTAGCATTCACAGACCTTCTCTCACTGTCCTAGACTGAAGTAGGTCAGGTTTTCTCTACAGAGCTGTTTCAGTAGTCCAAACATTTATGATTAAGTTAATTTTAAAACAGAGATTATCACAATCAAAACTTAGTAGTTCTTATGGAAATGCATGGAAATACAGAAGCTGAAGACACTAATATCTCTAAAATATGTCAGATACTTTAAAACACCAATCAGAATCCTCAGCTGAGGTCATGCTTCATATCAGATCTGGTGTTTCATTATAGTCTATCTGAAATGTGTTTTTCATTTCCATCATATAAAGTTAAATTGTTTTACTTAAAAAATATATTCAGTGATGGAGATAATGAAATATAAGAATATCTATAATAAAGAATGACAAAAGAAAAAATTCAAACATACAATGGCTCTAATTCAGACTGAATATTACAATAAGATATAGAAAATTAGCGGATATTTGATCAAATCTTTGAAAACAGAAGCTCATCTTATGGTATTATTGAATTCTAAATTATCATAGGTTATTTCTTTTAACTTGGATCCATCTCAACTATATGTATTAAAGGAAACCTAATTAAATTTCACCTGTGATACCTCAGACAAAAAGTCTGAGATATCAGCACAATTGTCACTATAAAAATAGTACCATAGAGTCACCAAGACCAGTAACCAACACAGAAATATTTTATAATAAAATTAAGTTTCGTTCATTTGTTACCATTATCTGTGGTTACTCCAGGAACCAGGGGTGACCATGAAGTCTATTCAAACTACTAAAAGGAACCAATCAAACCTGACTCTTACCCAGGCTTTCTGATCATATACTATCACATGACAGACTCATTTTCAGTTCATAGATGTTGCTGAAGCCTTAGGTTGTAGATTTTCTGAAAGGACTGGTCTTTTTATACAGTGCCTATAATCTACTTGCTAAAATGCAATTTTCATCTCAGCTTGGGGTTCACAGGTTCCTTATTCTGGTTATGGAGATCATTTTATTTAGCAGTCAGTTTAAACCTACTTCACTTCTGTAGTTATTCAGACTGCTATTACAGTAGTGTGATCCCCTCACCTTTCAGAACATGTATTTTCATGTTTTAGTTCCTGACCCACTGTTAGCTACAGTTCTGCAAATTGTTCTCATAAAACTTCCTGATAATGTCGTATTTTTGGCTGCTCAGAATTTTCCTCTCATCTTTCATGACTAAATTGTTCCTGATGCTTTTTAAATATACATTTATAAATATATATATGCTTGTGTGTGAGTTTGCAAAAATCATTTCTATTTTGAACTCTGCAGACTTTGCAATTTTCTTCAGTAAAAATATTGCTTATGAAAAGCATCTCAGCAATGCTGGCTCATAAAGAAAGCAAGCAAGCATGCAAGGCTAGAACACTCAGTTCCCCTGTTCATTTATACATTTAACATACACTCATAGTCAGAGCTCAGATATGGAGATGACTGAACCTAGTGGTGTTTGCTTTCTCTTACCACCTCACAACTGCTAGGGGAGACCGACAAACTGCTCACCTCAACCATTCAGGGAGAGCTGGATCTTTAAACTGGGATTTGGGAGAAAAATAAGAGGGCAAGGGAAGAAGATGGATGATCACTGGGTTTAGTTGTTTTATAATAAACCCTGCAGAGCAAAAGTAAGTGTAACTGTTATTCTGTAAATCACATATTGGGAGAAATGCTTTGATTTTTTGAGGTAAACCCAAAGAACTCTGGCTTCCTTTCTCCAATTTACGCTTCTCCAATTTCTCCATTTACGCTTCCTTTTTTTTTTTGCAGTGTGTCAACTAAATTCTGGGCCTTGCACAATCACAAAATTAAGTTCATTTTAAACCTGACATCCATGAGACTTTTATTATATATAATCTAAGACTGCTTTTCACAATTTGCCAGCCATTATGCTTTACAAAGTTGCCTACATTCAGTTGTCATCATTTGCCTAATGCTATAACTGAAAGATATCTAAAGCAAAAAAAGAAAAACAAAACCAAAATCTTTTTGTTCTTTGTTATGGCTAGGATTCCTAGACACCACTAAACCAAAAATAATAAATAATTACTTCAAAATACAGAAACAAAATTCTGTGCTTGTTTTCTATCACCTTTCTTCAACTTCCTAGTAATTGTTTCCATGATGCCTTTCTGCACTAAGTTAAAGAATGATCTTGCATCAGTATGCACAACCACCATAAAGGCCCTTGCACATTCTTAATTTAGCTCTCTTCAGAAAAGCCAAATGCAGATTGAAGAGATGGACAGAGAAGAACTTTCTAAAGTTCAGCAAAAGTAAATGCAGGGTCCTGCATCTACCTGGGGAGGAATAACCCCAGTCACCAGCAGAGGCTGGCGCTGACCTGCTGGAAAGCAGCTCTGTGGAGTAGGACCTGGGGGTCCTAGTGAACAACAAGCTGTCCATGAGCCAGCAGTATTTCCTTGTGGCCAAGAAGGCCAATGGTGTCCTGGGGTTCATTAGGAAGAGTGTTGCCAGCAGCTCGAGAGAGGTGATCCTGCCCCTCCACTCAGACCTAGTGAGGCCACATCTGGAGTGCTGTGTCCAGTTCTGGACTCCTCAGGACAAGAGAGACAGGGAGCTCACAGAGCAGGTCCAGTGGAGGGCTACAAAGATGATGAGGAGACTGAAGCATCTCTCTCATAAAGAAACTAGACTTGTCGAGCCTCAAAAAGAGATGACTGAGAGGGTGGACCGCATCAATGTCTGTCAGTATCTGAAGGACAGTGCCAAGAGAATGGAGCCAGGCTCTTCTCAGTGGTGCCAAGGAATGGGGCCAGAGGCGATAGGAAGAAGATGATGAACAGGAAGTTCCACCTGAATATGACGAATAATACTGTGCAGGTGACTGAGCACTGGAACAGGTTGCTTAGAGAGGTTGTGGAATCTCCCTCAATGGAAATATTCAAGAACCATCTAGGCACAATCAGGTGCCATGTGCTCTAGGGTGACTGTGCTTGAACAGGGAGCTTGGACCAGATGGCCCACTGTGATCCCTTCCAACATTACCCATTCTGTGATTCTCTCATTGAGCTCTCTATAAAGGATTTTTTTCTATCAATTGAGCTAAATCTGTAGTTCTTTCTTTCTTTGTCCCATTTTCCCAGTTTAGGCAACAGAGCTACATTCAGCACCTCAGTATCAGTGTCATCAGTGCTGTGCAAATGTGGACTCAACTTCTCACCCTTGGTCTTTGATTTATGCTTCTTACAAATGCACAGATCTTTTTTGACATTTCATTTGAACAGCTGTTAATCTTGAATCAGTTGTCCAAAAGTTGACTTCTCTGGGCAGATCTATATGTGCTGCTGTGGTAATATGAAACTTAGCTATTTAAAAACATTCTGAATGTAGGTCCATCTTGCAAATAAAACCCATTTGCATTTCCTATGATTGCTTATATTTTGTTGTTTCCTGTACTTTTTAAACTGCATATATTTTATATTCTAGGCAGTCACATCAGTGTCTCAGAAGCCCAGTAAATCTATGATGTCCATCTTGCTTGGGGGAACCCCACTGTTTTTTGGTGACAAAGTTCAGGCAGTAGTCCTAATCCAGTTAACAAATACTTTTTTTGATACTTCCAGGAGTTTTTTTAAGTCTGAATTTTGCATTTTGGTAACCAAAATTCTTCATAACATTTTTAAAATTGTACACACTCATCTGCTTACTTCAATAAATCATTTCAATTCATGCAAGAAAAGAAATGTCAGCCTTATGATTATTATACACCCACTTTTTGCCACAGAAATTTTTAAAGGAAAGTTGTGCAAGAGTGCAGTATGAGTAAGACAGCATAAGCAGTCTTGTAAGATAAGTATTGAGAGTTTGGAGTGCTTCCAAGTAGGTTGATCTTGAGTATAGATTATCAATACCATCAAAAGGAGCATTCTGGAAGACAGCGTATACCCCTAAAAGCTCTGTGCTCTAATTAAGCCAAACCCTGGGCAAGATGGAAGCAGAGAAATTCACTCTTAACAGTGATGTGAGGGACTCTTCTGTTCTGCAGCGTTAATTCAATGGAGTTCAGACTGGTTTTTTGGGTCCCAGCTAATAATGTTAGTCTTGGAAATTAATCTGTAAAGCCAATAAGCTATTCCCAAGAATGGAAATATGAATTCTGCAAAGCCGATTTCTCAATTCATTCTTCCTGTAAGAAGAAATGGAAATTAATGCAGTTGTTTACATGTACTAAATATAATATGCTAATGGACCAGTCATAAAAAAAAAACCCCTCTTTTGAAAGACACTGTATAAGTGGAACTAACAAAGTAGGTTTTTACATAAAGGAATAGGAAAATAGGAAGGTTTTTCTCTTTCTACATGTACACAGACCAAAAAGTATATGCTCTTCTCAGTAGGAATACAAAAACTAATTTGTTCTTACTTTAATATAACACCTGAATTAAGAGTACTCTCCACTGCTGGTGAAGTCAGTCATTTAGCAGTGTGTGGCCTCTGAAATCAGAACAATGCTTTCAAGAAGAGTTTAAAGAGACTTAGTGGTACTGCTACACTGTTAGTCAGAAATCTATTTTAAAGTGAGCATGTAACTTTCAGTCAGTGTATATAAATTCAAACAATTGCTTCATTTGAAGCTTCAAGTTACACAAATCATCAGTGCAAATTTCTGTACAAGCACAGAAATTTCCTATATACCTGACTGACGTGTTCACGCAACAAGCTCCATGTCTCTTGTGTGTGTTGATTAACTACACTTATCTCCACAAGCCAGAATATGACTGCTCTGTGTAATCTGTTTGCAGGAGAGAGATTAATTTTCATGTTTTACAAGCCATGCAAAGCTACATTTTTGTTTTTATAGGTTGGGTAAGTCACACTTGATATACAATGATGGATTTATATACTACGGTTTTCAGGATGAGAGAAGATATTTGGAGCAGAAATACTATAGATCAATATTTAAATGGAAAAATACATTAACAGGTAGATATTAATCTAAGAAATGTTACAAAAATTGATAGATAGGATTTAGTTTTATTGGTTTACCTGCTACATTTGAATCTCCTTTTTTTAACCAATGCAAAGTTATTCTATTTTTGTACGCTGAACAGACATATTTGAGAAGAACAAGTTCATCTCTAGAACCAGAAATGTTATGTTCACTAGAAAAAAAAAAAGAGGAAGATAATGCTGGCTACTCCTAATAGAAACACCAGACAGGCATTACATAAAGTACTTTATCCCAAAACATGTCCATAAACTTGTTCTGTATATGCATTATATTTTTTTTGTGTCTCCCTTTCTGGCTTGATTTCCTCTCATTAGAGGTCTGGCAAGGATGAAAAGGATACTGAAATTCAGAACAAATGACAGCATCACCATTATATAAGAATTACACTTTATGCATCTGTCCATATTGTGATGAACAGTCAGTTTTTGACTTGCAGCCTATGAATTTAAAGATCTATTACCTATATATATTTTTATTTTTCATTTCATAAAATTAATTGTGCATATGAGTTTAAGTAATAGATTTGGAGAAATACAGAATATTTTTCATACCACGAGGAATAATTTTTCATTTATCCCAGAATAATTCAGATTATGTTAGTTTATGTTTAAAAAATATTAATTTGCCAATCAATAAAAAAAAGTGTTTGCTTTTAAGAAAAGATGGAATAATGGTAGACACTCCTAAATGGAAATGAGATCTTGAGTAATCTCAGAAGAGATTAGGACAAGAGAACTGAGGGAGAGCATCACCCCCAGAAGGAGACAGATGTCAAAACTTTTAGCAAACAGAAGCAAAGGGCTTCAGTTTGTGGAGGAAGGCAAGGGACACAGAGAATTGAATTCCAATTTGTGGTGGGACAATGGTGCACAGACTATAAGAAAAAGAAAATGGTAAGAGAAGAGCAATGGACATTCAGCAGCAATTCAGAAGGGAAGGAAGCCCTTCAGAACGGAGGATGATTCAATAGCTTACCAGAGCCAGAGTTAAAGGAGATCATGGCCCTTAGGGGCTAAGGCTTCAACGTGCAACAAGAGGAGAAAGGATGATAGGGAGATGATTGAAAAAAAGTAAAAGAATCTTGGAGGGGAAGAGATGTTGGAATGAACATGGATGAGTTCAGTGCAATGTGACATCCTTAATAAGCTGACATTTTATGAATAAAATCTTTAATGTTAGTCTTCCCAACAAAATGTACTGTCTTGATGAAATTAGGACAACTCACTTGCAGACCCATATTAATTACCTTTTACGATGTTCACTGAATGTGTTTAAAGGGTGCCAGCAGTAATGAGTAATCAGGGGTAAAATTGGAATATAAATACTTGATATTGCACTTCTTCTTAGGTGTTGTATCATGACATATTTCCAGACTAAAGCTCTGTATACACTGCTGCAGCTTTCAGTTTTTTTAAAGACCTATTAAGAATAATTTAATGGGAATAGAATAACAACAAAAGAAGCAAACAAGTTTCATTGTCCTCTCATGTTACTTATTTTGGATCACTAAGGGAAAATAGAGCTAAATCTTCATTCAACAGAAGGTGTTAAGGCCCTTTGAACTTGGTTGAACAGGTTTATACTGACACTAATGAACTGCATTGTTTTTCCTGTAATTTTATTTTGCCAGTCTTTCTTTATCGCCTCAAACTCAACCCAATCTTTCTCCATCTTTAAAACTTTTATTAAACAGTGAAAGAATATCTCCTCCTTTTTCTGCCTGATGATTTGAAGGAATGTTGTAAAAAGCATTCCAGAGCATCAAAATGACTGAGGTTATCTGATAGGTTAAAAATATCTGCTGTGTGTTCCTCTATCCCTCTCATATAGAATAAATATAAATGAGAAACATAATCACATATTACCTACATTTTCTTTCCTTTCACTTTAATTTGGGTGACAGTGATAATGAAGGTTAAAAAAGCCAGACTGTTTTTTCAGCCAGACTTTGAAAATTCTATTAGTTCTTAAGTAATCTGTAAATTTCTATATTCAAATAAATGCATTAGAAATATGTGTGCATATGTGTTTTGAAATTTTGTGTGCATATATTCATTCTCTGGTAGCCAGTCAAAAAATTATTTGGAAGAGAATGAAATCTTATGTCTTACTTGCAGTTCTCATGCCCAATGCTAACTTTAACACAAAGCAGGAAGAGTTCTGATGAAAAAGGTGTTGCATTAAGAAGGTAAATGTGAAGTTTGGTTTGTGTTGGTTTTTTTGTACCTGGAAGCAGCTTTTACTGAATGAGGGAGGTGTGGAACTTTGAAACTTAACCTGGAAATGAATTTAAAGGAAATATGCCAAATAACCCCATTAGAGACACCCACCATGGATATAAATCTCACTGCTTCGGGTGAAGAAGTGAGGCTGCTGATGAGCAGCAGGTAATATGGCCCTACTTTGATAAAAGGGCTGGACTATGTTGCCTCCAGAGAATTATTTCAACCTAAATTATTCAATAATTTGGTGATTTAAGAGTTAAAGAAAAGAAAAAAAAAGAGAGAGAGACAATAAGTAGGCTTTAGGTCAGCTTCGTATCTCAGATATTAAGATATTCGAAATCTTATACTAGTAATTGGAGCTACTCATCCACAGCTAATCAATGCAAGAACTTTCACTGATTATGGAATAGTTTAGATGATAATCTGGAAAAAAAAAAAGTATAATTTACAGTTAAGTGAAAGCAGTTGAATCTTACTTCCCCTAAAAGCATTCTTGTCAGTCCTTTCACCAACTTGGGTGTGTTTTACTACTAACAGCATCTTAATTCCAGAGCTTTCCTAAACTGGGTCAGCACAAAACTACTCTTCTTTTTGATTGATTCATGTTTATACCATTTTTATTACAAAATATCTATCTGATTTCATATCTCAAATTCAAAAATATCATTACCAGTTCTACTATCAGCTGATCCTCCTACTGGTGATGAGGTATATATGACCTTCTCTTCCAGCCAGAGGATTTATTCTATCACTGACAGGGCAAAAAGCAACCACATACAAGTGATCAGTTCAGGCATTTGGTCTATCCAGATTATATTTATGTCCATACTATAACTGAATACTAATATCTGAAAATATATCCTTCTTTCGTAGGGGGATGTTTTCTTTATGTGTAGGAGTACATACCAAGGAGACCAAGGAATATTGTTGCAGTACTATCCATTCAGCTATGTTTTATGCATTATCTGAAAAATTTAATTATTTCAGATTGCTTTGTCCCATTAGTACTTCATTCATCTGACCACTGTGATAGGCTTTCTGCATTTTTGCTGATAAGCATGAAATGGTTCCTGGAATAAATCTAAGAATCTTTTGGCTGGTATTATTTAACACTATCCAGGATGGATTCCAATATTCAGAGTGTTTTTCTGCTTTTCCTGGTATTCAAGTATTTCAGTACGTGCTTGTTTGACATGAACACCATGACTGTGATGTTATTGTTCATAAGCATTTTTTGATCCTTACAAAATGGAGCAATATGCTTTCCTACCTCTAAGCATGGAGAAAAGGATTGAATAAAGTGGTGATACTCATTTCCTGATTTCCAGATGACTGAGTTTTCCAGTGTCACTAATACTCATGCACTTACAATTTCACTCAAACAAATCCCAGTCTTTTCTCAAAGGACTTCTCCATTTCAGCCAGTGTGCACTCCTGGCAGCAGTGATTGGTGATCAGTTTGCAGCAAGTCCTTTGCATCATTCCAAGGGAAAAAGAAACATTTGCCAGAACACATACTTGTCTTTCTGACTTCCAAATCCATGGGAGATATAAATCAATACAGTGAAAAGAATTATTTAATTTCTTTGATTTGCCTCACAATTTTCTGCCAAAATAATAGCTGAGGTTTTCTTACTCTTCACAACTTTATATGTATTAAAGCCATTACAGACAGGCAGCCTAGTGCCTCCTTGGGACAAGAAGTTAACTTTAACCTACTTTCTTGATATGTCTAAATTTTTATAACATAGTGCACAAGTCAAAATCAGCATTGTTTCATAATATGTGAGCCTCACCATATATATATGGTGTCTTTATTTATATGAATATATCTATTTATATACATATGGATATTATCTAAGATAGATTTTAATATCTAGATTGTGGCACCTTGGAGACACTATAGATAAAGATTCATGTTTTTGCAGGATTACACTTCAATTTGAATGTTCTTGCAGATTTCTAAAACAGAAATTAAAAATTGAGACAGAAATTGAAGCGGTAAATATACCATCTTAATTTCTGGTGCCTTTTTCTTGAGTTAAACAATACCTAGGTCTCACTTATAAAGTATTACTACAAAAGGTCATATAACTATTCCGAAGGATTTGGGAAGTTTAGCTATTGCAAGACTAACACCATTAATTATACAAAATCTACTAGTGCTAGAAAATACAACATTCTGCTAAGCTTTCCGGATGCCTCAGACACGTCTTGCTGTTGAAAAAACAGAGCAGAATTGGGGTTTCTCTACATTCTCCCATGGCAATATATATAAAAACATAATACTTGGAATTTCCTGTATATATCATTTAGGATATTGCTCAAAACCTCACAAAAAGTGTTTTGCTTTTTATTCTAGATGTATATTGCCATTTTTGGAAAGTGTTTTTACTTATAAGTATTAAGCACAGAAGGTCCCAAGAATTCACAGCCTAATAGCACATCTGTTCTTTGATTAGCATGGCCATTTTCTGGCAAAAAGGAATACCATTAAGAAAAAGGAGCATCTGAAGAATTTACTATATTGTGCCCATGTCTTGAGGTGAATTTATGATAATATTGTATTCGCCTATTGTCTGCTTATTGCCCAGAAATGGGTCCTGCAGCTTTAAGCTGGGTCCGGGAGAGGGGGGAGGGAAGCCGAGCTAATTCATTAGTGTGGTTTGCGTTCAAGGACTCACACACATTTCCCCACGTTCTCACTGCTGCAGAGCTGAGGGAGCACCTTCCTGCTTTATAGCCAGCCTGCTAGTTGAGGCAAGAAATTTTCCCAGGACTGCATACCGAAATCCTCCAGAACTTCTTCTTCTGGAACTGTTGGGCCTAGCTGTGATCCAAGAACCAGCTCATTGGACCCCATGGGGACGCTGCATCCCAGCCTTGGGCCTCCAGAGGGGCCAAGCCAGCTACAGAAAGAACTCTAAAATCCACCAGCTTTCTCCGCATCAAGGAGGTTTATTATCTAGCATTACTCATTATTTTTCTTTGCCCTGCCAGCACTCTGCTTGTTACATAAATAGTTTTTTTCACTTTCATCCAAGAAATTTCTTTCATATTGGTGGGGAGGGAGTGCTGAAATCCATCTTCTGTGGAGAAAATGTCCCTTCCAGGGCATTTCCCACTAAACTTGTCTCAAACTGAGACAGCACATCACATTGGCCAATTGCCAACCACTTAATATGCCAATATTTTGAAGATACAAGTTAAGGTAACAGATTTTCAGTCTAACACTTATTATGACAGAATGTTTATAAGATTCTTCCTAACAGGTCATTAAAGATGCTACAAAAACCTCTGATGACAAAGCCAGTCAGTGTAGCCAGAGAGGTTATAAACACTAGTGTTTTTCCAGGGTGACAAGAACCTGAAAAAGAGAAAGGCTATGAGATGAAAAAATACAAAGTACAGAGACCGAAATGACAGTATAAACATTGTGAATTATACTCTGAGAAAGGCCACAGTGTGTTCCAGCAAAGTGAATTGCTGGCTATCAAATGCTTGGAGGGGAGGGAGAGAGGGAAAGGAAGAAAAAAGAGGTGTATAGTTATAAACTGCTTAAGGGGAACTTTTCTCATACTTTGCTGACCTGGCAGAAATATTTTGGGTTCCTAATGGCAGCTCTTTTCACAGCTCAACAGGCACCAGGTTTCCCATTATGTATGAGTTTTTCTAGTCTTCATTGTGCCGTCTGGAAGTGACAAGAAGAAAAAGAAGCTAGCTTTGACACATCTTCCCCCCTCTCCTCCCCCCAAAAAAAAACAGTCAATGAACTTTTGATGGGTCATTTGTTGATAGTCAGGAGCTATGGCTAAATAAATTTGTTCCATATTTGCCACTGGTAATGGATGGATTTAGAGGTAAAATGGATATAAGAAGGGAGCTATAAATAACTCCCACCATCTATGTTATTTTACTACAATACTGGGGAAAGAAGGAAAATAAGTTGTAAAAGACTAGAGAACTTTGGGAACAATGATAAAGAAAAAGAAAGCTATCAATAATTGATCCACTGCTACTCTCATAGTGACTTTTTATAAGACAAGAAAGTACATGCTTACATAAAAGTAATAATAGTATAATAAAATTTCTTGTCATTTAATGAAATTATTGATGTTAGTTCTTCCCTCAAATATGTACATGAGGGGTATTTTCTTCAAATGACAAGTTTAAGATGTCAACTTTATTTTCAAAACAACTTTTGTAAAATTTCCATGTATAAATGAAACACAGAATCACCGAAGGGGTCAGGTTGGGAGGGATCATGCTGATTCAGCTGGGCCAGTCTCCCTGCTCAACCACAGTCACCCTAGAGCACATGGCACAGGAATCCGTGCAAGCAGTTCTTGAATATCTTCAGGGAGGGAGACTCCACAACCTCTCTGGGCAACCTGTTCCAGTGCTCAGTCACCTGCACAGTACAGAAGTTCTTCCTCATATTCCGGTGAAACTTCCTGTGCATCATATATGCCTCATTGCCTCTTGTCCTATGTCTTGGCACCACCAAGAGCCTGGCTCCATTCTCTTGGCAGCCTTCCTTTAGAGACTTTCAGACAGTGATGAGATCCCTTCTTGGTCATCTCTTGAGCCTGAACAGGCCCAGTTTCCTCAGCCTTTCCTTGTAAGATAAATGGTCCAGGCCCTTACTCAAATTTGTAAAGGTCTGCTGGACCTGTTCCAGGAGCTCCAGGTCTCTCTTGTACTGAGGAGCCAGAACTGGACACAGCACTCCAGATGTGGCCTCATCAGGGCTGAGTAGAGGGGCAGGATCACCTCCCTCGACCTGCTGGCAGCACTCAAATGAAGTCTTTGCTCTCTTTAAATCAGCAGAAGTCTCAGTATCTCAGACACAAAATACCACTATTTTGCTATTTAAAAATTATTATAATTTATTAAACCTAGTAAGTTACAAACACAGCATATGCTGTGGAATAATTCATTGATTTCCTTCCACAGAAAAGGACAAGGATGGACAAAAATTTTAATAGTGTATGATTCATGAGAGTTACAGGATTGAAGATGATTAGTTGCAAATTTTTTAACTAAACCACAGAACATCTGATTAACAAAATCTTGAACAAAATGTTCAGTATGAAAAGGTCAAAAAAACAATCTCATTGGTGGACTGTGTTAAGTAACATGTAGTAGGGGGTTTGCTTGTTTGTTTCAATCTAATCTTCATTTCATCCTCAGGAAAATAAAAAAAAACGAAACAAAACCCACTAAGCTCTTGATCTCAACAAGTAGTATATAAGACTTTATGAAAAAGAGTTACTTTAAGTATATGGCTGGAATAAATTTTTTTCTGATAGGGAATAGGGAGAATGAAGGTGTTAGCAGAGGTGTGAGGAAGGAAAAACTGTGAGTGTTAAAATTATGAGAGAGAGTTAAAATCTTATTTGCACTCACAGCTGAATAAAATATAAATAAATAATCTAATTTGACAAACAGAAGAATTGCTTAACTAAAAACGGTGTAGATCCAAAATATTTAATAAAACTTACCTCTGCAATCTGATAATTAACTTTCTAAGCCATGTCAGAGTTTAAATATGGCAAAAGACTGTCCAGAACAAACACAGCGGTACTCAGTCCATAAAAAACCACAAGAATACTAAAGCAAAAACCTACTATGATTCTGAAAGCACTGTACACCAAAGAACATAGGACATCTGGTCTTTAGGGAGCAAAACCCAATTAACAGTAATGGAGCATGCAAATTCATGCCAGCTGAGAATCTGACCTCACCTTTGGTCAATGAATTAATAATTTTTTTCCTCATTTTTATGATTATATTTATGTCAGCATTTTAAAGAGAAAATAATATTTCTTCCATTAAAAAGTTCTTTGTGGTTTGGCTGACTTCTCTGACAGTGACATATTGAGGACATTAATCTAGGATTGGTTTTGTGGGTTTTTTTCTTCCAGAGGTCCCTACGATAAGCAACAGCAGGTTTTCTGCTAAATGTCCTAATGGTGAGCAATACAAGTCCACTTATAATGGCTCAAAATAAATGAATGAGTTATCACTCGATGCAGCAAGGAAATGCAGTACTATCCTACAAGTGGCATAGCTGTCATATCTCTCTGCATTATAATGAATTACTGACACTACATAAAAATAATTGAATTATATACATTATAATAAAAATGTCAAAATATCGAAACATTAACAGGCATGGTTGAAATAAACAATTTATTGGCCACAGATCCTTCAAAGTGAACAGCAACGCAAGAACGAAATAATCAACCATTAAGCTGTGAGTCATAGGGTGTTAAAGAGCATACATGCCTTTCTTAATTTTACCATATAGTGTGTATAGTCACCATTAAATTTAATGACAGAACACCCATTAACATAAACACTTGAAAGTGTTTCATGCACTGTATTTGTGAAGTTTGGATCACATATATCAACTGTATGAAATGTGGAAAACAACTGATGTGGAAAGATTATACCAAATTTCTATGACATTTTTAATAATTAGTATTATGTTCTCTGGCCACTAATCTGAACACTGAATCCCAAAATGTAATCATCAGGCCTTCTCTGCCTCTGTTAGGGTCTAATTAATTGTTGGACTAATACAAAAGTGCTTTAAAACCACTGATTAACTTTTGAGCAACTTCTCTGAGTCTGCATCAGTTAACAAAAGTATGAAAGCTGTAATAATATCAGGAGTAGCAAGAGAAAAGAAAATTGCCCTGCAAAGAACAATAAGATAAAAAAATATATTTTCTGACAAATATTTATTGAAATTACGTTTGCTGAGCTCCCAGATGTAGTAGCATAGCACAACTCTGTATACAAATATACCATTTAAGATACATTATCACTGTATGCATAATTTTTGGGGGCTTGTTCCTTGTGTGACTGGCACTTCATCTGACCAGTGTTTTAAACTGCATTTTATTTGCACTTATTTATTGTTTTTGGGATGCCTTGATAAGAAAATTTACTACTTCAGATTTCTTTTCTCTTTGTGAAGTGGAATGAGTTCAGAATAAAGGCAGAATCATATAATCTTCCATGTCTTCTTTGTGGGTAAAATAATAATATCAAAAGTCTCACAAATGGATGGAAAATATATTATTGTAAATTCATATCATTATGTATACTATGTATATATTAATAATATATAAAAATATTATACTAATTCACACAAGGCTATAGGGAGTGCATACCAGAGAATTAAAAGTAGTTGTGCCTCGTGGTCTGTAATGCCCACAATATGTGTAATAGTTTGGAACTGCAATTTCCTTCTACTTTTTTTTCATTCATTGATTCTGGACATCTCCTCATATCAAATATAATATCACTGATATGATCTACAGTATCTCTTGGTCATGGCAGATAATAAAATAATGTTATAATAAATAGGCAGTCATGAGTTGTCCTATATGGTTTTTATTTATTAAGCTATTTTTCAAATTGTAAATACTGTCAGATGAATTAATTTCAGAAACTGGGTTCTGTAATTTATTTTTCCAAACACTTTTATTTAAAATAACTTTTTTAAAAGCTTCTCTGGGATTAAAAAGAATAAATTACTTTCAATAGCCCACAAGGTAGAGAATCTCACATTCTCATTAATGGTGATCCAAAACTCTCTGAGAAAAGATCTGCAACTGATCCCTGAAATAATATATTTTTCTAATTTTAAATATAATGAGAAAAAAATTCTAATCTATGAAAATTGCAAGCATTAATAGTGATCCTTTGGTTCAAAAAGGTTCAAGGATTAACAGTTGGTCCATGGGACACCAAATAACATAATTTCAATATGCTATTTCATATGTCATTTTACCTGCTTTTTTCCTTTAAATTAGAGATTGACATAAAGAAAGAAATTAGGACCACAGAAGGTAACTAGATTGGATGATCTAGTCTAATTTTCTGAATATTCAATCTTTCATTTTTATCAGGTTACCCTCATTATGCTTTTAGTTATGTAATCTAGTTGGATTGGGACACACTGGAGTCCCTGTGTATACATAATGGCAGGACAGATGTCTCAGGATGCAGACAATTCTTAATTCCCACGGTGGTTTATATCATTGCGATTTTGAAAGAGCAGCCAGGAGGAAAACATCATACAAGTGTCACAGGATGGGAACATTATTTGGTAAAGCGCAACAGCAAGTTGAGTAACTATTTCAAAAGGGTACTGTAAGTTTTCTGAGTATGTTATTTCTAGAGCTGTGTGCACCTGGTAATTTAGAGTGATGAAGAGTTCAATACATCTTTGTCCCAGCTGATATTTATCTATCATGCAGTGTGTGACTAGATCCCAGTGGAGTATATATAATAATTAGACCTACACTCTACTTGATTCGCTTGTAGGTTAAAGGGCACAGTCTGAAACTCTGTTCTGTTAAAAACATATTAAATATGATATTAGTGGTCTAAAGCTATATACTTCCCTAGAGACTCCCACTTTTAATAACCTCCAGTATAATAGATAAGGCAGAGGGCAGTAATAATTACTGAAATGGATTTTCTGGCAGAATTAGACATCACCTCCAGGAATCAATAATCATTTTAAGCTAACGTGGTGATTAAATGACCTTCCTTTTATTTTCCTCCATGTTGAGTTGGTTTTTATCTTGATTTAGAGCCACACAGCCAGAACAAAGATAAACAGAGGACTGGCAGCATTACAGAATCTCAGTGAGGCCTATCCCTTATACAGGTAAAAGCATTTTACTGTAATGAATGCATTTGCTGCCTAATCTGTGACTTCTGAAGAATTACAATAAAAATTCTAGATGCAGAATATATTAATGGATTACACCCCAGGACAGCTCTTGTTTTTAAAATATTTTCACCATTAGCTTGGCTGCAGCAGGTGCTATGCTTTTATATTTAATAATTTATTGCTCTGGAGATTCCTTGAGGATATCTGTGTTGAATGGTGTCCATTAACCTTTTCTTCTTCCACATCCTCCTCTGCTTTTTGTGAAGGAGTAGTAGATGACTACATTCCTTTCTTTTCTCCTTAAGGAGGGAGATTAAGAAGCAGCAAACTTCAGCATGTTATGTTTTGATGAGCTACATCTAACCAGATAAGATTGTTATAAAGTTTACTTTAAATTCTTGCAAGGTTTAGTTTCACTTCTTGAAATCCAAAGATCTTCATTTTGGTTTGGTTTTTTGTTTGAGGGTTTTTTTGGGTTTTTTTTACATCTTCTGAAACATACACAGGTTTTCTGTGATTTGTGGGGTGTTTTGGTTTGGTTTTGGTTGGTTGGTTGTTTTTTGGTTTTTTTTTTTGTTTTAATTTGTTTGTTTCAGATACAGGATGAGAAGGGGGTTTGAGTCTAGATTAGAAGAAAGCATGGTGAATGTTCACAAAATACTGTACAGAACAGAAAAGCCTGGAAGGACACTCACAGAAAACCTCATGAAAATGATTGCATTGTCTGTACCAGTTTGAACAACTCGGGAGGAGCACATGATAAGAGCATATAATACAATGCATAATCTGTAAGGACAGGTGTGCTTGCAGCATACATTACACTCCATTAATACAACTGTTTTTTGAGCTGATTTTTGAGCTCTTTTTAAATCTTCATTGTTGGGTTTGGTCATTTTTTTCCAAAGGCTTATCTGTAGAGCTAGGAAAGCACCCATGGAATTGAGTTTAGATTGCACTAAAGAACCAAATGTAGCTGTTTAAATCCATTTAACCCATGTGGGTTTCATCTCTATCCTTTTTTAGGATAAAATGTGTGTGTATTTCAAACATCTTTTCTGGGATCCTACATGTCTGATCTGACAGCAAAGAGCAGAGCATTGTGCCCTTGGCAGGGAGGAGTCAGTCCCAATGAGGCAACTGCAGCAGAAAGAGCACGTGGCTGAGTGCCACTGCTCTCCCTCATTCATTCCTTCTCCAAACTCCCATTTACTCTTAAAAAATCTTGCGATGCCTTTCACTCCCTGACTTCACTGCTTTTCTCCTCTTACTGTGTCAGATGTCATGAGAGCTCCTTAAACTACAGATAATGCTCTGAGGTAGAGGATTAAGACAAGATAGACATTTTTTGTTGCCCACAGGTAGGAATTGGCAACTTATCTTTACCAGTGAAAGCTTCCCGTGGGGCAAGCAGATTAAACCAGATGAGAAAGTAACTGTTACAGTTTTGAAGGTCTTTGGATCTGATGGACAGTAGATGGCTGTGCAGGCAGCAGTGTAATGATTTCTTCCTTCCTTTTTTCTTTCACAGAAAAAGAGTCTAAAGGACAAAGTTCAGCTAGTTCTGTCACACGCCAAGATTCATGACCCAGAAGTCCCAGGATTACAATTATTGCTTATAATTTGAAATCCACTCCCTTCTTTACATAATTTTAGATATTCATTTAAAATTAGTCCATATCAGTATTATATTCTTATTAAATACTCATGAAAGTAATTATTTAATTGCTATGAACTAATCAAATAATAATTACATCAGGCTTCATGTTGCCCGATTTCAGACATCACAGCTAACCATTGAAGTTACTCCCATAATCAATAAAGAAAAAACAACTACCACATTAGGGTGGGAAGAATTCACCCACTGACCATAGAGCCAGTCCCGATTTTAAGTGTAAAATAGACAGCAAAGTTTTAGGGAGTCAAAGTCAGGTGAGAATAATCTTCACATGTAGATCTCCACATACTCCATTCAGGACATTTTTTTTACATGTCAAGAACATTAATCCTGGTAGTTTCCTTTCAAATCCGCTACTCAAAAACTTAACAGACCCCAAATTTTTTTATAGACCAGGAAATCTTTATAAGGTCAGGAAATTTAAATGGAAACTATGAGAGTCATACATCTAAAAGATATATTATAAATATAATGTCCTGGTCTAAAAAATTTCAATAGGCAAGACTTCTTATGGTTCCAAAGAAACAAGTCTGTCCAATAAATTATACAGATATCTTAAATCACTAAGTACTGTTAGTTTTCTTGTAATGAGATAAAAGAAGGAATCATGAAAGTATTTAATTCAATCCCATTCACACACATCTTTTGTACAAAATTATGAAAATAAACCAGTAGTCATTAATCCATTAAATGCATGGGTCACTATAATATCAAATGAATGCTATATTCCATTATTTAGATTTTGCAATTTCAAGACACTTGTGTCACTGTCTCATCCATGCAGGAATTCACATGGCCTGTTACAATACATTAGCCAAAGGAAATTAGCTTTATTTAACAACATCCACTGTTCCCTCAACAAAGTTCAGACAGGTCACTTCTGATCCCCATTATTACTCCCAGCTTCCCAGCTCTGCTCACTGCTTCACAGCACAGCCTAGGATAAGCATTGCTTGTCTAGCTCAAGTGCACCACTTGACTGTTCAATCCTTTTTGGAAAAAAAAAAAAGGTGATTAATTTTGAAAAACAAATATTGTATCTGAAATGTAACATGAGTCCATGCTTGGTGGAAACATGATCTAATTAGTAAAATAATTGCAAGTGGTTTGATGCCAATAAGTCACAAATAATGTTACTGATTCTCAAACTTTTTTCTACATTGTTTATTCATTATTTGTCTCATTATTTTTCATTTCTGAAAGTATTAATTTTTAAGTGCTTTCTATAGTAACATTATAGTGCAAAAACTTAAAGGAATTAATGGAAAATCTGAAAATTGTACTAAATTATTATTTATTAAATTGTTATACTAAAATAATCTATTTTTTCATTTCTGCTAATACTACAAAACTGGAATCTGACTGGCATCAACAAAATACCTTTACATGCCTATGGAACCAAAAGGAGGCTAAATTTCTGGAGATGAGGTCAGATTTTTAACTTTTTTTCCCCCACAAAGAAATAAAATTGGTACTTCTTGCAGTAAGAATGCAAATCAAGTTGCCTTCATGACAAGTGTATAAGTGAAGTGCATGTTCTGTGCTGTTTAAAATATTAACAACAAATAGTAAGGCGGTTCTGAAACTTAAAACTGTAACGTTACATGAGCGGATTAGGTAGTCTACAGAGCCACCAAAGTTTGCATTCACAGTCAAAGAATGGATACAGCCTCCATCTAAAAAGTACATAGGAAGACTTGGAGAAATAAAGAGCACTTGATACCTAACTAAGGTTTTCACACCTTTAAGAAAAAATGTGGACATTGCTAATAACAAACCCAAGCAAACCCATTGTTTACTATAAAAGTAGCTATAGAGGATGGTTTTGTCTTCTATCCCTTTAAAAAAAAAATCTTATTGTTTTCTACTTTCTTTCATTTCTCAGAGCACAAATTCTCAATATTCACCACACATTACCCAACAGCTATTCAGAGGACTAATATAGTCATTAGGTATTTTGAAGCAGTTTAATGTGTGGATTTTATTGGGAATACATGTAAACACAGTGGCATAAGTTGATAGAGAAAGCGTTTTTGTATAAATATGTTATGCATTAGTGGATAACTGATTTCAGCTGCACTACAGTGAAGATCCTATCTTCAAGTGTATGCCATAAACACAGCGCCAAAAGGCAGGAAGAAATGTGTCTGGCAACCAGACAGCAGCCCTATTAGGCACTTATCCAAAGCTTCTCAGCATCCAAGAAAAGAGATAGACATTACCAGCTGAAACACTATTCCTGGTCATTGTGCTGTTCTAGATTTCTTCATTTAGGTGAACACCTGGTGGCCTATAGTCAAAAGTATAATTCAGTAAGAACCATACTTGCCAGTTTTGTTCCTTATTCTGCTGCCATATGATGAATATAGACAATGAAAATGCGTTTTTGATGACATTTCATGGTTCCTGATTCAGTCTTCTTGCAGTTCCAGAGAAAGGACTGTTCTGAAATGAAATGTAATGGTGGCAAAATGTGGACTGAGTCTTCCACAAAGTTTGAAGCCAGCTTTTAGGAAAAAAAGTTCTTTTGGAGTATGTATAGTACACCTGCTTCCTTGCAAAACTGAATTAAACAAAATGACACAAGCCTCTGAGGAAGCTCAGCCTATAGTTGATGATCACTTTTGCTTCTATAATATGTAGACAAAAAACCATCTCTAAAACTCTCAAATCAACTGAAAATTTGAAAGGGACAATTTTTCTAATTCCAAAGCTTAAATCTTTATTTTATTTGAATGTAGTCTAATCATAATATCCAAAGAGAAAATGTTGTCAGCATAGTAAAAATTAGGTTTTATTAATCCTAAAATAAGAAGATGCATTAATAATTTATGTCAGAATTATCATTTTATGTCAGATTCATTTGCAGTGTGTATGTCAACAGTATTTTTCCTCCTTGGCTCTAATATAAATTATTTAAATATGTATCAGAATACAATAGCATAGTTATGGTAATTACAGAGACATGAGAGGGGGCCTTCTGAAGTACCAGTTACACTCTTGCAGAAACTGTGTTCAAGACTCTTTGGTCACACAACTTGATTTATCAACAAAATACAGAGAGTCTCAATCTCCTCTTTGCAGCTAACACCTCAATTTATGTCAGGCTTGTACCCAAATCCTGACACCATTTAGTTTCTCACAACCAAATTCATAAGAGTGTTAGGAACTGCTGACATGCACAGAGTGGCAGATATGTAACTTCGACTCCTATTGCTTGCTTTCTAGAGTGCTTTAGACTGTCCTTCTCCTCTTCATAACTCTACTGCATCTGGTGCAAAAGCAACATAAACAGCCTCTTAGTATCCTGCAAAGAATGGCAAATCCCCCTGATTCTCATTCCTCCCATTCACATGACACTCTCCTACCGCCAACCTGCCTTCATCAGCTGTTTGCTCTGTTAGAAAGAAATGTGAAACAGAAGGTGGGCAGGGCAAACATTTGCAGGAAAATAATCCTGTCAGCTGTCTCTGCAAGATTCAATAGAGCTTTTTCTCTGAGAGCAATAGAGGCTTGAAAATGCATTCTGTTTTCTGCTGTCAGTTGGAAACGGTGCCGTCAAAGCTTTTGTTATGATGGTGACAATTTCTGAGTCGTCTGTGTTGACACAACCCTCACACTGTCCTTGGCTAGGTGAGTCTGGCGCTCAGCTCTGATGAAAGTTCCAAACCATTTATTTCTTTCTATGAATGACAAAAAGCTGCAGCCTTCTTAAATCCAGTGGTGGGCTTAGAAAAGTCAGAAATTATTTTACTGTCAAGATATAAGTGAGGTATAAAATGCATCTGTGCTCAATACTAAACCAGATAAGGCAGGGCTAGGATAACCCCTAAGAAATGTTATCTAAATGTCTCTTTCTCAGCTGTGTTGTTCGTCCGGTTTGGGTTTTTTTCTTCTTATGGAGAATATTCATCACAACTAAATTTTTTTACACACAAACACAAACATACCAGTTCTGTTGGAATTTTTGAAGAGAAAGGTTTTTCCTAAGACAGCTGGTTAGTGGGTGTGAGTCATGGACAGCATACAGAGAGAAATACTAGGGTGTTATGATGATATTCTGTTGAAAAGTAAGCGAAAGAAGTTCAGGTTTTGGCTTTGTTTTTCCTCTCAGTGACAGGTCACGGTTTAACCTCCAAGCTGCTGCGATGTGGGTATTGCTCATGTTGGGCCTATTCATTTTGTGTAAGTAAACATTCAATAGTAGAAAGAAATGGACAATTATCTTTATTATTAATGCTTTTACTGTCAGACTCTAGTCACTATTAAGGCCCTAACTGCAGGTTTCAAAAATTCTTCAACAAAATCTGTTTTATCTCAGGATTAAATTATTGAAGAGAAAAAAAGAAGTCCAGCTATCCCTGTCAGCCACATTTAAGATCATATGTTTCTGCAGCACACTGATAAATCAAAACTTCCAATTCCTTTAGTGTGAGTACTGCATAGGTACCTCTTTGTAGAGTTTGGCTGCTAAAGAGTATAGAGAATTCTAATCCTACTGTAGGAAAAAAAAAAAAAAGAAAAGAGAAATAAACATCCTTAATTAACACTTCTTGCACAAGATCTGCCAACCTTCTGTGCATAGGCAGTTAATAAAAAAAGGCAGGGAACTGAAGGAGTAGTCCATGCTCATTTATCCATCTAAGCTGAGACAAACTAAGAGTAGATGGCAATTGGGCTTTAACAGAACAGCATTTTAATTGCTTATCAGGATAAGAAAGGTGAGTGGCTAACCACTACCAGTGAGAATTCATTCTGTTCCCTCAGGAATCTGGCTGTTTCCTTTGGCTGCATCTTTTATTTTTTAACATCATTGATATATTTTTATAAGGTTAGCAGGTTGCAGTTAGCAAACTGTTGAATTCAATTTATTTTTGTTTTCATGAAAAACTTTATCCTCTGAGAATTCATTTCACAGGATTTCTCCTCTTCTTTTCCAGTGACTGACAGCAGGGAAACTTGGTTGAATGACCTTTTTTATTTAACTGGGTTGAGAGTACACTCATATACTAGAAAGAGAGTTTGTTTCATTTTTTCCTGCTATGGTTCTACTGTGAAGTTAAAATTCACTAGCTGAATTAATCTTTGTTTTGAGATTTTAATTATGTTTGCTGTAGCAATCTGCCTCCTCACCTTGGTTGGGCTACATATTTACAGAGTCCATAGCTTCTAATGCAGCCAAAATACCTTTTGAAATCAATCAGTTTTGCTTGAATGAGTAGCACTAAGAAAAGACATTTAAGTGTAGTCAGCACATTCTAAATATTGGAGTTATGACACTTTGTTATAAACTGGTATATATCCTAATCTTTTAAATAAATATTTCAAGTGTAATCAGAGCAGCTTTATTACACCACGATCCCTGTTATGACAAATCACACCTTCACGTACCAGTGTTGTCATGTGCAATTTTTCATTAGATGTTAAAGCAACTGGATCTTTAGGAAGCCAGTGAGGTCTACCAGTATGGAAAACCTCTTCATAATAACACCACTTTTTAAGCTCATTTCTGATGGAAATAACCTTGGCATGCTTACTTTTGAGAGGAGCTGCAGATGATCCTAACTCTTTGCTTTCTTTAAATGTTGACTATTTCCCCCTTCTTAAATATGAATGCTTGGAAGAAGATTTTTTTTTTTAAATTATTTATATTTATTTTATTGATTCATTTCACTAATTTATTTGTTTTTCTTATCTGACAGGTGTTCATTCCAGGGGCAAGCATGTGTGTCGGAGTGTGAGGGAGATTAAGGTGCCTAAACACTATCATCTAATGCAGCTTGGGAGTTTTGGCTATCAGTGAGGTAAAATATCTTAGGTTGTCTAAAATCACACAGGGCTACTATGTTCAGGCAGGAAAATCTTTTACACAGGGCCTTTCATGTCTTTTCTTTTGTCTTGTTATTCACAGAGTGCATAGTTTAATAATTTGGCTGGTCATTAGGTGAAAGGTTCTTGTAGTGTTTCCTGCTTCCGTGCCAGTGTTCCCATCACCTCACTTTTGCAGGGAGGTAGCATTAGCCATGTAGGTCCCAGTGAAAGCTTGTTTTTACTGCCCCAATATTTTGTCCTGAATCTGCCAGCACCATTCAGAAACATAATCTCACTATATATTGGATCTCTGTCATTTGTGTGCCGGTTCAAAACCTGATGTGCTAGTGAATCTGTATGAAGAGCTGGGCTTTGTGAGTCTGTAACAAATGAACAGTTTTAAGTAGTCTGTTCTGGATCATTTAACAGAACACTCATCAGCTTCCTAACACTTTTGCCCATCTAAGAGGGCTTTGCCTATCATCTCTGATCTTCAACTGGTACAATATACAAAGGAAAAGACTACATGTGCTGATTACCTGTCATCCTCTTAAGTGCTGTCAGTCTTTCCTAAGCCCAGTTTTATGATGCAGCTGAAAAGGCCTAATTCTGCCAAATAATTTAGTATCCACTTCAACACCATGAGCTGGATGATGCAGCCTTTTCTTAATTTCTGGTATGGTTTTCATATCAGTGATGCTGATAGAGAAATACCCCAAAATTTTGTGTCTGGTCTTTTATGCTATTCTCATGCATTCCGAAATTTTTGGAAAAGGCGATTTGAAAAAATGTTTCTGAGGATCAGATTGCTGTTCAATAAGTATTATGTCATGATGCTATAAAAAGTTCAAGGCAAACTTAGAGGCTTTATATTTTATGAGACATCTATTCAGGAAATGCAGTTTATGATATATGTCTTATGGCGTCATGAAAGTGCTGCCAATAGAAGGACATGTAAATTGGAAAGTATACAAAAGTTAAAAAATGAAACTATGGCAATGCCTATGAAGGTAGATAAGGTGCTGAATTACAGTTCAGTGCAGCTACAGTTTGATCCATATAAAAACTGAAATGAGGGAGAAAAATCTTGAACACAGTGAGTTCAGAAAAAACAGCAGAAAATGAGAAAGGACATAGATGTGTCAGTTGCTGAACTAATTTTAGTTCCTATTCTGAATGCTGGCATCTAGAAGATTGATGAATGCTCAGCTGAATTTTGTCTTTGTTTTTAAAGCCCATATATTTGTCAAATAGCTTAAATAGCAGGTATCTTTGGTGTGAACAAGGTAATAAGGAACACATTTTACTGTTTTAATTTTCTAATTTAGTAGCATTATTTTTGGCTTTCTAATCAAGAGTTTCAGCATTTGCATCTCTAGATCATACTTGCCTGCTTTCGACTTTAAATTTCTTCATTTTTTTTAAGACTGAAGTTAGGGAGGCTGAGAAATATGAGACGCTTTCTGCAGGAAAAAGGATGTACATGCAATGAGACGTTCTGACAAATCTCAAAAGCCCATAAGCCGAGATGAATCTAGGAATATCAAGATTTATATTTCCTGTTTTGCTCCAGGGGTCAGTTTAAGGACAAAGTGATAGCTTACAAGACAACATTTCCCTAAAAGACGTTGCCTAATCTGGTGAGAAAACATATCTTGCAGCTCTTGTTGCTCCCTGGTAAATTATATACACACTCAGGTGCAAGCTGGAACGGTCACAACAGTCCTGGTGGCTGCTGAATCAAATATTTTGCAGGGGTCTCTGAAAATTCTGTCCCAGCTACAATTTCTTCACTTGGACTGAACAGTCTTTGAAATCAGAAGTCAATCAGAAGTAGACCTTTCATGTCTTTTGCTTTTCATTTGTCTACATTTTTATCCTATGTTAAATGTCAATTAGTTGAAAATCTGACATTATAAAACCAGCCTTAGCAGTTTCTGAGGAAGGTAAAGGAAGGGAGACATATGACTTATTTGTAGTTACAAAACACTTAATTGCTTTTGGTTTTCAGTACTGGTGCTGTACTGCTGTGTGTGTCATCCTTTGAATGACTTTTCTTCTTATGAAACACATAGAAACAGAGACTGTAACAGGGAAAAATAATTTATCCCAAACCATGGGTGACACCTTTTCTTTGTGCTTTCCAATTCTTTGTTTTTAAAGGCTGTCTTAGTAATTTTTGTTGCTTGTTTTTGCATTTTCCTGTTCAGTTGAACTCATTTGAAGTTCTGCAGTTCGGCTGGAGTCTCCTACATGTTTCTCCAGATCTTGATAATGTATTTTGGATCTGTGAGCTGGGGTTTTTCATGGCTGATCTTCTAGAGATTTCTTGAAACAATCTATTTTGGCTAGCACTGCAGAGTACTATTTTAATTCTTTTAGCCTGCCTTTTTTTTTCCTGACACAGTGACTTGTTTTAGTTATTCCATGAATGTTTTCTGATCTGACTCCCATTTCATTTTGAGCATTTCCTCCTTGTTTCTGATGTTATCACCTTTGCAAATAGATTGAGTTTGATTTAACCTCTACACACACCTCTTCACCATACCCCCCAAGAGTTTCAGTTGAACATATATTTTCCTTTCTCTGTGTAGGATGCTGGTGTTTCTCAAGGAAAGAGCCAAGCTGATGAATTCAGCATTTCAGAGACTTCCTGAGCAGTTTTAGTAATACCAGACTCCTCCTGTCAGACATTGACCTTGACTGAATTTGGAGATTCCTGTGTTTTTCCTGTCTTTGTGCAGGGCTGGTTTTAGGCTTCTCAGCAGGGCAGATCAGGCAGTGGCTGTCCTAGGCACTGTCCTCAGCAAGTAACTATATTGCCCAACTGACTGGGGCTATTTGGTAGCTGTGCCCACTCTCTAGTCCCATTCAAAAACTTGCCTGACCCCTCTCAAAAAGAAATGCTATAGCCAGTTCAACCAAGAAAATATTGAAACAGAGGATGGCCAGTTGAGAGTTTATTCCTCTCTTTAAGTAAACCACTGTGTATGCCCTGTGGAACCAGCAGCAGCAGCCAGAGAGGGGTTCAGAGCACAACCAGGCATAGACTCTTGTTGCTGGGATTATGGGAGCCTGCAGCAATCCAGGAATGATCACCTCTGGACAACCAACTCCATCCCTTGAAATTCCTGCAGAACCCTGCTTGAAAGGGCTCACTCCTTCTATTTCTCTCTCTTAAAGCCATGCTTTGCTGTGATCCAATCACCCTGCTGCCTCAGGCAGCAGTTCCTCCACCTGTATTACACCTCTCTCTGCTTATCATTATTTTTGGGGCTGTTTTTGTCATATGTGAACAATAAGGAGCACAGTAAAGATCAAGGAACCCTTTTGCTATAGATGTTGAACACATTTAGGTAGCAAAAATCCACCAGGGAGTTTATAACAATATAGGAGGCTTGGGACAAGAGGTAGATACAGACATACAACAGAGACTTCGAGAGCAATGATCTGATAGGCTAAGAGCCTACCAGAAAGTTAAGCATGGCTTTGTCTATGTCTTTAATCCAAATTTTGTTTTTCCACTTACTTCTTATGCAGTAAGTCTGTTGATCTTCCCATCAGAACATGGCTCTGTCCATCCTAGCTGTGTCTCCCACCCTGGTGTAAGGTGGCATTGCATGGTGCTGAGCTGCATTTGTCTCTGACAAATGCAAGTTTGTGTTTTCTTGGGAAAAGGAGCTTGTCTTCGCTGTAAGTTTCCATTCTAGACAAAACACTTAAACTTTCATCTGCTTTATATCAGCAGTTCCATCTGAACCAAAAAATGAGCTAGAACTATGCGTTTCCAAACACAATAATCACAACAGTTCAATTTTCCTTGCTATAACTTCTCTGTGGTGAGCTTCTCACATAACCAAAGGATAGAGACCTTTTCTCAAGGTCTCTCTACCCAAACACAATCCTGATAAACCTCTCTAGTGCGCCCTCCAAGAAGCAATGCACTTTACCTATGAACTTGGAATTACTATGATTAAGGCCCCTTGCTTTCAGAAAAATATTGAAGAATACATATTTTTGAAGTAGATCAAAAGGTAAAATAGCTTTAAAAAGCACAGGGGCTAAGTTCAGTTCTACCATATCAGTTCTACCATAGTCTTTTGTAACCAAGTTAAACAAAAAAAAAAAAAAAAAAAAAAGAATTAAACGTGGAATTAAGTACTCAGGTAGAATTTATGTGTCATTAACTTCAGATTAAATTCTATTATCAAGAAAATAAAGCTTCCAGGGAACGCAGTACATTTTTAAAGGGGAAATGGAGGGCAAATAATATTTCCATAATTAAAGTCTTAAATCAAGTTAGAAAGACTGATCCAAATAAAATTACCTACACATTGCAATATGAATCAAAAGTTGTAGAAAACACCATTCAATTTACTCACTAATTGTAAGTGATTATTGCTTGAGTGATGGTGTTAAATTCTCAAGTTAGATTAGAGGTAGAATATTTTAGACTTAATGTTACGGCTGGCTAACAGATTTTTTCTTGCTGCATGTGATAGGCATACTGTATTTAGTGCAGGGGTTTGAACTTCTGTCTGCTCATTTTAAAAGAAGTTAGTAGCAGAAGCAAGGCATTTTCTGTGAGTGATCCTTCACAGAGAAAGCCATTCTCTACTCCCTCTCATGATTCACTGAAGGCAGACTCGTTAACCTTTCTTAGAGTTTATTAAGGAGCTGGCTTTTATTTCTCTGGCTGATGATGAAAGGGGTAGGAAGGAAAGTCTGCTGGTTACATACAAGACATTCTTATTTATCATCACTAATATTCCCTTTATCTTGACTGGAGGAATTTTTATTCCTCCTTCTTTCATATTTCAGTAGAATAAGGAAGCAACTGGAACAGCACCATCAAAGAAATTTGGATAAACTAAAAAAAACTTATCAGATTTTTAGAATAGTACCTTACAGATCTATTAGAAAATACTAAATTTTCAAATCAGGATATGGAAGTATGAACAGTTTCACTACTTTCAAAGGCTTTTGTGTCATGAGGAAAAATATACATATATATATATATACACACATCTGTGTGAACTTGCACATACAGAGTCTCAAATGTACAAATGACTACAGAACCTTCCTTGCATTATCAGGTTCTGAAAATATATCTTAAGTGTCTTGTGCTATTTGTCTACAAAACATTAGTTCTGGGATAAGGTCAATGCACCAGAAAATTGGTTTCTAGGTTTCAGATACCAAGTAGCTGCTCTTCATAATTTTAACACTGAAATAACCAAACCAACAAAATAAAACCTAACAAAAAAAACAACAAACACAAAAATACTTCTTTTTTCCTCGTGAAATAATTCAAGTAGGTCCAGATGTCAAATTAAAGCTGAGAATATTTTAAAAACAAGGAATTTGTAACCTCTTCTCCAAAAATAGAAAATAAAATATTTTGCAGTGTAGGAGAAAAATACATTTATAAATTTTGATCAAACTGAGGTCTAACATGACATAAAAATATAAAATACAAATATTTGAACATTGAAATATCTTATTAAACAAAAAAAATTCATTTTTAAATGATATTTTTATTAGTAAAATTATTTACTCTCCATAACCCCAATTTCTACCAGTATCACATTACATTATTAGGCATATTTTCTATCAGACACTGAGCAACATACAGTGAAAAATTGCACTTGTTACAATGTTGGATAGTCCTGTTCCCAGAGATAAGGTATTTGACGACTCCAAAAGGGAAAGATCAACATAAAATGCTGTTTCAGAACAGTTTGATGTCAGTTTACTAATCATAAATTTGAGCTTATTTTCCATTTTACAGAATGTTAATAAATGCTAAGTAGCTGGCTTGAAATTTCAATTATTTTTTCTGAAGGCACATTCATAGACCTCTTTAATTTTTATGTTGGAGAAAGCACAAAAAACCAACAGTTTTAGATTCAATCTCACTTAGAATTTGTCTCTCAAAATGAACCATAAAAGTATGCTCTATTTTCTGCATTTAAAGCCCTACCAAGATTAAAGTTTTCCTCCACAACTTCTTACAAGTGGTGATTATTGAACTTTTAGTCAGTATCTCCTCTTAGGCAGGAAAGAGTTAGCTCTCATATAAGTAGGAAACTTCAGCATTTCTCTTGAAATTTTGGTTTAAAAATTAGATATTAATTTGATTTCAGCCTTAAACATTCAAATTATTGTATTGATTGACTTAACCAAATTATCTAATTAGAACTTATACCCAAGAAGATAGCAAACGTCTTAAAATTTATAAAGATTAATCATTTTTACAATTAATCTAATGTTTTAATTTTAATTTTATATTGAGTTTGCCTTGATTAATTAGATTTTGATATGATTTTGACCTGACAGTCCTAGTGAAGCTTAGTTTTGAGGAGATATTTTTGAAAGAAAGAAAATTAATAGGAAAGAAAAGAAAAAAAAGAATTCTACACTTTTCTTACAATGAGCAGCATGGGTCCATAGCTGTGCAGGAACTGGGTGGATACCAGGTGGCCAACTTAAAAGGCTAATCTGTTTTCCCTAATTAGTCTTTGGTTCTCACACATCTACCTCCTGTAAAGCAACAGGGTGCAGCAGAATCGGCACAAGCACATGTCGGAGCGGAATTAGTTCTGTCACTTGCTGCTCTTAGACGCGTTAACAATTCACTTCTTGTTTACGGGTCTGTGTTCATCTACTGCGGCATCCTGACAGCAGCTGCTGAGCCTCTCTAATCTGTATTTTAAGTCATTCTCATTCTTAACTTCTCCATTGGAAAGCAACTCTCCCACAGGGTTTTTGGTTTCAGGTTTTTTTGTTGGTTGTGGATTTTTACCTGGCTTGAAGAGTTTCATGAGACACTGCTATCAAAAGTGCTCACTAAAAAGTGACGGGAATGTTCTCAACACTCTTGATAGGATAGTCACTGCCTCCCATAGGTATAAATTTTCTATCCAACCAAATGCCAAAAATTCTTTGTAATCCAAGCAGATTGATATGCTTAGAGTACTGTTGTTCAAACCTGACTTTAGCACTATATTCCCTTTATAAACTGTCACTCTTAAATCCTAAGGGCATCTGTCCTGAACTGTTTTGACCTTTGAGACATTTTAAGGTTTTAAATTTAATAGAGGATACAAACCATCTGAGGAAGTGAAGACCATGGGAAGCTGAATCAGCCCCTTGATAGTCCTGCAATAGGAACAACTTCCCAAGTACCTCTCTCTGGCACTTCCACAAACTTAGCATTTAGACCTTTCATGAGCTCTTGATTCACTTTTAGCTCCTTGAGTGTTGAACTATGAAGTGCTTTTTTTTCTGTTGGGTTTTTTTTTAATATATAAACTGCATTGATTTAACCTTTTGGCAGCCCACTCTTTAACTGTATGTGGAGGATTTCACCAACCCTATATTTTCATTCAAACTGGCATCTTCCTTGACATCTGACATGACTGCCCAGACTTCAGACACTTAACTGCCCAAATGCTCAGCAGGGATGAACAGGAATAACTCCTCAGACTTCAGTGAAATGATATGAATTTAGACCAGGTGACAAAGCTGGAACTATATGGACATTTTGAGATGTTAGATTCTATCTGCCTCATATGTTGCTTTTTTGGATGAACCCATTCCACATGCACCCTTACCAAACTCATACATAATTTTTAGTTATAATTTTAGTTCAATACAGTCCTAATAAATAATAAAATGGAGACATTTTTTCCCTTCAGTCAGCATCAGCCTTTACAGTTTTGGATGACCTCAAAAACTAATTCTGTCCTTTTCTATACACATAACATATTCACACCCTAATGGCCTCATCATCTGATATAGGGCAGCCAAAGGATTTTAGTGAGATGATACTCTGGGATGTTCTCCAATTTTGACTGATTCTCAGTGGAATTTTCTCAAGGCCACAGACAGTTCCCAAAGGAAATCAAAGAGACTTTGCTATATAACTTCCTCTTTAGTCTTTAAGTTTTTTATAAAACAAGGTTTTAAAAAGAAATTATATTTCTAAGCTTTTACCTTGACCAATAATATTTGCATAGTCCTCAGATGAAGCCTATACAAAGGAGAAGACCTTTGTGTAAGCAGGTGTCATTACTTTATCAAATAGTGAAGATAAGAAATCATGAGCTTTTGGATAAAAATCAAGACATATTTTTGATACTTTTGAAAACTTTGGTTTCACCAGGTGAGCACCAAGCAGGTCTCTAATCATTGCATTATTGAAAGCATTGCTTAGCACATCAGATGTGACAGAAATGTTTCTTACTTGCCTGTATGATATGCTCAATGATTTCAAATCCTCTGCTGAATATTGTGTTGATTTTCACTCAGCATTCTTGCTTTATGAATCCTCTTATACAGATTTTCGTTAAGTCTGTCAAATACTTAGTTGATTGATGCTGAACTAAAAGCTTTCTTTCCTCTTCCTTTCCTGTAACTGTCCTGCTAATTAAAATTGCTAATGGAGGTGTAATATGGGTGCAAATTTTTGATGAATTTTTGGAACCTGCGATAATAACGTTCTACCAGGAATTTGAGATTCATGGTAAAGTGACAAGAATTGTATTGTGAAGTCTAATTATGGTAATTCCCTAGACTGGGAAATATAATTAGAATGTACCAGTCATCATCTCAGATCACTCATTAGCAGTGACAAAAAATTTAAATAAAGCTTTCCATATCAGTTGAAAAATTGGGCATTGTAATTATGGAAGCCTTTTATGTCAGACATAGTGGATTTTGTAAAATGTAGAGGACTAAACCCAATGACCAAAAGAAACTGTTAGAGGCCTTCTCTGGCAAAAGTACAAGGGATATTCCTTGATGGACCTTAAGAAAACTGAATACAGCAAATAACTTTTACTCCTACAGTAACTTGAAATGCCACATGCACCACATGCTGCAGTAAGGCTGAGTGGCCTTTCACATAGCAGCTATAACATTGAGAATAAATATGGTCCAAGGATTTTTAAATAAGAGAATCTCTCTTCTATCCCAGCACAAACTTCTAGGCTAAGCAAGAGTCAGCAAGGCTGCTGGCTGTACAGCCTCTGCTCTTTGAATCTGCACCAGACCTGGTGAACCTCAATTCCATTTTGCCAGTACCTTAGTGAGAGACAGACTGGTGTGATTAAAGTGTTTGCAACAGACTAAAAGTATCCTGGTTTTGCCCTGTCTCATGTATAGTTTTTTTCTGATTTTATTTTTTCTGTTTCCCTCTTTGAACTACAGAATTTCTAATTTGTGGTGAAGTATGTGTGATAATGGTGACCAGGACAGGCTCATCCCTACTGGACACCACTAACATTTAAAGCTGAATATTCTTACTGAGAGTCTTTCTTAAAGCGCTACACATAAACACCAATATCCTTAGGGCCAACAGAGGAGGAGAACTTTAACAGGAATATTAAGGGACAGTAGCCTGAACCTTCAAATAAACTTCCCTACTCTTGTCTAATTCTGGCCCGAATTTGTGGAATTACATCCAACATGGATCCCAACATGTCTGCTTGCAGAGCAGAATCAGAATATGTCACCTAGAAATGGCTGCAATCATCTCCCCTGATTTTTTAAACATTGATAAACAAAGATTGATATGAGCTGCAAATGGAAATGTATATACATAAATATTGGAAGAAAAAGCAAAACAAGGGTTAAGACAGTGGCATGTAATGTTAACAAAAACCACTGTTCACAGCAATAAAATTGAAAAATGTGTTGTTTCTACCAAAACTGGAAAGCCTGCAGTCTATAAGGCCAGAGCACAGACAACTTGTTGGCAGAAGGATCTGTTTGTACTGTGACAACAGGAGATTGAAAACAAAGCACACCACACACACCATTATTTCTTGTTTGACCAAAAAGAACACAGGCTGGAACCATAAAGATCTGTGTATTCCAAACAGAGAAAAAGAAGCAATGAATGGCAACCTTGGCTAATATTTATGGGGGTTTAGATAAGCTGAGTTCTGATGCAAAAGAATCACTTAAGTAACTGCTGGCATCTAAAACATATAAAAAGACTAATAGAAAAACGAGTTTCTCATCACTAATCAAAAATACCACAAGAGATGTGATGTGAAGTCAGTAGCTGGTATACAAATGGTCCAAGCTAAACTGCTAGAGTGAGTCCCCAGTTTACAAAGGCAGGAGTGTGAGAATATAAGTGGAATCACTTAGAAACTTTTTGAAATAAATGTCACCTTCTTCTTCCATAAATTCTTACAATTAGTTTTGTTACACTACTTCCTATACAGACTCCCAGAAACCAGAAATGAAGATCAAAATCTGGTCCATGGTCTCGTAAGTGACATTTTAAAAGTGTATTTTGTGCAAGATTCTGTAAAATATCAAATAAATTAGTGGTATTGTCTCTGAGTTCTGTATTCAGCTTTGAGATTTATATATATTTAATCCCTAAGTGACTTTCAGGGACTCTTTCATTTATTACGGTGTTTTCTTACTTTTCATAAAAGAGAAAATATTAAATACAAAATATAAAAGTAAAATCTTAGCAGGAAACTAGAAGCCCTATCAATTCCACTTTTTAAAAAAATTGCCAAAAACCAGTGTGCAGTTTCAGATAATTACATGTAATCCTTAGTAATCCTCCGCAGACAGCGTGAACTGGCAGTCATTAGTATGCTTTGAGCCTATTATTTTGCATACACGCCAGGATATTCAGGATGTTAGTGTCCTTGCTGACTTTCTGACTAAAACATGGAAAATAAAGTAAGATCAAATAATTTCAAAACTTCAGTTGAGAACTGGGAGAAAAAAAGAATAGTAAGTGCCATGAAGCAATAGCGCTTTTTTCATCTCAAAGACTTAAGTAAAAATAAAATGCAGAAGTCTGTTTTGGGCAATCTTCTATTTCAAATCCAGTGGATAATTGAGTAGTTGCTGTTCTGACAGTTCTAAAAGAAATAAATTCAGTTCAATATACTTGATTCAGTTTAGGGGCTAGGGGTTTTTTTCACCTTTCTTGAAAATCACAAAAATGTTCAAAATCCAGAGAAGAGTATTGTCTCAAGTGCACACATTTTAAAAAGAAAATTTTGATGGCATTACTATACCATTCAGCATTCATTTTTTCATTCCGGTTATCACAAATCTTGTGATTCAGGCACTCATCTGGGAAGAGGAAGTAGGTGGCTACCACATTCTGAATTAATAAGCATTCAATTAATACGAATTGAAACAGTTTCACACTCCAGACTGCTCTGTAACTTGCTGACTAAGACATTTTGCTGAGAGAAGGAAAATTTCTGTCAAGGTTTGTGTTCTGAACTAGGAAGAGACTGAACTCTACAGTAGTCTGTCCCTTCAAATAAACTTCCCTAGACCTGTCTAATTCTGGCCTGATTTTGTGGAATTTCACCTGAATCCCAACACATCTGCTTGCAGAGCAAAATCAGAATATGTCACCTAGAAATGACTGTAATCACCTCCTCTGACTTATTAAGCATTTCATGTATTGTTTTTCAGCTGAAAGTATATATTCAATCTGAATTTGGGAGTAGTTTCAGGTAGTAGGAAAAGTTTTGGTAAGTTTTTTCCAAACCAAAAGGAAAAAAAAAACTTTTTATCACAATGTGTTGTATAGTCAAGAAAGCCAAAATTTCCTAACACAAAACTAAAATGTGTTTTAATTGCTAAAATACTAGCAAATGCAGAGACTTAATACCGCAGAAGTCTTTTCAGGTCAATCTTTTCACCCAATCAACATCACCCTTGAAGGCATTGTGACCATTGTATTCTAACATATTAAACCTTGACAAATCCTTTCTTATCCTGTTAAGTAGTCAGAGTAGTGCTTTGGCATGATTTTGGCCTGATCAAACCAGTGTCCTCCCAGATGTGGCTTGAAGTTTGTACTAAAGCCAAGAGAATTTCCAGTTACTAGCTTGAATGCAGATGCCATATTCTAAAGGGTAAGAAAGTTTAGTGATGGCTAATTAGCCATGGCTTATTTGTGTTGGTTGGCCACAAAGACAGAATGAAGGTCTTGACAGTGTTTAATTTACTGCTTCTGATGTAGCTCTGTGTCCTGCTTTCTCAGAACATGCCTTTTTTTTTTTCTTTCTTTTTTTTTTCTGCCTGGAGGAAAAGGAATTTATCTTGGTGGAAAAGGAGAAATTTGGTCATTTGTACTGGATTCCCAGAAGTACAGTTGCTCCATCAGAGCAAGAGCAATTAAAATAAATTAAAACAAAGAGCAATTAAACCTCTCTGCAATTGCATAGAGCTGAAATCATCAGGAATGCACTGATTTTTCACAGAGTGTATCAGTAGGTGTTTAACACACCTGACATATTTGTAGAGTGCAGAACTGGGTGCACATGTATGTATTCAGTGTCCACATGGTTCATGCAGAAAATGGTAAATTCAACAATCTAGCATTGCACAGTTCACAGTATGTTCATCCATGTTTCTCCTTGGGACTTTAGGGACAGCAAAAAAAAAAAAAAAAAAAAAAGAAAAAAGAAAAAGAAGAGACTTTGTATTTTCAAATTGACCTGAATATTTAGATTACAGTTTAAAAGGTTGCTAGTGAAACCAATTCAAGGTGCAAAAGCTGTCATTGACTTCAGTGAGATCCAGATTTCTCTCTTTCTGTTACTGCAGCTGTTACTGTGGATTTATGCTGAAGTGGCTGAAGCGTACAAAGTGCCTTAACTGCAGTAGGTTTGGGATTATGTTGACTGTGGAAAAGTGAAAGGAGATTGTGGAATATTTGGACTAGAAAGGTGTTTGGACTATGCCACTTGATGAGTGGTGGAGGCAGGTGTAGTGTCAAAAAAAAGTATGTGTAGAGGAAGAAGGGAAACATCCCATCATTCAGAGTAGCTGCAGAGTAGCTCACTGTGCCAAAAGAAGGTGAAAAACAATTATGGTCATTGGCATATATCTTTACTTAAGGGAGTTCTGAGTAGATTGACTAAAACACAGAGGGAAATAGAAGATAGTCTTCCAACCCACATATAATCAGTCAAGAAAAGTGCACATTTTATGACAATCAAGCTGATACTCTAAAGAGTGGTTAATATTCATCATGAATACAATATGACTATGTATCATGACACTGCATGGAATTACTTCAGTATATGAAAATGCTTCTTAAGCCATATTAAGTAACCTATCAATGAAATGTGTCTTAGAAAAGGTAGAACATTAAGGGTGGTTTGATAGCAATGCAAACATATTCAGCACTTGATTCTTTGGCACATTTGAGATTAGTTCTCACGACAAATTAAATTCTAAAACTCTTTAAAAGCCCTTTAAACCTGTGTTAAACCATCTGAGTAGAAGGTATTTTTTAATATGATTGAGCTCATAGTTTAAAGTACTTCAATACACTTTCATATATCATTAGCATCACTGAAAAGATCTGATTAAGGTATATTTAAAGTTCATAATATTAATTTCTTAAAGTACTTGTAATGTGTTGTAGTTCAATATTATTACATAGAATATTACAGAAATCAGACAGATATATATTTTATGCTAATTCTGAAGTACTGTTTCTTATTTCAAAGCGTATACACTGGCTTTGTACATCTTTTCTTTTATTATTGAGTGCTCTAGTGAAAGAAGCATTTTACCACTGGTAGGACTTAGAGCTGTTGCAAGTGGGTTTTTTACAACTGCTAGCAAGTTAGTTCCAAATTTGAGTTGATGTGTCTCTTTGCAGATAGAAAGATGCCTCTATATGTAACGTTCAATTATGGGAAAATACTACTATGGAGAAGTAAGTTTAACATTTATACAATGTCATTTATCAGCACAAATAAAGGAAACATAAAAGTCAAAACAAAGCCAACCCTCTGGAAGTGGACTATTAAAGCTTAAGTAAAGACAGGTGACAAAGAGTGAAACAAATGATGGAACGCCTTTGTACTCTGAGGAAGGAAAGTGATAAAATTCATTTAAAAATGGTCTAAACTAAAAATGGGACCATCTACAGTACACAAACAATTTGAGCTATTAGAAATTTGGAACATGATTTCATTTTTAGCTTGATTTTTTTTTTTTTTTTTGGTAATGATAGTCTGAAAGTCCTGGAAAATGAACTTTAATTGTCTATTCTCAAACAACATATTGTCTTTGTCTAATTAAGCAAAACTGAATGTGCTCATAAAATCACAAATTTCTTGTCTCAACTCCCACTATGTTTACAACAATTAAGAAACACGTGCAGCAGTAAAGATGCTACTTAAAAGGAAAACAACAGTAGATTAAACTACTAATCTTTGATTTCATGTATCACACCTTTTAAATGCTAAATGATGTAATGAAACACATTAATCTGACAATATCCTCCTATTCCCTACTAACCTACTTTATGAAAGGCCTCTAGAATTTGCAACAACTGACATTTCCTGACAACTAGGATTTCATAATATTTCAAGCATAGTGATTTAATAAATTTTTATTTGCTGACCTACAGAAAAAGCAGTCATTCATTCTTTGCAATAAATGTATGTGGTCTTATTTGCATGATTCAGCTGTGTTGCATTTTAGAAATTCAAACCACTCTGACTACACTTAGAATTTCCTTAAAGTTTTCACTCGGAAACAGAGGACACGTGGAGTGTGTCTGGTGCACATACAATTCGTGTCTTATGAACTTGCTAATTAAATCATACTTTCATTGACTTATGGTGCCTCACTGTGTTCTGACAAGGTAGATCATTTTGTGTTGTGCCTATGCCTAACTTTAAAATTACTGGATCTACCTATTATGGATTACCAGTTGTAATCAACTGAGTCTGATGTTCAATAAGCAGTTGCAAATAATTAATCCACATTAGTCTGCATGCATATCATATCCATGTGGGATATTTCAGTAATGCACCTACTTGTTATCCAGTAAAATACTGGGTTTGTACTGCTGTACGAATGACCTGACTTGTAATAATGTGAGTTCAAAACCGTAGTTCTCTCTCAATGCAAACTGAACTTAATTGCCCGTGTTGTCAGTTCATTATCACCTTTAAAGTCCAGTAGTTCACAAATTGTAATCTTTGTTTTATCGCAGCAAAACAAACACACAACGTAAAAACAAACCAACACAACCACGGGAGGAGAACGGAGGGGAAAGAAAAAACACAACTCCCCCCCAGTAAAACAGAAGCAAAACCAAAACACCTCTCAAAGTATCTGCATTTAGTCTGGTTTCTGTAACATCTTCAGCTACATTTCCCTTCCAGGGACGCGGCTGCTTGTAGGAGGTTGTCTACCCCCACCTAGTGGGCAGCGTGTTCAACGACCCGGCGAAAAGGCTCTGCCGACATCCAGCGACAAAACCGCCACGGCAATTGTTGCTGTTATACGTAAATAATTAACACAATTTACAGCATCTGCGGGGATTAAATAATTGAGACCCCTGAGTTCTTCGGAGAGCTGTGATCTGAAGTGGACTTTGGTCATAATGAGCATATTTCTGTACATTGTAGATGGTGTTTCTGCTTTGTGAAACTCAATGCCTAAAAAAACTGCAGGCTTTCTCCCAAAAGTATCTCACCTCTACTTATACATATACATATTTGTCACAAGCTGTGTGATTAAAGGAGAATGACAGAAAAAAAATATTTAAATAATACCCTTCAAGATTTCTTTGCAGCTTTCTTTTATCAAAATTCAGACCAGAGTAACAGAATCTACCTTATCTCAGTGATTACCTCTCATTTGGTCTGGTGAATGAAATGCAAAATCTGCAGTATAAATTAGCCAGGGTTTAGAAAGAGCCTTACCTATTAAAGTGAGTGCAATCTGCATTGTAGAAGCACAATCAGAAAACTGTGGAGATATGGAAATCTTTGAATTCCTATCCTTTATCTCCTCAAGCTGAAGGTGAGTTCATCCACTTTGAATACACAGGGTAAAGCATCCTTTCGAGGAACTGAGCAGTTCTTATTCTCTTTGAAAAAATAATAAGGAGAGAAATGGAGGTGATGTTTGCTGGTTCTACATTGCCTTGAGAACACTTGTCGAGCAAGTAAGACTCAGATTTCATTTTCTCTTTGTTCACTGAGTGTTTTAAACTCCACTCACAAGGTCACTTGTCTTTCACTTGTTCTTTTTCTGGATTTCTGAATCAAGTATTCCTGACTGCAGAGCAGCACAGCTTCAAAAGGAAGAGTGACGAGGACATGGAACACCCCGGAAACTTACGATCTTGGTATTAATGACTATGTCTAGCCTAAATTAGGCAAAGGCAGGACATGGGGTCTAATACTGGCAATTTCTTAAGCATAGTGTTCTATCATCAGCCTGTTTTGAGTATGGTTTTTGGCCCATATCAGCCCGTATCATACTGGCACTTTCCTAGTCACAATCCCAGGTGTAGCCACACGAGGGTTCATTACAGTTAAACAGCATGAATGGGACCCCTAAGAGAGTATCACCATAAGGACATGTGTTATGTCACACCACTTACCCTGGGCATCCTAGTGCATTCTATTTATTGGTTTAGAACAGAGAGAGGAGATGGAAGGTCAGACCTTCCCAGGCTAAGGAGAGCTGTACCAAGTACTGTGATGCCTGCAGTGTGGTCCTGCCACTGAACTATTTTCCTGAAAGGCAGAATTTTTACCTGCTTGTATTTTAAGAGAAAAGCATGACCTGTGGCATGAACTGAAATGGAAGCTGAAAACCCTAATTCCCAGTTGCACAGAAGCCACTAAGCAAGATCCTGAAGAAAGGCACTGCAGTTGCACCTCTATCTTTGATGTGTTTTATTCTAGGATGCTAAAGAAAGCATCCCAGAATTCAACATTCTGTGCAGCTTTCTCTGCATCAGCCTCCGTCTAATTGCATCTCTTCCTGGAGGGGAAAGTACAGGGATACGTGTAACACCTCAGTTGGAAAACTGACTTATAGTCTCAGAGTTGGATGCCTGACTTACAGATTTTATAGCTCAAAGTGTCATGAGATCTAAACCTACTTACTCAGCTGAGTAAGTAACTATGGATATTCTGAGAATAATGACAAGATATAAACTTGAAGGTTTAATGGTGACAATATGAAGGTTTTCAAAGCATTTTTTAAAAAATATTTAGATGCTAGCATCTACTTGTAATATTAAGTGCCTAAAAGCTTGATTTAGCAGGTGCATATTCCCATTTCTAATGGATCAGTCTTAATTTCTAATATAGGAAATAAATTTAAAGATCAACAAAGAGTTCAAGCCTTTAGCATTCTTTCACTTTTATTTATAATTTTGCATCATTTCACCATTTCCTTCAAATTTACTAGAAAACTGAAGGAAAATATTTAGCCATGTAGAAAAGGAAAAGTAGTCTGTGGTAATGGGTTTTCAGGATGGTGAACAATATTTGAAATGTAGAGAATGCTTAGATAAGAGAAGGGACAAAAATCTTATGCTCAGAGTATCAGTTGCATTCAATCTATTTTTCATGATGCCTGTATTTATAATAAATATACAGAGGAGAATAAATATGCACTTTATGCACATTTTTAATATTATTATATTATTTTATCATTATTATTGTAATATTATGATGCTATATTATTATTCTAATTTTAATATACACATTTTTCTGCAACAGCAGCTGGCAGCAGTCATATGACAAGATACAGATTTGCTTTACATTTTCATGGCTTTAAAAAGTTCACCCTTGCCAAGTATGCCAGCATTCTGCTCTGGAATTCTGCCCATCCATTCTGACAGACAAAGTTTCAGCTTGCACCTGAAACATGACTTTGATATAAATATGAATAGACTTTGTTATTTTTCTGTCACAATTTTAAAAAAAAATTTAAAAATTTAAAAAGAAAAAAAGACCAACTCTAAAAATACTTCCTAAGGATTTTTCAGCTTCAAAAATGCTATATACCTATTCAGCTTACAGGATGTATATTCTAAGGAGATTATGGGAAATGTTCATCAGTGGAAGGCTATCACAAATGACCTAAGTAAAATTTTCACTAAGTACCTTTTCTTATGTTTGGTTTAAGGAACAGGCATTCCCAAATGCCTAATTATACTCGAGATGCAATTTCTGACCTTTATAATTGCAAATCATGTAACACTTGAGGTTTAACCTACTGATCATTAGTAGATGTCATACACAATTCTAACATATATAATGTGTGTTATTTGAAATTTGTCGAGACTTTGAATATAAAGTTAATAAAAATAATTTAAATGTATTAAAGAAAAAAGCATTTTCAAAACCTACTTAGGAATTTATTTTAAAATTACAAAATCTCATATATAAGTTGTTGATGTATTCTGAAACAGTGACAAAACGTCAACAGTCTTTTTTAATATGGTGTCTGTAAACGTTAAATTCAGGCTACAAAATATTGACACTTTTTCGTGTTACCTCCCTTGTCAAACTGCAGACCATTGGTTAGAGGCCATGAAATGATTCCGTCAAGAAATGCTGAGTACCCTTTCTTATCATGGGGAAAAAAACTTTGCAAAGAAAAAGGAATATAATTCTAGTAACAATAAAGTATCTCTCGATTGATTTGAAGACCCTGCAGTAGGTAATGAATTAGAAGTTCTCCATTTTGCTTTGGCCTGTTAGTCATACATCAGTGTGCATTTCAAGAAATGGAATTCTCTTGCCATTCAGACTTTAAGCAAAGGGAACTTTGGCTTAAAAAACAATACATAATATAAAAAATTTTGACCACGCAAATCACTTATTGACCTAACAGTCATTGTTTGAGACAATGGCAAATACTTGAAAAGTAGAACTCAATATAACATGTAGGATCATGAGAACAGAGATTATGAGAGTTTGCCTGTGTGAAGGCTGATGTTGAATAACACTTAATAAGGACTTGAAGATTTGGTGCATGGACATTTAACTTAGAGATTATTAAATTTCACTTACTGAATGTTTTATCTTATTATAGGTTTGCTTAGAAAGAAGTAGTATAATTCTTAAAATCAGTCAAGAGCACTCAAGATTGAAAATTCTGTATCTGGCATATGAAAAAAAAAACAGAAAGAAACACCCATTAAAAAAAAATACGTGTATTTCTCCATACTTTTTTGAAAAACCAGTAATACAGGAGTTTTGTGTGCACAGGTCTTTTTCCCTGTTCCTCCAGATTCCTACATCACTAAAACGATGTCACAGTCAGCTGCAGGCCCTTTTCTTTCTGGCAGGAAAAAGACTAGTTTGATTTCCTACTCAAAGAAAACTGCTATTGGAAATCTTACCATAACAAAAGGGGCTAAAAAAAAAGCCAAGTGCATCATCACAGCCCATTAGAGAGGATTATTTTTTTCTTCTCTAAGTGTGTTAACTTGCTTTCATCACAGATCTGCAGAAGTAAACAGCACATCGCATATCGTGGTAAAAACATTCAAAATAAAGGAGAAAGGCAAGGTGCCAAGTTATCAGGAACAACATCAGTAACATTTCTTGCAAATATTACCAGTTAGGTTCCCTGTACTGCACTTACTGACTAGCAGAGTAACAGTGACCTGAGGGAAAGATAAATCCTTCTCTCACGTACCTCTAAAGAGATGCCAGGGGAGAGAAGACAGGCTTTGACCTAGATGATTTCCATCAGGACAACAGGGAGCAATAGGCCGTAGGACACTCTTTAAGGTACAAAATGTCCAGGAAGAAGCTGCAGTGACTCTAAGGACTCTAAAAGTAGAGGACTGGAGGAAGCAGAGGACAGATGTGTTACTTCAGTTCTGATAGTGTATCTAGGTCTTCCTAACCGAAAACTAAAAAGCAAAGAAATTCAGGCATTATCAAATCAAAAAATGTATATCATCTGATGTGTAGATAACACATTTCTCTTATCAATAAAAAACCTGTTCTCTTACTCTCTGTGGTTGTCAGAGACTGAAATATTATAGTTTATGACTTAAACATTTTCTTGAAGGACTTTTAAAACTGTATTACAAAAGCTGCAAAGAAGACTACCACACCCTGAATGGGGCCCTGACTGAGGCCTTACACCGCTCGCTGATGAAGATAAGACAAAGTAACAACTCAGGGCGGGGGACATTCACGGAGCACAGGCTTAACACCTCCAAGGTGGAGACCTCAGCCCCAGGGCTATCAGCTGCCAGGCTCGCACAGACCCTCACACCAAGGCGTGGAGGGACAAGAGGCTTTGGGTATCTTGGAAAGGCCTCTGGTCAGAGGCCCAGTGACCGCCCATCCTCCACTGTGCAGGGGAGCCCAGCTGAGGGATCCTCACCGGGGGGGAAGCTTATCCACAGCAGAAGGGGGTGACATGGCCCATCACAGGGGCCCCCCTCAAAGGGGTCCCCAGAGCACCAGAGATGATGCAACAGAACCTCAGTGTTGCAAGGGACAGTGGGGCAGTGTGTCAAGCCAGCCCCTGCAAGGGGAGACGTGTGGGCGTTCCCACCTGGCCCGAAGTGTATAATAATCCACAGGATTCTGTACTCTTTGGCGCGGCGTGTGGTGTGTGGCATGTGGCGGCGTGTGGTGGTGTGTGGCAGCGTGTGGTAGCTTGGCCATGGCGGCGACGGGGGACCCTCACCCCCAGCAGACCAGATGGAGGAGAGCATTGGGACCCTCGGATGGGTGATACGCTTCCACCTAACCCCTGTCACCTCTCCCTGTCCCCCCCATCCCCCATGCACACTTCTTTTTCTATTTCTTTCTTTTTTTCTCTTTCCTTCTCTTTGCCTCTCTACTATTAAATAAAATACTTCAATTTTTTGGCATCAACATCTAATCTCATTTGGTTTTAATCTCGTTTCTGGGAATATTTTGAACCTTCTAAGTTATTTCCAGTTTATGCACAGAGACTTAGCTTGCTTTGCTTTTCTGGGTTTAAACTGGATCGTAACAGTGGTAAACCTTCAATTTCTGCAAGCAAAGACAAAAAGGGAATCTGCTGCGCTAGTGATGCTGGGGATAACTGGGGAGGGTGAAGACAAAGGAGACTAATACATACCAGATTTATATTCAATGTGGGCAGTAATATTGCACCAGAGAAACCTGGATTTTCTCTTTGAATAGATATGAGACCACTTCAAAAGTTAGTAAGTTTCAGCTGGTACTCTGTGAGCCACCTGAACAAGTATGGTATATGCACTTAAACAGGCAGACAGAAATTAGACATTTTTCCTGACTTGTATCTGGAGCAGATACTTCTGACCTGGCAATGGCACCACAACAACAGCCCATCAGGAGTCTTGTCCTGCATGTGTCAAGTACTGTTGCACTTGCCCCCATTATCCCTGCCCTATTTTTTAATCTTACTCTTTAAATAACTTAGTGATTTTTAGCTCTTTTCAATAGCCAACAATGAAGAAACTCCCTAATATTTTTATTTGCATTATCCTCTGATATGTTCTTGAAACTCAAATTAAGGTTTTTAAGAGTGCTTTCTGTTGTGGTTTGTGTGTATGTCTCGTGTTAAACTGCACACTTCGTCTAATATTTCTCAATTTTCATAATTACATTTTAACATTCAGGTTTTCCGTGATTTTTTCCATTTATACATACCAGGGACACCATGGAGTATAGGTGACGGGGATATGTTAGTTTTAGACTACATTAAGGCTAAGATAAGAATCCCATCACTATAAAGGTATCTTGCTTTCACATTGCCGCTTGGAAGTTGGGACTTACATCTCCATGCACCATAAATTACTTTTATCCACACGTATTTGACAAGTGATATGTCTGGAAATAACTCTGTAGATTAAAAAACACAAGCAAACAAACAAAAAAAAAATCAAAACATAAGCTGATAGGTTATTGTAAAACTAAGTAGTTATTTCCTTATTCATTAAGAAGGGAAAGCATATTCAGTGCTGGGTGCTCTGCACGTGCAAGTACAGCCCAGTACTTATTTCCAGTGTTTAACAAGTATCATGCATCAGCTCACTCTCACAACCCTTCTCAGCTGTTTTCATGTTGTGGTCCTATCTTTGCATGATTTCCATCCATGAGGTGATATAACTCCTGATTTAAGTCACCTATGAATCTTCCCATGAAGGTTTATATTTGTACCATCACGATCACTAGGTATTAGTAGAAGCAGGGGTGAACCTAGAGTTTCTTAGAATGTCTGCAGAAGATTAAGTCATTTTAAAAACATGCTGCTGCAGCTAAAGATAGACCACCCACATCCTGCGTTTTCCCTTGGCCATGCTTGCCTCCCAGCCCTTGCCTCCTGAAAAAAAAAATTTAAAATTAAGAAGTTGTCAGTGTAAGAAAAGCAACAGAAACATACAGTCAGGGTACAAATTAACTGGGAAAGAGTTGGGTGGACACTTCCATGACTGCTCCAGAGCAGGATTATGGTAATTCAATAAGATTGTTGCAGGTTTTTATTTAAAGCTATATGAAATTCAAGATAAGGAACTTTTAAGGGAGCATTTCACTATTTTAAATTTACTACTTTTGTAAAATGTCTGCTCATGAAGTTTCCTTCAGTTTTCTGTTTGCAGTCAGAGCCAGGGTCTCCTGGAGGACCACCAGCCAGTGCCACTCCCAGGAGCAGGGCAGCCAGGAGGCACTGGGCACCTCACTGGGCATGGGGAGAGGTAAAGGTCAGGCTGAGACATGAGCCCACGAGTGGGCCTGGTGTAGAGGGACTGTGCCCAGGCAGGATAGAGCTGTGGGGAGCTGGAGAAAGGTGCTGCTGTGGCATGGGAAGGGTGGGCAGGGACAGCAATAGCTAGCAGTGGGCTGGGATACCCTCACATACAACAGCTTTATCTACAGTAAATATTCAGTGGGTGAAATTGCAGCCTGTGCATTTCAGAAGAGGGAGAAGCAGAGCAGCGTGAGCAGGTCAGAACTGAAACCTTCTGTGGGTGTCCTCACATGTGAGCTGAATTCAGCTGTCCACCAGTGAGGGCTTTATGAAGAAATGAAGTCACACAATCCTTCTTGCTAGAATTAATTATGAAATTGTTAAAGTGCTGTACAGAACTCATCAATACCCTTTTTGATTTTTCTCCTTTAGGCATTAGGTATAAGGGAATAAAAATTTAGACAGATATTGCTGCTCATGGCAAACTTGTAGAAGGTTACTTGTTCTTGGGCTAAATCCACCAGCTTCTAGGCAGATACATCAGCCAAAGTCTTACACGAGCACTTGTGAACAGCCCTTATGCTGACTGCCTTTGTGGGCAAGGCCACAAACCAGTGGCACTGGCAGCCTTTGGGCTTTGACTGGTGAACTGAGATAAGTAACCTGGTGTAGAACAAAATGAGTGACCATGCACCCTGGAGCCCCCTCTGTGTGACTGCGACTACCCACCTCCCTCTTCCTTCTTTTCCACAACAGGAGGGAATTTTTTCTGTCTGGTAGCTCAGTCCTGCTCTGTCTGGGGATGCTGCCTGATCGGGGCTGAACTGCCATCACCATCTACACAGAGTGCACCGCATAGATTGATTTTAAAGTCATAGATGCATTTGTTTGGAAAGAGGGAATGTTAAAAAAATTGTTATAAATATTGAAGGCAGGGGGAGAAGTCTAGAGGCAGAGTTATGCTGTTGTTGGGCAGGTTTTTCTTTTCTGTCACTACTTGGACAGGAAAGGGAAAGAAAAAAACAGTGAGAAAAGATGCCCACCGAGAGGGAAGATGGAAAAGAGAAAGCAAAGAGCAAGTAAAGTAGTAGTCTATGAGTTTCTTCTCTGCTTTTTCTCACAGAAAGGGAACCACATGAGGTAATGTGAAAAGCAGCAGCACCAACTAACCATAAAAGAAAAAGGTCTGGCTGTAGCTTGACCTGAAAATAATGATAGGTGATGTAGACAGAGTTTAAGGCACAGAAACAGCAACATCCTGGAGGTCTAATGTGAATTTTCACTGTGGGGGTAATGACATAGGGGAACATATACAAATAAAGAGCATTAAGATTCTGTGGCTATGACAACTGTCTTGGAGGGTGTCCAGCAGCCTCCTTTGGGCTCAGTAAGTTCAAATAGTAAACCTTGCTGTGCCTGGACAGTCCAAGCAGACTGCCAGGAGTTCCTTGAATATATAAGACATAGAGGAAAAACAGAAGCAATGGACAATTCATGTAAAATCACAGTCAAAACAAAATATCAGCACCTCTTTTCCAGATATATTACTCTTATGAGACACCAGTGGGCTGGTATCCCAGTGTAGTTAACATATACAAGCAGAGAGTGGAAGACACAAGTCAGATCCCTGTTCTAAATCAGACAAAGACAAATTACAGAATCAGAGTCGGTCTAGATACCAGCATGAAGCTAAGCATTTGCTTATTAAGCACCATAATGGCTATACTTCCTGTTAGAGTGGCTTCTCTACATCCTCTGTAAGGACTGTATATATATTCTGTGAGTCAGGAACTCGTGCACTGGAATGTTCCTTTGGGCTTTATCTGATATATTCACAAGAAAATGTGGTGATTTCAATTAGCTGTTAAAATTATCCAATTATTTATATGACAAGAATTGGTTTCCTTCCACCATCACAATTCTTTAGCCTTAACACAAAATTACAGGTAAGATTACAGGTGTTGGTATGTCTTCAGTTCTCTTCAAACAAAGAACTCTCTTCAAATAATTGAATTAATGTCTCACAGTATTGGGGGAATTCTTCAATTACCAAATTGCTGGATAAAATATATATTCAATTAATCCACTTTTCTTTACCTTTAGGTTTCTTACAAGAGCCCAACACCAAACATTTTATTTTCAGTTCTGATGAAACAATGCATTTAATATGAAATGAAACAAAATTTTACATCTCTCTGCATGATAAACAGAGCTTTTTGCTGTATTTAAGGAAAAAAAAATAAACCATGGGACAATTGTGCTTTAACTAACAAATTGTGGGTGTTTAAAAATAGCACAGTGAATCAGAACAGAATGTTTGTTTTTAGAGCATCTGAAAGATACAGCAGGGTGTGCTGTTTAGAGTGTGTGCAGGTGTGAATAATTAAAAACCCACCATGTTTATGTGTCTTTGATTACACAATCATTCTCATAGCTACAAGTGATTCTAATCAGCTACACTGAGAGGTGAAGGGACTTTATAAATAGCATATAAAGTAAATTTTTGTAGCCTCAGCGTAGTTTGGGTCCTTTCTTAGCATGCAAATTGCTGAACAATAATAAAACTTTAACAATAGTCTTCACAGGTTTTCAGAACCTCTTTTTCTTCTCATTATATTACAGCCTTCAAAATAACTATCTTTTCAATGTTAAACAGTTGTACAATAGTACTTTCCTTCCTCCAAACTGATTGAAAACACACACTGACATTTTAAATGTCTTAATGAAAACTAAATTATAGCAAGCCAGCAGATATCTATTATTTCAATAAGCACAGAGGACCATACTGAGTAAAGTCCTCTTTTCTATTCCTCTAAAGACGAAAGGAAGAAAACCCCAACAAACCTATGACACAGTTTTGTATGTCTTTATCTAATCCAAAGAATGATGCCTCATTCACAAACCAGAGTTTCTTCATGAACAGTACACCACTGGTGACATGCTACTGTACTCACAGACAATTTTTAGACAGTTCTTTTTGCCTTTTCTTAGTTCACCTGGTCTTGATTCTCCTAGTTCTTCTTTAGCGAAGAAGGGACATGCTGATCTGTAGAACTTCTGAGTTTCCAATGGGTCTGCACTCACCAGTTTTGTACATGAGGTTTTCTATCTACCTGTCTCAGCTGTTTTTATTAATGCACCAGTATTTTGAGTGTCTCAGTGAAATAAGGGATCCAATGTCCCAACCACTTTATAAGTTGCTCATGCCTCAATGAATTAAATTATCCCAACACACACAAAGGACACAGCAGTTAGAAAACTACAAATGTAGAAGGAGAAATGACCAAAATTGCAGATCTTTAGAAATAGAATTTGGATCTTGAGATATGTATTCAGTGTCAGGTTGTCTCGGGGTGACTTTATGATGTGTATCCCCTATTTCTGCTCTATGCCCAGAAGTTAATTTTGTGCCTTTCTGTGGCTTTAAATTGAGCCTGAGAGGGGGGAGAGAAAAAAACCCGAGTGAACTCTTCAAAGCAGTTTGTTCAAGGACACAGAGATACAGACTCCTCTGCTTCCACGGCAGCAAGCAGCAAGAGCAAAGCACCCTTTTTTTCAGCCAGTTTTTCAGCTCTTTTTTGTCTAGAGGGAGACGGAGAGTTGAACTTTGTTTTCCTGGGACTTTGGTTTTTTCCCTTCTTCTCTTCTGGACTGTTTCAATGTCAGAACACACTGGGAGAATTTTCCAGCGAGGCCCCGGAGGTGGGCCCATGACCCAGCTCTGAGGAGGAGGAGAGAGACCGCACCTAGAGAAGGACTCTGAAATTTTCCCAGGTTTCTCTCCACAGCGAGAGGTTTTATTATTTGGCATTATTATCCTTTTCCTGTGTGTTTGTTAAATAAATAGTTTTTATCTCTTTTACTTTCCTCTGAGGAAAATTTATTTTTTCCCGAACCTGCTGGGGGAAGGTGGTTGTAACCTGCCTTCTATCAGAGGATATTTTTCCTCCAAATTTCTCCAAACTAGCACACAGGTGTCATCAGTATTACAGTATAAGTTATCCATCTAAATTCAAGTCATTAGTCGTAAGACCTAAGGGTCAACAAAGTTTTCTTATATAGACTTACCAGGTGGGAAATAATAAAACAGGAGACGATCAACAGGAAAAATTAGTTACCTCCTCACAAAAATCAGGAGTTAATCTGGTCCTTTTTGCATCTCAAATTCTTCCAGGTATGCTTGCCCTCTCCAGGATAAGACCGTTTTAATAAAGTGGTAAGAGTGGGCTTTGGTAAACTTTCAAAATAGAGCAAGACATTTGTATGGGAGAACATCAGGCTTCTTTATGCCTTGTAGATATTTTTCCAAACCAAAGAGAGGTCAGATTGCGTAAAGTTGTGAAGTTAAACATAAAGGTTTTGATTCATTCCCCCAAAATCTAAAAGACAAAAAACCTGCTACTCAAGATTTACACCAATCAAGTAAGTTTCAGCTATGGGTGTGCAAAACAAAACCTTAGCTTAAATGTGAATATTGGTTTTTATTAGACATTAGAAATTAATTTACAAAAGGGAGGGAAATATAAAGACTCTAAGGACGTGATAAAATTAAGTGTTATAGAATCTGTTAATAATTGAATTTAACTTGCTACCAAAACTATTTAAGAATGAATTTTTATATTACTCATTTGATAAATCTGTGCTATACTGCTGCAACTGTGAGGCAGCTGCTTTCCTTGTTTCACAATACTATACGACTGTCATAAATAACATAATGACCTCACTGTTCATCTGTGAGTTGTGAAGATAATGAGTGAGTCCCATTTGCATTAGCTCCAAACCCATACAAGCATAAAAAACTAAGCTAAGCACCAGGACTTCAGGAAAACATCCATATGTCCAAATTGTTCCTTCACTTGTGCATAAAACTTCTTGGATATAAAAGGGAGGAGGATAAGTGGTGAAGAAAATATTTAAAGCCCACGATGACCCATTTGAGCCACAATTACATGTGTATCACGTTAAGAGTTTGGAACATTCATTGGTATGAATGAGTACCTGTCCTCCTAGTGTTGGATGACAGTGCCCCAACTTCTTGAAGGGTAATGCAGCACTTTTCTCAACAGTCTCACATGTCTCCTTTCCCGTCTTCCTTAGCCAGTTGAGAAAACAATTACTACAAAGCTACAAGTGAAATATTGATTCCTGAAGCTCTTGCTCCGTCTACATGTTCAGCTGTATACAAATTCAGAGTTGTTTCCCTCAAATTTATTTGTTTACTTTTGAGCTCACAATAATGATTTTTATTTTTCATTCTTATAATATCAGCAATTGTTTTTACATTCTAGGTCTCAAGAGAACTTACAGATTCCATATAAGTCAGAACTAAGTCAGAATTGTGACAGAAGGAGCATAGCTGTTTCCTTTGAAGTGGTGTCCTGGATTTAGAAACTGTCAGACGTGAGCTATAAGCCTCCTTCTTTAATATTGAACAAAATTACTGAAATAAAAATAACTCTGGTTTTCATTAGAGAAAAACAGTACTCTCTTTTAGGGTAATAAAAAAGACAAGATATTCATGTATGTCCACTTAAAACTCCTTTAAAAAGATTATACCAAAAGTATAATGTTCATCAATATCTTAATAGAAAATAAAATAAAAGATATTCATGTCAGTAGTGAAAGGTAATATTTGGTATCAAAATGATAATTATACAGAACTATTAGAAATAACATTTGTCTTTACTTCAATAACACTACTGTTTAAGTCAATCTTTCCTTAAGTTTGAAGTTTGGTTTGGGGTTTTTTGCATATCCTCTAGAAAATACAGATCATTCCCTAACAATTCTATGAAACTTCTACAGGAAATATAATAGTTATTTCTTAGTTGTTCCTTCAATTTTCATAAATAGTATAGAATTAGTTTATTAAATGCATATGTGTAGACAACATAAGTGCTAAAGAATACAAAAACAGTAGAAATAACTGCAGCCACATCCCAGAATTTAAATAGAGCAGAAAAAAATTTCCCATGAACATATACCATGAGGAAAAATTATTTTTGTCTATATTTCTTAAAATCAATTTTCTTTGAAATTTTACTTTATTTTATAATTCCTCTTCAAAGTATTCAAACACCAAAACAATTTGTGTTGGAGAACCAAGATGATTATTCTAATGAAAGAAAGTGGAGAAAAAAAAATCAAAATGGGGATGTGCTGGTTTCACCTGGGGTGGAGTTAATTTTCTTCACAGTGGCTAATAGGGGGCCATGTTTTGGATTTGTGCTGAATACAGGGTTGATAATACAGAGATTTTTTTTTAATTTCTGAGCAGGGCTTCCACTGAGCCAGGGCCTTTTCTGCTTCTCATACTGCCACACTTGGGAGGAGTCTGGGGGTGCTTGGGAGGTTGGAAGGAGACACAGCCAGGACAGGTGACCCCAACTGACCAAAGGGACATTCCAGACCATGTGACATCATGCTCAGTACCCAAAGTGGGGGGAGAGGAAGGAAGAAGGAGGGGACATTTGGAGTGATGGGTTTGTCTTCCCAAGTCACCATTACACATGATGGGGCCCTGCTCTCCTGGCTGAACACCCCCCTGCTCATGGGAAGCAGTGAATTCATTCTTTGTTTTACTTTGCTTGTCTGCATGACTTTTTCTTTCCCTATTAACCTGTCTTTATCTCAACCCAGAAGTTCTCTACCTTTTACTTTTCTGATTGTCTCCCTGCTCTTCCTGGTGGGGGAATCAGCCAGTGGATGCATGGAGCTTGGCTGCTGGCAGGGGGTTAAACCATGAAACAGGAGGGTGGAATCTTAAAAATAAGCTTAGGGGTTTGGCAGGGTTTGTTTTGCTAGAAAAAGAACAAACCCATTTTTCTTAATGTCTTCTGATTTAGAGGGGTGGTTTTTTTATTTCTTTATCACATGAGAAATAATTGATGGTTTTCAAGCTGTTCTAGTCTAAACCTCTGTTGAGCTGACCTGTCTAGATGAAGAAACACTAGCTTAAGGAAAATGTTGTGATAACCTGGCTAAGTTTAGTCACTATCCTTTGTATGGATGCCCAAGAAGCTTGCTCCTCTGCCCCCGAAGTAATATTCAGATGTAGAATCTGTTCAAACAGCAGCTTCACAATGCTTAAGCTTCAGAATTCAAATCTAGTAGTGTCTTGAAGTATAATGGCTGCCCATATTTCCACAAGTTATATCCATACATTTCATACAGTCCTTTACTTCTGCCAGTGAGCATGCACTGATATTACCTCAACTCTTGTAGATTCCATAATCACAGTGTCTGAACATAACCTGACAGAGAATTAGAAAATGTTGAAGTACTAGTAATGAGTTGTCTAAATAAATACCTTCAGCTGCCACCCCAGAAGGATGTGGGATGTGTAAATTCCAAGCAGATGTCTTGAATAACCCAGAGTATGTAAAATAGCCTATGTTTAGGCAATTCAGTCTGTCCTCACTAGTTTGGGAATGATACACAAACCATATCAGAAAGCAAACACCAAGAGAGTATGTTTCTACCAGCCCTATTTTATCCAGCAGACTTTGGCTGGACAATTAAAATTTTAAGAACATGAGGTCCCAATATCTTTTGCTCTCTGGGGAAGTCACACCCTAACATTTTCTATATATGATAGCCATTCCACCAAGAAACAAGCCTGGGGCTAAAAAGTCTCTTTCTATTCCTGCTATGGAAGCTCCCCATATTTATGTGAATAAAGTAAATATTTACTGGGAGAAACAAAGAGAAAATTTAGAGATTGACCAGGAATCCATTCAATCCTTCTTTATGCCAGTGAATATTCCATTAACTTTGCAGTACACAGTGACTCCACAGAAGAGACTGAAGTACATACAGTCATACACAGCTACAGCAGTCTAGCCTTGGAATGAGTTAAAGCTTCCCTAATTTGAGAACAGGTTCCCTCAGGGAGTATCAAACCAAAAGTGACATGCTTACTAAAATGAAAGAGGGGAGAAATAGGGTTCCAGCATAAATCCTTTTCTGGGGTTGTCTTTTGCCTAAGAAGATCTCACCTGGTTTGGATGTTTATCTCCTTTGGCAGAGTGATGGAGATTACATGTTCCAATAGGAATTCTCATACAGCAAACGCTATTGAGTTAGTCACAAGTGTATGAAGATGAAGGAGAAGGTCAACATGATTTCTACCACTTGTCATCTTTATCTTCTGTTACTTCTCATAGACTCTAAAGTAAATGCAAACACATTATAAAATTTACAGTTATGAAAGTAGATTATCTACATCAGATGCTTTACTTTTATCTACATCTGGTATCCCTCATCACAGGCAATCCATGTCTAAGTGAGACAGTGTTTAACAGCCCATCTTTAGTAGGAAAGCATTCTGCTACCACAATAAATTCTTCCTTATTGTATAATGAGCTCACATGTGTACTGTTCATATAGTCTTGCACTGTGCAGAAAGCAAATTAAGCAGAGCTTGCAGCTGTTTTCATCTTAAAAGAAAAAAAAGACATAGACTACCATTAAGAGAAAAGGACAGTAAATAAAATCCAAATCTGATTTTAATGTTATTGTTTTTAAAGTTGCCAGAAAGAACCATTCACACAACAACAAAAAAGGTGCACATTGAAAATACCCATCCTCAGATTGCCAATGCTTCTCTAACATACACATCCAAGCCAAAGTCAAATATCTTTCTGGGACAGCCTACATCAGGATGGAATTTAGCTCATTTCATTCATTACAGTTTGAGTAAATGGTTACTGTACTGGGAACCCACTCCTAAGGACCAAATGAAACATTAACATGATTCACTCCTGTGGGCACATCAGCTTGTAAAGATACTTACAGCTTTGTGACCAGATCAGTTGTCACTGGTATACAGGAATGGTAGCCGTGTCCTTTGCCACCCACTGGCAGATTTCCAGAGTCAGTGTGGGGCTTGCTACTTCTTTGCTGTGCATAACCCTGGGTGATGCATAGGTTACATATGCATTAACAAGCAGCTACCCAAAGGGATTAGATCTACACAGAGGAGCAACTGCTGGTAGGGATCCAGTGTGCACAACACATTACAGGAAATTTTACTTCTGACTTGCTGCTTTGTGGACTGAATAGTCAACTGGGCATGAAGTGTATTAGGCTCCCAAAGTCAAAAATCTATTTTAGTTTCAGCAGAAAGAAGTCTAAATTACGTGCCCAAGATCTTCTTGTGCCACAAATAAAAGCAAATACATGTTCTCGATCCAAACTAAGGTGCTACTTTAAAGCTACTTTGTATCTCAGCAGAGGCATCTCTTCAATTTACATGAAGGGAAAGCTGTAACTTTACAGCTCCCCTTCTCTGCCCCATTAATGCTAAGGAAGGTCCTAAGGCAGATCATTTTGCAGCAACTGACTTCATGATTGCTTCTCATAGAAAAGAGCACTTTTTACAGCAAGGGATAGTTCTGGACTCTTGACTCCAGTCCTGTAAAGGTTATTACGTCACAGGTTACTTGTTAATGAATCAAATACCATTTATTAATTACTTTTTGTTCTGCATATTCCCCTTGGAAGTTTGAGGTACAGGATAACTTAATTTAGTACCACCACTGTCCACTAATGAAATCAGCTGTGCTTCTGGTTCCCTCAATATCCCTCATTTCCCACATCCTTATACATACACACTGTCACACCATGTCCTTCTTTCCTTCCTTCCTTCCTTCCTTCCTTCCTTCCTTCCTTCCTTCCTTCCTTCCTTCCTTCCTTCCTTCCTTCCTTCCTTCCTTCCTTCCTCTAGACTTTTGCTAACCAGATTTACATTTTGTACGCCATGCTTATACACTTGACTTTTAGGGACTCTAGATCATCATAGCAGTTGTTTGCGTTCATTGAGGTTAAATTTACTCTTCTTCAACAAGGGTGACTTGCATGACAGAACTGCTCACAGTATCTGTTAAATTGTGGGCTCTATATTTTGTTAAAATTTTCCAAAACTAACTGGAAATATTTAGACTGACATTACCTAGGATCACATTTCCATTTTCACAGCTATATGACACGTGTAGCTCATAGTCGCCCTGTAACCAATTACTGTGAAAAATTCCTTTTCTTCCATATTAAATTACACCTGCTAATATTTGCAGAGTAACACATAGGTTGTTATTATTAGTTCCTACGAGTCTTCTGAAATTCTTACCATTAAATTTCATTCATAAGCATTAGACAATGTTTTTCAGTTTCTTTTGGTACTCCATCCAATCTTTCATTGTAGTCGTATCTCTGAATTTAATAATATCAGCATATTTGAGCAACACATTTCTTCACTGATGTTAATATTTATCCTATTTTGATCCTTGAGGAGTTCTGACAGTAATACAATGTTCCTAATATCACTGTCTATTTAAATTTTTCATTTTAGCTAGTTCTTTCTTATGTGTTTTTCTGGTTTAATTAATGATTGTAGTTATCTCTGCTATGGAACTGATATTTTACTAAAGGTCCAGAAGTGTGGCATCTCCTCTGTTTCTTTAATTTAGAAAATAAGTTTATTAAAGAAAATTACCAGGTTAATTTGCCAGACACTATGACTACCAAGTGATGTTGCAACTTACTTCATCTGACTGAGCTGATTCATTATCATAATGCCCACAGTAGAAAAAATAATCAATATTTACACAGTACTGTGAATTTTTTAAAAGCATTAGCAATATATATTTGACACAGAAAAAGGAGAACACTTTTTAGATATGATGGACTTAAAAACAAGAGAAAAATTACCTAAAGGTAGTGACAGCACTAAGAACGAAACAATTGTTTTGGAGACCCAGATTCACATTCAGATTTTCATTTCATGGAGTCTACTATGCACAAAATTTAATAACATGTTCGCACTTTATGAATTTTATGGTAACTTATGGAGTTGTGAAAGATAAGCATAAATTATGGAAGTGACTGTGTATACTCCTGGCAGAAGATGTTGAACCCATATACTTTTATGGTGCCAGGATGAAGTGGGAAGTAAAACAGAAATCATTAGAATTTGTTGGATTTCACGAATACTTGCTAGTTGGTTTGAAAACAGTATCTGTCAAAACTTTTTTTTCCCCCATTTTCCTAGCAGGGCTTCTAACAGAGCCAGTACCATGAAATGCTAATATTATCCTATTCCTTTGTCTCTGAAATTGTCTCTGAACAGGTATGAATAGTTATACAACAGCAAGAGCTGAAAGTTTTTCTGTTTAAGGAGTAGACTTAAAAAGCTTTATTCCGCTTAAGATTCTCTTAAAAAAACTCATGCAGACAAAACAGTAATTTTATAATATTCTACTCAGCCATTCCAGCATAGTTTCTTTCTATGCATATTAGCTGGGACTATGAACATGTAAGGTTTTAAGAATTCACCTTCTACATTTCAGTCCAGCAAAATATTTTATGATGTCATGTTACAAGTAATCATTACTTCATTATTTTATAGTATAAGGCCACAGATTTTGGAAAGATAATTTCACACATGCACCTTTCATCTTTGACTCTCTTTGGGATGTTTTTTTTCCTTCTTTTTTCCCTTTTTTTCCTAGTAACTGGTACTCTGAGAGTTTGTTCAGCAGATTTACTGACTTCAGTCCCAAGTTTCTCTTGCTGCACAGCTCCAAGTCTGACTCCACTATACTCTGCCACTAAAGTGTTAAAGATGAGCACTAGGGTCCCTACTTAGCTGTCTCTTTTTCAGATTTAGCAAAATCAGGTGTTACAGTCCCACCTTATAAATCTCATCTGTATGTATCCACAAATCAGTGAAATGGCAAGAACTTCTTCTCCTAATGCTCATTTGTCTTACATATTCTGATTCTCTTCAATCAATAAATAAATAAATACACAAATAAGAGTCAGATATCAAGGTGCTCAATTGGAATTACAGAATTTTCTGAGAAATGTAAGCAAAGTATAGAATGTGTGGAAAAATTATAACCTAGGTAAATTTAAAGGTGGTAATAAATCTTCCTTTTTTGATCCTTTGTGATAACAAAGTAGTCTATTGGCTGCATCTGCAGCTTTTCTTTTTAATTGCAGTATGACATAGGATCCCTACTTAACAAAGAGCAATGAACTTGAAACAAGTCTAATAATCAGTACCATCAAGTCAAGTGTGGCCAGCTGAGACACTGACTTCATTCTCAACCCCTGCCATGTTAAATTCAGATGGGAAGGGGAGGTGATGCCATTTTTTAAAATCTCGATTTGAAGTTTTCCAGAAAAAAATTCTAGCAAACCTTTTGCACATCACCAGAGTGATAATGAAATGTGTTAAAACTAATGTTCATTTCTCTTTTGATCTTTGAAGCAGAAGAGGTGACCAACAAAATGAATAGCTATAACACTTAGTGACTCCATGAAAAATGGAAAATACATACAATTTAAACTGTGCTGAATGGAACACTGTATTTATGCTCTAGTAAGAGCGTTTTCTTTTAATGTAAAATTCACAATCCTTTACACAATAGCTATGAAAAATAAGAGCCGGCAAGTGTTTTAAATCTGTGCCAGATTTATCATCATTTTTTTTTAAATAAGGAAAAGTCTGACAAGTAGTCAGCAGCAGGCTGTAGTGGACCCAAAGATAAAAATGTATGTATCAAGCAACTGCAATTGGACTCAGTGTTCAAAACCATGTATAACAGAATGTGCTTCACACTCAATTGGAGTCAGTCAGATCACATCATGGAACACAATACCATAAGAGCATCAAGACTTGTTCAAGAAAATAAATATACCTTTTTACTGGATGGAAAGGGGGGGGGGGGGGAGGGGGAGGGGAGTAGAGAGCACAATGGAACAAAGCAGAAAACTATTAATGCAAAACTTATTTGTCTTCCTTAAAATCATAGATAAGGACAAATACTGAAACTGATGGCAGAAAAGTTGTTAAAATATTTCACTGTCCTCATCTCATCTGTGTGCATATCTATCATCCAGTTTAACATCTTAACATGATTCGTAACAAGAAGTTACCATCAGTATCTCATTTGCTTTGAGAAAGCAGTCAGCTGCTTCTTAAACTGCCTCTAAGATGCAAATGATGCTGTTGGACAGATGTCTTTCTTTGATCCAGCTGGCTTAGTATCGGATATTTCTCCTCAACACTTTCATAAAGCACATGAGTCTCTTGCAAACCTACCATCATCGCAACACTATGAATACCAGCTCCATTATTTTTGACAAAAAAAAGGTGGTAGTAAATTGTTTCAGCAAATTAGGGAGTATTCATATAAGTTATGTAACTGACAGATCAATGAGGGCCCAAACTTTTCAGGAAAGCATAAACAGTTAAACAAAGTAACCTTTTCTATTGCCGTAGACTGATCCAGAGGAAGAGACCTGTTTTCAGATTGATTATGTGACCTTTACTTGCCCTTTCCAATGAAGTTACTTATTTGCTAAAACTAATTTCACTAGTGGTTTCAACTAATCTGTTAGATTTCTAATTGGAAAAACAAAATAAGAGGAAGTACTCTGAGATCATGCATCAGTTGGAAGACAGAAAACTCAGTAAGGTAATTCTAATAGCTGCACTTCCCAAATCATGTTGTGGAGAAAGATCTATGATACAGATTTGTTAAGGTTTGTTGTTAGCAGAGCTAACCTTCAGCTGTTCTTTGAACTTTATTTCTTTAACCTTTCAGATGTGCATGTAGAAACTCACAAGTACTTACAAAGGTGGCAGATCAAGGAATTAATCGGTTGAGATCTTCCCCTGGACCAGCGATATAATGTAGATGTGCCACAATCTCTGATCGAGCCCACTAGATAGCTTGCACTGCTTTCACAAAGGTTTTTTATTTGGTCAAAAGTCAGTTCATCCTGTGAAAACAGACAGACAGTTCTGCTTTTGTTCAGACTTTCCATTTCCAGAAATGTTTGGGGGAAGATAAAGAAGTGTCTAGGACATCTGTTTTAGGCAACTGTAAGTAATTTGGCCTAACTCTGATGATATTCTGTGGTCCACCATATGCAACGCCTGAAATCAGTGGGACTGAGATCTCTTCTGGCTTTAAAAATCTATTTTCAGAAGTCCATTATGTTGATGAAGGAGAACTATTTAAATATGATACACGACTTTGCTTATGTTTACCATAAATGTTCTGTATTTTGCATTCAGGCAGCAAGATCTTTGTCGTCAGCTTCTAATAGCTGTTTGGACAGATACTTCCATGAGATTTCTAAATGTATTAAACTGAAAAAGGGATGTATTTATTGAAAAATTGCATTCAACAAGGCAGTTCTTTCTTCTTTTCCCCTTATAATGGTATATTGCAAAGCCATGAATGTTATAAAATTATTCTGGGGGCTAAAGTAAGCATGATAGTCTCTAAAATGAAAAATTTTCCTTTGGAGAGATCATATGGTTTAAATTATAATTTCTAGAGGAAATAACTGAATCTTTAGGACCTCTTATGCTGTGTATTTGGGAATTGTTTTCCTATTTAAGGGTATATCTGAAAAATGCCTATTTTAAAACAACTTATTTCTTGCTAGATGTTAATTTCTTATTCAGTTTAAGAGACATTTCTTACATTGTCAGACACAGTTTAGGAAAAAAAAATAGTTTTTAAAAAGAAGAACAAGAAAGGAAGAAGTAAAACAATAACACTCAGAAAAAGACAAGAATTCTGATGAAGATCTGGTTTTAATTATATGCAGAAGACAGCATGCATTTAACTTTAAGAGAATGTGTATAAATTATTTGCTTTTCACAATGGTGGCAACAGATACCCAGATTAAAGGGCTGCAAAGATTTAAGGCTACTGATTAAAACTCAGGACGCAGAATGTGTAAAAAAATACTAAAACATAAATCAATGATAATGAGTCATATGGTGAGTATCCAAGGGAAGCACAGAGAAGAAAGCAATCTACTTTACTACTTGAAAACTTAGAAGCTTCTCAAATATTTTTACTTCTAAGTATTTACATCAAAATTCAAACAATTCTTTAACCAGAAAAAGCAGTTTGTTCCTAAATATTGTGATATGTTTCATTTTCTTTTATCTCTTCATAGATTTAGTAGCCAATTTAAGTTACTTCTCCCAATTCCTTCTAAAACAATGGAGAGAGGCAGCCATTTCCTCTGCTGATTTCCTCTGTTTTAAACACCTGTTTTAGAATAGGATGAAATGGCTTCCAGAGGTGCCTCTCTCTCTAACGACCTAGTTATACTGGAGAAACAGTGTCCCCAGCTTATACACAGGAGCTGAGAAACAGAGAAACCAAGGTCACACATAAAATAGGGACCTGAGCAAGATTCAGTAAGATATTTCTTAGTGCCATCAATAGGCTCCATGTACTAGATCAGCAAAATACAAAATTCATTCTTCTATTCCTTTTCGTCTCTTTCTTTTGCACAATTACCCTATTTTACAAAATATCTTTCTTCATATGTAAAAAAAAAAGATTCTTTGTGTTGTTGCCTGCCTTAAAATTCCTGTCTTAGAATCTTCTTTTCCTAAAAGGAGACAATTATTTAAAAAAAAGAGTGAAAAGCACAGTCTTAGAACCCAAGGAAGCTAACTGTCTAATGGCTTATGGATAAAAATAAGAGGAAAAGAAATAAATGAATAATTAAACAACAACAACAAAAGCCACATCCAAAGGTGGCTTGGTTGAGTGAGAAATACATATGTAAAGACATGGAAATATGTATTTTAACTTTTTATGCAGACAGATTGAATACCCAAAAGGCACACACATGAGAATTTTCTTCTCTAGTAGAAAGTTTAGCTCATCTGTCAGATCTTTAGTCCATCTGTCACTGAAGAAACAACGAAAAACCTTCAGCCAAAATGATTCAGACATTTCTAAGAACACATGAAGTGAATGTATTTTCTTTGCCTACGTTAAAAATACTCTGGAAGATTCTTCTTGAGAATGTTTAGCAATTCTTATTTCAGGGTGACAAGGTATGCGTTGCTGACTGATGGAGATGATCTTTGTGTCTGAGATGTGTCTTTACTGCTGCTAAAAATCCATCAGAGTGAAGTCAGACTGCTCTGAGTTTGGGGAAAAGAAAAACAAAGCTTGCAAAAGTTTCATAGGTATTCTGTTCTACAAAGAATAAAGGAAGGAAGGGACACTGCTCGACATTTCCACATTCTGCAGTGTTTGATTTTGCCGTATGTTCTCTAATGTCTTGTCTTTATATGTGTGATTGTGTGCATATACACACAAGTGTGTGTGTGTGACTGTGCTGCGTGTTTGACACTGGTACTTACTTAGTTCTTTGTCAAAAAAAAATTCAAGCTTGCTTTTTTTATGTGTGCAGAAACAGATGTTACTGTTACTGATGCAAAACTAAATATATCCAGGAGCAGTAGCATTTTCCTAAAAGGTGTATCTTATATTTTATTGAAGTTACCATGAACCAATTTCTTTATTCAGGGTATACTCCTAAGTTTGGCTTTTTACTGTAAATATTGACAGGAGTGCATTTTTCCCTCATGCACACATATATTAACAAGAAGTGAAAACTCCACCAATGTTCTTGGTACACTGTTTGAAACATGTAACATTCTGTCATGTGAGTTTAAAAAAATAGTGTTTGAAGAATTCAAAAACTGCACAGAAGAAAACTCAGCATATTGCATGCACATCTATTTCAAATGAAATGGTCTGTGAAAGCATTTTAGAGCTGTCTGTTTCATACTAAGGAACGAATTGTGATATTTTAGAATAAATACAACTTTTGACGTCGCATCTTTATTCTTCCTTGGCCAGAAACTAGCACAACTCACAAGCCAATTTCAGGTTTGAGCAAAGAGAAGGAAAGGAACAAAAGAATCACTTAAATGTAGAACATCCTCCAAAGACACTCCTTTATTCATTGCAACAGAGATCACTTAACAGAGAAGACCAGAAAAGGCCTTGTATTCAGTGGTAAGGCTGGCCTGTGTTTTACAGAAGCTGTGCCTATCATTTTCATTAAACATAATGAGAAGAGATTAGCAAGTGGAGAAGAATTTACAGGTAACTTTTTTTTCCCTCCACCAAGAACTGGCTAAGGAAAGGACAGGAAAATAACTGCTGACAAACCCTGGCATCCCATGCTTTCCTTCCGAAAGGACAGGAGACCAACATCCAAAGTGCTCTTACCATGTCAAAACATTGTGTGTTCTGACAAGCTCAGGAGCCTCACTGATCCCTATTCACTGCAGTATCTAGAATGGTTTTATTTTACAATATCAACATTGCCCCAAAGCTGGGCAAGTTGCGTGTTCAGATTAAAACTACATCCATCCCTCTGTGTTGCTGCACAGAAAGGGTTCAAATAAGAGTATAAACAGTGGATTAATATACAGTTGTCTCACATTAACTGAATGGAGATAAAAATAAAATGTATTTGTTTATTCTGATCAATAAAACCCTGAATAAAATTAGCTGTTGTTTTAAACCAGTGGTTTTTATTTACTATAACACAGTATTGTTTCCAGTAATGTTCTTCTTTTAAGCACAGTTTTCAGAAGATTTTTCCTCCTATTTCATTTATCTATGTACCTGCTACTGTCCCTTTAGAGCATTATAAAAGCTGGTTTATTTACAGTTCTGGCCTATTTAAGAGAGCTCAGCCAGACTGTTCAATCTAGACAAGAAATTTGATTCTTATTAGCCAGAAAATGCCATGAATATGTCTGGTTTTCAACATTTTATTTTAAAATAGCCACATGACAAAGGGTCTACAGGAAGATGGAGATTTCTGCTGAATTTCTACAGTGCTAATAAAAGATGGTTTTGCTGAAGTGCAGAATGATTGAGTTGTCACATTTTCTTTTGTTTGATTGCTAAGACAAACAATGAAGACTTTTATATGCAACATCTCTTAATATGTAAGGATACAAAGCCTTCCTCTGCTTTTAAATTATGTTACTGCCTTATAATGAAAAAAACATGAAAATGAGGAGGAAAGATGTCATTAAAAGATAGTTGTTTTATCTGCAGCTTAATCCCTTGAATATCAGGCTGCAATTTCCCTTCAGGAGATGAAATACTTTGAAATGGTGCTGCTAATTTGAGCGGAATATCAGGACATTAATCAAACAACTGTAGTGCTGCTTTGCTGGGTAGGCACGACAAGTCTTTAAGGAATTGAGCTGACAATCTGAATTTCTGTGGTATCTGGAAACACAAATAATCCAGTGGATAGTTGAAAGTCTACACAAATTGAGGTGTGGGACCATCACATTTACATGTGTATTTAATTCCAAGGTTAAATCATTTGTGGAGAATTAAAGCAGTTTTATTTGTAGTTACTATGCTGAAAATAAAATGCTTGAAGCCTTGACTAGCTATATTCTCTATTATGTAATTCAGATGTCAAAATAGAACTGACCTTAGCATGTATAAAATAATTCACTAAAAGGTCATCTTTCAATGTGTTTTCCTATTGCAGGTAATCAAACCAGAGTATAGCAGAATTCTGTTGGAAACTGATGGTAGAGCAGATATGGAGCAGGATCACTGGGATGTGATGATGTGAGTAGTCCTAATGAAATACCACTAAAGCAACTAACCATTTAGAATGGAAAACAGACTCATGGGATCTAGGGTTTCACTCATGGTAAAGCTTGATTTTCTGGCTCAGTAGCTGCCAGCCACATGGGTGGTGTTACATCTACCTGATACAGTGACTGAAACACACTGCTTCACTCTGTTCTCCCTCTCTATTCCTTTTGAATTGTCAGGGTTATAAAGGCAGCTGTTTTGTGCTGCATAATTCACACTGTGTGCTTTTCTTAAAATGCAACATTACATTTACATTCCCAGATTAACATTCCTGGATTTGAGAAGACGGTAATATTCTTTAAAGTACTCTTTTACGTGACATATTGTTGTATGTACTCAGCTTCAGCCTATTAAATATTTTTGCATATAAGTGAACAGGGAGCAAATGAAAAAGCTCAGTATAAATAACAATCTGCCTCATAAGACCCCACACTGACTCAGAGATCAAGGCTCTGATGTAACAAGGCAGGAAACAAGCATATTAGAAAAAATACCACAGCTGCTAAATTCATGAAGATCTTTCAAGGGGTGGGGGGAGGGATTATACCTAGATTATCACAGAAAGTCTGAGTTTGGAAGGGACCTCTGGAGGCTGCCTAGTCCATCCCTCCTGCACAGACCAGGGCTGGCTAGAGCAGGTTGCTCAGCAGTGTGTCCATTTGGGTTTTGAGTGCCTCCAAGGCTGAAGACTCTACAACTTCTCTGGAATATTTATTATCATCCTCAATCTGTAGTATTACCATGTTTGTCAATCAGTACAAGTTTGATGAGGTCAAGAAAGCAGAATTAGCCCTCTGAAAATGACAGAAGTAATTTCACTCCAACAAGTCTGCAATTTAAACTTAAGTCATATTTAAACTTAAGGCTTGGAAAAGGTTTGGTAAATTCACTCTTTTTACCTTTCTTTTTTTTTTTTTTTCTTTCTCATCCATTTCACAGTTTAAAGCAGAACCAGGAAGAGAAATATAAACTTTATCAACTGCCACATTCCTAGCCAAGCAACATAGTACCAAAAGCAAGCAATCTCCTCAACATTTCTGAGAGTCTATTCAATTCACTTGAGAACTCCAGTTTGGTTTGCTAAGCTGTACAGTTCAGATATGGTTCATATTTGCATATCTGAGCTAGAAAATTTATTTTTACAAGCTGTTTTTACCATTTGTTTGTGTTAGTTAATGATTTTTGGTTTTGTATCTAGCCTTTGAACACAAGTTTTCTTCTTTATTAGTAATTTTAATAATATTTACAACAAATTTTCAGCAATGTCTTTCAAAATTAATCATATTATCTAGTTACACAGATCTGATTTCTGTAATAAGAAGGAACGGTCAGGGTTAGTTTTTGATGAATGAGATAGAGTTTAGTTGCAGAAAAAATCAGACTGCAGGTTTTCATAAAAAACAGCGCTTGCAGCTGAATAGTTACACTAGTTGCTATTCTACATGTTCAAATCAAGGAATTCTCTCAAAGAAAAGCAAATTAGCAAGAAATGTTCTTGGAATTTGCAGAATTACACTTACTTCAGTGAACTTTTGATCTGTTTGCCATTTCTTGAGCTTATAATCTCCAAACTAGGGCTTCCAACCTAAATCTAAGTTTCCCATCTGCAGCTCTCAGAATCAGGCCAGCATGAATCAAAAGGAACCAATTACTGCAAAGTGTTGCCATGCCAGCAGTGGCATTCACTTTTCTTTAATATTTTCACTAACCTTATTTCCCCTGTGAGCAAAATAGCTGCTGCTGTTTGTTCAGACTTGGCGGCCGTGGTAGGACTAGCTGTCAGACAGCCTGAGCTCCTCTTGCTAATTTCAAGCTCTGTTGAGCAGTACTGTGGTGGCAAGACTATCACTCAGTGTTTAGGAGCAGCCCTAGCAGGATGTGAAAAAAAAAAAAAAATAAGGAAATATATAGATTTTGCTCATCAGGGAAAAAAATGTCAGAGATTTTTATGGAAGAATTCACTGTTACTCTCTTCTTTAAGCAGAAGTGACTAGAAGACACTGAACAATACCTCCTGACCACATATGGCAACATATGGTATAAGTCAAATTACGATGATTAGAAATGTTAAGAAAACCTGAATGAGAATAATTTAGCCTACTGAAATAATTAATTCTATAATATCAAACTAGAACATATCTTAGCAGCATTGGTACAGAAATATATAGATAAACTTAGAAATAAAGAAACTGGCATGGTGATGTAGAATATACCTACCACAGACCACTGACCAGGGTCAAAAACTACATTATTGACTTTTTAATTCCTTTTATTTTCCCCTTTTATAAGTGACATAAATTATATGTAGCATTATTGTTCACAGAGAAAGTGCACAGACATCCTAAGTAGACCCACTTCCAGGCCATTAGCAAATACTGCCATTGGGGAAAACCATTTCCTAGCAGGAGGATATTGAGTTCCATAAGGGGAAATGCCCAGCCGTGACCCTGGAGAGAAATAAGCCCATGCACCAGTAAATGCTGAGGAGCCAAGCAGCTGAAAAGCAGCTTTGCAGAAAATGGGGAGTGTGCTTCAACAGCCAGTTGAACATGAGCCAGTGATGTTCCCCCACAGCACAGTAGGACATAAGCATCTGTACCTCCATTTGGTGATCAGAGACATTGTGGAGTCTTGATCCTTGGAAGTATTAAAAACTTACTGGACATGGTACTGGGAGACCTCCTGGTGGACTCTGTTTTGAACAATGGGGTGGATACCTGATCTTCAGAGGCCCCTTTCCACCTCAAGTGTTCTAGGATTATGTGATTCTATAAAAGGCTGAAAATATTTAGCCAACATGATTTGACTAGATAGAAAGGTATATCCTGGACTTCCAGAGCAATCTCATGAAGTGATGAAGTGAACAATAATAGGACATAGATCATGTAGATAGACAGATGTGTCTGTGATGACAACAGTGAGAGTATGCTGACTTAGTACAGCAAAGAACACCATGGTCTAGACAGTGGAATAATGGTCATATATGGCTTTTATGGCTTACATTTGCAGCATGACTTGGGACAGGAGAATAGAGATTCTGGAGCCAAAGTTAAATGAACGGGTGAGAAGTAAAAGATCAAGACTGATCAAAGTCATGCACCAGTCTGGACGGATTGAGTTTCTCTTCATCTGTAGACAGTTGTGTGAGGAAAATGTAATCAAACACAATAAACTGGAAAAAATCTCATAAAGTAGGTGGATGTCTGCTTTATAAAACTGTCTGTTATTTCAGATGAGCTATAGTTAAGTGAAAATAGAATCATGATGCTGAAACTTAAAAGTTTATGGGGAACTTTTACACTAAGCACTATGAGAAAGCTCAGAGCCGCAGAAGAGCACACAGATTCCTTTGAAATAAACTTTTTAATTAAAGATGAATTTAATGATATTTAATTAATTTAATGAAAGAGGAATTTAAAGTCAAAGTTTTTTTCTAAAAAACCCACCTCCTTTTCAGGATGTCATATGTGAGGAAAAAAACATCCAAAAAGGAAATGAACACACTCACCTATTTAAATGTTTGAAGCGTAAAGCATAAAATAGGTGAATTTGTTTGCCTGATTTTTAATGAGGATAATAACTTATGAACACTTATAAACTTGGGGAAAAAAGCTGATCTTTCAAACATGTCGTGTCAGGCTGCAAATTACTTAAACAGGCCAGACAAAAGTTTTTCTAGAGCAAACAAGTAATGAGTAATAAGCCACGATTTAAAAAGCAATAATAATTAAAAATAATACTTAAACAGAACGAGAAAGATGGTTAAAACTTCATATTAATTTTCAGCCTTCAGGCACTACCTGTGACTAAGAGACCAGAGAAGCTGCAAGAGCAATAAACACTGTAATGATGGGAAGTTGTAGTTATTTCCAGGAAGATTTAGGTAGACATCTGAACAAATGGTGTCAGATCAAACTTCAGATGATTAAAGTTACTTTATTAGACTTCAACTTCTTGAAACAGTTACTCAGAACGTCTACTCTTGGGAGTAACCAATAATTCTTATGAGATGTAGGTTGGACTCATTCCAGAATGTATCTCTGAAGGAGCCTTTCTCAGGGTGATACAATCTAGTTCAAAATGATGGCAGTAGAGAAACATACACACAAAATAAACCGCTGCAGAGATGTTCACTTTCAAAAAGAGAAATTATGCAAAACCAGAACACATAAAGTAACGCAAAAGAATCAGCCAAAGAACAAATCTTCTATAGATAGTATGGAATTTCCTTCAAGACACCGTATTGAAGGGAAAAAGCAACTGTAAAATCAGTCTGGCTAAAGACTAGAAACAGTAGAGAGTAACAATAGTTAAACAGTAAAAATAAAATGGATAACAGCAGTAAAGAGTTATCTTTCAGAAAATGATCATTTTGTCCAGATAAGGTGAATGGAAAAGAAATAAACTCTGGCAAATTAATTCTGAGACTTTAATAAGCCAAAAAATTTCTTTGAAGAACAATTTTCCAAAGGCATGAAGTTATTACTTAGATGTTTTCAAACACGTTAGAAGCAAAATACTTGACACAAAGTCTGCAGGGTCAATAGACACTTAATATAGCAAAGGAAGGTGTCTTGGTTTTGAAAGACAGGTGTCTGCTAAGGAAGATGAAAGCCTCCCTTGAAATGGCAGATGTAACTCCTTTCCCTCTGAGTTATTATAATTTTGAAATCAAGGGCCTTTAGGCAAAGATGTGGGAAATAGGAATAACAGTTCTTTACTATTATATATATAACCAGTCAAACAAAACAACAATAACTCTGGCAGTAACAGCAAACAATCACAAACCCAGTGCCAGCCTTCTTGGCTGTCGGGCCCTTTCCCCTCGGGTGCAGTTCCGCTCGCAGCCGGCAGGGGCGCTGGCGGCTCCCGGTGAGCAGGGCAGGTGCGATGGTTCCCCCGCGGCTGCAGGGGCGCTCCGGAGCGAGCTCGGGGAGCACGCGGCACCGGTGCCTGGGATCCCGGGAAGGGATGGACAAAGGCTTCACAAACCCCAGACAGCTGGCCCTGGTGTCCAGCTGGAGCCTTGGGAACAGCAGGCCGGAACGGCAGGCTGGAATGGCAGGCTGGAGCAGCAGGCTGGAGCGGCAGGGATGAGCACAAATCCCAGGTGGCAGACGCGATGTATCCAAGCGGGGAACCCCCCCGGAGGCCCAGGCAGGCAGGGCGAGCAAGGCCACAACGCAGCAAAGGCTCGAATCAGCGGCGGGGCAGGGCGGCCACAGCCCAGCCTCCAGCCGGACAGGGAAAGTGGGCTGGGGGTCCTGGGATCTTTTCTCTGCAGAAAGAAAAACGGCCGAAAAACACCAGCAGCTTCTCCCTCCGAGAACGCTGAGAGCAAACTGACTCCACACCCAGGTGAAACAAAGGAGTAGCCAGGCCCACCCCGCCCCCAATGGGCAGCTCTTTTGTCTTTCTTAAGTACAGCCATTTGTCCCCTAGCAACATGCATATGGGAAAAAATTCCTTTAACAGGAAAAAACTAGGACTAAACTAAAACCCCAACAGAAGGGTAGTTAATACAGGAAAGGAACCACGATAGAGAATCTGAAGCAGTGATTTACATCACTTTTCACGACAGAAAAATTTAGGAAGGGTCCCATGTGAGAGCTCTTCCTTACAAGAATATCTTGGAGCAACTGTCTCAAAGTACATTCTCAGCTGAATGTACGAACAAATAAATAAAATAAATAGTAACTTCTTGTTAAATTTAGGTACTCTTTAATTCTAAACATTAAGGGAACTCAAAATCAAAGTTTCTTTAAGTAGTAACTGTGTTATATAAACAACCAATTAGCTGCAGAATTGGAGGAATGAATGGCTAAAATTACAGCAAATTTGAAGAAGTGCTTCAGGGCTAGTCAAACTACTACAGACTAATAGTTTCAATTTCAGAAATAGATTAATTGTCTAAAATTATAATAAGAACAAAGTAAATATTCAGTTAAATAAACTAAGATAAAGAATCAATCCATCTTTAACTATATTTCACAAACCTATTCAAGTTCTCTGAGTTAGTCTGCAGAAGTGCAGGATGATTATCCATTTGTTAAACACACTAGACTTCCAAAAGCCTTTCATAAGAAAGTATTGAGAGAAAAAAGTTTGCTGAGTATGCATAGTTGTGCAGCATGGTAAAAATGAAATGTGATTGCAGAGAGATGCAGGGAGATCTCACAGCGCAATAAATAACCATTATCATGTAAAATTCCATGAGTAAACCAGTATTAGGTATTGATGCGTAATCATGTGTTCTAAGTCAGCTGTTACAGAATCATAGAATCATTTACGTTGGAAAAGACCTTTAAGATAATTGAGTCCAACCATTAACCCAGCACTACCAAGCCCACCATTAAACTATGTCAGAGCTACATCTACACATCTTTTAAATATGTCCAGGGATGGTGACTCAACCACTTCCCAACCTATTTTAAAGCTTGACAAGCCTTTCAGTGATTACATCTTTCCCTAATACTCAATCAAAATCTCCTCTGGTGCGATTTGCATCTGTCCCCACACTTGTCCCTATCACTTGTTTATTGGGACAAGAGACAAACTTGCATCTGGCTACAAGCTCTTTTCAGGCAGTTGTAGAGAGCAGTAATTTCTTCCTGACTTCCTTTTCTCCAAGATAAACAATCCCAGCTCCCTCAACTTCTCTTTACAAGACTTGTGCTCCAGATGCTTCACCAGCTCTGTTGCCTTTTCTTTAGTCATACTCTGTTCAGCCAGGCTGGTCTTCTTCCCCACTGGTTCATATTTTGGCACATGTAGACAGCCTGATCCTAGCCTTTAAGATTTCCTTCTCAAAGAATGTTCAGCCTTCTGGGAATCCTTTGCCCTTCTGGACTGCCTCCCAAGGGATTTCCTCAACCAGTCTCCCTCACAGGCCAAAGTCCGCATTCTGGAAATTCCCCTTCTTAGTTCTTCAAGAATTGAAGACTAGATCATTTCAGGATCACTACGCCCCAGACAGCCTCTACCCATCACATCAGCCACAAGTCCTCCTCTGTTTGCAAACAGTAGTTGGCTATTATCACTCTGAAAGGAGAGCTTGGAGTCACTGTGGATAGATTTATAAAGCTATCAAGCTCAGTGCTCAGTGATTTATTGCACTGAAGACATATTACATTTTGAAAATTATTGGAAAAGGATAAAGCAACAAAATAGAAAATATCATTGTCTGTGGAAACCTCTAGAGAGGTTTGAAGTCTGTATGGAAATCTCAAAAGGGACAGTCCTTGAAAGGCCTAAAGAAAGGGCAGACATAGATCATCAAGAGAAGGTTAGGTTTAAGAGAAGGGTAGGTTTCACATTTGAGTGCCCAAAGAATATTGCATATAAAGCAAATGCAGCTTTTTATTGAAAAATATATAAACCTGCCTTTACAAGCTCAGGATCTCAGATTTTTCTACAAGAAAGAGACAAACCCAAGCAACCAAATTAATGTCTTTTCTCCAGGACCAGGGCTGGCCTTTGACCAAAGAATAAAAAACTTCTAATATGTCTAGCCAGGAAACATATAACTTTCTTTGAGTAAGATTTAGGATGTCTGTAACTAGAGTTTATGCCTTATTAGTCTAGAATCTAATTAATATGTTGTGATTATTGTGCAAAGAGTGGAAATTTAGAAAGATAATATATTTTAAAAAGTCATAAAAAGTTGAAATTCTCATTAACTCTTCTGGAGAAGACCAGAATATTTAGAGTGGTGTACAGAAACAGACAAGAGACAATTTAAACCATATAAGGATGTTAATTTAAAGAAGAAAGAGCAAACAATTTGAAAAGCAATCAGTACAATTTCTTCATCAGCCACAAATCTGATGATACATTTGACAGAGCAGGATAGACTCAATGACTGCTTAAAGATCCATGACTACTCTGTGGCCTGAAATTCAGCAGAACATTTTCCATCTCCTAGAACATTTTCTATATTTGTCATGATCAAATGTGAAAAGCATCCAGCAAGCACTATAAAATCATTAGATGGTTTTGGCAGAAGGGCAGGAATGAAATTGTTGACATTCAATCATTCAATCTTCTCTGAGTAAAACACCTGTATGAAGCCCTACACAAAAAATGTGTATAGCCGGGAATGTGTGACTCCTCTTGCTTCAAAGAATCTCTCCTTTAATGAACGGTTTCTTAACTACTTGAAATCAAGTTCATGGAATAAAAAAAACCCTCTTTAGAACTGGCAATACACAAAATAGGAAGCTTCTTTGATCACATACATTTGAGTTTCCCTCATTAAGAACAGAATGCTTGAACAGGATGTGTCTGCCCTAGTTTAAGCATTTAAAACCTAGCCAGACAAGTTTCAGGTAATCTCACAACATTTTACTTACCATTAAAGGAGAGAAATGGACACATCCATAGAGCATTCAGCTTCTCACTTTCCCTTATTTTAAAATCATGTTTTGGAATGTAATGAATAGATGTCTGGAGGTGTCTGTTTCTCTTCACTGAGCATGACCCTTAAGTTATTAGACCTACGTGGCTAACTTTTAGATGTCTAAATTTATGGAGAAGAATCCCATCTTTATTACTTTTTCTTTTCCCTTAGGAAATATTTTTTTGCCATTGTGCATCATTCATATAAAGCAAATTATTTTCTATTAACTTTTAGAGATAAAATGCACTTCTCATAAACTTCAGCCAAGAAAGTTTTGGTTTAATGTCATACTTCTCCAAAAAGTTATGTCCAGGTGGAAATATGAGTTTATTACCGAAAGAAATTTTGCAACCTTAACTTATAGAGTTTGACTATAATACACGTATAAGAACAAATTATGTTTTGTTACCAAGACAACAAAAGTAAAAAGCAAGGAAACTAATGGAAGCAATTTACAGCTCTGTGGGACAGCCAGAGATACAACACATTGCATTTTTTAGAGAAGAAAACAACATGATCCATCAAACTTTTTATTTTATTGCAAGAATAGACACACCACATGACAATAAAGAAAATCACGCTTCCAATAACCCTAAGTAAGGCTTATTTAAGGATCCATCAGATAAGTACGTGAAAACATATATATTTCAATCTAAGAATTCCATCTCATTCACTCCTACCTACTCCATCCCAATACTAGGGGGATGAAAATGCTAAGTTTTGTTGTAGTTAATATTTTTTTATTGCAGTGGAATCCGTGTTGCTTTATTCTTTCTTCTTCCAAACAGTTTAATATTGTTTTCAGAGACATTTAAAAATTATAACAGGATAATGTGATCCAACATTTTTATTGCAGAGCTATGCTGAAGTGTACTATACAGCCTACAGGCTTGGGACATACACACAAAGAATCCCCAGTTGAACAAAAAACAAATAAAAAAAATCCCTCCTGTCTCTAAGAAAAGATTAAACACTTTTCTTAAAAACTTATGAGCAAATCATAACCTCTGATTTTAGCACAGCTTCGCAATTACATGTAAAAAGAATAATAGGCCCAGTGGCAGAGTTTGTGTTCCAATAGTTTTCACAGTCACAATCACATTCAAAAAGGTCGACAAAAAGGCAAAGCTACAGCTTGAAAATTTTCTTTGAAAATGTTGCAGCAGCATCTAAAACATTGACCTTAAATAATCTTGCCTGGGTCATAAGGCACTACCCAGAATACTGCAATAGAACCTATCACTGAAAATTCTGGGGCTTTCTGCCACTAGCTTCCTAAAATACAACATATCAAAAACAGCAACAGAAAAAAGTAGCTCAGAGTACACACCTTTCCTCAGGACTGACAATATGTTTGCTGGGTGATGCAAAAAGAGAACTAGATTATGAAAACATATTTAAAGCTACTATATGACTGTAGTGGTAACAAACTGGGTCTCAAATATGTATGGATTTTTGGGGGGATTTGGATTAGATTTTTACTTTACACCTCCAGTGACTTAAGATCTCATTGCCATTTTTTGACTGAAAAATAAGTCATAACTAAGCCCATATGAAGCTGATGTCTACAATCCACTTATAAAATCTCTGATAAGAATTCACCTGAACTAAATCTGCTTAAATCTTAGAAGTAATAAGATAGCAGAGATATAGAAAATTCAAGTACTGTTTTCATCCCACGGAGTTCAGAATTACATTACTCTCAGAATATAATTAACTCTGCTGTATTATATTCTAAATAGCAGGTTAAGAGAATAGAATTCATATTTAGCATAAACAGAATGAGAGCAATGACATGTGCTATGTTCACTAAAACATCAACAGAAACTGAGCTACAGAGGAAAATGAGGATGTAGGCAAAATCCATAGTCTTATATTAGGGAATGAGTTGAATTATAAATAAAATTATAAACTAGAAATTAATACAGGAATCTGAAAATTTGTAAAATCACCAATTATTAGAGGAAGCAGCAGGAGAAGCAAAGAATAAAAAACTGTTTTTCTATAAAGAATAACAAGTCACTGGGGCTATGCAAGTCCTAGGCCTCAAAAAGCAAGAAACCAAACAACAGAATGGGAATGTGACATCCTAATGGTGGGATTCACCTCAGTTAATTTAGTCATCTAAAATCTAGGCTGTTTTGTTATCAGAGTTCCTGCCACTGCTTATTGAAAATGTAGGCTGCTCAGAGGGCTGATCTCTATGTATTATTATATTGAGGTGAATTACCCTGATGTTCATCTGTCATTCCAACTGCATATGGAAGAAGGCTGGAAAATCCTGTGAAACTCCACTTCTGCTTTTTGAATAGTTAATATTTATGTCAGTTAATCCAAAATAAAATTTTTAAAAATTTGCAAAGAATTTTTTTTTTTAATATCTTGCTGTAATCTGTGCACAAAATATTGTCCAAAAGATTAAGTATCTGAGACACTTCTATTAAGACAAATTCTGTGAATCCACACCACAACTCTAAATGAACTGCACAATGAAACCAAAGGGACAATATTTGCCAAAACAATTAAAAATCAGAGTCACAGACTGTAGTTCCAACATTTAAGGGGACCAGGAACAACTTTCCCTAGACCAAATTGCTCAAAGCTCCATCTAACTTGGCCTTGAACACCTCCAGGGATGGTGCATCCACATCTTCTCTGTGTGATGTGTTCCAGTGTTCACACAGAAAATAATTTCTTCCTAATATCTAATCTAAACTTACTCTCAGTTTGAAGCCATTCACCCTGGTTCTGTCACTTCATGCCCTTGTAAATAGTCTATCCTACTTTCTTGTAGTCTCCCGTCATGTATTGAAAGGCCTCAATCAGGATCTTGCCCTTCAGAAAAAATATGAAGGGATATTTTTATAAAAAGATGCTGCAACAAAAAAGACATTATGCACCCAAAAAACAATGACAGTCAAAAAGGCTGGCTATTGAAACTTCTTTCGTCACTAGTGCTGAGCAATAGACAGTGATGGAAAGACTGTATTTATATTCTCTAACAATCATGTTAGTTAGAGGAAAGTGAAAATGTTTTCAGGAAGTATTTTCCCTCATTTATACAAATGCAAATCACATATTTATGCTTGTTGTTCATGGTCTGTAAAATCCATAGACAGAATAAACATTCAGACCTAATATGCTTATTTTAAAAGTAACACAAATTTCCTGTATCTTCTGTGTTTGGGGACTTATTTGTTTTAGGGGTTTTTTTTAGTGGAAGTGGTGATTTGAAAGTGTAATATTTTTTCTTTTAATTCAGGTAATACAAAACACAGCAGTTCCTGCAAACTGAAGTTAATCCTTGTCCAATCTGTGCCATTCACCCCAAGCCTGAAATTGCCCAGAGTGGGAAGATGATTTCTCCCTATGAGAGGTTTTGAGGAGTTTCTTCTGTCATACAATGACTCTTATTCCTGTACTGATAGAATTTCTGGTGAATGTCTGAAATCTCTTTAACCTCAGATTCCACTAACACTGCATCAGAATGGCCAGCTGTGAGCTAGATCACCTGAGTCATGTGTAATGTGGCATCAGCACAGGTACACACCTTTCATTCACACAGCTCATGCATGCCTAGGTGGTTTTGCATGTGGCAGTGTTATCCACCTCACATCTCTGAAGTCTGAACAGTGAAAAAGTATTCCAGGATGCAAACATCTTCACAAGAAGCATATATATATGTCTATGTATACAGACATATATATATGTAATATATATACATATATATACATATACATATATATGTCTATATATATAGACATATATATATGTATGTGTGTAACACAAAAACTTAGTCTTCTTTTGTAAAAACTTAGTCTTCTTTTGTAAATGTGACTGTTTGAAGGCACTGTTAAAAAGGGTGAAGTGTGACAGCCAGAGACTAAGCTAAAAGTAATTTTATTTTCAAGTACAAATAATTAACAGCATCTGCGCTTTCATTTCCCCCCATAGAACTTCTCTTTTGCAATATTGAGGGTCTCTCTCTTGTTATGCTGCATCCTGCCAGACTGTGAACAGGCCTACAGACAAGCCAGCAAAATTCAGCAACTCTCTAGTAAGCTTATTAAAAAATAAAAAGTCCTAATTAATAATGGCATAGGCTCCTCTGTGAAATCTACTGTCAGCAGTGAAAAGGACAATGACAGTGTCTTTTCACAGGCTCAGTCTATGACACAAAGCAGCTGACTAATTGTGGGAGTGTGTCTTGTTTGGTTCAGTCCGGGTCTCCCCCTTGGGTTTCGTGTTACTGTACCATCCCAGTTTATACCCTCCTGGTTTCGTGTTCATAACCCTGCTTTCTCTATTTGTCTCCTCCCAGACCCCCGCCAATCGCTCCGGCACCCCTCCCAAGCTTCTAGAAAGTTCTGGCAGGGGCGTCGAGTGATTGGTCTTGGGGGGAGGATCCCTCCCTTCCTTTCCCAAGATAGGTTCCCTTGTGTGTCCCTCATCCCGCAGACCCGTCCTCTCCTTCCCTGATTCGATGCCGTTGTCATCCCGTCCCTGTCGCCACCCCCATAAAACCCCTGGCAGGCGTGCTCAGGGTTGCTCATTGCTGGACGCCCCCGGGGGGCGAGGTCTCCTGTTCAGAGACACAATAAACCTTCCGGATTTCATCCACAATTGAGCCTGCCTCCTTCTTCCACCACCTGCCTCTATTGCCGCGGTCCTGTGGAAGGACCCACGAGCCAGACCTCTGGTCTCCCGGGTTCCGGAGGCTGGCCCCGCAGCCTGCTGCGTCCGGAGCTGACCGGGCAAAGTGGGAACTGCTCCAAAAAGGGCGCAGAGGCAACTAATGATCTCATTTCTTTTAAAGGTGTAGACCAGATATTCAGCTAAGATATGCTGATCTATGTCCTTTCTTTCAAAAAACCTTTACCAGCTTGTATCAACTGAAATCTGACCTTTTTTTTATGTCAAAATAATTTGTCCAATCAGGCACACAGCTCCACTTAGTAAAACCTGAAATCCCTCTGCTCTTTTGTGGCCTCTTCTCTAAACAAACACAGTATCAGCAAAAAAAGTGTTCTGGTGTTGATTTCTTATTTTTATTTCTTTCTAGATGCATGAACTATAAAAGAAACAAACAATAGATACAAAATTGTCACATGCTTTTTTTTCCTAAGGAGTGCACCTCATTGAAACATTAGAAATCATATTAATTGCTGACTGCGAGAAATCTGGAATTACTATCTTATATAGAGAAAATATTTTGTGGGTTTATCCTTGTTTTCTTTGATATCTTCCTTCTGGTTTCTTTTCCTTGATTTACCTTACCTTATCTAATTAGACCAAGGCAATACATTGATTAATGAGCATCTCACTGAATACCTCTATATGAAAGAATAACTTTGAAACTCTTCATTCTCTAAACATGTTCATTATATTCGCTTTAGACCATGTGTTTCAATGGCAAGTTGAATCACACTAGTGAGCTGAAGGCAAATTAGTAAAGATCATTATTGGGCATTTTTATTATTCTTTTTACAGAATTAAACTTAACTTGAAGTCTTCATTATTGCCCTGATGGAAAAAAGCACTGAAATCTTATTCTGGGTACAATAAATATCATTTGATACACCTATCTTAGTGTGCATGCTTATACATCCTTCAATCGATAGCAATCATTTTATTTGCCCAACTAAATACATTCAGATACTTACTGATTGGGGTTTTTTCCTGAAGAGCATTTATATTTTCTATTTAATGGCAATTTCAATGTTTTTACTGAGTCCTTTTCCTGTAATAGTCAAACAAATGTAGGGAATTTTATGACAGTAAAAGGAATATTTTTACTTTTCCATATATGTTAGACAGATGTACAAACTCTCACACTGAAATGGCAATGTTTTCAAATTAGAGTTATTTTTCCCTTAAAAAAGGACTGTTCATTATTTTCCTGTACACACTTTACTCAATATGGCAAATTAATACGATTTTGAAGATCACTTACACTGATATATATAGAAGAGACAGACCTAATAAAATGTGTAGCATCATCCTGTTGTAAGATTTTATGCCATTAAAACTTACAAACTTTAGAATATCAAATTTAGTAGTGCAACAAATCTAGAATCCACTCTCTGGATGTGTAAAAAAACTAGGGCTTCAGGGAAGGGTACATCTGCCCTGGACTCCAAACATAAGACCCAGCAGCAAGGTTAAAGAGACAGATCTTTGGGATGAGGAAAATGGGAAAGGACACTCAGTCCGCTCTCCTTTATGCTACCAAGCAGGAAGAGAAAGAACAAGAGAGCTATCCCACAGCAGAACAACATCTATTAACAGCCTGAGAGTACTCAACCATTATCCTCCTCTCAAGGTAGTGTAATGCCCTCTGAAAGTTGAGAAAGCATTTTAGAAGAAGAAAACAACATCAGCGTTTTTTCTAATATTAGCTGAAGACCTACCAAACTGAATTAAAGACATTTTCCAAGACTCTTACTTTGCTCTGAGATACCTGGTTGGAGAGATTTGTTGGCAAAATTTACTGATTTGCTGCCATTATGACAAAAGAAAAAGGCAGTAATGACAGGTCTAGGGACAGTTGTGCATTAGCCTGTTTGTATTTTACCAGACATCTTTGCTATGTAGTCTCTGAATGTTAGTGACCTGTGAAGGACAGTGTCCTTGGGTTTGTCTTGAGAGACATGATTGTTATCTGTACAAGTGGAGGACATGGAAGAAAAAATCTATCTATTTTACACATTGTTTTAAAGCTGTTTCTCAAGAAACAGTATTTGAGTTCTTTCTTTTTGTGCTGGTTAAAATACACTCTTTTCCAAAATATGTGCAGATGTTTACACTCTGCTGTATTATAGAGCAATTCAGCATTAAAACAAGGCACTAGAAGAAAAAGTAAGTTTTTAAGTGAAAATGTGGCTTGAAGTATTTGAAGGTCTGAGGAAAAGGGATTTTTCTGTCTTTATTTTTAATTTGAAAAAGAAATTCGTTTTTTTCCTGTGATGGTCTACTGAAACAGATTGAATATATGTCAGAGCATCTGTCATTGCTCTATCATATAAACAGAAAAAGGCTGTTAGTCACTTATTGCTAAGATGCCTTTAATTTCAATAATGTTCATACTTTTTCCAAAAATATGTTTGTTTGTGTTGTACTGCAAAAATATTGTGAGCTGTTTTCTAAATCAGACATTTTAATACCATATTTAATCACTATATAATTATGGTTTTTTCCTGTGTATAAATGGGTGATAAAAAATAAGATTAATCTCACCTCTACTGTCAATCACAGTTAGTTCAAGTAACAGGCTCTCTCTCTGGTTAAAGGGGAAGAACATATTTAGGATATGTGTCAGACACCTGTATTAATTATATAGTGTTGGATGGCATTTAATTATAGAATAATATTAGAAAGCATTGACTATTTTCCAAAAACAAGCCAAGTCTCATCCCTAATGAAGTCAACTGGAAGTATTGATTTGATTTATATATCTTTGACTGATTGTAATTCTCTAGAGGATCAGTGTCAGGGCTTCTCATACCAGGAGCTGCTTCCAAGGTTATTTTATCAAAGTCAGTTCCATACCGTGGAAGATTTTAGTAGAGGAAAAGGACAGGAGAATAGTTAGGAAAATGAGGACAGATTGAATGCTATGCTATTCCATAATTTACAGTTGGATGACATGTCATGACATTTAGAAAAATACATTATAACCTAAACCAGTCTGCAAAACCAGATTTCTTTTTAGAGAGTGATGTCTGCAAAATTGCAAAAGATTTGGTTAAAGCAAGTCAGTAAAATTTAATAGCTGTTTTTAGTAACAAAACCCTGAAAAACTGTGTACTCTCTACACTGGAAAACTCAGAAATTCAAATGATATTACAATAATGATAATTAGGCTTTGCAATTCTTTTACACATATGTCATGCAGTTACAAATTTACACTAATAGGCAAACTTGTTCCCTAAATTTTGATATGCACAGCTAAACAGAGTATTAATGTGCTGGCTGCTATCAAGTCATTCATTTTCATTTGAAATCCCACAGTGTTTATTACATTTTGTAAGTGACAAGCAAGGTAACAGCAAAATCTGAAGTTTTCAAAATTATTTTATTTAATCCTCTAGTTTCCCAAACTAGAGGATTAAGTAAAATGTTAGAGAGAAGTAAACAAATGGAGAGGTGATATTCAGAAAAAATAAGTGCAAAATAATTTATACATGAAGAAAATCTTAAACTGCTTGCTTACCTCTATCTCAAGAAAGGAACCATTAGTCATTTGCAGTAATTGAGAGATATTTGCTTAATTTACAACTGCAGTCAGAAAGCAAATAAAACATTAAGCTGCATAAAAAGTAAGATAATGAATAGCATAGTTTCAAAGTTCTTTTGTATAAATCAATATCTTGGCATCATCTGGAGCACTACACATAGACACTACAGCATGGTTCTAGGAGATAGATTAGTACAAGATCCCAGCCTTTATCTATTATTCCAACTTCTACCAGATTTTGAAAGATTAAGGAAGACTCTGTGCACAGATGAAGGGAATAGGTTGCCAACACCAAAATAAGAAGCTGGGGATGAAGGTGAATGCTACCTAAATGTCCTGTTTCCTGTCCCAATAAGGTCCATTTTTTTCTTGATTACTCACCCAAAAAAAACTATATGGAAAAGGGAGGCCTGGAGAGAATGGCCAAGATCAAGATCAAGGAAGACAATAATTTGAAAACAGATTGAAAAGACTAGGGTTTTTCTTACAAAAAAAATTCCTAGAAAGAGCTATGGTGTAAGCATATCAAATAACGAATGGCCTACAGAGGGTGTTTGTTTTTCCAGTTGTATACCACAAATAAAAAGACAGCATAATAGTAATAAAAGAATCAGGGATTTTAAGAACCAGTAGGAGAAAATATTTCCTTGCATGATGTGTAATTAAACTCTGGGATTCATTTCCAGCATCTTAAGAATACTAATGAGGAAATTGAGAATGACTGCTTAAGTACTTTGCCTCAAGACGTAAGCTGGACACTTACTATGGGAGATCACTTTTTTGGAATGGTATGTGATTTATGAGAATATCTGGTCACTGAATACTCAGCATGAGAGTCTAGTGTGAGACGCTAGAAGGGAGAGAAGAAAAAAATTAAATACCCAGGTATACAACCTCTAAGGCACAAGAGATAAGAGAGACAACACCAGAGATCAGGGCTCAGGTTCCTGATAGATAGGCCATTGAAGGAATCGCACAAAGCCTTGAGGAAGTTCCATTTGAACTTCCCAACTGATAAGAAGGGGGATGGAAAATCTATTGTTAGTCTCATGGGAAAATGCAGATTTATTGTGGGATAGCTGAGGTGTCATATAGGATTATATAAAATTTACTGTGGAACACTTAAAAGAAGAACCAAAGACATACAGTTCTGTTTATGTTAACAAATTTCCCTTTTCTTTGAAAGCTCTGGTACTGATGATTGTGCAAGTCAGGCACAGGACCACATGGTCTGACAATATATACTAATTTCTTTTCGAGTATTTCCTGTGTGAAAAAACCCCTCTTCTTAACTGCCAAAATTTATATGAACAAAGACAAAACATGGTATTGTGTAAGAAATATTCACACTCAACAAGAAATTACATTGTCTCAATTTTACTCTTCGTAATAAATAAAAAGAACATAAGACTAGTTTGTGCTTAATATTTGTACTATCCTTACCTATAAACTTCCCAGTTCCATTTCACTGTGACAATCAGCCTGTAACAAAGAAGATTGTATTTACTGTGGTAAGTACCATGTATAAGGATCATATTTCATGCAAGTTATTCTTCAAATTTAATGTTATGTAGGTAGCAGTTTTCACAGTGGTAAAATTGAGTTAACTTAAGAGAGACCTATAAAAATTAGATTGTGTATATCAAATACACTGGTGAAATGTCACACTGAAATCCATTGCAGTAGCCTGTGTAACTGTGTATTCTGAACATTGGTTCAATTCACTCTGGAATAAACACTGGAGCATACAAAAAACTGCAACTTCTATTGAATGCAGTGGTGATTCAACAGGAATAAAGAAAAGATTTTAATACTTTATTTTTTGTAATGTATGGCACTTTTCTTCAGTACCATATTCCAGTTCAGCTAAGCATTTGGGAAAATCAACATTTATTTCTGTGTTTTTTAAAGACATTCTTTAGTGACATATTGATGTACCATCAAAGAGCAGAGCACTGTCAGGACTACATAAACAGTGCCTCTTAAACAGTCAGAGGTAAGTATTCGGAGAAAGATTTCCATACCACAGAATCACAGAACATGCTGATTTGGAAAGGATCCACAAGGACCATCGAATCCAGCTCCTGGCCCTGCACAGCACCATCCCCAAGAGTCACACCATGAGCCTGAGAGCATTGTCCTAACACTTCTTAAACTTTCAGACTGGGGCTGTGACCACTTCCCCGGGGAGCCTGTTCTAGTGCTCAACCACACCATGGGGGAAGATTTTTCTAATATCCAACCCAAATCTCCTCTGACACAATTTCAGGCCATTCCCTCAGGTCCTGTCACTGGTCACCACAGAGAGGTGGTGAGGTTGCCCCAGAGCAGAGCAGGACAATTCCCCTCCATTACACTTCTCCCCTGCTCTCACATATTTTCTCTGGGACATACTTCTTTCTGGGAATGTGTCAGCTGCTCCAGCATGGTCCTCCCCCAGGCTGCATTATGGTTATCTGCTTCACTCTGGTTTTTCCCATGGGCTGCAGGGAAAAGTCTGCTCTGATGCCTGGGGCACCTCCTACCCTACTTCCTTCACTTTGGTGTTCTGTTTCTCACTTTTTCCCCCTCCTCCTCTGTCTTCTCATTACTCACTACCCTTTCTTAAAAACACTTTCCCAGAGGCACCACCTGGGTTTTGGTTGCTAGAACTCAGGCTTTAAATAGCCCGAAATGTTTCTTTAGGACTTTGGTACATGATAAGAAAGGGAATTACGTTCCTCAAATCATCAGGAAAAAGCGTTGTGGAACGTACAGAACACTCTGCATATTAAAAATAAGCTTAAAAATCAGCAAGTGCATGGAAAAAATCAGCAAGTGCATGGAAAAAATCAGCAAGTGCATGGAATGGTAAATGTTAATATTCAAAAATAAATTATTACAGTCATCATTTATGAATTTTTGCATACAAGATCAGAAACCGTCGTTCTTTAGGATTAAATTTGCACCCACAGCAATCATTGCTTTGACAGCTAAATGAGGGTATACATAAATGACTCTGCTGAAACCCGACATTTTTATAAACACAAAGAGTCCTTATATTTATGAAAATTTGAAAGTGTCCTTGACACCTTTTTTCCCCTCTGCTCTTTCACTTTGTGCTTTTATATTCTTCGTGATATGCAGAGATCTCCCCTATTCATTTAAATTTCAAAATGAGTGGAACTTTTATAAAACAAAACAAAATCTTTATTTCAGGCCTCAAAGTGGTTTTTACAAATTCCTGATATTTTTAAGAGAAAATCTGGAGAACTGGTTTAGATTAGAAATAATTATCTTTTTTACAAAATGAGGATGATTACAGGAGAAGTGAAAACTAAAAAAAAGTTCTTTTATACCATTTTCCTTTCAGAGGCAGGCTAGAATTTCCCATTCCAAAATACTACAAATTAAAGCACCAGGCAGAGGAAAACCATTTTGGTGCCTTTAATATTTATTCTTTTGTTTCCTACTTCTAATCCTGCTCTTTTTCTCCCATCTTGCAGTTTGCTTCCAAACATCGTTAATTCAGCCTTATCATCATTTCCCATCTCCCAGTTTCCCAGTTTCAGTGTTATTAGTTTAACATTTCTATCAGCCCAGAAACAACCTAGGTCCTCATAAGCATTTCAGAATACAGAAGACAAGGTTTCATAAAGGAACTTTTAATTTTCTTTGACGGTCTGTGACAGGAGGAAATTATTATTAGAAAACAGTATTTTGAGAGGTGTCTGCCAATAAAACACCATGGAAAAAGTCTTAAGTATATCCAGGCCAACAATTTCACACAGCATAGTGACAAGTTAAATATGCCAGACATGGTTTCACTGCATGAAGGTATCCAGTCAGCTTTGATATACACCAGAAATATAATTGAAAACCCTAGAAGTTTACAAAGATCTCAGTGACTGCAGGCACGAAGGGTTTTTTAAATGACAGGGTGGACATCAGGTGCAGAAGACATCTGGTAACATCCCTGCTATCAACCTACTAGCCACCTGGTTACTCTGTAAGCAGTGGACACACACTAGAATAGGTTCACCACTGATGAAAAGTGAGATATTTTCCTTTGTAGAGGACATCAGTGTTGCAGTGGGGATTCTTGCAACACGTGTATCAGACAACGAGGCCCATGGAAAAGAATATATGGACCAATTCTTGGTAGATATTTTCAGAGATGTTTATTTTTCCAGCCGCCTGGTCAGCGACTTGGCCAAGAACTGAACAATCACGGGATCCGAGGATCCTTCCTGGGCAGGGGAACACAAAACAGCCAATGGGGAACGAGGCTGACCAGGGAGTGGGGAAACCCCGTAGGCCCTGTCTCTACCCCGGGCCCCCTCTCCCAGGACTACATGGCAGGGGGGAGGAACCCCAACACATCAGGGACATGAAGTGTAGTTATTTGTTTAATTGCTGCATCTAACAGTCTTTTGTAGTTTGGGTGGAAAAATAGAAAAAATCAAAATTATGGTATAGCAACCACTATAATAAAAGGAACTTTATAACATGTTTTTATTTATATCTCAAATAAATTTATTCTTTGGAAACAATAGTACTGAAACAGCATAGGACTAGAAATAACCTCCTGCGTCATCAGATATTGCATCTTATTTTTGTCATTAGCTGTTTTAATTCCATCTAGAAACACATTTAATTTTTTACCACCACCCACATTTCAAAGGATGATGCTGATTGCTTTATAACATAGGAATTTCTTCTAACTTGTCTAAATTTGCTCATGGTGAGTACATACATCCTGTTTCTCTCTAATCTTTTAGTAACACCTTATATGTTATGCTCAGGGATAACCATTACTTTCTCGATGGTCATACAACATACATAATTATTAAACTTCAGTTTTCATCATATTGAATGTCAGAGATGTTCTTTGACTAATCAAAATGGACAGATCTTTTTCTTCCTCTGTCATTTCCATCTACTCTGCCCAAGTTTATTGTGGATTTTCCTATTAACTCCTGAGTAAGTGACCTTGAACTTGCTTTTATTATTATATTACTTCTAATTTCTCTTTGTTAAAGCTTGAAAGTAGTCAACTTTTCCTGTATAACATTTTGATCATCACCTGTGTTGAAACACCTTTAAATCAGCACCAGATTTCCCTGTCTCATCATCCCTTCTTCTATCAAGAGCATCTAGTAACGTGTTCATGATTCAGATATTTTCTGAGTTTAACAAATGCATGTTATTGAGGAGACATTTAAGCCCCAAGACTCTTTGTCTAAATCCTATCAGAATTAAAAAAACTCCCTGACTCAACACTTTTGGCTTTTTCAGCAAACATAATTCTTCATAGTAATAGAAGGTCAATGGCATCTTGACCTGTATCAGGTATAGGGAAGTGATTCTTCCCCTGGTCACACCTCAGATCCTGTGTTCTCACTACAAGAAGGACAGAGGTGCTGCAGAGAGTTCAGAGAAGAGCAATGGAGCTGGTGAAGGGTCTGGGAGAATAAGTCGTATGAGGAATGGCTGAGGGAGCTGTGGTTGTTTAGCCTGGAAAAGAGGAAGCTCAGGGGGACTTTATTGCTCTTTACAACTACATGAAAGGAGGTCATAGCCAAGTGGGGATTGGTCTCTTCTGCCATTTCTCAAGTGAAAGGGCAAGAGGAAATGGCCTTAAATTGCACCAGGGGAGGTTCAGATTAAATATTAGAAAATTTTTCTTTGCTGAAAGAATGGCTAGGCATTGGAATAAGTTGCACAGGGAGATGGTGGGGTTACCATCTCTGAACTGTTCTAAAATCATCTATACATACCACTTGATGATACGGTTTAGGGGTGATTATGGTGGTTCTGTGTTGATGGTTGACTAGATGATCTTGAAGGTGTCTTCCAACCTTGATGATTCTGTGATTCTGTTAAAAATTTGATAACACTTTTCAGTAACCTGAAACAACTCTCATGTTTGAAATGCAACCCTAGTATTCAGCTACACTACTGTGACTGTAACTTGCCACAGGTACCATATATTGTTGAAATAATTCCCCTAGTTCAAACTCTCAATCATGTTTGACTAATTTACGGTCAGAGAGGAAAAGGGCTGCTGATAATTCTAATTTATAGCTACTTGGATCCTTTATCACTAAGGTATTTAAAAAAATGCTTGATGTAAGCATTAATTAATGTAGCTACCAAGTGCTTCTCTAGGAATGTTATACTAGTGGAAAGACTCCAGTATCTCACTATATTTCTGAAGACTTGAGTCTGAATTTCCCTCAGGTACCCTGATGAGAGCTTCCCCCAGTTGAAACAGCTATAAATATGTTTCAGCCATTTTGTCTGGAGATACTAGACCAAGTCTAGAAAACTACTAGATATATGAGTAATTATCTTGTTTTATTCCACACGTTGGCTAGAGAACATAGCATTCCTTAATCATGCAACTCTTGTTACTATTTTTGACTTACATACTCTGCTGAGTCAGGACTTTTGGCTTAGCAGGTCTATGAAGATATTTTTTATTCTTCTGTTGTTCTACACAAAAAATAATTGGTACTTGAATCGTCCAGTCACCACAAGTGGCTTGAACAAATACCAAAACATGTTTAGTACTGTGGAAATACATTATACCATATATATTGCAGAGTTACTCGAAAGTTTTACTTTTTTCTCTCAGCAAATAGAGTCTATAAAGCAAACTGCACTGAGGACCCTGGGGAAGATCAATTTTTGGCCCTAAAATTGTTTTGTTATTTTATTTCCTTACTAGAAAGCAGGAAGAATTTCTTATTGATGCTGTTTTCTAATGTATGATTAATTATATACCATGGTAAAGAGACAAAGTTATTGTCTAGAGAACAATAATATGTCAAAATTTTAGCTATAAAGCAGTAAAAGCGAGATGTAATCTGTAACAGAAATTTTATTGTGGAGTATTGTGATTATAGAAAAGATAAAAAATTTGGATGGTAAATGAGGAGCTCATCTGGTGCACTAAGCACAAATCTCAGTAAGCTTTTGAGCAAATTCTGTGTAAAGGAATGGAGTACTGTACAACAATGGGACCAGGGTTGTTTTGCCACGTCCTGCAATCTGAGCCATCCCTGGACATTGATGCATCTAACGTTTGTACATTATGAAAAGAAGGAATATTCAGTATTCATGAAAGGGATGGCAAGAATGACCAAGTAAGCAGTTTCTGAGAACTAATCAAGTACAATTCCAAATGTAGGTAGCATTCAGCGTGGTGATTCAGTGAATGTATTTATAATAGTAAATGCATTCATTTACTAAGACCAGCTGGCACAAAACTGTCAGTATTTCACTGAGTAACTCTCTTTTTCTCCAGAACAGGGTGACTGCATGAAACTGCTTAATGGGAATGACTCCTAGAATGCTCTGATTTTTGAGTAACAATTTTGAATAAATTTGACAGGATCTATTCTAGCAGTTTATCGTTATCAACAATCACATTTCAGTGCAATCGAACATTTCAAGGCACTGTTTATTTTAAGATATGTAAATTTAGAATTTAAAAATATACTCTAGGTCAGTTAAGGCTAATGTCCAATACTACAGAAAGTAACAGAGAAGATATAGAAAGAAACAGGGCAATAGGGGGAAAATTTCTGTAGATTTATTCCCAATCGGTAGGGAAGTATTGTTTAAGAGCTGAAAGATATTTAGGGAGTGATCTTCAAAACATGTTATGATTCTTGAAAAAAATGTCAGGAAAATTGTTCTTAATAAATAAATCCAATTCATATGAGACACTACACATGAAGGAAGTCAAAGAGAGAAAAAAAGGTCGTGGTATTCTTTTGATATTTTCCAAAACAAATTAATTCTAGGGCACTCATGTAAACTATGACAGCTAAGAGATGCAACAAGAGACCTACTTGGATAAATCTGGTACTTTTCACTGATTGAAAAGCAAGGGGAAAGTATGCAAAGAGTGAATTGAAAACCAAACTAACCTAATCTCCTTGGAACAAACTAGAATTTTATTTGACAGACATGAAATGGGACCCAGGTAGGAGGAGACATCCAAAAATCAAGTCCACAGTAATAAGAGCAAAAATAAAATGAAATCAAGGCAGTAATTGGTCTCTGTTCCACAAGGGGGAACACTTGATAAAAAACAAGTGGCCTAAGTATAATTTAGGACACATTCACCCAATTGAAAAGAACTCCAATTAGTACGAATAACAAATGCTGAGTTCTTCAAACAGAAAATTAAAATTAAAAGTTTAATTTAAAATTTAATTTAAAAATTCTTTTTTTCAGATTGTCTGGGTCTCATAATTTTCACATTGGGTCAACGTAAAGATAGCTGACATAATCTCTGAAATGACATCAGTTACTCCTCAAAATTTGTGGAGAATGGTAAATGGATCAAAAGACCAGAAATGGGGAAAATGCTGTGCTGATCTTCAGCACACCAAAGGAGAACATTTTAAGGATTATAGAGCATAGTTTCAAAAGAACTCCAAAACCAATAACCAAATAACCAGTTGTAAATATGGGGAAGATAAGAAGCAACTAATGTATATATGTCAGACTAAACCATGTTCAGCAAAGTAAGTTTCTTACTACAACTGACTAACAGCTCTTGTGGATAGGAAAGAAGTTGTATGGATATACACTCATCTTGACTATAGGATGGATTTTCACACTGATTAATATGACAATATTGCAAGCAAGATAGAGTAAAAAGGCTCTGGAACAAGTATAAGATCCTCCAGAGGCACGATGCACTAATACAGGAGGAGGAAAATATTATATATAATTTATTTAAAAGTTATGTGTTGTTTAGTCTAAGAAAAAGGAGGAAGGACAATTCTACTCAAGTACAAAAGAAGCTATTGCAGGTGAAGAAGCTGTCTTTTTCCTTTTACAGTTGTGGATATGAGAACTAGAAAACTGCAGCACAAAACATTAATGGAAACTCTTGGAGAAATGCAACAGTGTTTTGGAACAGAAAGTCAGACCCATGGACAACAGACAAGGAAGGCAGAGGAAGCAGGTCCATCACTGCCACTGGTAGGCTTTAAAAACAGAGAACATAAAGGTCTGTTACTAATGGAATAGGAACAGTTCTTACTGACTTGAGGGAGGAGCTAGATGAGATCAGATTTAGCCCCAAACACTTCAATTCTCCTATGGTCACTCCCTCACAAGTGTCTGCTGAGGAGTCTGCTGTTCACACAGTACAATCCTTAATGTTCTTTGGTGGGTATGGTAGGTTCGGTTATGAACGCCTCTCTAGAACAAACAGAGCAGCCTCAAAGATATGACAGAAGAATTTGTAAGCTGACAGAGTGGTGCTGCCTTGTCTTGGGGTGACTTTATGATGTGTATCCCATATCGCTGCCCTATGCCAAGGAATTAATTTTGTGCCTTTCTATGCCTTCAAACTGAGCCTGAGAGGGGGGAGGAAAACTTGAGCAAAACTTCTTCAAAGCAGTTTGCAGCTTGTTCAAGGTCATACAGAGATAGAGATATTTTTCAACTGCAGCAGGAGAGCGAGGAAGCACCCGGCTTGCTGTTTTCCAGTCAGCTTTTGACCAGTTTTTCAGTTTCTTTTTCTCCGGAGAGAGACTGAGAGTTGGACTTTTTTTTTCCTTCCTTGGAATTTTGGATTTTCTCCCTTTTCTGCTGGACTGCTTCAATATCAGAACACATTGGGAGGACTTTCCACCAAGCACAGAGGGCCTGGCCCTGGGCCAAGCCCCAGCTCCGAGGATACCAAAGGGAGGACTCGAACACTTTCCCAGGTTTTTTCTCCACAGCGAGAGATTTTATTATTTAGCATTATTATCCCTTTCCCGTATGTTTGTTAAATAAATAGTTTTATCTCCTTCACTTTCCTTTGAGGAAAATTTATTTTTTTCCCAAACCTGGTGGGGGGAGAGGTGGTTGTGCCTTCTCTCAGAGGATATTTGACCAAATTTGACCAAACCGGAACATGCCTCCTTTATGCTGAACCTTACTACTGTGAAGCACACAACATCCCACTGCAAAGGTCATAAATTATTGAAAATAAAGCAGAACTTATTTGTGAAGCAGGACACCTAATTTCAGGCTTTGGAACTCCCTTATTGATTTGACCCCATTTGTAAAATGCAGGTGATCATGTTTTCTTATTTCTTGAGGATTTGTGTTGGGCATAATGAACTTATTTAACAAAAGTAGCATGAAAAAAGGATTTGATTTGAAAACATACCTTAAACAAAAAGCTAAAGAAGAAAGACTGCCAAAATAGCAAGATCTATATTTCTGCTTCTTTTTCATCATTATCGGTTTTGTCTGTTCGTGCAAAAACTGACAAACCAATAAAATCTTAACATTTTCAGCCAGCTAAAAAGAATTTTAATGTTGTTAAGCTTTGGAAAAAAAGCCACTTCTGGATACCTTTCACATTTATAAAAAGACAAACCAACTTTACATTGACTTTGCAGTCACGCAGCTAAAATTAATAGAAGTGCCCCTGGGTGACAGAAGATCAGAAAATTAAAAAAAAAAAAGGAAATAGCAATTCTCTGAATTGCAGGTGGTATTCTATCCTGAGTGATGTAGAGATTGCACAATTAGACAAGTTTGGAAATCTAGAGGATCCCTCCTGCTTTGCCCAGGCCTCCTGTGGCAGATTCCAGGGTCTGGTTTCCTGCTAGTCTGATTCAGTCACCCAGTCTCCCCAGGAGTGAGTCTGAGTGTGAATACCTGACAAGTAGTTTATGCTATCCACAATGTATACGCATATATACATACACAAAAGTCTGGCCAAAGACCACAGCAGACACACAGAGCACTTACATGAACACTTAGAGCACCAATGCTCTCATTCTCCTCCCCCCTTTGACTGAGCAGGATGGGGTTCTGACAGTGCAAAAATGTTTATGTGCATATGTAAAAGGTGGGTCCATCCAGCCCAGCACCTGGGCTCAGATATTCATTCTGCGCAGTAGCTCTTCTTTAATCCCAGTCTCTCCAGTTGCTGGCTTCTCATATACAAGCCCCCAAGGCCTCAGTCCCCCTCCAGTGGCTGGTACAGACCCACTCACTCACACACACACACCCCAACAGCCAACCTACCTGTGCTCTTGACCTTGGAGACAGGAAACAGAAGTACTTCCCCATCCAGAGCTGTCCTTTTGAGGCCCACACAGCCCACCCTCCTGGCTCTCAGGACCCTTCACCTACTAACTGGCTAGTCCAGCTTGATATTTGCTATTGTTCACACATTCACTCAAACATATGCACTGACTCCCTTATACACACAGACTGAAGAACCCCTTATTGAAAATGGTGAAATGATAATAAGGAGATATGAAAACCTGAGGTGATCAGGCACAGGGCAGGGCATGGGCAGAAAAATGTATTGACCAATAAACTATTTCCATGACAATCCCTTTACTTCCCACACGTGTTCCTACACCCTTTTTCTTCCCCTGGTTCCTCCCCTAAAGAAGGCTAAAACAAGCCCTGTGGACTACCAAACATGCTCTTTCCATGCATCAAATAATATATTACACATTCCTAGAGAGTGACCCCCCTTTAGTCTGAAGGTGGTCCAGAGACCTGCTCGCCATCATTATGATGGGTCTCATGCCAGGACAGCAGATCAGTGACTGCTGGGACAGTCCCAGGAGGGTCCTGGGCAAGGTGGACATTCCTTCAAAACCCTTTATTTGGGTTCTTGACTTTCATTGTGCCCCTATGCTCCTCTGGTCTGGTTGAGACGGAGGGTCTTTTGCTGCAGATGGCCTGGAAGCAGATTATTTAGGCAGATTATTTAGTCCTCCTGCCATTGTTTCTCTGTTCCTTCTTCATGTGTGCTTCTTATCACTTAACTAGTACAACATGATATTAAGTTCTTAATTTAACTGAAATTATATAAGGATCATAATAAAACTACTAGAGCAGCAAGGACTTGTGAATACATTTTAAGTTAGTCCTCTCTGCTTTTTGAAAGGTAACAATGTTAATATTTTCCTAAAATACTTTTGATAGATTTCATCTAAGTGAATGGCTAAACCCATAAATACAGCAGCATTTATGGATCAAAAGTGCTGTGTATCCATACAATAAAATTGACTTATTTTTTTGTTTGTTTGTAGATAAGAGGACTTGGGGAAAAAATGATAGAACTAAATAAGTATTTCAAAACTATCTTCACTCTCCTAATCTTCAATCCACTTCAAAGAGTTTTCAGAAGTTTCAAAAGTAAACTGAAACTCATTAAAAATACACAATGGTCTCCCTCTCCTCTTTGCTAGCAGCAATATTCCTAAAGAAACATGAGTTATTACTAATCTAATGTCTTTGATTTGTGCTGGATTTCACAGCAGAAAATTCACCTTGGTTCATCTGAGGAAAGCATACCTGGTTTAGCATCTGCTCCTTATCATCTACACTTCTAAATCAAGATTGTCCCTGTGATACCTAAGAGAATCACAAATGTATTAAACTATCAGAAGGAGATCTCTTTATCTTTCCTTTCTTGCCTTCTACATTTCTCTTTTAAAGGTTATTTTTGTTAAAAAACAGGAAAGGTTCTGCTTTGGTTTATTTTTTGGTACATTAACTCAAGAGATTTCACTGTTGTTGCTTGGAGACAGTTCGAATGAAGAGGGGATCTCACATTGTACAAGCCAGTTTAGATATGTTATCTCTTATTCTGCCTACCTTTCCATGTCACCTCATCCAAATGCCAAGGCAAAATTCTCAGGCATGCAAGAAACTTGTTGCATTTGCTATGCTTCCTTTTCCATGCCTTAAGGTACACCCCTCATTTTTCTTTTTTCCTTTCACTGAAGAGACCAAATTCACTGTGAAAAAACTAATTGCAACTGTTGTCATTACAGAGTATGGATAAGTGGAAATGTTTAAAGACACATTCAGAGACAATACAAATGCTGTGTACAATGTCAATAAATAAAAAAGACGTTACTCAGAATTCTAATGTTTTCCTCAGTACCTGTAATTTACGTTCTTCTTGAGATTCATTCACTATACAATTATTCAAATCTTTCATATGAATGACAAATACACCACTAAAAGAAGATAATGGCTAATGTCTAACATTTATTGAATGGAAAAACTCCTTTTAATGCATGTAAATGTCTCTGTTCTATGCTTACTGGGAAAAATTACATGATTTAGCAAAGCCAGTTTTGATCTCAATGTAACAAGAATTCCAGCAGCTCCGTTTCCTTAATTGGATTTTCTATGCATTGTAACCAAGCAGTACCTTTCACTCAGCTGCAAAAATAAGCCAAGCTTTAAAAATAGTGCAGCTGCAGATGTTTACAATATACACTGAATGTCACTGACAGACCCATGCATCTTCTTTCTTCCTCACATAAAGGCTAAACAATGCATTCATGCCTGCTACTTGTAGAGCATAAGGGTTGGGTGCCACAAGGCACTAAATGTCCAGAGTTGTACTTGGGTGATTCAAAATATGTTCATACTCCTGGCTGGTTGTGTTTTACCGTCTAAACTGAAGTATGTGTTTAAGTGCTTTGCTGCATGAATGTAAAGGATTTGACTCTTCATGAGATCAAGCGCTAGAAAAGTAGTAGCTTCTTCCAATTCCCTTTTCAACTAAGGAAAAGTGCAACGTCATACAAATTTCAACATAATCTCTAATGCAATCACATACCTAAGAAAGCTGTCTTATGTGAAGAATTTTGTGTATATGTAAAAATGTATATCTACATCCACTGCTGACATTCGTGTCTTTTAAACCAATTATTCTAGCACCACATGTTATAGTGGCTAGCCTTTGAGAGTGCTGGGATACTTTAAAAAATACACAGTTATATGGGCATATCTGTCACCACTGTGACCAAAATGTTTACTTTAGCAAATAATATGTTATTAAGTTTCAAAGTGCATTCTTTGAATTTGATATTTGATATTAATATTGCTTTCTTGCAAACCAGGTTAGGTGAAATATAAAAAGTTGATGATGCCTTTGAAGTACCTAATTAGATACAAGAACACTGATACTTGCTCTAGAATTAGGCAACCCAGAGTACATATTTGCTACTTATTGCTACTTATTCAACTGACAGATGTTTCTTTCACCTTTTACTGATTGTATTTCAGCTGGACTAAAATAATGCATCTCCATTTCCAAAGCCTGTGGTCCTTCCCTTACAAGCCCTTTAAAACTATTGCATACAAATATTCTCACTGTCTATTTGCAACATATGGTTTTTCAAATTGATCTTAGTCTACAAGGTGGCTCATGATGCTCCTTTTCCTTGACATTTTTCCAGTCTTAGATTTTTGCAATAGCAAGAGTAAGATAAATTCCTATTTGCAGCATAGATACTTCTTTTAATGAGTATTTACTTGGGTAAATGAGTGCCAACATAATTGAGTATTGCAGATGCCAGATACAATTAATTATAACAAGAAGTTATGTCACCTGTTTACAAATAAAAGCCATTAGTTTAATTTTTAGTTTCTCAAAGCATCTTCTCTACATCAAATGATTATATTGCTACTTCCATGCTGTGGACATCTCAAGATTCACTTAACTTATATCTACTACCTCCATTAATATTTTATAATAGTCAGTTTTACAGGGAGGACAAGGTGATTCCATTTAATAAAGAGGGGAATTGGCTCCTTTCAGTAAAGGAGAAACTTCAGGCTGGATTCCACCAGAAGTTATATGTAATCCCATGCTAATTCCACCATACCTAATATTCAAAGATATGGCAGCAGTGTGCATAAGGGCTATGTGAAAGAATCTTCACAAGCTTCAGTAAGAGACAAGAAAGGTAACAGTATTAGCAAAATACTTCTGGAACTTTAAGTCCCTAACTTCATCAGATTTAAAAGGTGAGCTGAGACAAGTTATTTAGAGACTAAGCCAAAACAGGGATCTTAGTTCCCAAAACAATCATTTCACATTACATCAGGAGATCATCCCAATAATTTTTATCCTCCAAAAAACCAAAATAAACAAACAACTGTTTGCCTTTGTCTTGAATTCAAATTTATGTTATATTTGTAACATGGATTACACGCATGAATTTAGACTTGATGATGGATGCAAGACATGGTAAGAAAAATCATTGATTTCCATTTAAAGATGGAAAAGCTTCGATTTTTCTCTCATCAAAGTGAACACAAATGAAAGATTTTTGTATGACCTGATGAAAAGCATCTTGATCAACCAAAACTGAAATATTTTTGTAATTAGAATGAATTTTTTAATCTTCTTTTAAAAGCAAAAAATAAACTTTGCAACAAAATATCTCATAAATAAAAGCAGAAAGAGGTTTCAATAATGTAGAACACACCTTTTTAAGTATTTGAATGCACAAAATAAGATTTGAAGAGATCAGGAGTTGAAAACTCATTGTGAAATTGTAAATAGTTCCACTTACCACAATATTTTATGTCTTACCAAAAACACCACAGCATGGTACCCATCAAAATTCATTCAGTGGAAAAAGGCAGGTTGAATTGGTCAATAAGGATTGACTAATCAACCTGCACCAGATAAGGAGCAGGGTTATGGCTTAGTCCTTAACTGTGGTTGAACCATAAAACTCAACGAAGACAAATAAGCTTGCAGCCACAACGATAATCCTCTTTATTTCTGAAACTCAGTAAAATTAATATATATCAGCCAAAACTGCTTATATAGAGTCATTAAATCTTTCAGATTGGAAAAGGTCTGTATGGTCATTAAACCCAACCTTTAAGCCACTGCTAAACCATGTCCCTCAGTGCCATGTCTACACGTCTTTTAAATACTTCCTTGGATGGTGACTTCACCGCTTCCCTGGGCAGCCTGTTCCAATGTTTGACAACCCTTTCAGTGAAGAAACTTTCCCTAACATCCAATATAAATCTTTTCTGGTGAAACTTGAGGCCATGTCCTCTTGTCCTATCAGCTGTTACTTGGGGGAAAATAGTGGCCCTCACATGTCTACAACCTCTTTTCTGTTGCAGAGAGCAATAAGGTCTCCCCTGAGCCTCCTTTTCTCCAGGATAAACATCCCCAACTCCCTCAGCTGGTCCTTGTAAGACTCATGATCTAGACCCTTCACCAGGCTTGTTGTCCTATTTATTTACTTGCTCAGGTGCCTCAATGTCCTTCTTTCAGTGAGGGGCCCAAAACTGAACGCAGGATTTGAGGTGCAGCCTCACCAGTGCCAAGTACAGGGGGATGATGCCCTGGTCCTGCTGGCCACACTATTGCTGGTACAGGCCAGGATGCCACTGGCCTTCTTGGCCACCCGGGCACATCTGGCTCATGTCCAGATGGCTGTCAACCAGCACCCCAGGGTCGTTTTCCACCAGGTCACTTTCCAGCCACTCTTCCCCCAGTCTGTAGCATTGCATGGGATTGTTGTGATCCAAGTGCGGGACACAACACTTCTCCTTGTCTCCATAACTTTTCCAGCACAAGAGAAACAAAAGAAAACCAAACAAAAAAACACCAAAACACAGAACCAAAAACATTAACATAAGCAAACAAACCAGACACCAAACTGGATGTCAGCATTTGTTGGAACCCTGGGTTCAGAGAATTTCAATCTTTCTGTGCTGACAGGCAATGATCTTCAAAAGCACACTGCATTTGACCTGAGGCCTTGGGAAAGGCTTCTCATATTATGCAATAGCACTGAGATTGTTGCTGTGTAATTAAAGTTATATCACTGGGTGTAATATGTAAAGATGTAGAAAATTTAGGTTTCTGGGATATATGTAACAAGATGGAGGATTTTGGGTGAAGGTTAGTTCTTCTTCTTTCCTCCTTCATCTTCGCAAATCTGGGTGTTTTCTTATTGGTTCAAAAACCCACAATGCGGAACATGAATGTTTAGTTACTGGATTATAGGTAAAAATAAATTAGTTGGCATTCCATAATTGGATAGATTGGACTTTAAAAGATCTTGGAAGGTAGCACTCGGGGGCCATTTTCACCTTGTTAACTTAGAGGCACATTCTGTGCAGCTGTAATATAGATAAGGAATAATAAACATCTGAGTCCGAAGATAAACTCTGTGTCTCCTGCATTTCAATCCAAACTCTGAGTAAAAAACCTCACAAAACCGAGGAAAAAGAAGAAAAAAAATGAAGCAGAGAAAAATTAATAAACATTCACTAGGTAATATAGAGTAGTGCTTATTTGTATTTTCTTCTCTTTCAACTCTGGTGATTAGGATCATTCTTCATGGCTCAGAAGTCTAACAGGAATGCCAGGGCCATATGGAGGGCCATATGGTTGCCATATAGTTTAAGGCATCTGCTTGGAGAATGAAAACTGGACATTTGGAACCTCTGCTATTAGTGGTAGACTTAATCAAGCCTCTCTTACCAATTATATTATACTTGCATGTCACACTAACAATAGCCGCTCTCTTCTCCATGGTCTTGGTGATAAACAACAACTGACATGTGTCTATACTAATATTTCTGACTGATTCAGAGAAACCAAGAAGGAGTTGCTAGATAACAAACCTTATTTCATGTGGTCACTTATGTCAGCATTGGATGCCAGTTTTGTACATACTTGAATATGCCCCAAATCTATTGACTTAATGTAATTAATTTTTGGGATATATGCTGGCCTCCTCCTGGGTGGCCAGCATATATCCCAAAGATTTCAAGTTAATTATTAATGATTGAACAACTAAGTGTTTTCCAAATTAATTTATTAAGGAAATTGTCATAAAGCAAAAAAAAATTTGCTAACCTTTCCCTAACTGCCAGAAAAATGTAAAAATACCTAACATGACTCTCATTTTAATGAAAGTTACTTTTAATGTGTAAGATCTTCTAATGATTACTATAACCATCACAAAATTCAACAAAGCTGCAGACTTAGGTCTATTGTCCTCATTGATATTTGGGTCAGACTCCCTGATACGAGGAATAATCATAAATAATCAGTAAGAGGACAAAAATAAACCTGTATCTTACGAATATAGTGTGAAAACTACCATGCATAATGGGAAATTGCAGGTAGGGAAAAAAGAAAAACACAAATGGGAAATCCTGAACAGCATGCTCAATCAGAGCATTTCAATTTTATGCTTGCTGGTGACCTTCCACTAGGTGATAAGCATAATTGGAAAATATAATGCATTATGCATTCTAGTGTATAGTGCAAAAGCTCAAATTTCCCCTTTGTCCATCAATCATTAGTTCATATGGGGAAAGGAGCAGTGTCTCATAGCTAATGTGCTAGTATGTGACTCCATATGTATTTAAAATCTGTGAGTTTTACCTTAAAATATATATCCATCCTCTAAATAATAACTTCTGGCAGCTGCAAATATATCCCTTCCCCTCTGCACTCTAAATGTGTACAATACTCAGTGGAGATTTCAATTGTGATTCTGTCCTGATAAAGACAAAACCTTTTCCATTACCTAAAACTCTTCCCTTAGGACTCAGAAGCTGTCAGACTCAGGTTTTTGTCTAGTCTTCATCATTATCTAGAGACAACTTTATCCATGCCAGTAAGGTAATTTTTCCCATAACTAGTGTTATCCCTACTGCTACATTCTTATGTAAGATATGATAATATTGTAGTACACATTTCTCATGCAATTATTTCTTCTTTTCCTCTTAGATTTCTACACCTTTTATTGAGTAGAGATTTACTAGACCCAGTTAAATTAACCTTACTTTAGTCATTTAGCTTTATGACTTAGCTTTATTGACCTTTACTTGCTAGAAAATTATACCTTTTATTATAATTTTCGACATTCTACCCTGCTTTTGAAATAGATATCCCCATTTAGGTAACCTGATAAAAAGGAAAGAAAAAGTCAGCCTAAAAGAAAGTATTAGAAAAGAGAGGTATGTCACAAAAGGTAAATAAGGTAAAGTCTACCATGTTTGCTTTAATGTTCTCAAATTAGTAGGTGGTTACAAAAGTTTTCGCTAATTTGTAGCAAAACTGCAAGACAAATGTACAGCAGCAAAACCCAGAAGGAGCTGTCCCCATCTTAGAGGCTGTCATCAGCTTCAAACAGAGAGATCCTTTACAGGGAATTATCTAGGTATGCTGCTATCCTGTTTTCTGCTTTCTTTTTTTTTTTATTTGTTCTTGCCTTTTTTTTTTTCATTTAACCCTGATAGACCTCTACATTCAAAAATTGCTCAAGCCCAAAAATTGTTATCAACTCTAAGTATTGGGAAGTATCAGTCATGACATCAGAAGACAACGGAATTTACATCTTGCTGCAGGTTTTTATTAGACCGTATTCTGAGTGTGTCTGAAAGATCTGCTCCCCTCATTATTATTGTGTAATATGAGAATCACTTGCACTCTATTTAGGCATAACCACACAGGTTTTTTATCAGGCTTAATGAATTAGATAGTCATTCATTAAACAGCTTATGATAGTAGATTTTGATCTTGAAATCTGTGTACTTCTTTGTGTTTCCTGATAATTGTGGAAGTGATTTAGTTACCTGCTTAGGTAACTGTGATTCACTAAGACTATTTTGTAAAAGGATTTAAATATTTTGTGCACATGTATATATACATTACAGCTTAAAATTAGTTGTTGGAGAGAGTGTTAAAGATCTAACCATACAAAGCAAAAGAGGTGAACTGCAATCAAATATCAGGACTCTGTGGCTATGTACAGCTGTGTTCAAAATAACTTTATGTAACTGCAGAGACAGTCCAATAAAACTTTCACCTGGACTATAGTTCAGCAGAAGCCACAAATGGAAAAAAAAACAACAAACAAACAAACCCCTTGATGTTAGTAGTATATTTTAACAGTCTGCTTAATACAAAGTATTTTAGTCCCAGAAGATGCTGTCTAGGATACTCAGGATGTAAGAAATTGGGCATGTTGTGGAGGTGTCTGAAAATACTTATTTTTGGCCTGATTATATAAGAAGAATCTGTTGTCAAGATGAGCAATGTATTTTAACACTATCTATAGAAGTTAAGGTCTGCAGTTCAGCAGAGAATTAGCCATGAATGTCTTTTATGTAATCACATCAGTTTCAGTGGAGCTGCACATGTGCACAGTATGATCATAACACAAGTTTTAAGGATCATGAATCTTAACATGATGGACATTTTGAAAAATCTGTGCTAATGGAAGCAGTATGATGACATTATTGTTTTTTAATAGTTTCTTTTTGTTCATTTAGCTTGATATTTCATTAACTCATGGCCTAATGTTCCTTGAATTCTTTCTCAAAATGTGAGCTTTCAGAAGGGCCATGAAAGGACCAAATGCACCTTGTGCAAGGGCCTGACTCTGCTAAGTACCAAATATATTCTGCTAGTCAAAAGCATTCTCAGCACCTGGCTGCCTAGTGAACTTTCTCAAAAAAAAAAAAAAAAGAAGATCTAAAATGAGAGATCTAAAATGAGTCTTGCAATTTCTGGTATAACATTTATGTTGGTAACAGTATTGGGGAGAAGTAAGGTATCACAGTTCTAAACTTTAATTAAAAATGGAAGTTCTGACATTGTTTTACAGGGACTTAATTGACATAACTGTAAAAAGCATAAGTGAGTAGGTCAGAGAAATTTAATATTTACGTAAAATTGGATTTTCAAATGTTCCAATATCCTCCATTCATGTACAGTATAGAGAAAAGAATCACTCTTTAAGAAGCTGCCAGTACTTTAGTTCTACAATAAAATGTAAGTTAATTTTAATGTAAGACACTGACCCTGCATGAAAATACTCAAATTCAGCATTATGTACAAAGTTGAAGTGTTATTGTTTTAACCTGCTTACTGAAATGTATGAACATATGTACATATGAACATACATATGCATGTATGTCTTATTTAACTGCATAACAATTAAATAAACTGCATGTAGAGAAGTTGGCTTCTTAAAAGAACTACACTTGATAAGATATTGTGTCCCTACTAGTGCTTTCTGAAGGATCACATCAACACATTATTTTCAGTTTTAAAAAGAAACAGCACCACCTTGTATCCTAAAATAGAGCTACAGCTATTCAGTATCTTAGTGGCCATGTGACATATATATATGTATATACATAGAAACATAACTATTCATCAAAAAATGTATATATTTTTGCATTAGAAAAGTCAAAATAGAACATTTAGCCTTGAAACTTTGGTTCAAGACAAATCTGTTTATAGAAGAATATTGTTACAGGGAATTCTGTGAGTATTTGAGCTAAAGTATATTTCTTTTCACTACTGAAGGCCCTTGAATTTTGCTGTTTGTAAAACAAAAGATTAGGTTCAATTTGCATTAGCCACAGGAACATAGTGCTTGGTTTTGTTAGCTAAACAGTGATAGATGTAGGTGAAAATATTTCCAAAAAGGTCTGTATAAATTATTCATCAATGATATTCATTAGCTGATACTTGCTCTGCTGCACTAAGAATGTTTTATCACTGAAAGCAGAGATAATGCAATATGATGACGGTAACTAGCTATTCACTACTGAGTAAAAAGAATTTGATTTGGGGTCCACAGCTGAAAAATTATTTTTGTAAGTTGCATAGTGAAAATGGAATAATATATTAAAAGTAAATTATGATCTATTTGTAAACCACACTTAATAAAAAAGTAATTATATTTTTAATTTGAATTGTTTGCAATTAATCTTTGAAAGTATTTGTTAGAGAGAACTATTTCCTCACTTATCCCTAGTGCTTCATGGTTGCTAAAACAATGATGGTTGGAAAACTGCCCTTCAATTAGATGTATTTTTATAAAGCATTGTGTTAGTCAAAGATCCTAAAAGATCCCTTAGTGGAACTCATTAAAATTGCAGTCAAGTACCATGTCATGTCTTGTTTCCTCTCCATTGCTTACAATGTCCTGCGGAAGGCAAGAGACATTTTCTTCCACTACAGATTTTGACTTTTCTACTTCTAAATGCAGATCTTTCCTACATCACTCATCTTCCAAGCTATAAGAGTAAAATTTGACTGTTATTGGAGCCAACCGACTACTGAAACAAAAATTTAATAATTTCTAACATTCAGAAAAGAGTGTGGACCTGTCCCCAACTGTTGTTAATATCAACATTTTAAAACCTCATATATGTATCAAAACCTAGTTAATCTCGTGCTTATACATACTCTTGGACAAATTCTTAGGTACAGGATTTTCTGAAGGGTTCTTTTCATGGGACCTGCAGAATATATAAGTTTGAACTTGAAGGAATGTCAAAACACCTGGAATTATGATATCAACATAACTGCAAGGGCTGACCCTATTTTTCAGAAGGCAAGGAGTGGTCGGAATGAATGAGTAGGCATATTCCTGAGTAACAACCTGTATGATATGCTAGGGAAAAAACAACTGTATTTTGATTTCATGGTGTGCAGAAATTAAAAGAAAACTGATATGGCATATATGCAACCAGTTCAACTGAACACAGAAGGGCTCCAGGAGAACTTGGCATTATTTTTAAGTCATTCAGTTTCAAAGATTAGTGAGAAAGCAGTACATAACATGAAAAGAAAGATTAAACGAAAGAAGGAGGCTAAACACAGTGAGAGGGGGGATACGGGGCGATACAGGAGAAGAAATGAAGACATATATATAATGAACATTTTAATTAAAAATACCAAGAACAACAGTTGTGGTGTCATCTGAAGCAGAGAACGATTTCAGATCCTTCCAACATTCATTGGAACTACAGCTACATAGGCCACTCCTGATGCTTTCTATATTTTCCACTACAAACATCTTTACTATATATTTCACACGATTTTATCATTTGGGGAGACATTTTTGTTGATGCTGTTTTTTAAACTCGCAAGCATTTCAAGAAGGCTTAAGCTGGCTTTCAGGCCACTGTTGCCGGAATGTGAAAGTGCTTGAATTCATGGTGTCCTTCACTGCTCAGCCTCAGGACCCAGTCATCAGCTCTATCATGTAGAACCACTTATAAGCTGCTCCACTTCTGTGCACAGTGGAAGTAGAACTGCTATCCCAAACCAGTACATAACTCTCTTCAATATCCATGAACCTACAGCTGTTGTCAGAACAATCCTAAAACATGCCAAATAGGAGAAAAAAACATTCACCAAACCTAGTGACAATGACAAACATAACAAAGAAACAGAAACCCAACTCTGTTTTTCTCTCCCTTTTTGTAGGAAACAGTCAGGGAGCTCATACATTCATCTGTGACAGCAGAATTATGTTCCCGATTCCAGGACTTTTCACACAGTGGATTCAACAGGGTGGGATGAAAAATTTTTATAAAATATGGATATATTAATGCACAACCAGGGGTCACTGTTGAAGATCATGAACAGCAATTGACTGTGTCCATTTTATAACATTTTTATAAAGAATGCAATTCTGTTAGACGCATTTAACCACATTTAGATTTAAATAGACTGTGATATTTCTACAATTCATACTTTGCAGCAACAGAGCTCTCAGCTTCACAATGATGCCCACCCTACCTCTTCCAGTAAAAAATATCAGGTATAGGGAATATATTAAATCCCTTGCTGTGAATACTTTCAGAATTTTTAATAATTGCCTCTTCCATCTTTGTAAAAGCATATTTACCCATAACAATGTCTCCAGCATGCATTAGTATTTAGTCATGACTCTGAGACTATAATTAAGCATTGCCACTTTATATTTTTGGGAAAATTGAACAATTTCTAAAACATTGAGTGATATCATATAGTTTCTGTGGAGTTTTGCCATTACCTGGCATATTTTTAAGATTTTTTTTAAATCACTGGAATGAGTTTTTATTACTGCTTTTTCCCAATTATTAAAAAATCTTACTCTATATTGATAATATTTATTAGCTAACCAAGATATTTTTGGGCTAGTAAGCCACTAAATTTAAATAAATATAAGTACTATTTTTCTAATAGCCTGAGCCAAAACACAAAAACTGGGACAGATCCATTTATCCACAGTCCTTTAAGAAAAATCATTCAAGATAATGGATAACATACTTGTTGGAAATGAAAAGTGGAATAAGAATATTCTGAGGCTGAACCAATGACGCTATACAATATTGTGTTTCAAACAGTTGCATGTTAACTTGTGTTTACTTTTGTTTACACTGATTGGTAGTCTACAGATGATGTTACTGCTTGTTTTGATTCTTTGAAATGCATTTGATTAACAGCAGAAAAATACACAGAATTTTTTAAATTAATCTATCCCTGAACAATGTGATTCATGCTCTTATTCGTGTATACATATACAGAGAGTATCTGTCTTAGTTGCAGGTGGTGGCATATTCTACCTCTTCTATTGAGGTGCAAAGTGTGAATCTTCATAGAACTGTATTTCTTATAGTCCTTACACAAGCATATATCTTTCTCTTGTGATTCTAAATGAGTAAAGGTGGCTGCAGAGGCCCATGGTGACATAGGAGAGCAGTTGGATATGAAATACACAAGTCTGGTGAAAGCAGTCACCCAAAGAAACTCCATGCAAGTAAAGGGAAACATTTTGCATCCCTTCTCAGTATCTTCTCCTTGAGCAGCAGAACATGAATTTACAGCTCTTAATGTATGCAACTTCAGTTTCCTCTCCATGTGCGGTTCATTCCAACATGAGCCCTTGACAAAAGGCATAGCTGATTTTCTAGAGTTTTTTTCTCTCTACAGTACTAGACACAAAAAATTAAAAGGTGAATAGAAGGAATAATTAGAAATTGATGCAACAATAATTTCCCTTGGTAGAGACGTTCCACTTTATCTTTTCTTATAAAGTCATTATATTATTAGCGTGATTCCTGTATGAAATCAAATCACACTGTATGAGAAGAAAAAAATAAATACGAATTTGAAGTTGGAACAAGCAGCTTAACAGATTTCAGAGGTGGTTCCTGTGCTTTTGGTATTTCTCTCACATCAGGCTCTGGCAAGAAGCCCAAGGCCTGAATGGCTTTGTACCTTTTATTTATTAAAATACTCTGGAAACAGATTAACTTCCTTTGTGCATTATTTATTATTGTTTCACCTGCCTTCAAGAGGAATAGCATGCAAACTGATGAATATACTGAAGGTGGCCTACTTTCAGTGTAATGAAACCATAGATGCCTGTCATTCAACTTTTGCAATGCTGCTTCATAAAACACACCTTTTTGAACTCCTACAGATAAATTACAGTGAGGAAATGATTGCATGAGTAATCAAGGAGCTCATCTTTTTCTCCTGGTTTTATAGCTGGGACTGCTCTTGGAGTCAAGTTCTCTGTTACTTGTGAGTGATGTCTAGAGCATGGCTACGAAACTACAAAGAAGATCATTTTAAGGTACAAACCAATGGAGATATGAAGATATATTAGCATTCCTATTTTAATGGTTTTCTGTGCATTTCCCTCTTTAGCCTTGTTCGTTAAGGAGACTGGTCTTCCTTCTGAGGCTAATTAATTTCTGCTGCCTGGTTCTCTGGCTTTATGCACATGAGATAGATGAGGAGAAATTACAAGGAATAATTACCTAATGGAAGAAAGTCTCCACTGACCACAAGGATTCTGCCCTCATCCAGAGATAAGCAATACTTCTTAGAGTGAAAATCCCAAAAATATATAATGCACATCCCTATATTTGGAGTTATTCCAAAAGCCAAGTCACTGTCCAGCATTTGTCCTGGTAGGTTTAGCTTTTCTCTCTTTATATCGCAGAAAGATATTTCACACTTTGCTTGACTAAAAGCAAAATTAATAACCCAAGGTAAATCAAACTTTCCTCTACAACCATGTTGTAGCTGTTTTATGTATGCTGTGCATTTAGCTATTATACTGCTTTTTCTTTTCTTCTCAGAAATGAATCTGCCTGGTTTGCAGTCATTTCAGTACTTCTCTCTCTGAACTATCTGCCTAGAAATACTCTTAGAGCTGTCCATATAGTTCTGGTATTGAGATGCCTGAATTTAGCACAGAATTCCTGCCATGACCTGGTAAGAGCTGTACAGAGATTAACACTTCACTTCTGCATGACTTCATTCTTTAGTGCAAGCAGACAAAAAATCCCACTTGCCATTCCCCCTTGAGATGCACTGAATGAGTTCATCTACAATTTACTGTCCACAATCACCCCAAAGTCTCACTTACTATTAACCCTTTTCAACTGTATCCTTCTTCTAGAATATTGTAATTCAGATAAATTCCTTCATGTATGAAGGGACTGAATTTTTCAGAAAGCCATATTTTTCATCCAACTTCACTATGGTTTTAAAAATATTTAGTTGTCCTTATTTTTTAGAAGGGTGGTTTCTTGCATATTTTTTCCCCTCATTCTTCACTGCCTGTCCCTTTCTTAAATATGCTTTCCCAGAAGTGCCATGACCTTGACTGCAGAGCTCAGCCATGGTGGGTCACTTGGAGCTGACTGGAATCAGCCATGTCTGGCACAGGACATTCCTGGCCGTTCCTGATGGAGGCTGCCCTGAAGCCCCCACTGCCAACACCTGAGCACAAACACCTGTCTTGGGGTAACTGCACTGGGACAACACCCAATACACTGAGAACCAGAGCCAGGCTAAAAATACGAACAGCATAGGGACAATGAGTAAAATATTAGTGTCTAGCTTGTGGGATTTTTTACATCAAAATATTATACACACTAGAAATAGGAGGAGGAGTCAAAAAAAAGAGGGCAAGGGAGAAAAGAAAGTAAAAGAAGTAAAAAGATAAAGGACAATTTAATTGAGAGCTTGTGATGCTCTGAGAAGAAAGGATTTAGAGAAAAATGTTAATTGGTAAAAGAAAGGGAATGATATATCCACCTTCTTTAGGAAAAGAATGGAATACTTCAGCCCCAGGTCTGACTGTTAGAAAAGGCAGGAGGTGGCAAAGAAAACTGGTATGCATTCTTAAATAGATCACCTGTGAGCAAGTGTTTGCTGTAATAAGTAGAATAAATAACCCACATTACAGAAATTTATGTTTTCCCTGCTGCTCTCCATCACAGTTGATAGATTTTCCCTTTAGATTTTCAAGTATTTTTAGCCTACACATAAAACCAGGCACTATATTGAATTTTACCTGTTTGTTCTATTTTAAAGAAAAAAGTAAATGTACTTTGCTAGTATCATTCATGTTAGCATGCCCATATGCTTGTGGACACCCAGGTATTCCTTTCAAATAAGACAAATGCATCTGGTGGGTGTTCTCCAGGCAAAAAATGTATAAGCTATATAGAAAACTGCATTAAAACATCCAGGCATGATACTTCCACTTTCCATAAGCATTTTCAACAGTTCTTTTTTGTTTATTTATTTTTTCTTCTTTACAAGTCCTGCATTTCTTTCTGCTCTTCCTGCTGCCCTCCATTTGAACAAGACTTTCTCTCTGACAGCTATCCACCCCTTGATTCTTTGTGTAGGCAACCTGAAACAGGATTAACCGAAGTTCCAGGCTCAGAAGTAGTTTTCAGGACTAGTTGGTCTTCCCAGATCCTCAGAGGTAAGTGTTTCTTGGATAGAAAATCAGACAGGAATATGGAGTTAGTGAGAACAATATTATAGAGCTGTTTTACATCAGCAGACAGGAGTACACATGCAAAATTACAATTCGAAAGATGAAACATCTTACAGATGGAGTTTGACTGGGAAGCCTGGAGCAGTACTCTTACTTCTGAACCCAGATTTGAAAAAGGTATTTTGGGCTACTTAATGATAAAAAAGTAGTGCCATAATTAGATTTAAAATGTTCTAATATTTATAGAGAGAACAGTGACTTAATTGAACTATTTTTTTTCTCTATGGTCTTCATGGATAAGAAGTTGCCTATGACTTTAATTATCATCAATATTTCTTTTGGCCAGTGAGTTAATATAATGCACACAATGCTCCTTTTATAGTGGGGAATTTTAAAGTAATGACAAATTAATTTTATTATCACTTTCTGCCAGTGAAAGAACTCGGGTATACAGCATGGGAGTGATGCATCCAAAGATGTCCTGTAGGATAATCACACAATGAGTCATAAATTTGCTTAGGTATAGTTAGAAAATAATAATAAATGTCCATATAGTCCTCATTTTCACCAGTTAGAACTAAAAAAAACCAAACCAAATCAAACAACAAAAAGCCCCAACAACCAAAAAACCACTGCTGTTATTTCATAATGCACTACCAGGTTTATTACATTTCTATATTTTCAAGACCTGAGATCACATCAACAGACACATCTTCCCCGGGGGAGTGCAAAACTCCAGTCCAGGAATTGGTAATGCATGCCACAGTGCTGTAGGCTGTGCATGTAGCTCTTTATGACGTGGAGGATTAATGGCATTATTATTTATATTCACTGTAAGAGTAACTGTACATCAATATAATAGTGGATAAGTAGCCATTGGCTTCTTCATCTTAAACATTAAGGATGTTGTTTACCATCTCTCATTTTCACAGTGTGTTGTTCTGTAAAACAAATACTGTAGGCAAAAAAAGACATCTTGAAATATATACATGTATTTTCAAAGCACAGCAGGGAGAAGGAAGGTCACCGAACAATGTAATTGATGGCAGTAGCAAAATGTTTTCTAAGCTGCAGCATTGCTAGACTGTTGATCACAAATGCCAAATCAGATCAAAGTATAGAAATGCAAGGTAACACCCTCTATTGTTCATATTGATTTGATCAAAAGAAATAGAATGCAAATTACGAAGGCTTTGATGAATGGATAGGCAGCCAAAAGAAGTACAATAAAGTGCTGGATTTCTCCTTCCTAGCAGAAGCATACACTGCATTACCCAGCTAATCAAAATGTGCAGTGCATATTTCAGCAGATTGAAATCAATTGTAACATGAGATAGCCTTTTATTTTATTCATCTTGACTCTACTGAATGATTACCTTCTGCTGTTCAGCAACTTTCAGAATAATGCACAACTCAGTGGACTTACTTAATGCTTGTGTGTTGAATCTTTACTTTATTTAATGTATTTACCAGACACTGGTGGTGCAGAAGACTGCAGCCTCATATGCTACCTTGAAGGATATGTGGGTCACAGCTTCACCAGACAAAACTTTGATTTCTGTGCCTTATATAAAGTCTGCACAGTGCTGGCATCTCATTCTTTTTCCTTACAGTAGAGAACAATGGTTTTACCATTTTTGCACTTCTGCCAGCCAATTAGTGGAATACCACTGAGCGTGTAGTTTCACAGAAGGCCAACAGGCTTCCCACATTGTAAAACAAGAATAAATTCTGTAAAAATTATGGCCAAATTACTGGCAGCTGAGGTGCACAGTGAAATGTAGTCAATTAATGAGATCACTGTAAATCATGGTTACAGCTTGCTGTGTAAATAGTCTATAACAAACATAAATAACAATACAAGTGACTTGTTTTAGCAGTGGTATAAACTGTTGTTGATGGTCCATGTACTGAAGCATGGAAATTTTACAGGTAAATATACATCAGAAAAGAATTGTTTAACCACTAAGGCAATGCTTTAAGTGACACACAAATGAATGACTAGGTTCAAAGTGGCAGGTTGACAGAACATAACCAACCAAAGAAGCTCAATGACAGAGAAAAAAGAAGCCAAAAGATATACAGCAATTAATGAACTGTGAGACATTTCTAAACAAAAATCTAAACAAATGTCTATCATGAGCCTCTTGAGTTGTACCCCCAGGTCTCATAGCTTCTTAAATTTACTAGCCTCTTTATCCCAATTACATCTTATAACCAAATAATTGCAATCTATTTTTTCTTTTCCACAGCGTACTTCCCAATTAAGCCAGCTGTCAAAATTTACAGCTTCAAATTAAAATTCTAATTTGGTCTAGTGAACGGAAAGAAATTTCCCTAGAAAAATATGTCCCTAGTTTTTTAAAGAATAGTAGGCACAAGACCCAAGGCTCTCTATGAAATCAGTGCTGCCCCTGGTGCCCACCTGCCTGGTGGACCAAGTGCTGGCTGCCAGGTGCTGCCCTGATGGACCCCAGGAAGGCCCTGGTGCCCCAGCTGCAGGGAAATCCTGACCCATGAGTCACCCTGGCAATTAGAGACAAGAAAAAATTCTTTGGCAAGAAGGTAGATAAACATCATGGCAGGGTTCCTCTGCAGAGCCTGTATAAATTCCATGTTCAGAGATGTTTCAGAGCTCAAATGGACAAACCTCTGAGCAATGGAAAAGCCCCTTTTTCAGCCTAGAAGCTGACCTTGATTTGAGTGAGGTGTTGGAAGAGACAGCTTCTAACTACACTGAGAACTGGATAAAAATATCATGTGTGTAAATTAAAGAGAAAAACTCAAGATAGCCACAATTTCTAGCATCTGGTTTTAAAAGGAACAGTCAAGTCTGCTTATAATGCCCTAAGATATATACTCAGGAATCAGCCACAGTTCTATCTTCAGCGGAATTGTAGTGCTTTAAGCATTGCAGTGTAGGAGTTGGCTCAGTATTTGAGTATAATTACTTAGACAACTACATCAGGTTTGTAAGTTACAAACGCAGAACAGGAAATTTTAAAATTATCCTTTTCTATACCTAAGTATTTTTGCAAATCTGAAACTTAATGACCACTTTCATTCAAAAATAAACTGTAATTATTTACATTAAAACTGAAAAAAGGTCTCCAGAAGGAAAATTTGCTCTGCTTGAAATTGTAGGTGATTCTTTGTGTCTTGAATATAAGATATATGAAATAAATTCCTAAGTACTGAGAAAAAGAGGACATAAAAAGCCTTAGTTGATAGCAAGCATCATGCCCTGCTATCACAGATACCACATTTTATAATCTCCAGTTTAGAAACAGCTAAATTTTTTCATCCTAGTACTCTCAGAAAACAGATCCAAAACCTGAGTGCTCCACTGGTCAGCAACATTAATCTAATTTTCAGCCTGGATTTATTAATATCTAGTTCAGATAAATCTGCTTTTGCGCCAAAATGTTTTTTTAGTTTAAAGGACATTTCTTCATTCTTCAGATATTTGTAAACAAAGCCATTATGTCTCATCTTTGCTTGGCTAATCAAGCTAATCTCTTCTATTAAAAGGTAGGGTCTCTTAAGCATCTTTGCAGTCCTTCTCCTGCTCTGTTCCAGTCCCAGTTTAGCTTTCTGGAATATGTCTGACCAGGATTTTGTACAGGAGGGGTCTTACATAGCAGCAGCGCTACCACTTCCCTTTTTTTTCTAGTTTTTTGATTCAATTCATAATCAAATTTTGCATTTTTAGAAGTGAGTGCCCTGGTCAGCTCTAACTCGGCCTGCCAATCAAGTAGAACACCTGAACACAACCCATATGTGGGTGATGCTCACTGAGGTTAGAACAAAACATTCTACTATGGATCATCAAGGGCCAGACCTGGCATTTTATTCTTTTTAGTTCAATTCCTTTTTTATTACTTCACTTTTAAAATTTATTTGGGTTTGGGTTATTTTTTTGTTTGTTCATTTAGTTTTTTAATTTATTTTATGAAGTCTGCAATCTTCTGCTTTGATAATAGCTTCCAATTTTTGTGTAAGTATTTAATCAGCACAATATTTTGTCTCAAAAGCAAATACTTAATATGAAAGAGCTGAAAGACACTCACCTTGGAGATGCTTCCAGCTGTCCTGTTTCAAAGCTTTACTGATGCCAGAAAGACTAGTTAAATCCTCCAAGTTCTATTAGTGATCTGAATGGATAATCAGTTTTACTAAATTATCTATGGGTTAGTTTGACATGACAACCTAACATTGATAATCTATACGTAAGTGGCTTCAGTGGAGGTTTAGTTTGGATATAAGGAAAAAATTCTTCACCAAAAGGTTTGTCAAGCATTGGAACAGGTTGCCCAGGGAAGTGGTTGAGTCACCATCCCTGGAGGTGTTTAAAAGACGTGTAGATGTGGCACCTGGGGACGTGGTTTAGCAGTGACTTGGCAGTACTGGGTTTAAAGGTTGGACTACAATCTAAAAGACATTTTTCAGCCTAAATGATTCTATGATCTCTTTCTACCATTGCCATCAATACTCCAACTATATTTTTCTTTTCCTTTTCTTTCGTGCTGTTCATTTTCATACCCTTAAGAAAATGCAATTTGGTTTAGAGTTCAGATTTTATCTCCTTTCTTTCTGTTCCAAAGAAAAGGTCTTGCTGATTTGGTCTTTCCAAACATATATTCCAAACTTATATTCCAAACTTATATTCCAAAAATTGTTTTTCCTCCTTAAATACGCAGTATTGATTGACTGACTTCAGTGGGCTCAGGAGCTGTAATTGTAATTGAAAATTGTAATTTAAATTCTTACAATATTGTTATGCCAATTAAGAATAAAACATATTTGTGCTCTTATATTTTTCTGGAGGATGAATTCTCTTATGACCTGAAGTATATATTTTTCTTTTCACACTAAATTCTACAAAATTCAACAAACATTATTGCATTTTAATTGAGAAAAATAGTAGTGTATTTTGAATGAGTACTACCCATTTATGAATCATGACTATAGGCACAAAACAACCATTTGTTTCTGTTAGGAAAATGAAAGGAGAAAAAGAATTATTCTTTCTCAAGAAAATGTAAAAATGTGCCCTCTGTATTAACAATATGTTTATCATTACATAGTTTGCCTAATATCAGAAAAAATCTAAGCACATCTATCATTATTACATGTAGAGGTTTACAGCTTGGGTCATCTGTCATCATATGTGGTTATTATACACCAAAGGTCAGATCTATATCAGGAAAATGGAAAATTCATTTTCTGTGCATCATATTTTTTAGCACTTGACTTGTTTCAATCCAAAGTGTTCAATGTGGACTTTTACAATGTAATTATTCATGTTAGAGAATTTACTTTTAAAAGTTTGCTGAAGGTAATATACAAAGGATAATGAACACCAAACTCTAGAGGATAGTTGATAAAAAAGGTGCTCTCTCCATGCTTACATGACATGAGGGTATTGCCCTGTAATGTTTAAAGGGAAGAGGAGGTATGTCAAAAAGGCTAGAAATAGACAATTGGCTGTAAAAATATGAAGGCAGCAAACAGTGGCTTCCAAGTACTTGAAAGCTAAGAAGAGTTCACTTCTGCTATATGACAAATTACATTTAAGTATAGAAATACCAGCAGACAAGTGATCGTGCTGCAAATCAAGATACCTGTGTACTTTGGCAGATTAGTCAGCTGTTTGTGCAGTTGCTTGCTGTCTATGGGACTCCAGAGGATTAATTACACTGTGGCAGCAGGCCTCTTTGTTACTTAGTTTTGTCTGTACAAGTAATTGAGTGAGCAGCAGTGAACAGTGGTGCTGCTGAGACCATAATAAAGACAGACAGAAAGAGACAGGCATGCCCTGTCAACACAGCCTCCAGACCACAGTGCCATCCCAGAAAGGGGAACTGGAGACCAAATCACACATTTTCCCTGAGTTTAAGGTTCAATTCTGTTGCTCCAAGATAAGTTGCTCTGGTTAATTGAAAGCAAATTATGTAATTAGAATAATAAAGAATTCTAGATGGTGCCAGAATCGTTATGGTTTTAATCCAAAGTAGAGAACATTAGGCCAGATCATCAGCTGATGTAGACTTGCACAGTGCAGTTACCTGGACAACTATATGAACTTCCACCAAAGGAGAACTGAAGGAGCTGATGACTCTGATTCAAGCCCAGAGTATTTTAAATTTTACTTAACTCTAAAATGAATAATCTTCGTGAGGATGTTGGTAAGCTTCTCTGCAGATTCAGGACAAATGATCCTTTTATTAAAAAGTATAAGCTTTTTTTAAAAAATAGAAACAATAACTCTTATAATCGTTAATTATAGTTGCAAATAGTTACAAATATTTATTTATATATTATGCAAATGTTTTGGTCCATAGGGTCCAATCTGGGGCTGTGATACAGGTCAGGTACATAGGATGGACTGACTTTTCTAGTGAATGTAAGCATATTCATACTATAGACTTACATCCCTTCTGAGGTTGCTTCATCCCCATGCTCTTGGGATTCTTTCTGTTCTCCCTGCCAAAAAAATGTAGCTGACTGTTCCTAAATAGCTTCTATACATACTTCATCCAGATACAATATATGTTTTCTGTCCCTGCAAAATCATTTAAAAGACTATTATTAGTATAGCTAAAGTAAAACAGTTTGTTTATAAGTAATAATGAACCTTCTGTAGCTATCTCAGTTTGCTTTTGCTTAGTTGAGGTATAACTTTGGGCTGGAAGACCACATACTCTTGATAGTCTCAGTTTTGATAGAGAAGTATCACAAAAGACCACAGAAGAAGTTTTGAAAGGTACTGAAAATCTTGCAGACCATGAAAATAACTGGAAGATAGCTGCTTTCTGGGGGACTAAGGAGGACAGGCATGAAGCAGACAGTGGAAAACTGCTGGATGCTTGATGAAATAGCAGTAAATCAAGGAAGGAGACAGGTTACAGCATCTGTGGCACCAGATGGAAGAACGACTCGACAAGTATTAGACAGTACTTTATTTGAAAGGAAATATCAAACAAAGAACAGAACCAGAATTTCTGTTCTTGACTCTTTAGAGGCCGATAATACCTATTGCAGAAGACATCAATATATTTTCCTACCTACATTTTTAGGCAATTCTAAAGTCACTCCATACCACAAAAACCGCACTTGGGCATGCCAGAAGGCAGAACAAGCATTTTGTTATTCTCCAATACGTTTAGTGCTTTTTTTTTTTTCATTCTGAGTTTCTTAAGATTTTTTTTTTGTTATTTTGTGGATTTTTTCATCTTTACACTAGTGTTTTATCTCTGCTGTAGTCATAGGCACTAGAGGAAGTAGACGAAGAATTTTCACATGATGTCTGGCAGCAAAGAAATGAAAAGCATCACACTGCAACAAGTTTAATCTATTTTATAGGCTGGGTATAAAGAGGTATTATAACAGGAAAGAGATGGTATCTAATGTACTGTGAAAAGTGATGTCAGGAGGAACAGTTAAAAACTATTCAGATCCCTTTTCTCTACACCAAAAGGAACTTTTACTCTTTTAAAGGCACATGTTTTTTCAGCTACTCCTTTGAATGCCTCTGCAAGACTGAAAAGTAAGTGTAAAGAAACCTTGATTGTGATGAAAATTGTTTTTACCTGAAAACCTTTCTCAGAATTAGCAGAATATGATGAGTCTGTGAGCTACACATTTATAAAGAGACTTGTATGGAATTCTAGTGATCTAATAGCAATAACCAACTTACCATTTCACTTGGAAAGGATAAATTTTTATTTCCTCTCCCACTTTTTACATCTCCTAAAATGTAAATTCTGAAAATTGCTTCAGTAACTTCACAAGCTGTACCTACTTTAGTATTGATTCTTCTAGAAATATTTTAGGTGTCTAATTCTCTCGTTTGAAAAAAATTATAGTGCCAGCTGCAATTTTCATAAACTGGAATCAACAAATATTCCTAGTACCCTGCTTTAGTTTTTTCTTATAGCAGCTGTTCTCAAAGCTGCAGCAAAATGAATCATCAAGGCAGCAAAGCTACACAGGGGCTGATGAGAACTACTACAACAAAGACATTGAAATTAAGTAAGTAGGTAGTGAATTTCAGCTAGTTTTGTAAGTCTTGGCTTATAACATATGGCATCAAGCATAGGGGCTCATGGCAGGGAAGCATGATAATAATTAGATTACTATAAAAAGTAACTGGGTTCAGTAAGATGAAAAACACAAGGATTTCTGGCAGAAGATCTGAAGGGAGGCGTTTAATGTTGTTATCCCCTCTTCTCTCCTTTAGAAGTGCAAGGCTTTGATCAGTTTTTTATAGGTGTGAGGTTAAAGAATTTGCATATTATGAGATTTCACAACATTGTATATTCTTTTTTTCTAAGTCTGCAACTACATACATATGATATCTTCTAGTTTTATTCTCTTCAATATGTATTACACAAACACACAGATACACACACAAGAACACATATTTCATAATATGTTCTCTGTGATCATTAATAAAGATGAGCATGTGGTTTTTCCCACAAACCTTTGGGAAGTGGCTGATGGGAGCAATCTCCTGAGTCTGGAAGGTTGGCCTATTCTTGATCCTGAAGAATCTGTACTATACCACTCCATGAATAAATATTTCAATAATCTATAAAGTAAGGTTAACAGAAGTTCACTCCAGAGTACCTTTTAGCAGAGCACAGAGTCCTGAAGTGATTTGAAATTATTTCTCTCATACCAAGAATAAGTACTTCACTATCTCTTGTATGATATCAAACAGAAGGTATTTGCTTCTTTACACATACAGCATTTTATTTTTCATGTGGCTTAACCCTACCTAATCTGTTCAGTCTAAAATAATTCTTAATCTACATTGGGGTGTTTTTATGTTTTAAGGAAAACCAAATCTTTCTTAAGGAACTCAGTGAAGAAATTAAATTACCTAGCTTGTGCTAGGGATATCACAAATGTGCTATCTGTCGTGTTGTGAGATATGGAAGTGGATAATTTCATGTATGTAATGTAGAAAAACTCCAGCGTATATGACTTCTATTTACCTCAGCTGTTTTACCAAATGCATCCATTTAGCATTAAAATAGGTAAATAAAATCTCTTAAGTTAGTACTGTGAAACAGGGTAACAATGAATCACACTCATCCATGATTTTCTGTATGACATTTTATATGTCTGGGAATGTTCCTACACTGGCTAAAGTCATACAATGCACTGTACTTCATCTTTATTATTGGAAAATAATCTGAAAACACTGAGTGCTGTAACCCCTGGGAGCAGGAGAATATCAATAGCCAGAGAAGAACAATCTGCATGCTTGCAATACAAAGAAGGATATATTGATTGCAGGGAGTTCACCCAAATTAATTGTGCCAGCCAATAAGAAGACACCATCAATCATTTGTTGAGATTGAAAAACATTGGTGTTATGAAAAACAGACTTCTCCAACAGTAGAGTAAAATAAAATGCTCACATGTGGAAGAAAATGGTAGGCAAACATAAGTAACTGTGAAGTATGGCAGCTATATAATTGTTTAAAACAATTTTGTTTTATTAAAACATGATTAAATAGGAGGCAGAAAGGAAATTAATTAATAAACTAGGAATCTAGTAGTAAGTAAAAAAAAGTGCATATATTAGAAGTTTATGTATAATACAAGGAAAGATGAAAAAAACTGAACCAGAATATCTAATTGATAATTGTTTTGACATCTCTTGAAATGAAAAGAAGGTTTGATGATGACTGAAAGCAGTGAAGAGCAAAAGCTGAAAAAAGCAAGAATGATTTCCTATGAAGAAGACAGCTATTTTTACAAGACTCTACCATAAATACAGCCAAAAGAGGCACTAGAGGCACTTTCTGCTTTGGAGCAAATGGTGGAAGATAGAGATCAGTTATAAGAAAATGATCCAGGGGTTACAAGCTGAGTTCCATGTTTCCATGAAACAAGAACTGGAGGAAAACTGACAAGGTAAGTTGGCTCTGGAAATTCTATGCAATGAAACGTGAATAGAATAAAAAGAGATGTCATACACAGTCATCCTAGTCACTGTCAGCTTTGGTTAGTACTAGTACACATTGATTTACCAATCCCACCTTTGTTGGAAGAAGTGTCTCTGCCTACCAAAAACCAGCAAATTGTATAAAAACAATTTGATCTGTAATACAAAAATATTGTTTCAACTGTCCAGCTCAAAAGCTGTTGCAAAAGAGATATTAAATCTAAGATTAATTTATTCATGCTCTATTGCTCTTGAAAACAAAACCAAAACCACCTGCAGTAGGAGGCCATCAACAGAAAATTAAGTTTCTCAAAAGTTATTCCTTTTAAAATGTTATCCCTAAGCATGGGAAATTTCCAATTTCCATAATTAAATTTTCATTTGATGCCATTATGGATAGTTCTGCAAATGAAAATTTAATCCAGTTTAACATTCTATGACATAAAGCATTCATCTAAAACAAGACAAAAACACTCTAGTATCATATGTTAAATTGCAACCAATGCCAAAGGCAGAAAGAGACAAAATATAAATGTAGTACTTTTAAAAATAATTCTTTTAATCATATAAATTTTATGCAATCAGCAGAAAAACTACTTTAACTAAGCATTCTTTGTCTTAGAATTTGATCTGAATTATCTTGATGAGAAATTCAATTATATGTTGAAACATCTGTTTCAGAAAAATCAGAAGGATTTGCACTTCTTGAAATACATCTGGAAAACAAAAATACATACAATTTTCCATCAGCAAATGAAATGCCTTAGAAGACAGCATGGAATACTAACTGAAACTTATAGAAATTAAACAATTTTTCATTTTGCAAAATACATTTGTATTCTAGTCATTTAGACCAGTTTAGATGTAACTGCAAATCAGTGAAATAAAAATATAACATTAACAGCAATGGGTAACTACAATAAATTCCAAAATACTCTAACGTTTGCCTTAATAAAACCATTAATAATGACAGCAAACAAATGTGTAGTACTCCAGAACATAAAAAATGGATTACATGATCTTACACTTTGTGACATGTATGCCTTGACAAATCTTTCTATTCTATAATACAACAGGACTAATCCAATATTGTTTTTTCCCACCTAGGTATATATTCCTATATGTTTCTGCAGGCATCCTTTTTGTGGAAGATATAGATGAGAAAAATGCAATATGCCTGTGAACAACTATGGATAAAATCATTCCTTATTAGGAAAAATAAGCTGGAACAGAAGTGAAAGCAGACATCAAATTTACAGACATCAAAACTGACAAAAGTATGAGGACACAAGAGAGGACCTGAATGTACAGAATGATTGACCAAGGGGGTAGATCCATAGAATAATTGAATCTTTAAATTGGAAAACACCTTTAATATCATCAAGACAAAGAGTTTACCCAGCACTGCCAAGTCCACCACCAAACCACATCCCTAAGCAACACATCTACTTGTCCATTAAATACCTCCAGGTATGCTGACATAACCAGTCCCCTGGGCAGCCTATCCAGACCCCTCTGCAGAGCCTTCCTACCCTCTAGCAGACGAACACTGCTGCTCAAATTGGTGTCATGTGTGAACTGACTGAGGGTGCACTCAATACCCTCATCCAGATCATTGATAAAGATATTAAACAATACAGAGCCCTGGGGGACACAACTTGTAAAAGGCTTCCAGCTAAAGAGATATTTTGAAAATATTTGACTGTGACTAAGTAAATACGTTCAAGGAGGAAAAAAAAGAGGAAAAAGCTAAAATAACCTCAGATTCTAAATACCAGTACGGATAAAATCAGAAAAAATTTTATAATTATTTTTTATATTTTAACAACTCAAGATATTTCCAGCAAATATTACTGTGAAACTACTGTAAATAGCCTGTCTACTTACAGTTGCAGTAGTATTCCTAGAGTGAGCCTTCCCAAATTCTTTTCTCGGATCAGGTTCAAGTCACACCACATCCGTAACATATTATCATTGGGAAATAAGATCCCACCTTAGAAATCAGTCCAAAAAAACCTTTGAAGGTCAGGAAAATCTTGTTCTGTTTGATTTGTTTTTCAACCCAAATGGGGTAACTGCTCTTGAAATTAAACCATAGCAAATCCAAAATTATCAAAGTGTTGATGGAAGTACACTGATTAGTTCCCAGTCCAGAAGACTGGAAAGCTTAATGGTCTACATTAGGGAAAAAAAGTCTTTCTCTAAGCTTCACTCTAACTCACAGTCACACACGACCACACATGCAACAGTCATGGCTTTTTCCTGAACAGAGCACATTAACAGGGTATTGTCATAAGTGTATAATGATCTTTCATTAAATGAGAATAAGAATAATTTCATGGAAAGAATCATATTCAAGGGAGAAGCTAGTGTGTCAGTGATTAATTTTTCTTCAGAAATGAGCATTTTTTGTCATTTATTATGATGGACAATAGATATGGATCATACAAAAAATGCAAAAATATGTTCTGACTGCCTATTAAAAAGTGAGTAAAATGTTTATGCTTGGCAAGATGAACAACTGTCTACTGTTAGTTAAAGCACTGAGAATCAACATGCCTTTCTTCCTCCTTCAGCAATGATAAGCCTGCATGTTTCCTAATACAAAATTAGCTTTCCTTCTTCATATGAAAAATGCATAGCATTTAATTAAATATATTTGAGTCTGCTAATCATTTTTATACAGTGGCTCACACTAATAATTCATAAGGACCTGCTTTAACCTCTAGATACTTTAACCTTTTAGGGACTTAGATACTCCTGTGTGCAGTTCTGGGCTCCCACATCAAGAGAAACTTTGAGGTTCTGGAGCATGTCCAGAGAAGGGCAATGGAGCTGTTGAAGTGTCTAGAGATAGTAGGAGTAGTGGCTGAGGGAGCTGGGGGTGTTTAGCCTGGAGAAGAGGAGGCTAGGGGGGACCTTATTGCTCTCTACAACTGCCTGAACAGAGACTGTAGCAAAGTGGGAGTTAGAGTCTTCTCCCAGGCAAGTATCACAGAATCATGGAATCAGAATATTCTGAGTTGGAAGGCCCCCACAAAGATCATCATAGTGACAGGAAAAGAGGAAATGGCCTTAAGCCATAGCAGGTGAGGTTCCAGTTTGATATCAGGAAGAATTGTTGTTAAGCATTGAAAGCGCTGCCCAGGGAAGTGGTAGAGTTACCATCTGAAATGTTCAAGAAAGCCCTGGACACAGCATTTAGTGCTATGACTTAGTTAACAGGATGGTGTTCAGTCAAAGGTTGGACTTGATGTTCCTGAAGGTCTATTCCAACCTCTGTGATTCTACGATTTTATACATGTAAATCTTTTCAGATTTAGAAAAGAAAGGAAAGAAACAGAATTTACACTACCTTCATGACAGAAAATTTTGTTTCTTCTAATTCTGCTAAGAAGGACAATCCTGTATGTATAACCTTTACTTAGGTATCATAGAAACACAAAATGGTTTCAAGGGACCTTGAAACTGGAGATTGTCTAGTCCAACTGCCCTGCTCAAAGCTGGATCAGCTAGAAGAGGCTACTTGGAGGCTACTAGTTGGGTTTTAAATGTCTGCAGGGATGGAGACTCCACAGCCTCCCAGGGAAACTTGTTCCAGTTCAATCACCCTCACAGGAAAAAAAAAATGGAAAAAGGTATCATATTCAGACAGAACTTTTTGTGTTTCAATTTGTGCTCTGTTTTTCTAGTCTCTAATTGACTAGACACCACTGGCAAGAGTCTATTAGTGAAAATAACAATAATTTTCTCAGTTGGAAGAGAGAGATACAAAGTACACTTCTTTGACAGAATTAGAATGATAGAGGTAACCTTTATAGGGAGTGAGAATAACTGAGTACACTGAGTATAGGGAGTGAGAACACTGATAGATGGAATTAGCCAAAGAACAGCACTGAGCTTACCTAGTCTGCTTCACAGTCTATAAAACAGATTCTTCTTTGTCGAGTCCTTGCCAGGACACAGTTGTAGCCTTGTGTCAAACTGTGGACACCATACTTCAAGTCCCTATCAGTTGAAAAAAAGCATGAGGAAAAAAAGAACAATGAGAGGTCTGTTGGCAGCCCCTCTCAGGAACAATTTAATGATCTCAGTTACTTAGCCTGAGGTAGAGAAGGCTACAAGCAAAAGAGACAACTACAAGATGATATTCATGATATATCCAATGCATAAACACATATTTTTTTCCAAAATATATTTTTTCTTCAGGCTTGTGGCAGACAGAACTAGGAATAACACTCTTGCATTGCAGCAAGGAAGATTCAGATTAGATGTTAGACAAAATGTATCTTTTGCAAAGGTAATGGTGCACTGTATTCGATTGCTCTGTAAAGCATCAATCTCCAGAACTGGAAACGCGGAAATATATATTAGGAATGACATAAATATGGATCCCTGGGGATCACAGTCTAAATGATCTCTCAAAATTCACGTAGTATTATGAGCCCATAATATTAAAATTGAATAAACATGCACTTATTAATTATACATGCATTTAAATAAAGCTAGTTTGTACTGATTTAAAAATAAATTAAGAAACATCAATTTATCTCTTGGCAAAAATGAAATGAAACACTGTTAACCAGGGGAAGGTCTAAAATTATTATGGATCCTTGAGAGTAAAACCTAAATCTGGATAAAATTCAGAAAATATAACTTATGTAATGTTTTTCTTAAGACCTGAACTAGAAATAAATTACTCCCCAAGGAACATAATAATAACTGGAATCAGTTCTTTGTTGCAGAATTAAAGCAACACTGCTGTGTTGTTGATGGTGACCAAGTATTTTAAGTTACCTTAATCTATTTCTGCCTAGATTTATGATTTATGACATCTGAGGACTGACCTTTAAATTTCCACCCTAACAAGCAGGTTTATTTGCAATCCTTGGTAATAAAAAATAAAGGCCTCCAGGCCAGTAAGTATTAACTTCTTTAAGCATACCACATTGTCTCACATACAGCCTACTAGAATTTGTGACAAGAAACACTATTTGAGGTCTAACTAGTTTCTAGTCTTCTAAAACAAATCTAAATTACACAGTCTAATGTACCTTATTTTGTAGCTTAACAGTTATTTTTAAAGGCAGCAGAAGACTACCCTTCTGAATCAAACTGGCTTCTGAAATGTAATGCAGCAAAGAAAAACAGAATTATTTTTCTCCAATGTGACTATGAAATAAGCATATCTATTAATCTCAGTTTGTCAAACACCACACATATCAATTGCCTTTCTACTAACAAACTACAAATGTCAAAATTTCTCTTATTATCTCTTTAGAAATACGACATTAAAGTAATGGAAGCATTTATTTAGATTATCATTTTATTATAGAGAGGCTGGACTTCTACAAGACGGGTATTATAAACTTTGAGTCTGGAATATGGGGACTTGAAATCCATGTGTCTGAAAATACATATGTCCACATACACATGGACTTCAACCAGAAGAAAAGATGACACTTTATTTTCTCTTTAGAGACACCAAATTGTGTTTATGTCACATCTGAATTTCAAGATGGTCATTTGATTAGATGCATTTCTCTAAACTGTAAAAGTCTATACTGTTTTATGTCAGTTACTGGGGTACAGACACCTCCTAGAGAAATCTAACTTTTGTCATTATGTTGCTCTCAAATCCTCACTTCTGCTTTTAACTTAAAAAGGAAAGAACTTGGGCCACTGAGGTATAGTTCGAAGCAATGTGTTGGGGAAGATGAAACAGGAAATCCTTATAAATATGATTGCCTGACAAAAGATTTTGGGAATATGAAAACTACAGGCAACATCGAAATGAAAGCCACTTTTGAAATACCAAGTCTTAGTTACTGAACAACTGGAAAACAATGGTATGGCCGACTGAAGGTAATCCCCTCGTGATGGAACAATACCCTCTGCTTGCAAGCAGGTCCAAGGGTCAGAGCAGACCCTACTAGCTCAGCAGAAGGGGTCCAAAGAGTAGTTTTTAGAAGTTAAGATGTAACACTCTATGGTAATATAAGAACTCTTATAGGCTGTATGTAAATGCTATAGGATTTGTATCTTGTATTAGATTGGTTAGTGACAATTAGAATATTCAGTACAGAAGATGACTTACTGTATTGTAACCAGGACTTCACACACTTCCACTTCCACTCCTGCTCTTACTTCCACTCTTGCTCTTACACTCTCTCTCTCTCTCTCTCTCACCCGTTTACTCTCTTGCTCTCTTGGGCCTGCTCAGAGCTGAGTCTGGCAGCTCTGAGCAGTGCCCCTATACCCACGCCTTTTACAATAAACCCCATGTGTCCCAAGATCAGACTATAGAGATCTCTCGTCACCGTCCGTCCGAACCCGTCAGTAACCTACAGCAATGGACAATGAGAATTCATACAAACAGATGAAACCTTCAAGAGCACCACAGGGGAGAACTTACCTGCCATTATGATGATTCATAGCCTTTCAAAATGCAGATTCAGAATACCAAAACTAAAGACACCATTTTAGCTAGAACAGGAGGGTTTGAGCTAGTAGCTGCATCAGACTCCCACCTGTGTCAATAAAACACAAAAAGGACCCTAAAGCCCCTACTGGTACATGATTTTATAGGCAGTGGGCTACTTCCCCTTCTTTAGCAACACTGATGGGTAGGTAGCCAGTGGGTAATGGAGAATTGACAGGTGCAGATAAGACCCCTCATTTCTCTCTGTGCATACCCACATTAGGAGGAGGTTGAATTACACCTCTAAATCTAGATTCACCACTTCAGTCCAGAAAAAGCCAAAGCTGCATCACTTGCTAGGTTCACAGTAAATTATACTGACAGTCTTACAATCAGTTTGGCATCAATATCAACTGCCTTTCTGAAATTCATCAATTTCATTTTAAAAAAAAGTACATGTAAGAAATACAAAAGATGCAAGATAGTAAATCCACTGAGGCATATTAAATAAAATACATATGAGTGCTAGTATTACAGACAACAAACCAAAACCACTTGACACAACTGTTCAAGTGCTTGAAATTTTAACAATGGATTTACTGGTATAGTTTAATATTAATTACTAATATATTGATAATTCCAATTCAGCATATTCTGTGATTCTGCAATTTGGTATTATACTAACATAGTTTAACACAGATAAAACAGCACAGTTTTCATTAGTTTCATAAAGGGCTAATGCATTTTGGCAAAGTGAAATAAAAATTATAATTATAATAGGAAAAAAAGAAAACGAAGGAACAAGGGATAATTTTCCCAAGATGATGACTTACCTGTAGAACTTTGTGCAAAAAGCAACAGTTTGAACAGACTTTCACCATTTTGGTCTCAATATAGCAGTGAATTTTTAGAAAACTCATTAAATGAGGTTATCTTCAGAAGATGAATGTGCATATACCCTCATGCATTTAACATGCCAGATTAAGACAATTTGCAAGAATGTGTGCTGAAAAATGAGTTAGCATTCATTTTAATTGAATCAATGGGTTATGGAAATGGAAGAAAAGATAACCAGCACTTTCCACATTTGACCAAAGACTGACTACAGTAGGAAAAACCCTTTTCAGATATTTGGGTCTTTAAGATACTAAATAATAGAAATAGATGACTTTGACTTGTAAAAATTTGCATTCTAGATGTGACAGTGACATACAAACACAGACCTAAAAGGAACTGGCAAGATGAAATTACTTTACTTTCAGACAAACATGTCATACATGTTTATTCCAGCAGGACCTTTGAAAAAGAAGTTGCTGGTCTCACCACTCAAAAAGTGCACTGCTGAAAAGCTAAAAAAAAATTAGAGTTAAAGAATAAAATAGAGGTTAATCCAATGACTAATTAAAATGGCAGAAGCATACATCTGACTCATTGGTTAGTCACAGTACTCTAAGCAGTAAAAATAGTGTCTCATTAGTCTTTTAAACATTTATTCCTTATTCTACTTGAAATTTATAGTTACTCTCTTTCCTAGTGTACAGCAGGCACTTATTACACTGGGAAAACTTGGAGAATAAAAAGTTTATAAAATGTCTGTCAATCTCTCCCACATGTTAGGAATGAATCATTATAATGGACCATGAGCAGCAGGGTGACTCTGAATGGAAGCCTGTAATTAACTTTGCTTCATGTTTTATTGATAGCACTTCCTGTTTTCTGAGATCTGATCATGCATCTTGAGCAATGTGCAAACCTATAGATCATGCTGTGCTAGATACCCTGGAACTGGGCAATATATGCAGAACTAAATAGATTAGATGGAAAATGTACCACATCCCTTGTGATCTCTACACACATTTCAATTCTCCCTTTTCTGCCACCTGTTTCATGTTGTTTCTGTCTCCAAGCACACTCGGCATTTAATATGCAACATGGAAGTCAAAGTTCTTTTTTACTGTCCTGGGCCAATATTTACTAATATTAGTCATGGGCATGCTGAGATGGAATAAGAAAAAAATGCTTATTCTCACTTACAAGAAAACAAATCTGTATTTTGAAATGCTATAGACTTGACACTTCAGAGCAAATCTGCAGTTGCAGACAATTTGCAGTTACAAACTTGAGGAGAGATGAATAGGTGTGGATGAGCCTTCTGTTATTCTGGAAGCAAGTCCCCCACAAATTGAGAAAAATATGTTGCATTTTTTTTTTAATATGGGTAATTTGGCAAAGCTAAAAACAAATTTACAAAATCCTAAAAGACCCTGGATTATTTAGAAGCAGATGGTGTGAAAGGCATTTGAAACCCCTTGTGTAAGCTGTGTTCTGCTTCATATACACAATATGAGCAGAAGCTCACAAACTAGGATCTTCCTCCAGACGGTTTTGACCCCAGCCTTCACATCTGGTATCACATTCCTGATCCTATGGTACTCTCCTATGATACATCCACTTCATGTTTCTAAACTTCAATAGCTTTCTTAACTGTAAAGCCTCAGTTAGAGGAGGTCCCTCTAGTGTGATAAACAAAGCAAATATTAATGGGGGAAAAAAATCACAGTACAAGAGCATAATTAAGGACTGCATTATAGATATGAAAGAAAGAATTTACAAATGCAGAGGTACAAGTATTTCTGAATTTCCTAACTACTGAGTGGCCAATTGAGCATACAACGCTATTCCTACAACACTATTTTATGCCTGTGCTCTTATTCAAATTGAGCCTTGGCTAATCATGAAAGAACAGGAAGCAAATTGACAGACAACACTGTGTCGCAGTCAAATCTAAAATTCTGAATATATGGAAGATCCTCTTAATTAAAACCAAACTGATAAAAGAATTGATGGATAATGGGAAGCCTTCTGTCAGAAACACTGGTTATATTTTGGTTTCACTGACAAACCTGTGTGGACTGAAACACAATTCTGTCTATTGGCAGCCACAGGCAATCATAAAAGTATGACTCATGTTTTAAAACTCATATACTGGTTTAAAAATCACAAAGTTTACAGAAAATTTTACATTTACCTATCTTCTTTTAGTTCTTCAGTTTTAATAGTTCATTTAATTAGCATTTTCAAGCATTCTTCTCTCAATATGACAGGCAGATTCTCATGCAACCTCTTGATTCTGTGAGTGAAGGGTTTGTGACAATGCACTAAAAAATATGAGCCTTGAAATGAAATCCCAAGATGGAAAGCATTGCTGCAGTCTTATACTGGTTTGAAATCGTTTTTCTTGATTTAGTACAATCATTAGGGAATTTTTGCTCTACTCTTTTCAATAAACAGTTCCCTAGTTTGACAATCTATGCTGTTTACGGTGACTTTTAATAGCTATCTATCAATAGCTCATCTTTTCAGACAATTTAAAAGTCACACAGCCATAAATGTCATTCAACTTGTATTACAATCATCTACTGTGAGTTATAAAGCACTGAATATTTCCTATGAGACAAAACAACTTACACAGTGAAGGCCTAATCTATTTTGAATAAATTACCACCTTCATGCTGTGAGTTATTAAGTTATAGTAAGACTTAGTAAAAGACCCCAGGATTAATTCCAGATTTGCAAAACAAGAGAATCTGCCAAAAAATTCTGCCTGTATCATAACTTTGACCCATATCGTTAAAATTACTTTTTTAAAAACACCAAATTAATCAAAAACGAAACTTACCAAACCAACAAAAAAACAAAAATAGAAATAAACAACAACAACAACAACAAAAAACCTTAGTATATACACTTTTTTTTTTTTACAAATATTATTTTTATTTAAGGACAGTTACAGCTAATGAGTAAGCACCTTCCTCACCCAGGCAATGCTAAACTAGATGCTAGCACATATCTAACTCTTGTCGGCTTATGCAGACCTTATTCCAAAACCCCTGCAGAGGTTTGGCATAATGGTGATAAAATAAAAATTTTTCCTGTGAGGTTCTATTCTTGTTATCTTTCTCACATGAATGGAAAATGCTGGTTTTTTTAGCCAAATATGGAAAGAATAGAGATGTGGCTCACTGTGGTCTGTACATGGAACTCAGAATAATGCTAGTAGGTTATTTTTGACTAAAAATTCAGTGAGATACTTTTATAAAATTTTCTGCAAAAATAACAACAAAAAGGCTGCAAAAAATAACAACAATAAAAACCAAATTGGTTTCCATGACTGAAAAGCATAGAACAAAATGATCTCCCATTTGGCCAATGAGATTTTTTTTTGGTTAAAGAAATATTTCAAATAAGTCCAACTCCTGAAGTGTTCAAAGAACAGCTATTGTTTTATATGTATTTGCATGTATATGTGTGTGTGTATATATATATACGTACACACACACAGATCTTTTGAGTTGTTTCATTTTAAAACCTGAGTCTATCACTGTAAGCAATTGTATTAATTTCTCATGTCCATCCCTTAAAATGCAAATAACATTTCAAAATATACTTCTTTCCACAACTTTTTTCAAACTTCTGATAACTTTTCAGGAATGTTTTAAAAGCAGTCAGTGTTGCAGCTTTTCTATCCCTTCTCCAACCTACAGCCTCTTTCTCTTCTATGTAGAAGAAATGAGGGAGATGCTATAAGACATTCCAATGCTTCTTAGTTGATGCATTTGCCAATTAGTGTACAAAACATCCTCTGAGAGCAATATTTAATTACTGCATATATTTTGATGATATCATGAGATCCCAGCCAAGCCTCAAATGTTTTCAAAATTACCATTCTTATTTTTCTTAATTATTAGCTGACTCCTTCTGAAAAGCAGGGTCTCTAAATTAAAGAAATGCAGTAGATAAAACATTATTTTTTGCTGCCATAGGCAAAAAGATTTTCCTCTATGAGTTTGTGTCAAATAAAAGGCACAGTAGGCCACTAATAGCCATGACCTATGGCAGCCTTGCTGTACTATGTAACTGAGATATTTCCTTTCCTAAATCTCCAAGCATGCCACTGAGAATCCTAGGTCAGCATCCATGGTAAACAAATCACCAATCACCCAACAGCTACTGCACCATCTCCTCCAGCATGAAAGACTTCTTCCCTAGATTGAACTTTTGGACCTTGGTTTTGACCCTGTCTGAACTTTCGTTGTGTTAACAAATTATTTTGATGGTAAAACTGTGAATCTACATATAGGCCTGGTGAGGGAAACACATCAATAAGTAATTGCTAAGTCAGGTTGCTTGACCCAAGCATGTAAGCTCTCTAAATTTATTTCCTTCTCCTCCTTCCATACTGTCACTGCAGCTTTAATTTCTCCTTCTCCTCCATGAATCCATTTATACTGATCGCATCAGTGCTCTTGGCAAATTATTTAATATTTCTAGTTTTCTTTGCATGAAATAGCTCTGCTGGAATTCCTGGTTATTTCTAATTTCATTATATTTCCATTGTTGTTTTCAAACAGCAGGTTACAGTTGATTAAAATAAATCTGAAAACAGATACATTTAGTATAGGAAGTGTTTGTAAATTGATAAATATTTTTCTTTAGCAATTTTTTGAAACCCTGTGTTATTAATGAAGTTGCACAAATAATTACCCTAAATCTCATCTTCAGGTAATTACAAAAATAAAATGAACATCTGTTATTACAAATGCATAATTCCAAGTCATAATGTGCAGGTTAGGGGTTAACACAAGCAAATTGGACATGGTACATAAACACAAGATAAATTATTGTATGGTAGTCTAATTAGGTTCCAACCACTGTGTTAATTATAATTTATATCAATTCAATAATTAAAGAAAACAAGCTCTTTCTTTGGTTTTCTATTCAAAATCTTCTGTGTACTAAATTATTCTGTGTCAGCTAGGGTGGCACTGGACCATAAATCTGGCAGCAGTAAAAATATTTTAAAAATCTAAGAGCAAGTTTAGTCTATATCTTAGATTTGAAAGAAATGTTTTGCTAATTAAATGGGGTCAAAAGTAAACAAGATTGAGTTAAACAGGGCATAGAAAATCCACTTGTTGTCTGTCCAAAGAATTAAATGAAATATTTATTACCTTAAAGATACTGACCCAAAGGTCTTTTCTAAGGGCAATCCTAGAAATAAAAAGCAGAAAATCCTATCATATGAATACATGGCTGAAAATAACTTTCAGAGAGATTTTTTTTTTATTCATTTCCTTTCATGAAAATACCATTTTTTCTGTATTTCCTTTATACAGAGAGACAGATTTTTAAGAACAGTTTAGATTCTGACATAAATATAGACATAATCTGAATGTGCTGATAGTGAATATGAAGATGTTTTACCAGGATATCACCTGAGTAGTCTTCTCTACCCTCCCAGTTAGAAGATTAATCCTAGTATGTAATATATCTCCATTATGTAATTAAGTCAATTATCCTTGCTTCCTGACGTCACAGATTTGATAAAAGTACAGGAATGCAACCTATACCTTTTATAGCTATAATTAAAAATGTGAGACAAAATGAAATCAACATCATGGACCTAACTGATATACTGTGTCCAATCACTTAAATATATAGAGCAGGCCCTTTCAAATACGTATTTTAGGGTATTTTCATCTCTATCTGCAATTCCTAACAAGATCTTGTCCATTCAATTTGTAGAGCTGGGTTTTTTTGTTTTTACCTTTCCTTCCCCAGTTTTCCATTAAATCATGACACCCCATACAACCTGGCCTTGAACATTTCCAGGGATGGGCCATTAGTAACAATCTACTATGCATCTACTATTGTATTTCAGTCCTATATCTGATTGAGAGATCCTCATGCATCTCAAATGTACAGGTTTCCTACATTCAGCCTACTGAATTAAGACCAAAGCATAACTGCCTTTCTTTTGCTGAATTATCTAATTCTTGCAAAATTTTGGACAGACTTGACCCTATGTTGAAGATCCAGTAGCCTAAAAAACTTCAGTATTTCTATTTGTAGATGTTGTATCCCCAGTTTCAGTCCCCAAGCAGATGCAAGCTGGCCTCCAGGAAATTAAGCATCTTTATCAAGAACTTTGCATCACAATTCAGGACTGCACCTCAACAAAAGCAGTTGAGAGAAGTGACATTCATATTCTTCATATAAGGACATATTTTTTCACTTTGCTCATCTGAGTGCAGTTGTAGTATAAGTTCTTTTCTGACAAGATAATATGTACTACTTTGTATCTCCACTATATTCTTACTATTTTCTTCTTGTCTGTTAGTACCAGCAACTGTGGACAAATGTCAGCCGTCTTCTACACGATCTTTTGAAAAACATTCACCACTTTGTCATGACATGAAGGTTATTGATATTGTCTAGTCTTATATCAAACCCTTTTCCAATCAAGAAATCTAGAATATAAAAAAACCATCTTCTCCTAAACACCTCATACTTCAGTTTTTACAAAAAGACTGTAAATGGGTGAATAAAAGTGTGTTGTCACTGTTAATAATGAAGCCATTAGAAAAATCAAACCAAGTGGAAAAAGGGAAACCTTGTTTCCAAGACTAAACAAAAGAATAGGTTTCCCAGACTGCGGTACAGGACTTGAGATGTCATTCTTGAGATGTCTCAGAACAACTAATATTAAAGGAAGTAATATTTCAGTTCCTATTATAGAAAATGAAATAGAAAACTGAATAATACAAGGAAAGATTATTCAGCACTTGTTATAACGTTTCTTTTCTGAATTGACCATTCTGTATTTCATTTCAATGCTTCGATATATAGTTATTTATATTTTATATTATTTATATCATCACTGCTTCCTTAAGAGGAAAGGCATAAGATTAAACCAGTGATAAGCCCTCAGTTAAACACAGAAATCCAGGGGAAATCAGGCTGGGGCTTTTTTCCCACATTATCACTGGTGATAGTGTCAATAAGGATCTAGTCTCATACCTCTTAATAGCATTTATATTCTAGATGCCAGCTGAAAAATGCCTTCTTAAGTTATTTGTTCCCTGTATAAGTACCTTCCATTCAGTTGGCCTTTGCTGGCCTCTAAAGTCTGGACCAGCTATGTAGGAACTTCAAGTACCTATTTAAGGGTCCCTAGCTTACTTAGACTTAGGTTTTTTTCTTAGAGCAATCCAAAATGTGACAGAGAGGAAAACCTGCTCCTGATCTTTTGATTACACTGGAAAATAGCAGGTTTTCTTCAATTTACTTGTGCAGAATTTCTGAGTTCTTTCCTCCTGTAGAGTCAATGACAGGAAAATACCCCAAATTAGATACCAGATATCCTCTGACTTCTTCTGTCCACTCCTTTCATCATAATAGCATAGATGTGCCAGTTACTGCTTAGTCCTCTTTTACTTACTAAACACAGAAGATACCAAAGCATGTCAGAAATTGTGCTCAGTCTGGATACTGAGCTGGCACTGAAATAGAAGAGGAAGTCTAAGTACTGAGGCTGGAAACCTGCCTTACTCCTGAATCAGAGCATAAGAGAGAGAGACGATGCTTTGCTGTAAGAACATACCAAAACAGAGGTAGAACCAAGCAGATTCTTTACAAATTGTGGGACAAGTCTATCATATGTATTATGGGGATTCTTCCTCAGCATGGGGATATTATTTGTTATTGGCAACCCCATTTTTTGTCCCAAAAGGAGTTTATCTGCCACTATAATCCATATCAATCACCGTAGTCACTAACACCAGTTTTTGGATTTAATGGTTGATTAGCCATTGGCTGCTATTTAAAATGGGTATGTGAAGTGCAGAACCAGTATGTAGCTGACACAGCCAACATTGCCTGTCACTCCTTTACAATTCAGCCTACCACATTATCTAAATGAGTCCTTAAATTGCAATTTTTTAAATTTATATTGATATATGTATTAAAATTAGATGTATATAAATAAAATTATATGTATTTAAAAATGGCAAGAACATAATCTACAATGATGATTCCAAATATAGTATCAAGTTTCAGAGAAACTTCAATAATAACTGTACACTGTGTGTCTCAGACAAAAGCCTGCACTGTTTATACTGCCATGAAGTTGTGTAAAGATCGAAAAAAATCCAGATCTTCTTACTATCTTTGGGCCAACAAACCTGCTGTAACATAAGGTACACTGATCACATTGTTCTGCAACAATATACTTATATTTTTAGTACATGAAATCCCAGACTTGCAGGGATTTCTCTTTGGTCCATAGTCAATATGCTATGAAAAAGACAGCTTAAATCTTAATGCTGAATGCCTGGGCAATTTCATGTTTCATCATCCAAATATTTCAGAACTGTGGGAGTCAAGGCTTGCAGGACTTGAAATTATTTTGACAGGACTTTAAACTCTGTACTACTTGTACAAAAAGAAAGAAAAATAAAATGTTTTAAAATGAAACATACTTGTGAAGAATTACAATAACATGCATTAAAACTTACTATCCATGCTTTTCCTTTGATTTGTGAACTGCAATATTAGGGTGACCCCTTTCATGTATAACTTCACCATTAATAGCTCAATTAAAATTTACCTTATTAATTTTCCTCTTTTGAGAAACACAGTGAGGATAAATAGCATGGAATTGTTTTCACTACATTTATTGTGTGATGAAATAATATGTTAACCCATCATAAAAAATGGTTAGTATGGTATAATAAGTCTGATGGGATTCACCAGCAAAGAATAGTTTCATTGGTTACTTTAATTGTACACAAATGAAATCATTTCTTGCAGAAGTACACTGGCACAAGAAACATGTTTTTCATGTTTTACCAAAGGCAAAACCATTCCTATTGGTGGCTGGATGCACAAGAGAAAAGGGAGGAAGCAGAAGGCACTGAATGTACTGACAGTATCCAAACTAGGAAAAATGTGTGTGTTCATGTTTCACAGTCCTTACCCCTCATGCCCGGCAGAATCTCTCACACAGTGCACTGCAGATCCCCTCCTGTACACACACACATACTTCCTTTAAGAAAAAGGGTTCATAGGGAAGGATGGAGCATATCAAGGCCTCAGAGCAGGAAATTGATGTCTGATCATCCAGTTCAGACATTTCTGCTGAATGCCTGGGGATGGTTCAAAATTCCACTGAAATTGTATCTCCTCAGAACATGCTGATAGGATGAGGCTTAAAAAATTTGTTTTGCATCCTTATGGAAAAAAATAATGTAAGATGGATGAAAAAGCGAAAATTAGATTCCTACTTTGAATCACTGCTAGAGGACCTGTTTTGAAAGGATTCAGAGTAGTATCCCTATACCTACGCACTTGGAACTGCTCCTTGCATCGTGGTCTCCCTCATCACCAACTGCAGAGGAAGCCTAAAGCTACTTGATTCCCTGGGCTAAACTGACCATTTGTGAATACCAAGCACTATCACGCTCTTACTGGTATTTGACTGGAGTTTCAGTGTAAAGGTAAAATTTTAAAGCTGAGTGGTCCATACTGTCCTACATTTGATACAATGGAAATTCGTTGTCAAGGAAACAACAAGAATGCAATTCTTCCTGAAAAATAAAGAGTGCCAGAAAGGAGTTAGCTGGTTTACTCCTTTCTGTGTGCTCAATGACTGAGCTTTCGAGATCCTGTCTATGATTTGAGGACATATCCATCTAAGTCTGTTAGGTCTTCATGATGCAAACATACCTGACAGCACACTGTGCATGTTGTCTATGTGAGATTGCATTGTCTTTACATGGCATGATGTACACTTGGTTTTTTTCTTACTCAAGGCGCTATTTTACCTAGTGTTCTGTAACAAGAACTATCTAATGCTTACTTTGCCTTAGGATCCCCATCACAAATACAAGCATCCACTGTTGGGAAGAAGGAGACAGCAGGGAGGATACCAAGGAGTTTTTTTGTTAACTTGCTTCCTTCAAGTATTATCAATATTATGCTTTTATAAGTAATTAGTGTTATGAGAGATTTCATTATAAAACACAACAATGTGTGATGGTAATTGTGCTATCAAGATCTCTAGTGGAACATTAATTATTGATCTTTGCCTCAAGAGCATCAGAATGTTGCATTAGAGCCACAATGAACTGTTCACCTTACAAGCATTCAACTGAACTATGTCATTCAAAGGTGACAAGGTTTAACTCTGCTCCTATATTCAGGGCACTCTAAAGACTGCAGTAGAATTGCTAACACAGCCTAACCTGCCTAACAAAACCAGGATATCTGGCACAAATAACCTTATTTTTGGACCAGATATTTTTTAATTCATTCTTAGTTTCTTATTCCTTGTTTTCCGAGTTCCTTTGCTTCCTGCAAACATTGCTTTTAGCAATAAGGGTTCAGGAGAGCGTTTATAACTCTTCTTGAGTGGCACTCTGGTCAGCTCTGTTAATATCATTCAGGGATGAAAGAGCCTTGTAATAAAGTCCTAGATTTACAAGCCAGTTGTTCTGCCTGGTAGGAGTTCTACCTCAAGTAATTAGTGGTATCCCTGCAGTGATATGGGCTGAAATAAGTACAAATATGGCAGAACCACATTCAAAATAAATAACCAAGAAAAAGTAAGGCCTCCTCCTGCTGCAGTGCCACCAGAAAAGCCTCTCTTCTTGGTTTTTTTGGAATTTTGAAGTTTTCCTCATTAATTTGAGCTACTGAAGAGTTACATCCCTGCTGGTAGAGAAACTGGCTGGTCTGTTGTTTTGTAATGTAATGTCACATAGCACAGCCATCCCACTCTAGTCATTGCTTTCATAAGCATGTGCCTTACTTAACATTAGCAACTGACACATGGCAGGACTAGAAAAATACTTTGGGTATCTATTTTTTACCCACCTGTGACTAGATCTAATTTTGTTTAACCCTTTTTCCTCTTTACCCCTCATTTCTGTCTCTAAGAGAAAGCATAGCATATTCATATCTGCCTCCTTATTGAGTTTGTGCTGACTTTGAGAAACATCTTTCCACTTCTGGCCATTCTTGAACCTAACAGATTACAGACTGTACTTTTCACATTCACAGAAACATACTATAGAAAAACAACACTTTTCTTACTGTAATTGCCTTTTCTCTGTCATTTTTCCCCTTGCTGACAATCATTAGAAGAGTACTCACTGACTGATGTGATTTTGGTCAAACCTGGCCCTATAGGTGATGCTTTAGCATCATGCTTTAGCCTGGGCAGGTGAAGAATCAGTCCACAGGGCTGGAAGATTAACTGTCTTAATGTTAGCATCCTGAAATTGCAACTGCTCTGCTTTGGGACAATGCTGTTGCTACACTGTGGCAGGTTTTCAACAAACCAAAACAATCCACAGTAGTAGAGAATTTAGTCTGACACATGCCAGGATGAAGATTAGATTAGACTGAGACATCCTAAGGGAAAATAAATATATTGTTCTATAGAAATACAACCCTTGTCCCCAAAGGGAACTTCCAACTCTATTTGACCCGTGTAGAGGTTAAAGGTTCAGATTCTGCTGGGTTGTTTCTTGGGGTTTTTTTTCTTTCATTACCATAATGACTGTTGAGTAAGGATTAGGTAACTTTGTGTTCCAAAGGTTATCCAAGAGATTTGAAAGAATAAATGAGAGAAAATATGCAAAATCCTCAAAACCTTGATTATTTGAATAAACTCATGAGGTATGAGCACGAGCTGTCTGAATCAGCTGCAACAGAGCAGAACAGATGCACTCCGTAGGTGAAACTACCATGTTCTGCCAATGTAGTCATGTTGGAAAAAAAGTCTGTGGACATAAAATCACATTGTTTGACAGGTACAAGTTGGCAAAATCTCTAGAATGGATATATCAAACAAGAGGTTTTTCTCAACTTAGCCTGTGACCTAACAAAGGTAATGTGGCTTTTTTGACAAAGCTCTCCTTTTGACATATATGAAGTATCTCAGATAGAGAGTTCTGTCAGTATGTGCGGACATAGAATATAGTGAGAAAAATCTGAGATGTAGACTGGAAGGAAAACATAAAAGATTAAGAGGAGCCTTCCAGCTACTCTAAGACTTGTCCCATATTTAATTCCATGATCTCTGATATCATCCATAGCACCTGTAATTGTACAATGAAAGAAAGCAAGCTTGCTATTACTTTCTTTCTAGATTCTGCTATAGTAACTGTGAAATAACATGATGACTTCAATGCAGAGAGAGAATTTCACTGAAGTTATTTCTAAAATTAAAGGTATTTACTAGCTACCACACAGAATTAGTTTTCAAGGACTTAAATCTCCCATCTTTAAATCCAGCTCATCATGAAAGCAGCCAACAGCCATCTGATGTCTGTCCAATGCATGGAGTGAAATTACTTTAATTCGGTGTTGGACAATACCCAAATAAAAATATACATCTTCCCCAACTCAATGAGTGACACTTTTACTGATAGTATCACCATTAAATCTTGTATTCCCTTAGACAGCTCCTCCAGTAATTGGCCTTTTGCCTGGTGAAATTGATAGGTATCAAAGTTATAGCAATTCAACTGTGTCCCCATTACTCTCTGTGCTTGTGGACGTATCAAGCATCACTGCCTTTATTGGAGCTCTGAGAAAATTTAAGCCTTTCCCACAAGGAGTATGTTAAGTGGGCAAGCATCAGTTTGTATTTTAGGTCAAGTCTAACACACCTGGTTTCCAGAAAAATTCCAAAACAACTGTTCAAGTGATGATGATGCATTTTAAAAGAAGCATATTTAATTACTGGGTAGTCTGCCATATATTGAACAACTTTCCATTCCTCTACTTGTTTCCCATGGCTGTGCTCAGAAACTGGGAGTTGTAATTCTGAACCACAGTAACCAACAGAAAATAAGCAAAGCCTAACAAAATCCCTGAGAGGTCTTTAATTTTACGAGTGTTTAGTGCTTAGAATAACTCACAGCTAACACTTCAGAGTTTTCATGTAAGTGACAAAAAAAATCTCAGTGTAAACATGAACATGTATCTACCTATGCATTTAGTAGCTTAATCTGTGATAATGACCCCTTCCTACTTTGCAAGACCTAATAAGAATGTTAGAATGCAAAACAAAATAAAGTAACTGCTCCACTACCATATATCTACTGCAGGCTCTGAACCAGTATTAACAAGAAGAATGTCAAAATACATTCTTCAATACATCATAGAGGTAGAGGCAAGGATGCTAACTTCTCAACCTTTGTAGAGACACCCCAGCACCTCCAAATGCAAAGATTTATTCTTATACTAGTCTCCTAATCCTCCTAGATAATATTTCCTAAACTTCTAATCCTGTTCAAATAAAATCTTATTCCCACTGAATTTAATCTACTTTCAAGCATGTAGTATTTACAATCATCAAGACATATTTATTTAATGTTTTACTAGAATTTAAAAGGCAAACATTACCTGCAAATCACTATTGTTTTTATTCTCTAGAAAACAGTAACTTACAGACTTCTTTAGATTTTGAATTCTGGAACCATAGTGGCCTCTATTGTTGTCATATTAGAATAGCATGTATTGCAAGTGTAAATAAACCCTCTTTAGACATTTTTAAATCATTGAAAATATGTGACAATAGTTCTTGTAAATCAACCCATCACCTTGGCTCCAATTAACAGAAAAACATTTAAAGATATTCCTGTGCTAACAAGTTCCTCACACAGCCATCTAACATCGGATCAGTCACAGACATGCTAAGATTTGTTTTCAAGTGATATTGGGTTCTGCCTTAAAAATTACAGAAAATGTAATGCCTGTAAAATTATCTCATTGTGCTGGGAATATCTGGAAAGTCACATAAACTAAATGCAGTCTTTTTCTTCTTGCTGATCAAATGATTACTTGTCTGAAGATAAAAGATGGAATTGTATGCAACCTCAGCCATCAACAAACTTTGACTAGATCATAGATTTAATTTAGGCTTTTCCAGTGTTAAAAATAGCTACCTTAATAGAAAGGTATTTTTCCAAATTAGAGTTTAAATAAACTTAAAGTACAGGTGTAAATCTGCTTTGGAGACTACATGTCTCTTTGTCAGCTGGCTGTTCAAGAATCCTAGACTGTTTCTTTAGACAATTTATCTAGTTTTTAGATTAATAAAATTAGACAAGATGAATGTCACCCTAAAAGATTAAATCTGATGTCAGTTTACTAAAAGCCAACAGAATAATTACTCCATAAAAAATACCCCAATGTAATTTATGTCAACACTTTATATACAAGAATGAATTTTCATTGTGAGAAAATTAAGTACTATCTAATTAATTAATCAGTTTTTGCCCAACACCGTCAGGAGACAATTAAAATGATGCAATGAATTTCAGTTCTAAGAAGTATTGAAGTCTGATATTGAATATTCCATTGAGAATAGACTAAAATGCAGCTCCCTTGTTTCCTTTCCCCTCGGGAAGCATGACTGATCTTCCTTATTCTCACTACTACAAGGTGATTTATATTCCTTGTGTTTAATATCATATGAAAAAAATATTTCCTTCCCAGTTTTTTAGCCAAAAATAGTCCCCATAATTATACTGTTGGACTTACAAAAAAAGAGGCAATCTTTTGCAGAAAAGAATGGGACCAAATGTTTAAGATTTCATATTATACAGCATCGAATGTTCTTAATGTCTAGAGGAGAATTAATATGAAATAGTATAATAAGGTCTTAGTTATCATATTTGCAGCAAAGTGTGTATATATGTGTTGGCTGACATTTGGAAAAAATAATTGAAAAGAAAAAATTATTTGTGGTTATAGCAAGCTGTAAAAATGCATACAATGGGATTTTTTTATGAAGAGCCAAGGATATGGTGAATGAAGCTTGGGTAACTTGGACATACAACTTAAAAAGGAGACAAGACTAACACAAAATAATTGAAGATGTTGAGACATCACTGCTCTCATACTTCTGTGACTTTGCTGCAAATAGATAAGATGCAAGCACTGTAAATAGGCAACAGATCTGAGCAGATCACTCTGTCAATCTCATATTTTATGTGGCTGAAAAAAAGCTATTTTTATGTTAAATTCAGACTGCAAACTTTTCCAGTTGGTACTTCTTTTAATCAGCAAAAAAAAGTAACAATCTGTCAGGAGGCAGAAAGAGAACAAAATACACATGTATGGGGTACTTCCTTTTGAAAGATGTTCACTCCCTTTCAGGTATTAGTGAAGAAAAAATTAAAGTAGCTTCTGCTGGAAGAGCAAGTCAGTAGTAGTGCTAGTGTATAGTTGCCTTTTGTCAGTACCTTGCTGCTTATCCTGAAGAAAGATGATATTGGGTAGTTAGTCAGATAATTCACTAAAAACAGTTATTAAACAATTAGTATTACTGAAATAAGCACTGAGGCTGCCTCCTAAAAAACTACTTTTTCCGTGCCCTTCCATTTGATAGCTGTGACAGAACTATACTGGTGTAGTGCTAGGTTTGGTTTAGCAGGCTGCAGCTTTCCCTGAGAGCTCAGCAGAGCTGCTTAGGGCAGTGCGACCATTGTCGCCCTCCCGTAGTCCATCTGGGACAGCTCCGTGGTTTTGCTCCGGTAGCTATCAGGTCTACAACACAGTGATGGCAAAGGAGGTGAGAAGGGTCTCCCCATGAGGGTTTCAGAAAATCTTTAATCTTACATCTCATCCCAGCAATCCCCAGAGGCAGAGAGACCCTGTGATCCAGGCGCAGGGGTATTTTGTCAGATCGCGGGGGCGGTACATGGGCGGAGTTGGGGTGCAGGAACCAATAGGGAGGACCCGAGGGAGTGGCCAGGGCTAGGAGAAAGGGAAAGCAGGGGCGGGAACAATATGGGATAGGAAAAGCAATGGGTAAACAGATCACCGCACTATACAACACCCCTAGCTGAAAGGGGGACCTCAAAAGACCATCTGGTCCAGCTTCTGGGGGAAAGGGAAACTAAATGAGATTATCTAGCACCCTGTCCTATTGCACCTTGAAAACCTCCAGTGCTGGAGTCTCTACCACATCCCTGGGGACGTTGTTCCATTGTATGATTGGTTTTGCTGTAAAAAATTCCTCCTTATATCATGATACAACCTCTCCCAGTACAATTTGCATCCATTTCCCTGTATCTTCTCCAAGTGTCTCCTTGTGAAAAGAGAGCCCCTGTCCTCTTTGCAGCTGCCCTTTAAGGACTGAAAAACCATGAATGAAGGCCTCTTCTTGGCCTTCTCTTCTCCAGGGGAATAAAACCCCTAGTTTCTTCAGTCTCTTCTTATAGGGCAGGTTCTCCAACCTTTTGATCATCTTCATGGGCCTCCTTTGAACCCTCTCCAGTCGGTGTCTTTCTTGAATTGTGGGGATCATAACCAGGCACAGCGCTCCAGGTGCAGCCTGACAAGTGCTGAGTACAGTGGGATGCTCTTGTCTCTACCTCTGCCAGGAATGCCCCTGTGGATAAAGCCCAGTTTCTGATATGCCATTACAGCTGTAGCAACTCACAGCTGGCATATTTGTCTTCCAGGTCACCTTCAGTGAGACTCCTCTGCAGTCACACAGATGCTGGCCTGTAGCGAGCTGTTTGGTTATGCCATCCCAGGTGTGTGACTACACTTGTTTTTGTTAAATTTTGTACCATTACTGTAGCCATTCCAACCAGTCCAGGTCTCTCTTTAAGATGGATCTCCCTTCTGGCTTGTCCACCTCACTGCTCAGTTTAGTATCGTCAGCAAACTTGCTGTACTTCATTCCCATCCTCCAGATCATTTATGAAGGTGCTGAACAGTGTGGAGCTAGGTATCAATCTTGGGGGACACATCTCACTTGTGACAGACTGCCAGCCTCAGTAAAAAACATTGATCACTATGAAATCACAAAGAAATATTACTCTATTAAAAGCTGAAAATAGGTTCTAAATCTGTAAATCTGTGGATTCCATAGCACATTACATGAAAGGTTAATTTACAAGAACCTCCATCTTTAAAATGTCTGTAGGGTATGTTGAGCATTTTCTGAAGATATAGCACTTTTTCCTTATTGTAGCACTAAGAAGTGCTACAGTAGAGATGATGTGGTGACCTGATTTAAATATGTATAGGATTTCTTTTACTTTTTTTTTTTTAATTTAGTTGAAACAGAACTTTTGAAGACAGAATTTAGAAGAAGAATTTTTTTTTTTAGATTAGTCAGATTCAGGTGCCTAGTGATGTTAATTTCATTTAAAAGAGTTACATAAACTTTCATTTCGCTTTTTAATCCAACTTTAGACTTCTTTTGAATCTGTGTTTTTCACACAAAGCATCTGTGCAGCTCTCATTTCCCTCAGGTCATTATTTAGATCAGGAAAGTAGAGTTAAATTCAAATGTAACTTTGTGCTTTCATTGTTCAGATGCTGCTAGAGATTGCCCACTTTTTTCAGGAACTCACAGCACCCTTGGGGTTCTGTTAGCCATTCTAATAGCAGAATTAGGAGAAGACAGATGGAAAAAGAAAGAATTAGAGTTGGAAGCAGCTGTTATGAAATCTGCTTCAAGAATACAATTGCTTATATAGCCTTACTCTGACAAAGCCAAAAAAGGAAAACACATTTTTCACCCTGGCACACCAGCTGGTGTCGCTGCTGTAGTCAATGCAACTGTACTGCTTAGAAAAACACAGATTAGGAATTGCATCAGCAATGACAATATGAAAAAGGACAGAAATACAAATTTATATATGTCTCACCCATCCTACCATAAATCTCGAAGCAACAGGATTTATGTAAATAAAAGCTTATGTAACTATAAAAGTTTTCACATATGATGGTTAACCCTTGAGCATTCTCACTGGTATGATTTTTTACAGGGTTTCTGGGGATAGTGACAGAGGCACTGATTAAATCAGTCTGAGGGTGGTAAACAAGAAAGTATTGTCTCTCTCAGACAAATCCACATTTCCCAACCCCTGTCCTAGAGCAACCCAACCACTTTTCTGTTTTACATCACATATGAAAATGAACACAACATGTAGTAATGCTGCTAGTGACATCTCATGCAGAGAAATGCTTCAGCTTGCCCACATGCTATAGAAACTATATATACAGTCCTGGAACCCTGCCCATATATGAGGTCTGGCATGTGGACCACTGGCTAGACCACTCTGATTTACCTGGACATTTCCAAAATATCCTTTCCCTGACATAATCAGCAATATTAAACTTCACATAGTTATATCCTAGGTATGAATGGGAACAGAGGTGATAAGGGTGAGATTGAGTTATCTAAACAAAACACCATCCTGTAAATTGTCCCAGCATAGCTTGGACTCAAAGCAGTTCCGCCTCGGACTGAGCCCCCAGAAGTCTAAGCTCCTGGGTTGGGTAGACGGGCATCAGGAAAACCTGGGCTTGAAGTTGCCAAGTTGACATCCCTTAGTAAATAGTCCCAGAAACCTCCTTAGTGATCTGAGCTTAGAGCTTGAAGCATCTAACTTGAAGTGTTGTTTCTCAGGCCATAATGATTTGGGCAAGAACAAGATGCACATCCTGTAACTGAGCAAAACCTTTTGGAAACACATAGAAGAGAGAGTGAGATGGTTAATTCTGTAAATCACTTTCTCAGTAAGAGTCATCAGAAGATGTGAGTTCTTAAAATTTAGAAGCTTCACATTTTTTTCCCCTGTGGATGACTAGTGAGAGGTTGAAGCCAGAGCTTGACAGGTCATCCAGGATACAATCTCTTCTATAACCTGAGCTAATCTCCTGCTTTCAAGGAACCACAGATTCAAGCTTAATTCAAATAAAATATGTACATGTCTGTTTTCATGAAAATATTGTCCTTTCTTCAACAAATCCTCTATCCTTTTGTCATACTGTTCCAAGATATTTGCAGGCAACAAATATATCCTACCTCAGCATGCATTGTGCTGATCTAAAAAAAAAAAGGAAAATAATTTCTGCTCCCTCTTCTAGGTGTTCTACTCTAATGGGAGATTTGTCAATCCTGTCTTGAACTCAGATGTTGAATTTATCTTTCTTGAACATAACTGACTAGACGATATCATATCATTACAGTAACTTTTTCCTTCTTTAAATACCTCTTCTGACACAATTTAGATCTTAGTTGGCTATTTTCATGGTTGAATCACTGCAGTTACTCTCAGTATCAAATCTGTGAGTTTGATCTCCTCTTGACACTCTTATTTTGCTTTGAGTGACTTACTGCAGAAATGTTGTTATTAATTCTAAAGTGCATCACCTCACACTCTGTTGTACAACTTTTCATTCAAATCCTTTAAACATATTTTAAAGTTAATGCTTAAAATGATGGGCAGCAAGGTCTGAATCCTTTGTGGCTGAGAAGCACATTGAATGGGATTTTCAACTCCCTGGGAAAATCTTTTAATTCTCCTCTAATAATTAATGAGGGAAGCAACCCACAACAGTCCACTATTTCCCAAGGCCCCAGCTTTGGGGCTGTGGCTTGGGTAGGAGATGTGCAGGCTTGTCTTAGGTATGTAACCTCCAGAGCAGGCAAGGGAATCAGAAATAGTCAGCTCGGCATTTTCCTTCTTCACAAGCACACCTCGCTGTGAGGAGCTACGACTCAAGCTCTCTCTGGAGATCAGACAATGTGCACTAAGCTTTGTTGAGTATCATTAGCAGTAATCGTTATTGAATCTAAAGTCCCTGAGGCTGATTAAAGCAAGAACTATGGTGTCCGGGTATCCTGAACACTCATTAAACCTCTGAGGAGCAGGAAGGTGATGGGTGCAGCACGAAAGTACAAAAGCATTGCATAGTTTTGAAAGGACTAAAGACTCACAAAACAGGAAAGAAACTCTTATGTAATTTAGCTAATTTAATGAATTAAAACTTTTGAAGGCCCCTTTTTTTCAGTCAGCCTTAGGTAGAGGTGAGAAGGATATCAGAACTGCAACCAGAGAGCACCATAATAGATGCAGGTGCAATGAAGATAAAAGATTTTCTTCAGAATTAACTGCACTCCACTCTTTATTCTAAAAGCACTTAGATTGGCTGAAATTTCTACTATGATGAAAGAATATCTCTAGGCAATCCCATTTTTCCTAAGACCACTGACACCATAGCAAAAATGCTAGTGTAGCAAACTGGAAGAAAACTCTCCCTAACATGATGGATTGCTGTTTTCAGGCAATTTTTCAAAAGCTGTTTATCTTCCATCTAGATATTCATATGACATGGATATAAAACTTTGAAATATAATTTTACTCTTTAATAACCTACAGTACTTGTTCCCCAGGGGACATTTTAATGCTCTAGCATAATTTATTAAAGAACGAAAAACTAAAATAAAATCAACTTTAATGTGTTCTTCTATTTACTAAGACTACTTTGCATGGGATAATTTAATTATTTTTAATTGCAGCTTAAATGGCCATAATTACATAATTTTCAATATTCAATATGTGATTTATACTATTTGCAAGAGGATTTTTGAACATTAACATCATCTGATTAATCTACTTAATAACCACCAACTGCTGAGCATATTAAAGCATAAGACAACAATTCCTAAGATCTACGGTGCTCTCATGAAGAGAGAAGAACAAAACTGACATACAATTTTCATTTTTGATTCAGTGTTTATTTTTGTACTATGTGTTAAGGAAGAAAAATGACAATATTTTGTGCTGATAAAATATTCCCAAAGAAAGCAGGAAATTGTGATGTTAAAATTACAAGTAGGAATTCGGGATAAGGGTAGCAATTATAGTGGAAAAACAAAATCAAAACAAAAATCCTCGCCATAGTTCATCTCACGTAATGTTCAGAAAAATTGCTTTTATTCACATAAGAATTATGGCAGCCTCTCCAAAAAAACCTTATTTTATACTAACCTTGACTTCAATGCAGCATCCACAGGGACCTTGCATTTGTTCTGATCTGGTTCATTGGATTTTCTCCAGGTCCAGTTTTGGAGATTTGAAGTTCTGACTCCAGGGAGACCAAACAGTGGTACTGAAGTGATAAATACCTAAAAACATCCTCTGCTCTTGGGCCATGCTTCTGAAGTTGTGAGAGTACTATTCATCTCACAGCCACTATGATTAAACAGCCTCTCCTATTAGCATGTGTTTTTGGTGGCAATTCTTAAGAAGGAATCCACAAATCAGTGCCCTGAAGTGCTGGGCACAGAACTCTCTCATTCATTCCAGCTACAGGGGCAGATGCCTTCCACAGGAAGACAGAACACGTAGTTCTGGGCAGTAATGGCTGCATTGGAGCAGCCAAGTCTGCTTGCAGCTCTAGGCAGAGGCCTTGGTCATGTATGGGATGGTTTTGAACTGCAGAGTCCACCTGACTACCAGAAATGTCCACCACAGGTGATCTGAAATATCAGCAGCAATGATAGTTAAGATTGTAAGATCCATGGGAAATGAGGTGGCCTTGAATACATATAAAAGGCAGCCCCTTGGCCTCCCCTACCCCCCAAATTAACAAAACAAGGAAAGAAAACAGCAGCAGGAAACCAGAGTAGTAGCTACAGACAAAAAATATCCCTGCTGATTTCCTCACTCTCTTGACCAGTGACAGGACTTGAGGAAGCAGCATGAAGCTGAGTCAGGGGAGGTTTAGACTGGGTATCAGGAAAAGGCTTTTCACGCAGAGGGTGGCTGGGCACTGGGAAAGGCTCTGCAGGGAAGGCACCAAACCTGACATAGTTCAAGAAGTGTTTGGACAACATGCTCAGGCACATGATGTGACTCTTGGGGTGTCCTGTGCAGGGCCAGGAGTTGGACTCAGTGATCCTGATGGGTCTTTTCCAACTCAGCGTGTTCTATGGTTCTATGAACATTTACAACTAGTTAGGAGAATACTACATTATTTTTTCTTTGATCCTGAAACACATCCCTTCTATCCCTATTCTTCTCCTTATTATTTTAAAATTCTGCTCCTTTTTAGAAGATTTTGGTACTGAAAAATTTGCTTTTCAAAATAAGATATAGAGATATTTTCTCCGATCTTAATACATTTCTCTTAGCTTCCTAAGCTGATTACCCTTGAACCATATAAATTCTTAATCCACCTTTCTCCCGATGCCATAGCTGTTTATGCCACTTTAGCAGATCCACAATCTTATTCTTAAGGGTTGAAGCACCTAAAAGCCTCAAGAACAATTTTCTTTACTTGGTGGCCCTTTTGTCCTATCTTTGTAGACCTCAAAACTACACTGTTCATTGAAAGACCTTTTATTACTTTTTTCTAAAAATGTCATTATTCTCATAAAATTGGTAATTTCTATGAAAAAAATACTCTTATTTCATAAAGTAGGAGTGTTTTGTATGATAGTCTTACAAATTTTAAAGTGGAGGGAAAGGGTTTAAAAATGTATTTATAAACAAACATTTTGCAAGTAAAAATAGAGCCATGGAAGGGATAGCATGGCATTTTCATTTATTGCAAAGTCTTAAAGAACAACTGAAATACATTTTTTCTTCAGGATATTTTCATCTATGGACATTTTTTTGATTATGATGTAAGGAAGAGTGTGGTTGCAGTTTTGTTACAGTTGTTGGTTTATAGCCTCATCTAACTCAGGTTTATTGTAATGCAGTCATTCTCAAACCATTGAGTATCATCAATCCATCAGTGGTTCTTTGCAGGGACTAGTTAAACTGAATATTTTGGGAACCATGATGCAGAGAACTGAAGAGCATTAATCTATTAACCTTTTTTATTCCAATTAGGAAGCAGTTGAATTCATAGATGCAATGAAACTTTTTATTGAAGTTGGCATTTTGAGATATCCCCTAAATATTTATTTTTAGGTTGCCTTGAAGAGAACGACCCTGAGTAGCATGCATATTTAATCTCAACTGGTGCTGCATCAAGCATGTTAATTAGGATTTTTCCTATCTTTCATAAGAATATTATATATTTTATGCCGTTATTACTTCTCCTTGGCATGGCTCCAAATACATTGAGGGTGCCAACATGCCATTCACTTCAGTGAAACTTCACGTAACAAAATATGCATAAAATACTGCAACAGAAAACCAGTATGCTGGAGTCAACAAGAATTAAAATATAAATGGTACCACTTCATTTTCATACTCCCAGAGCACCAAAACAGTGACTAAGGCTCTAGAATAAAGCTAAATACATTCTGTCTATCCACAAGTCATGTCCCAAATAAGCACAGTTGGATCAGTTATGGAATTAAAGAAAAACTTTGCAGCACATACATGCTGCTCTAAGCAAGTATATTACAGCTTCAGTTATTACATAGCTTTCATTCCTTTGTTTTGTTAAATAAAGCAGCAAATGATGTTATCCGTAATTTCAATACAGTGTCACTGCTTTGAAGCAAATTCCAAATCTTTGCCAGTTAATTTCCTCACCACTACTTTCAAAGTAAAATGCAGTGGCTTTTAGCTTCCCCTTAACAATCCATGTGAATAAAATATATTCTGAGGACAGTGTAATTAAAGGTAAATTCATAAAGGTGTATTGATGGATACAGACAAAAGAAAAAAGAACACCATCATTTTAGAAATAATCTTAAAAGTTTTTGCTTTGAAGGTCCACAGCAGGATCTAAGTGGATGAATTTGAGTGCACACAGATTTTCCCCGGATATTTTGTAACCGAAAGAAACCACTAGAGGGCAAAATGTCCATTGCTAAAAGCAGAAGTGACCCAAGCATATGAACGAGAAAAGTAATAGAGCGGAAAAATTACCCGAAACAGCCTTTTCTCTTCTTCTCCCCACCCCACCCTACCCCCCAAATTAAATAGAAACTTCTAATCAAAATGTCAATTAATAATATAACAATTTTCTCTTAAGCTCTGTCAAGGAGACGATTAGGTGACATTTCTCATGAGGTCAAATCTATGTTGTTGCTTGTTCTTTCTTGCTTCTACAAATAGCTACTTTCTGCAAACATTTTGGTGTTCTCAGCACTAACCCTTTTGGTTTCGGATATCTGGAAATAAGAGGAACTTGAACTTGCAAGTTTACCAAAAGTATGGGGGGAAAAAAGATAAGTAAAAATTCACTGGAGCAATACCTTAATTTAGACCTAATTTTGGTTTGGCCAGCTATGTGAGTAAATATGCATTGCAATTTTTTTAGGCTCCAGCTGTATAGCTAAATATAAAATAAAATGCATAAATTGCATTTATGATCAAGTGACACATTCAAATCTGAGACTAAAATCTTACTGGGACTGAGCTATTAAAGCTATTGCCAAATGGAACTTTTAGGTGCCCTTCTCTCCACCTGAGTTAGAGCCATGAGTTGGGAGGCCAGGGATCACACAAAACACATGGGGAATTCTAAGGCTGAAAGGTAAAAGGGAAGACACAGGGGGATCTCATCAGTGTATACAAGCATCAAAAGGGAGGGTGCAAAGATGACAGAGCTAGGCTCTTTTCAGTGGTGCCCGGTGACAGAACCAGAGGCAACAGGCACAAACTGAATATCCAGATGGTCCCTCTGAACATCCAGAAACGCTTTTTCACTGTGAGGGTAACCAAGCACCTGTGCAGGTTGGCCAGAGAGGTGGTAGAGTCACCATTCTTGGAGATGCTCAAAAGCCATCTGGACATGGCCCTGAGCAGCTGACTCGGTGTCTCTGCTTGAGCAGAGAGGTCAGACCAGATGATGTCCATAGGTCCCTTCCAACCTCAACCTAACCTTGGTTCTGTGAGCAACACTGAGAGGCAGTGACTCATTCTCAGCTAGGCAGCCATAAACAACCTTGGGTAGTGAAGATACATAACCTTGTTTTTATGAGAGCTAGAAGAAGACACCATAAAGAGGTGGAGACTAAATAGAATGAATAATAATAATGAATAATAATTAAACAGTTTTCTTCCATTTTTAACAGAGTACGACATTGGCCTTGCAGATAACAGCAAGAAAAATAAAAGTGTATATTAACAAAAACCTAAAAATACTGTAACAGAAGTGAAAACAGATCTCAAGGAACTAAACATATATGAATTACTCATAATCACAAGCTGAACTCCAGCCCAGAATGGTGGAAGAACTGAAAAATGAAGTTTCAGGTCAGACAGCATGTATTTTAAGATCACTTCCATAAGAAGAGAAAAAACCTGAAAAACAGAAAAATACTTGTATTCAGGAGAAAAGAATAACCAGATAAATATAGAGCTTTTCATATTACTGAAATTGGGCACATTTTCCATCTATCTATAGACTCAATTTTGTTCATTAAAAAATGTAAAACTGTAACATGAGCTTTTAAAAAGTGAAATTATTTTCCACAGTAGGGTAATGAATTACAAGCTCATCCATCTGGGCCCTAACACTCTGACACCCTGAAATCTAGTCATCTAGCTAAGCAGATAAAGATTAATAGAAATCTAACCTGAATAAGGAATTGTTCTAACAGGAGACAACACCAAAGAGAATTAAACAGGAAACGCCTGTGTGAGATTGATTAGGGAAGGAAAAAATTAGCTTTTGGCCTGATCTCTTTACAAATTTCCACTGCTAGAAAAAGAGTTCTCATCACAAAGATAGGAGACAATGTTAGCAAAACACAGGGATAAATGACCTGAAGGACCATGTTAGGGGATATTCAGCAATACTAAATACACATCTGTACAATAATAACTGAAAAGATTCAAACTTATTTTTAATTTCAAATTTATTTCTGCCATATGAAAGCAGAAGGATCCAATTGTATTTGTTGATCATAGGTTAACGGGATACTGGAATATGAATGTGATACAGATACCTAAAAGGCAAATGCAATACTGGCACATCATCATTCAGAATATGGTGACTGTCAATCTTAGGACATTAAATAAAAAGGAAGAGAATTAGGTAAGAGCTATTAAGTTGGTAAGGACAAAGAAAGTCTGTCATAGGAAAGAAGACTAAAACACCTCTAGATTTTTTCACAGGCCAAAATGAAGGCTGAGGGACAATTTAACTCTTCTTTATAAAATACTTCAGGAGATATACACTAAAGAGAAAGAATAGTGTTTTCAAGGGAGGGACATTGTTAGTACAAACACAGCTATGAATAAACTTTCAAGGACAAGTCAGGAGAAGCCCTCCAGCAGTTTTTCTATGGGAGATGGGGCAGAAAGCAATGGCAAGGGAAGAGCATAAAAGTACTTTTGAGATGGGGTTTTATATACTTATGAAAATATATTGCAGCCCTCTGCTATTGCAGTCATCATTCAGAGAGATCTATAAACTCCCTTCTAGTCCTGGTCCTCTTTTGAGGGCATGGCCTGAGATCTCATAAACAGAGCAAAGAAACTACTCAGAGTTCAGCTAACACATTGGCATATGGATATGCTTTCAACAATTTGACAGACTGGATTAGCATTTCCACAGTTAGGCAGTACCTGTGCCAGTACTCTGAGGCAATTTAGATATTTTATTAAGTTAGGCAGCAAGTGAGAGATCTGAGGATCTCAAATGATGCATAAATTTCACTCATTGGCCTGTCAGGGGTTCTGGCCCACAGTGATGTACACATATGCACAATAAAATACATGGCACCATACAGCTTCATCATGATAAATCATTTAAATTGCTTTCTGTTCCACTAGCCAAGCTAGCTAGGGCCTCCTATATTGAAGTTTGCACTGTACACACACCAAAAATATCTTACCGGTAATGAGAAAGAAATCTATAGCAGTAGACAGCTCTAGTAACTTTTGAGTATTATTACAAAGTAGCACACATAGAAAGTCAGGTCTCCTCTTTCCCAGAATGAACTTCCTAGAAAATAGAAAAAAAGTAAGAAAAGTCAGTCAGGCATACCTACTGAAGCAAGCAAATTACTAACTTCTTAAATCATTGTCATCACTTTAGTACTCAGGCTTAGGGGACAGAATAACTACACCCCTCAGTGAGAGCATTAAAAAAAACTTTCTATAAATGAAAACAATCAAAATATTCCACAATAACAAAATAACTGAGTATCTTCTAGCTAGGAATTTGGAACAGGAATTGAATGATAATCAAGAAGAATGCAAAACAAACATTAAGTGATCTTGTGACAGATTTAGACAAGCCTTAGCAAGTGGATCAAAAACCCTAAAATATATAGGAAATTATTTTAAATAAAATTCTTATATTGACATTACCAGCTCAATAGAACTGTAAAAGAAATCAAAGGAGGTGACTCAGGGAAAAAAAACCAACCACACAAGAACAGACCCCAAGGGGTAATAATTCTTCATTAGTAGGACACAGAAAGACATATAAAAAGATAATAGGAAACAAGTGACAGAGAAGTTGCAACAAGGAAAATTTTAATTGAGTGAATGAAATCAACCTATTTTGAATTGAGTAAATTCATAGAATTCATTATAGATCAGCAAAAAACCAGTAACCAAATATCTAGCATTTTGTGCATTTTTTATGGAACACATGTCACTTCATTTGTTACAAATAAGGTCTATTCCAATTCATCTACATTTTGGAGTTGTGCTTTTTCATTTTATTAGTAATGCAAAAAAAGACATTTCTTTAATGATTTCTTTGATCTTTGATGTGATGAATGCTAAGTACATAATATTTAGTAAGTTGTAACTTTACACTGGATGTGAAATTAAATACTGACAAAAAGGAAGGTGCTCTATGAGATCTGTGTCTGGTAGGAAAGATGGAGAAAGAAGGAAACTTCATCCTACTCTGTTAATAATGAGTTTAAAGTTAAATACCAGATTTCTGGATCCAGGTATTCCCCAAACAAAAAAAAAACCAAAACAAAAAAAACACCAAAAAACAAGCAAGCAAACAAACAAAAAAACAAGACCGTGACCTCTCACTTCTGGGTTGGTGTGTTAGTTTGAAAACAAGCCAGTGGGAGGCACCAAGTCAGAATAACAATTTAATGGAAATTAAAGAAAAGGGGAAAAAAAGGTAAAAGAAAACACTGTCAAACTGACAGAGTCAAGGTACAACCTGACACCCTGTTAGGCAGGGTGGTGGTAGCAGTCTGGTAGAATGGTGGCTGCAGTCCTCTGAAGCAGTGATCCTGTAGTAAAACAGTCTGCTCTTCCTCAGGAAGTCCAATGGTGGCTCTGTAGCTCCTGTCCTCTGGAAATCCAGTGGGAAGCGGTGTCTCTGGTGTTCAGCCTCAGATTATATCCACGATGGGATGCTTGGTTCCTCCCTCTGGGTGGAGCATCTCACAATGGGGTAATGAGTCATGAGGCCAAGTGTTGATTAGGCTCATTAACAGAAGATAGTCCGGAGGGAGTTATCTCTGAGTCAGGCGGCAGGACAATGATGGGCAATTAACAGAGAGATAGTCTGGGGGGAGGAGGCAAGGAAACACTGCCCCACCTGATTTCAACGGCTGATGGGGATGGTAATAGAATACACTGCAACCCAGGACAGTTGGAAAAGGCTGGCTTTCACTTTCAGACCATAGAAACAAAAACTAAGCCTGATTACAGTTTTCTACTGCTTTTTGCTCCTCAGCCAAACCTTGGTGTTCATGTAAAGGTTTTCTTTTCTGGAAAGAAACAGGTGAACACTCTTCTGCATTCTCAGGAAATCCTTCTTTTGAGAAGGTGAGGATGTTGAATTATGTCAAACTGTCATCATCATAAAGCAAAACAAAATTATGATGGTTAATCACATGATTAAAAATTGCCATGTAACAGGGCTTAGCAGATGCTGTCTCATTAGCAGAGCTTTTAAAAAAAAAACCAGCTAATGCAAATCTCTGATCTATTGCAGTGGAAAGTAAAATGTTTCAGCAAGTTACCATGAAAGTGGACTAGATACAAAATTTATAAAAATTTATTTACATACTCAGTAATTTACAAAAATTTTTATTTACTCCATGTAATTTATCCAGGTACTCATGAGAGAGATTTTAGAAATATATTCTGGAAACTGTTCTGGTAGGATTTTGGATTTTTTCTTTTTTTTCCTAAGAATGCTCTCAGTGAGTGAATACTCATTTTCTTTGGGGAGATACTTCACACAATAGAGCTGTCTCCAGGTGCACTGAAAACAAATTTGTAATTATCCTTGAAATGATTCATATTGTTTCCAAAATCCTTAATATAGAAAAATCCTTGATAATATTCAAACTATGAAGGACCTTCAGAAGATCTGTGTGACAGAATTAAGGTCTTTAATTTAAAATCAAGCATCCTGGTGAAGTCAAATATTTTTTGTAATGACCTGGTAACATTATCAAACCTAATCCCTAGCATGATTGCAAGAAAATACTATGTTCCCTGAGAAAAAAATACTTTCAGAAATCATTTGACTCTCTGTCTCTCCCTGCTTCTTAATTTCTGTTGTTTCTTGACTAGTTCCAACTGCTTCATCTGCTTCCTTTTACCCACACCTTGTCTATTTTACCCGCTCTCCCTCCCCCATTATTAATAAATCATGCTTTTATAGAATTATTTTTCAGCTTTCTCATTCATTGTCTCTGTTTTACCTGAAGTTTCCAGGGTTTCTTTTTTTGCTTACGTTCAATATAATAGCCTAGACCAGGCAGGCTGCCTTTGCCTTATAGCACCATAAAATTGCAAGTAGTGAAAAAATTAATTCATTTACTGCAGTGTTACGGTTCGGAAGTTATAGCAGAAATTTGTAATTTTTTTGTTTGGTTTTCTTTAAAGAAAACTAAGTAGCTGTTAAATCTGTTACTTCAGCCTTTTTAAAACACCTTGATTTAAAGTAACATATGTTTTATCCTTATATGATTGTCTAATTGAAATCAAAATAACTATAGCTTATTTAATAGTTACCATTCTTTGTTTTAGAAACTAGTTGGATTGTTTCCTCTTTCCTCTTTATTTTGTATTACATTTCTCCTTTCCCATCTCTTTCTATCAGCCAAAAGCTGGTGGAGATGTCTGGTCCCAAAAAGCTGGGCTTGTGCCATGCTGCTGTGCACATAAAGTAGGTGTTTTGCTACAAGAAGGAGCCAAAGAGCCAAAGGTGTCTGGGAGGCAGCCTTTAAAGCCTGAGAAGTTTTAAAACTTAATTTCATAGAGTTATAGTTGAAATTTCTACAGAAGGCTTGGGAGTTACTGAGAGTCCTAGCCCTTGAATCTGAATGTTAAAATGATTATGAGCTAAGAGCTGAAATGGACCATCACACCATGAAATAAAAGCTACAAGAAGGGCCAGATTCTGTCAAGATAATCCCTAAGGTCAAAAGAATTCCTCATGAAGGACAGAGCTAGTCCATTCAACAGATACAAGCTCTCACTGAACGATCAACTAGATCACATGCCTCTTTCTTAATCTGATGATCTAGTTAGGTGAGCTACCTGATGCTATTCTGTTGGGATTCTACTGTGATCCATGACCACCTGTAAAGTGGAAACAAGAGCCTGATAGACTTCCACTCACCAGAAACCTTCATGAATTTGTGCTCTGTGCACTATTAGAGAAGTACAGGAAAAAAGAGACATGAATTTCGCAGGGACAGTAGATAAGAAATAAAAATTTTATTTTCTTGAAAAAACACTGGTTTAGATAAGCATCACCAGCTTCAGTCTCCAAATCTAGATGTCTCTGTCTGTTTCAAAACTAACCAGTAAGCCTTCAGACCCACTCGAGATAGATGAGGGGGAAAAACCTGAAAAAAATCTCCTGTCCTTCAGCCATGTCGAGCTCATTTTGTTTACATAATTTCAACTAACAATATAAATCTTTGCTCTCAGCACAGCTTGGACCACATGACCTTCAGAGGTCCTCTCCAACCTGAATTACTCCACAATTCTAGAAAAGTCTTTTTTCCCCCTTTTTTTTTTAGTGAAAATAGAAAACTACTAAGCTTGCTGATCTCAACCTCATCCCATGAGATGAAGTGTCTAAGCATACTCTATGGTTCCTTGAAAACACATAAGCTTGAAATCTCTTCAGTGAGATTTCTATCTCAGCAGCAATAAAACTGGGTGGCAAGGGCCAAAAGAGATGTTGCTGAAGTTTGCTTTAAAAATAAATTTCAATTATAGATGAGCTCTTAGTCTGAGGGCATTTAATTTGACAATAAACAAGTAGCAATTTTTTTGACATCTAAATGCTAAGCATCGTATTTCCAGCAGTTTGAAGCACTTACATGCATAGTTTTCATTCCCACTTGCTTTCAGCTGGCAGTCTCACGTGGATTTCTGGTGCAAAATTAACTATGACTGGCACAAAGCATATTCCTGCAGGCAGGGAGATTGCAAGAGGCATGCATATTTTGCCTTGGCTGAAGCTTGTACGAGTTGGTAACTTCAGTTACCTTCCAAAATTGTCTTTTGCAGAATGTATTGGTTTATGCTGGAAAGCAGACCCTCGAGTTTTAAATAAATCAGTGTGCCATTTTTTAATTATTCTCCTGCCTCTTTTGTGTAGCTGCATCAGATGCTGTGTTATTTTTTCCAGAATTATTCTTTGTAATCAAGTTCAGGCTTCAGAGAGTCACATATATTTTACAGTACCTTTTCTTGTTTGTATCATTATAAACTAAATCAACTGCTTCATTTTACATACAGAGCAGAAAGTTTATGGTCTTATTAAAACTCCAGTAACAGCCTATTCAATTTACTCTTGTGCAAAACAAAAGACACATCCTTAAGACTGAAGTGTTTTATTGTTTGGGGGTGGGGGTTTCCACCAAATTTCAGTTCAGTATTCTTCATTATCATGCCTATCATAACTGCAATAGTAAAGACTAAAGGACATGAGGATAAGTAACAATTGAATGTTACCGTAATTCCTCACTTGCTGAATTCCCTAACATTCAAGGATATTACAGTCCCTGTTTATAGACACAGCTGCTTTCTCTAGTATATCAGACCTCCTGTAAAATCACCTCCTGATAAATCACTTCGTAGCCTATTTTTCCTTACTTTCCATTTCAGTCTTCTTGAATCAATGTCCTTAGAAAAGCACCTGCTCTACTGCAAAAATATATTTCCCACAGTTGGAATTGGCACAGGTTGCTGCTCTGCTCTAGGCTTGTGGGACAACAAATTTCTGTATCAGAAGAAAGGAAGATGAATTAATAACTCTGCTTCTCTGTGCTGGCTCTATTTGTCACTGCTTCTGCCCTTCTGTCATATCTAGAAAGACGTATTGAGCATTGGCAGCTCTTATTGCCTGGAACAGTCCATGAAAACAAAATTACACATACACACAAGAAGAATTAGAAACACGCAGGCCTGAAGATGATGAAATCTATCAGACTTTTTGGTATCAAGTAAATGTGAAAGGTGCTCCTCCTGCTTGAAAAATGAAGCTTACTGTGGCACTCCAAGACAGATGCTCTCTCAACAGCTGTCCTTTGAAGCAGTGAAGCCTGTGAGCAAGCTCGCTACCCTTTGGTATGCTCCCCGGCCAGACTGACTACCCAGGCTTGGACTGTCCACACTGTTATAGAGAGAAAGCCAGAACTTTGTCCCCTTTGGTGAACCCACTGCAGTATCAGTCTGACATTTCAACACATAATGCTGTGAACTGTCTAAGAAGGTCTCGGCTGACTGATCTGTTGTGGCACACATGATGGCAGATGTAGCCAATGCAAGAAAATTGTCCCAAACCTGTACATTAACTTGCCTGTCCACATCTGGGTATGAGCCTGTATCAAAGTACCAACAGCAAAGAATCTGGGCTTAAGGGTGGTTTCAGGCTACCTATCTGGATCTTAAAATGGAAATATAACTAATGAAAATGAGGTGTGCACTTTATACAAAATTGTTTTATCCCTGCATCTGGTATGAATATACCATCTGTAAAATACCATGTGCTGTCAGTGACCCTGTTTTAAGCAACGTTAGTGAGATGGAACTGACTAAAGTAACCCCAGCAAAGGGTAACTGTCTGAGAAGGGCACTCTATATAGAGTTTCAAAGCTCTCTATTCACTTTATGAATGACCATACCTAGGAATATTGGAATTTGTCTCTGTTGAAGGTGTTACTCTTTGATTATCATCTTACAAAAATTCTATTTCCTACAATTTGGCTATCTTAATGTGCAGTCCTCAGCATATCAGTACCCTGTAACAAATATACAAAAGTAATTAGGTTTTTCATAACATGTATGGGTTTACTCCTTCTAAAAATATGAAAAACTATTGTGCATAATGTAATTCCTAAATAATTGTGTCACATAAATTAAAAGCGGAAAAGGATATAGACAAGTAATATAAAGTGGTAATAGATAGCATGGCTGTATATATAAAGCACAAGGCTTAATTGTGTTTCTCCTTATTTACTACCAGTAAAACAAGCCAAAATGAACCCTAAAAGTAGCATTGCTTTACTTTATTAAACTAAAATTGCATTCTTACAAAAGACATCCTGAGAGCTTCAATATTAACTAGTATCTTCACGTCTAGACTACCAATCAATGTAGATATTGGAAATTATTTCCTTCAAGCTGAGTTTTCTACACTAAAAACAATGACCTGATGAACTATATGTCATCCAAGTTACTGTCTTTATATACTATTAAAGTTTTCCTTTCTCATATGCTCTACCCATTTTTATGTTAAAAAAAACCAACAATCACAGCTATTCTTTGTGTTCTTTGGAGACTATTCCCTATCTCACAGGGACATGCCAAAATTTTTTCCTATGCTGTAGAGAATGAGAGCATTTTCTGAAGTATAAACATCTCTGACAACACTGGTTGCCTTTACTCAATACTTTTATTACAAGATCTGAACCTGACCGACAATCCAAGAAATTACAAAAATTTGGTATATTCAGAAAAACAAATAAATCTGTTTCTATAGGTTCTAGAGACTTCTCAGGTAAGGGCTTAATATTTTACAGCATCAAGGACAATACTATTGGCATCCATTTGACCCTCAGTACTCCTGCTTATGGTTCCAAAACTATCAAAGCTGCATGAATTGTTTACAAATCTTCTGAACACTCACATCTCTTAGAGACCTAGAGCTTCCAAAGTTGCAGATATTCAACATGCACCATTTGTTCCACCCCTACAGGGGATAAATCATAACATCAAAAAATCAACATTTAGACTGAAACTGCTGACAATCCCTTACCTACAACATTTGGCATGACCGCAGTAACACAGTATAAGAGATTAACGTTTCAAGTTTAGCACTGTTGATGAGTCCGTGCATTTCTGAATTAAGCCTGAAATTTCATGGCTACATTTTAAACTGAGTTGCCTCTGAAAGTGCTCCTTAGAGGAGAAACAGCTAAGCTATGCTGGCACATGCACACAAATTGCTATGCAAGAAAAAGCTGTACTATTAGTGTAAATATATTCTGAGAGCACCAGAGATACAGGAAAATTGTACTGCTTAAATAAAAGATATCTAAAAAACATTATCATAAATGATTTTATTTCATGTGCAAATCAATTCTCTCTACTTAAATCAAGATGTTTTATTTTAGCACAACAGAAGACACTTTGCAAAATTAACTGAAGCAATTTGTCGTGGTGGGGTTTTTTTCACCCTATCAGTCTTGTCCAGGAAAAGACATTGAGTGTCATGAATTCCATCATTCAATCTCCAGTATTTTATTTCACTTTTCTTCCTACTGAAGTTCAAAATGAGCATGGGATGTCAGGCACATAGCACTGTGCATTGCAAAGATGTGAGGTCTTTAGACAGACTATTACAAGTTCTTATCAGCACCACCATATGCTACAAGACAAAATGCATATAAATCTGTCAACACACATAATTCTCATTTTCTGATTAAAGAATACCTTATACAGAAACCACACATCCTTCTTTCCTCCAGCATTACGACCCTGTTTAGGGGTATATAAAGGCAATTAATCTGCCAGAGAAAACAACAATGTATTTGAAACAGGGAGGACTTGATTTGCCCATGAACTATTTCAAATCTATTTTCTGTATGCAATTTCATTGCCAGACTTGTAAAAATACTTCCATCTAAACATATTGACATTTGGTAGGAGGATATTAAAAAATATCTCATCTCTATTTTTTTTTTCAAATTTGGGTGACTTTTTTACGTGATTATGGAAGAAAAATCTTTCTTCATTTTTAGTAATAATTTTATCATCAGTCCAATAAGGAATCTACCAACTAAAAAAAAAAAAAAATCCTGTATACAGTGTGTGACAAAAAACCCCATATCTTTCCCAAAGAGAATACAAATTATTTCTGAAGGGAAAAAAAAAAAAAAATGAAACAGTCTTTGTGCTTATCATTAAAAAAATACTAATTTTGGTTTATTTTTCCTTCAGCTGGGTAGGCATATAAACTGGGAGTGGTAAAATCCACTGGTATATATAATCAGAACTTTCCATAAGAAAAAAAAATATTGTCATTGTAGCTTGATGGTCTGAGAATACCAAGAAAAAGTAGTATATTCTGTTATGTGTAAAAAGATGATCTTAAAAACAATGTCAAAGAGTAACACTGGATTTCCCAAGACTCTAAGCAACTCATGGGTCATCAATGAAATGCAGACTTCAGAGGTGAGCAAAAACTGCTGTTGAAGTAACGAGCAAAGCCCCAAAACAAAGAACAAGTATCTCACCTGCATAAAATATAGTATGTATTGTAAATTAAGATGCATCATATACAGACCAATGAGAAAAAAGGAAGATGCAAATCATGTTAGAAAACATTAAACTACCTCAAGCAAACATTGGAATGACAAGAAAAAAAAAATATACTCCTTCAAAAAGGAGGAAAAACTTTTTCACCAGCTTCAAATTCCTCCCTTTCTGGAATTCAGGATCCTGACAACTCACTGCAGCCCCACCCTGACTCATTCAGGATCAGAGATGCAACAAAAGGATGACCACAAATCTTGATATAATCCTTTTAAACTTATTAATCATGGGATCTATTTGATATTAATTTGGACAGTAACTATTAGTATAATTTCAACTGGACTATCATAACATATTTGCTTCATCTTAGTAAAAAGAAACATGAAAAGTCAGAACATGGGGTATCATGGGTTCTCACCAGGACTGACCACCACAGCTGGTTGTGTGAGTTCTCCTCAGGAGACAGAGTTGTTGGAGCCACCTGCACTGCCACAGCAACAAACAATAAATTTCCTTGTTTAACATTTAATGTATGTTCTCCTTTTTGTCCATAATGAGATCTTGAGTTTAACAGCTATGGCAGGTAGGTTATACACAGGAATGTAATTTAAAGGCTACATAACGCGGTAACATGAAAAACAATATACAGATCAGAAATCAGAGAAAATACAAATGTCCAGACATACAGACAGCATAGCAGTTTCCCAGTCATTAATTAGTCACTAGTCATGCAATGATACTCTGCAGAATAACTTCCTAAATTAACTTGGATAGTTAAAGAGACTAGATGATAAATCCAAATTATGTGGATAAGTACATATATTTATATTTTCCATACATGTGTGTATTTTGCCTGGGAAAACATTTACACACTCGAGAGGAAACAGCTGCTGACCTCGTGGTACAAATTCCAACAAACAAAATCAGGAACAAGTTTAATTAGGTGTTAGTGAAGCAATTAAAAAAAAAAAAGGAATATATTAATTGAACAAGATTGCAGACAGGCAGTATGACAAAGACTCTTTGAAGTGACAAGATGCCTTTTAAAGAGATATTGTGTTTGACAAAAAAATACTGAAATTATTGTGCAAATCATGTTTGCATACATGATGCTTGCCAGAAGTTCATTTGACTTTATATCCTTTCCTCAGTCCTGCAATAAAAAGTAATTACAGCACATAAGGGCAAATTAAGGTATTTGAACCTTCTGCTACAGTTTCCTTGAAATTCACTTTTGACACTCCCTGTATTGACATCTTTTCTGCCTTTAATAACTTTAACCTTAAGTGATCCTTCAAGGACCTGATTTATCTTTTCTAAGCTACTAATAATAAAGATGGGAGTCACAGTGGCTGGTTACAAACCAGCAAGCTCCACACCAGGATTTACAGAGACATGTTGTTTGCTGTCCCAGGAATTTGAGAAGTTAAACCTAAAGCTATTTGCACTCCAGTCTAGGCTAAAAGAGCAACAAATGATGTCACCTGCAGCATGTTATCACTGCTGTAAGTGGTTTAATGGCAATGTGCCTGGACATTTCCACACCAGATTTACTACAGTAAGTTACTTTCAAGGTCTTCTTCTCTTAATTGCTCATTGATTGCTCACCATTCTTTACAATGAGAAGCCCTGAGTTTAATTGGAATCAATGGTGACAAATGCTGTAGGGTCCCAAACCCTTACTACTGACTTAATTGGAGAGATATGCACTTCCAATTTTAATTGTAAGTATTAAATGCTACCTCACCTGTTTTGCTGTTGTGCTTTACAGCAACACTCAGTCCTTTACTGTTTTGTTTGATATTTGGTCTGTCTGAACTGCTCTGAACTGCATCACTTCAAAATGTTTTGTTTATTTGCTCTTTAACACAAAAGTGTTCTTCTCATGTCTTTCAAAACACATTTGCACCCTCCTACCCAAGAAGGTTGTCATCCTGTGTTCCATATGCACTTTTCAATTTTAATATCAAAGCAAAGTAGTGGTTATTTTCAAATTTCAGAAAAAGCAACAGACCTCATCTAAACCAGTGGAAATAGGCTTCCATCATGTGTGTCCATATTATCTTCTAGCTTAGGAAAGGTTAATATAAAATGTGCTGTAGTTTAAGCTGCAGAAGATCTAATTGTAAGGAAAAATCAGATTATTAGACTAGGTACATCTATGCACATCACTAAGGCAAATACATTTTTAGACAGGTGTGCACTGAAGCAATTATATTCTAATTATAGACCTAAAACATTTTTATCATGCTTAATTTAACACATGACGTAACCTATTCCAGAGGAATACAATTATAAAATTTTTACTGCTGTGTTACTACTAAGAAATAAGAAGCATTTCTGCAGTGTATCTATACATGATTTAAGGCTTATTTCATACTCATCTAGGAAAAGTAGAAGATAAGTCTTGGAAGGATCATTGGAGTGAAGCAAAATAATACCAGTTAAAATCAGCAGGTTCTCAAATCATGTCAGAGGTTCTAAATCTAACTTTTTAAACTATAAAAAATGATAGAATTATGAGTTTAAGCTATATCTGATATCTGATCCTTGATGCTATATGAAATAAACTTCATTAATACCAAAAAGAGAGCTGACATATAGCAGTACTTTAGTTTAATAAACAGTGACTTTGAAAGACCCTTCTCAGCTTAATAGTTCACTTATATGGATTATGCTAAGATTTTCTTTTTAGCCACTTTAACTCAGAGAGTCAATATAACATTTTGGCTGTTATACTTTATTGCTTTAAATTATTCAGGAAAGGGACTACAAGGGCAGACAGATAAGGTCTTTTTTTCTTGCTATAAGTAACACAGTATATTGTCTTCCCCTCTGCCCTACTTTCTTTTCATTTTGATGCTCTTTAATTGATCATAGTCTGATATAAATTTTTAGTTCTTCTTTTCTGAAGTCCTATAAACCAAATAATTAGAAAAAGTAGAGTAATTCTCACCTAGATAGAAGAGTGACAAAGCAAGTCAGAACACATTAAGATATCTTGGAATTTGCAATCCAGTTTTGGTCACCTACATTAGGCAAAATGAGGTTTGGATCTTTACAATGTAGTATCTCACAGCTAAGAAAGCTGCAGATATGTAATATTGTTAGATGGAGCAAAATATATCAAAAATTACAACAGCTATTTCTAAAATGTCATTTTCATTTTTATAATACCATAAGTTCACATTGCTGGGAAATTTAGGATGCCTACTCTAGATGCAGTGTAAATGCAGACACTTTTCTTCTCCACTGACGAAAGTTTCAAATTATTGATGCATGTGCTTAAGCCCTTGAATTACCCTTTTAGGATACTTTTTTTGAATGTGTCTATATTATGGTTCCTACAAGCAGCAGGCAGCACCTATCAATAACAGTAAAACAAAAAGGAAAGGCTTGATCATGACTTTACTTGCTCTGATAATGAAGATCAAAAGGTCTTTACACACCTTATAACAGTTCCCAAGACAAGCCCAGCTTAGCACTAGGCTGAAGAGCTGTGGCAGAAATAAAACTTCTATGTTTAGATTATCCATTTGATTGAATAAAGTTTATTCCCATTTCATCCTGTGAAAATGCCATCTCCTCCTCAGTGTATCTTCTCCTGGAACATGTGGGATACTTAGGATCTCCAAAATCACTTAAGAAGAAAGTTAGGGAATGTAAAGCCAGGGTAAAACAGAGTAAAATGTTCCCTGTTTCACTTCAGCCACTTAAAAGAAAAAATACACTGTTTCTTACCATGTGTCATTTGGATGTGCTCCCAGGTTGTTACCTCTGTTCTATGTTGAGACAAGTTATTCAACTGAGTAATTTTTTATTATTTATAAACAGTCACATCTCCTGCATGAAGTTGAGAACACCCAAACTCTTTATGTCCTAGTGCCCTAACAAAAAAAGCAAGTATCAGTTTCTTAGTGCAGGAAATTAAAGTTATTGTCTAACACTTGTTATTAAAATTTGTGATATAATCAAGTTAATTCTTTCTGTAAGCATTTTTGGACATGGATTATTACCTTAATTATTGATGTAATTTCTAATGAGGGAATTCTATCATTCTGAGTAATTCTCAGTTTCAAATTACATATAAATGTTGAATCTTGCAGCTTGGTATTTTGAATTCTATGGCATATATCAAGACATTTTAACACAGCTACTGAACTGAGCATGGGGCTACGAGAGCCTGAAAGCTTGGCTTATCACCTCTTATAGTAGAAAAGTCTATACAGTGTAACAGGAATTTATGGGAGACTTTTAAACTTTTTTTAACATTATGAAACTCAACAGTACATATAATTTGCAGTAGTCTTTGAATGTTAAGCTCTTTAGGGCTCTTTCATTATCTTGAAAGACACAGAGAAGTTTAAAAAAGTCCTTGGTCCACAGGGGAAGATGGGGATTGTGATGGACAGTCTTTTTTTTTTTTCCCCTAAGACTGCTGCTGTGGGAGGAGCACACAACACCAAGGTAGATAACTTTGATCAAATTCACATAGCTGAAATTCCACAAGAGCACAAAATCCAGAGTATTACTGAGCAGTTTAGGGGTCTTTATATTTAAACAAATCCAATGTTTAAGCATTCCCTTCATCATCCAATGAAAAGAAAATAATATGCATCATAAATAAACATCCATACTGAATCATACCTTCCTACTGAAATCATTACTGTCTTGCTGGCAGAATCATTAATGGAATTGGAAAAAAAAGTGTACATACTTTCTGAAAAAGAAGAGACAAATGACAACTGTATGGCACTGACATGTAAGAATGTGAAGAATGTATCTCGTCCTAGAAATTGTTCTATAGATTCGACCAAACATGTACAGTACTACAAAATTATTACATCCTTTTAGTACTTAGGCAACCCCTGGAAAAAATGGCCGATTGTACTCTGACAGGCTGGTTTATGGGCAAATCAGTCAGGTTGGATACTATCTCCACCTCTGCTAAAAAGGAATTGAATCTGTAAAAAACTGCTTTGTAAACCTAACCTGTCATTTCTATGGTTCACGATTTACTTTATTAGTAGAATTCATGCAAGAGATTAAAAAGATACCAATGAGGATATTTTGAACTAGAGAACTCCAGACAGGAACAAAAAGTGCAAATTAAGCTAGAGCTTCAATCAGAATTTAGGTGCTTATATTTTTCAGATAGCTACAGAGATGGATAAAGCTGTGATTTTGAGGCATAATTTTAGACATTAATTTAAAATTTATTATAGGTACTCCATTGATTCTAGAGTAATGGATAAACAAAGAAGACACTAAGTCTATGAACAAGTGGGTTCTTTCACTTTCCTTAATTCTACCTTCTTTCATAACTGCTTCCATGTTCTTGTTTTGTGACACTGGCAAAAGTTAACACAACTGGTGTCAAGTGACATCTATCTGGAAATGTCTCTTCCCAGGTTTTCCTAGGGTCCTTGGATAGTAGCTTCTACTTTCCTATCACAAGCCTAAGTTACCTTTCCCCTTTGCCTTATGACAGGGTTGAAGCTAATAAATTTGCTAACCCCAGCATAAGTAACAGCCACAGGGGAACACAAACACGTTTCTAGTCAGTGACATTATCCAGTAACAAATGCAGAACATCTATCAGAATTCATTATGTCTTATTTCATTGAACAATTTCTTTAGTCTGAATTATTTAAATACTCCAGTCCTAGATCTTCTTCTGGAAAATATTTTGTTTTCTAAAGCCGGCAACCAAAAACTGATTTAGTTACCAACACTCCTGTTCTGAGACATGAATACTCAGATTAACTAGATTAAAAAAAAAAAATTACATGGAGTTTCAACAGAACATTTGGGATCTAGAAATAAATTTTGATACTTGAAGAATAATAGTGTTATTACTGAAACTTGACTCTGAGTTTTAGCAGCAAGACCAGGCACAATAGCCCTTACATAATATAAATCTTAATAAGGCAGCAGAACATGACAGGAGGCACTGATGTGTTTAGGCAGCCTGGGGTCTAGCCTACACAAGTTATGCACTGTGCAAAATATGGTTTTTTAACAGGTGGCAAAGAAACCTAGAATTTTCCAGCTAACCAAACGTTTAAACTGCATCCCAGGAGAGTAGGATTGTTTTCTCTTATTTAATTTTATAATATTTTATAATTTACTCCTGTTTAATGATTCATTGTAACCCACCCATCCATATGCTTCCTTGTTGGTAATGATAGCTCAGCAAATATGAGGCTATTTATATTTTTTTTTATTTCTTGAAAGGCAATTTTTTTTAAAGGTCCATTACTTCTAGCTTTAGACCTTTTAAATAAATAAACTAGCTAAAGATGCAAAAGGGCAGATACAGACAGAAGAAACACACCACTGGAAGAATGAAAATGGTAACCAAGAAGATGTTTAATAATTTTAGAAGATGGGTTTTACTTCAAGGAGTGTCTGGACTGTGAAAACAGAAAAGTTAAATTATAGAATTTTAGGCATCAGATATTCTTTCACAAAAGAAGAATTTCTTAAATGATAAGGTCTCTAAATTGATGACAATGAACAAAACTAAATACCTACAGGGGTTTTTTTTTAGGCAAATTGATGATTGTTCTCTATTTATGAAGGTGGAAGTACATATGCAAACTTTAGAGTTTAAGGTGTTAAATGTGAAGATAACTAAACATGGGATAGAGAAACAGGGGGATCAGGAAGATTATCTTTACTGCTTGACAATAGGCTTTGGGGACTTTAGTTGGGGCAACCATAGAACTCTATGGGACAATAGGGGGAGTCAAATTATGTAAATTTGGGGAATGTAAAGAGAATGTGCTAAAAGCATATAGCAAGAAAGACAGGAGAGAAAACAAGAATGACAAAGCAAGTATCCTGGGATAACAAATATGGACTACTCGCTTAACCTATGGATAATTCTCTTATATTATATGCTCTTATTATAACAAAAGACAGCTCTTCTATCAAGAAAAGAAGAGCAGAGTAGAACAGCTGAGCAATTCACAGTTAGATATGAATGCTGCAACAGTCTTGCCTCCTTATTGAATGTAAGTTAACACTCCACAACCAAGGAAACCTTGAGTTTGTTTTGACTCAATATATTTAAAACTTCCCTACAAAGTTCAAATATAGGAAGAAGCTAACATCATGACTTCCAGCCAGGTTAACAAAGACTGTTATTGTCATCCACTAAAATATTATTCCACATGTATTCAACAATTTTGGATCAATGGTCAGAAGCCAACAGTATGAAGTTCAGTAAGGCAAAGCGTTATGTCCTGCACTTGGATCATAACAATCCCACACAATGCCACAGGCCGGGGGAAGAGTGGCTGGAAAGTGGCCTGGTGGAAAAGGACCTGGGGGTGCTGGTCGACAGCAGTCTGGACAGGACACATCTGTGCCCAAGTGGCCAAGAAGGAGGAGCAGCTTGGTGACCTGGGGTTGTTCAGTCTACAAAGAGAAGGCTCAGGGTGACCGTATTGCTTTCTACAACTACCTGAAAGGAGGTTGTAGCCAGGTGGGAATCGGCCTTCTCGCAGGGAGCAAGAGGAAATGGCCTCAGGTTTTGCTAGGAGAGGTTCAGGTTGGACATCAGGAAGAATTTCTTCACTGAAATGGTTGTCAGCCATTGGAATGGGCTGCCCAGGGAAGTGGTTGTGTGTTCCCTAGGAGTGTTCAAGAAATGACTGGATGTGGTACTCTGTGCTTATGGTTTAGTTGACATGGTGGTGTTGGACTTGATGATCTTGGAGGTCTTTTTGAACCTTAATGATTCAATGATTCTATGAGAAGTATCACCAGTCTTAGGTGTCACAACTAAAGTCAGCCAATACAATATCTTCTGCACCACTGAATACCCATTATTCCCAGAGGAGAAGTTAAGTTTAAAACTAAATTCAATACTTCAACTTGCACAGCACAGAAAGTACACAAGTTATTTCCAAAGCAAACCAAACGTCTGTGATACAGCAGTAACTCACATTTATGGCAGCTGCCACATACGTACCATAGTTTATAAAGTGCTATTTTTCCCATTTCTAGTTACTAGTCTTCATATATTTGTAGAGCAACACTCTAGACATTTAAACCTTGGACAAAGGTTCTAATTTGAAATAAAGAACTTGTACTCTATACTATATGATTTAATCTATAAAGAACACAAACTGATTATGAACATGAGAGAATTATGACAAAAACCTCAACCTCCTGGTATGCCACATATAATTTCCAAGAGGCAGAATGCAGAAAGAAAAAAATAATATTCGAAGAGACAAGCATGCATATAGCAGTAACACTAATTAAATCACATTTAACGTGTACTAAAAAAAAAAGCTTTTTCAAATCTGCAAGAATAATCTCATATCTCTCCTCTTCTCATTTTCCAAGACCTTCAGGCAGTTTCAGTGACAAGAAATATGGTCCATATATGTGTTCTGATACCACATTTATAGAATATCAGGAATAGCAGCTTCAAAGTATTATATCACTGAATTACTTTCTGGTAACACAAAATTGAACGATCTATAAAGGCGGTGTGATTATATACATAGAATTAGAAAAAAAAAATCAGGTCATGGTTAGAAAGTCTTTCTTTTAACAGGAAATATAGCTTAAAGCTAATGATATTTTCCACCATTAGAAACCAAAAAAAGGCAAGTCAGGCTAATTGTTCTCCATGATAAACTGGCTATTACCCAATAACTTTAGTGATTCTAATGGAATTTGGTTAAAGTCAGAAGACCGGAGGCTGACCAGTCAGGCTTGACTTTCCCTACTAAAAAGGAATGAAACAGTAAAACTTAATGTATTATAATACTGTCATTCATATGCTTCACTGTTTCCTTCATCAATTATATTTAGGGGGGAAAAAGGATCTAAAATACTGTTGATGAGAATACTGTTTTGCATTTCTTTAAAACCCTTGATGCTAACTGCATAAACAAGATAGCATGGTGAACTAAAGCTACGTTTTGTGTAATTTGGGACCCAGCCAGGCCTCTGAGGCAAATCATACACCTGACTGAATAATTTCGATGTGCAGTGCCCCCAGAACCATTCTGTCTGAGACTAGATTTGCCCTATCTCATCTGAAAAGTATTTTGCCTCCAAAACATATGGACATCATGAAGACTCACAGATGTTGAAGACATCTCTGAGATGTCTTGAGGGACGTGAAAGGCCTTGCTCCTCCCACAAATCCCCTATGGGTCTCCCCTCCCATGTAGTTCTGAAAATAACAAGAGAGCGCGGCCCACAGCACAGAAATGCTCAAAAAAAAATTATTACAGATCAATTATATTATTTATAGAAATTTATCTTACAGTGAAATGGATAATATATAAGAAATATGAAATGTCCTAGTCTTGAATTTGGCTTTGACTTTTACCCTTTGATGTATACTCTACCTGTGCCTTTGCAGGATAGTTTGGTTATAACCAAGTTATATTTCCTTTATTTTTTTTTTTTAATTTGTAAAATGATTGATTATTATGCAGCTACTTTTTTACAGATTTGTTTGAATGAATAATATTTTTAAAGAAAAAAATTAGAAGAATTGGAAAGAAGCTCTTAAGTGCAGTGGTTTAAACTTTGGTGTATAGAAAGTAATGATACCATACAACATAATCACAAGCAGTATTTTGTGCATAATTCAATAGTTTTCCTAGTTCAGGACCGAAAATAAAAAGTATTGAATGGAAACATAATTTCCAGTTTCCCTTTTGGGATCTCTGTGTTCAATTATTGATAATCAAAATAGTGATTCAATCATTTTCAAAACTAATTATTCTTAAATTATCCATTAGCTGTTCCAACTTTTTTAATTAAAGTAAACAGTAAGCAGCTGTTCTTCCACAGTCACTACCTGCTAGTTGTAACTGAAGCCCTTTAATTTTCTATCTTGATGGAAATTAAAATGCACTTTAGCTAATTCTATCCAATTATTTTTACCCACTAGTGTTGGAGTGAAAGCTTCTCTGGACTCAGGCCCAGAGGGAAGCCAAAGCACAGGGGTTGAATTAAAACCTTTGGACAAGCTGAGATACATGAAGTCACACCAAAGTGAAATAGAAATATAGATGTTTAACTTTTAGTAGAAATATATGCTAAGTGCCTTAAACATTAAAAAGCTGCAGCAGAGACCTTAAACACAGTTTTTACTGCAGCAGTGTTACCTTTTCACAGAATTCTTTACTTTAGACAAAATATAGATAGAATTACACTGTTCACATTTTTTAGATAGAGTGTTCACATAAACAATAAGAGCAGATAGAAACTGTATACACAAATCTGTGTAATACCTGTGTAACACTTGTGCAAGACCTACAACTGTTAGAATTAGACCAGGATAGGTTAAGAAAAGGAAAACTGGAATCGTGTGTTAATCTTATTGGTCAGTTAACAAATATAATCCACACTTCTGCAAGAAAAGATATTGAGCATCTAGAATTAGAAGAAGCAGCTGTTTTCTGCCTGCTGTTTGCTGTTGCTGCTTGGCTTTATCGTGTAATCCCCTTCGAACTCTGCCTTCAAGAAAGCTATGAGACTATGAAATAAAGAACTTAGCAGAACAGCAGCCTCCTCTGCTCTCTTACCCTAGTCCAAGAAGGAAGGGTATCCCATCCAAGCTCAACACACTAGTACGCAGAATTCCATTAAATTTCAAGCACCTTTGAAGGCAAATGAAGGTGTACACAGAATTCAGGTGTGCATATATGTATAAAAAAAATAGAAGTTCATAAAATATGAAATTATGTGGACAGAATCAGAGTATTTATTAAGGAGAGATCATAAAATTTAAAATGTCAATGGTTAAAGCAAAAAAAGAAGACAGGTCTCTAAAATAAACCTCATCTGCTGCCCAGCTTTATAAAAAAGTTTTCGTTCCTATTTCTTTGGAGAATTCACTGTGACTGTAAAATGAAGGGAGAGAAAGAAATTTCGTATGACCCTTACAGGTTTTGAGAAGCTCCCATGGAGAAAGATATGATGTATTTTTAATAAACTTTGTGAATTTTAATGAGGAAATTTAAAGCATTGAAGAAATTTTCTTGAGATAAAAATAAGTGGTGCTAAATTCTACCCCTTCCTAAACAGCAGATAAGAATCTTTTCCTTGTCTTATAATCACCTCCTTTTATTTTGAAAGAATGTGCATGTACTTTTTAAAAATTTAATTTCAGAAATTACTCCTGTTCTTTCAGACTTTTTTGGCGTTTTTTTTCCTTAGCATTGTAAACACTGTTCTCTCCAGCGCTTTTGCTGAATTCTTTTTTGGGGGAGTGTTGGGGGAGGGCAGGATTTTTTGGTTTGGTTTAGGGTCTGTTTGGGGATTTTTTGGGATATGTGCACAGATTGGAGACTGCTAAGGCAGGAGATACAGAGGCAGGCAGAATAAGCAGAGAGAGTCCAAAACAATTCCACTGAGAGTTTGGATGTGTATATCCCTTCCTCAGTTCTTAGGAAAATATATGCTGTCAGATGTTCATGCTGTGTTCACTCAAAATATTGCAGACATGATTTCAACAGTAGTGACAATTATTTCTTAAGATTTCAGAGAATGTGGAAAAAACACCCTGTTGCCTAAAAGTAGCATTTTCTGCTAGCATTAGAATGAATCTTTATTCATAAACAATACAGAATTCAAAACCAAGATCTTTACATTACAAATTACTTCAGGAAAAAATATAGTTATCACATTCATAGCACTGAACTTGTTTTTCCTCCCTATCCTATCACCAAGAATTTCTCAGTCTATTTCATCCCCCGGATTCACATTTCTGTATTGTAAAGCACTGAGTGCTGGGACAAGCAGGAATACTCCACTCTGAATAAGAAATGTAGGGTCATTTTATGCATCTAAGGAAATCTGAATTATTTCCTCTCCCACTCTCCTGCTCTCCCCCATCAAGTTTCAATCTCCAGACTGCCCTGCCCTCTCCCTTTACTGCATCTAAGCTGTCTTATTGACAGCCAATCACATCTAAATGATAAACAAATGTCTAGCATATTATATCACACCTATATCACACATTCAAAGTTGTTTTGACTCTGGGTTTGTACTTGCACACTGTTGGATAGGTCTGAGTACTCTGTGGAATCCTGCATCTCAGGCCACCATGCCAAACTGATACACGAGCTGAATATTTTTGAAAAACAAGTTTTAAAAAAAGCTACTTTGAAGCTGGGTACTGCTGTTTCCTAAAACCAGGAGAATGGAGGATAACTTCTGTTAGCTATGGTCAGACTAAGGTGAGGTGAAACAACATTCCTTACCAGCTGATATTGCCACCCCTGCTGCAGACCTGGCTCTCATTTCTGCTTCTCCCGAGAGCAGGCAAGCACAAGATTTTAGGGGATAAGTGTTGTTATTTCCCACCTTTCCAATGAAATGAAACCACAGATGCAGTGGCACCTACCACTCACCCCTGCTCGTGGGAGAAGAACCCTTTCCCGGACAATACCTTCAAAAAGTCTGAATATACATCAACACTCAAGCATTCTAGTTACTGTTTAAGCACACAACCCATTAATGCAAGTGGGGTTTCCTGAATTCTGTCTTTTCTGGCAGGTAAAAAAGGTGAAGAGGTTGTGATGTTGGCAATGACTCCTGTCAGTGCTCCATTAAAATTATATAGCATACTTCTTTCTCTTTTGTTGGTCAAGGGAAGAAATAAATCAATGTTTTTCTGCTTTCACTATAATGACATCACACAAAATAGATGGACAGTGGAAAGTGACATCAAATTCCCCCTGTCACAAAGGCTCAAGGACTAACATGAAGAGCAAAATACAGGAAACCCCTAATGCATCTAAATATATTCCCATGTGGAAAGAGCAAGGATAAAAGGCTGTGGTCCAATGAACAGGACACTTATCAAGGAATACAAGACTTTTGATTCCCTTTCTAGCTTCACTGCTAATCCAGTCTGCACTCATACTTGTGACCTTAATGCCTCATGACTCAGAATTCCCCTATGGGCAATAACTGCAATAGCTTTTTACATATAGCTTCTGTTGCACCAGATTGAAATCCAAAATCTTTACACCCATTTGTTTAAAGCTAGGTTTTCTTCTAAGAAAACCTTCTTTTCTTCTAGAAGTGACCAGAATTTAGTAGGAAAGAAACCACTTTCAACTTCTACTGTGGTTTGCAGGAACAGAATATCAGTCTCCAACAAATATCATATGTGTCACTCAACCAGCAAAATGCAAATCTAGGAGGCAAGGTTTACCTATCCAAACATGAAGACTTCATTTCAACCATATGATCCTAAACAGAAAAACCATAGGGGTTTTTTTCCCATATTTCTTTAAAATGTTAAACCATAGTATTTCAAATTTGGATCACCTGAAACCAATTAATCCTTTAACATGTATCAATTGCATTCAATAGCACATCATCATCTCTAGAAGTTTTTCACTAAACTTACATCTATCCAAATTTTCAACAAGTATAGTGAAACATCTGTTTTTATATATTGTTGAGTAGAATGATTCAGTTTAATGTTTACTGGAATCATGAGTTCAATTAAACAGAGAAATCATATGAACAACAGAGTTTAACTACCCAAATGAAATCTTTAAATTATTTTTTGTAATCAAATCCCTTTCAATGCATCTGTGTACATTTCATTGTTCTCACTTGAAACAGTAATATGTATTAAGGTTGCTGCTTTGTCCTCTCTAAACATTTTAATTATAGCAAGTGCATTAGCAACTGACATGTCACCCTTTAAAAGCTTTAAGGAATACCATTGCTTTTAACATGTACTCTTCCATATTTGTTAATGAAGCATAATTTGAAGTGCGTGTCTACTGCAAAGCATGACAGCAATCATTTTCCAAGGATGTGTGGATCATTTCATTTATAATTTGTTCGAAAACCCATGTGATGATTTTTAGTGCTTGAAAAACACACAAAAGGAACACAAAAGACCTGTATTTTGCTACAAAAAAGTGTAGTAAGAGGCCTTAGTTCTTCTGATGATATTGGTCATCTTGCAGGCACCAATTTCTAAATACTAATCATGGCAATAATAAAATAATTTATGCATATACAGAAATATAATAAGATTTCGGGGGGTAGGGAAATAAAAATAATGAGAGGTTCTAAATAGAAAAAAATGAGTTTGCTGATGTTGATACCTACACTGATAATTCAAGTCTAGTCTTTAAACAGTGAAAGAATATAATTTATGTTAAATCTGTAAGAACAGAGTGAAACATAGAAATAAGACTAATGGCCTTGTGCATGAAAGCTTTGACTTAATGGACAAGAAACAAAAGTATCCATCTTACTGTTTTCTCAACTCAATCTTCTTTCTCACAGTCAAAGTCTCATTATTTAAATAAATTCATCTGGATGATAAAAGTGCTGGTTTTATTCCAGGTTGTTACTTTAGATACTTATCTGCTTAGTGACAGTGTACAGCACCTAAGAACATTAAGGCAATCAAGAAACTCCATTACCTGAGCCAGGGACAGAAATGATGTTTTACACAGTGAAATGCCTAATGTTTCAATTTACTCTTACTGCAAGGGAAGATTAATAAACATCATCGCACAGAGAAGCTGTAGCTTCCACCCTAAAGGATTTTGTTTTATGTATACATCAAATGTATAGGTTGAGTTACCCGCAACTTCTTCTGAAAGGCCCTATGAATCCTTAATGCCCACATATTATTAGAATACAAACTAGAGTAAGTTATCTTTTAAGGGGACAAAGAATGACTCTTCTAGTTGAGACAGATCAACAAGATATTTGAAAACAAATTTTTCCAGGCCTGTTTGAAAGTTTGCAGAGTCAGTCCTTATCCTAGGAACTTTCAGTGGCTTTTAATCTTGTATTAAACACTGTCTATCCATCTGCTTTCCCCACCTTCAGATTTCCCTCCCAAGCCTCTGAGACCTGTCTGTGTTCACTCCCTGTTCAACATCCCTTCTCTCCAACATCCCCATTTCTCTCATTTCTCTTTGGCCAACTTGCCTTTCAGAAGGTTCTTTCAGGTGAGTAGCATCATTTGTTCTCAAGGAAGACAGTCTAATTTCTGTCCATGAACTTGCAGGAAGTCTTTGAGTGGGAGCCATGCTAATCTCTTCTGTATCATTCCATTTGGATTTTTACTTTTTTTAATATGCACTACTTTCGTCAGCTGTAGATAGTATGAATTTCCTGACTTATCTCAGTCTTCAGAAGAATTGTTTTTCATGAAGGACAGAAGGATTCAGCACTTACTTAAATACATAGATTTATCAACAAGTACCCGTGATAACAGAGATTTCAGGAAGCCTTTTTTAAAAAAATTAAAATCTATTTGACCTGATAAGATGTCCTTTTCTCTTGGATAGATTCAGTAAAACAATTTTTTTCTTTATAAAGCATATTCCTAAATTTTTGGGAAAGCCTGTTGAATGTTTTTCCGTTTGCTTTTGAAAGTAGCCAAAAAGTCACTTAGTCATTTAATAGTTAAAAGATTAAACAATATCTGAAACAATCTCCAAGTGCACAAGAAAAAGGTTTATACAATTGTCAGTACTGCTTTGCATTGTCAGAACATCTTCTAATCATGTAATGAAAAACTCTTTAATAATACATACCTGTACCTCAGATGGACTTATTAAATATTATTAGTATTTGTGTAATGTTCTGAGGATGTGAGAGGCTCTGTAAATGGCAAATGTTACTGTTATAGATGATAGCTGTAGCACAGAGCGTTGTAAGACACAAGGGACAAATACTTCTAAGAGATAACCCCCCGAAGAAATATTTCGAAACAAGCATCAGCTTCTATGGTTGCCTGAGTGATTTTCACTTTGAGGGACTAACTTTAGTTCTATAAGATAATGTCAGTAGATGTGTTAAATTTAGCTATTTTAACCAGCCACTGAAATTATTTTTGTCTCTCAGTTTTACATAGTCTAAACCATTCCTCCGTTAAAATGTGCAATGAATGAAAAAGTCCAGGCTGCAGCAATCAAATCCAGTTTTCAAAGAGCTTAGAAGTCAATTTATTCAGATAGAAGCCCACATATGTTATGAATTCATTTTATCATGCAGACATTTTAAGATATTATATAACATTATTTTTAATTCATATTTATTATGCATCTCAAAAATTTACTAGAAGGTGATAACGAATGGGATGACAGGGTATTTATAGAGAGGCAGAATACAGGTTAAACCAGGAGAGGAAAGGAGCTATACATTAAATCATGTTAACTAGACATCATCCCTATCAACAAGGAACATAGAAACTAAGCACGCTGAAACCCGTAGCAATTTAAAGGAAAACATTTTGCCTAAACACCCAGGATGGTAACAATAAGAACAATTTGCCAAGAAGTCAGAGAAAATATTAATGAAAGATTTAGCTGGCATATGTACACTCCATAACAGTTACATCCATTGGAGGTGACATTTATGTCTCCTATTGATGACTTCTTGAAGTGATTAATGAGGGAACACACCAGAAGAGAGATTTGTCTTCAGTTTGGCATAAGATTTGGCACAGAATGTGACACTTGAAGACTCAAATTCCATATCATCTAGAAAATTTATAAGCTAAAGAAATGCACTACAGTAATATTTTAACTTTTGAAACAGAATTATAACAATTTTTTTTAATATTTTAAACAATCGGTTAAAATAAAAATGTGGTTGGTATAGAGACTGTTCAAATGCACTCATTTGGAAGCTGGTAGTAAATTAGTATCAAGATACGAATAAAGTCATTAAAGAGTAAATGGGTAGATTATTAAAAGAGGATAGATTATTAAAAGAAAAGCTGATGAAAAGAATTGCCTATGATAATAGCTGACTGGGAATTAATGTATCAGATGAAAGTCTATGTCAATAAATTCATAACAAAACAAACTGAAAAAGTAATGAAAAAAAAAAGCAAAATACCAAAATCAACTAGTTATTTATTGCTAAGGAAAGAGGCTACAGAGATAGTCTTACAAAAAATCTAACTTGTTGCTTAGAGAGATCACCAAGTCAAATAGCACATTAGAAAAAAAAGAACAAAACACAAAATCAGTATCATGCCATGACATAAACTCAGAATTAGTACCGGTGACAAATACTGTGTGGTCCTGATCTCCACATCTCAGTAAAGTTATAGTAAAAACATTAAAATTACATAAGTGGCAGGGAGGAACACAGAAACAAAAGAGCTTTTTTACAAGAAGAATCGAATTGATAACAACTCCCCTGCTGGATGCGAAACTCCTGGTGTGAGATATGATAAATTATAAAATCATGATTCATATAAAACTGGAATACCTACTTTCCATTTTCTCACAGGGCATGATCAAAAAAAAAAAAAAAATCTGTAAATTACCAGGCAACAAGTTGGACGTTTTTTAATGTAAAATTAAAGAATTTCACCTAACATGTTCAACACGCAGTTGAAGTGTAGAACCACATTGCCATACAAACTTGCATAAGCCAATGGTAGAAAAGAAAGATAGAAAATAATTCAAAAGGTAAATTGACAAATCCACTGTGAAAAAGCTGTGAACACAGTCTCTGGTACACAGCTGACTGCTGAAAGCAAGCAGGATATTTTAGGGGACTCAGGATAGGTTTGATCAATTCGTGCACTTAACTGGTCACTGGAAAAAAGACAATATGGGCTGCAAAAGACTTTTGTCCACCCTAGCACCAAAACAAGTGAAGAATATCAAACTATTTCAGGATCCTTGAGGAGATGACATCTCCTCAAACTCTTCTGAAGTTCTGGAGAGAAGATGTATATCAACAGTTTGCTGTTTCTCCAGATGGAGGTCATATGTGTTATTCACAAAGTTCACAACCCAGATGCGCAAAATATAATTTTCCCCAGCAGTTAAAATAATTGCAAAACTTGGCAACAATACAAGCACTTTCTTCTGAACTTATTTTCTACTAAATTAGTGCAAAACAACATGTGCACTAAACTGTAGCAATAACAGGGCAAAACCTGACATACAATTTTTCACTGTAAGAAAAAAAAAGGGAATCAAGTAGCACAAATGCTGTCCCCAAGTTTAACAAAACACTGGAGGATACTTGTTATAGTGATAAACAGCATAGCATCCTAAACAGGTAGAACAACAGGTTCTACAACAGGTAGAATCAACTTATTTTATACCATAATCATTGTTTGATTCAAAAGGAAAAAAAATCAAGTTATAGAATACCTTACTTGGGTCTACTTTATATCACAACCCATTATGTGAGACTAAAGGAAACTACAAGGTCTTTCTTAAGTCAATGGCTTAGAAAATCATTATGAAACTGTGCTATAAAATAGATTTTTTGCTGTTGGGTATTGAAGCTCCTCAGGAGACTATGGCTTTCTTAAAGTATTTGATTTTACTGAAGTCTTATGAAATACTGTATAAAATAACAGTAATTGTAGATTTGAATGATACTTTTCTTAGCAAACTACAGTTACAATTTCAACAGAGGTATTCAGATTTATCTTGCAGGAAATTAGAGACATGATCCTGTATTTTTCACCTTTCAAGCTGAAGGAGAAAAAACCATGTTAGAGAAATCTAAATACTATACTGAGAAAACATGCATATTCCTCACTTATGTGATCTATTTATTCCCTTTATTATTATACTACTATAATTACTTCATTAGTCCCTTTATTATCCAGTTTTCTGCCCTATCATGGGTTTACATATATTTGGAGAAATTTATAATGGGTTCGGTTGCTATTCATTAGGAGAGCCAGTTGTAATAAAGTAAATACAAAAAGTATTTGAAGACTGTTATAACTATTTATTAATTAAAGATGTGTTTCACTGAAGATAATGAGGAGAGAAAAGTACAGTTCCCATTGTCCTCTTTTCCTGCTATAATATTCTTTTCCTTTTTCTGTGTTATCTTGCACCAGAAATCCTAACTAAGAGACTCTCATCCCTGAATATATTTCTAAGTTTCCCATTAATTTTAGTCTTCATTATTTTCATGCTGCTTCTCAAACACTGATCCTCCTAAAGAAATTATTTCCATGTTTTGTTTGATTTTTTTTAGCTGGCCTTGTGTGTCACATGCTTTCAAGAAGCCCTTTTGTGTAGCCACATCTAAGCAGTATTATCACACAGCTGCAGTCTTTACCAGACTTGGAGCTCATTTACCCAATAAACAGCATCCTTCTGCCTCAGAACAGTGGTATCTCAGCTGAGAATTCACAGAACCCACTTCTTTACCCTCCTCCAAGTTCTCTGCTCCAGTCTGCTTCTGTCAAGGCTTTGCAAATTGCCATCCACATCCACCCATCCTTACAGTTGTCCAAGTTTTCTCTCACCTGTCAGACTCCAACCTCATCTCCTGTTCTGAAGATGAAAGAAACCTAGGCACAATGAATACTTTCTAAAATTCTGCCTAGATGGCAACAAATAAAAGAGATGTGAGAGCTTCCCAAATAATGATGCGTAGTTTATTTATTTATTTGCAATTTTCATTGTACTGTATATTTTACTTAACTTTAAAAGTTGCTGTTAAAGAGGTTTGTTGTGCTCAGTGTGATTATGACCATTTGCGAGCACCATCTGGAATTCAAAGAAAAGGAATGGAGATATCCAAAAATATTCAAGAATGCAGATATTCAAAACATAAACAACCTGGAACAGGTCAAGTGAAAAAAAAATTGACATGATTAATGCTGGTAGGAAGCAGTCATTGCCAAGTCACATTAGAAGTTTATCCAATAGTTTGAAAGTGGACTGTCAAGAGTGTGGTGAAACACACAAAATGGATAAAAGCCACTTTACCAGTCTCAACCTGAAAGAAAAGTACTTTCCTGCAAAGCAGTATGTGGCATGCAAAGATTTATTTGTAAACTCACATTTTAAAGTCTAACAGTGAAGCACATTTTTTTCAGGTTATCTTTCTCTAGTTTAACAACACATTATTCAGCTATGGAACCCTCCCTTCCTTCTTTATGTAAATATACTCAGGAAAAATAGGCAGATCCACCTTAAAGCTTTAGCCTATATTACTTCAAGGTCTGTATATCTAAAACAAATCTGTAATTTATAAGACAAAAACTATTTGTTGACTATTAGGGATGGGAAGAGATACACAAAAGCAATACAAGCACATACAAACCACTCCTCTTTCTTAAATATTTGTGCAAAAGATTTGCAGATTCTACAGTGCTAAGGATGTTGTATGAAACATCCAGTTAGTTGTATGTTGTAGGCCTAATTGGCATGCTGTTTTAAAAATAAGAACAACAAAACATTAATTTATTGTGCATTCATTTATTATCATGACAGAAAAGAGCAACATGATATATCTCCTCTGGTTTTTGGAAGTTGTATGAAGTAGATTTCCTATATAGCAAAAGTGATTTATTGTCCTGCTGGGTAAAATAAACCATAATAAACACATAGAAAAAGACCAAGAGAGTTGAATTTCCTTGCTTTGGGAGACAGTATTTCTCAGCATAGAAAACAGATTACTTGAACAGTCTAATTTTGGACTTTTCTACTAACTTCTTAGTGACTGGAAATTTAATTTATTGTATTTCTCTTCCAATTCTTTCCTGATACTTTTGAATATTCCTCTATGTGATTGTACATACCACATACTAGTCCTCCAAGAACAAGAAGCCTCTGTGGGACTACTGGCTGAATGAAGATTATTAAATTCGGAGCAATAAAAAGTAAAATTCAATAAATACAACCCTGCTTATGGCAAATGAGGAAAGGGAATTATTTCTCCTTCCTTACTAAAGTATTAAATAAATTTCTAAGGATGTCATAGTCCTCAGCATTATACACAGAAATTGTGTAAAGCCTAGTCCTGATGCAGAACAAGAGTGACAAATGCCTCATTTTTGCCTTTCACATGAAAGGATTAAAGTTGAGTGCTCTAGAAACAATAGATATTTTGAACCTATAGTTTTCACCTTAAAAGTAAACACATAAGGACCTAAAAGAAAATCTGACTACTATTAGCCTGCTGGTGAACAAAATATTTTCCAGTCTGATCACCATCAAACTGGCAGTAATTATGGTTTCATGTCAGACAACAAAAAGAAAAGCAACTTTTACTGTTTGGTAAGGAAAAATGCAAGACTAGACTAGATAGCCATCAATATGGCAGAAAATGATTTAATATTACACTGGATCACAGCCTCTGAACAGAAGTTAAAAATATCATTTTCTTGTGAAAAAAAAATGTAATTCTGGGATTTATATGCAAGAGTGGTGCATTAAAGACATCCAGAATATGTATTTTAGTCATCTCAGTACTCTTAAAGTATCTGCTGCTTTTTTTTTTTTTTTTTTTTTTTTTTTTTTAAGGAATAGAGCTTAGGAAGGATATGGAATAATTTGAGACAGTCCAAAAGAAGCAAAAAGAAATGAAAATTGGTATACATATCTTGACCTACAACACTGCAACTTACATGATAATCTTTTGAGAATGTAAGAGGAGATGTTAAAGAAGAAAATTCATCCATCTTTGTATAGTCTGAAGACAAAATAAAAAGCAATGAGCTGAAATTCCAGAAAAGGAAATTTAAATTAGAAATCATGAAAATATCTTGAAGAGTGAGGACAGTGAAGTACAAGAACAGGTTGCTTAGGAAGGCTGTGCAATCTGTTAAAGGAAATTTTTTACAACCAGCCTTTAAGAGTGACACAATTATAGTATATAGTGTCCTCATGCATGAAATGTATCCAAGGACAAGATAACCACTTGTAGTGTTATTTATTACTCCAGTGATCAAATATACCTGTAAATATATCCCTATAAGATATATTTTCCCTGGGAAAAAATGCCACTGGAAAAAAATGTTTTCAGTTAACATAATGTATCTAGTCCTTATGCCTAGAGTTCACACTAGACATAAGCAGAGAAGATTTGGGAATGATTCACAAGAATGATCAAAGCCATGTGAGGCATCTCTTCTACAGGTATGAATTAAATTTAACTTGTTAAACAAAAGAACAAAGAGTGATTTAGTCTCTCTACTGCCACAAGAACGTAAATTTCAAAAGTAATGAAGCAGCAGACTAGGAGATAAGGCACTGTAACAGCTAATGAACACAGAGCACAAATTTTTAACAATTAAACATCAAAGTAATTTGCCAGGGACTATCACAGGGCATATACATTTATAGAAACAGATCTGAAAATTATGCTCTAGTTTAACTACAAATTTAGATTCAGAACAAGAATTTTGTATTGACCCACTGAAATACGAACTTTCATTCAATGTGACAGGTGCAACGTCAGCAGGCAGGAGCTGAGATGCTGAAGTGTTCAAAGTACCTGGTAAACTTTGAATACAGAAAGAAACATGACACACTGTATAGTTAACCTTATCCAGAAAGTGAACCTGAATTTCAAGAATGCAGAAGTATCTACATCATGCTTGAAAGGGGGGACTGAAGCCTTGCAGTCTATGTAGAAGGTAGAAAACACTAGGGAGGCAATGCAAGTGGACTTCAGTTGTCTAAACATACTCAGCCTTGTGATGTCTTTTTGTTCAGTACTTTTAATTCTGAGGCATGGCTGTTTTACCAGGAGGCAGTGAGAATCTGGTGTAATGGACCAAAATCTTAACAATCCTTCCTTAAGGAAGGATAAAAAATAAGTAAATAAGTAACTGTGGATTCACTGCCCAGTGAGGTCATTGAAGGTTCAAAGTTTGAATTTAGTTACCTCCTAAAGAAGTCTGTTAGTTGTGTTGAAACTTCCAGCTCCAGTTGTATGGGGGTTTTATGATGATTTCATGGATCTTAGATAGCACCAACTATCTTTGTTTAGGTAACATCTCCAGATTGAGTACTAATAATTAATTTTTTTAAGTCTTCTGGTGATACTTTTGTCATAGCTGTGGTGGAGGTAAATTAAGCTAGTACAGAAACTATCTAAACCACTTTCTAAAAATGGAATGACTGAGGACTTGAACTAAATATGTTCTGCTGCAGACTGAAAACAGGAGTAATGAAGGAAAATACTGACAGAAAAAACATGTTTGTATAACACACTTATTTTAATTTCAGTAGCCTGCACAGGCTATAATCAAGGATTAAGCCCAACTTATTCTACATAGCTTGCATGTACAAAACACAAAGATCATTCCTACTCTCTAAAATTTTAATGGTCACAGTCCATCAGGTTTTTTAAATACAGAATGACTTATAAGTAAAGAAATAGAAGGGCTTTTACTTTGTGCTATTTTCTAATGTACTGTTATGTAACTTAGTTCCCAGCACGTTGCTAACCACTCATAAAAGAAGATGGTCAGAATATGTATTTGACTTCTGATTCCAATAGGCACACAAAGAATCACTATGTATACATCACTATGTATACTATATCATGTTCCATATACAATTATTTACATATTTTGCTATTTTCTTTTTTTCCAGTACCAACTGGAGAACAGGTAACTTCCAAATGGTGAACTATCATTTGCCTTTCTTTTCTTTCTCCATTTTTCAGAGGAGGCTGAGGCAAACAGTTGTTTCCAAGTGTCTGCTGCTTTTACTCACAAATTAACGGAACAGAATTCTAGAACGCCAATGAAAATCTCAAGGTTAACTTTCAGAAAGCAGCAACTGAAATGCATCAGTACTAACACTAAACCATTCCTTTTATCTCCCTCTTTGTGCTGCTTTTTTTCTGCTTCACATGATACCATAGTGTAAGATAGGTTATAAAATACTATCTTTGATTCAGTAATTTTCTGTGCTAGTTAAATGAGTCTTTGTAGGGTTGGTTTTTTTTAAAGTGTGTACTAAAACATACCTGAAACGTAAAAGAAAATATCCATATAAATATTATGATGGCCAGTCATGTCCATTAACAAGTTTTCTACTCCCTAATACACCTTCAAGATAGTAGGATTAATCACCTGTGCAGATTTCATACTACAAGTTCATGTAAAGCAATGTCCTCAAACCAAGAGTAGAGGCTGAAATGTGCCTACAGCTTGGAACTTATTTGAACACTTTTTCAGCTCTGTTATCTTTTCATAGTATACCCAACCCTCTGCTGAGTCCTATGGATAAAAAGCTTTTTATAATGGTTTCTACCTTAGCAAACCAGAAAATGTAATTTCTCATGATCTGCTACTTATTCGTAGGAAAATTGCAAAAATTATGAAATGCAGTGAATTGTTTTTAATCAAGGGATATGTTTCTTCCATAAATCATGATTGTTGTATCTCCAGTGACTTCCTAGAAGGAGTTCAGTCCCATGGCAGAGTTGCCAATCAACATCTATACTGACTGCAGCATAATAGTGTATCATTAAGCAGGACTAACTATCTTTACAATAGAAAATCAGTAACTACAAAATTATTTTCAATTTATCATCTATGTTGTGAACTGTATTTTAATTAACCTCTTGGCTCACATAAGCTGATTTTAAACAAGTGGGCAGAAAACAAATCCTACAATAAGTCTAAAAGCGAACAGTCTGTATGTTTCATTACAGAGAGTAGGGAAAGTTGTTCTTCCCCAAAGAAAGACACTCCACAGAAAAATCAAATAGTCTAAATATTTCCAAGTGAGCACCAACTGGCATGTCATCTTTTGACAGTACTGTTCCCTGAGAGTAAACCATAAACAGCTATACACCTGACTACTGTATTTGTTTCAGTAGAACAACCACAACAAAAAGGCGAAATCTGTGCTCCCATTTGGTATTTTGCTACCAGCTTTCACACTTGTCTATCTATTTGTCTACATTTTCCAATATCCTACATCTATTTTCTTCTGAGCTGACCTGCAGTGCCACTAAGCTCCTCATTCAGACCAATTTATTTTGCAGATCCTACAAGAAGTTAGCCAACTAAAACTGGTGTCTTATTCCATTTCTGGAAATACCAATATACAAATGACAGTTCTGCCATCAGTGCCCATGACTACATCTGACTTCTAACACCACATTAAATCATGCTTGAGAAGCCCTCAGGATAGGCAGTACCTCTTTTCACCTATTTTGAGAAGCACTTTCATCCAATTAGGTGCTACAGTAATAAATTCTTATTTTTATTATTAAAGAAGCACTGTTAATAATCTAATGTCAAAAGTTGTTAGTGTTTGTAATACTGAAAGCTGCAGTGTTTGATGATTTGCTAGATCTGCCAGGGTTCCCCTTTTCTTTGTGATAAATCAAGTGACAAGTTTGTCTACAGTCTTGAGGCAACCACTAATGAGTTGCATGGAGTTCATCCAATCTCATCCTATAAAATAATATGATCTTCAAATTAATCAGATGCCTTCATGATGCAGACACTTCTAGCTGCATAATTATGGAAATTACTGCACTCACTTGGCAACATTTCAGGCACTAATGCTTAGCACTGTACTGTACAAACAGGATTTTTTTGAACTTATGCACTCATTAACAATTCCTGGTCTCCATGATCTTTCTTTGCTACTCCAAATTCTATCAAGGCTCCAAAACAAGACCCACAATACAAGAAAACATTTTTGTAGGTAGAATACATCTCCAAGTGCAGTAGAAAATGACTGAAAGAACAACACAGATCCTATGCCTGTAATATGCTTCTAATGTTTTATGCATCTCAATTACACCCACACAGACATACAGATGGAAAAAACTGCTGCTTTATTGAACAAAACTGTAATAAAAATGGTAAAACACTTCCCATTCTAGCTTATGAGCTCAAACTAACTGGAATGGAAGACAGAAATACTTTAATACAAATACATCTTTTTTTCTTTTCTTTATGAGGAAAATCTGTGTTTCATAGTGCTTCCATTACTGGAAGTTCTCATTCCATTGTCTAACTCCACATATTTCCTCCCATTCCTTTGTGACTGCTTCAATGTCACCATCTTTAACAGTGCAGCCTAATTAGGCAGAATATACACTGCTTTGTAGTCTTCTGTCATGCAGCTGTACTACCATTATCAGCTCATACAGTATTTTTTGGTTGCTTAAGAAACTTCACACCTTTGGCTTTCCCTGAGCCAATATTTATGCTTAATACATGAAAGCATTTAAACTTGTTTACTGGGAAATAAGATAAATACCTTTGCTTACCAGAAATCCTTAAATTTAAAAAAAAAAAATGTAGATTTGTTACCATTCACTCACCTATAGACTAATAATGTACCTAGTGGTCAAAATGAAAACGTGATCACTTTTGTATGACAGTTACATGTTTCAATGTGAAATATATTAATGGTTCATTTATTCCTAAAATAAAAGCTAATAAAAAGTTGGAAGTGCAAGTACAGTACATTATTCGATACTTTTACATTTTCATCCTGATGTTCCACCAAATAAAAAAAGTCACACTATTATGATAGTACCTATTTGAAAAGGCACCAATTAAGTACACGGTCCCTTTAAACCTCAGAGTTTTGAACAATGGTGGTAGTTATTTTTAATCTGGAGAGGGTTGTAGGTCCCTTAGAAGACTAGAAGAACTCTTTTTCACCCTGCAGAGCTATCCTGACATCATTACAAAATCACTAGGCTGCTATATTGTGCGAAACTTTATTGGCCTTCTAAAAGGGGACATCTTAAAAGTACAAGAAGTACTGTGAATACACAGAAAGGGAAATCTGTGCTTGTGTGTTGGATTTTACCTGCAAATTGTCTTGCACCTCAACAAGAAGAGTACTTACTTCTTCTGAAAATCTATGAGGCATTAATGCATGACTAGAGACTGAAATGCTTGAAATGCTTGATTAGTCTTAGAAGTGTGATGAAATGTTATTCAGATAATTTATTTCCTTTCTTAATACTAACCCAGCTAAGGATGGTTAAATGGTATTTAAACACTCTGAATCCAAATGTATATGTTTTTACAGGGTACCCACAGGCTAAGTGTGTCATAGTTTTTAAAACTCTCCCTTGCTTTGACCCCTTTTTTTACCAGTATCACCTAACTCAGCTATTTTTAAAGCATATATCACCCTCTAATCTCAAAATTCCTCTTGTCCTTTGAAGAACTATTTCTTCTTCTACCATTGTTGAAAAAAATAACCAAAAAAAAAAAAAGGAAGAGAAAAAAGAAAAGCAAAAGAAAAAGGAAAAATGAGTGCACAAGATTACCTGAGCTGAATTATGTTTTCTGCCAGAAGAAGGAAACATCATTGTCTCCTCACAGTTCATTTAACCTGAGAGGAAGCACAAATGAGGCTTCTAATTTCTGAAGGAGATGAGAATCACAATAAAATACATCTGCAGATAGATATGTACTTCAGGGAAACTCTTAAGAACAATACATAAATTCTTTCTGTACAATTTTCTTTATGGGCAGAGAGAAAAATTTCTTTCCTCTCACTGTCTGTTATGTAACTTTATTTCTAACAAAGACGTATTAGAAAGAGCTATGTTTTATCTGGCTATACCCTTCCAGAAAAGGTCTTTAAACAGTATGAAATGAAAGAAAGAAAAAGCACATCCCAATATGTGCCAACGTAAATCATTTGATATGTATTTCCTGTACTCATTGCCCAATGAATAACCTTCATACAAATCCAATACATACAACAGCACACATTTCAATAAGCTTGGTAGGCACTCCTGCACTAACATTTTGACTTTGTATAATTATTAGCTACATTAGATTATTTCTCTTTGTAAGTAAAGGAAATTCCTACTTGCACACATTACCTTCACATACAAAAGTAAATGGAACTTTCTAATGTGAGTACAGTATGTTATCAGTGGCTATAATTACAACTTTTTTCTTAGTTTGTCCTCTTGGATTTTTTTTTTAATCTCACAACACAAATTTAAAAATAGGCAAGCCCCACTGTTTTTGAAGGTGAAACACTTTTTTTTTTAATTTCAAAATTACAGTAGACTATGACATAACTTCTATACATATAGAATAGTTTCATTTCTGAAAGGCTGGAACAAATCTCTAATACACTATGGCAGCTGGTGTGGGGTCAGTAGCTCTGACCGAGAAAGCTGTGACCAGTCCGGAGAGATGGTCCCAAAAGAGATCGCCTTCCCGAGGCCTGGTGTCTTCCCTCAGCTGCTGGCTGGAGGGCCTGTGCAAAGCTGTCAGCTCTTTAGTGACTGTCAGCTCATGATTCCAGCTCAGCTCTGCAGGGCAGCCTCCAATCCAGACCAGGGAGAGAGAGACGAGAGGCCCGTGTAGCTGTTCCGCACGAGGCAGCTTTATTAGTCCAGTGAAGGGGAGGCCAGGGACGAGCTCGCTCTGCCCTCGCAGGGGCAGGGGGCCAGCTTTATAGGGATACAGGGGGTGGGTGTCAGAGGGTGAGGGCCAATGGGTTACAAAGGATCTGCTTAGGGTCTCCCAGAGGATTCTGGGTTTGTCTTCTTCTCGCCGTAACTGAAGAGTAGCTCCCTTTCCAGGGGAGTTCTGCTGGGAGGTTTAGGCACTCTCCTTATCTCAGCACACATCCCTCCAGGGCAGTGGCTGAGCACACCCTACAATGCACTGTGCTGGTTTTGACTGGGATATAGTTAATTTTCTTAACAGCAGCTAGTATGGGCTATGTTTTGGAGTTGTGCTGGAAGCAGTGTTGATAACTGTATTTCATAACTGCTTACACAGTCAAGGCCTTTTCTGCTTCTTACCCCACCCCACCAGTGAGTTGGCTGGGGGTGCACAGGGAGTTGGGAGGGACACAGCTGGGACAGTGACCCCAACTGACCAAAGTGATATCCAGTACCATGGGGTGCTGGATATCATGCTCAGCAAATAGCTGGGGAAAGTACAAGGAAGCAGGGACCTCTGGAGCAGTGGTGTTCGTGTTCTGAACCCACTGTATGTGTGATGGAGCCCTGTTTTCCTGGCAATGGCTGAAAACCTGCCAGCCAAATCAAAGTCATGAATGAAATCCTTGTTTTACTTCATTTGCTTTACTTGTCAAACTTTTCTTTATATCAAGCCACAGGTTTTTTCACTTTTTCTCTTCTGATTATCTCCCCCTTCCCACCGAGGGTGAGAGACTGAGTGGCTGTGTGGGGCTGACTTGCTGGCTGGGGTTAAACCATGACATACACACAGTTCAAGAAACCATTCAATAAATAAGAGATTAGTTTCATGACAGAAAATGAGTATGAGCTTTAATAAAGCTTGTTTATATTTGCAGTTTGAAGATCTATAGCTGTCCTTGGATGGCTGTCAGGTAATCCATCTGTGAATTACTGAAGTCAAATAATCAAAGCTTTCATTTCTCTAAATCATCTGTGTAGCCAGTATTTACTGTTTCAAAGTGATCTTTTGGAATTGGTAAAGAAGCAAAAGTATAGTTATCCAAATAGAACCAAACTGTTACTGTATTTCTACTGCTACAGAAAACTTCCAGTGAAAAATGGACCATCACTTTTCCACTGTTTTTTGTGGCATAAAAGAAAGGTTGTCTTTAGCTTCTGCTCAGGAAAAATATGGGATGCAGCAGTAAGAGGCTCAGGGAAGAAAAATTCAAAGAGATGGCTATGTATCAGATAAAGTGGCAGAGATTCACGAAACTTCGAAGGAGGAGCTCTGGTATAAGAATGATTACTGGAAGGAAAATAGAGAGATTCATGATTTTGAGACAGATAGGACTATAGAGAATAGAAGGAAAGGCTACATGCACAGACTATTCCCTCTTCTGTGATTGTTCTAAAGCCAGAACAGTTTATCACAGCTATTATATCCATAAATACAGTACAAGTTAGAAGACACAGGATATAATGGAGGAGAAAATAATGGAAGCCACAAGAAAGATAAGGATATCAGAAGGCAGGCTAGGGAAAAGTATATCTTGATCTTACACAGAAAAAAATAGCAATCACAAGACCAAGGAGGAAAAATTAATATAATGCAAGACATTAAAAAAGAAAGTTAATCAGTAATATTACCACAATGATATTAACATCCCTTGTTCCAGCTAAACTTAAACTGAACATAATTACTTCATTTCCTTGCAAAAAGGCTTGGAGGAAGTTGTGCGATTTGGGTTTCTTTTTGTTGCTTTCTGAAATCTTAGCCAGTAGATTCAGTCTAATCAGCAAAAATCCTCTAACATAATAGAACTATGCCAGAACAACAACTTTTAGGATTTCTTTCTTCTGATTAAATGATTTTTTTTATATTCTCTAATATTAGTATACTTTTAGCTAGTAAACACATACTCTTAATGGGACATGATAAAATGCTTCAGATTTACTTTTTACACTCTTAAACTTTCTGATTTTCTTATTTTCAAACAAATTTTCTTAGTTCCAGTACAAGTTCTTCCACATGGTAAAGAGAAAATGAAAATTAAAGTTATGCCCTCCATAAAACAGAAGTGAAGAGCACCCCTACAATACCTTTTCTTTTGAAAGAGAGAAGCAAAGAAGGAAAGAAGGAAAAAAAGGAGAGAGGAAAAGACAACAAAAGAAAGAAAACAGTAAAGAAAAAATTGGGGAGACTGTAAGGAAATAGAACAGATATCAAGGTTTGATCTCCAGACTATTCATATGCCAACTAATTTATTATTGAGGCATGACATTTCTGAATCACTTGCTACACACTCCATTAATGAAATTATTCAGATAAATGCAATAAATATTAGAAATTAGAATTACTGCAAATATTTTTTCCCATAAGATCTCTCAGACAGCATAAAGAAAACATCATGCAACAATTCCTTCAGTTTTCTCAGAACTCAAGGAGAACCATGGGAGCTATTGAATTTACTTGTTTATATCTACAGTATGAGACACTAATTCCAAGTCTTTTCATTCACATATGAGGTTAAATCCTGTCTCTGTCGAAATCAATCAGACTTTTGCTATTGATTTCAATGAAACCACAGTTTGATCAGTGTTTGTACTCACTCTCATGGCTTAGACATTCTTAACAAAAAATCAGGCAATATAAAATACAGGGGTCCAATTCATTACAGTCATTTTTCATATGGCAGAGGGAAGAAATGTTTTGGTTCAATGGGAAGATTGTGATGTTTACCTAGTGCAACAATTTGCATTGAGTCAATCTGCAATCATACAAGTGTTCTGCTGTTCAGACTTCTGTTGTTACAGTACACAAGAATGTATTTTTTTCATTGATTTGGTTATTAATCTCATTATGACAACTATTCATAACAGATTTTCACTGCTTAGGTAAAAAGTATAAAGCCCACTTGACATGCTAGTGCATGAAAGATCAGTGAAGCCCTTTTTATATTATTGCAATTATATGTAACTACAAAATGACTGTATAACAGGATTATTTATTGAACTTCTATCCACATATTTTTTTCTTGATTTATTCCCATATAGCTGACAGGGTGCAAGGATGCGCAATTACCCCAGCGCACTGACTTTCTCAATGTATCGCTGTATTGAACACCCTAGTTTAATGTAAAACACCACCCTTAGGGTGCAGAGGTGCCATACACATCGCACACAGACTCCAGCCCCGGGCTTTATCCAGCCATTACTTGCCCATTTCTGTCCTGATAAGGGCAACAAAGCAGGTGAAGGGTCTGGAGCACATGTTCCATGGGAAGCAGCTGAGGGAGCTGCGATTGTTTAGCCCGGAGAAGCTTAAGGGGTGAAAGGAGCCAAGTGAGGGGGAGGGGGGGGGGTCAGCCTCTTCTCCCAGGCAACCAGCGACAAGATTAGAGGACGTAGTCTTGAACTGCATGAGGGGAGATTGAGGTTAGACATCAGCAGGAATTTCTTCACAGGAAGGGTGATTAGACATTGGAATGGGCCGCCCAGGCATGTGGTGGAGCCACCATCCCTGGATGTGTTTAAGGAAAGACTGGATGTGGCACTCAGTGCCATGGTCGAGTCGACAGGGTGGTGTTCGGTCATAGCTTGGACTCGATGATCTCATCCTACATGGAGCCGGTGACTACCATTTCGCGGCTGAAAAGCAAACAACAATCCAGCAAAACCTTTTGAAGAACTGAAAGATTTTTAGACCTTTCGGGTAAAAAAAGAAGAAAAAACCAAACAACAAATGCAATTTGAATGCCCAGCGGAGGCCCCGGCCTTTCAGCAGCTGCGCACGCCCGTCGCTCCCGGAGCCCAGGGCAGGAGCGCGGCGCGCCTCTCCCCGCGGATAACGGGGGCCGCCCGCCGCCCGCCCCGCGCATGCGCCCCGCCTGGCGCACGCGCCGCCGCCGCCCCGTCCCGGCGCGGCCGCGCGGCTCCCGCAGGGGCCCCCCGCGCCCGCCCGCCGGCAGCGGCCCTGCCTCCCGCGGGTGAGTAGCAGCGCCGGCCCCGAGCACTGGGGAAGGGCTCCTCGGGGCTGGGAGAAGCCGGGGGCCGCTGTCAGAGGGACTGCGGCGGCCCCCGGGCGGTGCCGTCCCTCCTCCCCCCTGCGGAAGCCTCGCCGCGCCTCCCGCCCGCGGCTGATGCTCCCCTTGTGGCGGGGGCTGGCTCTTGGCTCCGCAGAGTGACAGATACGTGTGACCTCTCGGAACTCGGTGGCTTGCTCAGGGGATGGGAGCAGCGCAGCGGGCTGGGTCCGCTCCCCTCCCTTTCTTTCGACTCTTGTTAAGCAGCCTGGCTCTGCAGCGGCCCCGCCGTGAACTGCCCCGGGGAGCTCCCGGTGAGGGCGGGTAAAGGTCGCTTTCTTCTCATGGCCTGCACCTGCTCTAAGTTAGGTGTGTTCCCATGTCCTTTCAAAGCAGGAGAAGGCTGGCGTGTTGAAGGCAAATACTCTAGTGTAATGCTGGAGGCTCTCTTACCACGTTTACAGCAAAGAATCCAGAAGGATTTCGTTTTGTTATTGCTGCTGTCTTTCTTAAATTCAAATCACATTTTCTGTTTTCTGGTTGTCACATTTCAAATACCTCTTTCTAAATTGGGTAGACCAAAAAGAAATCTTCTATAATTTGAAGTGTTTAAAAAGAAACCCTTTTAGCATGTAAGCACAGCTATGAAGTTTCTGCATGCTGTATCTAATGTCTTCTTCCATATTTAATGATTTTCAAGCTGTTTTCAAAAAAAGGCTTTAGAAGAAGACTTTTTATATAGAGAGAGTTTTTGAGAAATTCCGGTTTTTTCTAATACTAGAAACACTCACGACATTCCCACACATATGGTCAGCCTCTGTTGCTTTTTATTATTTGTGAGATCAGAATGTGCTGTGTAAATAAATGTGCTCTGTAAATGTGGTGCTTTAAACACTCTTACCAGTCCTCAGTTTACTAAACCTCACCTGGTCAATCACTTGGAAACTAAATTAATGTTTCTAGATGCACATCTGCACTGTAGCTCCAGAATCAGGGCTTTAAGGCCTAGGAGCTTCAACTCTAGATAGAGCTGATCTGTCACTTCAGGGTTTTCAGTTTCATTGAGCTGGGAAAACTAAGTAGAAACTAAGCTTAGATAACTTAGCTGAGAAGCTTTGATCCCATCCATGAGCTACCAGCCTCAGTAGCTTCTGGATGACCTTACCCTTGATCAATAAAATCAGATTTTCAGAGTTCTCCTCTATATTGCATTTCCATTTGTTATGGTTAAGGAACATCAGAGAAAATAAGTTATAGTATTTGCTGATTCTTACTAAACTAGATAAATCAGTTTTATCTGAACCTACTTTCTTTGCATAGGATATTTCTGTTTTGGGATTTGTAAAACTGAAAGAAGCAACCCACTGGGCAGGGCACTGAAACTTGAGTTGTCTGTCCAGAATTATCTAGAGTAATTATCCACCATCACCCCTTTCAACCACTTTTATTGGGGTTTTTTTTTTTTTTTTTCCTCACTAAAGAAACATTCTTATTTGGGGAAACATGTCAGGAAAAAAAGTTCATCATCTGTACGTTTTTTCCTTCATCTAGTGGAAAGGACAAACAGAAAGTTTCCCTGCACAAAAACTTAAGGGTATAAAAAGAGGTAGTGAGGGAGAAAAAAAATCACTGGCAGGTAAGAGCTTGAGACATTCAATTAAGTTTGGGGAACAGATAAGAAAAAATACTTGAGATTTTTTCATAGACCCTTTTTCTTTCCTTTCTTCATGGAGGAGTTGCTTTAAGAAGAACACCTTGAGATTTTGCCTACTGTGATGAATTTCATGCTATTTATTACCAAAAAACCCAAGTTAATTTGGAACAGAGATGATCATAACGGGATGTACTTACATGTATTTTTTGCTTTTAATTCTATATAATTGCTTCCAAACTAAAAAGTAAAATAACTGTGTCAGATTTTTTTGTTTGTTTTGAGAAGGGAACTGGATGCTGAGGAAATACAGGTTTTAACTTTTCCCGGTAAAGCTTCATATTTTTCTAATGTAATGAAGGAAACTATTATCTGATTCATTAAAGGAGAAAGATATCTAAACCAACTCTTTCTTCCTTCTGACCTGTTACAGGTGGTTTTTTTCTTTTAAAATTTATTGAGTAGGCAAGAGAAAGAGCTCAAATTGCTTACATTTTTGGCTGGTAGATCTGTATGTGTAAACAAATGTGGAGTTAGAATCCAGAAGTGAGTCAGAGTAACTGCGTGTAAGATCTTAACCTGCATAAAGCTGAAGTTTTTCCTGTTAGATCCAAGCACACCCAAAAGTCCAAGGTAAGATACTTCCTAAGTCTATAGGAGTGACATGTACCTCAGTAAATTGTAATCAGGCTCTTAAAATTTGAAATGTCCATGACAAACACAAAATCACAGCTGTGCTTTGTCTAATGACTGTTGAATCAGAAATGTATTTTTAAAGTTTTTGCACTTGCAAGAATAGACAAAACTTCATGTAGCTGTTTCACGGGGCATGTTTGCTCAGTCTGTTTCCTCAATATTGCCCTTGTGCTGTGGCACTAGCATTGATGAGGGTAGTTTACCTGTCACTGTCTCTGAAAAGTAGATCTGAACAAGATTAAATGGCACACGAAGCACTGCCAACCTGTAGCTCTTCAATGCACCTTTTACCGTATACATGTCTATGCCAGGTCTGAATTATGTTATCATCATTGAGACTGATGTCTGCCCAAAAGAGAAGCCTTTACCATAGGTATCACTTCTTGTTCTAGAAATTTTGCACTTTGATGCTGACCCTGTCTAAGCATAGCAGAAGTTCATAATGTGCTATGGTAGACCAAGGTTTGTCTCAATGCTAGTTAAATGCTAGTCAAGGAGGCTGCTCATTTTTAGTACACTTCAACTTTTAATAGGGAGGGACCCCAACAATATTCCATTGAAAAAATACTTGCTAAAATAGTAACATGGAGCACCAAGATCAATTCCTGACACTTCAGACAAATCACTTAATAATAGTGAAATCTTGATCTAAACAGGAGGAATTGAGTAGCACATATGTCAAGCAAGAATAAAAAGGAACAGTTTCTTCGATATGGAATAGGAAAACCCAAATGAAAGACCTTGTGAACATTCCAATTATAGACATTGCAGTCATGAATTCTTTTTCACAGAAGAGATAAAATCATAATTGCAGAGGTAGTTTATCGCTGGCAGTCCTGTATGTTGTTTAATGAAGATCAGAGGCATCGGGGTTAAATTAAATGAAATACATTAATACATTAGTCAGATGAATAATATTGTTTCCCTAAAAAAAAAATCCTGACCCTTCAGAAAATTTCAGTTTGTCTAATGTGAAAATTGAGTTAAATTGCCAGGTAGCATAATGTACTAGAAAGAAGACTGAAAAGGTAAAGAAAAATATCAGGAGAAGTTTGAGTGTATTTAGAGTTAATTTCTTATTAAAGAAAGATGTTCTGTACTCCAAATAATCTCTGACAGAATTCTAAAATTGTGGGATGGATTGTTAGCTGTAGAAGAAGAATCCTGTAGTTTGACATAAAGTGTTGTGAAATCCTCTTAGCCTATATGCTGTAAAATAATTTTCCCTGACAGTAGCCAAATGTATGGTTTCACAATCCAGTTGGGCAAAATGAACATCATTTTCATAGTCTTGCCTTGCTCCATCTTTCCTTTGTTGGCTTTAGTGCTGTGATACTGATTCAACTGAGTCCACTCCCTAACAAAGTAAAAGTGTATTGGCATTTTTGTGTTGTTTATTTGTGAAATGTTAACAGGGTTTTGCTCTTAAAGTAAATGAGTGACTTTACTGTGAAAACAAAATTAATCCCAAAAGTAAGTAGGAATAGACAGTAGGATGAGAGGATTAATATTGGAAATGGAAGCAGAAGTTCCCTTTGTGGCAGTGTAATACTGCTAATCCAATTCAGGCTATATTGTTAAAAAGCATATTCTAAAATTCCTTATCTAAAATTATCATAGCGTTAGCAAACAGTGTATTGTGACAACTGAGCTCTATGTTAATGCACTGTAACACTGGTAGGAAACTAAGGTGAAATAATTTGTAAGTATTTTGAAATTACCTGTGTATATCTCAGTAAATTAAAATAAGATTCTAAAATTTGGAGGTCAGTGACAGAAATACAAATCACAGCTTTGCTATGTCTAGTGACCCTTGAATCAGAAATTTATTCTTAGATTTTCCAGTTTAGTGTTGTCAGTTTTATGCATAATCTTGTTCCACATAATTCTGTGGTAACCTAAATTTTGTTAATCCTTTTCTCTGGTTCTCTTGTGATAATGTCAAACAGGAATTAAAATTATAAATAAAGTAATCAGGCCTTCCCTTACACTGATTTTCTTCCCCTTACTTTCAAGGTTCAAATCTTGTTGTGTACCATTGGTGTTGTTTTGAATTTAGCCCTGGAACGCTACATGAAGTGTCAGGCAGCTGTGACATTGTAGTAACTGGCTGCCAGTGGCTAACTTGCAGGCTTTCTGCTTGAGGTACATCCTTAATGCTATGCTGTTTTGTGTTTACATGATTCAGAAAAAAAATTAGAGTTTTAGATCTGTGAAGTTGCAAAGCATCATGGTTTTGAATTAATTTGCCAGAGTATTTTGTTAATATATTGGTTAACTAAACACAAAGTGGTTGGTCTGAAGCCAATAGGTTAGCCAATAGTAAATAGGTTAGTAAATGAAACCTGTATTCTGAACATAAGCTGTAGTTCAGTCATACCCCATTTTGTCTTTTGTTCTGCTATGTTATTCTCCTTTCGTGTCTTTTGCTTTTTTCTTGTTTTCTGTATTATTTCTACCAGAATAGCATTTGCAAAACATAATAGTTCTGAAATAATGTAACCAGAATTTCTATTTCATGGTATTTACCTGGGTAAGGATAAAAATTAAGTTCAAAAGTAAAATAGTTTATAAAATATTTGAGTCCTTGGTGGTAGAACCTCAGAATCTGACACATGTTCTCAAATAAAGAAATGGGGTTTTGTTTGTGTACCCCACCCCCCACAAAGTCTGTTAGTTATGCAGTCAGTGTATACATCACATTTCTCTCCATGTTATTTCTGTTATGTAGAGATTTAATGAAGCATTTCATACTGCTGAATACTAGGTAGTAAGAAATCTGACTTGAAAATATTTGTCTTTTGATCAGTTGCGGCCAAAATCCTTCTGTTGGGATTCTGAACTATGACATCATGGCAAGATTTCGCAGAAGAACATGCATCATTTTGTTGCTTTTTATTTTGTTTATTTGCTCCATAATGATGGCTTTGAAGACGCTGAGACCTGACAGAGCTGGCTTTGGGGATCCATTTGGACTTGGTTTGTTGCCGGAGCTTCAACAACGGACAGTGCTTTTAGACAGTAAACAGAATTCCCTAAATAGGGCTCAAGGAGATACTGTAACACGTGTCAGTAATTTGCATAGCATTGCTGTCAATACTATGAAGGCATCTATGTCTCCAGTAAAAAAGCTGGAAGAGGAACTGTCTTCTCCTAATTATAACTTTCACATATTCTACTATACTTGGTATGGCAATCCACAGTTCGATGGTAAATATATTCACTGGAATCATCCACTGTTGCCACATTGGGATCCCAAAATTGCAAACAATTATCCAAAGGGAAGGCATACTCCTCCTGAGGACATTGGGGCCAACTTTTATCCAGAACTTGGATCTTACAGTTCCAAAGACCCTACTGTCATAGAAGCCCACATGAAACAAATGCGTTCAGCTTCTACTGGTAATGAATGTTAACGTTTCAGCATGTTGTTCATTTACCCAGCCTTATATATGTGGATGAGCACAACTGAGCCATCCTTCTCTTTTTCTGTGTAATTCAGGAAATGTCTGAAACTAGTAAATGTCTTTATATCTCTGAGTTTTAACCCCCAACTGAAACCTACATCTTTAAAGCCATGTCTGATGAGTGTAACAACAAAGAAACATAAGAATGGTGTTTGTAATCCTGTAGGTACATGTTTTTCATGACTTACTGCTAAACACTGATAACATATATGGAAAATACAGAAACCTTCACTAGAATACATTGTCTGTGTATTTTATTTTTGGAGATGAATGCTTTAGTTTAAAGAACAGGTTTCAGTAAACCATGCTAACATGCTCAAGAGCAGTCTGTTCAAATATAAGTGGGTTTATTTTTTCTCTGAATGATGTGTGTGCAATAACAATTATGTATTAATTGTTCCTGTCCAAAATTACCTCCTTTCAATACAAATTGATGTTCACTTTTTCTAAATAAGATGAACTGTATACATGAGAATAGTCAATATATTTTTTGTGTCTTTCCTTGTTGTTGGGCTTTATGGTCCTTTTTGTGTTAAACTTCTTTAAAATAAGCAGTCGTATAGGCTAATATTAAACTCTGAACAGCTTCTGTAAGTGTAGTTGGAGCAACATGACCAGAGCTCACAGCATTATTGACACTGCTAATCACCTTGTATTGAATCTCCTTCATTCACCTAATCATTAAGGTTTAATGTAATTGTTATATTTTGATTAGTGATGTTTACTTGTGTAGTGTTTACTTCTTGGTTGTTGTTATCTTGCGGGTTTTAACCTAACCTTTATTTTGTACAAGGGTTAATACAAACAGGAAATTTCTCACTCTCTTCAGTAATATAACTCCATCAACAGGAGTAACAAGACTGGTGCAGAGAAATCTCAGATATAAGTTGCCAATAAGCACTGTTTTAGTCTTATCTGAAGCAAAATAATGCATGATAGTGTGATAAAGGCAAGCTTTAAAAGAATCTGTAATGCTTCTCATCCTCTTAGTACAGATGTGTAAGAAAGCTGAACTGCTGGTGGAATAGATGCCAATACTAGGAAAAATGCTTTGCATAATCAATTTTTTTAGTAACTTCAGTTAGTTTTCCATGTAAAACTCAGCAATGCGAATGAGTAGTTCAGGCTTCCTGTGACACTCTTTGTAACATTACTGATAAAGAGTTACCTTTTTCCTGCTGTTATTCTGACTTACAGATTTAAGTACAATTTAATTTGTTCTCTCTCATCTAGATTTGACTAACATAAATCATCAACTTTTGTCCCTCAAGTCACTACTTCAAATACTGCATATTTTTTTAAGAATTATGCTTTGTTCATCTTTTGTGTACTGTGAGGCTGACTATTTACAAGTTTCTTCTTTTTCTGTCTTAGCCAGTGTCTGATCCATGACTGCATCTTGCATTCTGTCACATAATTTTTTTTTTTCTAGCTGTTTTTGGGGCTTTATCAAGGATCTTATGAAAAAAAGAAAAATGTAAGTGGTTCTTTCAGCCAGTATTGTCTAATGATCAAAGGCATATAAGAGATTGGGGCAACAGGAGTCTCATGCAGTGCTTCCCTGTATTCTTCTTATATTTTAAACTTCTTTCCTTATCTATTAATTTCCTAATATTTTACAGATTAATACAGTAGATTTTATTCTTGAGATTGCTTGGGGAAATTTATTTTTTTCCACCAGTCTTTTTTTGTGATAGTCCACTTTGGTCTTTAGTGACTATTCTGGTTTTAAAAATTTATAACACTGTTTTTAGTGTCAAGTCCATCCCTTTTTTTTAGACTCTTGAAGTGGTACATAACTCTATTTTTTAACCACAGGAAAGAAAATGTTTAGTAGTCTTTCTCAGGAAAAGACTAAAGCAAATGTGAATTTAGATTCCTTGATCAACAATTCTGTCTCCTGAACTTTTATGTATTTCCTAAAGGTGTAAAAGAGGATCTTGTCAGATGTATTCAAGATACCCAAATTTGTTGCTGCTGTTCTGCTTTATACCTCACTCATTTGCATTTAGTCCTTTTCTTTTGTGTGAAATAAAAGATAATCTGATAAAATGCAGTAAAATACTGCATTTTGCTTTCCTGGAGCAGACTGTCTCTTGTGATAATCTGTTATTTGTGATTTTCTTTTTGATAAAATGCAGAGAGAATGTGCCTAAAGGTAGTTGAACTCCCTTCTATGTGTAGTGAGCACAAATTTCTGGTTTGGATATTAGGTGATTATGTTTTCACTGTAATTTATGATTTCTTTTTCCTAATTTTGGAATTGTTTGTTGGAAATTGTTGGTCAGAAATGTTATAATGTTAGTCAAGTAGGTAGAATTTAGAATATATACTTTCCTAGCTCAGTAAATTTATTCATGTACTTAAATCATTACCTAGTTAAAAAGAACCACATTGACTTATTCTTCCATATGTTCTGCATTCCATTGTTAGGAAACTACTTCTACATCAGTATTTCATGTACTTCTTTCAGACTTGGCTTCTTTTTGATATTGTTTCCAGCTGCGCATCTAAGAGATCTAATTTGTTTATCTGACAGCATTTTATTTTAGAAGGAAAGGGTTTAGCCTTTCTGAAGAGGTATGTGGTCTTCTGCTTTCTTGTAGAGCATCAGAAAAATTTATAATATGAAAACATGGTATTTGTTGTATTTTTTCTGCACAGGACTGGTAGCATCCTTAAATTATTGAGTTACTGAAGCATTTTTGAAGATAATAAATCTAAAAACTAGTTTCACATGCGTGGAAGGGTGGATTACACCATAGTAACTGTACCAGCAAGAAAGAAGGTTGTGGGATTGTAGTCACTACTTCTAGTATTAAATGGTTGTTTTGTAGTAGAGCCAGAGGTACAATGAAGAAATATGGTGGTGAATAAAATTCCATAAGATAAAAATCTCATCACATGCATAGCCATCATCTCTTGAGTGTTCTATAAGCCATGCATCTTGATACTCTCTGACTGTATCGTGGCATAGCTATAATACCTTTGTGGGGAGCACTCTTTTCCTCTTGAACAACCTGAAGGTTGGAATGCTGTGCTGAAAGGTGGGAGGGAACAGCTCTTAAGTATTAGGCTTAGGACACTGAGTATAGATTTCTTCCCTTGACAAATGATCTAACCACTGTTTGTTTTGTAGTCCTATAAACAAAGAGAGGAGTTAAAATCCACTCTGAGAATACTGAGATTTTGTAACTGATTAAAAAGTAATTTGAGATTCTGATTTATATTATGTAGCTTTCACATCTATAATTGTAACTCATTACAATGTTACAGTATACATGTAATATATTAAACAACATGATTTAAAACTCAAGTTTTGTATTTCCAGGTGTAATAGTGCTTTCATGGTACCCACCAGGTATGGCTGATGAAAATGGAGAACCAACTGATGATTTGGTGCCAGTTGTTTTGGACTATGCACAAAAATATAATCTAAAGGTAAAGTATTTCTAAATGCATAAAATAGGAAAGTAATTAGGAAAGTAAACCTCACTATTATACTGCACTTCATTTTGGTCATAGAAGCCATTGAATTGCCCTGGACTTTGGTAGGACCTGAGTAATATTCCCTTGTAAGTAGAATAAATATTATAATCTGCTTTAGCTTGCAGAATCTTAGGCATACTGTGTCTTGTGGATTTTTATTTTTTTTTATTTCTTTTCAGGAAACAGTTTCTAAAATAAGACATTATGTTGTTTTTCCAGTGAGTCTTGGGAGATGAGGGAAGTATTACATACTCCAAAATACTGTGAAGTACAATGAGCTATAAACTAAGGACCTTTGAGAAAGAAGAAAGACTATCTTCGTTTTGCATTATTTCATAGCTTGCTAGCACCTGATCATAGAGGTCGGAGTGAGCATCTATGAGTAATAAAGACAGATTTGGAATATCTAGTTTGAATTAATGTCTTTATTCCAGAAGGTACCAGGAACATTTGCCTTGGATTGTAAGGTCAGAGACTCGGGGTTACTTCAGGGCATGACAGGATAGAAAGGCTAAGTTACTGACTTCTTAAAATAGGTGAAATATCAAGTCAGTTAAAGACTACATGAATTGATCAGTAGAATCTTAAATTGTGGTTTGGTTTTTTTTATTTTTAGAATAAAACTTGTATTTTCCTTTTGTTGTAATGGAAATGTGCATTTCATTTTAATCTCTCCCATAATAAATTTGACTTTTTAAGTAGCTGCATGTGTTTCATCTCTGGAGTGTGCTGTCTGTACTGTGTACTGAAAACACAGGCTGTTCATCTGCTCGGGTTTTAGTCGGTCATGCAAGTTGCAGGACCTCAGAGAAATTTCCTGTCACTTGGGGTGACTTTAGATTCCTTAGCAAGCAGGAGGAAAATAGGATGAATAAATTGGATACAGAAGTAATTTTGAAACTATTAAAAATATTGTGTGATTTGCATTATGTGACATAGGTTGCACTATCTAATAATAAATTATTAAAAAGACAGAAAAAGGTATTATCCTGCCCCAAAATTTTCAGACCATCTAATGGAGTTTGCTCTCACCTAAAAGAACTTGTTAACATTCAAGTCACAAAGGAGTCAGGGCAAAATGAAATAAGCTACCAAGGAAAATACAACAGTGTGTAATAGTATGGTAATGATTGGAATGTGGATGAAGCTGCTGTTACCACTTGGAAGAATTACTGGAATACAGATACTCAGTATAGATATTGCAGGAAATGCTACCTTCACTGTAATGTTTTTAAGCATTCTTGCACTAGTAAGTTATTACAGTAAGTGTTAGGAGTCTCAGTAGACCAAAGCCAGTATACAAAATACATTTCTATTATGTCTGCTAAGTAGAAGTCTGGGAGAAGATATACCCTTTCGATTTGCCTGGTTTTGATAGTTGGAAATGAAACATGAAATTATAGTGCTCTTCAACCTCTACTGTCAGTCTTAGTGATTTAGTCTAACACTATTTTTCTATAGTTTCTACTTAATAGGGAGATTGGCTCTGCAGTGGAAATTTTCTGCTGTTGCGGAGTTGTCAAAGACATTATTAAGTGCATTCTGCTCTAAATTGCTTCTGAAAAACTTGCTTTGATTAATGTAATGTATTCTGCCATGATTGTATATTTGAAAACAAATTTATTTTTACATTGGAATTCACACATATCAGTTAATCAATTCCTTAAGCTTCAAGTTTGACATTCAGAGCAGTAGCAGTACATTATATTAGATTTAGTTCCAAGAGCTTATTGCTGTTGATAAATCTATAAAATTTTAAATTGAAGTTTTTGTACCCCGTATCTTAAAATGTATTATGACTCTGAAAACTACCCTTGGAACATTATCTTTAGCAGATTTTAATATATTGGTTAGAAATTAAATATTAAAATGTTTCATTAGTTTATCAGTTCTTTGACCTTCAAGTAGATAATATTTTAATTTTTAAGTTTTGTAGCTTTTTAAGTTTTCTGAAGCATGATTACCACTTGCTGTAGCCTAGGGAAAACAAAAGCAGTGTTCTGTTTTAATGTAAAAAACCTAAGTATTTAATATCAAACCTTCCTGGGATCTGAAGCTTCTGATGTCAGTAGTGCAGGAGTTGTACTAGGGCTGGATTATTCTCATTATGGACTGATGATTTTTTTGGGTCTATAAACAACTGTATTTTTTGTGACTGGTACTTACTTCATACAATACCCAGTGCCCACGTATTCAGTAGTGTTTTACGTTTGTGTTGCTCTTACGTTTTCATCTTTCAGGTCACTTTTCACATCGAACCTTACAAAGACAGAGATGATCGCAGCATGTACCACAATGTCAAGTACATCATTGACAAGTGAGTTCTTCCAGATGGTTTCCTTTGGGGTTTCTTACATGCTGGTTTAGGGGACTTCTGCATATTATCTAAAGCTTGTAAAAATACATAAGAATGTCTGCTGAGACTGAAGAGAACTGAAAGGAACTTTGTTCATATTTCAGTGGTGTAAAACTCAGTCTGCTTTGTAAATACTGAAGTGTGACTTTTACATAGATTCTCAAAATTGCTTTCAAACATTCTTTAATATCACAGGTCATACTTTAGTTTAAAGCAGATACTTCAGATAGCAACATGTTATCTAAATTAAATTTAAAAAAATGTACATTTTGATAGTGACAAACTAGCAGATGGAGACTTATTGTGTTGACCTCTAATGATTTTAATTTATCTTGACAAAATCTGTACAGCTACTAGTTGTTTTGCTTATCAGTGCTGCTTAGACTGTCTTTATTTCACACTGAATTAGAGAACTGCCCTTCAGAGGAAACTGATAACTGTAGCACAGTTTGACACTAAGTTACTGTCACAGTTTAACCCCAGCCAGCAACTAGGTACCACCAGTGCTGCTTACTTTCCCTCTCACCCCCCAGCACTCGGGAGGTGAATCAGAAAGAAAAGATAGACTTTGTGGGTTGAGATAAGAACAATTTGATGATTGAAACAAAATAGTATTATGATAATTATGTCAGTAGTATTATTAAGAATGTTAATGGAAAGGAGAAGGAGAGAGGGTAACAGAACCCAAGACAAAACGCTCACCACCTACAGAGCAGTGCCCAGCCCAGCCCTGAGCAATGTTCAGCCCCCTTCCAGGTAACTCCCTCAGTTTATATATGGGCATGACATGCTGAAGTGTGGAATATCTCTTTGGCCAGCTCAGGTCAGCTGTCCTGGCCTTGCTCCCTCCCAGCTTTTTGTGCAGCTCCTCACTGGCAGAGCATGAGACGCTGGAAAGCTCTTGACTTAGAGTAAGCACTACTTAGCAGCAGACAAAACATAAGTGTGTTATCAACGTTTTTCTCATGCTAAATAAAAAAGACCACACCACTGTACCTACCGGCTACTAAGAACATTTCCAGGACAGTTAATAATTTGTAGTAATTTAAAGGTTCTTTGAAGAGTTACTGTTTGATACTTCAGCAAACACTGGACTGAAAGTGGATATGGATTGCTGTGTTTCAAAGTCCATGCCCTGCCTTTTTAAATTAGTTTTTAGGACAAGTCTTCATCTCAGATTGTACAACAGTGTTTTCCAAATGGCAAATTTTGTCTTAACGATACTTGTTTGCTTTATAGATACGGAAGCCATCCAGCCTTTTACAGGCATAAGACCAGCACAGGCAGACTTCTTCCTATGTTTTATGTCTATGACTCTTACGTAACAATTCCTGAAATATGGGCAAATCTGTTAACTGTTTCTGGATCCCAGAGTATTCGAAATACTCCATATGATGCATTATTCATTGCACTTCTTGTAGAAGAAAGACATAAGCATGACATTCACAGAAGCGGTTTTGATGGAATGTACACGTACTTTGCCACCAATGGCTTCTCCTACGGCTCATCTCATCATAATTGGGCAGGTTTAAAAGCCTTTTGTGATAGTAACAACTTAATGTTTATTCCAAGTGTGGGGCCAGGTTATATTGATACCAGTATCCGACCATGGAACAACCACAACACCCGGAACCGTGTCAACGGGAAGTATTACGAGACTGCCTTCAGTGCAGCCCTTCTGGTGCGACCAGAAATTATTTCCATTACATCTTTTAATGAATGGCACGAGGGAACGCAGATTGAAAAAGCTGTCCCTAAACGGACTGGACAGGTAGTTTACCTTGATTATAAACCCCATAAACCAAATGTTTACCTAGAGCTTACTCAGAAGTGGTCTGAGAAGTACAGAAAAGAACAAGAACAGTGGCTTATGTGAGCTGGTTTTGTTTCCTAATGCATTGACTGCATTAAGAAAGAAATTGAGAGCTGAGGAATCTGTTACTAGATGTCTTTATTATATCTTTTGAATGTATATGCACTACTACTGAATTTTAATTTTGAAAAGTAAAAAGATTATGAGAATATTAGCAATTATGTCTTACTGGATATTTTAGTTCAAAAATATTCAGGGAAAGCTGTTTGTTGTTTTCAGTTGTTGGTTTTTTTTTTTACTTTGTAACTTGCATGCTGAGTTTTCAGAGCATCTGCATGGGATAACTCTACATGACCAAAGTATAACAAAAAATTGGCACAGTTCCCTACTTCCTTTATTCCTGTGTTTCTAATCAAACTGATGCTGTAATCTAAATCCTCATAGCTTCTTGCAGGATGCATGTCTATAGTGTGTGGAATAATCTACATTTATGCTTTTTAATGCTTTGCACACAGAGTTCTTGACATATGACTAGCTTCTGGTAAAAGCACTGAAGAGTTATGTGTGATGCAACACCACTGGGTTTTGTTTAAAAGGAAAAAAAAGTATTTGAAAGAAAGTTCCAAAGAACTGCTGAAAGATTTCTAGTTTACTTACATTTTTTCTGTTTGGTACATGGTGTAGACTTTTGCAGATTACTGGATACCAACCAGGAACATTTTTTTTCTATTACTTTGAATTAAAAATAAAAGAATTTTGAATTTGAGTGGAAAATATTTTTTGAGGGGAAAAAACCCCTAAAGATGCAAAAAATTTATTAAAACTATTATTATGTGTTTTCTGCTAATTGACTGCAGACACAGATCTAGTGTGGTTTTTTTTAAATGTTTAAAGTTTCTAAACTTAAATAAACCTAATATCTTACTAGTCCTACAATAACAACAATTGTAGGAAATACTTTTTTTGTTTCTGATTTAGGAGCAACCTAGTTTGGTAGCAATGAGAGCTACTACCTATTTGTTTAATTTGAAATCTGAGATTTCTCTTTTTCATCTAGTCCATTTAGTCCAGAATTCAGAATTGTAGATACTAAAATCTTTCTGTTATTCAGATAAGCACTCTGCCAATGCTACCTGTAAGACTCTGGTGTGGCTGGAACTGAGTATTTTCAGTCCTGAGAATCTCACTTGCCAAATGTTGTAATTATTAACTGGCATTTTTTATGAGGTTTGAAAGGTTCAAGTCACACAGACATACCTCCTCAGCAATACATTTTTTTGGATTTTCGTAGAATTGAATAAAAAAGCCCTAAACTTTGGAATAGTGGAAATTGCAGTGTTTTGTTTATTTGCAGTAAGTGTTTAAACTTAGCAAAGTGGATTCTTTCTTAGTTGTTCATTTTATTTTTTTAATCTATGTATAAGGTGCTGATCCTGTGTTTTAGTTCATATGCTGAAACTGTTGTGACCACTAGTAACAATCAGAATTCAATTTATTTCAGCAGAACCCATGAAAATGACACTCTTTACTCAGATCTCACTGTAATCTGTCCGTTAAGTGGTAAGGTGAATGGGAGGACTTCTGTTAAAACAGAAACCAAACTACTATGTTTTTTCTGGAGAACTGTCATTCCAAATAAATACAAGCCCGTTACCTCTATATTTTTCTAGAGTCTTTCTGGTATGAAAAAGGTTTGTTTATATATCTCTTACTTATTTACAGTTTAGTTTTCTTGTCATTTCTCTGCAGTTGCTCAAGCAGTGAGGTGTCATCTAATGCCCTTAGCTGCTTGAAAAAATACAGAAATTGCATGGCAGATATATAGCCTGGCATGTTGAAGTGTGCCTCTAGAGTTACTGGAGTCTTATTAATCTCTCTTCGTATTTTTTTTAATTTTCCTATTGCATTTCTGCAAGGTCTGAAATGCCTCTGAAAGAAGTGTTTACTAACGCTCGTTTTGTTTTGCTTATTCTCAGGTGGATAAATTGACATAGACATAGGTATGACCACAGTCAAAAAATAGTGTCTGAGACATAAGAAGCACTTGTTAGATTTTTACCACTTCCAAGATAACTACTCCCTTTTTTAAGGAATCTGATATTACTTATTTTACTATAAAGCCCTTAAATAGCTATACATAACTCATTTTTATAATTTGTTCTATGTTTATGCTTTTACAGCCCAGAGTCCATATATTTATTTTAAATGTGAGGGAACAATTAAATGTTTTGCATATGTTACTAAAAAGTCTTCTGAAATCAAACCTTTCCAAAGGACAAGTCTCTTTGTTTTCTCTTTGCTTAAACTTTTGTCATCCACTGGTCTTTTCTCACTGTAGTTATCTGAGCACTTTACTGGTCTTGACAACTTTGCACTCACCTTTCAGCCCTTACTTTCTGCTGGTGGCAGTTTATTTTCTTTGTGACTGTGAAAGTCACTCCTTTGTTGCTGTGTATAGAAACATTTGAAATTTGTCGTAGGGTATTGTACAACTGAGGTGATCTGTCTTGTTTAAAATACAGTTTATGGTAACAATGTAATGGATCTTCATTACTCTGAAAGACTTTTGTAATTGCTGTAAAGGTATCATTTAGCTCTTGCCATGAAGTGATTTGGGTCATGGCACGCTGATGTCTAATGGGACCTTTAGAAGAATTTACAGAATTTCTGTAGAAAAGAATGAAAATTAAGTGCCTAGAAATTCATCACCCCTGAACACTTACTGTGCTTTTATGTGCTTGATGTGTTTTAAAACATAAATGTGCAACCTCACATACTATTTCAGAGTTGAGAATTGAATTTGATGATCCTAAGGAAAGCTGATGGAATAGCAGCTACTAGAACTACCCCACTAGCCTGACCCAATACTTTCTCTGTACTTAAAGCAAATCAGTGTGCTGCTTCCTCTTATAGGGAGTGGAGAGTGTTGCTTATGGACTATTGCTGCAGCTGTGATACTTATTTGAAATTTGAGTAAAAATAGGTCTGTGGGAAAGGGTTTGTACAAATGCAAAGGAATAAGATTGTTACAAAGGCACAGTTACTGGGGCAAGGGAGGAGAAAAGTTAATGTATTTAAGAAGGTGGTTGCTTCAAGGTTTAAGATTACAGTAGGGAAAAAAAAAGGGACTCCACTGTGCAACCAGACTTTAGAGGCAGGGAAGCACATTTGTAATGATTTTGAGATTTGAAATAGATTTAAGGAATATCCAGATCTTATTTCACTTTGGTGTCCCATGACTTTTACTTCTTGGCCAACTGAAAAAAATACTGTAATGACTGTTTTTAATATTTTTACACTGATTAAAGGCATTGATTCATCTTGTTATTTCGTAGTACTTAGAGTGATATGGGGAGATTTAAAAGAGATCATGCCATGGTATGCCTCTGCAAATACAGAAATACCTGAAGTAATCAATCACATACTACTGACCGAGTATCCCCAGGGGGTAAATGGTTTCTAGACAAGTAGCAAGTCCTTGTGGTAAAAGAGAACATATTTTTAAAAGAAAATCTATAGGTTCATTTCTGCTTCTGTCAGTTATGATCAAGTAAATTATTTTAGTTCTGTGAGCTGTCTCAGAACTGAAGCTTAGTGCATCAACTCTGAAATAAGAATGTGTATTAAATCTTGTATAGTAGCGCATGTTTCTCAGATCTCTAATCTTGTACTGAATGTTGTGGGAAAACACGTGCTGATGCTGTTACTATTTTAGTGGCAAGCTATAGATCATTGTGAATATAGTTTCTGCAGTGATGTTCATTGTATTTGTCTAGTGCATTTCTTTTGAGGTGCCAGTGATTTGTCTCTTAAGAGGTTGTTGAAGCAGGAGGTTCTTCAGTGAAAACATTTTAATATAAAACTTGGTATGTATTTGCTCTGCATAGTTTGAATTAACACATTAACAGTTCTTGGATTCAATTGAAAACATTTCTCAGGAGTGTCTTCAGCTCTGTTGACAGTAAATGTATCTCCAGGCACATGGATAAGGACTTCCTGTTACTTGGGGCACTTTTTTTTCTGAATCTTGTGAACCTAAAAAAGAGGAAATAAAGCATTTATAAACAAATTATTTGCCGCTTAATGTAAGATGAAAATCTCTCTCCCAGTCCTCCAAGTACTTGTCTTCATCCTTCTACTTGGTTAAAATTGTGTTAGGGTTTCATTTCTTTTCATCTTTTACTTTTGACCAGCATGTTAAATGTTCTATAAATTTCTAAAGTGACTGTATTTCTAAGATTTCATAGTTGGAATATTCAGTAAAGAGAATCTACAAGATTAATGGCACGGCAGAAAAGCCTGATGTGAATTTGATATTGTATAGGTGAATTTGTTGTGAATGGATAGTGTATCTTTGATATGCATTGAACACAAATAAAAACTACATTTCTTTTAATACCCTACATGACTGTGACAGAGATGAATTTGCTTACATAAAAACAGAAAAAATGTGTGTGTGTGTCTATTTAGATATGTGCATATACCTGAAGTCATTATTTTTAAAGTACTATATTGTAATAAAATTACAAACTGGGTTCTGCTACTTTTAAGTAAGCAGTGGTTTCAATTCCCTCTGATATTTACAGAAGACCTTTTTGCTTATGTATGCTTTCAGGAACAATAAATATATGCCCAAAAATTGTGATTTTGAAAGGAGTGTGTGATAGTGGGGTCTTTTAATAATATGGGTTTTGAAAGTTAATTTTTATTTTTCTATTACTATGTGTGTGTAGAACTTAGACTGAAAACAACAGGCTTACCACAATTTTTTAAACAGACAAGACTCCTGAAGTTTTTAGGTCTGATTTTATTGCATCTTATTAGGCTGCTGAGTTCACTACTGCATAGTGTTGCAAGTGTCTTTTGAGTCCTGAGGTACAAGTGTATGTTGACAAAGTAAAGCTGAAGTTTGCAGTTCATACTAAAGTTTAGGAGGGATGGGTGCACAAATAATTAGCCTTGCAGGAGAATGGTTTACAACGGATTATTACAGAAGGGTGAATGAAGTATTTGTTGCATTCTGATAGTATATTGGGCTCTTCAGGTATGAAAAGTCTGGAAGGTAAGTGTTGCCATTTTATTTTCAGTGTGGAATTACCTCTTTGGTGTTTGAAAAATGTGTTTTGTTTTTCCAGCAAACTAACTACACTGGTATGAAAGAAATTAAAGCTAATTCACACACATAGTATTGTGTATTTCTGTAGTCAAGTCAAATATATTTTAAAATGTATAATCACCTCATATTTCTTTTGGCGTATCGCATTGTAAGTGACTCTGCTATAGTTAAGGTGTTTTGCTCCACAGTGCAAAAATTTCCTGAAAATTTTCTGTCTCAGGAGATGCAAAAGGTAATCAACACAAGGTCTATTTGAAATTTGAACTTATGCACATACCTGTTGTCGTGGGTTCGGTTTGTAACCGGGCGGAAACACCAATTTAGTGTAGTGGTTTGGTCCAAAATACTCATTACTGTTTATCTGCTGTGAGATAAGAATTAGGAGAAATGCAAAGCAGGCACCAAACTTGAAAGAATATAAAGAAGTTTATTAACAGACCTAAAAGAAGGAAAAAAAAAAAAAAAATACCACCTTCAGAACTCTCCTCCTCCCCCCCACCTTCCTCCCTTCTCCTACTGACAATGTGAAAAGACAACCCTTAAGATGTTCAGTCTGTTACCACTGCCATAATAACCTTGTTCAGTCCATTTAGAAAGAGAAGTCTCTTCTTGCTCATGCTATGAAAACATCACGAGACAGCCGCCCACTTCCAAATATTGTTCAGTCCATTTAGGAAGAGGAGTCTCTCTGCCTGCATGTGAGTCCCTTCCCCCTACTTGCAGCTTTTCCTGGAACTGCTTTTGAGGGTCCACTCTTGAAGTTTTTTGGGGGTACAATTTTAAGGTTGAGCCGTTCAGAAACAAAACCAGAGGCCCTTCTCCTTCCCTGGGAGCAAAGGGTCTTCATCATCTTCATTGTTAGGACTATCTCTGGGAGCATCTCTACGAACTGAGGTTTTCTCCTTTCCCATTTGGAGCAACAGTCCTCATCAGGTTCATCTCTAGGGACTGAGGTTTTCTCCTTTCCCGTTTGGAGCAAAAGTCCTCATCTGGTCCATCTCTCCCTGTCCAAACTTCTCATGAAATTACAGCTGCGTCAGCATCTGCCTATCTCAGCGCAGGTGCTTTTGCTTACAAGCTGAACACTCCACCCCCCATATCTTCATGGAATTACAACGGGATACTCTGATATATCATAGCTTCACAACAGAATTTCAGCTTTAAGCATCTCCTCTCTCTCTTCCCTCAGGTTTTCAGCTCTTCACAGCAGTAAAAAGGGTTAATCTCACCTCGGCCTTGCAGCTTTGCAGCTGGAATGTTGAATTTTTCTTATCGAAGTGGAGAGGGGGGAGAGCCGAGATGCTCTGGCTGCCCACAGCAGGGCAGTGGGGGGGTTCCACAGCTGGAACAGGTCCATGGCTTCAGGATGGCCGTGGCCCGGCCCGGCCTGGCCCAAGCAGGGCTTGGCTGGGCCCGCGGCCCCCCACACGGGGCCCGCAGCCACCTGTCCCAGCGCCGGAAACGAGAGAGAGCTTGGGGGGGAGTTTGCCTATTCTTAAGTGTGGATCACAGAGGTGATCACAACTTTAAGTGGCTTAAAGAATTGTCCATATTCAAACTGGCCAGCTGCTAGGTTCTATCAGGTCACAGAGGAAACTGTAAGCACCCCTCAGCAAGGCCATCCCTTCTGGGACTATGCTTGCTAACTTATGGCACCTGTAATGGACACTTTACTAGGAGACTTCTGAGAAACTTTGGCATTTTAGTAGATAAAATATCTTCCAAGGTGTTTCATGTCACTTTATGTGAATTTAGGAGAAAGAAGAAGGAGATAACAATGAAAAAGTATTTATTACCTGTTCATCTAATCTGATCATTTTCCGTACAGTAAATGGGATGTATATTCTAAACATTCTTTATGTGAACAATAAATAAGAACGACTAGTACATTTATGTTTGTTTTCTTCAGCTGGGCAGTGTAGATAGAGGAAACAGTGACACAACAAAAAGCACATATATCTTTCATTTTTAAACTTCAGTTTAGTTACATTTTTAAACAACATAAAATGTGTGAGCTGTGAAACTAATGGAATATTCAGAAGATCCCTGCAATAAAAATCTGAAAAATTAATTCACTGACCCAATTTAGTGATAGATTCAGAGTAAAGTTATCTTGTAGCTATCATAATGTTTCAGTATTTTTCAAATAGAAAGCTACAGTCTGTTAAGCTGGAGTCAAAAAAGAAGTAACAGGTGTATACAGTGTGATGATCTTATGGCGAGTGATGAGAATTCTCTTTTGTATATTCCATTATTGGTATTATTCAAAGCTGGCTTAGCACATTCAAAAATGAGCGAGTTTTGTTAAATTAATTTAGATCTTAGAATATGTGTGTGCAAATGAACACACACACAATTTTTTTCTAATTTCTTTGTGAAAAATGCAGCTGCCCTTGTATGGATAGAAAAAAATCTAGAGCAGTTTTAATCAGTTCCCAGATCTGTGCTTGTCAGTGTTCATGGTGTGATCCAGAGTGGCTCACTTCTCTATCCTAGCAGTTGTGTGGATAGTCAGAAGTAATCAGAGTATTCAAGTTCATCTCCTACAGCCTTTTATCTTAAAATATGGGTAAAAATCTTCTGAACTTTTCAAAACTAGAGGGTTGTAGAAATGGTTAAATGAAACTGTTTTCAACATAGATTATAATACAGCAAAAGTATACACTAGCCGACTAAAATCCATATTGGAGAAAAATAAATGTTTTATTAGATAATGTTGATGCCTGCTATTGCATTCAGAGCTGATGTACCACATTTAAGAAACAACCTTTTTTTAAAAATTTGGTATCTACTTAGAGTATTTAAACATTTTTATTTAGTTAGAATAGATGTTTTTTAAAACCTCAGAGGTGTATTCTTCTCTCCATAGAACCAACACAATGACAACCGGTTTGTTGTTTTTTGAGGAGGGGGTGTGTTTTGTTTGTTTTTTAATACATGGAAATGAGCACTATGTATCTGACAGCAGGACCTTGTCTTCAGAGTTGGTTTTATAACTTGATGTCATTGCTATGGAAACACAGCACAATCTCTCAGGACTTAATTTCTCAACTGCAGTGTGATTCAACAAATAAGAAACAGCCATAACTTCAGTTGATTTTTAGAATACTAGTAGAAAAATGGGCTGTTGGTTTGTTGTGATTTTAATGGAAGTTTCTTGAAAAATTCTAATACACTATGGTAGAAAATACTTTTATCATAGTGCTAAGATTGACTGCTCATGAAGATCAGATAGCTAGTTAAAGTTTGATAAGTATGATTTTAAATATGCTATATGTATTTCAATAATACAATATTTCATAATACTATTACTACTAATCAAAGTAATAATGGTGAATACTTATTTTTAAAGGGGAAACTAAAGAAGAACTAAAAAGGGCTTTTAAAGAAGCCATTAACCTCAGAAAGCAATGTTAATCAATGAGAAACAGTAGATTTTTCAGGGGAGAAAGAAGTATCTAGCCATTTACTTTGTGAGAAGCTCTGCTGTCCTTATTTTGTCTCATATATATGATTCTTGGTGAGTACACAAATTTTATTCCAGGTGAGTGAAGAACCTAGTTTCAAAAAATAAAATACATTCTGAAAACACAAATGGTAAATCATATTGGTAGTACTCGTAGCATACCAAAAGTACGTATGCTTTGCTCTTTATGTCCAACCTTTGGCTGACCAACTTCCTGATCTACCACTTCACTTGGAATTTTTTGCACATATTTGTACTTTTTTTTTTTTTATGAAAACATTGGGGAACCAGTACAAAGCAAAATTTTAAAACTCCATTGCAGTAACATGACATTGAAAAAGGTAAGCTGTATAGAACAGAGGAAAGTAGTTAAGAGATGTCAAAATTACAAAATGTCTGGAGGCTTTATGCAGGCAGTATAACCATATTCAGATTATTACATCAATCAAAAGATTTTTAAGATGCCTGGAAGAAGCTCATGTAGTTAAAAAACAGAATAAAGAAAAGTGCTAGAAATAAAAGATATCTTTAAAATGCAGATTCTGTCCAAAGGATCAAACCAGAAAATAGCTTAAGTTCTGGCATTAATTCTAAAGCTAAAAAAAAATCCCCTACCAAACTTGAAGGAACAACTTCCTAGACATAAAATAATAAAACAATAATTCAGCTTCCCCCGTCCATCCCCCAGAAGTAAATAGGAGGCAAGACATAATACAATAGTAAGGAAAAAATACCCAAACAACAATTTCTAAGACCTATATACTAAAGTCTTCATTAATGCATATTTCTAAAACATGTCACAAGCAGACAGAAAGCTGCTAGTGTGCTAGTAGTGCTGGCAGATAGCAGAGCAGCAAAAGATCCCTTGGATGTTCGATAAAGCAGTAGTAGAGAAGTTGAAAGTGTTTTGTATCTATGTTTATTACAGAAGAAGTTAGAATTTTTCATGCTGGATCCAGTATCCATTGCTCAAGAAATATCCTAATCAAGAAATTAATTAATCAAGAAATATCCTATGTTGAAGTGTCATAAAAGTGATCTTTTGACTGGATCAATAAAACAGCAATAAATCACCCACTCTAAATTTTACTCATTCGAGGGTTTTCAAGGAACTCAAGTATGAAATTCTTAACAATGTGAATACTTTGTTGTTTAAGTTAAGGGTAGGCACATAAAGGAAAGGGGACAAATGTGGTATCAATATTAAGAATACTTCTAGGAGAGCTGCTTGGAACTGTAAACAAGTCTGAAATTCGTCCTTGATTTTAAAAAATAGGAAGAATAGACATTTAAGATAGATGTATTGAGCAATATCAGTGTAGCTTTTCCAAAGCAAACTCATGCACCACAAATCCATTACATTTTTGAAAGTATAATTAGAAGTGTGGTCAAGGATAATAAAGCTTCCAGCGAGGTACTTGGCCTTCAAAAGATACTAAATTGGTACATAAGTAGAGGGAAGAACTTTCAATAGATTACTTGCATTAAAAGTTAAGAAACAGATAATAGAAATACTAAACTTTCATAGCAACAGGCAGGTATTTGTTAAGTAACAAAGAAGCCTGTTGTGGTACTTGTGCTGTTCAGAAAGTCATTTAAAAATATATGTGCTAGTGCTAAACAATTTCTGAAGATAATCAAAATTAAAACCCTAATTGTGTAATAGTAATTACAGAGCAGAGTAACAAATTGGGTGATAAAAGAGCTGGAAAACAATGTTGACCTATCTTTATCAGTACATACTGTACATGCACAGAGTGGTACTATGTTATAGTGGTCTCCTACTGCTTCAAATAGATTTGGCTATCCATTTGGTTAGTACTATTAAAAAAAATTAATCTCAAAGATAGTAAAGAACAAATATATTACTAGGAAAGAAAGTTGAAAATATCACTATACCATTGTAGAAATGTGCATCATGCTTGCATCTGGAGTACTGGTTACTTATCCCCTTTTTAAAAAAAGAACTGAAAAGAGACATGGAAAGATTATAGAAATCATAGTGAGAGAGAGTTGAACCAAGGAAAATGTAAATTAAGAATGCTCACCTTCAAGAAAAATTGTTCTTTAGAAGGCGCTGGCAGACTAAAATCATTGAAGGGCATAAGGAAAATTAATAGTGAACAATAACAATTTTCTATTCCTTATGCCAAAGAAAGGTCATCTAATTAAATTTTCAGATAATGTATTTCGACAAAGATTAGGAAATTGGGGTTTTTTCACTCAATATAGTAAAATTAACAAATGTACTGCTACAGGATAGTGTAGAAATTGAGAGTATAATAGGTACAAAGTCACAATAGCATTGATCAGACTTCATAAGCAGGGTAGTCCAGGTGCAACTTTTGCCTCAAAAACTCTCTAAACAACTGTTTGTCAGCAATCAAAAGTATTTTTGAAAATAAATGTGAGTTCTCTTTCATGTAATGCTTTAGGCATTTTGCAAGACATTGTTTTGACTTACGTGTGAAAATCAGAAATGTCTTCATCTGTTTCTGAAATTAAGGATATTCATATTGGAACGCAAGAAACTGATTTAGTGGCAACTAATTAATATTTTCGTTTTCTTCTTTCTATAAGGTTGAAGGTTGCTGGCTTTAAACTCTGGACCATCATAGGCATGAGTTTAGCACTCATGCTGTGCTAAACTAATGCCATTTATTCTTAAAGATTTTAAAGGATTGTGATGTTGCTGCTTATCTGTCATGAAAACTAAACCCCAAAGTCTGGAGATAGACCCCACGTGTTGCAGAAAGGTTCAGGCTACCTCTGTGTAGCTTCTTCAGCCTGGTGCTACAGATGATCAGTTTGATTGCAGCAAGTTGTGGAGCTTAGAAGAGAGACTCTGTGGTGTTAGGGGCCTTTGAATATAGATTATAGATGTAAAGAAGGAGAGAACCAGAGCATTAATCAGAGGGCTTCCAGGGGATCCAGTACAGAAGATTTTAATTAAATAAATATATAATTTGCTTTATAACCCCACAAATTTCAGTTTAGCAGTGGGGAACTTTGCACTAGTTAATGACTCTTTTCCCTTATATACCCATTAATGTTTATATATTGAAATTCACCTGCAACTTTATTTCATGATAAATCTCATAAAGTAGTTTTCCTGAATTCATGCAGTTCTGCAAATTGGCCTGTGACTAATCCTAATTCATGAAAAGAGTAAATAAATTCTTTAATCATTATGTCAGAACTTTCTGGACTGATCACTGCTAGTTACCACTTATGGTAAAGCTAGGTAAGTGACTGTGGAATCACTCCTAGGAGATTTTGGTGTAAAATAAAACATGGCTTAAACTATCTTCAGCTACATCTGAGGTGAGAAACTGGATTGAATTAATTCAGTGGGAGTAGAAATATGTTAGGTCTTCACTGGAACACAGCATTAAACAAGCAATGTGAGACCATTCATGTGTTGCGAAGTAGCAAATTCTTTCTTAAAGTGAAATGTTTTCAACCATATTTCTTATTCATCCAAAGGCTTTTTGACAAATCTACAAAACCTAATGATCAGGCTATCAGTTTTAACAACTTATTATTTACCAAGTGTGTTCTCCTGAGTTTAAATACTTTTTTGTTCATTATAGGGACCTATATTGTTTCTTTTATTTGTATCAGGAAGGAAAGAGGGATTGAACATCCCATAATGCACCTTGAATATGTGTAATACAGAGGAGTATGGGGGGATAAAAAGGGGTTGTTGATAATTATATGCAGATCAATTCATACTTTTATCTGTCTGAAAATGTAATGCTTAAACAAACTTTCTCCATGGTAATATGCTACCAAATGTTGTACAACCAAATCTGTTCAGGAAACATGTAAACACCTCATGATACTGAAAAAAATGTGCTCTTTTCAATTATATTTATATTGTCCTCTACATATTTGCCAAATGATACGACTCTATGTTCACAGGTACTTAGATCTCTTTTTGTAATTTGGAATCTTAAGTACATTCCTGTGCCAAGTCTGTATTGATGAAAAATATAGAAAAATTTAAATATTTAAGATTGATTGAAATACATAGAAAACCCCTTAGGTCTAGCTTGCAAATTTTTTATACTTAGCAGGATTTTAAAAGTTTTTTCCTCAGCCAATATTCATCCTTCAGTTAAGAAACCTATGACAAGAAAGTGAACAAGCAGAGAATGCAAAATATAGGGGATTTTGTTCCTTTTTTTTCTGCCAGTGCTTGAAACCTACAAGATAAGACTATCATATGATACAGAATTTGTGTGCTCAACCCTATGCACTCAATATTTTCTTTAGTTGAGATTTCATAAAATTTTAACCTGTAGCATGTAGAGAACATTAGAATATTAGGGCATATTTGTGATTTTTGAGCTTTGGTTTAGGCCCTAAACAGGTTTTCCAAAATCTATTAAAATACTAGAGAAGCCAGCATATGGGTGATAAGAATACTTCACATGCTGTGTACATAAAAGCATGACAGGAACAGCTGAAAAGCATTTTAAATGAGAAAAGACATGAATTGAACATTTAGTGTCAATAATCTCAGTATGTAATGTGAATCTAAGGCTACCAGACACATATTAGTGTAAGATATGTGGAAAATTTTGAGTCTAGTTCTGAAAAGTTGGGGTTTTTTTTTATTATTAACCCCAAATCATGACATTATAGAGATACTATGCTATTCATAAATGTTTCCCATAAGCCTTTCCCCCCCCCCTCCATCTTTACAGGTGCATATTTTGTTGCACCACAGAGGCAGAAAAATAGCTACGTAATATCTTTTGGTGAGATTCTTAGAGGAACGGTAATATTTTTTTTGCATTTGTATGGGACTCAAGATACAAGATTCAGTTCCCAGCTGCGTTACAGTAACTTGCTGGCCTCAGGCAATTGCCTTAGTCCCCCATGTGTAAAACAGGAGTAATATTCCATATCTATTATGATCTGGCTGTCTGATTTATTCAGTTGTCAAAAGTGTGTTTTTCAGGCAAAGACAGTTGCTTACAACAATTTGTGTGCAGAGCACAGAGGGTACCCTGTCACTCGCACATGCTTATCTAGATGCTGCTAAAACAAGCTGTCTTCATAATCTAAAATCTCAGAGCTTTCTTCTGGAGGTGCCTGATGTTTCTGTTTTCTATGTAGAGCAGTTAAAGCTTAGCTTTAGATGCAACTCCACAAGAATAATGGTAATCTAACCAATACCTTTTTTTCCCTAAAGTGGGACAAAAAAAAGATATTACCAGAAGAATTCTTTTATCGCCAGATACTATAATTATACCATCTGGGCTGTTGAGAGGATGACATGTAAATAGTGCAGTTCCCTTAAATGAGAAAGAAATGAGGGGCCCTGAGGTCCTCAGGGAATGCTGCAAATTGCATGTGCTGATCATGTGAGGAAAGGGTTGTCACAGAATCACTTCCTCTAGAACTGCAGCAACTATTTGAGGTGACTGAAGAACTTGCCTTTTTCTTGCTTTTCTGGTTCATGCCCTTCTCCTATAATTCACAGGCTTTATGACATATATTCTTCCTGCAGTTGGCATTCCTACCTCCCTACCCTGTGCCAACTCCCATGCTTACTGCCTCCTGCTTACTGCACAGTTACTCCTCACTTAAGATTTTCTAAGTTTTCTAATAGCTAAGATTGATTCAGTGAGAAGCAAAAGGGAGAGACTGCTGGAGTTAAAGAGCAGATTTTCAAGAAAAACTCAATAGCTTTCATTTTCTTTGGTGGAAAAGGGGCATTCAGCAATGTAAACTGAGAGTGGTGTACAGGCATGGAGGGTAACCTCAGCACTGGACTACAACATGGCATCCAGGTGTTTAGCCACAAAACTAAATCCTATGAGTCCAATATGTAAAGTAAGAGGTTGTACTCTAACACTTTGCTGACTGACAAATCCAGTTTCAAGTGCAGGATGAAAAATGACACTGAACTCTGAGTATCTTAAAACCAAAGTATTGTTTGATATTTTAAAATTTCTGAATAGGTATTAACCTGCCAGTAAGAGCAAAGTTCTGAGCGTGCCTGAATTCTCAGATGGCATTTAATGTGTGAACAAGACTTACAAGATAGGAAATCAGATAAATACATTACGGACAAGAAATTGCACAATGAAATTCAGAAAGTCTGACAGAGTATGGGGTGGTGAGGATCTAAGGAAGCAGATTAAAGGGAGTAGGATAAGGTTGAGACATGAACTGTCAGAAGAGTGAAAGAACAGCAAAAATAGCAGGAAGTACTGCTACTATCTAGCTGGTGTTCCCTTTGTGAAAATAACAATGGTTGGGCAAGTTATTGAGTGCACACACTAAGGAATCCTGAGTTAGCTGGGTTCAGCCAAGGCTTGTGCCATGGAGAGTGAAGAAAAAGCATGGTTTAAAACTGGGAAAATCACCTTAGAAGTTTGCAGTTGAAAGACTTTGGAAAAAACATGATTTTATGTGACTACTTCCATTTCCTTTTATGTCTTCTTTGCTCAAATTGCTAAATGGATACTGTGGATTGCTTGTTACTGTCAGAACTATTGCTCAAGAACAGGAGTATTGCACAAGAAGCAGTTTGTATGAAATGAGGCTTTACTGCATTTTCCAGTACGTTTCTCTTTCCTAGCATAGCTTATGAATGGCTTGGTTGTTGGGTACTGTGTTTTCAGACATCCTTAGGACGTTGCTCTCTTTTCCATAGCATAAGCAGACATTCATTGGTTGTATGTGGGGTAATCAAAGTTGATTTCCTCATAGAGCTCTTAAATGAATTTGTTTTTAAGATGTAACTATAGAGTAGCTTTATGCACACATGGATACTTATTCCCATAGACTTTTTATATAGATGCAGAGATGCATTTAATTCTTTGCATCCCTTAAAGCCCTTTATTCACCTCTTAATGTTAGCCAAGTGCTTCAGTTTACTTTCTTTTGTTTTAAAACAAAAAAAATAAATAATTTTGATGGGTATACAATCTCTGCAGGTTTTGTTACTGAGTTCAGATGAAGCTCAGTCTGGAGCTGTGGCACATTTTGTAACTTCCCAGTCTGACAGAGGAGAGAACTGCATACTGCAGGTTATCTTGTCCCATATGATAAATCCACTGCACATGTGCAGAGCAGCTGTGGCTTTATAACAATAAATACCAGTGTAAATGGCACGCTCATGTGGCAATGGACTTTTATACAGACAATAACTTGGTTACCTGTTGGAAGCATTGGGCTCACTGCTGTTCAGCAGAGGAGCAAGAAAACAGTTGTGTACACTGGGAGCACCAAATGCAATGCGTGTGTGCAAGGCTGAGCTACTGCATGTGCCCAGGGTGAGTGGTGTGCAGGGCAGCAGCCAGACTTCAGCAGCACCAAGCAACCCACACAAATTCAGCAACTCCAGAGCTCCCAGGACATGCCAGTTCTTTGCTGGTCCAAGGGTGGAAGAGGAGAAAGGCCTGAGACCCTTCCAAAAGGCAGCTAGGAGCTAGGTGCTCTTATATCCACTTCCAGAACAGTTCCTGTGGGTGCCCTCAGGCAAAATGGGGCCAGCACCACCAATGGCTGCATAACTGACTTAGGCCAGGAAGGTACAGAACGGAACTAGAAACCAATGCAAACTGAAAGGCAGCTGTGATCAAGAACAAGTGCTCCAACACCATTCCTAGGGTGACTGCAATAACATTTTTATTCATTAATTCATTTCTTCTGGCAATCAATTAATGTCTCAAACTATAGTCTGTACAAATCTCAGCAATCTATTTAGCACTTAACATAGATATATTGCATTAAATTGCCCTGGTTAAGTGGAATGCCAGCAGTATTAATTACAAAATTATGCCATACCTAGAGCATTTTATGTACTGTTTTGCTAATACTCCATTAATTTATTATATTTTTTGCCTCATAATTTATAACATTATTTATATTACCTTTTTCCTATTAATTTATAATAATTTTAAAAAGCATAACTAGTTTATAACTTTTTATCCAAATAAGCAAAAGTATCCATGATATAAATTACAGGAGCTATTTAGGAGTTCAAACAACATTGGGGCATTAAAAATCTTTGGGCACCTTAGTTAATATAATTTCACAGGCAAAACATACTAATTTTTTCAAAAAAAGTTTCAAGAAATCTCTTAGTATTTTTCATTTAATGGAATGCAGAGAAGGGAATAAATTTAGTTTAGCAGAACCTTTCAAAATAGTGTGTCATTGCACATGATTAAAAATTGAAAATGGGCAAAAAGGCAAATAAACATTCAAAACACAAGTATAACTTATTCCAGAAATAAACTGTATTTATTTCTGTTTAAGTGCATCATCAGTAATATTTAACTGAATTGTCCAGGACAGTCAAAACAAGAAGGTTGTACAGATATTGTTGCACACCAATACCAGCTTTTCCTGAAGCAATATTTGGATTTGGAGGGAGAGCTGAGTGAGAGAGGATTAAAGAAAGGGTGATGTTTCACTGTAATGCCACCTTTGTGTAATGCATGTACTCAGTACATAGTATACCTATGAGACACTGAAATTTCTCATTACTTGGCTGTAACCTGTGCTTCCAGTGTTAAGGTATTTCCTGATCTTTCATCTCCTTTCATCTAGAATACTCAAAATATTTGGGAAAGAGAGAAATATGTAATAATAAGTAACACATGTATGTTTGGTGCCACATTCTTCAATTTTTTTACATTCTTTTGAGAAGATAAAATTAATATTGGCCTTTATTAAGCCTTTCTACCAAGCAAGTAGCACTTTTGCCAGGAGAAGCCATTTGTTATGGGACCTGAAGAATTAGCCTGATGATTTAGTCAAGTACCCTGTTCCTGATGCTGTCACTAGTGTTCAGCATGACTTTTAAAAAGCCACGTTCCCACTTTGTTCTTCCAGCTTTGGCCTGGTGTTTGAGACTAATAATATTCATTTTTCTTTTTACAGCACTGTGAGATCTACAGGTGACCAGTGCTTTGTGGATGTGTTCCTTTGTTGGCAGTATTTTGTCTTATTTGGAAATCATCTAGCCTTTCTGTCCCAGCTCAGCTGATAAATAATGAAGGAATATTCATATAATTTTCATTTTACATATCTAAAAATGGTGTTATGAAGGAACTAGAAAACCTTGTTGCCCTGATTCTTTGCATGAATACTGGTGAAAGCAGACAGCTTTAGGAGAAGGTTTAGAACAAAGTACTTTCTGTGAATAATCCATTCCAAATATATTTCATTTTCCTGAGGCAGCAAGGGCTTGGCTGAAGTTGAGGAGTGGAGAAATGAGAATGGAATAAAGAGAACGAAAGCAAAGGAAAATACACTCAGAAAATACACAACAGAAAATAAGCCAAAAAATAGGCTTAGATTTTTAACTAAGTGTTAAGCTTTTCCTTTCTAATCTGATGACTCATTTTTGCAAGTCTTCTTAATGTCTTTGAGATTGATTATTTAATTAAAATTTCATCCTAGTAATAGCTTGAGGTTGCTTCTTGATAATTTACCAGTACTAATCCTATCCTTCTCTAATAAACTCTGAGGCTTTTTGCCTCAGAAATTAGCCTGAAAATTATTTTTATTCTCTAATAAATCGGGAACTGCCTCAAGCTATTATTATATTATTTATAATTCTTCAGACTACACTAGTAACTGTCCTGTTTTACCTTGTGAAAGGAATAAAAACATAGTTATATGAGATCTTGCTATGTAGATCAGTCTCTGTCAGTCAGAGGCAGAGGGAAATTTCTGGGAGAATCTTACGATGCAGCCTTGTGGTACCTAAAGGGAGCTTGCAAGAAGGCTGGAGAGGGACTTTTTACAAGGGCTTGTAGTGGTAGGACAAGGGGGAATGGCCCTAAGATGAAGGGGGGTAGATTTTGATTAGATATTAGGAATAAAATCTGTAATATAAGGGTAGTGAGGCACTGGAATAATTTGCCCAAAGAGTTTGTGGATTCTCCATCCCTGGAGGTGTTCAAGACCAGACAATGTGGCTCTGAGGAAGGTCATATATGTCTCTTTAATTAACAAAATGCTCATAGCTTAGTTAATATGAGCTACAGATTTATTCTTCCCATGTTTGATCTTTCTGACAGAAGTGAATGTCAAGACAAGGTGTCTAATTTTGTCTCACATTTTGTAATGGATTGAATTTGTTTCTGTCACACCTTTAAAAGACATATCTCTGATAGAATTTTCATAATGTCATGGGTCTTGCTTTGTTTGTATTCAGTTCACACCCATGATAATCCTTTAGGACACAGTGCTGCAAGGTGCTGAGCAAAACTGGGGAGTTTCTGAGCAATGTCAGTTCTCATAGAAACCAGTGAAGCTAAGGGCAATTTGCTACCCAAGGAGACCTTTAGTACTTCAGAGTTAGTTAATCCATTTGTCTAGTAAAATAAATGGATAAGACTGGGGTGGAAAGCATCTTACCTGTGGCTCCCCTGAGGCACATCTCTGCTGCAGTCACAGGACTGCAGGCTGTCTGCTTTGGCACAAAGCTCTGCATAGGCTGCAAAACCTGTCCTGGAGGGAAAACAGCACCTGCCAGCAGGGTTGGCGTGTTCAGCATGTGACAGAGTTTCAGAAAACATCTGCCAAATCCAATCACTGGTAGAAGGTAGTTTCTGAATCTGACAAAGCACAGTCATGAACTGAATCTGAGTGTGTGGTGTGCCTGGGCCTGTTGTGACTTGGGCCACTCTAAGTATAGACAGAAGTAAAAAAATCTTCAGTCTGGACCAGCAAAATGCCTTTGGTGTTTCATCTCAAGAAGCCCCACATGCACTGTAATATCCTGATCTGCTGCCTCCTGTCCCAAAGTAGGCAGCCAAGCCTGGATCCATAATTCTTTACAATAGGCACCTCACTAAGCCTTGTTTTCCTGCACCCTCTCCACAGACAGTGGAGAAATACTGAAATCTCTCATTTCCAAATTACCCTTGAAGGCTTTGCTGTGTAAGTAAAATAAATTATTTTAGGGAATATTTCTAGGTGCTTCTGCTGCTAACCTATGCTGTTGATGTCATAGGACGGACCTGGCACAGTTTTAGCCAATGCTAATGCGCCTTTCATGTTTCAACAGTTTCTGTGTGGGGAGAGGTAGAATGGAATTGAGCTGGGGGCTGTGAGACACACCTGCAGAACACCATGGCAGCACAGAGAAGCTTGTCTCCACCTGACCTTGGAGGGAGGAGATGCCCTACAGCAGAGCCCTGCGGATAGGAGCCTGCCAGAAGCTGCCGGACGGGTGAACAGCGAGTGCTCCCTCCCATACAGGACCACTGAGAGGTGTGTTACTGACATGGCAATGTGAGATAGGCCACTTAGTGAAAAATACCATATAAGGAAATACTGGGTCTTGAAGAGGTGTATAAAACCAGCTCGTTTCTTTGAATAAACGTCTCAGATTCCCTGCCAGTCTGAGTCTGTGCCTTAGCTGTTATGTCACTTCTGGGTATAGTTTGAGCACCAACATCATCAACAGATAACTTCCAAATGGAATTCTGGATGTGTCCCTGTTGTTGATAGTGAGAGTGTTCAGCAGTGTGGCTGCAGGATGTTCTCTGTCAGCCAGCAGCAGCAACAGATGAAGACTGAGAGCGTATTTTATTTGCTGGTGGAGAGAGCTTTCCATTCTAATACAAAGCACAGGTGGAAAAAGTGATACCAGCTGTTACTTAAGTGTGCTGTAATTTCAACAATCATGTATGAAGAAAGATCCCTAGTCTCTAGTGTCTTCTGAGCATTTGGTTTCCAAATACATCCTTGTTTTTCCTTGGAGGCTCTTCTAATTGTTAAGCTATTGACACAGATTGGGTTGAGAGCAAAGCTATTTGTCACTTAACTTAAAACTAAGTTTTGTGAATTCAAGCAGTGAGGATAGTGGCTAGTGGTGCCCTCTGTTCAGATCCTGACTGCAGAGGTTACATTTGGATGGTCTAGAGAACCTTTCTGAGTAAGGAAGTCTTCATTTCTCAAACCGGAGAATCACTTTTCACTGAGATGTAAGAGGTTGAACTCAAACTAAGGAGAGTCACAATCCCTTTGAAAGTGTGTTGACCAGGGAATTTCATGGCCAGGTGTGGCCACAAATACTTTCTGTTTCAGGTGCTGTACAAGGGACCTTGACCTTCTGAAATGTGATTAGATGGAGACAGCAAATGGTATGACCGAGTCAGACACCCCAGGTTCAGCATTTCCCAAGCTCATCCTCAATATTGCAGAATTTTTTCTCAGAACCTTTGTTTCTGAGAGTGACCCTTATCTTTGCAAGAAATCTGAGTTCTCTCCAGAGACTACTAATAAATTTGTTAATATTCAGATAGCATTTTGAATCCTTCTATGCTCTTTTACATCAATGAAGGTTAACTCTTCTATGTATAACCTCATTAGTTTTGTTAGTTTTAAGTATATGCCTAGACTTGTTCTTGGCTTTGGGAAAAGCTGGGCAACATTTGCAGAATCATGTTTAATGAAGCTTTGGCATTTAAGGGTATTGCAAATGCAAATATCATGGTATGAACGTAATATTTGTGTGTTATAGGAGGTGAGTCTTGAAATATATTAAAATATAATAGTATGACACTTGGGCTTTTCCTTGAAGTTTACCAACATCAGCCAAATGTTTGCAAGAGGAGAGGAGAAAGGAAAGAGAAATGGAAAAGAAAAGAAAATTTTAATATGCAGGAATTAATGAAAATGGTCTTACTTTTGCACCTAAAGTATAGAACCTAGTCTTTTTGTTTGTTTATTCATTTTCTACTGTTGGTTTTTACTTTATAAAAAAATCTTGCTTTGTATACAGTCAAATGCAGAACAAATGCAGGGAAAGGCAAATGAATTTGTGTGAGTAGCATATCCAGCCTGTCCTAGATGCTAAGGGTACATGTATAGCTTACTCGTAATATAATAATTTGTAATTACAATATAATGCATAATTGTAAGAGTATAATAATCTAATATGACAATATTACAACATATATGTGGGGAGCACCTTTTTAAACCCAGGAATTAGTGATATATAAAAGCATAAAGGAGCATAAAAGTTTGAATTCACCAGACATTTTAAGCTGGCTCCTGAGTTATTTTATGCTTTTTTTAGTCTTACAATAGCATTCAAAATACCATTGTACTCTGCTTCAAAGTTAAGTTAGTGCTGCTGTATATAGGCACATTCCTTTCACCATTTTTGAATATGGGGTCAGACAATTTTGTTGGGGGCAAGGCGCTGAGGAAGGATGAGCAGGAGTGCTCTGATGACCTTGTCTATACATGCATACATTCTCCAGAGCATGTCACTTCTCATTTATCCCAGTCACACTGCTCAAATGCAGTATCTTCTTTTCCCACTGTAGCATGAGAGAATGCGGATGTCAGGATTGCTGGCCATGATCATTGTTCCAATCACAGAAATTCACAGTTTGCACTTGAACAGCTTCTTCTTGAACAGCTTTAGGATTTAGGATGATCTGGCAGTTTTCAGCTCCCTGTTTTGAATTATTTTCATGTTCACTGTCAAGTGTGTGTGTATGTGCAGGTGTCTGTCTGTGATGGTTGGACAGCCAATGGATCACTGTTTGGAAATTACTGCTCAGGCTAAGCTTGCACAGCCATTCTAGCTAAAGATAACATTTAGCTCTCCTCACACGGCCTGCATGGCCCAAATAAATTTTCAAAGTGTCAGTCTGGATTTCTATCTTTCTCTCTTCCCTTCCTAATCTCTGATGCATGTAGCGGACACCATGAAATGGATTTTTCTTGCATCTGAATTTCACTGATTTCCTAAATCCTGTTTGCCTGGAGGCAGAATGACAATGTGACTTCCTCCTTTTCCATTTGGCTCTTAGTGCACAGGACAACACTGTATGTTGGCACTTAAGCATGACCAGAAGTACTCCCCACTATGGCCGGTTCTTCCCTTCATCTTATTTTCCTTTCGTATTTTTATAAAAACTTCACTACTGTTTCTTGTGCCCGTTCAGTTCTCGCTGCTTTGTGTCCTGAGCCATTGCTCACATTATCTTGCCTATCGAGAGCAGAAAGGGAGGCTGTGCCAGCCCAGACAGCTGTATTGACTGAGGGTGTGAAAAGCCCATCCCACCAAACTGACTGTTCCCACAGCTCCTGTGAACTTCTGATTGTTTGTTTCCTTAGTTTATGTCAGAGGAATAAAAGGCAGAAGAGCTTTTGCTGGATTTGGATCAGTGCTGGTGATGGAGCCTGGTTTCTTCGTATGTAATTGTGGTTGCAGGGTTTTCACCCCTGAAATTGTTTCATGTGGACAGAGGTTTTGAATAAAATCCAGAAACAGGACATGTGCTTTTATGTCAAAGGTAAGCACCAGATTCAAAACTGCAATTTGAATTCCTTTCTTCTTCCTCCACTCAAAGGGCAGCTGCTTAGTCTTCAATCAATAAACACATTTTGTTTCATTTTTTTAACTCCAAGTCTCTCTGGTGCATAGAGTTCTCCCTTTTTTATGTGACCAGGTTAAGACAATCTTAGCATAGCTAAGTAGTTCAGTGCTTAGATTGACTTGGTGTCCCACAAGCATCTATCAGAAGGAGATGTCGGTCTTCTCAGAGCATTTCTAAGACACAGCAAAGGGATTGTCCTGCTTCAAAAACATGATTATGGCAACTGCTTTCTTTTGAGGGCAAGGCTTGGGTGAAAATTGCTCTCCCTTTCAGAAAAGAGCCTACTAAACATTTGTCATGAAAGTGGGAGAATCAGATCTGCTGTCCTGTAACCTACATCTTTCTAGAAAGACTTTCTTAGTATTGTGCTACAAGTTATTTAAATTAAGGAAGGACACTTTCTACTTTCCCTCTTAATGCTATACCATGGTGAAAGGAAGGCATCAAGATTCCTTGACTAAGAGGGGGACGGGAAGAACATTGACAAGGGAGCATCTTAGCCATACCATGTACTGGTCCTTGCTTCTATAACTGGTTATTTTGTCAAAGACAGCACGGAGGGTAAATGTTACAGATGATCTGATCAAGCAAAGGAAGTGGGTGATGCCTTTGATCAGGGAATTGAATTTTAAAGTTAAATTAATAAAAGGTCAGAGGCCTATTAAATTATTCCAGGTGCAAAGCAGAGATGTAAGGAAAGTAATTTTGGCCTTTGGTACCAATCTTCACCCAAATACAACTAAATGGACTGAGGTGTGGTTTGTTGCTTTTGGCTTTTTTTTTTTGACTCTGGTTCTTATCCTGAGGCAGCCAAGGAAGATATATGGAACAGCTGGATTTTTTTAGTACTTTTTCAATAACATAAAGTGCATTTTGTCTGTGATTGTTTTGGCGCTGTGGGGATTACCAGTGCTACCTTTATGCTGAGTGAAAGTTCATTCTTAGGAGGCCTTCAAACTGTCTGGTGCTTCAGGGCTTCTGTTGCATGTATTAATTTTAAGTGAACCCTTCCTCTAATTATAGCACAGCCACACAGCAGTTCTCTGAACTCTGTATTAAACTTTGTGTAAAATCCTCATTGTCTCTGCAGGAACATAGCTATCAGGAAACTCAGGGGACAGCCATGTCAGACCTTTGAACATTTCAAAAATTGAAAAACAGTGTGCTCCAAGGAGCCTGCATAAAATCTTTCACTTGGATTCAGCTGATGTTACCATGTCAGCATGAATTGCTTGAGGGAGGAGAGAACAGCAATGCTTTTCTATTTCTAAACACTCTCTTTTACATTTGTTTAGTTTATGCAGCATAGTTTCATTTCAATCTATGCAGTGTTATACTGTTGGCATGTTGCTTTCAATATTCACTTAAAATAGAGGATATAAACCACAGAAACTAAACTGCAGCAAGGGGGACAGATGGAATTTTTCCTCTTAAGTAAAAAATACAAAGTAATGAATATGTATGCAATCACTTTTTTATGTGTGACATACAATGAATAGGTCTTTGTGTCATAGCCCCCTAAAATGCTACAACCTCACAGAGATTCTTATATAAATCAAATTACACAGAATGTAATGTCTTCTCATTAGCAAAAGGGAAAGACTCCCCTTCTTGCAGGGAGTGGCAAAAAAAAATCCACAGATATTTAATGAAAAATATTAAAGCTGTGTCCTTTTGACTAAAAAAAAAGAATGCCATAATAAAACCAAGTAGCCTAGGAAGGAAACAAAGCACACTTTCAACAACTGCTCTCTTCTACCCTCTATCAGTTCTTCTGCAGCAGCCATCATCCAGATAGCTGAAGGGCTTGTGTTAAGCCTCTGCCTGAATCTCTTTATTATCTGATTTCTGTATTAATTTACAAAACATGTGAAAGAAAATGTAATCACACCAACTAACAGTAGGATTCACATTCTGCAATATTTTCCCAGGAAGCTAGGGTCTTATTTTGTAAACAGCTGACAGAAATTGTATGCACTAAAGTATTTGATCAAGTAGTCTGAACAGTGAAATATAGTGAAAAGTTCATTAAATATATCTTAATGAAAAGATATGTTGTCCGAACAGAGCCCTCAAGTCAGTGCATATCTTTGAATACCTCTTAAGCACCATTGTACTTACCAACTATTCAAAATAAGAAGTAAAATATGCAAAAGTGAGTTTTCAGTGGAGTCTAATGAGACAAGCATCAATCTCTTTTCTTATCTCTCTACATTTGGGTGATCTGAACATGAATGATTTTATTTTCTCTATAAAAATATGTTCAGAAGGCGGCAATTCCTAAACCAAATGAATCCAAATGAAATTCAGTATTTGAGTAAAACAGTAGCTCATACTATATCCTCTGCAATATCTAAGTATGGCTCAGGAGTGCTCTTGGAAAAGGTGGACTCCAAATGATTTGTGGACTGAATTCTTCCTCCTGTGCCTACCTTGTACTGCCTGTGAACCCACAAACTTAATGCCCAATAGGTTACTTGAAAGCAGGTGTGGCAAGTTCTTATCTAGCATTTCAATCGTGAGACTCTGACTGAATGGAGCACAGTCCTTACAATTTCTGTTCCCGGGCCATTTTCTGTTTGTCAGCTTACTGTATATGTGCATTTATTTTAGAATCTACTGTTCACTGTTTGGTTAAGTCATAATTGCTAAGCAAATACATCCTCTCAGTTACCAGAACAGGGAGCTATTGTTTTGAAAAATTGTGCTGTTTAATATACAAATCCAAGATAATTTCATCTGCTGTCTTTCCCAGCAACACAATGGACTTTGCCAATCATTGCACTAAATTTGCTTAAGAGGTAAGAGTTAATATGAGCTCATTCAGCTTTGCCATCTATCAAGCAGTGGCCTTGAGTGTCCTCTTTAGTATTCAATATTATTATATGTTGTCCTTGAGGAGTTTACATATTGCTTATTTTCATTCTCCTGTTATAATGGGGAAATTGCTTCACCTTATAAGCTTGATCTCCACAGTCCTGTATCAAAGATATTTTTATTTATCGTATTTTAAAATAGAAGAGATATATTCCAGGGGGGTAAAGATCTTGTAAATATATTTGCTTTTAACTGAACAAAAGAGGCAGTACCATCATAAGTACCTGAGGGGCCAAATGCTGGGAGTGCTCGGTGGAGAGCCAGCCCTCTGCAGCCCTGCTCCTGCTCAGCTGCTGCCAAGCCAAAAAATGAAGCATCAGCAAGGTTCATGGCCAGGCACAATCCTTGGTTTATCCTCAGTTCAGCTGAAGGCACGGGCTCCAACTCCAGCACGGCTCCCAAGTGGAGGGACCACAGCTCACACAGCCTGGCCACATCATCTCAGAGCTGGTTTGAGTGCCCACAGCCAGAGCTCCAGGAAGGGCAGAGACACTGCAGAGCCTCTTGATGCTCTCAGGGCCCAAACAAAGAGTAGAAAAAAAGATTGCTGAGGCTGCCATAAAGTACAGTAGTGGCCCTGCATTTTGGAGCACCCCAGAATGATTCCCACAATGTTTCCATAGGAAAGTAGAGTGGGTGCTAAAGAAGTATCATACTCCTCAGCTTCTTCTGAGTAAGGCTGTAAAGCCAATGACAATATCAAACTCTAACTTTATGCAGAGCTAAGAACACCTATAATTGTTTCCAAGACCACATTTCATGGAATCATGGAATCATAGAATCATAGAATCACAGAATCATAGACTCATAGCATGGCTTGAGTTGTAAAGGACTTTAAAGATCATCTAGTTCCAATTCCTCTGCTGTGGCAGGGATACCTTGCACTGGACCAAGTTGCTCAGAGCCCCATCCGACCTGGCCTTGAACACTTTCAGGGATGGGGCATCCAGAACTTCTCTGGGAAACCTGTTCCAGTGCCTTGCCACCCTCACAGAAAAGAATTTCTGACATCTAATCCACACCTGCTGTCCTTCAGTTTCAAGCCAGTTCAGTTTGAAGGACACATAGTGATAGCCTTAACCTATAACTACATGCCCTTGTAAACAGTCCCTCTCCCCTTTCTTGTAAAACCCCTTTGAGTACTGGAAGATTTCCATAAGCTCTCCCTGGCACCTTCTCTTCCCCATGCTGAACAGCCTCAGCTCTCTCAGTCTATCTCCATAGAAGAGGTGCTCCAGCCCTCTGATCATCATTGTGGCCCTCCTCTGTACTCAGTACAGTAGCTCCACATCTTTCCTATGTTGGGGGCCTCAGAACTGGATGCAATTGTTACTCTTAAAAGTTCTTTGACCATTTGAGTTGCTTTGCTTTTAGAAAATCAGAATTTAAAGACACACTGTACTTTGTTGTTTTTGCAAGCACAACCCATGTAGGACTAATACACTGTGCAAATACAAATTATTTACAGCATAATGTTAAAGTATTCTTCATCTTGTGTCAATACTGAGGTCTGTAAGTATTTTTCACACAGGCAGATTTGTATAATACATATAATTTATTGTAGTTTCATACAACATGAATTTGCTGATTAAAAGCAGTGGGAAAATAATGAGCAGAGAATTGCACAATCATTAGTTTATTGAATGCTTTGAGAAAAATTACTGTTATAGGGAATGATGTAGAAATACAGGAAAAGAGGAAGTGTTCACAGGAAAAACAAAAACAAAAATACACAAACAAAAGATATGAAAAGCAACAAGAAAATCAATATAAAATCACAAATCCATGATGTATGAAAACTTCTGGCTCTCCAAGTGATCACAGAAAGAGCAAAAAGGGCAGAGTTTGCATACATGAAGACCATTCCATTGCAATGCCCTATTCAAAATTGTTTGCAACTTCTTAAGAGAGAATTTGGCCTCTTCACAAAGGTGCTCATTGAGCATCACCCTCTATTACTGAGAAATATGTATAATGTACCATCAAATAGCAGGAACATAAAAATTAAAAAAAAAAAAGACCCGCATTTTTAATTTTAATATATTTTCTTCCTCCTTTGTACTTCTTGATAAACTAGGTAGAGAATTTCAAGTGATCCTGGAATATTTAGGTTCAATTTTTCTGTTAATGTTTGCCTAAGTTACCGAGCAGATGCCCTGGTCTACAATATTTAGAGGCTGTTACTGGAAATTAGCCCCTGACATACCTGTGTCAGACCAGTACGAAAAAAGGCATGAAAATGTAAGTGCTGAAGCAATCTAAAAGGATGTGCTATAGTCTCCTGGTCACTCTCAGATAATAATCAAATCACATGCCTTGAAGTAATAAGGGCAACAATAAAAGCAGTTTCTAGAACTTTACAAATTCTTTCAAGTAAAACACCAAAATATCTTTGACTTTTCTTGGTAAAGGGTTCGCAGCCTCTTAACAAAAAAGGGGGGGGGGAAGTATTAATTGCTTCTGCTGTCTGGCCCTAAGAAGTAGGAAGGTCACAGACAAAACTACAAGACAAACTTCACAAAACTGGAGTCAGATTTTTCAGGTGTTTAACAGGGAATGACAGGATTGTCACTCATATCACACAGCCTAGGCCAAGGGAGGAGCCTGTTTCCTTTACACATTCACTGCTTGGTCTTGTTGAAACCTGTCCTTTGAAGCCATAATTTTGAGAACTATTTCACACATATCACCTCCTGTCAGTAGGTGGGACAGAAGTGACACAAGGAGCTCTGATTTCCTTGATGGCTGCACAGGCAGGAAGCTAATGAGGCTGCTGCATTCCATCACCTCCTCAAAATAGAAGCAGATTTGCAATTAATTATCAATAATATGTTTTCTGGCTTTCCAGAATAGTGCAGATGTTCAGTGGTTTTTTTTTACTATAGGTGTGTTATAAAATGACAATCTACTCTTCCTCAGCATTCAGGAGTGTCCAGAATCAAAGCCCATGTGGCACCTACTTTATGAGCATCCTTCTGAGAACATCTGTTGAAAATGCCTGCCTACCCCAGCCACTTGTAGGTGTTGTTAGTTGACTCAGACTTTCACACAAGAGTAGAATCATAAAATTTGCTGACTTTTATATGATAGATGCTAACTTAGACAGAAATTCCCTCAAAACTGGCTGGAAAATACATCGACAGCCCATACTTTAGCCTTGTCAATTGATGTTTTTCACCTGCCTTCTCCATAAAATGTCAACACAGAGCTGCTGTCCTTCAGAATGGTGTGCTTCAGTTTAAGGCCAGCCATTTTATAGATATGCTAAGCACAGCCCCGAACCAGGGACAAAATCTAACAGTAGTTTAATTTATATGTCCTATTTCACCTTCCTGAAATACCAACTTTCTTTTAAAGTCGTGTGTTTACAATGGAGACAGAGGAGAATGTTCCTTCAAAATTTTAAGAAAATTTCTAATCATATCATTGAGTAAAAGGCTGCAGACTTACCCTAACTTGAAATCTGAAGATTTACATGGGGGTTGTTTGGGTTTTTTTCTTCTTTTTTTGCCTTTTTTTTTTTCCTTATTGCCTCAATACCTTCTTGCTGACAGCTTTGCACAAACTTTAAATCTCCCAGGACTCTTAGACACTAGCCATGTTTTTTACACAAATTCCTCACTTTGATAATTTCTTCAGGTGAATTGTTTTAGGTCCCAATTCTGTGAGAGCTACTTAAATAATAATTTCTTGTATATTAGGAGCTTAATGGAGGGTCTCCATCAACTTTGCTGTATTATTTTGGTGTTTTATTTCTTGGGCAAATTGTAGCTCCAGTTGATGGAGGGTTACCATCAATTGTGGGTTAGACAGCTTCTGTGCAGCTTCTTAAAAATAAACCAAAACAAAAGCCCACGACTAAATCTTGGTTTTCACCTCCCAATAATACAACTAGTGAGGTTGAGCCAAGAATATTTAATTTTCTTTCTCAAGGGTGATAGATATATGATATGAAACAGCATCACAGCTGGCAATTGTGCCTGTCTAGTTGTGTAGGTATCTATTTTTTTCAAATGGATTGGCAGCACTGTTTCTCAGGGTTTACAACAGCACTGAGAAACGATGGGAAGTGTCTGAATGAGAGAGGAAATGTCACCTCAAACTGGTGCTGACATTTATTCAAGAAAATTTTTGTGAAACTGAGATTATGGAAAACAGTGATTTTTTTTCTCCTGATAGATGAAATGAAGTCATCAGTAATTTCTTCTGTCAAGGAATATTGTTATTACAGGACAGTGTCTGTACACCATTTTAATGAATAACAAACTTTAGTTTTAGATTGAACTCGTCATTTTTTTCTGAATCCTGTGTCCTAGTTTGTACATAATTAAATCAAGGACAATCTGAATGTGTCTGTTACATGTGAGCTCAGATTCAATAGATCTAATGATCATAACTATATACCTATCCATACTGCTAGACACAGAAAATTCATAAAGGCTTCTTCAGACTGGAGAGCCTATACCGCATCTATTTCCACAAGGCCCAAGGATAAATCTCAAGCCTATAAAACAAACTGGGAACCACAATACCAAGGGGATTTATAAAACTATCAAGGTGAAGTGATCATTAACGGTATTTTTTTGTAAAATACAGGTACACTCTGAATGTAATTTATAGACAATATGTCATATGAAAAGGTATATTAACACAATTCAAACCTAGATAACTACAATTCAGGTTCATTAAACTATAATTACTCATATAGATTAACATAAATGGGACCTGAAATTAATGATGGAGGTTTGTTTCTGTCATGTATTTGCTACCCTCAGCTGAAGCTACTTCAGCCACAAGAGGAAGGCATCCAGGATTTCAGGTAATGTTTTCAAAATATTCACCTTCTGCTGAATCCATGAGAATTATTGCTATACCTTCCTTACATTTATAATGCTTTTTCTCAGAGATAGCTGTGTATTTTTATGTGATTGATGTAATCTCATCAGCAGTCAGAGCTCATTTGTGCATTTTTCCATGTTTTCAAAGCTAAAATTTAGTTTTTTCTCCTTTCCACAAATCCTTCCAAATTTATGAATACACTTTTGGAAGTGGTTAGGCAGTAGCAGCCATTGTAGAAATGCTTTCAATGTTGCTGGATATTACACACTTCCGCACTATTTCATCTAGGTGCTTAAAAAGGAAGGGAACCACCTGAAAGTTTTGTCAGAGGCTATGGTAGTTTTGCCCTCCGTCTATTTCACAGCCAGGCCAGTGGCAATGACATTCCCTTGTCAGAAACACAGGAATGGTACATCTTCTGTCAATAGGTGTTTGTATTTTATATCTTTAACTCTTTTAGAAAAGAATTTTCTTGGTTTCTTTCATTTCAACAGAAATACAAACAAAAACAAAACAAAACAAAGCCTCTTTGGACATCTTTGTCAATTTTACCAAATTCCATTCATATGGAGAAATACTTATAGAGAAGTTTATAGCTGTTTCCCAGTCAGACAAGTGCTAAGTCATTAGTCATTAACCACCGAGGTTAGATTAGTCACCTTTTTAGTCTCAGGTATTTTTTTTTTCCAGTGGCATAGGACTCAGAAGAAATCTGAATATTAGCAACTTTGCTTTGATCTGTCTTTGCATAAATGGGCAAAGCGATAAGGATTACGAGCTGAGATTCTTTTAGTTTCGTGGTTGAGTCCATAATCCCAGGCAAGCACAGTAAGTTGGAGAAGGTGGATAAAACCAGCGTACAGGGGTTTTCTTGTTTCTTCCACCTCCGCAGCCAGGAGCATCCACAGTCACTCTCATCAGGGCTCTAAGTGTACCCTAGCTAGCTACAATGCTTGCCTTCTCACAGTACAGAAGCTAGACTGGACAAAACACTGATAAGAATGTAATACACATCATTCCACCTGAGGCGTGGATGCGGACTACACATTCAAGCAGTCTTTTCTATATCAAATATTCATTAAATAGATAATACTTAAAAGCATCAGATATGAAATACAGGAACCCAGTACATTGCCTTACCTTGCTAGTTTTACACACTTTATGCCTGCATGGATTAACTAGTACAGGTTAAGTTAAGATATAAATTTTAAACAAGAGAAAGCATTGTCTCTTAACATACTCCCAGCACAGACTTCAAAATAAAGTTTTAGCATGGAAGGAGACTATAAAAAGCATAGATGTGAGCTGGGCATCATTAGCTTAAATCAGGACAACTTCACTTGACCAGGTTGCTAAGGAAAAGCTTTCTGATATATCCTTTGTTCTTGAGCTTTATATTAATTTTCTTAGACCTTATATGTGCCACAGAAGTTTTTCTCAGGCTGCCTGCTGACAGTTTTCCATAAAAGCACATGTGAATCAGCAGACCAGGCTCTTCCGTTATCTGTGATATTATACAACTGCACTTCACCTTTCCAAGAGTAATTATTCTCACTGCTAAAACCAAGTAACAGTATTCTGGCTCATTCTCCTTGGAGATCTCCAGAGGAGGACCAGTCTTACAAATACTAAGAGTTATTGCTGGTGGATCACTCAAATAATACAAATTCAGTAGATATTGCACCCTTAAACACCTTGTTCTCTTGCAGAATATTATGTGTCAGGTTTCATTTCATCACTCTCTGCTTCTTGGTCATTATGTCTTCATCCTAGATAGAGAAAGAAAAGTCCAGTGCTGAAAAGATTGTTTCATTCAAGTTTCAGCAATTGGAAGAGAAAGGCATCTCAGGGTGTTGAAGATGCACTCTCTCCAGTATAATTTTGTATAATAGAAAAATTCTGCCTTCAGAGAACACTTCCTCATAGCCCAGTCCCAGTGTTGCATTGGCTATGTTTCCAGAGCCTTTGACCTACCTAAATTTTTAATGCACTTACAACAGAACTTATTCTTTACAGAAGGTTCATATCCAGAAAGTAGCATTGGAGAGAATCTGCTAAGATTACTTCCCCTACTCTGACAAGCTGAGAGAACCTCTGACCAGTTCTTTAAGATGCATTCTCTGTGGGAAAGTGCTTAGAAAGCAGAGGAATCTGGCTAGCATTCACTGTCCTTGCTTTAAAAAGTTCAAAAACACCACCATAGAAAGATACTGAGCTAACAACTGAAGAGAGCTGGTATCGGGACAGAAACAACATTTAATGAAACATCTTCCCATTGCAATTTCTTGGGGCGGTTAATTGTAGTTAAATATTTAGTAAAATAAATTTAATTCCATTATTATTATTTAATTTTTAGTTATCTTGGTAGAGAGAATTAGCTTACTTTTTTCCTAACAATCATTATCACTGAGTGAACTCACAAATGGAGGGCAACAGTCAGCCTTTACATGGGATGAGCTGACAACTGTCATCAAGTGTGTTTCTGAATTAGAATTACAGAGTTCCCAGGAACGGAGGCATGTGCTTTCCATCCCAGTGAAAGGGCTGTTTGGGGGAGTGGTGACACTAAATGCCATCTCACTAGAGAATTATGTCTTCTGGCAGGCAATAATCGAAACCCTTCGGCAAGCAGCAAGAAGGATCTTTAAGTGGCTTCTGACTTGGGGAGTAAGGCTGCTCATGACTAATCTATTTCCAGACAAAAAGGTACAAGTCAAAAGTACTCAAAGACTCAAAAGTCCTGTTTATGCCTTTCTGTGTTGTCCCTCCAACACAGATGGGGTGGTTGAATTTCCCCATGAGGATCAGGACCTGAGAACACGAGGACAGGGCTCCTGTCTGCCCATAGAGGGCCTCATACACTCAGTTTTTCTGGTCAGGCAGCCTGTAGCAGAGCCCCACTATGATGTCACCTGTCCCTGCCCTCCCTTTAATCCTGGCCAACAGCTCTCCGTCAGCTCCTCACCCATCCCCAGGTGAAGCTCCACACATTCCAGCTTGTCAATGACATAAAGGGAAACACCCCCTCCTCGTCTCCCCTTCTGTCCTTCCTAAAGAGCCTGTATCCTTCTATTTTAGCACTCCAGTCATAGCAGCCATGGCACCACATCTCCCTGAAGCCGGTAGGATCACAGCCCTGCAGGCATGTACATGTCTGTAACTCCTGTTGTTTATTCCCCACGCTGTGTGTGCTTGCACAGAGGACCCCAGGGAAGCTGAATTAGTGGCTGCAGTGGTTGGAATGACCCTGAGATTATCTCACTTGGTTAGAGCACAGTGCTAGTAATTCCAAGGGCCTGGGTTTGATCCCCCTACAGGCAATTCACTTAGGAGTTGGACTCCAGCCTTACATATGTCTTACAACTCCAAATATTTTGTGATTCTGTGAATTCCTGTGCTACTCTTCAGGTGCTCTCCTGCTGACCTGTGACCTCTCTCCAGGCTCTAGGCATCTATTGCTGGCCCTGGCATCAAACCATCAAACTGTTGGGTTTGGGATGGACTGAGGTTCTGCTCCCTTGGTAACTTTAGTTTTAAGCCCTCTTGACCAGCTTGGCAAGTCTGTGACTGAAGAAAACACTTTGTCCTCTCTGACAGATGGACCCCATCAGCCCCACATAGAACAGGTTTCTCAAAATGAGTCTCAAAGACTAAGCAGCTGAGACCCTGGCTGTGGCACCAGTCCTGTAACCATTTCTTGATCTGCCAGATTGGACTGGTCCTCTCAAACACATTTCCCTTTGACTGGGAGGGTTGATGTAAAACCTACCTGTGTTCCAGACTCCCTTACTGCTGCTCTCAGGACTCTGTAATTCTTGATACTTGTCAGAGTGCTCCTGGCAGTATCTCTGGTGCCCACATGAAACAGCAGCACATAATAATCAGTGGATGGTATGAGACCTCACTCTCAGTGACAACCCTGACATGAGCCCCTGGTAAGCAGCACTCCTCTCTAGGGGGCATGCCAGGTCAGTAAATGGCTCCTCTGCACCTCTCAGAATAGAGTTGCCCACTACTATTTCCCATTACCTTTTCTTTCTTGTGCTCGCACATCAGGCTGACTTCCCAGCTCCAGCATCTCTCCTGAGTTATGACAAGAAAGGTTGTGTTACCCTTATGCTGTGTCTTGGCATAACATTCTTTGTATTTCACACTTCAGAGTGAGTTATGTAACAGCTACCATCATTAGGTAAAGCCCTAATATACGAGAGATTTAGTAAAAGGACCTTCCATTCTATACGCATACAGAAAGAATCAACTTTCAACACACTTACTGCACAAAAATCCCCTTGATTAGATGTGTAGTCATAATTGCATACAGATCAAAGTGCTAATCATCTTGGCTGACAGCACCAGTGATGCAAAGCACTAATATTCCAACCAATATTCCCTTTGAAAAATGCCCCCTGACTATGAAATACAGACACGCTTTGCATTTGCTGGCTTAATGTTTTTGGAGGTTCACAGAGCTGTGTCTCTATCTCACAAGCTTTTCTTGGCAGATGTTTATCAATCAGCATCTTTTCATTAAGCTGGCAGCCACTGTAAAAACCATTAAATCTCTGAGCAGTTCTGTCCTAGGCAATCTGTCCTTCAGTGCGGGTCTTTGCAGAGGTGCTTGTACTAAAAGGTCCTTGTAAGAATTTTGCAATGATCTCTCTGTCCAAAGATTTCTGAACCAGTGAAGACTTTATTATTTTGGCCTCTCCCCGTACAGAGATTTCAGGAAAATAGGAACTAATGATAAATTAAGTGGTCTGGGATTCAGAGCAACAATCAAGGAAGGAAAAATGCTAACCTATTTTTGCATGTTTAGAGTGAAAAAAAGAAGACTCTAACTACTCTTAGGTATGTTCATGTCAATGATAAGCTGGCAGGCTTGCTGGCAGAGTACTGTATTTTTTGGTACAAAAAATTTCAAAGATTTGGTTTCTAAGCAAGTTTAAAAGGCACAGCACTAAATCAGACATCAGCAAAGCTCGGAGCTTCTGGAAGACACTGCCATGACCAGGCTCATGGGCTTTGCTAGCTTGAATTCTTGTTACAGCTATTTCATGATAAGAAATTGAAAGGTGTTTCCAGAGCAAGGAACAAACCAGGAAAAAATAAAAACATGAAAAGATTATAGTATTCTGAGGATGAGAATGTTGTTATGTATTCATTCGCAATCTAATTATCAGGATAATGAATTGGGTCATGGGGATATTTAATGTATATGAAGATTGTCAAGATTTAATAATAGGCAATAAAAAAGTAAGCTGCTACAGCCACAATTGTCCAAACATGTGAATGAGACTAGTTTGCACTAAAGAAATAATACCTTTTATTAGACCAGCTGACAGAGCTTGTAAAAAGCCTGAGCCTTTCCTCCAGATGGGAAGCAAGAGCTTCCATTATCTAATAAGCACAAGTGGAGCAGAGCATGCAGCTTGCATGAGAATAGGTGATAGGATCATTAGATCCCAGTCTAGGAAAAGAGCAAGAAATACCACCTAAATCATGAAAAACATTGAGAAATTACATCAGGATCAGAAGAGAAGGAAGAAATTTTATTTATTGCATAAATAAAACAATATTTCTTTGGGTCTATGTTGTGTCTATGACTTTAAGCATCTGGTAGAATTATGAGTTTTAGTTCCCAGATTTGTCTTTTGAAAGTATTTTATAAGTTTCCTCTGAGTATCAGGACTGAATTGTCAAAGATGAAGTAGCTGGCCTGTGGAAAAGTTTTTCCCAGTGGTAGCTGTATTTTTATGTCCTGAATCAATGGCATGTGTGAATTCTTTTTAGTACACAGTGGGTGTGTTGTTTAATCCAAGCAATTTCAGGGATGCCATTTTGTGCACTAAATGAAAGTCTGGAGTATACTTGTTTAGGTGTTTGTTGTGAGCAAGAACGCAGTGATCTGTGTTGCTATGCATTATTAAATAGGATAACCAAAGATCAGCATACTTACCTCAAGAAAACTTGCTCCACAAAGGTAATGATTTACAGATACTCCAGTGTATTTGATCTGCAAAGAGCACTCACAAGACCTCCTTCATCATTCTAAAGATGACACTCACCAAAAATGGGTACTCTTCTAAGCAAATAAATCAGACCTGAATATTGTCATGACTTGCTACAACAGACCCCCCCTCAACCGACACTTCCAAATAGACCAAACATTTTGCTAAGCAAATTTCAATGTATATTGGGTTTTAAATTGAAGTATGCACTAGACTTGAGGTTTTTCTATGCTGCACTCTGTGTAATCAAATCATTAAATATGTACAACCTATTCTGGAAGACAACTCATCCAGAATATCTTCTGCCTCTGTCACGCTCACTACACTCCTGAGCTTTCAAGTAATCTTCCAAAGCTTATCAAACTTCTCATCAAAAGCAAGCTTTCCACAAGCCAGCATACATCATGCAAGTGAAAAAACTGACATCACATCTCCACAGGAACCATAATAAATGTTCTGCCAGACTGAGCCTAGATCTCTCTACTCAGATAGCCCTGACTCCAAGTTCTCTTCCTTTTCTGTGCTATTCCCCTTCCAAACAGCCCATCCATGTTTACCCTTTCCCCAAAGGACTCATTTTTGTTGACTCTTACTCAATATATGTATGATCATTCTCAAAATTCCTACTTTTGTCAGCATCCCTATCAAACTAGCATCATCCTTGTGCTCTCTATACTTTTCATATCAGTGTCTTGTTCACAGCATCCCATGCAAGAACATAGGAGCAAGAGTCCCTAGTTCTGGCTACAAGCTTGACAGATCAGTGAGGATATGATGAGAATTATTTGGATTTTATGCTATAATGCATAAATACTCACTGGAAGAAGTTGTCCTGGGCCATTTAACATCATTGTGATCCAATGTTTCAGTGATCTTTTACCATGTGTGATTTACCTTTAATGTCACACAACACTTGCAACATAGTTCCTTTAGTACTAACCCTTCTTATTATAATCATTTTAACTGGAATGCTGCAGAGCACATTGTGCCTCATAATGAAATAAAATAAAGAAGATTTTTGAGCTTCGATTCAATGAGAAGCATTAGAAGGATAATAAAAAGCCTTCTCACAAAATCAGCGTGAAGAGAAAAATATAACAAGGTTTTTACTAGAATTACAAATAAACTGTTTGCAGATACAATTTAGTAGATCAAAATCAGGGCAGATGGCTGTTTGAAACACTGGAGCTAGGAAGGACATTGCCTTAGTTGTTAATGCATTGCACAGAAGACATTGAACAGGTAGGTTACCTAGAGGTAACTTTATTAAACAGTACAGACTTGAATGTTCCAGCAGGACTTGCCATGCAAGTCACCTTTCTCTTGTAGTACCATCTCTCCTGTATTACATGATGTCCACAGAAGAGCAGGAGAGATGGTGAGGGGTCTAGAGAACAAGCATTATAAAGAGCAGCTGAGGGAGCGGGGGTTGTGTAGCGCAGAGGAGGCTCAAGGAGGACCTAATGTCTCTCTACAACTACCTGAAAGGACGTGGTAGTGAGGTGAGTGTTGCTCTCTTTTCCCAGGTCACAAGTGATGGGATAAAAAAGAATGGCCTCATGTGGCACCAGGAGAGGTTTAGACCGGATATTAGGAAAAATGTCTTCACCAAAATGGTTGTCAAGAATTGGAACAGGCTGCCCAGGGAAGTGATCTCTGGAAGTATTTAAAGAATACTAAGGGACATGTTTTCTTGGTGGACTTGACAGTGCTAGGTTAATGACTGAATTTGATCATCTTTTCCAGCCTAAATGAATTTATGAGTCTATTGATATCAATATATCAGTTTTTAACCTCCTCCCATCACACAGGATGGAGAATTTAAAAATCTCTTTATTACACTATTACACTATAACCCGCTTCCTAGATACTCAGTTTTGCAAGTACTCGCTGTTGCAGACTAAGAGAGCATGGCCTGCTGCCCTGCCCAGGCAGAGGAACCCCTTTCCCACATTCAGGAGGAAGTAGCACACCTTGAAATTTCATACTAACTGCAGTGAAAGGAAAATGAACAGGAGTAAAAGCTTGGAAAAGGGAAAGATTTTCCTTGCCTTGTTAGTTCATGCAGCTATTGCCTATTTCTGAGGTTTCTGTTTGGGAAAATTTTCAGCAGAAATTTTCAGCTTCACAATGCAGTGAAGCCCAGTTAGGATGTTGCTGCAATTTATAGTTAAGAGGCCAGTAGGAATGTGAGTGTTCTGGACAGTTAGTGACATTTATTGTTCCAGCATCACAGTTTGTCTCCCCACAGGCATAAAAATAATATAGAGAGTGTACTGCAATTGTGCTCTTACATAAGCTCCTGTAGAAGGTATGATTGAGATATCTTTATATTAAGGGTAGTAACCAGCCTTAGAGAGGTGAACTCCTCTCTACTTTCTCCCCAACATAAAAAGGTAAAATGATGTATTTTGGAAAATTGTTCACTCTTAGTATTTCTTGTTTGTAAGTGGATAAATACAGTAAGAGCTACAGAACTACTAAATTCTAATATTTTCTATATTTCAATCTATATCTTCTTTCTGCAGCTCTCTTTTGTGCTGGATTGAAAATTCAAGAGTCACACCTTCAGGTTACACTCCAGTTACAAACAGCAGAACATTTATAATATTTTTTTCATTCTGGTGTTCTTAGGAGTTTAGATCAAGAGAGTTCTTTGACAATTGCTTGCACATGTCCATCAGAAACCATAAATAAATTCAATGTTACTGAGACCTTCATTATTTCTGACTGTTCTGGTTTTGCAATAAAAACAATCCAATACATGACATATTGACTTGGTAGAAAATTTAGTTTTTCAACCAGCCCTGTTTAGGCAAATCAAAGTAGGGATTTTTTAGGGGGAAGCCTGTTGCCAAGTCCTGTTTTGTTGCAGTTTGATGGAAGGCTGAGCAATGCTGCTAATGAGATCAAGCAGAATCTACCTATCTAGTTATCACAATAAATGTACAGCAGTTTATCATATTATTTCTACTGGAAGGCAATTCCATAATCTCACCCCTCTAGTGGCTAAGAATATACCTTTTTCATTTTCAGTCCAAGTATATGGTTTATATGCCTTGTTCTTGCACCAGTATTTCCTTTGTTTAGATAACCATTTCTCCCTCAGTCGTGATACCCTCCCAATACGTCTAGACAAAGCAGTAAGTTGTGTATGGATTTGTCCTACTCTCAGACTTGCTTTAAGGCTGAAGAAGTCACATTCTAGCTGTTGTTTGTCTGAGAGGGTCTTCCCATTTTTTCTTGCATCCCTTACTTTTTCCAATTGTATCTTTCATTAAAATGAGATCAGGCTTCCTACCACCTTGCATTAATTACAGTCTCCCCTACTTCTTTCCATTAAATACCAGCCTCAGGATAAATGTGAAGTTAAAGCCTGAAAATCATTTCCTCTGAACTCTTCTGGTAATTATCTTGTCTCTGTTACAAGTTCAATGACAGAAGAGTAAATTGTCCAGAATTGGCAAATACAATCACAGCTTTTCTGCAGAAAAGGGGAAACTGCTGCTTTGTAACTAGCCAGGCTTCCCTAACTTGGGCCTGTCACCATTTCTGTCCTCCACAAAGCTCTTTCACACAAATTCATTTTAGAATCAACTTGTATGTAATTCTGGCTACTGGTACATAGTCAAGCATGAAGTAAATCCTGAGGACGGGACCAATGCCTTATTGACAAGTTCCCAAATTCTGGGGAGTTGTTTAAAACTGAAATTTTGGTGGAGAGCGGTATTTATTGGGGATGAAGAAACCTGATCAAATTATTGTATGCTGGATTACATTTAGGCTTATTCTGCCTAAAGAATTACTCCAAATGCCACGTGATGAGGTCAAGGCTTGGTCTTTTTTGGCCATCAAGATCCTCTGATTCAAGGGATTTGGTTTTGTATGTTTATTTCCTGATTACAAGTTTGATTTGACTATGTCGTCAGGCTTTGTTTTCTACGTAATTTTGGCCTTCTAAGTTACAAAGATGCATCAGAACTGAAGTACTATAAAATGGAAATGAAGAGAAGTAACTATCTGTATAAACTCTTTGTCTGTGTTCCTGATACACCTGTAAATTTTTATATGTTGGATTTTAAAATTATTTTTTAGATGGGAACTAATGGAAAAACAACTGTGTATTTCTTCCCATTCTTGGTGTAGAATTGATGATTCATTATGATATACTGTACACAGGTTTTGAAATTTCAGCTGATATGCCTATTCTTTGCTGCTTCACAATGCATTCTCTCTTTTGACTTTCGTCTGTTATAAAGGTCAACTAAGTAATTTAGTCCAAAAGATGAGGAAATAAATGGTACCATTAGAAGTAGCAGAATTTGTATGATACCAGTTTATCTGTATATCTACTATATGTTTTATGCAATTACCTTTCTACTTAAGTAGTTTTAAAAATACATTCTCTAAAATGAAAATTGTATCTCAGAGTACCATTTTCATTTGCATATCTGCTACCACTGCTCTCATTCACATGGTGTTGGTGGGTTTCTTTACTTTTTTCCTTGGTCTGCTTTACAATATCTTCATTTTTTATTTCAGGCTTAAAGTAAAAATACTGAATTTGTCAGGCTAAAGAATGAAGATTGTTTGTGACTATGTGTGAGAAGCTATAGATCCAGTAACACTGGAAATGTTATAGAATGTTTATAGTAGAAGCTGTTGGATGGTTTTATGTCAAAGATGTGAAACAGCAATGACACTGAAAAGAAAAACAACTTTTAGAAATTCACCAAGAAATTCCAAGTGGATCTATAACAAATGAGGCAGAAAGCATCATCTGTCATAAGAAAAAAGTACTTGAAAGGACAAGGATCTTGCAAAGTGCTGATTAAATGTAATATGCTACCTGACAATGCACAAATGTGAAATGCTTCAGTGAAGAAGATGAACAGGTCCTCCACTGCATCAGAAAAGCAGAGTATTCTTGCTGAGGTCCATTATCATTAAAGTTGTTAGCATTTGTGTAACAAAACATTAAGAAGAAAAAAGTAGGCAAATAATACTGCAAGAGGGATGATCCAGATTCCAAATGTTCTAAAAGACTAAAAGCTCTGAATTACTTGCATTCACCAAAAACAATCTCTTTTCTAGTCCCACTTACTAACAAGCCAGCAAACCTAGCTCTGTCTGGGAAGTATCATGAAAGATGGTAAATAAAACGTTCAACCACGAACTGCATCCATCACAAACTGAAGGTCAATTTGAAGTAATGCTTCGTATTATCCCTACCAACCCAGGAAAATTTATTTTCTATCCAGGATAAATTTAACATAGATTATCTAGCACTACAAAAAATAGAGTTGAAAACAGCCAAACCAAAAGAAATAAATATCCACACAGTTTTACAAGGAGCTGATTTACAGACAGGAGTTGACATTAAAGGACAGACAAATTCTGGTATTCTTTACCTTCAGTTCTGAATCGGTGCTCAATAAACTTTCATGCTGAAGAATTAATCAAATTCATCAGCTAGGACTGGAAAATTGATAATATTATTTTGTCATGACAGTTTCTACAGTCACTTGTGAATAAAGTCATCCATGAAAACATCTGACATTTATCCAGAAGTTAATAACTATCAGTGTGAAGTTCATTGAATACTAAAAGAGATGGAAGAGAAACTGCAGTTTATTCACTGACCGGAGAAACTGACAGAGCCCTGAACTTCCAGAAGCTTGACTGGAGCTTTATTCACTCCTCTGGCCCTGTCTTAGGACAATGTCTACTGACCCAAGGAGACCTTAAGCTCAGGGGAACATCCCTCCAATGTAAATGAAACACAGTGGTCAGATTGCATTCATTGCACTGCAGCCTGAAACACCATCAGTTAATTTTATGAAGATTAAACAGAGATTAAGAAGTATCATCATGTTGTTTTTCCCAAATCAGTCCCCAGTGTTGCAGAAAGGCTGTAACGCTTGCAGTACAGATCTAGAAAGATCTAGAATCACAGAATATCTCTAATTAGAAGGGACCCATAAGGATCATCAAGTCTAACTCCTTGCTTCTTACCTAAAACCAAACCCTATGACTAAGAGCGTTGTCCAGACACTCACTGAACTCTGACAAGAGTGGTGCTGTGACGACTTCCCTGGGGAACCTGTTCCAGAAACCAACCATCCTTTCAGTGAAGAACCTAATGGCAAGCCTGAACTTGCCCTGATGAAACTTAATTCCATTTCCTCTTGTCCTGTCTCTGGTCACCCGAGATAGGAGCTCAACGCTCCTCAGCTCCACTTTTCCACCTTGAGAAAGTTAGTGACTGCAATCAGGTCGCCCCTCAACCTTCTCTTCTCCAGGCTGAATAAGCCAAAGTACCTCAGTCATTCCTCATAAGTTTGTCCTCAAGATATTTCACCATCTTTGTTGCCCTCCTCTGGAAACACTCAAATAGTTTTATGTTTTCCTTATATTGAAGAACCAAAACTTACAGTACTTGAGGTATGGCTACACCAGAGCAGTGTAGAGTGGGAAGAAAGCAGAGAGAGGCGACACCAGAATTATGGTTCACGGATCAAAGAAGAAAAATCTGTTACAGATCCTTCCTTACTTCTATCAAAAATAATCCAAACTGGATTACATTTTACATTTTGATCTATTGTGCCTGTGTCTCAGGCAGGTGAGATAGAACAAGCTACCTGCCTGTTCTCAGTATCCCAGCACCAAAGATGCCTTTTATCCTTCTCCACTATGAACCTAAGATACAAAATGCAACTGTATGCTTGACATAGACAACAATGAAGTAACAGCATGAGACTTCTAGAATATATCTTCATTTTCCACACTTCATTCTCAGAATTAATACCTTGTGCAACATCTGCAATTTCATATCTGAGATGTTACTTTTTGAAAACTGTGCTAAGAATCTAGTTGAACTACCTACTCAAGCATAGTGGGTAGGTGTATCAATGCTGAAGTTAGGCTTCATGAAGTCTTATCCAAGGCACATCTCTAGATGTATGAAAGGAATTTTTTCCTTGGTTACAAGATGGTTACCTTGTTGATGGGTTTCACTAGGAAAAGGCATTTCAATTCATCAGCAGTGATGATATCTGCAAAATAAATGTCAATGTTGTAATTTAAAACGGTTTATTTTCACAAATCACATGAATTTCTGTGATTGCATGAATTACTGACAAGAGAAAATGTTGGGGAAGATGAAACAGGAAATCCTTATAAATATGATTGCCTGACAAAAGATTTTGGGAATATGAAAACTACAGGCAACATCGAAATGAAAGCCACTTTTGAAATACCAAGTCTTAGTTACTGAACAACTGGAAAACAATGGTATGGCCGACTGAAGGTAATCCCCTCTTGATGGAACAATACCCTCTGCTTGCAAGCAGGTCCAAGGGTCAGAGCAGACCCTACTAGCTCAGCAGAAGGGGTCCAAAGAGTAGTTTTTAGAAGTTAAGATGTAACACTCTATGGTAATATAAGAACTCTTATAGGCTGTATGTAAATGCTATAGGATTTGTATCTTGTATTAGATTGGTTAGTGACAATTAGAATATTCAGTACAGAAGATGATTTATTGTATTGTAACCAAGAGTCCATCTCTTACACTCTTACTCTTACTACTTCTTCTTCACTCTCCTTGCTCTTACACTCTCTCTCTCTCTCTCTCTTACCCGCTTACTCTCTTGCTCTCTTGGGCCTGCTCAGAGCTGAGTCTGGCAGCTCTGAGCAGTGCCCCTATACCCACGCCCTTTGCAATAAACCGCATGTCCCAAGATCTGACTTCAGAGATCTCTCGTCTCCGACCGTCCGTAACCTACAAGAAAACATTCTGGTCTTCTTACATTTGTATCAGGATGGGATTAGAGTAGCCTTGAGAGAACAAGGCTGATTACCCCCTTGCATCTCTCAACTGCATTGGATTTTTTATATAAGTTAAACTAAGCATAAGATATATCCAGTATTTAATAGTTCCTTATACGTGTTGCTCCATGTCCTAAACATAGGTGTGTCTCAGTTTTGCTGCGATGTTCAAGACTGTTGTGAGAATCTCAGTGCTTCTATGAAACAGTTAATGCTGATACTCAGATTCTGGGAGGCATAAGGATATTCATTTTACAACTGTTGATGGCTAGACAGTATCAACATGGTATCTGAGATGTGATTCTGCTATATAACTCAAGAGAGAAAAATTATAAAATATGTTTATTTCAATTCAGATCTTCAGATGCTTAGTGTTTAAAAAGCAAGACAGATGTTGAAGCCTTGCTTGAAGTGCTTTAGGGTAACTGGGTGATGTTGTGAAGTGTGCATTCAGAACAGAGCTATCAAGACTGTGTATTTCTCTAAGCATTTCTGCAAACTATTGACAGTGTGGAAATGCTCCCTGCTGTAGACTTCTGCGTCACAGTGATTCCTGATTCATGAATGACGGCCAAGTATTAAAGTTAAAACATAAAGGAAAGCCAGCTACTCGTATCTCCTATGTAGAGAGGGCAAAGCTTTAAAGGGTAGCCTCAAAGCTTTCTTACCTTTTGGACTCTGGTTTGTTTCTAACATTTATGTCCAGTACGCATTCCTGATTATGTGTCCATTGACTTTTGGCCTTCAATAACATGTCTCCAATCAAGCAAATTTTGCCAAGCCTTTTGATATGTGATACCACAGCAGTAGGACTGAGAAAATAAAATATCCATTTGGATTTTTTGCTTGCAACAGAGTTTTTAGCTTCTAATATAGTTATAAAATGGGGAAAAAAAATTGTCAGTGATAAATCATGGCTTATAAATTTTGCTACTACCATGAAGCCTAAAGCAAGACAAATAAACAATGCATTACTGCTAGATTTTTAGATGGGACACAGACATTAAATTACTTGTATTAAATAAAATGTACAGGCTGTGGACAGATTCAGACAGGAAAGAAGATTGACACAGAAAGCAGCTGCAGCAGAAGTAGTAAAAGAAAATCTGAACATGGAAAAGCTACTTGGAAACACTCTGACTTTTAATTAATAAGAGAATCAATCCCTTTCCACTGCAATTCTGTGGAATATCAACTTTAGAAGAGTTGTTTGAAATCTTGAGGGAAAAGGCTGTGAGTAATCAATACACTTTTTTTTTTCCTTTTTTTTCAATATTTTGTAAAATGGAAATACCAGTATTTTCATTCTAATATTGGACATTGATCTAGTGACACAAAGGCAGCCAGCAGAGAAACATGTCTATATTTTCTGAAGGCTCAGATACAGCTGATATCATTGCCCATGATGATTGGTCTTGTCTGAGGGACCATCAAACCAGCATTGTTGCCAGAGCCAGAGGTGATCTGAGCAGAGGTTCCAGTTCTCTGGAACTAAGAAAAGGAGTACTGTTACCTGAGCAAACTGCTCATGTACAGAGCCAGACAAAAAGTATATGGGTTAACAAGAACAAATGCACTTACATACTTTCCCTGGCTTTCTTTACAGAATCACAGAATCATGGACTGGTGGAAGTCGGAAGGAAGCTCTGGAGATACCCAGGTCCAGCTCCCCTGCACAGGCAGGGGACACATTGAGTCAGCTGCCCATGACCATGCTCAGAGAGTTTTTTAATATCTCCAAGGATGGAGACCACAACTTCTCCAGCCAACCTATACCAGCTCTTGGTCATCCTCACAGTGACAAGAGTGTTTCCTGACGTTCAGAGGGAAGCTCTTGGGTTTCCATTTGTGCCTGCTGCCTTTGGCCCTGTCACTGGGTACCACTGTCCTTCATGCTCCTTCCCATCAGATGTTTACATTCATGGATGGGATCCCCCTGATTTTTCTCTGCTCCATACTGAACGGTCCCAGCACTCTAAGCCTTTCCTCACGGGTGAGATGCTCCAGTCCCTTAATAGTCTTACTGGCCTTTCACTGGACTAAGTCCAGTAAGACTGTATCTCTCTTGAACTGGGGAGCCAGAACTGGACGCTGAAGTGTATATTTCATATAAAATGCAAACTTTTGGTCTGAGTATACTTGATAAAATTAGTAGCAGAATTTTTCAAGACAGGGCATTCCTTCAAAGCATTTCCTTTGTGAAGTGTGGATTACAATACCATAGAGATAACAGGTTTCCCAGCCTTTGGGTTCCATGGTTTTAATAAGGCCATCTGACTAGAAAGAGAGATTTTTGAAATTGTACATGCATCTGGGTAAAGTACATAGCTTGATATATAAATAAACTTTTGTGTTGTTTTTTTCCTTGATGTGCAAAGCTCACAGATGTTCGTTTCAAACAGAAAACCAGCATCATGATTAAAGCACAGTGTGTGCTCTTTTATTTGGCTAGAGGGGAATGGTATCACTCAATGATATAAATATTGCAGAGCAAGTTATCTGAGAATTCTTTAGAAGGCTGCTGTTAGGTGTGTATTGGGGATTTTCAAAAGAAATACAATTTGGGGGAAACATTTGTTGATGCTCTCAGTCTGCTGCCATTATCGCCTCAGTAAAACTCTCACTGGATGATGAACAAGTGCATAAAGCAATGCTTTTGGAAGTCACAACTACAGGTGTGTACTATTGCAAATACTTTGTGGACTGTGAAATTCAAGTAAAAACAAAGTATCTTGTTTTATCAGACCAAATTAAGAGAGTAATTTTCACTTCCAAAGCATTCAGGATGGACCCTCAGACCCCTGTGGTTCCACAAGCAAGCAGAATTATTGAGACAGAAATTGTCAAATGACAAGTTTTGTGTGAGAAGTTGTGTTCTGAGATATTTTAATACAGAGAATGTATAATTTTTACAGAATTTAATTTTTTTCCACAGCAGACATATATTTTCCCAAAGACGGAACACTTTCTAGAGATCATAGAGTGTGAAGAACATACAGCAAATCAGCTTCATTAGCTGACAAAGGTCTTAAAATATTTCTTAGAAACTCGTGTTTGTGGATTAATGCCAATGGCAGGGATTAATCCTCACTGCAAGGTAAAAAGAAATTTAGGTTAAAGATATCTAAATGTGTTAAGATGTACCTGTGTTTACCTAAACATGATTCAATAACTATGTATTCATCACCTGGATGGGTCTGTTGAAATATGACTGTGATATTTTGCAGAACCAACATATCAGTTTTGCTGGCAATATAATACCTGCATTGCTGACTACATAACTTTTATAATTTTTCCTTTGATATGGTAACACTGCTGCACAGAAACAGAAGCATCACCTTACGCCTCACAGCTCATCTAATCTGCAGCTAAGGCTGAGATACTCGCAGAAATTCACGCACATAAGGTAGGAGTGAGTCTGCCTGAATCTTGTGTGTCCTGCTGTGTTTGAGTTTCATGGAATCATAGAATAGCTTGGGTTGGAAGGAACCTTAAAGATCATCCTGGAAGAGTATCCCTGCTAATCTTGTGTATCATTGGATCACCTCTCTGATGAACCAGTTCTCCCAGCATGGTTTGTAGAAAAGTTCATGGGCCTGGGTCTTCAAAGGTTTCTCTAACTGACTATATTTACTCAGTCAAGGTATTTGAACGTGAAACTTTATCAGTGACACTTCTATTCTGGCTTCCTTCCAGCTTTCTTTTTGAATCCTATCATATCCATTGGGGTTTCAAATATGAAAATGAAATCTCAAGAGGACTTGTTAATAATTTTGTATTGGCTGTAGCTGGCACTTACTCTGTTGGGCAATCCAGGAGAAACTATTTGTTGTATAATCCATGAGTAAAAGTCTCCTTTTAGAAATCGATGATATTTATGTCTTATTATCTCAGGCATTAGATGCAAGATTTACCTGTAATATCAGAATGACAGTGAATTAGTATGGAAATGAGACTGCTGTGGTGTTTCCATACTGTGTCTGGTCACTGCCTCTTTAAAAAGAAATAGAAACCTCACACATGACAACCTCACTGCCTTGGAAGACACTTGCTAAAACTACTCAGACTCTGAGAGGGCACAAAACCTGTCAAAGTATTGTTTGTATTTGCTCTTAAACTAGAAATTGCTTATAGTACAGTTCATCTCTAGAACCATTTATATAGTTGGCAACTTGGAAAGGACTTTGCAAATTGGTATATTTATTAAAATCAGACCCTTTTTTAATTCCCTTTTTCTGCTGTTTCAGTCAAGGTTTAGATGGCTCATATTTATTGCTCTCTTTGAGATACAGCATAGAGAGCTTTAACATCCTGCTACTGGTTTTTCATTAAACCACAAGGCACTAAAGATATTGGCCTTCTTCCTGATGTTATTTAGCTTCTATGATTGTCATGCATTCACCTAGATGATCTTTCCAGATCTCCTCTTTCCATCAGAGAATGAAAGTAACCTTTTCTATAATTGGTTTTTCAAGGAAAAGAGGGACCCATTTCTCAGTGGATAATAAATGATGATAATCGTCTGATTCCTCCCATAATGCGTAGCACCCTCTTTTCAGACAAGAAAAAAATAATAATTCAGGAAAGATAATTAGAAATTAAATTGCTTCTGAGCATTTCTCTTTCAATGAAAACCTCTCTCACCCTTAGTTTTCTGGACATATCTAATCTAATCATCAGCTGTCACTAAGTAATTGAATATCCTTGAGTTTGAACTGTTACAGGGACAATGATATGTCTTTTCCTGTTACTTTTGACTTCAGAAAGAGATGTCTTATATGTAATTGCCCCAGGTGGTTCAGCGTTCAAGCTCACTTTGCCTGCCAGCTATATGTATGTGTACAAACACACACATTAACACAGTGAAATCAATGACAGCAGAACATGCTGTAGATTATAATATATGAATACATGTATATATTATATATGTAGTATTTTCTATTCTGTTTAGAAAGTCACCTCTTTTGGATAACTCATTGTGGTGGTTTGACCCTGGCTGGACAAAAGGTGCCCACCAAAACTGCACTATCACTCCTCTCCTAAGCTGGATAGGGGAGAAAAAACATAACAAAAGGCTCATGGGACAAGATAAGGACAGGGAGTGATCAGTGAGCAGTTTACATCATGGGCAAAAGAGAGCTGATTTGAGAAAAAATAATTTAATTTATTATCAAACAATCAGAGCAGGGCGATGAGAAACAGTAGTCCTCCTGAGGCTGTTCTTAACTAGTTAGTTCCAGGCAGAGATGCATTCAGCATATTGGTAGGTTAGAGGTGCTTGTCTCTCCCTAAACCTTTGTTTCTTATTCAGATACACAAATAAAATGTGCTGGATTTATCACTGACACAATTAGAAGTTATAGGGTTGAGAAGATATTCTTCCTAGGATCTATTTCTTAGTGCTATAATACATCATGGCATTTAATTGACCTAATGCCCATGGCCATGATTCCACATGCAAATTTCGTGTGCCAAAGTTCATGCTATTTCAGCTCCTACATTATAAGGACAAAAATTAACACGGTGATTAAAGAGACAACCTAGATTTGCAAATTTAAGCATTTCAGTGACAGCATGACAGTATGGGACCAGTTTTTGTCCAACAGTATATCAGAGAGAAGTGTCCATCTGCATGGTTCTATGGTTAGGTAGGAAAATTAAGACACATTGCTAAGAGGGGAGGAGGAAACTAGCCAGGTGAAAATATAACATAGGCTATGGAAGAAGACTGCTGTGATACAAGAAAACTTTAGTTCATCTAGTTAGTCTAACCACTGTACTGTAATCACTAGCAATCTGGATCTCCTATTTCCAAACTCTAACTCCTAATGTTTAAATTCTCTAAACTACTACAATAAAATCTGGACACAGAGAGTTGCAGATAAAGAAAAAAAAAAAAACCAAACCAACCTTGGCAGATTATTTAAAGACAGACAAATAATAAACTGCTTAACAGAGTCCTGAATCTCTTCTTTGACAGTCATGACATTTTAGGCACCTAGGATCAAGCCAGACTAGCCATGGCTTCACTTATGAGCAATGTTATTCTCTGCTGCTGCTGCTCACATTTTATATAATATCTTGGTGACTCACCAGTGAGTTAAACAGATCACTGTCTTCTGAAGTCTGGAACTTAGACACAAATGTTCCATTTACACCTTATGTGCTGTCCTTTATGAGATATCTCCCCTGCAGACGTAGGGGATTTTCTATCTTATCAGTGTTTTTCCATGCATTTTTATTTTAACACCAACATAGTAGACCTTATTACGTTTATTTTTACTTCCTGTTTTGCTTTGTAATGTTGCTTTTACCAGCTTGTGCTGACAGTCTTTAAATCATTGGTGCTTTTCATTAAATCAGATCTCCATGATGCAAGGCAAGATCCTGGATCAAGTTACCACCTGATATGCTTTTCAGTGTTCCAATGCAACTATTGAGGCTACTTGCATGCTGAAAGTAATCTAGATGAGCAACTCTAGGAACAAAGTTAAAATTTTACCATTCAAATGGAAAATAGGAGAATGCTATTAGGGGATGTACATAGAGCTAATTATATTTACATTGCGAGGTCAAATGAGTCCTTCTACACATTTATTTTGACTCCTTTCCCTCTATGAATTTAGTTGTGCAATAAACACATGCACAATGTAACTGCTTGTGCAATGCCTGAAATAAGAAATCTGATCTTTAGATATATTTGCATTGAATGAAACATTATTTTAAAAGTCATGTATGCTATATGCAAACACAGAGAGGAGTGACAAAACAATTTTAGGCATTTTGTGTTGAGGTCAGGAAGGTTAATTTGTGCAAGTGTGCAAAGTTTGGCCAGTAAGTAAAGATTAGTCTAGGACATCTCCTGAAAATTAGAATCTGAAAATATTTTTTTGGTCAAGTTAAATTTAAAATAAGCACTTTATAATTTTTTGAAAATATGATTGCACAAGCTTTTTTGCTCACTAAATTGAGGGTTTTATTTATAAGTACATTTAATCACACTGCAGTATATGCCTTAAGGATTTGGAACAAAATACTGGAGTTATTATCTGATTTAGTTCTGTGTCTGTAGCACAATATACAATGACTTGTTTGAAAAGTTGTTGCAATAAGAAAGAAAAAAAAATCTTAGAGCAATGAATTTGGCACTGTTTTCAGAGAACTGTAGAGCAACTGTATTGTGGTGCATAAAATTTGGTACCGAGGTGCCTCAACTATACTTTTATTTATGACTGCAATCATCACTCAACAGTGATAGAAATTTTCAGGATTTCTTTTTAAACCATTGGGGTTCATTCCTTTTCTATAATTTTCCAGAGTGTGTATTTTATTCCGAGGTGAGCATACCTCAGCGTTGTAAGACAAGGGATGAATTTGCCTTTGAGGTTTTCCTTTCCTCCACAGAGGCAAAAGGGAGAATCAGATCTCTCCCTTTAAGCCCAAAATCTGAACATGATCTCTTGCACATTGTGGAAGCAGCCTGTGAGAGTAACAAGTTGAAGCCCATCCCCAGGTTTACTGGGAGAGAAGAATTACAGGAAGTCAAGCCCTGTTACCTGTACTGAAGACAGGCATTTATCAGTTGAAGACAGCATTGAAAACATTTACATTCCATGCCAGGTGGAAGACAGACTTATTGAAGACAGTATTAATCACTACATCAGACCAAGCACCTGTTTATGAATATGCAAAATACTACTCGGAGGGAGGCTCACCTTGCTTGGCAGAATAGATGCATTGTATCAAAGGAATCTGTTTAGTGTTTACTAAGTATCCACTCTTCAGTGGTGACACCTTTAATTTATACTAATTCTGAATGTCTTTCCTCATGCTACAGAAACATCAACTACCAATGCATGTTATGTTCCTCGATCTCACCTAAAACTGTAATCTATAGTACTAACTTCTGTAAAAATAAAAATACATAACTGTGCTTTAAGAAAAAAAAAACTACCCTAAACTGAATTTCAGTGGCAACTTGGCAATAAGTTCTCATGTACTTCTTCAAAAGACCATAAAATGTATTTGTAATGGAAATGTAATATTGTATCATTAACTACTTTGATGCTTTTCCTTAGGGCTGGACTACAATAGAAGAAAAATACAGCTGCTGAAGAATGGAGTGACTGATGTATAACAAAAGAAATGTGGTGGAAGGCCTAAAAAAATACCACACAGAGTCCAACCTTGACCTTGATGACTTTTAACCATCCTCACCTGAGGATTGCTCAACAATCTCCAGTGATGTAATGCCTCTTAATTCTCTCAGAATCTTTCAAAAATCCCTTGATTATTGAAGAGTTAACTGAGAAAGTTTAATCAGTGCAAAGATTCATTGAGCTACTGAAGTAGGTTATCAACTGATATCCTAATTGGCTGAAGTATTCATCTACCTGAGGACCATGTGAAAGTTTTGTTCATTCCCACAATTGTTCGTTTTTTTTCTGATGCTGTCTTAGACACAGTAATGATTCATTTGAAAGAGATCCAAGACAAACATTATTTAAATCACTTGATCCATTTACTAAGCTGTTGAAAAATTAACAAGAGCATTGTTTAATACATGTTTTTTTTTAGTAGCACGGGTTGAGTTAGGGAACTTTGGTAGAAGCCTGACTGCATAAGAACACTGAGAAATAAATTTTGCAGTAGAAGGAGCAAAAACAGTAAGGAATGTGGTCTATGTGAAAATTATTTTTTCTGAGGAGCTGGCTGAAAGAAAAAAATCTGACCACATAAGCTTTTTTATTTCCCCTTAAAATAAAATCCAAAGAAAAAAATAACTGTGTAAAAATTAAAAACTGGAATATGTCTTCAAGTGATTCTAAGACCAAACATTTCAATTTCATTTCAGGTAAGTTTGGCAAAGCAAAGAAATGGAAATGAAGAGATATATTTGGCAAACCCTCCCAAAACCAGACATGAGAAGAAACAGTTTCTCACTTTTTACTCAAGAGCACTCACCTACAGCAGATATAGTTCAAATTTATTTCTCTCCTCTGTCTCAGGGAATACAACTTTCCAAGCAGGGTGCCTCAGATGCTAAAGAACTCATTGAGCTGAGTAGGCTACTCTCTGTCTTTTACTTTCAGGCTGGTCAATTTAGTCTAAAATATTTACAAGTTATTTTGATCAGTGTCTGGAAACTAAGTGTTCTCACTTGCAATCTCTACTTAAATCCCTTGAGTAGCATCCCAGACAGCTCTTCTAATTCTTTTTCTCTCTAACAGAAATAATCTTCAATTATTCCATGCAAGGTGGAACAGTACAAGAATAAGAAATGAATTGTCCATGGCTTTATGGCTCAGTCACTAGTATGTGATAATTTAGTTCAAATGTGTCTCAGCTCTAAACACGGAAGGCCTTTGGCTCAAGGGCAGTCAGTTTTTATGAGAACCTTATAGTACTGGCTTAGGAGATCTTCAAAGGAGTAGGGACTCCCTCAGTCTCTCCTGTTGGAGGCCCTATAACAAGAAAGAGGCAGGTTCATACTTCTTTATAACAGAAAATAAAAATATGAAGCAGAATTTCTCATAGGTATTCAAATGATTCAACAATCAGAGAGAGTGGGGAAGCCCTACGCACTCCACTTGGTCACAGAAATGTAATCTGGAGAAAAGGGAACTGTAGAGATGCTGACTATGCAAACAGATTAAGGAGGCCAGACAAGACAACTCACATTTTTCAAGGAAGAATTTGAAATAACAGAGAAATAACATACCTTCTTTTGGTCTACATTTTCCTCAATATTAGCATGCCAGTCTTGTTCTAACTTTTTTTTCTCAAGGTCAGTAATTTATTTGTCTAAAAATCTGAGAAATGACCATTTCACACTCAAATGGGTATTTTGAAAATAAAATGTCTCATTAAAGACATCTTAATGATATAGCCGCTCCCAGCCAAGGGATATGGAAGCAAAGGGAAACTTCCATAACTGTCAGGGGATTTTTGAGGGAGATCATATCAATTTCAAGGTAAGAAAATGAATGAAAATAAATGCATTTTAAAGTGATTTTGTAATCAATATTCATTAAGTCTCCTATAGTATGAATAGCTTCAACACTTGTCTTTATTATAAATGTACAGATTCTTACAGGCACTACAATTTATTTAATTCAAAATATGCATCTACAGATAGAATATAAATAAATCAAGGGGGAAAAAAAAAAAAAACATATACCAGCAAAGTGATAAAGGGAGAAAATAAACTCTCAGCAGTACTTTAGTGTTTCCATACATTATGCCTAATGCTGGGTAACAATATACTTTTTATGAAACTAATCCATGAAAACTGCTGTTAGTGTCTATTAATCTGAACCTGGAAAGCTAGACCTCATTCCCTACAGATCTGCCCCAGAATAAAAGTAATTGCATTAACTTCCTGCAATAGCAGCCTGATACCTATTCTAGGCTCCATTGTTTATTTCTATCTATTCTTGCAGTGAATCAATATTTAATTTTCAATTCCTCCAACAAAGAAAAAAAAAAGAACTGGAATATGCTTTATCAGAAAATGTCATTCCCCTCAAAAAAAAAAAAAATCACGTATACTTCGTATAACAGGACACTAGAAAATTACAATGTTTCCAGGTTGTCAAAGGCACACTATATTTGCAAGATAATTTCCCACTGGATTCTTGATTCGATTTTTTTCCCAAAGGGTTTACCACTTTCTTGTTATTTAAAACATACAAAGAAGACAGATTTTATAAATCTATCCATAGGCAGAAATATCAATATGGTACAGATGGAAGATGGATTTCTCTCTGGCATGCAATCTTCTATGATTTATTTGAAATAAACAGGACAAAGGCCATTTCCATATCTATGTTAACACCTTTCTGTATTTTAGATTTCTTATTCCTTGAGCACCAATACCTGAGAACAAAAATATTAGATTCAGTGAAAGGCCAAACAGTCTAAACTACAGTTTTTCTACTTAAAACTGAGACACATCTTATTTACAACATGATTCTATGTTACAAAATAATGCCCATTTAAGGAAATGACAGGTGTATCAGTCAGGGCTTCTCTCTCTCTCTCTCTCTCATTAAAAGTAGGGTTAACCACAACATCTCTCATTGTGTTATATTCATTCATACAGGCCTCCAATAATTGAGTGATTTTTCCTCTGACTCTTGGCGACACTATATTAATTCCATCAAATAGTGCCTCCTTGTCCAAAGCCAGCTGTTCTGATTTTTTGAAAATTTAGGACAGGAAGATACACTGTAAACAGCTGACTCTAAGTTGAAATGCCATTTTGGCATACACAGCTTGAAAGACCCTGTTTGAAGAAATGACATTACAGGAAAACAAGCTCTCTAGGCCAGCAATAAAAACAGGAAACTGTTGTTTCCACATGTACTTAATATAGCACATCCTTTATGATGTGATGGAATACTGTAAACATAGGGATTTGGTTTTGTTTGTGGGCAAGGTTGTTGGGGATTGTGGAGTCCAGCTCATCAGATCTCTAATACCAATAAAATTACTTGCTCTCCACTGGTGATTTCAGGCTGAAATTACTAAGGTTATTTGGAAAACAAAAATTAAAGGACAGTATCTCTATTCCCTAGATTTTCATCAAACTATCCTGAGAAATGTATCTGTTGTCAAAAGCAGAGCTTGAACACAATAAGCTTCCCTCTTTCTTTATTTGTAACTTTAGCTTGCACTGCTGGAACAGTAACTTTCCCTCCCTTCCAAGGCAATCACAAGGGCAGATTAATTATTCTAGCTCCGGGCTTCAGATTTTTAACATTCAATAGTGCCGCATAATTAATGCAGGTGGTATTTACACATCATTAGATTTTATAAAGGTTTTACCTTTCTCCTGAAGCTACCATCCAGCTTATTTGTATGAATTATACCCCTTGCTCCCCCTTCTTTGGTTCTGGGTTTCTTTATTCTGTTTAGCCTTGTAAAACCATTCTCTGCAGAGCACTTAGCATCATTTATTAACTCACGCTTTTTCTTTCTCCCCCACTCAGAGCTTAACTTTTAGATCTCTTACAGGCCTTGGTGGCCTCCTCACAGCTTCCTTTCTTGTATTTTCATACTCCTACCCTCCCACATCTCCCCCTCCTCCCCCATATATTTTCCAGAGAAACTTTGAGTCACAGAATCTACTGAGACCTCAAGTGATCCCCTGGTCCATGTCCTTCCCTCTTGTTAAAAAAGATCCAAACAGCTCAGATAAATGCTTTTGTCAAACACTGAACTGCCAAGAGTCAAAATGGGTAAGGCTGTAAGCATCCAGGACAGAAAAAAAGGATATTTCAGTGAAGACATTTTGAGCTGAAGAAAGCTCACACAGGCATTTTTTTGTACTTGACAGGGTCTGCAGAAACAAACTGATTATTCTCATCCTTTTGCTAGGATTTGTTCCCGGTATCTTGGATGTTGGTAGGAACTAGTGGCAGAAAAAACAAATCTAAATATGTCAAAATTTCTCACAGGGACTGGATGCACTGGTGAAGAACACTCTCTGTTAAACAGAACAATAAAATTGTCTGTGTCCCAGAAGATGCCTAGAAGGAACTGCTCCTTCTCCATGTTGTTTGGCCTTCTGATGGACAGGGTATTTTCTCAGTCCACCACAGCAATTGTGTGACCCCTCTTGAGACGTCATTCTTTTTCTGTTTTCTAACAAAGATAAGCTGAAAGTCTTCACCATCAAGGCCCTTTGCAGTTATCTCACTTTACCTGTGAAGCATTCACTCATTGCTGAAATGTCAGGTCTCACTTCCAGTCAGTTTGAGAAGTCAGTTTCACTAACATTTGGCTTTTAAAAGAAACACACCAACTAAATCCCCACAAACTTTGATCTTTTTATCCAAACTCATACCTCAGATTTACTTCTTGTAACATCAGCAAAGCTGTTTATTATCCTTTTTTGTCACAGTGGCTGCAAGCTTGACAATATTTAAATTGCTGCCCTTGACTTTGAGAACAAACCTTTTATCCTGAGTTTTTTTTTTTAACTCCTCCTTTTTAGTGCCTGGTTCATCTGTTGCCCTGAGCTTATACATACTTAGAAAACTGTTGAAGGCAGGACTGTACCTTTTTGTTCTACAGTGTCTAGACATAATAAAAGTCATGATCCATGACTACTTCTGGCTTAGCAAGCTCTCATAGAGTCCAGATAAAAATCTGGCTGTAGATCCACCCATTTATATCTACCTACGTATCTATTTATATGCATCTATTACATATCTAACGAGTCCATATTAACATTAATATCAATACTTGCCATTGTTAGGAAAGACAAGCAAGGTGACAGGGTTTCAAATTCCACAGAAAATCTGAATCTGAGATGAGGTCATTTAATCAGTAATTCTGATCAGGATTAATATTGAAGAAAAAGGCAGATGACTCAGCTTCTTAATATCTCAACTAGAACAATGAAAATACAAGTTAAAAAGAAAAATTATAGCCTCATCTTTATTTATTTTATAACACTAAATTTATATTCATACCACAAATGCCAGAGGGTAAAGAAAGAAGAAACTTCTGCAGCAGAAGCTTAACTAATTTCTTTTACTTAGCACATCACTGACTAACTGAAAACTTTTAAATCTACACTTCACAAAGTTTCCAGTACTTTCACAGTGCTGCTTGCAAGGGTTCAAAAATGGTCAAAAGTCTCTACAGAACTGGACATCTTTTCCAGTCTTAGAGGTGTTGTAGGTAGTCAAATAAAACCACTTCTGGGAAAAACAGATGGACTGGAAGCATATTCTTCAGGTGGAAAGATAGCCTACCAAAGGAAACCTAATTAGTCCTGACCCAGCCTAGCCAAACAGGGACATAAACCTCTTTGAGAAAATGATATCTTATCTTCTTGAGTATTGACTCAACAAGATCAGAAATAGAAAAAGTATTCAGCTTATGCAAAAGAAAAAGTAGACCATTGTTACTGGCCTGTGTCTTCAAAAAAAAAAAAAAAAACAAAAGGAAGATAAGTAGATAAATTGTTGTACAACTCTTAACCTAGGAGAGAAAAAGGAACCCTGCCCTAGGAAATACACAAAGTCAGTTCGTCTCAGGCAATAACCTGAAAGGGTAATTGATCACAGAATCATAGAATGGGTCATGTTGAATGGGACTGCAGTGGGTCATCTGTTCCCACCTCCCTGCTCAAGCAGGGTCATCCTACGGCACACAGCACAGAATTGCATCCAGACAGTTCTGGAATATCTCCAGTAAGGGAGACTCCACAGCCTCTGTGGGCAGATCCTGGAAGGGCAGCCTAGTTCCAAGCAATGATTGGGTGTGACAGGCACTGGATCCATATACAGTGTTCTTCTTCACAGATCAGCACTGGTATTGTACACTACCTATTTTGTTTAAAATATTGTGAGGACAGGAAGCTGAGAAGATGACTGTGTATTTATACATAGGTCCTAGCCTCTGAGTCACACTGTACAGCCTTTTGGTCTGGAATGACCCAGCTTGCAAAGATGTGTTGTGGAGGGGCTGTTTGTTGCTTTTTTTTTTCTCCAGGATGTTCTTTAATTTGTCTCTTACAGTGGTTGCAAACCCTTTCCCTGCTTGAAAGAGTTACTATGTACCAGACTGTCTTTTTGTGCCCTAATAAAATCTAGCATAGGAGATTGAAAGCCTTTGGGTTCTTTTGATAGTTTCACTAACAAGAAATGTCTATGGAGGCTTTTTGCCCTCTTAGCTCTGGTTAATTTAAGATCTTCCACACAGATACTTTCTAAATTCTTATCTTTTTTTCAAATGTATCTCATGTACAGAACATTCATTTGTTACATATGGCTGGCTTGTATCTTCCGTATGAAGGAGAAATCACTACTCAAAGTCACTGAAAAGTTCAGCCTAAAATAAAAAAATCAATCACATGCGATTAGCTTAAAATATTAATGTGTAAAAACTAAGTTTTTCTTCTGAGCTAAAAATATCTTTGATTCTTAAATGAAGGAGAAGAAAAAAAATCAATGGAAATTAAATATTGATTTAACAAAAATAGGCAGTTAATCCTTTATGTACAATTTCCTATTCATAGATCCACTGTCATTTTACACGCAAAGTAATTAACACAAAACATGATTTTGCAGACAAATTTCTTCTCTTGAATCTTGTAAGGAGGACTCAGCACTAAACTCAGCTCTCCATCCAGAGCTGAGTCTCACACATGCACTGTTGGCAGGGCAGAGGAACACTCTGAGCCTCTGTCCCTCCTCGGTGCAGCTGAGCATCAACACTAATCAATCTTCCCTGCAGCCTGTCCTACTAAGTCAGGCACTGGCATGGTTGAAGTATTGGCATACTTTGTGATAGGCTTTGTTGCAGGGTTGGAGATGGCCAGCTGAAACTGGTGACTTCTTTAATCACCCCATAAAAATTCAGTGGAAGTCATTTGCCTGAGCCCTGAAACACTGAAATGAGATGATTTGGCCAGCATCCCATTACAGATCATTTCAGGAGCTAAGAAGAAAATTATGGTCTCTTCACTTGCAGACTTACATTCTGCAGTGTAAGATATTCTCTATAAAGTGAATGCTTCTTTCATTAGACTCAGCTGAGAAAATCCACACACCCCAGCTTCCATCAATTAAACAAATTGAAGCAGTAGATTTAGCCTAGTTCCCCATTCAGGACTGCAGAGCAATTGTTGAAAAAAAATCAGCCCTCAAGCCTGAAAAACCTTACCTCATTAAAAATATAACAGGAAAAGAAGAAAAAGAGGGGACGTTAAAGGCTTTAGAGACATTTGAAGGTAAATCTCTGCTACAGTTGCAGAGTCACAATGCTCTCAGGCAGACTAAATAACCTGCTGGAAGAAACTTACAGGAGGTCCAAAAGTCCTTTGTGATAAATTCTGTCACCTAATTGAAGACAGATTTGGGATGGTTTTCTTGTCTCTGAAGGAATTCAGCCCAATCTGTTTATTATTACATTTTCTCTGCCTAAGAGGGCTGATCCTCAAGATGAAGATTAGTACTATAACTAATACACACGCACACACACATACATACATATATATACACACACACACATATATCTATATATTAGTACAGTAAGGGGTATTATTTAGAGGTATTCCCCCTTTGGAGCAAAGAATAGCATGTCAAGTGGCAGGAGTGCAGGTTTCTAGATGAAGTATACCTATATCCACTTAAAATGTGCATTTCTTCTGTATGATTTTAATATTATGTATATTGAAACCTATCCAGATTATTTTTATACAAAACCCCAAGTTTTTTTAGGAGACTGACTATGTGTGTAACACAACTGCCCTGTTCTTCCCTGTGTCTGAAGTAGTTTGGAGGAACATCTTCTCAAGGATACCAAAAACTGGTGCATCTTTCTGTTTTTCTGTTTTCCAATTTGGATGTTCTGTCAGGTGATATGTGTGCTGATGCGTGGAGCTTTTAGGAGCTCTTTTTAAGATAATCAGAAGTGGTTTCAGGACAGGATCCTAAAGCAGAGAAACAACTGCATTACTCTGGAACACAGGCCTGGCTTTTTGTCTCAGTAAACATATTAATTGATTGGTCTTTCAGATTTAATAAGTAACTTTATAATCCATCCTACCAAATTATTTAAACAATCTTTTCAGTTTTAGTAGAATTTTTAGTTTTACACTCTATTCATTTGATCATTTCAGCAGAGTACAAAAGCGTGCCTTCAGGCACAGCCCATTGTGACAAGCTGTGTGAGGATGCACTGCCTCATGGGGCTGGAAAAGATGCTTCCTTCGTTACTGAGTTATCTCTCAAAGCAGCCTGGTTGCACTATAGGAAAATAATTGATACTCACTTTTAGATGGCTGCAGTGTATTCTCATTTCACTGCTAAGCCAATTCACTTGGAATTGAGAGGAAGAGATAGAGGTTTTTTTCTGACCCTTAACTGGCATGTTTCCCACAGGATGGCAATCAAATGTGCTTTCCAAAGAACATGGGTTTCTGCTCCGTTTAGCTCTGATATGATCTCTGCCAGGTCTTTACTTGCAGAAGTATCACTGCACAGGTGCCTAAAAAATAAACTGTCACTGGTTTTCCAGATCTTAAGCAGAGAGTTAATTTACTTTGGGCTTTGCTTGAACAAGTCAGAGTAGCTGCTCTTTCAGTTTTCAGGTTTAAAAAAACTCACTAAGGCCATGTAATGATTCCTGAAAAAGTCTTCCTCAGACAAGATCATATTATTTTTCAGCTCAAAGAATTACCCAATATTGGGCTCTGTATCTTGGTATTATTAGAAAGGAGAATTATAAAAGCTACCTTTGGTCATGGTCAAGATCCACAAGCAACTGCCTTTCCTCAGCCTTCCAGGTGTCTTCCCTTACAGCACTTTACACCAAAAATGCCCTTTTCCTTCCCACTTGCCTTCCATCTTTCCACTTTCCTGTTCTGTCTTCTTCCACTGTCTGTGATCTCTGTATCAAATAAAGATTTTTTTATATGAGAACCAACCATTTCAGTGTAGCAACAGCAACAACAACTCTCATTAGCCTCTGAACATTTATGTTTTGGCAGTAAATAGAGATGTTTGACAAGGCCATCCAGTTAGTTTCCTATGTGTGATAAATTCACTGAGGACAACTTACTGCAAAATCAAAATAGTGGTCTTTAAATGATTCAACATTGTTATTCACTGAGGTAGACTTTATCCTGTGGCCCTACAAAAGTCACCTTGAAATTTAGAGAAGCAGTTCCATGGCCAGCTGAAATTGGCGATTAGAAAATTAATTCCACAGTCAAGATACCAGACTGAATTACCATGTTATTGAAGATCCATTTAAGATTACATTTACCGCTCTGAGAAATGATTTGTCATCTCCATTTCTAACTATCACAGAGAGTTTATTCCTAACACAGCAAAATTCCTGCTCCTCGCCAGCAGTATTAGCTGTGACAATGCCGCTTCCACCGAGACTTTACCTCAAAGATAGCTCATATTCAGAGCTTTCTTAAGTTCTTGAATCAGCTACCAAATCTTACCCATTGATCTTGCTCAGTAACATAATTGCAGCTTTATGGATTCTGGTAGAGATGTGTGACCATAATGTACCAACCTTGCTAGAGGTTTTTGGAGTCCAATCCAGTTGGACTATATGCACTTCCCTTTGGTACAACTGAAATAAATGCTTCCTAAGGGGTGCAAGGTTAAAATCCTATCTGCTTCTATTTTAATTACCTCACAGAGTCCTAATATACAAGCTAGGGATGATAAAGTTTCACTTAATTAGCAGACAGATAAGCTGGCCTGCTGAATGAATTATTTGCATCATACTGAGATTTCTAGGGAAAGAGAGACTTTCTGAAATGCATGTGAAACTCTGATGTTGCTGTAACTGAAAAGAAACTGGAAGAATTTTTGTCAGCTTCAGTGGGAGCAAGCAGGATATCATTATAAACATATAGGTACTTTCTGCAGATTTTTTAGTCTAGTGTGACAGAAGATGACATTTAAATTCTAGTCTGTTTTCTCTTTTCTTATAATTATCTCACAACCTATATTGTAGTTCTGTGTTCCTAAATGTATTTTTCATGAATTCTCAGTTTGTATTTATTCAAAATGCACATTATCCACACATATACACCTACGAACCAACATTTGCACATAACACAAGGTGGGACTGATACAGAATGAGAGCTTCGGTGGATCGATGCTGCGTTTGTCCCTAGTGGGTCCCTCGAGCCCCGCTCAGGCGGCTCTGCCAGCACCCACGCGTGCACACGATCTCACCTTCACAGGTGGCTGTGAACAGCCGCTCACACCCACGGTCTGTGCACGAACCGGAGACAGAGAGGCGAGAGGGGCTCTCTGTGTGCAATTCCGAGGCGTTTAATGGCAACACCCTAAAGGGAACAGAGGCGAGAACGAACAACCAAACCAAAAGCCCGCGCCGGTTTTATCCTGAAAGCTCCCAAAGGCGGGCAGAGCATCCAAAACCAATAGTCTGAGGGCCAGGGGGCAGAGGCAAGGCTGAGTGACATAACAGGGGCCAGTGGGAAAAGGGATGGGGGGTGGAGAGAGGGCCAGTGACCAGCAGAATCTAGACAAAGGGAGAACTTTCTAGCACAGTGTTGTAAGGAGAGACCACTTTTAGGGGAACTTGGGGGGTGTAAAGTGGACTTAGCCACCGCAACAGACTGAGATTTATGTTTACTTGGTGTCTTTTCTGGCTTGTTCATGTTGCAAAAAGGAAAACTTTTCAAAAACATCTACTTGGCTTAGGAATTAAATTCCATTTTCAAAAAACATTTATGCACTTGGGGACACTTAGGCTCAGTGACCTCTAAGTCCATTTGGAAAGCTGATTTGAAAACCACAGATAAAGCAAATTATTTCGCCATAAACTGAGATTCAGGCAGGAAGAAAAGAAATAAAGTATGAAGAGATGATTGAGAGCATTACAGCAGATAAAAGGAAACATATAAACTGAAAATTAGGTGTAACAAGCATCTCATACAATTTGAGAAACTAAATGCAGCGTAGCTGAAAAGAGGAGAAAAGTCTGTGTTGCTGCTACTGATTGAAACTGTGACTGGGTTTTTTTGATTCTTTTTTTTCCTGAATCCTAATTTTCTTTGCACACTAACAAAACTAACTTGCATATACTGGGTCAGACATTTGTTCCATAGCTGCAGACCTGGCTAGTAGCCCTCTTTAGAAATGTAGTATCTACATTTCCCTCACTTGCTAGGCCTATGTGCAGAAGTGGATGTTCTTGAAGACACATTTCAAAGAACAGGCTGGACTAGATGACCTCCAAGGGTTCTTTCAAACCAAAGTTAACATGGAATATTCTGAAGATTCTCCCATAATGTACCTTAATTTCATCAAGATCTTTGGGTGGAAAGGATAATGCACTATGTATCTGTAGTTGTTGTGTGTATCTGCAGCTCCAGTGAAGTTGTGATCATTTGAAATTCATTGATTCCATTTAACATAATTAAGAGAATAGTAAGAGATTATGGATGTGTTTAAACCAGGAAATTTACATCCTCTTTTCAGGAAAAAAAAAACCAACAAAAATTAAGGGCCTTGAAGGAAATAACTTGACAGAATGATGAATAATATCTCTCTCATACATCCCGTGAGGGGAAAGGAAAGCAGCACCTCTGTCACTCAGAATTGGAGGGACAGGAAAAGGAAATGGCACATCCTTTCTCCAGAAACACCCTGTACTTCTGAAATGTGCAGTACTCTCTGTAAACTTTGTTATGTTGTTTTTGGTTGGTATAGCATGGTACTTGCTATGAAAGCCAAAAAACCAGTATGTGTGAATGGATGAAAGAAAAATGACAACAATTTCCAGGTAAAAAGTACAGGAAATCAATTGGTCATGCATAGCAGCATGAAATTAAGACAACTGCATGCAGAATCAGAGCCATCTCTGTCGTATTTCTATGGAAGTGTTACCAGATATTACACCAGAGATTGGCATAGTTACAAGTTTCCTAAACTAGTCCAGAAAAATAATTTTACTTGAGTAACATCCATTCATGCAATTTAGCTCATACTTTGTACACCTGAAAGCTCTTAGGTCTTAAATTTAAAATGAATTCTGTACAAACAAGGAAGCAGGCTGGAGTTTTTGGATTTTTTTCCCCTGGTTAATGTAAAAAAAACATTTATGTCCTGAAGGCCCACTATTCTAGAGGTATCATACAGCCTGTTTGTTTGTCTTCCATTTAACCCAGAGTTCTGGTGACCCATAACCAAGCCACGTAACATCGAGAACACACGCCAGAGTTTACCCTGTTTGAGTGAAGATACTTAATGCCTCCAAACACATTCACAGAAAATCAGGTGAGTTCCATGTTGCTGGTGTTGGCTTTCCTATAGTTAACTGGTGATGACTATTCACTGGTGGCACATCACTTTACCCCCCACCCCCCTTCCTCAAACCATCATCTCCCTTTTTTTTTTATCAGAATACTGTTCAGTAAAATTGATTTTATCCCTTTAATAGCTTAATTTTTCTTTAATATCTGTAGAGGAAGGCAGCTATAAAGGCTGGTTGCTTCCCAGTTAGCATAGCCTGTAAATTAGTGGGGAGATAAGAACCCTTCCTATCTTTGTAGGTTTGGCAGAAACAGGAAATTTTCATTTATGAAGAAAATGGACTTTAAATAAAAAGACTGAACTATTTTAAGGGTTGTTAACTGTGTTTACGTCCCTGCCAGTCCTATTACAAGTGATAAAAATTCTTTCTGTCCCAAAATCCAGGAGGAGAATATTTCAGCCATAAGCCTGTGTGGATGCTGGGGTGCATATGTTTGTGTAGATGTTTATACTGATGTTTTCCCTGGAGGTTAGTCTGCAGTGTGGGGCTGCCCGTGTGCTTCCCCTTGGCTGACAAAAAGGAGGGAGCTGCACTGGTAGGAGTCCATGGCCTGACAGTGACACATAAAGTGATGGGGTGGCAGGGCTTGTGTTCCCTGGGCCTGGGGCAGAGTGGGGCTAACGGGGGGCGTGGGGCGTTGAGGGGAGGGGAAGGGAAGGGAGGACGTGCTCCTGGGAATTAGTTACTAGGGCTGGGAAATAAATTGTTTATTAGTGCTCTGTAAGTGTCTGGTATCATTATTTATTTGTTGGATTGCCAATATTGACCCTGAATATATAGGACACTGATTGTCCTGGATATACAGCACACTGATTGTCAGTTAATTATGTGTCATTAATAAGTCACTAGATAACTTTGAATGAGTTGAATTAAGCCACATGAACTGAGATGTTTTTCTCTCTGCAGCAACAGCCATTGCAAGAGCTGCTTTGCTCAGGCAACAACTGGAGAGGAAACTCAGGAGCAGTGGGTCACAGGCAGAATGCCTCTGGCTCTGCTCTGGCATGCTGCAGGAGCCAGATCATGCACTGCCCCCAGGATAGGAGCAGCCCAGGCTCTGCAGGAGCATGGTTTCTCAAAAACTGTCAAATTGTCCTTTTCCCCAACATTTGCTTCTGACTCCTCTTGCACGAGGAGCTGAGACATGTGCGTATTTCCTATTTCACTTTGCTGAACTGATTTGCATTACTCCAAGCCTGTTAATAGTGGAGATGCTAATCCCCATCCAGAAGTGGTTTTGATGAGTAATTTGGAGAAGGGAAGATTTCAGTAGCCAGTTTGAATTTTATTAGCTTACCAAATCTGAATCTTGAGATGCTTTTGGTGTGTAGGTGATAGGAAATAGCATAAACCATAACTTAAGAACAGCTGCTGTTCAACCAAGGTTTGGGTTTCAGGTCAGTCACAGTCCTTTAAAGACTCTCCAGTCTATAAAGATTTTTGATCATAGCAGAGGATTTTCAGCTTTTAAGGACATCACATATCAATTTTTACTTCGATCACAGGTAAACCAAGAACTCATTGCTTGGTATTAAAACTATAGTATTTTATCCAGCTCGAAAGGAATCTGTAGTTTGTGGCATGCCAGCAGTCCTATAAACCATGGCTGTTCTTTTTTACCCCAACTCTTATTTAACCATGCTTTGAACCCTTGCCTTTGTGAGAAATAGTGTAAAATCTTAACTGTCTGATACTTTAATTCCAAGAAAAAAATCCATGTTGACTACCCTTTGTCCCCCAGTTATACAGCAAATCCACAGCATCCTATACTATAATTCCTGCATTAAATGTAAAGACCTAGTCAAGAAACTAAAGAACAGACTTTTAAAGTTTCAAGTGTAAAGCTAAAAGATTAGAAGAAAGAATTAGTCCTTTCTTAGGTCTCCCTGGTCTTAAAGTGAACAATGGTTAGGAAAACTACCTTTAAAAAAGATGATGTCATTTACTTCTGCATTCACCAATGTGTGCCCTTCTGCTCCTCAGAGGCAGTTCAGGGTCTTTCAGCCTAATCAGGTCTGTCTCCCCACAAATGTGAGATGTTCTTGCCGTTATCTTCATTGATTCAGTCCCTAAAATGGTGCCAATAAATTGAATATTAATGTAAAGGGTATTCACACTTTCAAATAAAATAAACCAATGCCACTAAACTACAGAAGAGTCGTCTTGTTGATAAAGACTTGGTTTTGAAGCATGATGTTTCAATTTCTTATGCTACTGCAAATTACTGTTTATGAATATTTGAATGATCACTGATCAGTAAAGTTTTATCACTAAATATTGATACGAAATTTTATCAGTAGCATATTATTCTTTTTTTTCCCTTTAAAATAAAATCAGTCACCTCTTCAGGGACTGGAAAGGAAATTATACTAATTTCTAAATTGAATGGGGAATAGTTTTCCAGACTTGTAAAGAACATCAGCTGATTGCTGGGGATGCTGTGAAAGTATAGAATATTTTCCAATTTTGCAATAGCAGGATGAACAATAAAAGAGAATATTTCAAGTAAAATTTTCAACTTCCAGCCAATGCTTTTGGACTAGCAATGTCCAAAGCTTGCCTTGTTGGTGTTCCTTCTTGGTCCGTATTCATTTCCAGTTCCTTCATTTCCCTCTGTAAAATCATCCTGAAAAATATCTCCACTGAAAGACACGTATCAGGCTCAATAACTTCCACTGAAGAATTAGTACATGTTAAAACTTCAGACTGCCTCAAAAGCCCAGCAGTCTGATCTGCATACCCTTCTTTATAAAGAAAAAAAAGGCTATTAACCTCCATCCCCATCAAGAGTAATGAACAGTTTTAGCATAAATTTTAATTGTAGAAAATCCCATTTCCTCTGAATCTCTGTGTTGTAATAATTTTAGCAATGATGTTTGAAAATGTTTCTTTCTTCCAGTATAGGTTTCCTGCCAATATTTCTTATAAATTGAGACATTTTATATACTGGAAATGATGGATACAAACTATATAGTTCTACAACTGTTCTCAACAATGTGTCGGGGGAAAAATGCAAGCATGACAGAAAATGCAAACTTCAAAAAGTAAGAGTGTTCAGAGGTATTTAATTATGATTCAATATATAAGGACAAAAATATTTCATTTTAGAATAAATTGACCTTTCATATTAAGATTGTCCTTATTTCAAAATCACCATTAAAATACTTTAAGAATTGGCTATTGCTTTCAATTTATTCATCACTGCTTAAAGTCAGCACTTCTAGACACAACCAGTATTAATTACATAGGAAAAAAATGCTGTAGGAGATTCAAGGGACTGTGACTTCTTCCTACACAAAGAGGAGCTGTGAGGTCATTAGCGGTCTCAATATACAGAATATTTTTACATCTGTGTGTGCTCAGAGAAAGGGACATGTCACATAGGGACATCAGGAGCTACCAAACACAGTGAAGACAAAGGCATTGCAGTGAGCACTTGGGTCTGGAATTTGTCCTTTCTCCCTAAATGCAGCTTTTAAAGATGTGTGCAGTCGTACTTGACAAAATAGTGGCCACCAATGACCTTGTGCCTTAAATTCAACCATTCTCAAAAATTCATGGTGTGACCAAGGAGGTATGAACTTAAATAGGGTGATAACCTAAAGTAAAAATTATCCCTCATAGCACAGATCAATAGATTGTGTTTCTTTCATCTGATCAGAGACAAAATTACACAGGAGTCTGTTCTCAAAAGCAGCAAAGCATTGCATTTGAGGCCTGTTATTCACCTGCACCCAGGTGAAGCTCAGTAACACTTCCACAAGCTACAGATAGAAAGATTGAGTGCTGTCCTTGGAAAATGACAGCTCCTGGGAAGTTCAGGCCAAGTAATATAGCAGGCAAGGGGCAACTTCAACAGTCTCCTGCTCTTGTCAATTCTTACTAAAAAAGCAAGGTAAAAACCTTAGCCATAATTTTCAGCTTGATGGAGAGGAGGAAAAGTTACTCTGTGGGTACAGAAAAGGAAAAAAGTGTTGATTTACCAAAAAAATACTGAAACATCTTCCCCTTTCAGCGTATATTACATCTCATGCAATTACATATTCTGTTCTCAGTGGGGTTGTTACTGGTTGAAACAGAAGGTGAAAATCAGTAATTTTTTATGCTCTTGATATCTCATTTTTATGATTCTTCTGCTGTATCCAAACATTTCAGACATTCTTGTTCTTGTGGATAAAGATTTCAAGAGTGATAGTAACTCACAGTGGGATGGATTTTTTTTTTTCACCTTCACTGAAAAATCAAACACAGTGTGATCCCAGCGTTTTCTTCTTTATTTCTCTGGGAGACAGCCAAATGTTACCTACAGATACTATTCATGAGGTTCATATATTGTGTTCAAAAGGGGAAAAAAAATCTCTATGTCCTTAGTAAAGTAAAGTATTGTAAAATACCAGGATAAACAACATCTTAAAAGACCTATTAAATAATTTGTACCACCAGGAGAGAGCAAAGCCCAGTTAACCGTCCTTTGTCACAGAAAGCTGTTGTGTCTGTTCCATTCGGTGGACAGTTACTATGGAGAACAAACTAGGCAAAATGCTGGTCTAGGTATTCCAAAAGCAGTTTTATAATCATATCTCTACTAGAAATGTTAAGTTCCTTTTAGATGCAAGTTTTGCACAGATGAAGGGTATAAGTTACTTTCAAATAAAGGCAGAGAACTTCTGTGTATTGCAGGCACTGGAATCTAAAACTAAAGACTTTTTCTCCATTCCCCCACTGACCTGAAAAATCCTCTTTTATTTCATCTCAGTTTCCTGCAGCTGCTACTTATCTTACTTCTGCCCACCCCTGTGGCTAGGAACAAGGCATTACATTAGCTGAGTCAATGAGTCAAAGCAGTGCTGCATTCTCTCTTTTTAGGAAGAAATCCTACTCCTTAGAAAGAAGAGGTGATAGGTATAAAGCAAGTTATTGCCACAGCTCCTGATGTTCTGTGCCTTCTGTAGCCTCAAGGGATTCCGGGGCTTACATAATGCATATGTACACTCCTAAACACAATTTGATTAGGACATACCAAGCCCATACCCTGTGTCTCTCCTGTTTTTAACAGCACAGAAGGGGCAGCATTTTGGGCAACAAGCAGTGCATGGAGAGGCTCCAATTAAGGCTAAGATTCCCAGACTCAGTTGTCCATGTATGTATGTTCATACACATCAGATGCTTTGATTTCCACTGTTGTCAGTGGAGTTGGATAGGACTTGAGCTGGCCTGTCTCTAGCTGCCTACTTTAGGGTGAATTTCACTCTTGTAGGTTTCCTGAGCTTTTGAGAGCAGATCTGACTGCATGGAAGGCTTGGCACCTTGAGCACCAAAAAAATAAAAAAAGACCATAGGTGTCTCCAGGTTGAGGAGTTTTGCAGCAGCAGTGAGCTGGCAGAAGGGGGTTTTACCCCTCGCGTGCCGACACAAAGAAGCCCGGAGGTCAGCGCTGAAACCCCTCTGGAAGGCGGCACTCAGTGCCCAACACACAATGAAAAAGGGGCAGAGCTCCTCACCCAAAGGGGCTGTACCTTCCTGTCGCTGTCAGGCAGGCACGCAGGGAAGGCAAAGAAGTAAAGAGAGGGGATTCTCTGTATGTGTTCTACACAAATCTAGTCCAGTGAAAAGGCAGGGACAGAGAAACAAATTGGTGGGAGGGTCCAGGGATCTTATACTGGGTACAGAATAGGTGGGGAAAGGGATCTCAACCAATGGGATAGAGACAAGCAGGTGGGATTGACAGGAAGGAGACCAATGGGAACAACACAAAGGAGGGACTCAGGGAAGGATCCAATGGGGCCTCGAGGAACAAGGAACTTTCTAGAACTAATATATATTAAACAAGGGAAATGAATATACATCACTTCATACATAACACAGGAGGACAAAGTATTAACCAATTGGGAGAAAACATGCAAAAGACAGAACAAGGGAATTATGGGTTCTCAGCATGACTGAAAGTTGCATGCTAAATTTGGCTTGCTAACCACCACAGCTGATTGTCTGAGTTCTCCTCAGGAGACAGAGTGGCTGGAGGCACTTGCACCGCCACAGCAGGTTACAGCATTTGCCTGGGAAGATGGAGCTCCCACTCCTCTGGCTTTTCTGGTTTTGTAGCAAGGACTGTTCAGTGTGAGAAACAGAGCTCCCTGCACTTAGATGCTCTCAGATGAAAGAAGCCAGGCTCCTTTTTTTTTGTTGTTTCTTTCATGCCAGTTTTTTCCGTTGTTGTGTCTCATCACTTTCTAGTTGGTTATTAGTTGATATGACTAGGACTCATCTTATAGAGCTCTTTCATTCTGCAATTCTTCCCTGCAACAGATTTATAAGCAATCAAATGTCTCCTATCTGGTAAAAATAAAATGCTTTTCATTATAAGTGAAAGTTACAGACATTCATGAACAGCTCATGGTTCCCAAATCAATTCATTTCAGTACTGGAACAGCCTCTGAGAAACCTGTCTCCTGCAGACAGAAATGTAACTTCACAGTGGTAAGTCCACTGTGAAAATCGAGTTTGACAGAGTGAAAATGTTGAATTCAGTCTTTGTTTCAGACCACAAGGATCCTATTTCATGCATTAAGTGCCAAGGAGCTCAATTATTTATTACTTTATAGCTGAAACTGGAAAATTTCCCAGATTACTTATCTATTCTCAAATACTTGAACAAATGAGGAAAGGAGGGGAACATTTATTAGAACGAGTAAATAACCAGTGAATGGAGAGTTCTTTCTCAAAAATCTGTAGTCAATATCCTAGATCACTCGGATTCCTTGGCTGGTTCATACAGTATTTAATACCCTTGTTTCAGCTAGAAATATGGCAAGGATACTTCTCTGTTATTGTGTAGCTCACTGCTGTACTCCTGTTAATTGGACTGAGAAAGTGAAGGGAACAGAAAACCAGAGAGGCTTGGGAAAAAGAAGTTTTCAGTTACTATCATTAATTTGAACATTTACTATCTTTAGAGGAGTGAATAAAAATTCAGTCCATATTATAGCTTAATCTGGTCTACCCTTGCAAAATGGAAAAGTATTGCAGTCATTATCTATTTTTGCATCAAGATAATTGTACTTTATTTTTTCTTTGCCAAAAGTGTTAATAAAAAAGAAAAGGTTCTCTGCAGAAACAGTAGCACTAACGTACATTAAGGAAATTATCTTTAAAAACACTTCTCATTCAAATTATGGAAAGGAGGAGTTAACTTAGCTAACAAAAAATGATGTACAACACAGATCCTGTTGTGGGAATTTCAGGTTATTTTGATATGTTCAGGATTCAAAATAACCTATTTTAATTTATAATATGTGTCTACAAAGGCCTGGCTGTGAGAGCAGTGCTGACTCACTGCACAGAGCTTACAGCCAACCTGGGCAGACACATCAGCTTTCTGAGGGGCAGAAGTGTGAAGTTTAACAGCTACTGGGGTTGTTTCCAACCACCACCAATTCTTATTATCAGCAGGCTTTTTCTTTGCCTTTCATCCACAAGGCTTTTACTGTCTGGAATCCCACAACTGCTTTTCTCAGGGTTTTCTGCATCTAGCTGTTCCTCTCTTCTGTTCTGATTATAAAGTAATGATCTTTCAGACTTCATCTAGAGACCCAGATAGAAACTCCTATTGAGCCTTAGTTTGTAAAATCCTTAAAGACCAAAGAACTTCCTTCTTTTACAGACAGATACTGTATATTAGGTGATGTAAATAGATTAAATCTCTTCAGTGTCTCTTTCACAGTTCTTTCAGGTGTTACTAAATTTTGTGTAAGTACCTGTATATAGCAGTTTGATGAGACTTTTTATATCAAGACAAAAGAAATGAAAGTTAATGATTCAGTAAATGACCATCATGGTCTTCAGAATTGTAAAAATCAATAGTGAAATTTGACTGATAGTTCACCATCATGAATTGATTAGCCTCTTTCAGTGAGCATTCATGGCAGAATTTCCAATGGTAATGGTAATTACCAGTGGTTTTCTGTACAATAGAAAAAGATTAGACAAAAATTAACTACTTTGGAGGACTTCAAAGAAATCCTTTATCCTCTGTACACTGAAAATTATACAAGGGTCATGGTGATCACAATTAGCTAACACAAAAAGATGTCAAACACCTGTCACCTGCCTTTGAAGAACCAAATCCCTGGAAGATTTGGTTCCCAAAAAAGTGTGGGGACGTTTGTGCCTGATTGAATGAATGCAGTGTTGCCTATTATTCAGAGATTATTTCCCTTTCCCATAGACAGAACATAATAATTCGACAGCCAACAAGGATTAGTGAAGTTATTAGCAATAGCATGAAGTCTTCCTGACCTACAAATGGGGATACAATTCTGTTTTCACTCCCATACCAACAGTATAAAATATTATCAACACTAGCAAAACTGGTCTAGCCTGTACACATTCCCCTTTCTGGTATTTCTTTGGACTCCCTCTCACCCTAGTATTTCATTTCCCTACCAGCTTCCCTGCCAGCCCCAGGATTTCTTTATTTTAACTAAATTTACCTCCTTCCTAAATTATGTCATCATCTTTTATCTCATGGGTTGATCCAAATTCTCTTTTTTCTCTTGATTCTAGAAAGACAAATTCCTTTACATCAGGTGTCATTGTCTTGTTATGCAACATAGTGCTTTGTTGTGAGGAGAACCTCAGGAACCCAAGGACACTTAATAAGGATAAGATGGAGCTCATCTAACTGAAAGCTGCTGGCATACATGCAGACAGGTCTGTCTGTCTGTCCTGACCCTTGGCCTTTAGCTGCCACCCAGAAACTGATTTTTTGTGGTTCCACCATGAGCTGGTTCACCAGCAAATTGGAAAACAATGTAACAAATACACTGAATATTTTTCTGAGCTTTAGCACTGTTTAGCCAGTTTAAATTGGCTCACATGAGGTTGCACAAGAGCCAAGAAAAGGGAGCTGGTGGGAGTCTGCTGCCAGGAACAGTCTGGGGGTGGGAGCACTTCACCATCAGATGGGCTCAGCCAACTTTGCACTCAGAACACGATGCCCAATCCCTTCATCTTTAGAATAATAAGACCTCATATATTAATAAAGAATGTATAAACAGGAAGTTTAAAACAGATTCAATATGTAAACTATTTCACTGGACTATTGCACTAAGGTATTTTATAATGCTCAGTTTTTATTTGAAACCATGGCATTTATTTACATCCTATCTATGATGTCTGTAAGATAACTCCCATTGCAATTTTTATATAAATTGCTAGACTTTATGAGAAAAATCAGTGCCTCACAGAGATATGCAGGAATTTCCTGGATCAGCTTCATAATGCTCATTTATTAATCAGAAGCCATATATAAATAATTAATGAAAAATGCCATCCCCTTTCAAATATAAATCATGTCTTGTCCTAACTGCAAAATATCAAATTCTCAAAATGGAATAAGCATATCAAGCACAAAATTAAGTTTTGATTTACACATTTCCCAAGGAACATCAGTCCTTATTAATGAAAACTAATATAGCTAAATCTTCCTTATTTTTCTTATGTAGGTAGTCTTATTACAGACTTGTTTTGACATTGCTGGCAAGATTTTCCATTATTTCCAAAGACCCTGAATCATTTTCAAAATTATTTTTATTTTCTTCAGAGACAATCTGCTTCAAGATCTGTTGAATTCAGCTAGTAATTAGAACTAGTCTCAAAGAATAACAGACATATATGACTTCATCATGTGATATTGACACCTAAACAAAAACAACCTTTAGGAACAGGCCAGAGAATACCATAGAGTATTGGGCCATCTATAATGTTTGACTGTAAAAAATATTCATATTGCTTTGCAGGTTGCTTTATTATGGAAAACGCTGTCTGAGAGACAGGAACATTTTCTGTGTTATTTCCATTGTTTCTGCTGCTGGGCTGATGAGGAAATGAAAGAGGCAACTTTACATTCACAACCTTTCCAAACAGCAACTTGAGAATTTAAGCTTATTGTCACTGCTTTTGTGACTTAAGAGGCAAACTAATGCAATCAATTTTACTGACTTTTTCTCTTCTTGCTTCATACAGTCTATAATTTTTTCTTACTTCTTCTCTACAGAAGTATAGAAAGCCATTTGAAGACTGCAAATATTTCCAGACAAGTCTGAGGCAGAGAAGGAAACAATAGACATCAAAAAATATACAATGTCAGTATGATCATTTCACACTGTCACTCCAGACTTCACTGCACTTCCAAACACTTACGCAACTGTGCTGAGATTATTTCAACACAGTTACAAAACGTTTATTAGACCTCCAGCTGTTCTGTGATAGCATAAGTGGGAAGACAATGATAAAATTGTATATTAAATATTAATTCCTTTTTTTGCAAATATTATTCTTTTAAGATACAATCTTATGCAGGGAGAAGTATGCTATTCACAGGGGGGCTACTGTGTGCAGAATGCAACTAGTGAAACCCTTTTTCTTAAGTCATACAGTGGATGTGCTTTTGCAGTTTCTGCATACAGGTGACGGTGAGTACTACAAGATTTGGTGGTAATTTGTCCTAAAACACAAGTCAGATACTTCTACATTTTGCTGAATCGTTATGCCCTGAAAGAAGTACTGGCAGCTACACAGGCCCAAATCTAAGGGTCACAGATGTCAGATGGATACTTAAGATTTTCATCCTCAGCTGAAAATCATTGCATATCTGCCATTTGTGCCTTTGAAAATATACCCTTAAGTGTTTTGCTGAATCAGAGCCTATATGTGGTCTAGCTCACATCACATGGTACAGGGTGAAGTCCTATAGCTAAAGGCTTTACAGGATTAGGAAAACAACTCTTTCCTAAAACACAGCTCATTTTCTTTGCTGTCTGTAACTTCAGTGAAGACAAAATCTTGCTCGGTTTCAAGAGATAACAGAGACTTAAAATGAAATAAGAAAAACCTTGCAGGACAGCACAGGGATCCCTGTGATCACATTGCTGACATGGAATCTCAGGGAACAGAAATAGCCTATGAGAATCAGAGGAGTCTTAGTGTTTTGCTAGTCTTATTGAGGAAAGAAAACAGAGTTGATATCAGTCAGCTGTCAGTGACTGATCTTGGTCAATTACAAAACTGAGAGGTAGAACCTCACTGCAATGAGAAGAGTTGAGGTTGTGACAGTCCTACAGCCCGTTATTTCTACCTATCTTATCAGATGCTGCAAGCTGGTGGGTCAAGAAACCCTAGGGACTTTCAGAGTTCAGATATTAAATAAATGTGAATAATTTCACAGATGGAGTTTGATAACAATATTTCTATTAGGGAATTACATTTGGTGGAGGAAGGAGAAGACTGTAGCAATGAACAAAAAGGTTCCCAGAGTTTAAAGGCAGGCTTTTAGATGTACTTTCCCCGGTGCTGAGTCCCCCTTCACTAATGCCTATTAGCACTTTCTTATCCATTGTGGCTAATGTTCTTTTCCTGATCACACAATGACAATCTCGTCTCATTCTCATTCACCTTATTCTACTTTGAGAACTATTTGGGAGTTTAGACCCCTTGCAGATATCCAGCCCATCAAATAGTCACAAATGGCTTGTCTCCATTTCATATTAGTTATCATGCACAAAAATCATCCCATACTTGAAATTTTCATAGCAAAAATACCCATATTCTACTTATTTTTCACTTTAATCTGTAGAGTATGTTCATATAAGCAGGACAAACTGTATCTTTCTGTTCTGAATTGCAGAACAAAATTGAATGTGAGTTGGTTTTCCCTTTTTTTCCCCAGCAAAAAAAAAATACTCATATTCAATGGGTTTTGTCATAGGCTTCGTCATATCTTGAAAAATAATTATGAGCTTCAAGTTTGGTTACTCAGCTTCAGTTTGTGGAATTTCTGTAATTTGGGTTTAGGAGGTGATTTACTTCTTGCAGTTGGTACATCAATCTTACATCATTCATTCAAATTTACCTGATCTTACTAAGATACTGCCCTGGTTTCAGCTGGAATAGAGTTAATTTCTTCTCAGTAGCTCTTACAGGACTGTATTTTGGATTCAGAATGAGAATGGTGTTGATAATATGCTGATGTTTTGTATTTTGTTAAGTCATGTTTATCCTAAGTCAAGGACCTTTTTCGTGGTCTTGTGGTCTGCAAGTGAGGAGGTGCACAAAAGAGAACTGGGAGGGAGCATGTCCAGGACAGGTGTCCTAAACTGACCAAAAAGGATATTCCACACCACAGAGCATCATGCCCAGTATATAAACTGGGGAAAGCTACCTGAAAGGGGGGCTGAGCTGGACTGAAGAAGGAAAGTCTGGCGTTGGTCAGTGGGTGGTGAGGAAACGTATTATGCATCACTTGTTTAGCTTTTTCCCATTAGTATTAATATTAACATTAATATTAGTATTTTATTACTATTATTATCATTGACCATTTTTACTCTATTTTACTTTGGTTTTGATTATTAAACTGTTCTTATATCAACCTACAAGTTTTACTTTGATTCTCCTCCCCACTCCCCCAGGGTGGCAGGGAGAGAGGGGTGTTGAGTGAGCAGCTGCCTGAAGCTTAGTTTCCAGCTGGGCTTAAACAATGACAGATACCAAAAAACTGAGTAAGACCATATAGTAAATGTTCAAAGCAGTAAAACATTAGCAGTGACTTCTCCTCTTGTTATATTACTGGCAACCATAATAATACAAAATATCCCATCAGTGGTCAGCTTTGTGAACATTGACATAGAAGTGTAAAACACTTTAAAAAATTAAATAATAAATAATTAACTTAAATAATAAATTTATTTAATTATTTTTAAAATTTTTACTTTTATTTTTAGGCAAAAAGTGGTGTTTAGTATAAATACATTACAAAATAAATATATTCTTTTTAAAATAATGACATTAATGCTGAATGGGACATACATGAAATGGAAAAAGGGATGGAACCATCCTGTGCTCTTTAATAGTAGTTGTTTCAAGGCAGACAGCTCAAGATTAGATTTTTCTTGTATTGTTTTTCAGAGCATTCTACAGCCTTCTTTATAGACATACAATAAATCAAACACAGAGAAACATGTTTATTCATATGTTGTCTTTCCTTGAATGTATCTATATCCTTTACGTTGCCCTGCTTTTTCACTCTGGTGTCCCAAGCATCACTGGATATGAGTTTGTACAGGTTTATTCCACCTCAGCTTGAACAACTCAGCCATTGCACAGGCCAGGCCAGAGCAGAAATGACGTATTTTGTGATTTGTCCTCGCCCACTTTCTTTGGAAATGGCTATTAACTTGAACTCCTCAAGGTAGCAGTCAAAAGGTGACTGTCAAACTTTCTGGGATCCCAAATTTCCTTTCAAAATGTCTGCATGTTATAGTTTTACAATGCAGAACTATGTTCTCCTCTAGCCAATACATCTGTTAAACACTAGAGGTGATGGAACTCTTTGCTGTGTTTCTGCAACCTGCCATATTCTCATGCAATTTTCTGGGCAAACAACCAGTGGAAACACCTGCCCACACATCACGCTCATGCCAGACCTGCCTTTGGCAGATCCCGCCCCACTCACACAGCAGAACCAGCTGCTACCAGAGCCCAGGTGCACCAAATCCTCATTCCAGTGAGTGAGAATCAAGGTAAACATGCCTATTTTGTAAATCTTGCTGGGATTTACACCCAATGATAACACCAATATCAAGTTCTTCTCCATTGTTAACACTGGCCATGCCTAAGGACACACCAAAGAAAACCAAATTGCAAATAAGCAGGAAATTTCTAGGTAAAAAATTAAGAATCTTCTGAATAATGCACTATGGTATTAAGGTGTACATTTTCTACATTTTGGATTTAGGCATACAACATTTGCCTTCTTTTTGTATAGCAAAGTCTGTTGAAGATCTGCTTCTTTTACCCTTCTAAAGCCTTAATATAGAAAATAGTTGATTTGCAATGAAGCTAGTACCCGGAGAAGCAAACATTTCTCTTTCTATACAGCATTAAAGGACAGAAAAGTCAATATCTCACCTTCCACTTTCTTTGCAGTCTGGGGCTATACCCTTGTGATATGGACATCCTGTATGGAGGAAAAGCTGTGCTTTTATCTGAATCTCAGCTATCCTCTTCTAGGGCAAGGTGACAAGCTGTTATGAAGAGTTCAGACAGGGTTCTATGCTATCATATCCTATTGTTTATCACTAATGCTGTTGAAGAAAATACTTCAGAGTTTATGAGGCTTTTATTATTATAATAAGAAAATGTATTTTATAAATATTAATATTTATAAATAATAAATACTATATATATTATTTAATATAATTATTACATAATATAATAAAATATACTATATATTATATATATAACTATTCTGTTCTATTCTAATAATATATTACTATTTGTTATTAGTACATTAATTATATTTGTATTAGAATGTAAGATAATTAATTCTATTATTTAATATGAATTTATAATATTTATTTTAAAATAAATCTTATTTATGAATAATAAATGTATTTTATTATTTACAGGATCCTCACCTGGTCTGCAGAGACATCAACTCTTTCAATAAAACATCTGCCCAGTGTTTTAGTCTTAATTCCATATAAACAGAGGATATGAGCTGTAAAGAATAAATAGCCAGCAGCTGAACAGCATTTCGCACAATCATGTCCATGCTTTCACTTCAAAGTGTTTGTAATTATGTCTTTTCAAACTCAAGAAAGATATGGTAAAGGTAATAGGGAACTCTCACTGTAGTTCCTTATTGTATAAGAATCAAGGACATAAAAAGAAAGATCAGGTAATTGCCCCAAAATGATTGTCTCATCTATGTCTCAAATATGAAAACTCACAGTTAAAGTGATGGAAATTATGCACATAAGAAGCTAATGGCATGTAACAAGGGAAAAAAAGACTCTTTCACAACCATAGCTATAACAGCATCTTGCAGCAAAATTACTATTTTATAGGTATGGTATCATTCAATAACAATAAGAAAAATAATCTAGATGTGTTTCAGCATATAACTGCACTGAAAACCACAGTATAAGAAGCCAAGAAACTCCTTGGATCTCTTTGTCAGTGACTCAAAACTGAGTGCCAGGAGGGGATTCAGCTTCAGATAGAGACACTCTCATCACAGTATCTTTGTGTGGGTATCTTCATACGAGGTAAATATTCAAGCCCTTCCTGTCAAAGGAATCAGAGTGATTCCACTAATGCTTCAGCAGACACTAGCATTTGATCAGCTGAATTGTTTCCTGAACTGTGTCTGACAGAGAACAACTTTTCATTGCCTAAACATAACAATCTCATACTGGTTTTGATGCATTACAACATTCCCTGGTTTCTGCTTATCCCTCCAAAGGACACAGGGTTTTTCCCATCCCATGCAAAAGTCTCAGCTTCTACAGGGTGCTTCAAATGGCATGAGGTGCCCATATTTAGAGAACTTCATCTGTTTATCCTATCTTATGAATTGAAATAGGAATCATTTTATTCAGCCTAATGCTTGTGCTTCAGTTTGTTCAGACAGATCTTTCTCCAGTAATCATGAGGGACCTTGGCAGTTAGGTTTTCCCTTAGGTCCCAAATATTTAGGCATAAATATCTTCACTGCAATAAAATAACAAATTATAAAGTCATAGAAATATGTCCACTAGATTTTATAGTTATAAAGCTTTATTTGAATGCAGTGAGCATTCAAATAAGAGTAATTTATTTTATATTACTTCTTGCTATTGCAAGTTCATGACTACATAACAGATATAACACCAGTGGAGACATTCCTTAAAGGAAAGCACAAAAGAACCAAAAATAATGAATCATAGCAGAACTACCCTATGACTCCTCTGAGGGGTGTGGTCGTTATATTAATTGTACACATTCACTTCATTTAATTTCTTTTATTCATCACACCTTTTATTAAGAGAAAAAATTGCAAATTGTATCGAATCAGTGCTGACATCTGGCCATTAAAGGGTCTGCATCAGAAATAAAGGACAAATTCTCATCTGGGATAATTCCCTGAATGTCTAGCAGAAACAATGAGTTGAACTTGATTTTAGATTTCAGTATTAGTAACAGGTATATTCAGTTCAGAACTTGATTGCCCCTAACCTGAGGATGCAGCCAAGGCCTCTCTAGGACTCTGACTCACTTTGATAGCACACTTCCTGCTTGCACTACTAGCTGAAAAAATTCAGAAATGGATGGAGGAATAATGGTATTGTAACTTATTTACCTTGTGATAGCTCTGATCCCATGGACTGATCACACTGATAATTAAGATACTTCTTGATTTTCCTTAAACTCCCCATGTGATCTGCCCTTCCCTGGTGTGTCATATACTGGGACCAGCACAGTGGCCAGCCAGGTAGTGTGTCTTGGATCTTCTTAGGAGTCAGTCTACTGGTCTCCACCCTTTCTCAGCTGTCTGCAAGGAAGGACTAAAAGTCAGGGGAAAAGAACTGTGGGACAGCTGTTAGCTGGCAGTTGCACAGCGGGATATATTTTGAGCACCCTAAATGTACTTGAAAGGGAAATAGAGACACAATAATTCCTGCATGCTTTGTCTGTTTGAATAATTACCTATAATAGTACTTTTACTGTTGAGTTGCTACATTCAATTAGGCACCTATTGTATTTCTTTGGATACTCAGACATCAGTGTGGCTTTAAAAACCTTAAGAGTTTTTCTCAGATCCTCTGTGCTTCCTAATGAATAGAAATATTGCAGTATAATCACATCTCTGTTATCAGTTGCAATATTAACCTTGGCCACTTTAAAAAATGTTTTCATATTTCTGATATCACGATGCCATATTCTATCAAGGCAAACAAATGAAATTTCAATTATGAAATCTCTGACAAAGCTATTACAAACATGTCATATTATGGAAATTACTCTTCTCTAAAAATAGTCAGGAACAAACTGTCGCTTGCTCAAGAGCCTGTCAGACTCTTTCATAAGAAATGTTCATACAATGATTCTCTTTATTACATTTCCATATTATCACTGAATAGTCTCTATCTTTCATAATTTCTTAACATTATTACAACAGATGTGATTGAATGTATGGCAAAGTGACATTAAGAAAGTGATTTGTTTGTTTCTAGGATGTCTTAAGGAAATAAAAGTGTTGAAAAAATTAAAATGAGCTAATAGAATAAAAAAACTGATATCAAGGCTCCAAGAGCACTTGAATTTAATTGCTCTGACCAATTGTGTACTCGGTAAACAATACTGAGTTTGTATTTTTTTTATTTTTATACTTACACATTTCTGAAACACAATAGTTAATAACATATATTCATCTACTTCTTTTTTTTAAGCTAAATAATAGGTTTTTTTGAAATATTTTTGCTGCTCTGGCATCACAATGCCAGAGATGTCCTCTTCATGCCCTCTCTAATCCTGATTTTTTTTTCATTTTAACGAGGGAAATTTATTTCGCCCTATTTCACATTGTCTGTCATTTCTCCATTACACAGTGCCAGTGACACAATAGCATTTTTTCATGCCAATATATTTTTCAGATGCAAATGGGCAGATTACAGATGAGGTGCATAGAAGGTGCCTTTTGTGAAATGCACTAACTTCTCACTGTCTTTTCTTTTCACCAAAGCTATTAGTCTTTCAATTAACCAGGAGTGACAATTCCTGCGCATCATACTAATTTTCTATTCTTTACATTTCTATTTTTCATTTTTATTTCACTTCAACTCACTTGACATATGAACAGTTGGGGTTTTTTTTTAATTCAGTGGATATGCTTCCTTCTTGGTTTTCTCAATCTATGCTAACTATTTTACAAGGAAAAGAGTCAAAGATGTTGATGTTACCTTAGTCTTCCATGCCTGTGTATTTGCAGAAATTCCACACCAGAATTTTTCATACTTCTCTCTGTACAGGAATTGTGAAAACCACATACAGCATTTATTTTCTCATCTAAAATGTGTAACATCTATGGGACAACTCTACCAAACTGTAGAGATAAAAATAAAATAAGGATAGTGTACCTTGTTTTCAGTTTATTTTACTTCAGTGTAATAGATAAGAAGTAGACAATAATTTATGCCCTCATACTTGTAGCACTGCTTCTCTATGCTGCATATTGACTATATTTAAAGTCTAGTGGGTGCTAGAATGGAAAACATCTGCTTGAAAATAAGAAAGTGACTACATTATTCAGTCACGTCCATTTGTCTTACTTCTTTTCACGTGCTCTTGTCCTCTGTGGATCACTGTACTTTTCTGGTGTGTGTTAAGCCTGAAGATCACATGTGTGCCCCTTGCTCTTCAGTCAGAACTTTAGAGAAGAATTAGATGCTCTGCCTGACCACCTTTTCTCCAGAAAAAAATGTTACAATATGTATGTGGTATTTCAGACAGGTGGAAGTCCAAAAAGGGTGGTGTGCACTTACAGTGGACTATGATCATGTTTGACATCCTGTTAGTTCTCATCTGAGGTTATTAGTTTATGAACAGGAACATTACATTCTCCAGGATTTATGTTGTGTCTTTTGCTTCATATAAGCAATGATGGAATTAGGGAATATTTCTTTCCTTATTATGTCATACATCCTTCATTTTAGGAGACAGCAAGTAGTGCTTTCAGGTCTATTAATAACATCACAAATCTTGCTGACATGTGCATTAAAAAATTGTCATGGTCTCATGTGGCAATATTCTGAAGTCTTCAAAACCTTAAAACTACCCTTAAATTTAGTGGGTGAAGCCTGAGTGACTAAAATTGTTCTTTTGTGTCTACTTGTGCCCAAGAGAATAAAAACCAGTAGATAAGGAAAGTTAAATTATAGTGATGTAAATATAAATAGAATGTTATAATAGGAATGAGAAGAATACTTCAGGGTAAGGAAAGAAGAAGCAGAGAGAAAGAGGAAGAGGAAAATGTGAGGTAGTGTAGGCGATTCAAGAGAAAAGCTCAAGGGATGAAGGAATAATTTGAGATAGAAGATAGTGCAGGGAAGGTCTGGAAAGACAAAGAGTGTTAAGACAAATCTGCAATGAGTGGAGAAGGTCTGTGTTGTTGAAAACACAGTCAAATTTGCAGCAAAAACTTCATATCAATGCAACATAATCAAAAGCAATGGTTCAAAACAAAGTTCATAGGAACATCCTCAGTGGCTATACTTGGCCAGCGAACATAAACCATCATTGTATAGCTGGAGGAACTGGAATAGGAATAGTTAGGATAGAGACTATATCTGAAAAATATATTGTATAAAAAGCAAACAGGAAAAGAGCATCTTTATCATTCCTTTATTATAAGTCAGGATCTGAAATGTCATGAAATCAATTAGCTTGCTTGTAACAATTTAAATTTATTCATTATGGCAAAACTTTATTCAGCAAACATCCAGACAGCAATGTTGTTGAGTCAGACAAAATCCTAGTATTCTTCCTCTTTTGAACTAATTCCACTACATTCAAGGAGAAATAAAAAGAAAACGAGAAGAGCGGAAACAATTGAAAATGAAAATTGAAAGCCACACAGGAAAAAGAAGATATCATTATGAAACATAGATTTAGAGGAAACATAAAGATTTTAGTCATAGGCTTGGGGCTTCAATAGTAAGTTTGGGTGCAGTAAGGGTTAATCAAAAATAGTTAGGAGAGCTGGACCTGAAATAGAGTTTTAGATGCTAGTAACTGATTACCAAATAATTGATGATATAGAATTTTAGATGTTAGCAACTGATTACCAAATAACTGATGATCTGTCATTTGCATGTTTGTTCAGCTATGCTTAGAATAATGAGCAGAAACATTGATAAGTTGGTGTATAGAATAAAGACAATTACCAATTTCCTCCCTTTGTGGGAGCCCATCCAAAAGTCACACAAGAAGAAACTTAGAGGTCACTAAAGTAATTAGGATTGTTAAAACTCAGAAGGGCAAAAAGGTCAAAATGAGGAAAATGAGTTACTTCATCTTTTTTGGGACCACTGACCCGATTCAAGACCACCAACTCCATTCAGGACACACACTACGCATGCTTAATGACATGTAAGCTCATTTCCATACGAAGCAGAGAATGGGAGGTGTCAACACTATGAATATGCATTTTGTATTTTGGATATTCATAATATTTGGAAATAAAAGGTATCATGTTTGCTTGTATCGGGCCCTGCCTCTTAGGGAGCTATCCCACGCAGAGCCTGGCGCCAAATAAAACATGCACTTTCTAACTCTAAACTGTTAGAGAGTTTTTGTCCATCTCAGTTGGATATCAATATTAGATCAATATTCAGTTTTTTGGTAAATCAATTAGACAAGAACTCAGATATTAAATAGACATACTATTTTATATGGGAATGGGATATTGACCCTTCCAGCCAATCACACAGTTGCAACTATCTATGGAGGAAAAAGTGGAGAATACCAAACTGGGCACATCTATCTATCAAGCTGGTAGATAGGCTGTAATATTCATGTGAATTCAGTCCTCTAGGGTTGATTGTCAAGCATTTTCTCTTTGACAGGCTATGGGTAGTAAAAACCAATTAAATATTGCTGTGATGTAAATACCAGTTATATATTGCTATTCTGTACAAAAAAAAAAGTCTGATTAACTTTCTAAGAAGCTTCAAATCTCTTAAAAACTTTTAACAGAGTTTCATACTTTAAATCAGAAAATAAAGACTCTAAGAGTGATGGTCTAGCTTAAACAAAAGTATTCAGTCTTTCCCCATTATCTGTTTCATTTCCCAGACAGCCTTTTTTAGAAGGATGAATAGAATTTTCATATCAGCTTTCATTGGTGACCCATGTAATTGCCTTTAGTCTTATGTTACAAGAAAATCCATCTTTTGAGCTGTGTGATGACAGAGAGGCAGCTTTGTTTCCCAAAATTTCAAGCAACCTTTACTAGAAAGAAATCACTAGCAGCTATTCTGCTAGTGATTCTGATTTACTCAGCCAAAAAAAAAAAAAAAAAAAAAAAAAAAAGGAGAAACACCAATTTTGAACTGCCTCTTTTTCAGTAAAACAGCTTTATTATCAGCTCTGAAATGGATGTGTCTGCACTCATAATAAAGTTTGGTAAAATACAGCCTTATTGACCTGAACAAAGGTTTTGCTGTTTTTCCTGTTCATCATTTATAGTGATAGTGATATCTGTAGAGAGCATTAAGGCCTTTTTATATTTTTAAATGAAAGCTCTTTCTACAGATAACCTATCAGCACTCCAGCTATCTGCATGACTTATCCATATAGTCACATTATTTTAATATATTCAATACATTTGCATATTGATTTATTTGCCATGAAAGACAAAATCTTTATTCGTTTGCTCTTTACAGGTAGGAAAGCATCCCCAAAGAGGAGCATTCCTTGAGACCAACAGCATTAATTCAGTGCACTAGGGTCCTTGGAACTGGTATCCTGGAACACCATTGCCTATCAATTTTCTGAGGATTCACTAGACACCAGGAGAGCTGTTATATTTAGATGCTTATCTGCTTTTGACTGCAGTGCAGTACTTGCAAAGATGTGTTTCATTTTGAGGCTTAACACATTAAATATCACCTGATCTGAAGACGTTTGAGGGTGTAGAGCCTCTTGCATAGAATAAATGTCTTATCTAAAAATAGCATTACATTTCTGCGTAGTCCTTCATTTTGTGTAGATCTACTTTGTACATAAATTAAGGCACAAAGAGAAACTAAAGGTCTGTCTTCACACTGACAGAGGGAAGAAATCTCAAAGCTTAAAAAGAAGATCCTCTGACATTCCTACTCAAAATCTCCCCAGTATGTCCAAATACTGCACTGAATAGCAGAAGCTATCCTTCAAAGACTTAGATGGAAAACAGAAAAAATTAAAGCTGTAGTGTCATGCTGAATAACAGATATAACAGCACAGATTAAAGCTGCAGTAACTCACTGAATATTCACTTTGATTATGTGAGGTTTAAATAAGGCCTTTAAACCAAGATTCCTCTGTGATTAAATCTTTAATACACCCACTTAATCTCTTAAATAACTAACATTTTAGGAAATAATGGATCACTGGAATAAAATTACTAGTCTAGTAGATTAAAGGAGAAGAACCAAGTAGCAATTACCACCATGGGCTCTATTGAATAACACTGTGGGTTAGCAATGACAAAGCACTGGACAACAGCAGCCTGTTTGCCTATGTCATATGAATATCCCCCAAATGGGGAAATGTGTGACTTGAATGTCTACCCACTGCAGTCCTTTTCAAATCACAAAAGCTTTCTGTTGCTCATATCTGAAAATATCCTGAACATATGCTTTTCAACACTAAAAGTTTGAGCTGGATCTTCAAAAATAAAAAACACCTAATATTATGCTATGAAATCATCATCTGCAAGTTGTCCATAGCTACCAGTCCAGTTCTCCTAAAGCTCACTCTGGTAAGGAGCCTTTTCCCTGCATACCCACATAGAGCTGCTTATCTTTATTTTATTTATAGCTAAATTTATAACTTCAAGTTGTGCTCATTTAACAGTGGAAGAGGAGGAAATATAGCAAGACCATAATGCACTGAGGCTGTAGGATGAGGTTCTGACTGGCATGTCAAAGTTGACTTGGAAAGAATCTGGGCCATTACAACAATGCCGAACTATAGGCTTAAGGTTAAGGTTTCTTTACAATATAGCCCTGATGTCTTACCATGTCTATTAAAGAAATGAGGACTTGCTTCCCTTCCAGTCTATTCTGTGTTCTTTCCTTTGGTAGAACCAGTGCTATTGAGAAGGCTGATCATAAATTTTTCACTTCACAGTAAGGACAGAGAGGGCAGTATTAAAAATATTTAGGAGTTTCATTCCTATGATTTCAATGGTTTCACTGTATTGAGGGTAGGCAGACTATGAGAGAGGAAGGAAGGAATTCGGAAGGAATTCGGAAGGAAGGAAGGAAGGAAGGAAGGAAGGAAGGAAGGAAGGAAGGAAGGAAGGAAGGAAGGAAGGAAGGAATTTGGAAGGAATTTGGAAGGAATTCGGAAGGAATTCGGAAGGAAGGAATTCGGAAGGAAGGAAGGAAGGAAGGAATTTGGAAGGAAGGAAGGAATATAGGGAAATCTCTGTACTCTTGTAGAATTGAAAAGACAATTACTTCCTCCAGATACTGTTTTTAAAGATGTTGCTTATAAAATATGGAAGAAAATAGTATTGCAAAAATCTTACATATAGAACAACCTTGCAATTCCAGCCTAGGAGGTATTTCCAATCAAATGCCTTGGTGCGTCATAAATTAATTAAAAAGATAAAACTAGCAACATAGTTCTAAAAATTATAGTTACATAGCAGACATCCCCAGCCTGGGAGCAAAAAGATAATTTAATGAATTGCCATCATCCTACCCCACTTTCCCTTTCAGTATTACTATTTGTAGTAGTGGATAGGATCAAGGTGGAAATTACTTTTCCAAATCACCCTCTTTTAATTTTTTTTCCAAATTTATGACATTTGTGTTCTTGGCTCATTCATAATGAAAACCATGAACATATCCCTCTCCAGCATGTATATTTTTCATTTATTTGTCATACCAGAATGTATACATCAAGGAATGTTTCTCACCACAGAATTATTTACACTGTGTTTGGGGAAACAGGCTTTTTTGTTGTTTTTGTTGGCTTTTTTTTTGCTTGGAGTCAGCTCTAATTTCTTCCAGATGTTTGTTTTACTTATGGAGAAAGGTAAAAGTTCAGTAAAGGAAAATAATTTAAATTTTACCTGTCACTGGTTTAAAATAATTTCAACAACTGCTACGTGCTTTATGAAGTCAGTAAATTCCATTTTAGCACTTTTATAATCACTAAAGCCACAGGCAAAGTGTATGCAAAATGTGATGGAATTATGTGGTGAAAAAAATCTGACACAACTGCAAAGATACAGTGGCTGCTCTGCTGCTCCTTTCCTGTAGTTTCTATCCCCTTTTCCATCCTCCTTTATTACCCTTTATCTAACAGGTAAACTGCATAGATAATGCGTAATAAAAGAGAATGGTACCAATACTGGCTAAAATCTTCAGGAAGGCATTACAAAATAAAAGCTGATTCCAAGGGAGGAATAATCAACCTAACATGAACCTGTATTTCAGATATTATTTTCTAATATGATGAAAAATGCATTGGTATGTAACAGTTTTGCAGTAAAAAAAACAGAAGACAATTTTTTTAGGGATGGAATAATTTTCTAGCAACCATGTAACTGTAACTAATCAATTCTTGATTCTCTAGGATAATGTCAAATCTGTATCATTGATATGATTGGTGCTACTCATACCAGGCAGGGTAGTGTGTATATAAAGGTAAGAATTACATCCAGCGATACCTCATCTTTTTATAGTGCATTGAATTACATCAGTGTCTATGAGCATTTATAATTCTAGAGACTTATTTTATTACATTATTTTAATGTAAAATGCTTGAACAATTCCAGCAGAGTGTCCACGTGCAGTGCTTTCACATTTTCTGCAGTTTCCTTAATCTGGCCAGGACCTTGCATATACAATATCCATTGATGTAGTTAATTAGGAAGCAAAGAAATCACATCTATAGTATGTAATGCTAAGTGTCTTTATGGACAAAAAGCTTTTAAGAATTAGAATAAAGATGAAAGGAATACCCTCACATTAAAGCTTAGGGTACCTCAGGGCAAGCGAAATACATTAAATGGGTACTTATGGCAATTAAGTTTAAAATAAACTTTTGATATAAATCAGCAGAGGTCTATCAGATCAAACTCTTGGATTAGCCTTTATGATAACTAGGATGATGCCTTTATAGTCTATTGCAAATCATAATGCCAAGCACTGCAGAGCTACAATTACCATACAGAGATAAACAGAAGTTTTATCAGTCAAAAATTTGATGATACAAGGAATATTACAGATATCCACATTTCACAGAAGTGGTGTTTATACACTATTTAACACTGGTTAGGCTTCTTTAACTACAAGCAATTTTACTGAACTCTGCAAGAAAAGCAATTGGTAGGACCATAAGACATCAATGTGTGCTTGAACAGAATCATTAGCTGGTGTCTGTCTTACAAAACAAAATTAAAATAGATGTAGATGATAAACATGAAAACATGAGTTTATAAGCCAAACACCAGAAATTACAACTTCCAGGGTTTTGGAGGACTTTCGATTTTCACTTAAGAGGGAGATGATAATTTTCTTCATTCTGTGATGCACCTTACCTCACACAGAGCAGCAGATACAAAATGGTAAGCAAGATGTCCCTGGACATGTCAAAACCCACCTCTCAAAACCACACATTAAAACCCACTCCTCAAAAACACGTTTAGAACTGGAAGCTAAAGGGGGATAGATGTGAACCAAGTGTACTGTGCCCTTAATGATAGCACATCTTTCTTGATGCAACAGACAGGATCTGGTTAGCTTTCTTACCCATTTGTGAATGAAATCTTTTGTGAGAAGAAACAATTTTGGTGGAATAAGTATTGTTTGGTACTAGTCATCCCAGGGAGAAAAGAAGATCAGACATAATCTGTCTGATTATTAATCAGATATTATTATTAATCAGATATATATTATTAATCTATACCAAGACTACCAAGTTTCCAACTCATGCCCTCAAGTAAAAACTTTGTTTTCATACTGGATTTTTATAAATTATCTCTTCTGAGACACCCACTGCCCATCTGAAGCACACCAATATATTAATCTGAGTCACATTTTTCTATAACCCAAGTAATGATATCTCAAACCTGCCTTTCCATGTCTGGATTTTCAACTGAGTTAAAGTTGACATTTTGTGTAATTCTTGTCATTATGTAAAGTGAAATATGACTTCATCTGCTAAATTCTTAGAAATGCATCTAGAAATAAACTGAGAGACACTGGTCTTCTGTGTTGGCAGTGGTTTTGAATACCTGATAATGAGGTGTTAATTGTCAGTGAAAAAAACCTGCTTGTGGATTTGTTTTAAAAATTAAACCCAAATTTCAAACTGGGATAACAGCAGTTACCAAACAAAAATGATAGCACAGATACCAAACAGAAATGATAAGAGTCTTTTAATTAATATATTCAGCCTTCTATATAACTTCAGCCTAATTAAAAAAATACAAAAAACTAAAATGCATAGTTAATTATATTACTTGCTTTCACAAACTTCATACTAACTGTCAACATTTTTTTTCAGGGAAAAAAATGCACAGAAAAGATAGTCCTGAATGTTATTTTGCTTTTGCAGAACTGGCCAAAAGCCAAATTTGAATGGATATGCTTTATATGTAAAACTTATCATGCAGTTCTAATTAAAATCTACTGAAGCTTTCAGCTTCATTTGAAAGAGTTCATCTTCTGAATACTTTTAATTTTCTTTTGATTGCATTATATCTCAGGAGAAACTATCACACTTTCTTAAATTAATTAAGATGGACTAATTTTTAAAACATCAGGAAGTAAACCCCAAAATTTTGTTTCTTGTGGACAAAAATCTATGCATATCTTTATAGATGCATATCTATTTCTATGCATATCTTTTATATCATAGGATTTTTAGTGGCAGAAACTCTGCCTTCAGTAAATATTCAATATCAGCTTGTGGGAAAACAAACAAAAAATATTTCAAAAAATACAGTATTTAATTATTTATTCTCGTTGATAGAATATATGTTTTCACATATGACTACATCTCACTGAGATGGATACTGAATGTAACTGATTTGACCACATGTACAAAGTACCTAAGTCTGTTTCTCTCTTCTAGAGTATTAATTTAAAATGCTATTTAAGTGTGTGCCACTGCTTAACTGGGGTTAACTCTGGGTAGGTTTTCTAATACATTTTCTAAGAAATCTCCTCATTCTAGTAGGTAAACAATAACTAGCAAGATAGTGGATATTTACAGGTATAGACCATTTCTATTGTCTTCTGTCTATATTATATATATAGAGCATATGCATCTATTGTATATAATTTATATTAAGATAACAAATAGTTAATAATTAGACACTAATATATTGCAATGAAGACTAGAATGAACAAACAAATAATACTACAAAGATTATAACAATGAAGATAGATACAGATGTAAATTATATAGAATTATATAAATATAGATACTGTGGAAACAGTAATTTTCTTTGTGCCCTATGGAAATAGTAAGTGAACTGGTCAGACAATATAGGCTGAACTACCATCAACAGTGCTGATAAAGCCTGCCTCTATGCCTCCTTTGCCTCTGAGCCACTGTCTGGCCCAGGGCTGACTCACTGCTAATGGCACCCAGCTCAGAGCCACAGCCATGCAAGGTGGGCAAGAGAACCCTTCTGAAGAGTTCATAGCAAAGGTTACTCACTGTTGGTAATCCGTTCCATAGTTTGTGGGTGGTTGAGGATTTACCAGGTAAAAAATCCCCCAAAACAGCTTTCTTTCACCTGTACTTGAGTAGGACATCCTGATGTATCCTGACCTCAAGAGATCACAATGGACTGGTGACACATATTGAAGCTGGAGTCTCTCAGGCGGTACCGATGCAAACACATCTGCGCAGTGACTGCACCTACAAACCCTGGAGTATCAGGCTGTAGTGCACCTCAGCACCAGTAATGTCACCAGGGATAGAAAGCACAGGATACAAAATAGTCACTATATTGGACTTCTAGAGAATTACAGAAGAAATGTAAGAGTTAAGTCTTAAAATTTTTCCACTGCCTGGGAAAGTAAACAGGTCTAAGGAATGAGCTAAAGCAGCCATGGCATTGGTAGTGTCAAAAAAGTTATGCCAGCCTGAGTCTCAGTGTAACTTCTCCTTGAAGCTGATCTTGTTTAAATATGTATTAATTATGCAATTAGGTTTTAATAGTGTTAAGTAGGAGCAGGCTGTGGAGTTTGCTGATGATAGAAGACTGTGAGTGCTCACTAATAAAAGAAAATTTCAGGACACCATGAAGAAAGAGCTGAGTGATCTCACAGAATGGAAAAATAGGAAAGGGAATAAACATGAGAACTGATAATAAGCACTTCTACTCTATGTTAAGAATTGGAAATGACTGAAAAGTCATGACTGTTGAAGTATTAATATGGTATAACACTAAAACATGCAAATGTGATCTTTGAATGTGTCAGGAAAGTCCTCCCAGGAGATATGAAGTAAATGTTTGACCCTTTCTAGTCCCACCACTTTACTCTGGTCTTCCGTATTTAAAACAGATGGATTCAAACTGAAACAAATCCAAGAGGGCTATATGAAAAGACTATAATTCAAAAGAAAAGGAGTCCTTACATTTTTTTACTATAGCAAAACTTTGTCTGCAAGGGATATGCTAATATTGATAAGCAAATCCTATTGTTAAATATTAGAGTAAGTGGTAAAGAAAAATTTTGAAAGAGAATGTTGTCACAGAAATATATATATACATTATGTACACATGTAGGCTGGAAATCAGAGGAATGTGCCTTAAAGAAGAGGCTTCTTAAACAGTTTTCATTAACAAGCAGTGGAAACAGAAACCTAATTGCTTCTGAAATTTATAAAGAAGATTACCACTTTTGATTGATTGTCATACCAAGAGATTGGACTCAACGACCTGGGAAGAGCCTTCTTACTCCACTATATTTATACGATATCTAAACTACAGCCTTAAACCTTAGGGTTGAATTTGCAATGATCAGCTTTATTCTTCTAGTATGAATGCACTCTGCAATCAGAGTAAAGGTCAGCTTTCCCACAGTAAGGATTCCTTTAGCACCAGCAGTATATGAATAATGAATTTTTCCAATATCTAAAAACTGAGTCAATTCTCCTAAATTCCTATCCATTGGGTAGTTTGGATAAGATTGTCTCACATGATCAAAAAAAAAAAAAAAATCTCAGAGGCTTTAGTGTCTACACTATAGAGTCATTGGATTTCAAGAAAGTCCTAGTCCTTCACCGTGAAAAGGTCAGACCACAGCTCTGGTGGATGGTGTTTCATCTTAGCAGAGACAGCAGAAATATAATTTCTGCAATGCTCTTTAGTTGCAACAGAAGCAGCTTTTATTTGCTCAATATCTTTGGATAAAACTGGCTCTACTTAGAATTAAACATGTTGTCTTCTTCCCTCTAGCTAATGATTTTTCATCTTTGCCATTGAAAATGAAACTCAAATGTTTATTTCAACTGGGCTGCTACTGATATTACTCTATTTTAGAAAAAATCCTTCTTCATTTACATCTAGAGTCCCAAAGGAATTTTGCCTTTTAATACAAATAGGGAGGATTACATTTCAAAGATATCCATCCATTTTACTCCAGCTGAAGTCAATTGAGGGTGTGGGAGTTTGGAAGCTTTGGCAAATTAAGCTCTTACACAGCAGCTATGTTAATGATGGTGAGTCAGAAGGAAACCCATACCACACTCCCACAACTGCATCAGCTCCCTGCTTCTATCATCAGGATGTAGAACACATTTGCTTTTTGTCACTGAATTCAAATGTGACTGAATATAGAGCAGATCTGCTGAATAGGAAGGTGCAATTTTCCATAATGCCTTTTCAAAACTGAATAAAGGTCAAAATCTGTTTGACTTACATTGCATGAAATTAATTCAAAGGAGATAATTTAGGACAGAATTCAGCCCCAAGCTCTGGTAGGACTACAATACATATGGCCTTTTCAGAAAGAAAAGAACACGCTACAATGTCTCTCACATACGTCTCATAACACTTTTCCAAACCAAATCCAAATGAAACTAATGTTAGATGCTAAATAGTTATTGCAGAGGATCACAAAAATAATAATTCCATCATAATGGGGCTAAAATAAATGAACTAACTTGAGACAAGATTGAAAGCTTGGGTACCTTTCATGGACTACTCCCAGTTATAGAGAGCTTCATGAATACAATTAATGAGGCATTGCATAAAAATCATCCTGGAGAGACATGATGTTCAACAAATATCTAGCATAGACCTAAGGATTTCCTCATTAAAAAGGATTTGTTTCAGCCTTAATGGGCCATTCGAAAACCTGCTGATTACTTAAACATACAGGGCTGGTATGCTCCTCATTTCCTGAGAATTCTCTGTGCTCCCAGCGCACTCACACTAACACTTCTATTGTGATGGCTTAAGTCCAGACTGTGAATGATGTATAACAGAAGGAGCAATCAAAATCCCCTAAAACCATTAAAGTCACATTTTCACTGTTAGTTTGTGGCACAATACTCCTATGACCAATAATTCTAACTGCAAGGAACACATAATAGTAATACTGTGAGATTGGTTCAAAATTAATTTATACTGGGCTACTTCAATTAGTCAGCACAACTCTAGAACAGATGTTCCATACTGTAATGCAGTATTATGGAACAAGAGTATGACACAGCTAGATTGATTTTCTCATCACTACCTTTCTTATTTAGTATCAGACTATGGGCAGGACATATGATCAAATGCAATTATGAGTCTTTAGAGTTAGCAGCTGGACATGACAGAAAATATTAGTAAGTTCTCCTGCCCTTAGAAGACCACCACGTGGAAGAAAATCAATTATTATAAAGTTTTGGATGGTTTCCCAGATAGACTGCAAAAATTGACAAACACTTAAAAATTTTTCAACCAAAAGAGGACAGGTGTCAGAGGAAAGAGGAGATGTATTGAAGCACTTATACCCTACTTTACAGTAGTGCATCATCACAGTGGTGGCTGGCCCAAAACCATGGCACTGCTCAACATCTACCACTATATATAAATGCATCAATTCTAAGGCCAGAAGCAGCCTCTGCAAACACAAAGTCTTACTTCCTATTGAAAACAGGACATAGGATGCCCAGGATACAATATGACCTGTTCAATAAACCCAGCTATACAAAACCTTTACAACTTTTTCCTGTTTGGAAAACATCTACAACTTTCTTTTGATGTGAATTGTCTCATTTTAACATCTTGCCCTCTGGCCTTATCAATAATTTTGGTTTAGTTTCAAACTTCTGCTTTCCATGTAAATGCTTTAGCTGCAAACCTTTGATTCTTTGAATCTTAATAGTTACTTGATAAATCTAACTAGATTAAAAGAGATTAAGCTGCTAGAGCTATGTACTGTAGGGTTTATTTCCCAATAGGATGATCCTGAGGATTATAATGTAACCTCTCTAAACTATTTGCATGTCTGTAGCAGCAGATGTGAGCATATTGCTGCTCTGAAGTAGTAATATTCAAATGTGACATAACTTCCTTACTTCTGTACAAATAGAGAGCAATAGCATCACAGCTCTTGCTCATCTGAGCTTTACAGTCAAGGCTCCTTGGAACTGAAAATTTTCCTGCTTTCTTGGAAGTAACACTCCTTCATCTTAGGCCTATGACGTTAGGCTTGGCCATATGTAAATTCAGCTGTTTGTTTGCATCTAGCTTGCCAGACAGTCTTGATCAACTTGCGTCAAAGACTTTCCTTTTTATTATTCACTAGACTCTCAAAATTTTTCATCTGCAACTCTATCAGTATCATTGTGTATTTTGTTCCAAGCATGGAAAAAGAATATTAAATATAATAGAGTCAAATACTGATCCCCATGGCACTCATAGACAAATCTGAAGAGTGATTCTTCATTTACAGTAATATTTTAAGACCTTTTGCTTGCCCAGGTTTTAATCACTTCAGTATGTGCCATGTTGATTTTATTTCTTATTCAACATGTCATGTGCTACCAAATGAAATGCCTTATAGAAGACTAAGTGTGTTCCATCAGTTTTATTACCTTTATAAACAAAACAGGATTGCAGCATCATCTGTTTCATTATTCTGCCTGAGATCATTATCAGGCTGACAAATCTATAATTATACTTTTTTCTTGTTTACATTGGAACAGAATTGGATCTCCTATTAACATATGGGACTACCAAAATGCTTTGAGTGTTGAAATTCCACACTGAAAACCAAGCCTAACAGTTCAAGCATATCATCAGACAACTCTGTTGAAAGTCTTGGATGAAGATTGCCTGAATTGGCTTATTTGAAATGTTTGTTTTCATTAGTCCTTGTTTAACATATACCTTTGTTTTTTGAGCTGAAATATTTTTTACCCTTGTGCCATACTTGATTCAACAGCTGCAATAGTGATATGGGGCTGCATGGTATTGCAACCTCTTTCTTATTACAAGACATTGGATATGTCTCAGATGTGGCCTTGAAGTGCAAATGCCCCTTCTCACAGCCATCACTGTGCTCTGATATGCCATATCATCTGCCTTTTTTGTAAAGCAAGAACTGTAGTATTTTGTTTAATAAATACTCTGCCTCTGGTATGTTATTATTGAAGTGTTCCTATTAAGATCTGGCTTTAGACCAGTGCTAGACCAGAATTATCCTTGTCATTATCTACATCAAAACATCTTTCTTGTTTTACTGACATTTCTCAGTACCTTTTTGTTCTTCAGCTTCTCCCATTATTGCTCTGTATCTCATAGTTTTCTTTGTAATCTATGGTTTGAGCTGACCAAAGCTATTTTTTTCTAAATACAGCTTTGAAAGACAATGGTAAGAGAGGTATGCTTCCTGTTTAGTACAGAGTAATCTAAAATTCAACAGAAAATATCATACTGGCTGAGATAGAAACTGTTTTTTCTCACTAAAATAACGATATAATCTCTATCTATGCCTGCATTAGATGTGGGTAGTGACTTAATTAAATGTCAACAATATGTAAAACATTATTCTTTCTTTAAAATGTCAGACAGTATACCAGCACAACACTTAAAATAATTTTCACTTTTAAATGTTAATATTTGCAATGAAAAGTTTCAATTTTGCCTTCTAAAAATTATATTTATATGGGAACTAAAAAAAAAAAAAAAAAAAAGTTAAAAAGTCAAAGTATGGTCAAAACCTTTCAATTAAGTTGAAAAAGAAACCCTGTATAAATTGAAATTGATATTCAGAATGTTGTGGCTTTTTATTTCTCCCAAAATACTCATGTATACACTCACACAAACAGAATCAAGCATATATTCATTGAGAAAAATTAGTCTTGAATCCTGACCTTGCTACTGACTTGAAGATTTTGATTCCTGTGGCTCATTGGTCAATAAGGTGGACTCTGTAGAAACAGAAAAATCTGTCAACAGAGAACTTGCTACAGAGTTAAAAACAAGCATTTGCAATCTTAAAACTCTATTATCTATTCATTTATTGATTAAAAATTCATCGTCATTTCTGCAGTAATTGTCTTCAAACTCTCTTCCTTTATAAAATAAAATTCTTTGTACAATTCTCTATCAGTTCTGTTTGCCAAAGGCCCTGAGGCATCTCAGTGAAGTTTCTTCAAACGGAGCTTTAAAACTTCATGATTACTTAGATACTGTAAAATAATCTAACTTGTCCAATATTAATATTTATTTTGTGCAGTTTGTAGTCTTTTTGTCCTCTGTTCTCTGAATACCCACTGTGAACCACACGTGAAACTGGATGTTGTTTATACTATAACCTGACTATCAGCTAGATATGCACCCATTTTACGTAAGCACAGATTTTGCTCCATATCCCAGTATGCCAAGATCACAGGGCTTGGTGGTGGTGGGGGCAGGGAAAAGGCAGAATAGTGGCCTGTTGTTGCACTACTTGTCTTACACTTTCAGGAAAGGCAACTTTATTTTTGCTATTGCTCAAGCATGCTACACCCTTCTCTCCGGCTCTGAATTATTGTCCAATGTATTTGATTTATAATAGGAAACAATGTTTGTTTTTCAAGTCACCTAGGAACAGATGTGGCAGGGCACAGTTGAATGGAAAAAAAAATAGGACTGGGTTCCCTTCAAGTGGCTAAGGAGGCTGTATATGAAATCACAGCCATAGGTCTGTGTTTTGCTCATGGGAACCTAACACTGCAGTGAAGGTCAATGTAATCATGACATGCATGGGTAAGGCAACACTGCCAACAATAACCCTAAAATCCCACAGCTGATATTCTTTATTTATAGTGTATTTATTGGTAAAAATAAGAGTGGAAATCTTCAACTCAACTACAACTTAAATACATTTCTCACCATGACCACACCATGTCTGGCCTGCTGGAAAGCAGCTCTGTGGAAAAGGACCTGGGGGTCCTGGTGGACAACAAGCTGTCCATGAGCCAGCAGTGTGTTCTTGTGGCCAAGAAGGCCAGTGGTGTCCTGGGGTGCTTTAGGAAGAGCATTGCCAGCAGGTCAAGGGAGGTGATCCTGCCCCTGTACTCAGCCATGGTGAGGCCACATCTGAAGTGCTGTGTTCAGTTCTGGCCTCTCCAATATAACAAAGACATGGAGCTCCTTGAGTGGATCCAGTGGAGGGCAACAAAGATGATTAAAGGTCTGGAGCATCTCTTACGAGAAAAGGCCCAGGGAGCTGGGCCAGTTCAGCCTCAAGAAGAGATTACTGAGAGGGGATCTCATCAATGTCTGTAGGTATCTAAAGGGATGATGTCAAGAGGACGGATCTAGGCTCTCCCTGGTGGTGCCAAGCAATAGGACAGGAGACAATGGGCAGAAACTGATGCACAGGAACTTCTACCTGAATAGGAGAAGCTTCTTTACTGTGCAGAGACTGAGCCCTGGAACAGATTGCCCAGAGAGGTTGTGAAGTCTCCCACACAGGTTTGAGCCTGTGGCTCATCCTACCACCCCTGATACAGTACCATACCTCCATGTAAGTTCACACAGCAGTAGACACCACTGAAATGCTGCAGAACTCCCGCCATGCATCCCAAGCAGTTGCTGTAGGACCAGATTGTTGCTTTTTGCACAATGTGTGAGAAAATAAAGTCATCCCTGCACCTTCCCCCAAATTATCTGGTAACAAACAGCTCTGGGAGAAGCTGCCATTCTGAGCAGCATTGTTCCCACTCTTCTGAGCTGCATGCATGCCACCATGCTCATCCACCAGCTCCAGGAGAGTGGGAAGTGATTCACCTCAGTTTTGCAGAACTGTAGAAAACTCTCCTCTGCTTTGCTGCCAGTGTTCCAAGGCCCTCACAAGTCCAGAAAAGAACTTATGAGGAGGTATTAGTGTAACCAGGGTATATGCAAGACCTGCTTCTATTTGTCATTCTTGCTCAGGGACAATGCCATGGCTGCCTTCAGGGCTGTGATGTAATGCAGCTGAAATAATGTTATATATACCTGTATATACCAATATATACCTAGATTTTCTTTTTATAATTTGTTGGCTGACTATACCTCTCTTACAGAACATGAGCAAATAATCTGTTGAAATATGTAAGTAATCTTTATTGAGGAATCAGTAATGGTAAATGCAGCTCAAGCAATGTGGACATTATCACTTACCAAAATCAATATGATAAATGTAACAGCACAAGATAACAATAGAGAAATGAACAGTAGCTTCTGCAAATTTTTAATAGAAAATAAAGGTTCCCCAAATTTTAACCAAATTTCTATTAGATACTTATGTTTTAGAATAGCATTTAAAAAGAAACTAAAGGCATATTTCACATTCCCAACTTGTAATCACCTATTTATCATAAAAGGAGAGAGAAATACATTTTAAATTTGGTATACCAATGTGTTACAAAATTCTTTTCTGAATCCTGCTTTAAAAATATACGTTTACTATATATACATTACACCTGCATAGATGCACTTTTACTGATATATGTTATGTCACAGATAAAACTTCTTTAACCTAAAGAAGCAAATAGAAGAAAATCTCAGAAGTGCAGAAAGCACAAAATTACTTCTTTACCTGAAATTAGAAAGTGAGTTGATACTGGCAGCTGCCTTTGAAACTATTACTCTTGGCAAGTTTTTTTATCTATTTGTTTTCCTTGCGACTGGAGATAAAAACACTAACTCATTGTCCATAGTTTAGTTGCAATCTGCTACTGATAAATCTTTACACATGTTGTTGTAACTCATTTGGAGCTCTTTAAAACTTGTATCTTTCAAGCACATAGTATTTTTACTTGGGGTTTACTGTATTGGGTATTTTTCCCCAAGGTATTTCCACTATGTAATTCTGAACAGAAATACAGTATTAATGCTTAAGTGAGAAAAAAACTGTCTTCTCCCTCATCATTATTTTTGCCATTTTGAAAAAATAAAATGAAAACCAACAGAATAACTCCTTTTTGAGACAAAAATGAGTATTTTAAAATTCCAGTTGTTCGCTGGAAATATACTCAGTGAATAATAGTCTACCTTTCTTCCCTGGAGTAATTGGTTATGACTGGGTAGGGTTATTTGTACTTGAAAATTTCATAGCAGGCAGAGTCTTTTAAAAACTTACTTAGAGTTGTATACCAAAGGAAAACTTGCAGCAACAGAAATGTATTCAAAGGGATTTTTCTGAGAGTTGCTATTTTAAGGAACTAAAATCTGTGTCTAGCATGAGTTATTTGTACATTAATTATTCTGTGACTCCTGCCATCCTTCCTTTCAGTACACATACTCATACCATTTTTCATTATGAGTACTATATTTTCATGTAGTAGTCAATATAACTTGGAAACTTTGAAACATGACCATACTTACATGTCACGCACGTACCTAACTACCAAAGCCATTGATGACCAATGCCATGCATCTCCCTCATTAACTGCTACCCACGGATATCTGACAGAAAAGTTAAATGGGAGAACAGAGGCAAGAAAAAGTTTCTCTTAATTCTTCCCCAAAGATCCAGAAGTTACCTTCTGGCTAATCACATAATTTTGAAATAGAAATCTGAGGTTTTGTTACTGAAAGTTTTCTGAAAGAAGTTTGCAGCGCAAAGAGAGAAAGAAATAGCGCCCTCTCCACGTCAGGATGGAAAACTGAATAATGAACTTCAAAGAGAATAATGAAAGGAAACAATAGTTTCTCCTTGTGCATTTCTTCATTCTTCCTTGTGTCCTTCACAACCAGACCAAGCATTTCACTCAGCTACCTTATTCATCATCTGACTCCATCACTCCAGCATTTTACCCTTTCTTTTCACCCTTTTATCTCAAAATTTACTCTGCCTTATCCATTGGAAATCTTATTGTGCTAGCACTCCTTTTTCGGAATGGAAAAAACCTCTTTGTGTTTATCCCATCAGAGATCACATTCAACCTTCTAAAAATCTGAATCTCTTCTGGCTTAGAGAGAGATAATTAGAACCAAAGATCCTTCTTTTTATGGCTCTATTTGTCTCCACATCCTTAAAACAATGTTTTCCTTCTACTTGACACTTTTAAGTATCCCTCTATATTTGTCTGGGAGAGTGGGCATGTGCAATTGCGCAAATGTGCAAATGGTGTTTTACTACCATCATGTGTTTTTCATTAACCTTTCACCTTTGAGGACAGGTCTTTTTTCCTCCTCAAAAACAGTTCAAGAGATATGGGTCATAGACTCCTAGGCACAACAAAAGAAATGAAAGGCAGAATGGACTAAAGTGCCTTCAGTGTCTTTGGAGAAGTTTCAGCATTGTCACTAATCACCACCTGAAGGATTTGGTCACCTGCTGGTGGGACAGGAATGTTTCAGGCTGAATGTTTTGAACACTTCCGTTTGTACATTTAAATATCCAGAGGGAGAGGATTGTCTCGTTGTAACCTGCCATTAAACATGGAGTAGATTCAGCAATAGGGTTCATGAGAACACCGACCACCACCACCAACTCCAGCTATATTACCCTATACTAGTTGGAGTTCTCATTTGAGAACATTTTAAGAAGACAAAGAAATTAAAATCTGTGCATGACACAGGCTCAAGTAGCTGATTTGTTGAACAAAAGTGAGCTGGCACATCCATCCCCTCTGCTGTTCATGTTTGTTCTGCTATTTAAATTGGATAAACATGCTGTACAAATGCTGCCAAATCAGGTTCCCCACCTGGAAAAACAGCGAGAGAGAAAGCTTCTGCAGGTAAAGTGGTTCTGGTCAGTAGAAGACAGCTAAGTCCAGTGCTTTCAAAACTAAGGCAGGTTTTATGTCCATCCTCTATAGGCAGCAATTTGTGTGCGGCATTCAAGGATTACAGTTTTCAAGTCTGATATTTTGAATTATAATTTGCTTGGGTTTGGACATCTAATACTTCTGTGCCTCTACTTCATCTCAACCAAGCTGTCAGTGCTTTACTGCTCCAGGCTCCTCCGTGTGTTGAAGCTGCCAACATTCTTTCCCACTTCTTCATGATTCTATTAACTGTCTGTAAAAATTTGAGGTCTGGAATATGAATTTGGTAAAAAAAAAATCATCCTTATTTCTCTGAGAGTAGGAGGTTACACCACAAAGTACCAGCAATGAAGATGAAAAAGGAAGCCGAGTGTCTGGTTAGAAACAAGTAGTTTGCAGAGGTGCAATACTGTGCCTTGCCAAACTCCATTCCTAACACCAGAGGGAGCTGAGTAAAGGTATAAATTCTGAAAACCCCCTCCTTGAGAAGCCCAGACTGCTGGCCAAAAGGGCCCCCGAGGCTAATACTGTCATCTATCCAGATTCAGAAAAGAAAAAAAAATTATTACAAATATTGCGATAAGGAGAGCATCCATTACTTCCTGTTTGAGGAGGAGTGAAAAAAATAGCTTCACGGTGTTTGCCCAGAAGTTTTCTTCCTTTTATCTTCTTACTGAGAACTCTACCAAACTCTTATTTTTTGACATAACATCCATTTTTAAAAATGAAATCTTTCATACATCTGCTCCTTGGGTGGCATTGGTAGTCTGTAACTTATATTTATTTCATACCCAGATATATTTTGCCCAGTCTTAATTACTGCTTTTATAAAAAGCCATTTCCTTTTGCTTCTTCAACTTTCCACAGTTTTTGCTATATGGATATCTTCACAAGTTTAATATAATAATCTTGTTTATCAGCAAAGATCTTACCTCTTCTGCAGTAAATGGGGTTTGGCTTTTAGGGGTTTTTTTGGTTGATTTGGTTTGTCTTTCAATTTTATGTTTTCCCCACTGTTTTAAAGATATACTGTAATATAAAAAACTGTATTATCAGTATTACAGACAAATGTCTTGATATAAATTTTCTTAAAATATTTAAAAACCCCCCAAACTACCACATGTTCTTTAGTTTTGCTTTAATTCTTAAAGAAAAACGCAGGATCTGCTGATCTATCAAGCTGCATATACACAGTCTGTAATTATTTCAGCACTTGTCATTGACATAAATGATAAGATGGGGTATCTCTACCACCAGATGAAAAACTCAACCCTTTCCAAGCATCTAACTGCAAAAAATGTAGAGACTCCCACTGTATTCAGAACAAGTTCAACACACACTCTTTGAGCCAATAGTTGGGTACTAGCCTATAAACTGAACTTTAACATCCAATTGTTCCGTTTTGGGTTTTTTTTATTTATTCAAAACTCTCCTTTTTTTTATTTTTCAATGTTTTCTGTTGACCTGAGAACTCTGTCATTGCTCATTGTGGTAACCTGCTGGATGGAGGACTGTCCATTTTTGGCTTCACTTGTGATTACTATGCTGCAATAACTTTCTTTAAACATTTACCTTTTATTTTCTACTCTGACATTTATGTACATCACACCTCATTTGCTGCCCAGGAGTCCAATTAATTTTAAAAACTCCATTTTTGCCTGCATTCATCTGTTGCTGCTAATTTCTGTGCAATAAGTTCAGTTCTGTATGAAATACCACATACTTGATTTTAAGCAAGCTAAGCCTACAGTTATAATTACTGATGTGCATGTTGCGTTTCTGAATGTGAAAATGGTCATCATCCATTTGCATGTGCAATTATCCATTCTGCATATACCATCTGCAGGTGAAGGTTTCAGAGGCCACAGTGGTCATTTCTTATGCAAATTAGATGTTGACTACACTTGCATGTTTTACATGTAATTCCCCGCTTAAGACAGCTAAAAATCAAGACCTAAAATTGCTATTTACAATAAAGGAGATGATCAAATTCATTAATCTGAGGAAGTTCTAACAAAGATGTGTGAAATCTTGTGTTATATTGTCACTGTGTTTCACAGTTATGCCAATGCTGCTGCTGGACAGGTGAATAATGCAAGACTTTGTAGCAAACCTGTGGATGGATTAGGGCGTTTGAAGAAAGAGTAGCTATGCAAAGTAGGCTTTGATGCAAAGTTTGGCTTTGTAAAAGCTGCTGAGGTTACATCATGAAAAATGCGAATGAGAACATATGTTCAGATTTAGGGGAGGGAGATGTAACCTGCTGCTGTGTTGTAGAAGAGCTAATCTTACTGTGTTAAATCCATTGCAGAGGATGCTGATCGGCTGGTCTTATACACATGCCTGTTAGGCCACTGACATTTCACTGTTCAAGCTGCCCATATGTCGAGTTTAAGCCTCACACATATATCAATGACATTGATGCTAAAATCCAGCAATGGGTGAGGTGAAATAAAGGTTTTTATCCTCACTCAGAAGAATTACTTAAATTTCTATTCAGAAAAGAATGCCTTCATCAGGACCTGCAAAAGCAGAAAGTGTGAAAAGAAAGGATTAACAGAGATGCCCTTGTGCTTTGCTGAAGGAATAGGAGTTTCTCCCAGATGAACCCAGTGAAGAACTCAGCTTCTTTCATTAAAATCCAAGGATAATTCAGAATTTGGAATTTGTTCGGTTACACTCATTTGAAACTCCCTCCTAAAACTGTTATCCCATTTGTGAGTGTGAGAATTCCTGTCTTGCAGATAAGTCTCTTGTAAAACATTTCATATTGAGAATTTTTATTTCAGTCAAATTATAATGTACATTTCAACATCCTCTTTTCCATAATAATAGTCACTGACTTTCCAGAACTTCATGATTCTTCTTTTGTTAGAGGACAATATGGTGTATGTTTTGCTGACACCAAGTTTATCCTTGTCTGAGTGTTTTAGTTTTTCCTGTGGCAAAAGAAATTAAATTTTTTCTGTGGTCACAGATAGCCGCCGAGCTACCCAGCAAGCTTCACTAGCACAGACATAACCTAAGGAGAAGGGTCTCCTGAAAACTGAATTATGTTCCTAAGTTATTGAGTAGTAGTGCTTTTAGAACAGTCTAAGGTCATGAGACAAGGTTTATAAGGAGAAGCAGTATTTTCTATCAAAATCATTAAAGCAATGTGTAAAAAAAGTTATACATTTGGGGCTCAGAATGCCTTAAAATAAGCATCTTTGAATGACTGGCTTAAAAAAAAAGAAAAAAAATAGAAAACTATAAAAATAATAGCAATTCTAAGAAGAAATAAATTTTAAAAAAAGAAACCTAAAATAGTTTCTCTGTTTATAGTCTGTCCTTGTATATTCTCCTCCCTTACACAGTACTCATTTTTGTGATATATTGGAACCTATGTTTAGTTTTTCAAGAAATATGACTACAAAATAGAGGCATGGAACTAGATCAATCCAGGTCAGCAGGTCCAGTCATCATTTTGTCAGGTAAACCCTTATTCTACTTAAAACTGATTATGGTCCTTGCTTCCCCTTTTCCCATCACAAAAGTGTGCCCCAAATCTTAGAAACTTGCTCCTAAATTCTACCTCAAATTGATTGATTTGCCATTTTTGACTCATTTATCTTGTGGCGGCATAGCTGAAAAAGCTTTTAGCTTTCCCAGGTTTGTGGTTGACCTTCTTATGTACTTGTCCAGAGCAATCATCTCTTGTAGGATTTTGCTCACCTAAATAATCCAGATTTTTATATTTGCCTTCTTGGGAGAAATAAATTAATTTCCCTGATTGTCTCACAGCCTGTTGCTATGTTGGCTGTACTTTAACATAACCTTTGTTATACATGGGGACCAGAACTGTGTATGCTATTGCTGCCTCTATTGGCATATTACCTATCTGCCCTGAATTGCTGCATCTTTCAACTTCGGTTGCCTTTTTTTTTTCCTGACCACATCACATCAATGACTCATAGTCATCTGTGATTACTAATGCACTCAATGTATTATACATTTGTCATGTGTTGTTTGTTCATTCTGTTCATTCTTTGAGTCTTTTCCCAGGAGGAGAAGCATGTCCAGAGATGTGTCAGGCTTTAGTAGCACTTCCTTTTTTTTTTTCACCCTTAGTGCTCTGGTATGTGTCTCTGCATATTTTTTAATTGGTGTCTTAATTTTTCCATTTGAATGAAAATGTGAGGACATTGGTGATTGTTGACAGTCCCTGAGCAGCTAAATCCAGCGTCTCAGACCAACCACACAGAGTTCTGTCCTTCACAAAGAAAAGTTTTGTCCCTAGAGCAAAGTGTTGAAGAGCACACTTATTGATCATGGTCTTATCCTGATATTCTGTGATGGCCATTTAGGTAATTTGGCAACAAAAAAACTTGTCACTGAAATCTTGAAAATTAGACAGAGATCTAGCACAAAATAAATATTGTTACAGCCCACATGACAGCTATGAGCTGCTCACAGAAGCCTTTACTAGTACCAAAAATAATTTGCAGTATTTCATACCACCCATGAAGGCTTCATACCTTGTAAAACCCCAAAACAGCTATACTGCCTTGATGCAGTCAAGAGGAGACGAGTGCAAAAGAAACTACAGTTAAATAATTCTGAAACATTCTGAGACATTCTTCAGTCTCTTCAGTGAGAGCTGATATAGTTGGTCATGCTTGGAGAGGTAGATCATTGATTTTAGCATGAGTGAGGGTTACAGAAAGAGGACGCTGTTATCCTACAGAGAAGAATGGCAGACAGAAGAGCCAAATGCTCTGAGCTCCTGGAAATTTAACTGACAAGGAAAAAAGATTAGTTTCACTTTTTTTTTTAATCTAAACCTCTCATTTCAAGGAACATAAAAGCAGGTAAGATTTTCAGGTGATTATCAGTTCTGGGAACATGAACTTTGATATAGGTAATGAGGATATCTATGCATAGAATTCTTAATATATTTTATCCAGTGATTTTTAATTTGTTTCTTGGCAGAAAGAAAGGATTCACTCAGAACCTCAAAACAAGTTAAAATATGCAAAAGAGTAAAAAAATACAAAGATATGCAAACCTGAGATGAGATTATTTTAAAAATAATGAGTGAGGGTAAAAAAAAGAGCTCTTTAAAATGCCTTGATGGGTTTATTTTAAATATTGAGTGAATTATGCAGCCTGTTTTCTTGTTTTGTTAATGAAGCATCAGGACCTAAAATACATTTAGTGTTTCATGAATATGCAATGAATTGCTAAATATTTGCAACGAGGTTTGGCAGTGTGAACTTTCCTGAAAACTTATCAACCTGAAAACTTAAAAATACTTTGAATCAGCAAGAAGTCAAACACAGGAGCTGATCAGCTACTCTCTTTCCTCGAGGAAATTTCTACTGGCTTTTGATTTTTGGTCAGGGAGTGCAGAAGAGCAGCCACTATGGATGAAATATCTCTTGACCTCATTCAAATAATGTCTTGACCAAATAAAAGATGGAGGTATTCAAAGATTCCCCATGTAGGTTGATAGAACTGGAGTAATTATTATTATAAGACACAGTTGCTTGTTTTGCAGCTGTCACCAAAACAGGGCCTTTAGTGCATTCAGTGAGTTTGAAAACATTTTTCAGATCCGTTAAACACCAATTTATTTATAAAAGACCAGTCATAAGTAGAACTAGAGTAACTGCAAAACACTATAAAATGAAAGCAGCTTTGCCAGACCGAAAATAGAAAAAAAAAGAAATTAGCCTACTTTACCATCTTGGAGCTCTTCCTTTAGTTGGAATTATGATCGTAGAATCAAAGAATGGCTTGAGTTGGAAGGGACCTTAAAGATCACCTAGTTCCAACTCCACTGCCATGGGCAGGGAACCTTACACTAGAACAGATTGCTAAGAACCTCATCCAGCCTGATCTTGAACATTTCCAGGGATGGGGCATTCACAGCTTTGCTGGGCCACCAGTTCCCATGCCTCACTACTGTCAAAGTAAGGAAGTTCTTCTTAATATCTAATCTAAACCTGTCGGGGTCCCTCCCCCCTGCCATGTAGCCCTGGCAGAGGGGCCCTGAGGGGAGGCACGGGGTTTCCCTGCCCCTGGTCAGCCTCGTTTCCCATTGATTGTTTTGTGTTCCCTGCGGGGGCAAGGACCCTCGGGTCCCGTGACTGTAACAGTTCCTCGGCAGAGCTCCGGCCAGATGGCTGGAGAAATAAACATCTCTCTGAACACATCTATCAAGAATTGGTCCATATATATTTCTTTTCCACAGGACTCCTTGTTTGATACATCGTGTTACGGTATCCCCACTGTAACAAATGGTAGAGAATTGCGAGCAGAACGATCCCCGATCCCTAAGCAACTGATGTGTGAGTAAAGAAACTTTGGATTCCTCTTCTTGTTTTTGTTTTGCTATTCCATATCTAAACTATGGAGGAACCATGGAAAGACTCTTGGCTCTCAGAGCCGCATATGGACATTTATCTTAAACTTGAATAGATTCTTGAACAACGATTTGTAAATTTTAGCTTAATTCAAGCTCAAAACGAACTGAAACATTTCCTTTCATGGTTGTTTAAGAACTTTTTCTATGTTTCTTGGGATTTAATTCTTACCAAAGACTTTTGGAACACCATTTGGACACAGTTAATTTCTGAGTCAAAATATATGCCGATGGAAGAATATTTTCATGAATATTATTTAATTACCGAGACTGTTGAGCAATGTCAGCTGTGTCCTGGCAAAGGGAAGCCTGGCGCAGGGACCGTGCGACCCAGGCCACGTGCACCGAGCGCTCTGCGAGCAGCAGCGAGGCAGTTCCCACGTGCGGGCGGAGCCACGCGAGCCGTAGTGTCGGCAGCGGAGCGAGGCGCGGCGGGAGCAGCGGGACCCGGCGGTGCCCGCCCGGCCCAGCACAGAGCGTGGTGGAGCGAGCCCTGTGAATGCCCGGCCGAGAGGGGCGGCGCGTGGGCAGCGGCTGGCGGCGGTGGCAGCAGAGCGGAGCCGCACCCAGCCGAAACATGTGCTGGAGCAGGGTGTGGGGAAGTCATGGCTTGGGGGCCCGGCTGAGACGTGGGTGCAGTACCTGGCAGCGGAAGTGCAGCTGAGAGCAGAAGCAGTGACGCATGGAGAACTGAGAAGCACGGCCTGGCTCAGCCCGCGCAGCCCCGAATGCGACCCCGGGAAGAGCGCGCAGGCACGAGCAGCTCCGGCGGCCCCGGCAGCACTAGCAGCCCTGGCAATTCCAACACGGGAGCAAGCAAAAAAGAAAGCAAGAACACAGCGAGACAGAAAACAGCAGCCACTCGGAAAAAGGGAAAGATCGCTGTAGCTAAGGTTTTAGGAATAGCAAAATGGTATAATGTTAAACAAACTTATGGTTTTATAATGAGATGTGACAACCAGCAAGTCATACTCGTTCATAGAACTGCTATTAAAAAGAATAACCCTGAGAAATGCATCCCAAGCTTGGGAGATGGAAAGGTGGTGGAATTCAAAACTGTGCAAGGTAGAAAAGGGTTACAAGCAGCAGAGGTCACTGGGCCTGATGGCGTTTCTGTAAAAGGCAGTATATATGCTAAAAATCGTAGTCATGTTAGACAATATCTCCATTATAAGCCGCCCCCTACAGTCTCCCTTTCCTAATCCCACCTTTCCCTTTTACCCTATATCCTATTACCCCCAGTGTATTCCCAATCTGTTTTTCCACCCATGGTTTCCCTCACAAAACCATACCTTTCCCAATTGTTTCCCCAAAAATCCCTTTCCAATGCTGAGTGGGGGATAAAAAGGGGAAGAAACTAAACCCTCTCCTGCTTCAGTTTCCCCACAAAGCATGCTCAGAGAGTCATGTCTCCCTTCTGTCAGCCTTAAGATGTTCCGGAGAATCTGTTTGGACATTCAATGACTCAGGAAGGTGGCTTGTTCTGTTTTGAAACTGTCCTTGTTGTTTTCAATGTTAAGTTTTAGATCTCTTTTTATTAAAAATAAAAGGGTGAAATGTTGGGGTCCCTTCCCCCCTGCCATGTAGCCCTGGGAGAGGGGCCCTGGGGGGGAGACATGGGGTTTCCCTGCCCCTGGTCAGCCTCGTTCCCCATTGGTTGGTTTGTGTTCCCCTGCACGGGCAAGGACCCTCAGGTCCCGTGATTGAGCAGTTCCTCGGCAGAGCCCCGGCCATGCGGCTGGGAAAATAAACATCTCTGAAACATCTATCAAGAATCGGTCCATATATATTTCTTTTCCACAGGACTCCTTGTTTGATACATCGTGTTACAGTATCCCCACTGTAACATAGACCTACCCTCTTTCTGTTTAAAGTCGTAACAGCCTTGTCCTGTCACTGATTTCACTTTTTAAAAGTCCCTCTCCAGCTTCTCTGTAGGCCCCAGGTTAAACAACTCCAACTGCATCAGTCTGTCTTCATAAGAAATATGCTCCAGCCCTCAGATATTCAGGTTTTCATAAAAGGTCAACCCAAAGGAGCTGGGTTTTGGCCCCATCACTGGTTCAGCTCAATGCAGCTCTGGGTGCCTCCCTCACTTGCTTTCAAGAATGGTCAGAAAATTATCTGGTCTCACCCTCTGTCCTTAGTAAAACTGTAATCAGATACTTTTAACAGTTAAGTATTTTTAAATCATGGCAACTATATTTCAATACTGCTGCTGGTAGCAGAGTTTTAAATAGGGCTGTGAGTCACATCAGGGCTCTGTGTGGCTGCTCTCCTGGAAAGAAGCAGGCATGGCTGCATTAGGTGCATTTCTGCTGCTCAAGTGCGCAGGCTGCCTCGTTATTCAACACTCCTGACAGCAGCTGTTCATGCTGAAATCATAGGCTGCAAATTGCAAGAGCGGAAAGGCAGATATTCCTCCTCCTTAGTTATGCTGTTGGAAGGGTGGGGTGGCACGGCTGTTTAAGGAGAGTGGGAGCGGGGAACAGTAATTCTATCATCCATCCCAACTAAATTCCTCCGGGCAGTGCAGCAGGGCTGGAGATGTGATGTCCCATACAGGACAGTGGGATTGCTTAAATGACTTCGTTACAAGCAGAAAGCTGCCAAAATAAGCTGCTCAAATGGCTTCAGACTGCGCACTACAGATCCAAGACTGGTGTCCACCATTAGAGAAGATGTAGCATATATGCCGTCTTTTTCTTGTGCTAATGTCAAGTGCTTCATCTGACTTGGGAGATCTCAGGGTTTTTCCTCTCATGAGCAAGTGAAAAAGAAAAAAACTGTATGGCTTTCTGCAAATTTCTAATTTATTTTTTCTTTCCAGATTTTAAGATTCTCTGGGTTAGCAAGCATGAAGATATTAGGAATAAACAAAAAAGATGGAGGCAATATCTCTAGGCCCAAATCTTTTAAAGATATACACTTGTCGTTTCCGTCATTCAAAACTAAAAAGGACATACAACTTAAGAAAATAATCTAGCCTGAAGTTACAGGTACCTGCTTGGTCACAAACCTAACTAATGTTTTCAAGCACATATTAAAAGTACAGAGGTGAATCCCCAGCAAGTCCAAGGGATCAATGCAAAACCTGCTGAGTGTCACTGTTCACACCTGAACCTGATCTTTGGTAGCTCACTGAGGTTTGTACTGCTAAATTAGTGCAGTTTTGATAGAAAATAGCAAACATATGGTGAAAAATTCAGCATACAGTGACTGGTAATTAATTAAAACTTTATTTATTCTTAAGTGTGCTGTGTTGACTCTAGAGGAGTCAGGTTTTTAGTACCTACATTCAAGCAACTGTACAATCTATAATCAAAGCATATACTTTGATGTATAGAGAAAATACACAGAACAAGCTGACTGGAAAAGAGTTAGAAAATTATGCGGATGGTACTGTAAGCTGTGGCTGCAGCCTTTTCAAGATTGTATTACACCTTATCAGACAAGCATAATTTCTAATAGCAAAAATGTATTGCATGCAAATCCCCTTAGAAGATGATAGATGAAAGATAGCTGGTTTCTCTTGCATTCAAAGAGGATTTCAGGTTGTTCCTGTCTGAGTTACTAGAAGTTAGGTTTCTTGAGAAATAGGAAATCCTGACAGAAGCCAATATTAAAGGCATTCAAGTGAAACCTTTAGTGCTTTATTTTTCTGAACAGCCAGGGCAAATTGTTCTTTTTGAGTTTTCTGAGACCATTTTAATTGTATTTAGAGCCAGCGCAGGTCTCCTGAATACAGGAGATCCAGTGGAGGAGAAAATACCAAACACTTGTAGACTGAATGATTATCAGCACAGGCCCTGATCCCTTAAAAACTTTCTGTGACATTGATTCCTGTTTTAAATAGCAGTAAGCTGTGATTGTTCAGTGTAATTGGCCCCAGGTGTCTGAGGCACAAGACTGCCTTTTAGTATGAAGTATTTCCATCTTGTTAGCACTAGAGGAATGCTAGAAAGCTGTGTAATTCTGTAACAGCTTGATTCTATGTACAATGGGACAAAGAGAATGCTAAATCTTAGAAACTTACAGACATTCAGGAATTGTGCTGAAGGAATAGCAGCTTTGGAAAAGAGTACATTTCAGACTGATAATATTTGCAGGAAGTATCAATTTTCAATCTTCTTTTCTTTAGGACAGTCTGTGAACATAAATTACTGTTAACAAGCTTCATACAGCTTATGTGCTCATCATCTAGAGGAATCTAGGAAAGATTGTGCCTGCTGTCCCCAAAACTGTGAGCAAGAAGGAAATATATGACCTCTGTTTTTAACAGCGTGATACAAAATGTTTTTCAGATTCTGAAATGCCTAATGTAACTTTAAAATATTCTCATGTATGAATCCATGAGCACTATAAATATTTCAACTAGCATTGCAAGTACAACAAACCACCATAATTTCCTCTGGTTAAGTAAGGTTTGTTTGCAACTCTGAGGGCCAGTGGTTGATGGACAGTGTCAAAGGATTTACTTGAAAAATACCATTGGAATATATGCAGATTTCCCCAAATAATAGGAACAAATACAGTCACTGTACCACAGGAATACTCCCTTCTCGTTTTCAATTATGTCATAAATCTTTCTATGGTACAGAAGCTCATTAATCAGAAAACCAATAACCTCTATGAGCATAGCCACTCCCCCTTGAATAGCTGAGTTCAGATGTGAACAGTAAAATGAATGGTCTTTCCCCTAGAAGGAATGATGTATTAAAATAATCAATAGAATATCAGGACGATATGACGATGGCATGCTTGTAAGATGTTGTTTGTACCAATCACACCTGAGACTTAATTGCTTTGGTTTAAAGATACGAGGAATCTCACTGTCACTAAGAATGAAAAGCGTAGTAATCACTAGTTGACAGCAGATCCACATCAGATGTCTGCTGTCATAGTGCTGCAGCTCTCACTGAGGCACGTATTCAGTTGGAAAATCTTCCATTTGTCGTTCTATTTCGCTGTTTCTGATTATGCTTTCCCTTAAAACATGCTTTGGGGTAAAGCAAGTGTTAAAAGCAGTACAGCTGGACTGTGTTCTCCTTGGGCTAATCAGACCTGTGTCTTTAGTACTGCTGACAGGGTCATGCGAGTCCAGTCTCTGAGGCAGCTTGGTTTGTGATCAACTGACCGATGTGCTGGGCTCCACTGTGCCAGACTGGCAGAGCTCCCAATGCTTAGGACTGAGAGATGCAATGCTTACGACTGGAGATACGGGACAGCAATTTTGGAAACTCCTTCTACACCAAAGTCAGATGTGGCTTCAGACTCTGAACAGTATGATGAATTGCTGCAGTTTTTTTCCAGGTTCCTGGTGTATCCTTTCATCAACTTTCCCCTTGTCCTTTGACAACAGAGTCTGTATGTTTTCACTATCATGTAAATTAGCACTTCCATAGGACACCATCTACACAAAAAATTATTCCTCCTTCTGGTGTGGTATATTATAGCAGTCAATTACATTGTAGCATTCAGGGACCATTAGGAAAGACGTATGTCCCTCTAATGTCTAATTCAAAGCTTTGATTTCCAAAAGGTGCCAGAGCCCTGCTTCACACAGGGAAATTAAAAGATTTATGACCTGCAGAGGGGAAAAAAAAAGAGAAAAGAGTAGGTAAAAGAAATTAAGGGAAACAAAAAATCAAGCTAAATATGAAAAGGAAATTGTACATTAGGTTTTCCACACAGTTTAAGCAGGGAGAATATACGTAACTGATTAATTTGCTTCATCAGAAACACCTTATAAGAATGGCCTGTATCAAATAAAGTAAGAAAAATACATGCAAACATGGCTAAAAATAAAATCGCTAGACCGAGTGAATCAGTGAGGAACAACAATCCAGAATAATGGGCAAATAATAGCACTCGGGTCTGAAGATGATATGGGGCATTTCGTCAAGCATAAAGAATCCATCTTAAAAACATTCAGATTAATAAGGTTTCTGTCCAAACAGGAATAATTATCTGACAAGAGCAGGACAGGCCTGAGTGAAGTATTTATAACTATTTGATTATCAATCAACATAATCAGAGCAATAAAAATGACTGCTTCCCAGCAGGTGGCACTGAAGCTAATGAGTTCTAATTCACTTCAGCATCTTTCTGCAATCTTCATAAAAATTGGTAGATTTTCAGGATAGAAGGCTTCCTCATTCTCTTTCTGGAAGGTCCCTATTGGAGATCTCAAGGAGTCAGAGAACAAAATAGGGGCCAACAGAAAAATTTCAAAAATCACAAAATGCTGCGATTAAAAACTGTCTGGCTAAAAAGAAAGAGCCTTTTTCTCTCATAAATACTGGGGAAGAAAACTGTACAATGCTACAGAAACTTGGCTCTATCACCTTTTCTTCAGAAGTCATAGATCATGTTTTGCTGCCTAAACCTATAGTTAGCCCATTCAATCTACTTTTCTTGAAAAGCTTTGCAATTCAGATTAATATTCACCCTCTATATTTTAAAAATTATAGGCAAAATACTAACATGACAGCTGACAAAGCCCCTTGAATGTGGTTAGAGTGAGATATATGGTGCAGCCCTGTGGAAGCACAGCGTGATAGATGGATGCTGTGCAGGCTTACCAGCCATCCTGATTTGTATGCAGTGATTCCATCCTCATTCTGAGACTCCCACATTATGCCAGGGATTATGATTGTTCTGAGACTCCTGATCCCGAGGAGAGGCATGCAGAAAAATATCTAAAAGTGCTACAGTGAGGCAAAGTTGTAAAGGAACAGCTGGAGGGACAAGACATCGACAACAAAACAGGGAAAAGACAATCCCATAGGCCTTAGAGAGATAATTGAATGACATCCTCTGTCCCTAGCATACCTGGTATTCTACCATTCTTTCTTCTTTGTCTATTATTGTGTCACTGCAAATAATAACCCTGTCTTTAATAATATAGAAAGGATATGGACTATGACTATTTTAAAGTTTTATAAATCACTCTACCTTCACCGTTTGTCGACTGCATCCTTGAAAGTCTACTGAAGAGTGAAAAATCCTGTTAGCGGACATGATCTGTTGTAAAGAGTTCTTGTTTTTTCCTTTTTGGTTGTTTAAATTTTAAAGTATTTGTTTTAAAAAGTTATCTGTAGGGCTGTCCCATTATAAGAAAATGTTTAAATTTTAAAAGCAATTTACAAATTACCCTTCTGTACTCTATGCATTAGTTCATTAATAATGGATTTCCATGTGATGCTTCCTTATTGCTTTTTTAATGGAAGAAATTTAGCCAGTTGCTCTCCTAATTGTGACTTGATTATCTTCCAGTTTTTACAACAGACTTTCCTAAGATGAACTTAAACAGAATCAGCTCTCTTCAGTGTCAGTTCCCCTGAAAATATATATCCAACTGCTACAGCAGGACTGCTGCTTGTGCATTCACACAAGAAGCTGAAAGCAGTCCAGCAGAGAAACTGTGAATTTGGGAGACTATGTTTATTAGAAGTGAATTCTGTAGTGTAGCCAAGCATACCTGCAAAGAATAATATTTCAAACACAAAACAGGTCAGTGAAAAACATACTTTTTCAAGGTACTTTGATAGAGAAACAAAAATCTCAAAAGAGTACAGAATTAGTTTAATTAATAGAGGAGCCTAAAATTCAGATCTTTGCAAAAATTAGCCAAGGCTAACTTCAAGGAGAATACAATTGCACAGATATGCATATAATCTGACAAAATTGTTGCTAAAAGTATTAAAATTGTAAATCAGAGTTTATTAAAAGCCAGTAAGTGACTGAAATAAGCTTTCCCGTGGAAGCCTGTGTATTATTCAAGGTGTCTTTCCTGAAGGAACCTGGCTCATGAGCCTCCTCGCTTCTTCACCGGATCAAGGAGGCATTCAGATATACAGTACAGTGCAATCTAATGCTTAAAAGGAAAGATTAGACCATCCCTGCAGAAAGTTGTTCTCTTCTGTATGGGTCATCACACAGAGAGGGACAGAACCATGTAGCTGGCAGCTCAGCAGCAGTTTGTTATATGGCAAAGGAGTATCTAGCAGTGTGATCAAAGAACTGCTCAGCTTCTAGGGGAGAATGGTTTTGAACTATTCTCAGCCCATCTTCTCTTTAGCTCATCTTTATTCCCCTCTCCTGTTCCTTCAGTCTCTCGCTTTCCTCCTCCTCCTGGTCCAATCTCCTCTTTTCACTTTTTACTGATCTATTCTATCCCTCCCTACCTTCCCTGTGTCCAGCCAGTTAAACCTCTTTTCTAGAATTTTTCCTCATTAGGCAGAGCTGATTGTAAACATGGGAACTCAGCTGCAGAGTCTGGAGCCACAACACCCCTGAAAAGGCAGGAGCAACAAGAGGCACGGGAATATTCTTGTAAACAGGAATATCCTCCTAAACATCTGGATCCCCAGGGTGGAGCATGCCTGGACATTTGGGGAGGCAGGAGCAGGGCTGGAGCTCAGTGGGTAACTAAGAAGCAGAAACAACAGCATCTTCAATGGACAGAAAGTATTATTTCTATAAAGTCATACATAATCAAGTTAATGATAATTCAAAAGCTTTACAGTTTATTCAAATTTGGAGACGTTTTCATAAAATCGGCAAAAAAAAAATCATATTCTTTTTACCTCAGAAATCAACGTGACAAATGTCAAGTTCTTGCTCCATAGAACAGAGACCTAATAAAATACCTCTAGGAAGACTTTTAAGATGTGTAAAATAATATTAGTCTTGTCCTCTGAAAATTTCTGGATTATTTCAGCTAAAACACTCCCAAATAAAGAAACATAAAAACCAGCCCACATATAACATGAACATATTTAAAGTTTAATGATATTTTCAGCAACTAGAAGGAGTCATAGGCTAGAAATTACTGGGAAACTGTTATCATTAGCAGATGTATTACCTTATCAATGGTGTTGAAGAGGGAAATGATCCGTTACTAAAACATGCAAAAATTACAAAAACTGTATCTGTAATATCTGCAAGTCCTGCAGGGCATTGCCTAACCTGCACCTGTACAAGTAGCAAATAGCACTTTTTGTTAGCTAAGCTGTTTTTAAATATTGATTTATAAAGACCTTTCTGCTGTTGATAGTAAATTGTCTATCACTCTGATGATTCTCCAGCTCTAGCACAAAAAAAAGGTTGCAATAGGTCTTTGTATGGTCCAAATTTAAAAAAAAAATTACAAATAATAAAATATCAATGTGTCTTTAAATTGTGTACATTTGCCAACAACACTTCATTCTTTGATAAGTGACAAAAGGTTGATAATTTTTTTTCAGCAGATTTTCTTCATAACAACAAAGCTATTAATGTAACTCAACACAAGAAAAATATGCTTTGTTTCAGCCAAATCACTGGAAGAGCCCAGCAGAGGTTAGTAGCACATATCTTATGGGTTTGACTGGCTGTGGTTTCATAGCTCTGATCAATAAACTAATTGAGCTGTGTCAAATTGGTCTTCTGGGCTTTTACTCCTATTAGAAGCAATTCATACTCAATTTTGGAACAAACAGAGAAGGCAGGCACAATGATGTCTCCTCTGTGAACAGCCTGGATGTACTGCACATCTTCTCTCTCATTTTTCCCCTGTAGCTCATTCTGGTATGATAAATAGAGTCTCCATGATCCTGAAGTTTCTTAAATTTTTACTTGATTGTGGTGAAACTCTCTTTTTAACCCTGCAACAGCTTTAAACATGTTGTTCTGCTCTACTAGTGTTCATCACCTACTTTTCTGATCTGAATCCTTCACTGCCTTGCTGAGGCAGTGACACATTTTTCCCTTTCATTTATCAGGCCTTGCAAAATCTCAGTCCTGTGTTGTTTTCACTGGATGTTATTTTTGCTATACTATGCATGTGAAATCCAAATGTGAGGATCAATAATCTTTGCATTTTGATTAAAAGGCTGAGAGGAGATAATCAAGAACATGACTTTTATTTATTTACTTATTTATATATTTTTCTGGTGACTTTCAATTGCATTGAGATATCTCTGAACTGCATTTTGAAGACTTTACTACAGGAGTCTCTGCTCCAGGACTACTAGGACCTTTCAGCTTCACTATTGATTTAATAGCGTCTCCAGAGCTTTATTTCAAAACAAATTCCAGCAGGCATGCACAGATTGTCAACTTCCAGAAGCATTAAAAGTAAATGCAACAATGTCAGGGAAGGAATTCCTATACAGAGTGCTGTAGCTTCAGTTAGTCCAGCATCTGTCTAGGTCTTTTTTATCCCACATACAAATCCTTCCCATGTTGCCACTTATAACTGCAGAGGTAAGTTTCCCTGGAGATTTGCAGTCCTGAGCATAGTAATGAGGAGTTCCCTTGAGAACCATGTTTGCCACAAGGGTCAGGATTTGGGTTTGTACTTCCCTTTCCTCTGGTCTTCTGCTGTTTTGCATTAGATGTACACAGAGAGATTTTCATGCCAAAGAACCTTGTGCAGTAGTGCAACAAAGAGGTATGGGCAGATCCACCTTAAGAAACTAAACTTCAGGAAGTGTTCCACTAGCGCTTGCTCTATTTACAGGAAAAGGTTTTGTCCTTACGACCAGCAAAGACTTTAAAGTATGTTAATTTTAATAATAACGCTAAACCTTTTATTCTGTCATAATGAAATGATCAGTATATTCTACTGCTACAAGTTGTACAAACCTTTGAGTATAATATTATGACTTTAGTTCTTAGAGATACAGGTATTAAGGAAAGAAATTTTATTTGTGTTTGCAAAGTTTGCTAGGATTTGCTTGTTGAAAAAAGTCTGAAATGTTTTGACTTTCCTGGTAGCAAGAACAGTTCTTCAAATTGTTTTCTTTGAGTTCTGAGTTTTGGGAGTTTTTTGAGAAAGGAGACCATCTTTTGTACTTTTGTACACTTAAGATATGGACTTTCTAGAAGTTCTTTTTAAGGTCAGAGGTAGGATGTAAAACTACTTTTGTGACTACTTTTTTTGTTTCTCAACTGCACTTTTCTGGAGAGATAAATGTAACATTTAGCAAATTCACCCTGACAGTTTTACTGTTCTGCCCACACACAGTGATTCCTCTACTAAAGAGTTAACTGGAGCTTTTGCCGGTCAGTACTACTACCTTTCCTATCAACAAATAATAACCTTTAACCTGCCTCTAGAAGTGATCTAAACCTGCACTAGCTGAAATACTGACTACCTAGAAAGGTTGTGATGGGAAGACCCCTGAGTTATACTCTGGCAGAAGCACATTTACCATGAACAGAGGACACGGAGAAAATCAATCAGCTGTCATTACTTCTCTAGAAACATCCCATAATTCTTGCAAAGAACAGGTAAGTTGTCCTGCAATTCACCCAACTGATGGGAAAGAGTTCATAGGACATTTAACACAAAAAACCTTACACTTGACCATCAAGGCATGTAAGCAGAAGTAAAGAGAATATGGAAACAATTTCCTGAGGAAATGTTTAAACCTACGATAAACTAAACCCAGTGGGTGCCATTCACCCAGTTTGTTCTGGGTAATAGGACGTAGTCCTGTGGACTGGCTGGCTGTGCTACACTTATTGCTATGCCAACACCTTAGTAAGTATTTGCCAACACTTACCAGACTTTTCTCTTTGAGCACCCAGCAGCAGCTGATTCAAATGACTGAACACCAGCATCTTAAAGTCAAAGTAGCATGTAATTGCCAAATAGGACATAAGATTTAGGAGTATATTAGCACAACAAAGAGACCCAATGCATCTTTTCCTGTACAAGCTCAGAGGGCCTATCCATTGCGCCAGTATGGTCCAGCCTGTTTTTTCCCCTAGACTGGGAGAGCTAGGATGCTTGATGGGGATAGGTAAGATTCAGTTGTGAATGTTTTGTTATTTATTAAAGACTCAAGTCAACTGATAACTAATATATCAAAGAATTTTTGAGTAGTAAAATGTATATAGAATAATTATTGGAAGAATTGAATAAAATTATGAGGCAAAAAATAGACTGTCACAGATTTTGTACCTAAAAAATCATGCTTTGTTTTCCCAAAGAACATGATATTACAACATTAATTTATGTGGCAATTTCTCCCATAAGTTTAGGAGTGGGTCCAGTCTCCACTCTCCAGCTCAATAAATCTGTAATGAAAACCAGTGTAATGCCCAACGTATTAGTAAATCCATACTTCTATCCCTTCTACATGTGTTCATTCTTTATTAATGTACCAAAAACTTTTCCCCTACAAACTGGTAGAAGACCAACAATGAATAAATCATTCAAATAAGCCTTTTAGCAGAGCTGTATATTAATGATGATCATCAATATCTGACATTCCCTCAGGAAGAAATTCAGTCTTTAAAGTTATTTGTTTTAAGAAACATTTGGGCAACAGGTATTCTTGTTGCTTCAAAACAACAGCAGGGAGTCTGAAGCATACTGTTAACACCCTCTTGAGTAGATGTGACTACATTTTCAACCTATTGAAATTCCTGCTGTGTTGCTTTGTATTTAATCACAGTCTTTATTGGCATTTCTTCATTGTAACTGCACTTTATTCATTTATTCACTTAAATGTTTATACAAAATTGAATATCTAAAACTGTGGCAACATCTTTTATGAGCAACAAATAAAAATTAATCCTGCTTGCATTGCATGTGCACGTCTATTCAACAGATGCCCTGTTATTGTTTGATAGATGCCTGTGCCAGAAAAAGAGCTAGAAGCATATTCTCTTTAGTTTAGAAATAATTGGTTCTTAAAAGATTTTCAGTTTTCTATTTATCAGATACATGAACGTATGTTTATGCATACACTCATTACATAGTAAGAGTGTCATTTGTACTTTCTACAGTAAGAATTCCGATTATTTGCCACAGTCAGAATTCTGACTAAAAGGGAGCATAACAGATCAGAGTCTTCACTGCTATTTTCATTTCACAGTCTATTTTCATTTTTCATAAAGAAAGAATGGGTCCAGTACGGGCTGACTGAGAGTATGAACAGTGTTTCTCACAATTACGTAAAAAAAAAAAAGAGTAAGTCCTTAATATTAAATTTCTTCTGTTTTCCTTGTAATTTTTTTTTCCATTTTCTGCCAGGAAATAAAACCAGAAAGGTTTACAACCTTTGACCACCACCATGCAACTAAACCATAGTGCTAAGTACCACATCCAGTTGTTTTCTTGAATGCCTGCAGGAATAGTAACCCCTTCACCTCCCTGGACTGCCCATTCCAATGCTTAATCACCCTTTCAGGGAAAAAATTCTTCCTGATGTCCAACCTGAACCTCCTCTAGTGCAACTTGAGGCCATTTCCTCTTGTCTTGTTGCTGGTTGCCTTTGAGAAGAGCTCAACCCCCATACGCAGACAGAATTTTATCTGTTCTCAAATGAGGGAGATTTGGTCCATTACTAGCTGGACTAAATATTCCCAAAAGGCATGTCTCACAGCAGAAAGCCTTTTGTTCTGCAAGCCAATGTCTCAAACTGGGCATTGTAAAGAGAGGACATGTTACATCTTCAATAACGAGACCCATGAATAATTTCTATGCATGTAACTCCAGAGCCTTTTCTCTGACTTCTTTCATCTGGAAGGATGTGTCTGGGAATTTTGTCTAGCACAATTATTTCCTCTTGCAGCACTCTGGGCCCTCATCAGAACTGAGCTGCTACAGGTACAATGTTTATCTCACATTTTAAATGCTGACCCCAAAAGAGAATTTCTGGGGGAAAAAATAAATTCAGGAATCAAGAACAGGGGTTTTGGTCAAACAACTGCTTCTTCAGGCACTTAATTTTGAAATTGCCTCACGGTAATAACATAAAGACCCTCCTTTTTGTCAACAAAATCCCTATGGCACTTAATTACTTGATTCGCCACAGCGAACAGTTCTGTGTCTCTTTTGTGCCTAAAACACAGTGTGACTCACAAGAATCTTTACTCTTCCTTAGCTGTGGCATCCTGCTCTAGAGCATACGCTAACCACATGGCATAAACCCACAGGAGAAGACACCCCTTACCACTCAAAAATCAACATACTCATTGCACTGACCTTGAGCCAGGGAGAATACACTTCAATTAGCAGACCAGGAATTTGAGCATTGGCTTGGAGTAAATATTTAAAGTGTTTACAGAAATAAGAATGACACAATCACCAGAGATTAATATTAGTATTACACATCATATTCTACAGCTTGATAGCAAATATGGGATGGCAAATGGGGGCTGAAACTTCTGCCTGCTCTGTGGGTGGTTTAGCCCTTTACAAAATCTTCAGTATGTAAACCTGGGAAAGAATTAATGAATGCACAAAGGTGTGCAGTCTATCCAGAGGTTGGATTTACACATCTCTATATCATAAAGGGGGCTTGAAGCGAAGCTCTTCACTTCAGCAACTCCTCCTAATTACCTTAGAAGTTCTGTACACTGAGTTTTGTGAATCCTGTTTTGAACTACCTTTCTGGTCATTAAAGTACTTCTCTGATCATTGTGTGGAAATTGTACTTACCTAACTTGTGGCTGGGGATGCTGATAAGTAGAACTAAAGAGGCAGTTTGGCTCACTGCTGCACTGAACCAAAATTCCCTGTTTGAGTCCAGGCCTAAGCGAATATCATTAAGCAGGGAAAAAATCCTCCTTAAAACAGTATTTCATGCAGCAATTTCAGATTGATGGAACTATTTCTGAGAATATAAACTACTCAAAGTAATGTGATAAGGAATTAAATGGCAACTAGAAGCAAGCTATGGACTCATATTTTAGGGCCACCAGAGGCCACTAAGGTCATCACATCCAACCTGCTGCCTAGTGCAGACCAAATAATTTTATCTAATAGTTCCTGCAGTGAACAAAAATATTCTTTCTTGTGGTGCAAGTTAGTGTTACTTCTAGCCGAGCAAAAATGTAGCCCTTAAGAAAACATCCATTTTTGATTTAAACACTTCCGGCTTGAATAAGTCCTTCTCCAATTAAAGAAAAAAAAACCAAAATCAAAAACCAAAACAAGTGTTCACATTGCTACTAACTGGAAGGTAAAGAAACAAGGACTGTAGTTTTCTGAATTAATAAAAACTGTGAGTTGCACAGAGACCATAGAGTCCAGTATCAGCCAAAGATGATTTTTTTTATTTCCTTTATTCTTCTATTCATCACTGAGATTTTAAAGTAGGTTAATTCTGGAGATTGAAAGGGTTTTCCTACTATTTCACAACAGCATAACTTTGAACATATTCCAAAACCATGGCAACTAATAGATATCTTTCACTATCTTAGTCATGCTTTGGAGCAAACTCAATGTCTAAAACATGCTCTAAAATACTGACCCACACAATGCACTATAATGTGAACCTTTTATGACTAATATTATGCTTACCAATAACTAAAGGTAAATAAGTACCAATAAGTAACGGTAAGTGACATCTTGAAATTCAATTTATATCCTACAAAAAAAAGAAAAAACCTTATCCTCGGTACATGGTACATAACTTTGCCAAAAGAAGTCTTATTCTGCTGACACTTATACTAAAATAAATAAGTAAAGAAAAGAAAATACTAAGATAATCAAAGAGTGATCATAAAATGGATCACAGTCATATTTCAAATATATATATATATACACATATATAACACATACAGTAGCTGAATATGAAATAATAATGGAGGGAATTTTATCTTAACACTGCAGTGTGTCTCAGAAGATCCACCACATAGGTCTCTGTCATAAAGAGACAGTCCAGAGACTGTTTCAGATGAGAATTTGTTCTATCACACTAATGGGATGTGAGGTTACATGTCCAAAGGAACAAATAACTGTGAGAGAGAAAATTGCCAAGGTCATTTGACTCCCTCCTGGAATTTGTTTCAGTAACTTAGAGTGAATGGAGTATCAAAAACTTGGAGATGACTTAAGAAAATCTAATTACATTCAAGAAACTGTTGACTCCTCTGCTACCAAAGCTTAAGGATAAATTCCCAACTACCACTGTACCCCTGCGCTGCCTCCCTCATCAATATTCTGTGGTAGGATAGAAGAAAGCTTCTATTGAGTGACTCCTCTTTCACTCTTGCTTCAGCCCAGCATGAATAATCTAATACAGGAGGAAAAATAATTGATGCTAGTCACAGAGCCACTTATCTTTGATTACCCTATCCATGGAGAAGTTTAGGGTTTGAACTACAAATGTTTGAGTCTCAAAATAATGTCTGGTCTTCCTGATCTGCAACCTTCCCCCATCACTCCATTTTGATATGCCATAATTACCAATGGTAGCTCAAAAGCTGTCATGGAGTTTATTTCTGGTAATTTCAAACCAAGAAAAAGTCCTTTGTATGGCTCTATCCTGAGCAGACGGATATCAGTTCAGCTAGTAGAAAATGCAAAAGAAGGGATGTCAAACTTTAGACAAGCTTGAAAAAATTTAAACCTGATGATATTTTGTATCAAAAATGCCTCCTGATTTGGCTGTCAAGCAGAGTAAAGCTTAATTGTTTCAGTGTGAATTAACGCAGTTCTGAGTAAGGTGAACCTTCATTTAGTGCATCATTGTTCTGTGGTAAAATGATGATCTTCTGTCAAGTAAAAGGATTTGATTGGGAACAGAAAACAGTACAATGAGCAGAAGATCCAGAGAAGAGCTCACAAAGAACAGATAATGTTCAGTGAATGTTGGTAACCACCTTCTTTCTTTGACCAAAACACCAGATTGCATTTCTGAAATGTGCCAGAAAGCATTCTTTGACTATCGGCAGCCAGGAACCTAAGCTATTTTCATTAAGGCTTCATTTGTGGTATGAATGTTTTTTGTTAAAGTATGTTAAGTGAGGAGAAGAAAGTGTTATTTTCAATCCTCAAAAACCCCAAGAAATGGCAAAGCTATGTCTCCAGTCACTCCTATGAAAAGATTTAAGAGATGCCTGCTGAACAGTTGTCTCAGACTTCCAAATCTCTACTTAGATTGGCAACCTCTTCATAAGGCCTTACAATACATTTACTTCTCAATAATCACTGCTTCCTTTGAATCATGATTTACTACTACTGTGTATACCAAAAGACTACTTTACAGAAGATAACCTTCTGCTATTCAGGTGGAATGTGTAAAATGTACATTTTCGTGTTCCTTTGTGCCTTCTGTAATGCCATTCATTACCCAAGAGCAGTGATGTTGCACATGTTGTATATTGCTACAGTGTAAGATGGTTTGCAGTCAATGTATCTGCAGTCAAGCAGATCACACAGCTGGAAAGCGTGTGATCCCAGCTCAACAGTTTGCCAGGGATTGTGCGATCCTCAGGGATGTTACAGACTCACAAGATTTGAAATACAGAGACATTTTACACAGTGCTTTGTGGTGCCTGCTGAGTGGTATCCTGGAGGTTGCATGAATTCACCACACTAATGAACTGATGGCAGTAAACAATAGTCATTTAAGTACTATTAAAGACGCTTTTTTCCTTTGGGTACGAATGAGTAACTGCCAGTGACTTTAAAGAGAGGTACTAGTCTGAACCTAGGATCTAATTCTGTGCAGTTTGGTTTTACTCTATTTCTTAGTGGTTTCAGTGCTAGTCCAAGGACCTAGATCATGTTTTCAGGTGTCTGTTTATGTCTCCAGCAAAACTTCTTTATCAAAACGCTCTATCAACATCCTCATGGCCTAATCTCCCAAATGCACGTGTCTTCACATGCGAATACCCTCAGCATACTGGAAGGTCAACATCAAAAAAGGAAACAACTACATTCCACAGGCAGCCTGGACAAGGCTACATATGGGAAGATTGCTGCTGATGATCCTCCAAATCAAGGTCTGCACAGAGATAACACACCAGAGCACTGCACAGGGTGCTCAGTTTTCCTCTTCTAAAATTTAGCTGTGCTGGTGGAGGTCACTATAAACTCTTAAACACTGTGGTTGACGTGCAGATGTGGAGCCAGAGTCTGCCCACACTGTGACAAGTAGGGAACCAGCATGGCTTACATTCTCACTACAAGTGGCCTAGCAAAGATCCTCCTTCTCTTGGTCTCATGGTCCAGCCTACATTTATCTATTCATTTATAGCAAAGCTTGGGCCAAAATAATCCAATTCACTGAATTTATTCCTTATAGTCATGAATGTAGGCAAAAAAAAAAAAAAAAAAAAAAAAAAAAAACCAGCCAATCTAGTTGGTGAGATATAAATTCCACCTTGCAACCACTGCAGTAGGAGTTTCACTCTTGGAAATTCATAGGAAATTATTCAACATTAGAAATCAGAATGTTGGACAGCTCATTATACTTTTAAGATTACCATCTACATTGGATTTAATGACTGGTACCACCCCAAGAGCTCTGAAGCTATATCTTTACCATGATTATTTTCTCCTCACCATTGGTAGTACCCTGAAGGGTTTTGCAGCAGCAGTGAGCTGGCAGAAGGGGGTTTTACCCCTCGCGTGCCGACACAAAGAAGCCCGGAGGTCAACGCTGAAACCCCTCTGGAAGGCGGCACTCAGTGCCCAACACACAATGAAAAAGGGGCAGAGCTCCTCACCCAAAGGGGCTGTACCTTCCTGTCGCTGTCAGGCAGGCACGCAGGGAAGGCAAAGAAGTAAAGAGAGAGGACGCTCTGTATGAGTTCCACACAAGTTTACTCCCACGAAAAGACAGGGATGAAAAGACCAATTAGTGGGAGGGTCCAGGGATCTTATACTGGGTACAGAATAGGTGGGGAAAGGGATCTCAGCCAATGGGATAGGGACAAGCAGGTGGGATTGACAGGAAGGGAACCAATGGGAACAACACAAAGGAGGGACTTAGGGAAGGATCCAATGGGGTGTCAAGGAACAAGGAACTTTCTAGAACTAATACATATTAAAGAAGGGAAATGAATATGCATAACTTCATACATAACACAGGAGGACAAAGTATTAACCAATTGGGAGAAAACATGCAAAAGACAGAACAAGGGTTCTCAGCATGACTGAAAGTTACATGCTAAACTTGGGTTATTGACCACCACAGCTGGTTGTCTGAATTCTCCTCAGGAGACAGAGTGGCTGGAGCCACTTACACTACCACAGTAGCCTAGTCTTAACCTAGTTACAGCCTGGTCTCCAGGAGTAGATTAACCTGATCTAATTTTAGATTCTCAAATGAGGTAACTAGTGTATACCTGTAGTCAAGAACATGCAGTATCCCCATGGCTAGCGACAGGTTACAGGTTTTTAATAACTGCAAGGACTCAGGATGAGGTTTTTCTGATTCTTCCTGTCTGCTCTTGCCTTTGCCAATAGAAAGGTTTGTTCCAGTTTACATAGTTGAAACTGCAATTTCCTAATGACTAGGTGGACATCACCTAATTTATTTTAGCCCTTCTTAGCTCTGCATAATTTCATGCTACAGCACCTGTTGCTGTTTTAATGTTGATACATGTCCTGTAAATAATAGATATTGGTTACAGGTAGCTATTCTGGTAGTTAGTCTGAGTAGAATAAAGCATCTGTGGTTTCAGAATAACAATGTGGTGTAGTGCAATACAAGTGCAGGAGTGGGCACGGAAGTGTGGCCCAAGTACAGAGGCTTCAGGGCTCTGCACAGCTTGCCTGTTATCCACATCTGAGCACTAATGGAATGAAGCTCCTGAAGCTCAACGAAACTGATTTCAGGAGTCACCAAGAGCACAAGTATCTGGCATATACAATATACCCCATATAGAATTAAATTTAGATGTAATTTGAAATTGCAAGCTAAAGAAGAAAGACCGTAAGTGTAGGATTTCTTGGAAAGCTGCAGTAGCCTCAAATTTACACTTGGTTGAGGAGGAAGAAATTATCAGCATCCCTCTCCTCATGGCAAAAGTCTTGAGATGCTGAGTATTCAAGTAACCCGACTATCAAAATAAAGGAGAAAAGCAGTGGCATACAGTCACTGGGGAAAATAAAAATGAGTGTAAGATAATTCAGAAGAAAGATTTTTTTGTAAATAGTCAACCCAAGACTTACGGAGACTGATTTTTAACAGTGCTGAGTGCTCACATCACTGTATATATACTGTTGTATATATACAACATAGGTCAAGTATACTTTGACCTGTGTTGTATATATAGAAAGTACTGTAGCAATCCTAAGTGTTCTGACATTAAGGCTGCAAGGGCCATCTTTTAAGATATATTTAGGCACCAAAAATCATGCCTATAGGGATTTTCTCAGAAGACATGGGAAATTAGATCCCTAACACCCATGAGTCAGGGTTAGCATATCCTTAAGCTAATGATATCCTCAAACTAATTTGCTTACCTGCACTTTTAAGGGTTTGAAAATATCTGTAGCCATGTATTTGAAAGTTGGCAGCTTGAATTTGTATTTTTGACAGAGCAGTCAGGAAGAAACATCAAACTAAAGGTTTTGAAGCATTCAGAAAAAGAGTGTGAAAGCTATTGAAACATCTTAGCACCTGATCATGGGCAGGTTTACCCCACAGTAGAATGGATAATACAGACAAAATACAGCTCAAGCTACAGCTAGTCAGGAAAATCAAGCCTGTGAAGAGGATTTTGAGGGACAGGATCTGTGTTTTTCTTCCTCTTTCATTTTTTTAAAATATGTCAGTACAGCTAAAAAAATTATTTAAAAATGTACCGATATCCGTAAGAAAATCTTCCAAATGTCACAAAATTTTCTCAGCTAGAGTGACTTCAAGACCTTGAGAGACTTATTGTCAGGTTTGCTATCCTGATTCACAACCTATTTAGGTGTATCAAACAGAAGTTTAAAAGGCAACTTGATCAGAGTTCGTAAGAACCCAGAGGAAAAGACTTCGGATATTTGGGACACTTTAATCTGACAGACAACAGCATAAAAAGATTTTAGTTTCCAGGTAACTTAAAGACAGAAAAGCAAAAATTAGGAAGAAGAGATTTTATGAAGAATGGCAATTAATCATTGTTGCAGCTTGCCAAGATAAGTGGCAAATTTATCATAACTGAGTCTTTAATTCAAGGTTGAATGACTTTCCAAAGGATGGGATGCAAACAATACATTTTGGGGCTAGATAGAAAAGGAGAAAAAAATTTCCTGAGGGAGAACATTTTCTGTCCTGTGATATGCATGCATCCGGGCTAAGTCTGTGTCATCCCTTGGCTTAAAATGAACGTATTTATACTTGGCTGCCTTTCATGATGAACAAGAGATGGATGCATACCACAGAATTTACAGTATGCACTCACTGAACTTAGCATGGAGCATTCATCTTTTGGCCATACAGTATGCCTTTTTCCTTTTTTCTCGGAAAATTAATTACAGTTAATTATCGTGAATCATATCTGCACTGCTTCTTAATATGTATAAACTAAAATGCTGTCCTAGACTTCTGTTCTATCATAATTAAATGAAAAAAAGATCAAAGATGAGGAAAAAGTACTATACAGTGTGAAAATTGTTTACGTTCAAGAATGTACAATGACATTTCTGTTTTTTGCTTCTGCTGTCATTTGCTTGCATTTGGTTTCAATGTCATTATTTCCAAATATTTGAAGTTTTTAGATGTTCCAGAGACTATATTCCTTATCAAGCGTAATACAAATAATAAGAATAGATTTTGTAACAGACTTTTTTCCACCAGAATTAAACATAAATATACATACACATATGTAAGTAAAAGAATGTGAGCCATTAGCTTTGAAAGGATTGTATCATTTTGTATCAACCATAAATTTACATCCGAACTGTATGTTCCTAAAATTCAATGAGGCTTAAAAGATAGTTGGGAAACCTTGACAGAGAACAAGTCATTCTATATTGGACACGCCCTTGGGGACATTTTAGTCAATTAAGAGTGGTCACAATTGAAATGGTAGCAACAGAAAAAAAGGGGAAGAGAAATTTCTCATGCAAGTTACTTTGAAACTCTTGTGTTTCAAAAATCCACATATCCATTGGCTTTCCCCTGAATAAAATTCTGGAGGGGGACTTAGAGTTCATATAAATTCTGCCAGTGGCATCTAGACTCTGATTTGTAATATGTTATTAAGCTAGGCATTTAGAAAGAACATGACAGGACCTAATCTTGCCACTTGTTATCTGTGCTGAAGATAGTCCTCTTACATTCACATAACTCATTTTCATCAGACATATTAGTTATATATTCAACATTATTCAAATAAAGAGGAGGAAATAAACTGGAGGTGGGATGGGAGTACTGCTTCTTTTCCAAATTCATCAGTTAGTTTTGCAAGAGAGATTTTCTTTCTCCACAGACCTTGCCTCTCTTACATCCCTAGATTATCACAACTACAACAGTAATTATGCAAATTAATACTTTTTAATATTCTGACTCATCTTTTGCTTTGAGGTTTAGTAGTACCTCCCAGGTTTTTGGAAAGTGTTTCCTCAGGAGAGTGAATTAAACTGGAATATTGACATCCAGTGTGACTGATAATTTTTTGAACGCACCAATGGAGTTCTGGAGTTTGTCAATGTTCAAAATATATTAATTACTGTATGCATTTTATTGAAGTAGATCTTGGTGGAAAAAATTTTAATCACTGTCTAACTTGTCTTTCAATCTTATGCACTCAAAAAAACCATGAAACTTTTCCAAATGTACTTTCCTGTAAGTTTCAATCTGTTATATGCAACTAGATTTTGTCACTATTATTTCTCTAATGGTTCAAAAAGTATACAAGAAATTTTATGTACTTAAACCCACATAAACAATTCGAAGTATTGTCCTACTTTCTCTGCAAATTTGCAAACAATATTCAAACAATAACTTACCATTAGCTGTCATGAAAACCTTTGACTGTATGCATACTTGATGTAGAGGTTTCCTAAACTCCAAGTGTTCTTTTTCACCGCATCGCCTGCATCTCCCGTGGTCAGCACAAAGGCAGCCTTTCAAATCCCTCTGTGGGCTACTAACTTTGGCTTGTCTACGTACACAAACTCATGGCTGCTTCCCACTCCATTGCATATTTTTCCAACATCAAAGGAATCTGATGCTTTGCATATCTCCCAGCTATCTAGCCCACATGATTACAGGATTTGGAGCTGATGCATTGTTGTTGTTACTAGCTACTAACTGAAACCATACTGGTGGCCCACAACTCTATTGTCCTACATACTGTAAAATGTGAGAAAAAGATGGTTTGTGGTTCCAAACACCTTACGGTCCTTCCAGACAAATGAGAGAAGCCAGGAATCTAAGAGAACAGTGCAAAAGAAAGAGTCAGATCTATAATTAATCATTAGCAGTTGTACCTGATACTGAAGGAAAACACTCTAAGCGAACAGAGGATTAACTCTCACATGGGCACAAAGACTTTTAAAGTTTAATCTGTCCATTCAAGAACATTGTAAATTGAGTCACTATGGAGTTAAATGCTTTTACTTCTCTCCAATAGTTTCATCACATATATACAAAACAGCCTGTTCAAGTGGAAAATGTCCCTGCCCAGCACAGGGAGGGTTGCAACTGATCTGTAAGGTCCCTGCCAACCCAAACCATTCTATAAGTGACTTTATGTTTCAAATAGAAAACATGTCCATTTTTCTAACTGTAGGCTCTGCCCAGCCAGACTGGGCTCTCACACAAAAAGACTGTATTTCTATTCCCCTCAGCGTTAGTAGTAAAAATGGCCAGACCAGCTGGGTCCTTATTTTCTCCCAATAATGCACTCAATAACAGTTTCTATATTCTGCTGCCGGTACCAAATTGAAATTCAGCTATGCCTACATTGCATATTTCTGTGGGCATAGCCCTGTGATCCACTGATAGGAAAATGTCTTACAGAAGCTTCTGTCATAAGCATACTTCTATTTAAAAAAGAAAAGCTAAACAAAACAACTCACAACAAACTAGACTTTTTAGCTGTTAAATCTGTTCAGCTTCTTAGCTTGTTTAATTCAAAGGTAAGCAAATAAAGTATGCAATACATAGCTTTCACAAGAGAAGCTGCATCCTTGTTTAGAAAGAGTTACTGCAAAGGCACACTACTGTAGAAATAACTTTAAATCATTCCTCGTGAAGACATGGCCCTTAGTGGACAATTCTGTTGATGATCCACAGAACAGACGAGAGTTTGCAGCACAGTTGTATTGACTTGGTAGCACTGGGTAATTTTTGAAGAAATTGGTAGACTCTTTGTTTCCAAAACCACCAGATTTAATACTGAACTAATACAGAAACAAATCTGTTGAAGTTTTTGTGCTCCCTTTTTCCTTCATTAAGCTTCATTTTAGTGTACCACTGCTGAAATATATATATATATGAAGTATCAACAATATAATACTGGTGCACAAGATAAGAGTCAAGGCAGGAAAAAGGCAGGAGAAATCTATAATTAGATTTTTCTCAGTGCATCCATCTTCATTTATCCAAGAGGCCAAAGTCATTATTATTTACTCAAGAATCTCCTTGGAGAGTAGAACTGTAAAGATTTACTGCATATTATGAGAATCTGTAAGTATATTGAAGTTCCCTAGTTCAATTATTTGTCCCTTTTATGTTTGATTAAAATGGGAAGAAAGTTATACCAATGTCTATATGTTTTGTTTCTGATTATATCTTCTCTCTCCTAAGTTGTTCCTGTAATGGAAAAGGGGTAACTATACTTCATTTCTTTTCTCACACTTTTTTCACCAGCTGATATAAGCTTGCCTGAAAAGTTCTTTGTGTTTGTTAAGGGAAGATGATCAAATTTTTTAAGAAATTCATGACAGGAAATCTTTACTGGAGCAGTTGTACTTTTCACAGCCATTCTTTGAGCTCAGTGGAGCATGAGGCTTAGATGCAATAAGGTCTCTTTAAAGAGAGTGGTACCCCAGACCAGTCTAGATTCAAGAATGAAGTCCTTGATTTGTCTTGGCCTGTTACAGCAAAACACTTTTTCAGGATCAGTCCTATGAGTCATAGTGCAAATTTAAAATTTTAAATCTGATTATCCTGTATAATATGAGACGACTGTTTAGCCAACAGCCTTATTCAACAAAAATGGTACTATGCACGTGCACATGAAAAAATCCCAAATCCAAGCCCAAACCCAAAAGCACCCTAGTTCACAACAGATTACTTATCCTGACTTAATCTTTGTTTATCCTTGATAAAACATATAGGGCAAACAAAATCTTCTGTGAGTAAAAGAAAGCTGTAATATATTATCTACATTCCCATACAAAAAATTTTAGTATTTTATTTTCTCTAAAATAAAGACATTAGCAGACAGTATAAATGTGCCTAAAAAGACAAGACTTAAACCGCTCAGGTATCAGTGTGTTCAACCTGCTGCAAAGCAAAAACTAAGAACATGGAGTTCTCTCTCAGATTCAAATATTAACAATATTTTATGTTATTTTTTAAACGTAAACCCAAAGCCTCAGCCTGGATTCAGTTCTTCCTGTACAATACAGTTCTTGTCCAGATCTAGAATCCTACTCCTTGTCCACAGCTTTGCAAACTGCACCGAGTCCCTGCGCTCATCGAAGTCATTAAGGCTGATAGCACAGCTCCACGTACTGGTATTAGGCAATCTAGCTGCAGAAACAGGGCCAAGTCTAAGGCAAGCCATAACTTGAGGAGTCTTTGCAGTTGAGAGGAAGCTGAAGGGGGTTTACCCCTCGCGTGCTGACAAAAGGAAGCCTGGAGGTCAAAGCTACAACCCCTCTGGAAGGTGGCAATCCCTGCTGAGACACACAAAAGGAAGGGGTAGAGCTCCTCGCCCAAGGGAGCTTTCCTCCTGTTGCTGGAATGAAGACACAAAGGCAAAGAAGAAAGAAAGGGGACTCTCCATATGTTTTCCACGCAGGTCCACTCCAGCAAAGAACAGGGACAAAAAGCCAAATTCTTGACAGCGTCCAGGGGTTTCATACTGGGTACAGATAGGCCGGGAGAGGGATAGGGTAGGGTACAGATAGGCGGGGAGAGGGATTACAGCCAATGGGATAGGGACAAGTAGGTGGGGTTGACAGCAAGGAAACCAATGGGAACAACACAAAGGAGGGACTTAGAGAAGGATCCAATGGGGTGTCGAGGAACAAGGAACTTTCTAGAGCTAATATATATTAAACAAGGAAAATGAATATGCATAACTCATACATAAAACAGGAGGACAAAGTATTAACCAATCAGAGGAAAACATGCAAAAGGAAGAACAAGGGGATCATGGGTTCTCTCCATGAGTGAAAGTTACATACTAAACTTGGGTTGTTGACCATCACAGCTGGTTGTCTGAGTTCTCCTCAGGCAAACAGAGTGGCTGGAGCCAGCTGCACCGCCACAATAACTAATGAGTGTCATGAACAGCAAGCCAGAGATGATAGATTTTTAAATGATGCACTTAACCCCCAAGCCCACAATCAATTACAAACAGTTAAATGCACATGGGACTCCCACAAGGTCCTGAGTCCTTCAAAATGAATGCGGACAAAAAGAGGAGTCCTATCCCTGCAAATAATGATGGGACTAACTTTATGGAAACAACATCAGTGGAAGAGCACACTATTAGGTACAGCATGTAAGATTTTAGTCAGCTCTTATATGTTCATACTTTAAAAACCTCTCATATGAATACTCAGATCATGTTAGATAAAAAGTAAGTATTTTTCTTTTTCTACTTGATTTTGGTAAGTATCTACTTTTGCAGTTGGGGAACTGATTGAGAATGGAATTGTTCCTTTTGTTTTACTTTTGTAATATTGTTCTGTTTCTTTTGACCCTGACAGTATCATGCTTTTTTACTTTTAAAATATCTATTAATATCCACATTTTCCATTATGTGGATAAAACCTATTACTGTGCTCTCAGAAAATATTTTGGATCCTTCAGAAGACAGCATAAGCATATTTCCAGTCTAAGGTGGCAAGCTCAGCAGCCAGTGTTTGCAAAGGCAATTTATATAGCAACAGTATTATCACAAAGGGCTTACATTTTATCTTCAATTAGAAAAAAAAATGTTTACTGCAATTACAAAGGTTTTATAGAAGAGATGAATCTAAGAATAAACCAGTTCACTACAATGACTTTGAAATGTAAAGGTTAATATTTGTATTCTTCATAAGCAAAATTCTACTATAATTTAAAAACAGATAAATCCCTGTACATAAACATAAATCCTTGCACAAATATATAAAGAACATGCAAGAATCTGAAGCAAGCCCTGTAATTTCCTGAAGAACTGACCAATTTTCAACAAAATAATTTTGGTGAAAAGAATTCTGTGGGCATATATGAGCTTGCTTTAATGCAAACTATATTTGTAGTCAAAGATAGAAGAGCTAAAGCCATTCATCTGAGAAAAGACAGGACCTCAATGGTTCATTTCCTATTCTGAATCTCAGTGGTAAAAAGGTTTACACTCAGTCTCTCATGTCTCAGGAATGACTCTAACTACCAGGCTACTATTACACTATTACATTGTCCCTACTGAAGTAATTCATCAGGAGCTAGAGAGCAAGTGAGGAACAAAAAAAAAAAACCCTATATTAAAAACTACATGAAATATAATAAACTCCTGTATTAACTATGTTTAAAAAGTGTAAGACAATTTCTTTGCCATTCATGCTAGATAAGCTGATGTCATTATGTATAGTGAGCCCAAATCTTTCCCACTGCCCAATTTCCCTTCTCTGACTACTTCCATTTCTCTTGACAGCCTAGATTCTGTGCTGGAGAAGGCAAAGAGGAGGTGGGGGGAGGGACAAACACAGGCAAAATAGCAAAAATCTGCAAGTTAAAGGGGTGCTTAGATCTAATCCCAGGATTGAAACCAGAGAAGAAAAAAAACACTGAAAGATTAATTTGTTGAGTTCCTTTGCAGGCAACAATTGCTCAAAATGAAACTGAGTTCTTATTCTACTGGCTTTAGCAATGCCCAAAATTGGACCTGTAATTTCCCTCCCCTCCCTTACTGTATTTGGTAGCTTCGTTGAGCCTACAGAGATGTAAGATATCCTCTAGCCAGGGGCTCTAACCTGCCTTCTAGGACATATTTTTGCCAATAGCTGCAGGGAAACAGAGACTGGTCCCTGACCTTCTCTCAATAGTCTTATGAAAAAAGATGCATATTTTAGTACCTTTTCCTGTTCCTTGGGAGTAATTTTTCTTGTTCCCAGGGAGTTCTTACCAGAATAGCTGCACTCAGAAATACCTTCACGCCAACAGCAAGCTCACAGGAGTTTGAACCAATTCCCATTATGGTTATAGAAGTATTTGTATTGTCTGCAGTTAATTTTGGGTCAGGCCTCTCCTTCTGAATAAACCTGTTAGAAGACCAGACCTACTCTCTAAGTGACTACAGCCCTTACAGCAAATCAGCAGTTTGTGGAGCTACGTGGAAATCTACCCAATCTCTCTCTTTCCTGGCTTCACAAGTGGGAGCTGTTGATACCTGCACGGCTCCTGGTACAAGGCAGAGCAGAAGAGCACAGTAAGTTAATCTGCAAGCCATTCAGAAACGTCTAGGACAGAGGCAGTGACACCAGGGAATCATATGTCTGCACTGAACGTCTAGTAAATTGTTTACTTGGAGGGTTGATGAGCAACGTGCAAATGAACCTCTGAAGCAACTACTTGTCAGGTAAGGATACTAGCGTGCTCTAATAAAAAGCAGTATGTTCTCATCATTGCCGTATCTCTTCCCCAAACGTACTTGCAGCACGTTTATATAACGCAGGGAGAGTTCAGGGCAAGGATAAAGAGTTGATAGCCAGCTTTTGGTGTGCTTGTTTATTTGACTCGCTTGATTCATAGGTCTCCTCTTTACACAATGTACTCTGAGCTGTTTCTTCTTTTATTTTTAATGTTCAGTTATTACTCTTGATCCTGAATAAACATCCAAGAAATCCTCTATGTTTCAAGAGGAAGCTTGACAGACTGCTTTTAAGAACTAATCCAGTGTATGGTTTGTTTCTCATACAGTCAATGATTATTGTATTCTATGTTTTCCTCTTGTTTACCCCCTTTTTTTCCCTACCACAGTACCGTTTTTTTTCCTCTTGCCGAGTGGGGAAAAAAAAAAAAAAAAAAAAAAGAAGAAGAAGAAGAAGAAGAAAGGAAGAGCAGGATAGGAAAGCTCTAGCAGTGCTTTTTCTATAGGGGTTGTGGGGGGAGTGAGGGAACAGGGCTGGGAATCTCCTGCCCGTCAGAGGAGCGGGTCGCCCTTCCCGGGGGCAGGGAGGGGGGAAGAGGAAAGGGGGAATTGTGTGAATGCGCAGCAGGGGCAGCATCACGCCTGCCGTGGCCCCGGGGAGCTCCGGGGACACCCTGCGGCGGAGGGCGCGGGGAGGCGACCGCGGGGGGACGGCAGCTCCGCGGCCGGGGGCGCGAAGGGGCTGAGGAATGGCGGGATGGATGGATGAGGGATGAAGGATAACCGGGGGAAGGGATGGAAGGGTGAAGGACGGATGGATGGGAGGATGCGGGATGCAGGGATGAGGGATGGAGGGAGACGGCGTAGAAGAATGAGAAAATGAAGGCTGAAGGACGAAGGGATGGAAGCACCGAAGGACAGAGGGCTGCCAGAGCAAGCGCCCGAGCTTCCCAGCTGCTCCCCCTGCGCTGCGCGCCCCCGCGCCGCTCCCGGTCCCCCCCCTCCCCGCTCCGCCGCTGCGCGTGCCCGCGCCCGGGGCTGACTCTCCCTCGCATCCTCCTCCGGCGGCGGCGACGGCGGCAGCGCCGGGGATGGGCAGCGAGAGCGCGCCCAGGAGCAGCCCGGGCCCCGCCGCTCCCCCCTGCTCCCGCGCCCGCTGCTGCTCCTGCCCCGCCGCCCCCCGCGCTCCGGGGGCAGCGCCGCCGCCGCGCCATCCGCAGCCCCCGCCTCGGACGGGTGAGTCACCGGGCCCTAAGCCCTCGCCCCGAAAGGCACCTGCCCTGCATCCCCCCCCATTCCGCTCCCGCGCCTCCCATCCCGGAGCCGCCCCGGGATGAGCGCTGGGGGAGCAGGGGGTCGCGGGGGAGGCTCCGCGCTCACCCCCTGCCCCAGCCCGGAGGGTCCCGGCCCGCGCTCCCCCCCACTCCGCGGGTGCTGAAGGTCCGCGGGGCAGCGGGGATGTCCCCGCGGCTCCGCCGGGATGCGCGGAAAGGGGCTCCCGCCCTGCTGCCCCTCCTGGGCACCGCTGTCCATTCCCACGGGGATTTCGCACAAGGGTGCACGGAGACCCCGACAGCCCCGGTCCCCCGCGGCGGCCAGGAGACCCCTGAGCCCCCTGAGCCCGCACCCCCGGACGCCCGGGGCGGCTCGGGGAGGGGGCAGAGCCTTAACTTTTGCAAGGGACCATTTGGAGGTGGGGAAGGAGGACCCAGCAGAATTGGCGGCTTCCCCGGAGTCGCCCCGGAGGGAGGTGGCAGAGGGTCCCGGTCCTCCTCCCGGAGCCGCCGGGTGAAGCGAAGCGCGGCCCTTCCCGCGGGGTTCGGGAGGCGGCTTCGGGCAGGGCTCAGCGCTCAAATGGACTTTTCTAACATCCCCCCCCCCTCCCCTCCAAATAATTAAATAAATAAAGTGACGGGGGGCGGGTAGAAGTCTGTGCTTGCTCTGCTTTCGCTGCTCAGAGCCGCGAGTGCAAACGACGGGATGCTGTGTCTGAAAAGGGTTTTCTGGTTTTTATGTGTCATGATGCACACGGCTGGTGGTAGCTAGTATAGTAACTATCTGTATCCCAATAGTTCCCTGTCGAAGGGTTGTTATGGCAGCAGCGCTCCCCGCTTCTTTTATTTTTTATCTCTGGCACAGAGTAATGTTAAAGACCTGGAAACTGCCTCAATTAAAAAAAAAAAAAAAAAAAAAAAAAAAGGCAGCCTCTTGCCTCTTTGCCAAATAGCCAACAAGTACAAATATAAGATTCACACTCAATCTTTACTCCCTTCTCCAGAAGCTGGTGCTGTGATAACGTTTATGACTGGAGGAGTCTGGGGGAAAATGTCTTTCCCCCCACACCCAATCCCTGCTTTTTGCTAAATTTTGTCGGAATTTTTCCTTGGTTGTGGCTTGTGCTTTTTCATGTGTTTCACTGATAACTTTTTCATACTGTTGTTTCTTACAGAGGGTCCCTTGGTCCTGCATTACACTAAAGGGTAAAGGGATTCAAGTGGTCTCACATACAAGTAAAGCACATCATTTGCAAAAACTTGTAATTCTGTAGATTTTGCTTTTCTGTACAAGTCACAGGATGATAGTTTTCTCCTTGCAATGCAAAGAGGAATCTCTATGAGAGTCAGAATGGTTTCAGCACATCTTACCTGCCACAGCTGGTGGCAGTCTGAAACAATAAGATTTAAAGGCTATTATGGAAGTAAGTTTCTCTGTCATTTTTAATGGTCAGCCTGTTGTCAGTCAAAACACATATAGTTCTAAGGGAAACACTGATTCTGATTTCAGTTTAGTCAGGTTTTTGGAAACACTGTTTAAACCCTGAAACCATTGATGAGGATGGATGTTAAAACCACATAAAATTGGTAGAGGGTTATACCACTTTGCCATTTTTACTCTGCACTTTTATAGATACCATTTGTTGTCTTCAACCAGAGTTTGTTTGGGTAGAGATTGAGCAATAAATGATAAGGACAGCGGATTTTTTCCTGGTTGCCTCCTGCGTTTTTACTTATAGCAGAATATTTGAAGACTGATATTGATATTGCAGAATGAAATGTTATTGAATTGTGATAGCTTGTTTCCAATTGTACATTTTGAAATAAGTTTCTCTTATCAGTAGGAAAGCAACACAAATGTGTAAATGTTTATTTAAGGATGAAAAAATGCTGTCCCAGGGTGATTCATGCATAGAAATAGGCTGGATTCAGGTTAAATACGTGAACTAAAATAATGTAGTGTAAGTGATCCGTAACTAATTTTCACTGCTTATAATGAAAACTCCTGTTATCTTCGAGCTGGAATTTAGAGATGCTGGAGGAGAGACAAAGAACAGCAAAATACATATATTTAATGATAGACTAAATCCTTGAATAAACATCAGATATTTCTGAGGGAATGCAAGGACTTTTCTTAGTATAACTTTGGTCATGACTCTGATCCCAGCTAAATCAGTTTGAGATTCTCCCCAGGCACTGCTGTGAGCAGAATCAAAGACATCCCTGCTATCCATTTTTGAGGAACCGGGACACGAAAAGATCATTTGTCATTTTCCCCATTATCATATCTGGAAGGGTTTATTTTATGTCTCATATGGAATATTCCACACTTTACCCTCCTAAGCAGTGCTCAGGCCTATAGTTCTTACCCACCCAGAGAGCTCAGCTGAGATAATTCTTGTGGGAAAGAATAATACATGTATTTCTAGGGGCAGCTTTATTGTGACCAAATAATAGTCATGTTTACTGGAACAAGGTTTGACTTTGAATGATATTTTCATATTTGATACCACTAAAATTTCATATTAGGGAGTGGGAATAACATGTTTCTTAAAATAGTGTTATTCGCTTAAAGGTTCTGATATGAAAGGACTAGATTAATTTAATCGAGATGGAGGGTAGTTGTGTCTATCTTTAGTGATTAAAAATATCCTTAGTGATTTAAAAATAACCTTAAGTTGTAATAAAGAAAAGACAAATTTGGACACTCTGAAAAGGGTTACAAATGAAGTTATTTGATACAGATTGCGCTTATTTAACAGAGTTAAAATGGAACAAAAAAGAAAGCTGGCAAAAACAAGTCATCATGGGAAAAAGTACAGTATAAACCCTGAAAGAGTGGCAAAAATTACCCAAGAGACTCCAACTTTGTTTGACTCCCTTAAGGGAGTCAAATGGAAAAAGCCCCATTGATTTCAGTAAACATTAAAAGCTCAAGTATATGCTAAGAGAAGATATGGGTAATTCAACTAAGTACCACAAGAATTCAGAGTGATAGTTCCTAAAATCAGATTAGAAATGTATGGGCTTTCTTCAGTTAGAAGGAAGTCCTGACTTCACTGAAAATGAATTGGAGGCTTGCCATCTATTTCTCTGGGCCAAAATGTTAACCTGAGAATAATGTTTCAAGTGACTTTTGAAATACGCTGCATGTTATAGTTAATCTGGTTTTAATTTGTGTGATATTCTATTAAAATGAGGTTGCCTTTGCCAAGATCAAGTTATTAATTAGTTATTAGTAACCATTTTCCCTTTCTTTTTACATTTTTTTAAATGTCAGTTTTTCAGAAATGGAAAGAAATACAAAACAGTCTTCCTGCAAGACTGCACTCATAAGCTGAATAATTCAAAGCCTGTACTGTCACAGTGCAATCAAATTTTTAATATGATGCTGTCAAAGTCATAAAAAAAGAAAATCAAATGTGACATCATAGAAGACAATGTATATAGCTGACATGACATCCTAATGTTTTAATTTCCCTGTGTTATATTTATTGGTTAATAAAGATAGACTTTTCCTTCTTTCCTCTGAGGAAACTCCTAATACAACATATTAAATATTTCCAAAAAATGACTATATTTTCATTAAAATATATGTAAATTTTGTGAATTCCCAAATATAAAGGAGATTAAATCATTTAAAAGGTAATGTAAGGCCTTCACTGGGAAACAGAACTAATTTGGGGCTGATGAGAAAAAATTATTGTCAGACAAATTTTCTGGAATATAGTAGGTATTATCTCAACAAAGGACATTTTATTAATTGTTCCTAACTATGGATGAACCTCTGTCTAAAGAAAGAAACTAAGGCACCCTTGCACTCAAAAAATATAGTAATTTCTTTCTGCAGAAATAAACTTTTTTCTGCTGTTTTTCTTCCTAAATTAAGTATATTTAATGCCAATGAAAAGTACTAAATTATCAGAATGGAAAATAAAACTGTTTTCGCCCAGTCTTTGTGGATCACATGAAGCAACAGTGCAGTGTGGTGACCCCAGAATGATCTGCCATTTCAGCCTGGTTTGGCTGGCTTCTTGACAAGGAGAAAATATTTGCCCACCAAGATCTTCCAGGTGGCTAAGGACCAATTTGCTCCAAGAGAGCGGTGTACTGAGGAAATTTGTCTGGAATGGGATTTTAGTTGATAACCTCATCCTCTGTCATCCTCAAAGAAACCAGCCCTGGTTGTGACTCCATGGGACCTAACTGGATCCCACAAGGAGCACAGCATCAGTGCTTTCAGAAGTGCCAAGTGCTATCTCAAGATCCTCTAAGAAATGGAGTGAAATACCAGTTCATTTCACACAGGCCACAAAACAGCTTTCAAATCTCAATGATTTTCCGTCACTGCTGCATGTTCGCTGTATTTGAATCAGTGAACTAGAGGTGAAAGGCTCCAAAAATGTGATTACCAGTCCCCTGAGACATTTAGTTCTTCAAGGATATCTTACTGGAAGTACTTATTTGTATTTCAGAAACTGGGGCAGAGAGAAATGAATTAACAACACACAAATATTATTCATTTGTTCTAAAAAGTGCTTTCACAGATATTTTTGGGGGGGTGGGGTTGATGTTTTTTTGTTTGGTTGGTTTTGGTTTTTATTATTTTGTAGACAGACTGTTTACGCCAGGTATTTGATTCTGGAATACATATATAATCTGTGAGCAAACAGCCTCATAGATTTGTATTTCTTTACCACATAATGCTGCATTTTTCATCTGACAGTAAACAATGATTTAACCATACACTCCCCTACCTGGCTAAATTGAAACATTCCAATACTGTTTAGTATGTTGGGTTTCCCCCCCCCCATATCTGCCACTAAAAGATCAATTAAAAACGTAAATGTAAAATCAAGTGTAGACTGAATGAACATCTGTTTTTTATCATGGATTATTTTGTCTAATTTAAGCCTAGTACTCTTTTGGAAAAAAAAAATCAGCTTAAAACTATTGTAATCATTTTATGCTACAGTCCAAACCTACTATGTAAATAATGCTACTGAATTAAGGAAAGCCACAAACACTGAAAATTAATTGATAATCCATCAGTTCAAAGGTCTCTTGTCTTTTCTACAGATGTCTTCTTCCTCTTAGATTATCCAGGACAGCTACTACAAGAATTTCAAACCAAGAAAGTGTGCTAGAGCTGAAATTGCAGGAAAGACTGTTTTCCCATTCCAGTGTTAGAATGAAGGTGAGAGGCAGGGATCCATAAGGTCTGAACTTTGAAGGTCACGATGACATAAAACATATGCTCTCTTCAAAATTATTTTTCTCATTGAGGCAATGAGTATGGGCTTTTTAAATTTTGGAATATTGGGGGGTGGGGAGGGGAGCAATTTGTATTTGTTGAGAGCATTTATTTTTATAATTAAGCAGTGTTAACTCCCTGTATATTCAAAGACTTTCTTCAAATGAGTCACCACATCATGTGAAGTCAGGTACCAACAGCAGTACCCAGAGCACATTACAAACCAAGGACAGATGGATGCAGGTGGCAAGGAGACCATGCCAGACACCACGGGGTGAAGCAGGCTCACAAAGCAACAAAAACAGTTTTCTCTGTTTATCAGCATGACATTTCAAATTTCAAATATCTCCTTTTGAAATTAAAGACACAGATTCAGAAGTCCTCAAAAAACAGTTTCTTCACCAAAATGTTTTGGATAGACTGAAAGGTAAAATATTGTAATGGACATACCAGCATATCAGAAACAATTTAAATATTTCATTTTTTGAGGTTTTTCTTCCAAACTAAAACCAGCAAAATTATTTCAATTCTGGGAAGCAAAGTGAGGGGAACTCATATTCTGACAGAATAGGATTTCAGTAAAGATTCTTCAGTGGCTTGAACTAGAGAAGAAACGCCTTCCTTAAAATTGAGGTTGTGGTGAATGAAGGCACCAGTCCCAAAATTGTTTGTGTAGATGCAGAGCTTGGGGCATGTGTGTATTCCAATAAACTGACTGATTGTGTACATCAAGTTACTCATGTGACAGGTACTTTCACTTTATCAGAATTGAGTCCTTGCTGTATGGCAAAGCAGTGAAAAGTCCTGTCTTAGAGGGAGAGGGTAAAACTTATGGTAGAATTTGATCTGGAATTCTCCATCAAGATTATTTTTCAATGGAAATAGTTCATGCTTTGAAATTAGAATCGGCATTAGTGTGGGTCAGTAATAGAAGACCACTAATTTAACTTGAAAAACAGAAAAACATAGTTCTGCAATTTAAAATTTGAAATGGGAAATATTTTACGGCCACTACTGCTGAGTATTGCATTTAAATGGAATGAGAGGACACCCAACTACACTTAGAGAGCAATCAAATTATTGCCTGTATGTTATGTTTGGAATAAAATTTATCAGTCAAGGCTATCAACCTAGGCTATACTGATTTTATGATTTATTTAAGCTGACAATAGAAGTTTTTCACAAACTTGCTGCTTAAGACTGTTATTCAGCAGTTCTAAATACCTGTAGTTTAAAGGCCAACGTTTAAGCATAATGAAGTTAGATTGCTCTGACACAAATGCTAATTAGTTTCTTGCAGCTACCAGACTTTTAAAGAGTTTTTAAGCAACCTCATTTAGATGAATGGAGAAAGAAAATGCAGTAGTATCCAACAAATGCCATTTGGGAACATAACAAGCTTTCTAATTCTAGAACTTGCAATAATTAGGAGACTTTCCAGTGCAAATGTTTGCCACAAACAACACTCACCTCAACCAGCTACACTAAGAGACAGCTGATGTCCTACATTCAGTATTAGGACTGGTATTAGGGTTGGAAGGTAGGAGCTCAGGGAAGGGATTGAACTTCACTGCTTGGATGGTCTCCATGCCTTCCCTACAGATGCTTGTCGGCCACCCTGTCTGGGCAGCATGCCTGGGGAGCAGGGGAATGACCAGCTGCCTCCCGAACAGAGCTTCCTGGGGAACACAGCCAAAATTTCCAATGATTTGACCTCACCGAGCCTCGATACTCTGTACATAGCTTCCTACCTGCTGGACCTTCAGCACTGGCCTGCATGCCCACCTGCAGCAAGCTGACAGCATTTGAGATTCAAACTAAAGAATATTTAAAGAGAAAGCAAAGAGAAATTTTCAAAATGACACTTAAAATACTTTGGCAGTTAAAATGCATATAGCTAGAAGTGGGTTTCCTGAGGCCCCATTGAGATGAAAGGTCTTCTTTCCACAGACATCCTAGGGAAGGCAAGTGCAAATAGATTAAAGCATCTGTATTTTAAAGCAATCATAACAAAAAAAAAAAATTAACAGCAATAATTACATCAGGTTTATAGATCTTTCCAGATAATAGATGTTTAAGCCTTGCATGGCAAATGGTACCAATATTCGATGGGAAGGAATGCCAAACTGCTTGCACTGGAGTGAAACACAGCAGCACTGCTATGAAACTCAAGGCTGAGAATTTTTATACTGTTGGTAATATCCAGCATGAGTCTGAAAATAATTTAATTTCATGCAGTCATTGAAATAAATAGGAAGATGGCTGCTGTGTGTGTGTACATGCAAACTACAGTATGAATGAATCAACTCAATTCAATAAAAGGAGAGAAGTAGAGTCTGTTATGTTATCAATGAAGCGCTCAGCTATATGAAAACATGATTTAATTTATGGAAATTTTACAGTTTCACCAGTTCTCCAAAAGAACAAAACCATAAATTGAATGTTTAAGAAGTGGATCTTTTTTAAGTCAGTAATTCTGCTTTAGGTAATCTTAGTGGCAGGTAAATTTAAAAGATTGATTATGATCAAACCAAACCAATTTGTTACTTCTTTATGATGGAAAAGACACTGCAGTGGAAAGGAATGTCAGAAGAGAAACTTGAAAAATACACTTCTTTCAAAACTATTTTTCTTGAAATTTGCACAATTCCAAGAGGTTTTTTGGTGTAAAAATATGAAGTTGTCTTTTATTCTTCCCTGAAAAAAAATTTCATGCAGCTGTAGATCTACAGGAAGTATATCACATCCCATCAGATGTTACTGGGAAAACCTGTAGCTTTCTGTGTTAAGGTATATAACAGCAGTAGTCTAATCTCTGTGTCTTAACCATATAATTAGTCTGTATGTATGTGTGTGTGTGCATATACACACACATATATGCATATATATAATTCTTTAGTGTATATATACATATATACACATACATACATATATATATATACACACACTTATAAAGGAATATTAATATATATATATAAATATAAATATGTGCATACACATAAATACATACTTCTGTTCTTCCTGGTGCGCAATAGCAGCTGATCTCCTCAGGCACCCTACCTGGTTAAAATCCTCCTCCCTGAAACTCAGCAGTTTTGGGGTTTTTTTCCCAATAGAGCAATTTACTGTGGTGGATTTATGAAGTGATCTTTTTTTTCTTGAACTTTGTTGGACTGGCCTAATTTGTAATTCTTTTTGCTCACATTACCATGCAGGTATTTGTTCCTTTCATTGGGTTGCTATAGAGTAAGTAACTTTGATGTTTGTGCTCTGTATTTGTAAGTGCTTAATGCTGTGAAATGGTTATGGATTATCTATAGTTTTCAGATAAGTAGAAGAAAATGACTCCAGAATTATCCCTCCCTGGAGATCAGAGATGCACAGTTACAAATGGAAGCCAAGGCTCTAAGTTCCCAATCCCCCAGCCCCAGCCATGCCTCCTCATATATTACAAAATTGGTTTAGCACTGATTTTCCCCAAAATATGGGCAACAATTTTGATGCCATGAAGGGGAGGTAATATGTGATAATTCGTAGGCTACTTCACCAGCAATGAGTAAAGGCTGGTAAAGACTTGAGAAGATAGTCTCAGATCAGTCTAGATAGCTACCTACTGGTGTGTATATATTTGAATGGATACAAAATGATCTCTCTCTCTATATATATATGGTATGTATATTTTTTTAAGCTTTCTACAAAGTATTACTTCAAAATAGTATTTTCCTCCTGATTCTTTACCACCTGTTCTCTTTTCTAGTTCGTTCCCTCTTGGTCATTACTTAACATTTCCTTAACTTCTGTGACACTTTCTTCCTGCATTTTGTTCCTCATAATTGTTTTATTTCAGTTCTTAATTTCCATCTTATCCTTTGTATCATTTCCCCAATTATGCCTTCTTATTCAATTATTGAAAAGTTATTTTATTTACCGTAAGGAGAAAAAAAAATGGGGGAAATTTGAAGTTTTCATTAACAATTATCTGTGATGAACGAGAGCAAAATCCACACAGAGACTTACAACTCTGTAAAGGTTTTTAGGCAGCAGAAAATGTGACTTGGATGTTTTTGTCTGTATTAGCAACCAGTTCAGCACAATAGGAGCAGAGCAGTAGATCAAAGCATCTGGTGTGGAGGTCCTTATATTTAAGTATGTGATCAATATGTTTTACCACAGACTAGATCCAGTTTGTTGTCTCAGACAAAATTTTAGTTGATAACTTCATCCCTGAAAGCAGTTTGAGGCTATTTGAAGGACTAATAAATTCAGATCCTTTCGTCCCCACTGCAGGTTATAGTACATTTGGTACAGACTGTAAGCAGAGCTTCCAGTTTACTTTGCTTCAAAAGAAATCCAACCCATGCACACCAAGGCTGCTTTCAAACCTCACCAATGTACGGCAGCTGGGATTCACTGCAAACCAACACCGGGTCTCCCAGTCAAATGGCAGTCTCCTAGGTTACCAACAACAAACTCCACCACCTTGTCCTGAAATTGCACAATCTTAACTCAGTTCTTAGTCTTCAAATTTTTATTTGCTTCTGTCCCCAGAAGAACACTAAGTCTTCTGAAGAGTGAACAAGTCTGAGAACTGTAAATATTTCATTGTTCTGGCTCATGGACTAGGTACTGCAATCAGTTACTCATTCTTTGGGCAGCTGCGTCAGGCGCTAGGCTAAAGAGTCATTCACCACTATTGTGGGGGCAAGTAAAGATTTATTTCCCTCATTCTGATCATGGTTCCTATAGGTGTGGCCAACAGTTTATCTTGATACGGTCTCTGGGAGTAGTAGGTTGCAGTGCCACAACTACAGCAGGAAATCAGCAGAATTGAACTCAGACTGTCAATATTTTGACTGGCAAATCTAATCACGATGTCATTAGGAGAACACCAGCACAATTCTTATCCTTTTATTTTAAAAGAAAGCTTGATTCCATTTCTTTTTCCCCTCCCTCCAGTTTCTAAAAATAAGTTTACTTTGCTAACAAAATCTGAAGCCTGAACAGATAGATGCACCTCTTTTTAATCTTACACAGGGTGCTTAACTTCCAGCTTGGTAAAATTTGAAACAGACTTAGTGATTAACACTCTCCTCTGTATCAAAATTCCTCTTCAGTGCCATGAAAATACATAGTTCTCTGGGTTTCCCACTACCCAGTCTGTACCATTTACCTTCCTGGGGGGTACTCATACAGCTCATAAACACTGAAGTACAGATGTTTCATCCAATGTGAGGACAAGACACCAAAAGTGATGCAGTGAATTGCTCTGCCTTTTAGTACCCTAACTTTTTTTTGGATGCAACCATCAAGCATTGCAATGTCTAACTGACAGGTGCTTTGTTTATAAAGACTATCTCTACCCTGAGTTAGGCTTCCTGCACAAAGCACAGGAGATAGACAGCTAAGAGGGGCAACCATAGAAATCATCAAGCAGAAGGAAGAATAGCTTCAAGGAAATATGGGGGGACAGTAATACACGTAAAACCTAAGTTTTTAAGGTATCTGCTTTCAGCACTGGGGAGGTCTCTACTGTCCCCTGAAAATAAACAAATAAGGCCAATCTGCCTTTTCTCCAAAATTATTCGAACATGCTGCTAATTGATGCCCAAATATCCAGTAATTAGAACACTTGACACTGAGGTGGATGACCTTTTAAACACATACCCACACTCCTGAGTTGAGAAAAAATTTAACTCACAGGCACTTTCAGGTCAGAAATGTGCTCTAGCTACTCACTGAATGGTTATTTTGGGATGAAGTCAGTGACTTTCTCCCCTTGAAACCTTGCCAATTTGGATAATTGATTAAATAACTAATGAAGCTGGAACTTAAACCTGACCCCCTTTCTTCACAGATGAACAGACTAACATTGGTCTGTGGAGTGAATTGCTTGCCATTTGGCTGAATAAATATTTAAAAGCAAACTGAGTAGTTCCAAGAGGGGAAAATTAAAAAGTTGTCCTGTCAAATAACAAATACTTCCTGGTTAATGGGAACCTTCTGGGAGGCAGGCAATCTTAAGTCTGATACTCTCTGTAGATCAGATGAAGTGGGCTTGTCTGTTTCCCAAGAGGGAATTTAATATTCTGCAGTTTCAGAAAGTCTTGCTTCTCCATTTTTTTTTCCCCATGCATGTGACATCTGCTGTGGCAAGCATGGTCTCAGAAAATATAGTGGTCCTCTCTGTGAGTTGAGAGTGCTACCTCTTGCAAACAAGTTCAGCGTCCAAGAACCTTGGCAGGGTCAGGTTTTGAGGGAGCCTGCTGCATGAGCACCATGAGCTTGGACTGTGCTGTAGTTGTGTGGAGGCTGGAAAGTGTTGGTGGTGTCTGAATGCTCAACTTGGTATTGTGCAAAGCAGCAACTAAATCCCTTGATAGAGTTGGTACTCAATTTTAGGGTTTAAAAAGCAACGCTTAGAAATACAGAAAGGTACTAATAATGGAAACATTCCATAAATTTAACATTTTAGAGCAAGATCTTAGTATCCAGTTTGGGGAACTAAAGATCTCTCTCCTTTCACGTAGGAGATATGGTGTAGTGAGTGATAATATGGCTTTCCATCATTACTTCGCCACTTTGTCTCCATTTGTTGTCAGAAGGTATTCAAGTGGCAAAAGCATAAAATAAGTTAATGTCTAAAGGAGTAGAAAAATGTTTTCGTTCAGGGAACTAGGCTTCAGATGAAAGTTAATATCACTTCCCACAAATAGCTGGTTTTGACAGACTATTTACTCAAAAACATCTTTACTTTACTAGTCCTTTACCAGTTGCTCTTCCTGTTTAAGATTTTTAAGTCTTCATGGCTCCTGTGTCCTTGAAAGCAGCTCTGGATTAACATGATAGTTCAACTTAATCTAATATAGTTTTTACATTTTATTTTACATAGGTTTCTGTAGCACTAAAACTGATTTGCTGATGTCCTTAAAAATGTAATTTATTCAAGTTCAGGTAGGCATTTATACTTCCTAATGCTCCTTGAGCAATTTTCAAATCATAGATATAATTTCAGAGGAAACTCTAATGTTTGGGTAAGTCTTCCCTGATATGGAAAATGGAAGAAAACCAACCCTTGACATTTATTATTCCCTGTTAAAATGAAACCTTTCTGAAGCAGGATTAAGTTGACAAGAGCATTAGGATTTCCCAAATATTTATTTTTTCAATGTCTGCAAAAATATCTGCAATCTCTTGGCGGTAGGCAGGCAGGAAGCTGCCTTCACCTATTAATCTTTTACGACTTCCTCTAACCCAAAGCAATATGTTTTCATGCAAAAAAATGTATCTATCTTTTAACAGGTTGGAAAATGTTATTTTTCTGATTATAATATGTAGCTTCTTTGTTACATGTGTAATTCCTTTTGGATGAGTACCTTGCAATTCTTTGATAGACTTGGATTCTTCCTGGACTAGAATATATCTATTCCACAATATGTTAATCTTTCAAACTAGTCTTTCTTTATGTCTCTCTGTGACTTTTGGAAAGTGTATATTTTCTTTCTGAAGCACAGATATGCCAGAATGGTCATTCTTTCCTGTTAAGAGTCAAATCCTCAGCTGTGGATTGGGTGCACATTAATACGTCTGGGAAAGCCAAATTTAAATATTTGCATTTTGAAATCCCTGAGTTTTCTTTAAAGTCAATGAGTTAAGATAGAGGTGTGCCTCTGACAGTTAAGTATTTAATTAATTTGAAAAACAGCCTAACCTTCCATGTGAAGCCACATAAATTTTCAATTTAAATACAAATATGGCACTGTATTTTAATCCCTGTATTTTTTTCTCCTTTTTTTAGTAATAATCTGCACCTTTCCTTCTCATCTTCTGTATCTTCTCATCTTTTCTAGCAGTATTTTATCACTCAGGGTCATGATCTTACTTGAAATATATATAATTGACCCAAAGTTGTGGGCCTGGAGTGGTTCAAAATGCACCATGAGTGATTTTTCCCTCAGGTAACTTTAGCTGCCAAGAAGTCAGCTAATCTTCAAGGATTCTTCTGTAGTTAGGAGAGAGAAAGCCATCACTGCACTTTCTCTTAGACCCCTGTCTCTTAGAGTCCCTCCCTCTATATAGAGTCTATATGGCGCCACAGAGGAGCTTCAGTGAGTACCATGGAGAATATGCCTGATTCCTTTTTAAAATATGGCAGCATTAGTTCGGACTATAAATTATATTACTACAAGACTTTCAGTTTCCAGTGTGGTTGACCTGGGTTATGTGTAGAGAGCAGGAAAGGAGCCAGATGAGCTTGCTGTGCCTCCCCTGCAGTTGTGAAAGCAGAGGACTGTGGCACAGAGATATTTGAGCTGGCAGCACAGAAGCCATTGTGGAGCAGCACAGCTGTGTTCATGCAGCACTGCACACTGAGTAAAGAAACACTGCTGAAACCAGCTTAATTCACGGGCAGAATACAAAAATTCATATGAATTTTTTTATAGCAAATAGATTCTAAAAAGTCCATTATTTAGCAAGCTTCTTCCAGATCACCACGTTCTTTCAGTTTCTAACTTGGTTTTTGACAGGTCATCATAAAACCTCAGAGACATCTCAGAGACAGCTCATACAAGCCATTTGCTGCTTGACCAGAGTATATGGTCTCCTGAGAAGCAATGCGATCACCCTCCAACTTCTACATTTATACACATCTATGTTAAAGTGTTAAAGAACATGTTAAGCAAGAAAAAAGTGAGAACATCATGATATTCAGGTTTGGAGGAGTAATTCAACTTAATTAAACTACAGAAAAGTCCTTTTGCTGTTTTTTGTTAATGAATGCATGCTGAATGCTAGTAGACAAGTGCATGTCATTAATTATTCCTAAACCAAAAGGATACACAACCTAAATACTGCAATAAATGCCCACAGTGCCATTTCAAATAAGGTTTTCTGAAGCTTTTAATGACATAGCAATACTTCTTTTAGAACCGCAAGACTATGGAGGATAAAGCTGCAATGTTTTCTGAAAGCCTGAGAAGCAAGTCTGGCTTTCTGTACAATCATTATCATTTTGCCAGCTGAATAGATGTCATTTAAGTTAGACCCTCTAATATTAGTGCTACACAGGGTTTTGTAAGAGAAAGTGTCTTGACTGTGTAGAATCAAATTTGTGTTTGCCAAGAAAAATGTCTTTACATTGGTATGGAGACTGGTCTCCGTTTTGGTTTACTACTCTTTTTCACAAGTATAACTCTGTTTTGTTTCACCTAAAAGTACTTCTATGTTGGGAAATGGCAATCTGTGTGTACAGAAATCCTAAACCAATAAACATGGGGCTCAGCTAATTTTAAGACTCATTCTCAGCATAGATGAGCTGGGAGCTGACCTTCTCTGAGGGAACTGCTAGTGCCCCTCCCTGAGAACTGTCAGGAGAGCATGAGCTTTTGAATTTGTTCTATGGTCCCTTTGCACCAGGAGAAAAGCATGGAGACAGCAGGTTGAGATCCAGCTCTGTCTTCTTGGAGCAGAAAGGTGACTCTAGTTCTTTCACACACATATTGGTTTCTTATTGGACTTCTGATTTAAAAGTAACAAGGCACACAAAATAAGGGAACTAAAACTGGTTTTATAGCAGCAATATCTTTATACTGACTTTACTCCTAAAAATTCGCTGCATAGTTTTCCTACCACTTACGGGCACATGAAAGGGCTGGTGATACCTAATCTCATTATTCTGTGATATATGCTATGATTTTTTTTCTCTTAATGCTCTAACTTAGAAAATTATAGTATTGCATTAAAATCTAAAATGCCATTAGACAGAAAAAAAAAAAAGAGAGAGAGCTAGAAATATACACACAATAATAGTACACTTTTTATGCAAAATCCTTTCCAGCTGCTAAGCATATTATTGTCTTCTCTGTTCTGTTAGCAAACAGATACTGTTTAAAGTATTTAGGTTACAGTAGATGTTTTAGCCTGAAACAAATTATGAACATATACTAATGTGAGCAATTGAACTTCTGTATCAGAGAAATTATAACTTTCAGGTGATGAGATGAGGGTAGGTGGAAGTTAATTAAGGTAATCATATCTGTAACCAGAGGATGATGAAGGATGATGTTTTTCCAAATCTTTACTTTCTAGATATCATGAGTGTAGATGGCATCTCTAAAATGCATCCCAAAGAAAAAAAGCAAACAAATCGAACCAAACCAAAAAAATAAAGCGAATTTTAAAAGTATTCACATGTCTTTCTTTTTGATTCACATAATTTTTGGGCACACCTCATAGTCTCATATGGTTTAAGCTACCATTTTTGAGCTCTTTTTTCAGTTCTACAATAAAATCTGTACCACTGAGGCAATTCAGATTGAGCCTGGAGAGTGATAATGAGTTTGACTGAATCCACTGAAGCTGGATAAAACTGTGCTTCAAAAATGAGATGGAATTTTCTTCTACTTTACACATACTCTTTGTATAATTTGACAAATCTTTAAGTAATTTTATGTTTTCTCGACCCTTTTCAGAACTATGAATTTGTGCAGAAATAAAGGCAATTTTTTGCCTTATAGAAGTTTTACTTCTTGTGATAAAAAAATAAGGACAGTAGGAATAAAATCAGTCCACTTCTACACAGAATAGTTTTCATGGGCAAGCTGTTAAGAAATTATCTTCTTGATATATAATTTGAACAATCTTAACCTTGGTGAATCTTAATCCAAATGTGCCTCCTGTACTTGGATGATCATATACTTAAGCAGGTAGTACTATTGACATCAGTGTGCCTACTCACCAGTAGGAATTTAAATCAGGGTGAGTAATCAGCATGGAAATGTCTGCGGCTATAATTATAATCTTTCACAAAGTAGTAGTCCCCTTGACTGTTCGTCTTGCTTCATAACTGAAGATAAGCCTTCTAGTTGAACCTTTGGTTAGTCTGTGTGTTTTTTGGTTATGGGATAGGGCGTGGGGAATTGGTAATGATGACTCACTATGACTTTATGCCATGAGCTGCAGCTTTCCCAGAGCAGCTGCTTTTTCTGATAAACATAATGCTCCACACTAGGCCTTTGATTTTGTGCAAATTTTACTTGCTCATTTGGTCTTGCTCTTTGTATATTACTGCTTCATTCATCACACCTATTCTACTGTATGTTTCAAGATGGTCAAGTATTTTCATCTGTGTTTTTTATTTTTCTCTAGCAGAAGTTGCTAAAGGTTTTATAAGCATGAGTGAATGCAGGTTCAAATTATACCTCACAAAAATAGTGGGAGAAAAGTGTAACTGTAACGAAAATAGCCGGGTGGGGGGCAGAATGCTAGGGGTGTACATGCTTCTACTGCAGTTTTAAATGCTAAATCAGTTGTATGAAGAGCTAAAGGTCTGCTGCACCATGAGCACATGCCACTTCTTGGAAACAGTTCCTCTGACTATAATTTTCCCTTGGAAAATACTCAAGTCCTTGACTGTGTGCTGCCAACATTCATTCTGAGCCCTCCATATGGACAGAGAAGGGATTGTTTAATATCTTCTGTGTCTGATGATTATCCACTTTCATGGGAGAGGTTCTTGTTTGAGTTTTGCCAAAGAAAAAAACGTAGCAGTAATTCCATCCCTTACACTTCATGTTTACTAAGTAATTTCTTTTATCATTAATCACAAAAGATTGTATCTGAGTTTTAGCTTTATGTATGTTTTATCAGTTTCAGGAACCAGTAACTCTGTAAGCATCTGGATTTTCTTCATGTATTACCAACGTTATTCTATAACAGATTAAATATATTATCTACTTGATAATTTTAGAAATTAATGCATTTTCCTATTTTTCTTGGTAATACCCACAAACAATAATAATTTTCATTTTGAATTTTATTCCCAGACTACATTCTAGACCCTGGTATTCTAAAGAATTATGACAACGGTGATTTAATCGTCATATGAAATACACGATTTTGTTTTTAAAATTTTTGGGAAAACTTTTGGTTTGCTTGAGATCATTGAATTTTAGGTCACCCTGTGTTTGATTTTGGTTTGGTCTTTTTTCTTACAGTCTTATTTAAAAGGGGTTTAATTCACAACTTTTTTTTTTTTTCATTTTTGGCAAATGGATTTTGGAAATGGAAACCCTCAATGCAATTCATTTAATGTGGTACCTAACTACTTTGTAGCCCAACTGTGTATTCTCTACATGACTTAGGGATCACCATGCTCTTGTCCTAAGCAGATAAATATAGATTTTTAGATAGATTTCATCTTTTGCTTTTGGTACAAGACTGAGGAAGTCCTTGAAGAATTTTGAGCATTGTGTTACTGCCCTTAAGAGCCAGTTCTCACACCACTGGATGAGATAGAGAAGACTAATACTGGAGCCCAGACTTCAGAGAATATTCAGTTTGGATATGTATTTTGAAAGGTTTTACCATCGTGATTGCATCTTGTGGTTTGCAGTTAACATAATTTTGCTCTAGGCATTGGCATGTGGTATTAAAGGAAATGTATTTTGCTTCGTGCTCTTCCTGTTGTTTCAGATTAGTAGTCTTCCATTTAAGGAGCCTCACAAACACCTAGAACGAGTACCAGGCCTCCAGGAACACCTTCACAGCCTCGCTCCCACTGCTCTGTATGACCCAGTTGCCTTGTGCAAGGTTGGAACATCAGTGATGTGTTGGAGCATCCAGACAAATAAACAACCCCTGGTGTTCTGAGGATTTGTTCCTCCCTGCTGCTGTGAAGCTGGAAATGCTGGGCTGTAGCAGCCAGCACAGCTCCCTTGGTACCCTCCAGGCTTTGCTGCAAACTCTCATCAGCTGGGGAACTGTCACAGGGAACCTACCACAAAGATAAAGGGAAACATTTTAACCTCACAGTCCTTCACTAACACCATGGAAGGTTTCCAAAATAGTTTTGGAAGATCTGGAAAAACAGATCTCCTTCTTTACACAGACTGCAGAACAAACCCTGTTTTCAAAGGAATTTAAAAGAGTTCTGTAACACCTGTCCTCTGAGAAATCCTGAACATGCACTGTTCACACCTGCTGAATAAAATTGTTTTCTAAACTATTCTCTAATGAAGGGAATGTATTTTTTCCCTCCAGATAAAAGAAACCTCATCCCAAAATATTTCACCATTGACATTAGTCATACTTATTTAAAAGGGTGTTTAAAAGTTGCATTCAATGTAATTTGATTTCTGTGTATTATGACCACTGTGCTGTTATCAGTCCATTCTCCAGATCTTGCCAGTTCTTGGTAAAAGCAATAAATTTCAGTCCTTGGAAAAGAACATTATTTTTATGACTGTGTCAAGATGAGTAAATTGGATTAAAAAAACAGGTTTTCTCTATATAGATTTGTAGTGATGCTAAATGAAACTGAATTATGCTGATTATGAATATATTTATTTTAAATAATGTGAAACTGCATGCATATAATTAGATCTTTAATGCTAATTTTAGAAAATTGCTTCAGTATGGTCAGCATAATCTATTTTTTTATCAGCACTTCAAATTTATTCTGGTTTTGATTATTACTATCTCTTTGCAGCAACAATAATTTTTATTTATTTAAGAAAGTAATTAAACACAGTTCAGCATATATTTTTGGAGGTAGTATAAAAAGCTCTTGCTGTGATACTAAATGTGAGACATCTGCTTTCTGGGTGAAATTATTGCACTAATGATTAAGAATCTATTTCTTTATTCTAACTTTAGAACGTTATTATCTATACAAATAGTATCATTAAAAAAAAAAACCAAAACAGTTTCTTAACAAGTTCCTTTGGAGTGGAGAAAACTTATTCTGCTGTTCACACAGGCTGCCTTCCAAAACATTTAAACTCCACTGATTGAAATAGAAGAAGAGTAAATAGAGCTTCAATAGCTAAAAGAATGGAAGTTTCCTTACTCTTTATATTAGATTTGGGGGAGTAGGTATGTGTTAGCTTGGCTTTTTTTCAAGGCATGGAATTTTTAGTGAATAAAAACAAGTTTAAGATGTGGCTTTTCAGATCTCTGTAGTTAACCCTGGACTCCTAAAATTTTACTGTAGTTGAATGATTATGAACGTGCCTGTATTGCCATTTCCTCAAGGAGGGAGCATTTTCTTGTGAACCCAGCCTCATGAAGTTTTGGGCTGGTTTGTGTGCTTTTTTTGTGTGTGCCTTAAGATTGAGAGAAACTTCTTTAATGAATTATAACTTTTTGTCCAAGAGGATTTGTCTCTTTATGATTAAAGATTTTTTTCCTTTAGAAAGAAATTACAGTGAACCTTTCATTCAGAGTGGGTGATTTAATGATCTTCCCAAGTTGTGTTAAAATGTAGGGAATAAAATTTTTTAAAGACTAGAAATAACAGCAGCATGTAACAAAGTGAAAATGTTCATCCAGAGAAGGGTCTTAAAGGAAATAATTAAAGACAGAAAAATTAAATAAAAACACTTTATGCTGAGCAAAGACAGAGAAGGAATAAGGAATGTTGAAGACTGCAGCAGCCACTGCACATGAATTGTTGAAAACACAATGGCTGCATTACAAAAATAATTTCTCAATGTGTTTCCAGTTAGAGAAATAGAAATTACCTTTAAAATTAGCAAGAAAGGAAGCATATCTGTAAAAATTAAGGATTTTAATATAAATTCTGAGGACTCAGTGATTTACTAAGAGATAAGTGCAAAATACCTGGCTTATGCAGCCTGCTCTCTGAATTATCCAGGTGCAAATTTCCCCCAAATTCCATGCAAAGCCTCCTTATGAGGGTAGTCACATAATAAGTACTCGAAAAGACTGAGCTGGACTTTGCTAAAAAACAAAAAAAAGACTGGCAGCAAAAGTGGTCATGTCCAAATCCATTCACTTATGGCAGTATCCCCCAGTCTGCCTCATTCTACAAGGAAAATCACTTTCCCTTTCCCCTTCCCACTTCTGAGAACAGGATCATCACCTGCATGATAATCCCATTTCTTCCTTCACGTTATGCATGAGATGACACTTATTTCAAATATTAAAAAATGTATGGTTGCTAGCTACCTTGCTTTATAGGTATTCCTCATTTCTCTTTTTCAAAGGAAAAATTTAAATTAGTTTTATACTAAAAGTGGGCTGTTCATCTTCAAGAAAACATGGAAGTGAGCACTGTCAGGTGATAGGACTACGAATAATTCCTACTTAGATACCCCTCTTTCATCTCTGTAGATATGGACTACTGCCAGTTTAAAAGAAGTCTGTTCCCTCAGCATGCAGAGTTTGATTAGCTAAATATTCCACACCAAACCTGTGGGGACCTGCAGTGTATGGAGTCCAGTCATGGGCCTAAAAAGACCTTCCAAATTCAGGAATCCCAACATATTTTGCTGCTCCAGAAAATTTAATAAATATTGTCTATTCAAATATATTTAAAGAAATCTGATTATGCTTTGGTTTAAGGATCATCACTTTCAGGTAGCAAGTATACTGAGAGTTGTAATTCTTGTATCCTGATCATGAGCATGAGGAAAATATTAGAGTAGCTGAAGAAAGCAGAACAGGAGGGAAATATCCAAACAAGAGGTTGGTTTTGACCCCATGAATTTTTGTCCTTGAGCTCCTTGCAGAAGCACATAACTCTATGACTAAAGCTGTCCAAAATTAATGAATAATAAAAACAATTTCCACTAGCTCTATTTAAAGCCAAATATGATAGGTGGTGCATTGTTTCTTTTTATCCTAGATAAGCAGCCAAATTAGCTCGAGGTGGGGGTACTGAATTAAGCAAAGTAGTGATTTCTAACTTTTGAATTATTAGCAAAGGCACAAATTCTTTCATCCTCCTTTGAGTCTTGCTGGTGTTCTTACTATCAGGGAACCATCTGCATAGTGTCTCTTCTGCAGTTATGACATTTGCAGTCTCCTTTGTTCTGTACCTTGTTTTAATGATCATAGTCTTAAAAACTCAGAGGAAATACCATATCGTCTCTCTGAGCCCACCTTCTTTTATTGTTTGATATTCAGCTTCGTTATCTCCCACCTTTAAAGGGTCAATGCTGCAGCCTGTAACCGATCTTTCAGCTTGGGAAATCTGAGGCACTGTTACAGCATTCAGTTTTGTTCTGTTTTGCTGCCCTTACTTGTGACTAGGTAGAGCTTTTCCCATTCCTGAGAAGCGCTGAGCCTCCTGTGAATAGTTCCCTTATAAAAGTGTCCTTTGTCTAAGGTCTTCTCACTCAGCAGAATCAGCAGTATAATAAAAATGTCAGTTTAAGTTTTAGTAGGTAATGCTTGACTTTTTTAACAAGACAGGAGCACTCAATGTTGAAGCCATCAAGAAAGAAAATGTCTTTTCATGACCACTGGAATTAGAGGGCAGGGACAGTGAGGGAGAGAGCAAAGGGTGGGAAACTGGCTTTGTTCCAAAATGAGAAAAAGCTACATTTAAGGAAATAATTGAAAGATTTGGCATTACTTTGAAGAAGTAATACAGCATATCCTTTTTAAATGAATAAAACCTTAGTGTATAATAGTCCTATGTGAAAAATGCAGAAATTAGTGTTTGAAGTATCAATGCATGAATTCACAAATATTTTAAAGAGAAAAACAGTGAAAACACAATTGCCATCTGAGTTTAATACTACAAACACATGTACATAAGGCCAATTATCTTCAACGAAGTAGCATTAGAAAAAAGAAATGAGGAAACTTTAAAAAATTAACATCTTGTCAGCACACTGACTTCACTGCTTGCTTAATAGAAAAGTCTGTTATCACTTTTATTTCCTTTGAGGATAGGGAAGAAGCTATTACAGTGTAAAATCCCTCATGCCTATGAGAAAAGAGCTGAAAATAGGTTGAAAAATGTGGGGGGAAAGCAGGCATAATCCAAACTAGTTACTCTCAGGAACACTTCATTTTTTTATATCCCAGCTAATGATACATTTTGCACATTTTTATGTTTACCTAAAGAAGATGCTTATAGTATTTTGTGTAAGCACAGAAAGGAAAGAAACTGAATTATAGGTGGTTTGAAGAGAACACCAACAATTGCTGCATAAGGCATACTTAAGCAAAGATATTCAAATTCAATAAAAAGGGGCATTCTGATACATACTAATAGTGTGTAATTAACAGAGTATCATAGCTGAATCTGTGACATACCACAAAGGCTAAATATTGTTTTGTGTGCCTAGAAACATGTGTGGGAGGCAAGAAAAATAAGAGCTGTTAATCACAGAGGCGCAGTGAAACTTGTCAATAACAACCTCACAAAGGGCACAACTTTCATCATCTTTGTATCTAATGGCTGCATAATGTAGGATGATTAATGTAAGGTAATAATTAATGTCCCCTGGGAATAGGGGTTTGTGCTTAGGATAGGTAGAAGTGACTGTCGAGTGACTGGCAATATTTATCTTGCTCTAAGACATGGTTTTGCTTTCCATTTCCGTGAGCAGGCCTGGCATAGCTGTGTGCTCCCAAATATTGAAAGCCTGTGTGATGTCTGGTCTTGAGACAAGAAGTTCAAAACATATTTCAAGGGGTGGTCAGCGCCAAAATGGGAATTTGCATCTATGTTGCCAGGGAGGCAGAGATGTCTCTGCTAGTGATTAGGGCTTTTTACAGTAAGAATAAGACTGGAGTGTTGAAGGTTATCTAGCAGGGAATGATAAGGGGAAGGATCTGGGATGTAATGGAGAGGCACATATAACAAGAATGCCAAACTCATTGTTCCCAACTAAGCCTTCTCACTTCTTCCTCCATGGCTTTCTACATGAAGAAGTCAAACACAACAGCTGGCTTTATATTGATTTCTTGTTTTATTGCCTTGGCTGCTTCCTTTGGCTGCTTTTTCCATCTCTTGTATGTTGACATATTTTCACTGCAAAGTTCAAAATGCAGCAGGAAACAAAGCACATAGCAATGTATGGCATAAAAAGGTGATTGAAGAGCTGTTGTCAATGAAAAAGGGAATAAGTCAAATTAACATAGAGAATAAGCAGAGAAAACTAGCCAGACAGCTGATATCGGTCTTACCAACTGCTACTGAATAAATAACTTATTTTGATTGGAAGTGGCTGAGAAACCACCACAATCCCTCAGAGAAGTCCCACTTTCATTGCTCTTTTCCAAAGAACAAAGTATGAAAATGCCACAAATAATTTTCCTTTTTTAACTTTTAATACTGCTTTGCAAGTGCTCGTAAGTTTCAAGTTAACACATGGTGGCGTTCTGCTTTAGTCTGCTGTAGCAGTATGGCAGCACACTCTTTTGGCTGCCAAGGAATGATATGAGCTGAATACGTCATCTTTGACCCAAATTACAATTGCATCGTTCCTCTGAGCAAATGGAAACACTGCTGTATGTCATAGAATCATAGAACTGTGTAGATTGGAAAACCTCTAGGATCCTTAAGTCCAGCCATGAACCCAGCACTGCCAAGTCCAACACTAAAGCATGTTCCCAAATACCACATCTACATGTCTTTTAAACACCTCCAGAGACTGCCTCTACCACTTCTCCAGGCAGCCTGTTCTGATGCTTAACCACCTTTCCCACAGATAAATTTTTCATGATACCCAGTCTAAACTTCCCCTGGCACAACATGCTGGTTGGACCTGATCCCCCGGTCATCCCCCACATGCCATGTGATGGCACTGAAGGTCATCTTTTTGTGAAAACAAGCTCTTCAAATAAACCAACCAACATATACACAATCTAAAAAATGCAAACAGACCAAAAAAACTATTAAACAAGCAACTATCTACTCAAAAATGCCTGGAAATTTTCCTTTTCCATACTTTATAGAAGTCATCCCCAATTCACTTGAAATGGAAGTAGTCACATCTTCTACAGAATAAGATATATTCCCATTCATAAATATCTCTGTATTACATTGCCAAACTTTTGATGATTAACACATTTTTAGGTTGATAAATTATAGTCTTGCTTTATTATATCATAAAGATAAACAAAAACTAACTCAAGAAATGGCATGTTTATTACTCAGTATTCAGGGTCTTCTCCAGCAGAATGTTCCCAAAGATCCTGTTTTGCTACTGTAAGGACAGGGAGCAAGAGCTGTAGCTTCCATATATTTCAATAGCTTAAGATTTCAGTATTAGAAGAACCTGAATTCTGTGTTAGATATGTGACAAAGGGAAGGTTATGTACTCTTCAAAACCTGGAGAAGCTATTTGAGATAGAATGAAAAAACCTAACACTTGCCAACAGTCTTTTTCTCCTTCTTTTTGCAAGGTGAATTTTCTGACAGATTCATCCGCACTGCTTGCCTAATAATAGCAATTGTCTGTGTAATTGGGAGCATAAAAAGAGGTGGGTAAGCCTTTGAGGAGAGCCAGCTAAGCATGCAAATACTGCTTGTAATTGGTACATAAATTTAGATGATCTAGTTGTATGTGTATTTCCTACTTAATGGTAATATTGAGAAGCTTGATACTTGTTCTGCTTCCCAACTTTCCAGGCCCTAATCAGTGGCTCTTCAATGCATTTGATTTTACATAGCTTTTACAAGAGCCTAACACCCAGAGCTGCTTGTTTTAAGTGATGCATATTTCATCCACCTGCCTTTTCCTGCAAAAAATAATAATGAAAAGCAGGAACAATACGTATGTATGGAATGATACTTGGCAGATAATGTACAGTGTTTTCTCTTGTGTTGTTTCAAATTTAGGCTTGAGCTGCTCAGATTGAACTTTGTCTGAGCTGTCTTCTGCACAGAGTGGTTTTGAGGATAGACTTGGCCACTTAGAGAGAACATATCGTTATTCATCTTCAGAATTCAAATTCAGCATTACTTCCATAATTTTCCTTCACCTGTAGCACAAAGCAAGCCTAAGTGGTTCACATACTTAGATTTCAAGTTTCTTCAGGATTCTATTTTCATCAATAAAATATTTCATTAGTCTCCATTGAACTCATCAGCATTTTTCAAAAACAGCTAATTTTTACTCTGACACTAACTTTACTTTGTTCTTACTTTCTGGAATCCCATCTCCTTCCATTCCACCCTTCCATTCCATTCAATTACTAATTAATTCTTCTCTGTCCTTTTTATATCCCTTCCCTACTCTTTCATATTTCTCATAATTTCTCAGATCATCTTCATATTGACTCCCTATGTCTGTCAATACTCTTTCCAGTTTATCCAGGTCATTGAACTCTGGTAAGTCCCAAACCAGAAATGATAGTGAATCCTAGTATACTAATAACTAGTAACATCCTCACAAGGTAAGAGATGGTAGCACTATTTCTGAGGCAGTGACTGCAGGTCTGGCTCCATTTCTGGGCTTCACGAGTAAAGCGCTTTCTGTAGAATTTTGCAAAGGAAAAGCAATGCTTTGGTGAAGCTGAACCCAAAAAAATATACCTGTCTGTTAGCCAGAAATCTAAAATTTCTTATTGAAAACAAAGCCCATACATACCGTAGGAGATTTGCAGAAAAAATACTAAATCAGGATGCAGTAAATATGTACGGTGACAGTGCTAATGACCACCTTTATTACTACTTTTTTACAGGTAGCAGCAGTTACATATCTAGTCCCCCTCGTTATATTCTTGACAGTGACTGTCCCACTCAGTTTGTGTGCAGATGTTAAACTGAGACATTATCAGTTGATGACTACATTTCACTACCATCCCAATTATATCCACTGTCTCCACATGCAATCACAAATATAATTGTATGCATGAATAGTTGCATTGACATTAAATTTTGTAAAAACTGGATAGCTTAGAAAAATAACAGACTGCCTGCAGTTTTATTTTACCACTTTTCATGGCTATTGTAATTCTAGGAGTTTGGACTCTGCTAGGGTTCACAGGAGTTTGTTTTTTGCAGCATACTGTGCCTGAACCATTCTATGTGGTTTCCACTTGTTTTAAATAAACTTCCATAGTACATGATTGTGGCATAGATTTTAATTTTTCTGAATAAATAATATAAATCCATAATGTCCATAATGTTTAGGAAGACAGAATCTTATTTTAATATTGAGAAATGTGTAGGAGAGAGGAACAAGACACATATACAGGACTAGTAAGAGAACTCCTTATTCATAAACTTAAAAAAACACAAAATATGTTAACATTAATAATATTTGACTGAGTTCTTGCAGGGGCTTTTATACAGCAAGACATCTTGAGTCAGATCCAAAGTTAAAGCACAATTCTCAGCTGCACTGAGAAGAAACCTGGCACCTCAATTAACAGAAAAGTTTTTTATGCTTGAATTAAGTATATGATAGCTTCTTAGAGGAATTCATTGATTAAATTACCAGTGTCTGTCACCTTTCAGTTTAAGTATTTTTTTATCTTCCATTTTTACTATGATATATTTGTAAAAATTCACCACAAGCCCTCTCATTCTCTTTATTAGGCCACTTAACTTTTCCTAAAAAAGAAATAACCTCCTTCAAATCATCATAGTAGGGCTTTTTACATCATTTTTCTGACTGAATAATTTTACCTAAATGAGAGGAATGAAAATTTCTGTTTATGAAAACTTACCAGGGAGAATTTTATTTCATAAGATAGAAACATTGTCTGATATAAACGGGGGGGAAAAAATCATTAATTTTTTAAACTGGGACAAATATGATAGCAAATTTCCTGATGAAAGTATCTAACCCAAAGATGACAGACAAATAAACATGTGATGTTTAGATGGTGTCAGATGTTATATAGACATTACAAAAGATGCTATCACAAGAAGATTTTGAAAGTACATGCTGTAAAACACACCCCAGTGCAGATAGATTTTTCTGGGATTAGTCCTCTGAGACTCATGTTGCTACAACTGGTGTAAATCAGCTGAGAAACAGGAGAAAACTGAAACAAACTTGTTTTCATTCATTTAACTGAGAATGCGTTTAAGTATGAAGGAAGATCAGAGAAGAGGATAGCCAAGTAAGGAGAAGAACAGCAATAGGTTTCCAATAGATTTCTTTTTGAAGGTAGAGTAGTTTTGACTTTTCCTCTTAAATATTTTTCCAAGCAGTCATTTTTGCATTTGCTCTTTGGCAGCAAATTCTGTAGCACTGGAGTTTTCAACACCTCTATTCAATCGTAGGGCTCGCAGCAACATTATTTAATTAAACCATGGGACCCATCTGCTATCCTGTAGTAAATGATCAGTCCTTCACTGTCATCATTTGATTTACTTGTAACTAACTGGTGAGATGAGAAAAACTTCAATCTTAGAGAAAAGCATTTGCCAACATAAAAATGTATTTCACTGTATGAGAAGGTGTGCAAAAGAGTCTTAATTTGCCTTTATATATCTCATTGATTATACTTCTTTAAACGCAGGACATAAAAGGAGAACACTTTTTTTTTCTGTAGTATAGCATAACAGACAAATGTTTATTTTTATATTCTTTCAGAAGAGCAGGTATTTCAGATGCAGTTTTGACAAAGTATAATAAATATCTATTAAAATATAAAGGGAGAAGAGAGAAGAAAAAAAAGTTAGTCTCTTAGAGTAGCCATAATTTTTTCCTGGAAAATAGTTGTAAAAACCTGATTGATCCATTACTCTACCCTTTGTGTTTTAAAGATAATTGCAAGTTGCAAAGGAAAATAAAAAAAAACCCCAAAAAACATGAGAAGTTGCTTGCCATCTGAAAAAGAAGACAAATATGAGTGATATATATTAACGAACGCTAATCTACTCATTGCTGCATGAAGGTAGTCTTTCTGCTGAATTTGCTAACATCTGCTGAAACCTTTTGTTTTCAGTTTCACTAATATGCAAATATTGAGCCTTATGGCCATTCCAGATGTTTTAGCCTGAGCACATGGTCCTGACTGCTGCAAAGCTCATCTCCAGAAGTTATGCCATACCTTCAGAAGTCTTTATGATACTGACTGTTGCCAGGAAAGACACTGTTATTGCTATGAGAAACATTATATGCTCTGAAATATAAAATACCCAGTAATGGCAGTAATGCAACTAAAGTATAAAAACACCGTAAAGCAGGAAGCAAGGATTTTATGGTGAAATTCTACAATTTATAGAGTACAAATAAAATAAAGATAAAACTGAAATCAATATCTCTTTTATACTTCCCTTCTACAAATTCGCTTGCAGCTCACTACAAATATCATTAATTAGTTATTAAACAATTCTACATTGTATTGAAAATTTAGTGAAGGTATGTCTTTCGATAGTTTTCTGCAATATATTAAAAAAAATACCAGACAACAAATCCCTTTTTTTCCTTCACACCTTTTTTTTTCACCAGCATCCTATTTTCCTGTTGGGGCCTAGATGCTGCCAATCCTTGTATTTTTCCTGTTCAGAAGCTTCCTTCACAAGCATGTATGGCTCCCAAAACACAGGCCATCAGAAACCCCTTTTGCTAAAAGCGAATCCTGGTTGCCCTTGCAGGTCACAGCAACACTGTGTGGCAAGAGAAACAATCTCTGTGGTAGTAGCATAGTGAGCTGTGGGGGATTTCAAACTCTTCCAGCTGACAACAACTGCTCTAGTTTACAGAGGGTTATTTCCACTCCCACCAGCTACTGAATTGGATTCTAAGTTGCACAGGCTTTTTTTGTGGCCAGGACCCAGGGTATCTAAACTGAAGTCCCAGAATGAAAAGAGTGATTGACGATTTTGTTCTACTGGCAAAGGGAAACCTTTCCAAGGACAGTAAATCTTATTAAATAGAAAACAGTGGTTTTGCTGGGGCCAGTCTGAGATTGAGAAATCGACTCCTCCGGGAGGCAAGGTCCAGAACAAGTTTGAGTGCCATCCTCCTTTCCAAGTGCAAATTAGATTTTCTTAACCTTTCCTTCTACAACATAAACATTTAGACATACAGTCAGACAAGCATTATATGTTGTAAAACAAAGCATTACACAGTAGACACATCTTCCCCTGGGGAGAGGAATGAAAGAATAAACATGTAACAAGCATTAGTCACATTGCTTAATGCACTACTGGAAAACACTCAAATATTCATTGTGAGTATCCTATAAAGAGATATATGAAGTATAATAAGTGTGCTGTATAACTTGTCAGATAATTTACTGCACTCTGAATCAGCCCGAGTTAGAATAAATTCGAAGAGTAGTTCCATGTATAGTTGAGAAAAGCAGCAAAATCTTGTCAAAAAATAATTTTGCATTTGTCTTCCTAAGTGCAGGTACGAAAAGCATTCCTGATTTTTTTAAATGTAATTCTTTGGCAGCACCTATAACTGGTAAATTGTCAAAAGCCATCTTGATTGACAAACTGTAGAGAAATATCCTGAATAAGAGGATACTATCCTCCTCATCACCGTCATCTGACTGTTTCCTAGCAACCTTTCAGTATCATCTCCATTTATTTCCATTTCCATAGGGACTGAGACTGCAGCAGTTAACAACTACAGCATGTCGATACAGCCTAGGAACAGAGAGCAGCCAGTGGAAGTTGAACAGAAGGAAATCAGTTACTGCTGTGCTCAGCAGAAAGTTTTTGGAAGTATGTGGGGGTCCCTTCTAACTTAGGATATTCAATGATTCTCTTATTATATACACAAGTGAAGCATCCATCTCTGATTGAAAGTTCATATTTACAGTCATTCACTTGCAGTCTATAAGCACTGTTTTTTTAGAATAGAATGACATTTCAGTTGGAAACACAAATTAGTTCTTCACACGTATGAACTGGAGAGAGTAAAATAAAAAAATCCCACTACCCTGAGTTGTTCACACCAAGACAATTGATGGTCTCAGGTATGAAATATTCAAGACAAGCACATTGAAAATTCATCAGCAGTCAGAGATTCATGCTTATACAGTCTACAACTGCTCTGCTGTCAGAATGCAATTTTCTGACGTAATGATAAAATTTGTGGTGAAATAGCAGGTTTGCAGTAGATTCTAAATAGAGACAGTTTTCTAAATTCTTTGATTTTGTGTGGGGGGGTGTAGTTCATTTGTTTGCTTATTTATTTTCCTTACATGGAATATTTCTCTGTTTCTCATCATGTCTTACCCCCGGCATGGGATTTTCAAACTGCATTAGATGGAAGTCAGCTCTGTCACAGTTCCTTCTTTAGACCAGTCAGTGGTGAAAGGTGAAGAATATCACATCTTACCGAGAGTGAATCCAAACTGTCATAGTTTTCTACTTTTCCTATCACTTGCTCATATGTTGTCATCTTGAATAGAATTTAACTTCCAATGTGGATTCCACTGCAGTCACTGCAAGTTGTCCAATATCTTACTGTCATATTGTGTAGGAAAAACTGAGACCATGAGCTGTGGCCAGAACTGGACAGTAGTTCCATGTGGACAGGTCTGAAGCATGCAGCTAAGTGTGCTTCACTGAGCATTTCTGCACACTCTGCATCATGCTGGGCATACAGACCTACTCTTTTGACTGCAGAATTTAGGGGCCTACCTCTGTTTCCTAGGTCAGAATTGCAGAATTTTATCTGGTATCCAATGCCCATTTGATTCTGCTCATTTGGCTTTACTGAGTGGTTGACGAGACTTGACAGGGTTGCCATTGTTGAGGAAGAATCTCTATGTATCATGCAGCTGCAGGGCTTCTTTTCAGTTCTGAATTCTATAAGCTGTGTGTTCAGTTAATTACTCAGTATTGTGGTGTTAATGGTGCTATAGTCGTGACACAGGAGTTTGTACAGGCTAGGCCAGAACTTTTCTGAGGCTAGGGAAAAGAAAGAGTACATCAGCAAGCACACTGTCTTCCAGGGAAGATGCACACACTAATAAGACAACTTGAAAGTGGAGGGGAATGGGAGGAATCAATTCATTAAAACATTTGCAGATGCACTATAAGAATTCAAACAGATATGTGTAATGACTCTTACAGAGTAAATTATTTACTCTCTCAGAGAGAGTAAATTATGCAACACTCTGCCAGACTGTGTCTAACCTTACACAGAATTACACAGAATTCAGTGGTTCCAGGATTTAATCAAGTCATCTCAAGCACCAAAAAATTAATACTTCTCTTTAAAATGCAGCACATCAAGCTTTGAGTAGGTAAAATGTTATACCTCTCACTTGTAATGCATGAATTGAGGCACAAATTTTAGACTTATGTTTACCCTTCCATTAGAGTAAAAGCACTATCTGTACACGTTATTTATATCAAAGGTACAATTCTGAGAGTGAGGTTTTGTTCAAAACTGTAGGCTAAGGTGAATAACCTTGAACTTCTCTTGCAACGTGGTCAGTTCTGGTTTTATTCCTCTCTTTGGCTTTGCAGCGAACTTTGACACTGAATCCTTTAGATGGGAAGGGGTCTCTTGAGAACACCCAACCCAATTCCCTTGCTCAGCTTCACTTCCCTTTACCATAGCTGTTATTGCTTTCTACCCTCTGCTCCAAGCACTGTGAGTACATCATCTGCCCATCTCTTCTGAGCTTTCTTCTATTGTAAGCATCTGTGACTCAGTCACAGTCAACTCCTTTGGCTCCAAATAGGAGTTGATCCAGTTTAGAGCCTTTCCTGAGAGGCAGGAGGGAATGGTGCTGCAACAGGCTGATTCCTGTTTCCCTTGTGTAAAGGCAGGAAGTATTAACTGCATCTGATGGAGAAACCACTGTACCATTTCTCAATCAGTGTGGAAGTGTTGGAGGCAGTGTGAGGCAAGGGAAGCTCTGACTGCAGAGCTGAAGTCTGGGGGACAGCAGGGGCTGTGGGAACTTAAGTCTTCTTGGCACCCAGCTCAGGGCTCAAAAGGTCTGAGCTCACTGACAGGGTGATGTGCAGGCCAGCAGCTTCCTCAGGGCCAGGGTGCTGGGGGCCAAAGGCAGCCAGGGTGCAGAGGTTCAGTGCCCACACTGATGGGTGCGGTCCCACAGCACCCAAGACAGCCAAGACAAGCAGGGTGGTGATGGCAACAGGCCCTGATAACAGATTGATGAACACCAGCCAAAAACCGGCTAACAATTCAGGGCCAAGGACAAGCCAGGAAATCCAAATAATTGCTCAGGAACAGGGCTGGAGACCCTGCAGCACCTCTGGAGGGTGCTAAAGTGGGATTCTGGGCTGTGGGTAGGTTTAGGGTAGCTAGGCAAGGACAGTCAGCTCCACAGTTGTTACATAGCCCTGGGAAGATCTCTGTTTAGTACCCAGTCTACTTTAGGATGTGTTGCGAGTAAAAAATTATAATTGGCTACTGCAAAGGAAAAAAGCATTTACTCAAGCTGAGAAAAATTGAGCCATACCACTTCATTTTTGTTAACCAAAACAAACAGCTGAGAAAACATATATTGTAAGAAAATAGCTTGTACTGGCAAAGTAAGTGATGTTACTGTAACTGCAAGGTGATCTCATTAGCAGCATGATATTGTACAAACTTTGCACAGTAATTGCTTAAAAATTCCCAATATTATTTAGAAAGTTCAAACATATCTCTCTTAAGATCCACTGGATTTTGCTCTGATAGTGTATTCCCTAGGAAGATAAATTATTTTTGATTTTGATTTTTAATTTTTAAATTTGATTTTTTAAGAACAGTGATCTAAATGCAAGAACTGAAGTGCATGTAATTGAGGTCCAGATGGAAGGACATTAACCCACTCACTAAATTTTAGTGCAGATACTTAAAATGTTCCAAAGAGTAAAATAAACTATTTTTCAGTTGGAGCCTTTCCTTGCCAGAAAGTACATTTTAAAAATGAAAAAGCTTTCTTTGTGATTTTTTGTTTTAATATCTCATTCTAAAAGAGCAATAAAAATTACTTTTAAAATGACCCAACACTTGCTTACTTAAGATTATAATCTGAGACTGTATTTTAAGTACTTCTATAAATATTAGGATTCACTATTGCAACTTTTCCTGCATGTCACATTAGAGCATAAGCTCCAGAGGAGTAAAGTCACGGAGAAATTTCAAGACCAGGGAAAAAAAGTGAATCAGTATGTTTTTTAGTCTGAGCATTGGGAGAGTTCAGCACATTCTGACTTTCAGCTACAGTCAAGAAAAGAAATTTATTGTAAATGATATGCCATTAACCTTTGAAAGTAACTTTGCTTTACAGGAGTTGTATTCTACCAGGACCTTATTATACTATCAGTTCCTCTGAGTAATTGAGATTGTTAAACTGCTTCTTAAAAATTAATTTCTCTTGCTGATAATGGGAACATCCCTGGCCTCCAAAAGAATAAACTGTACTTGAATTGACTCAGCCCGGAAGTATTGCCTTTTTCCAGTGCTGTTTTTTGTGAGCAAAAAATGAAAAAAAAAAATTAGCTTTTAAAAATAAAAGTGTTCTCATCTGTTTGCATTCTGCAAGATATAATTAACTGAATTCCTAGTTTGAACACTTTCCTTTCTTCACTTCTTCATTATTGGTAGGTTCATATCCCTCTAAATTGCTGGTGAGCCCCATAATGATGTCACTCCATAATAATCATTACTCGTGGACTTATGTAGAGCTATATGTATAATTCATCTCTATTTTCATCTGCAATTCCATAGGTCACACTTTTACATATCCTGTGAAAGGAGGAACAAATGCAAGCTCATGGTATGGTGTTATCCAAAGCTTCCCTGCTTCTAATTTGTATTCATTATCCCTCCATCCCTCTCCCTTCTCTGTTTCCCTTTTCAAATCTACCACTTACTTTGTGCTCTGATGTGTCCTCACTTTTCCCTTTCTCTTCACATGCTGTTTTCTCTGTCCTTTTTTCATTTTCTTTGTCTCTCTCCAGGGTATCTAGTGGGATTATTTATCAACAGTAGAATTCAGACTTCCCCAGCTAATTTTGCTGTAAGTTTGACAGACATACATGAAAATGCTCTTGTCCATGATCACAAAAGTGGTCATGCTTCACTGTAGCAGTTCTAGCTGGTGTTTTTAAAGTATTAATCCCCTGTTTATTTGGGGAAAACAAAATGACAGTTAAATAGAAACTTGGGATTCTTACAGTTCAGACCCAATTTAAAGTACTATTGTGTGTTAACAGAGATTTATTTCCAGTTTTTCTTCCGCTTATGGTGGGCTGATTGCATGTTGTAGGGCCTTTCCTTATCTTTAGTAAAGGATAAAACAACTGTATATTCTGTAGGTTACAACTGTGTTTGACTGGTCAAAAAATCCTGGAGTCTCAAATCTGGCTATAAGCCTCCCATGAGAAGACTTCTTGTTGAGAGTGTTGAGACAGGCACTAAACCAAGGTATTATGCAGAATTTTAAGAAACATGTTTTTTAAAATTAAATAGGAATAAAACCTCAAAACAATATATTAATCAATGATCTAATTTGTAGATATCTAGATATATTTATTTTATTTCCCTTTATTTTTTACTCTTTAACACACTCCTCCAAACATATTTTAAACACATGGATTACAAAGGCAGTGTTGGATGACATTCTTAATTTTAAAAGCCAGTGGTTAAAGGGTAATTAAAGCAAAAATGATTTGACTTTGATGTCCAGTATACAATATAGTATTTTTAATACTGAGTGAGCATGGAATTCAGCCTCAGGAACTATCCTGAAATAGCTCGCTATCTGTGATACTTTAACCTTATAAATATTTAAGCCTATCTTAAAGATTATATGAGACCCTATCTTAGAGATATGAGAAACTGAACTGCAATCATTCTTCCTTCAAACACTAAATTGTGTCAGTTGATGTGATCACCTTTCAGAAAGTGAGGCCACTTCTCTTCTACTCTCCTCGATTCTCCACTCAGCTTCTGCAGGTTCAGTACAGTAACAGAAAAGAAAGAAGATAAAAAAGCCCAAGTCAGTACTGACACTTCTATAGAGTAGCCCACTAACAATGCCATTTACATTTTAGTGTGGGTTACGGGAAACATTGGGATTGCTTCCCTAAAAAAATATTTTGAAGATAGGAATACAAAACCATTAAGCATATAAGCAAACTGAGATCTTTTTTGTCATTTTTTGATTTACTTTTATCTCACTTACCAAGGTTATAAATTCCAACACCCACGGCGGGGAAACAGGATTCAAAAATAACTATTATATTTTATTGGGAATACATAAAGAAATCTTTCTGCAAAGATATGAAAAAATCCACCAAACTACAGACCAGCTCTAATGGAAGTACATCTTACTTCTTTCCAGCTTAGTTTGCAAGTTGCTAGAGATTCCTTGTCATTCTCCGTTCTAGAAGAACCACTCCTAAAAAATTGCTTTTTCTGGCCAAACCTATGGAAAATGGAATAGTATCAGAAGAAAAAATTCATATGGCTGTGATTAGTGATGTCTCCTGATTTCTGGTGACATATTTTAATGAGTGCTCATCCTTTATTATTTGCTTTAGAATTTTTCTGCCTTAGTAGCAGAGGTGAATGTATATTATGTTATTGGTCACGACACCCTGTGGCTCAGCATATTACTCTAAACTGAAATGCGTGGCTTTCATGTGAGTGTCGTAGGTTGTGAACAGCAGCAGCTCAGAGGACAATGCCCTTTCACTTTTGTTATCAGCTAGCAGTAAGCCAATATCTATAGGAAGACAGTGACATCTTAAAAAAACACCATTGAACAGTTAGAGCCTTGACTCCATACTGGTAAAATGAAGTTAAACTAAGGCTCACCCACCTCTTGCAACAGCTAATTATTAGTACAGAGAAGTCAGCATGAGCAGCAAAGCAGTAAAAAACCCTTCCCATGAATGATGTTTTCATTAAGGTGAAGTTATTGGGCATCTAAGACCAAAATTACCCAGAAGAGGAGAAGTGGTTTGTGTCTCACTTGCACAAAACCATAAAACAGACAACTTGAGAGGGAGATGAACCTTCTTGCACTCCATCCAGCAGTATGACAGATCATGAACTGTATTACAACATGTGGAGAACCTCAAGTAGTCAGACTAACAGAGAGATGTGGAGAAAGAAGCAGCTTTCAGACAGACATCCTTTGTCATCCGTGGGTTTCCTGTATCCTTCAGCATCTCAGCTGAACTGCTATTTCAGAGGGTACTGTTGCCAACTGCTTCCATGAGCTATCATAACACATATGTATATTAATTGCCAAAGGCGTTAAATAAATCTTTTTGCATCTTGGCTTTCTTACACATGACAGCCTACACAGAATGCTTTTTTCTTTGTTGTAGCCTGCTATACTTCAAGTGAAATAATATACTGGATTTGTGCCATTGACTTACACCCTGTGCATCCTACTTATGCCAGTAGATTTATGCACTGCTGACAGTAGGAACAGACCATAATCATATATTTCCCCCTTTCATTTTAGTGGAGAAAAATTAATGTATCTGATTAAAGTATCTTCACAGACTGACAGGGACAGCAGTATCAGTACGAGGGAGATTCTCATTGTGTTTGAAAATTACCTGAGGGGTTTCAAATGGTCTTTTAATTAATTTATAATAACTTCTGAGTATAAGTGACAATACATAATCAAATCATTGAAACAAAATGCCTGAATGACATTTGAATTTTATTCAGTAATTCAACAGGACTACCGAATTGGGATTGCCTCAGCATATGGCAAAGATTCAAGAAATTTCCAACACAGAATAAATGACTGGGATGGTGCTTTACACATTATAGCACTCAAGACATTTATCTATTGGAACATATGTATTACTACAGGCCTAATTCTAAAGAATGTGTTCTTGCACTTGTTCCATCATTACCTGTACATTTGAAAGATGATGCCCAAATTACTGTCTTGAATACATTTGCTGGCAGGTCTTTACACCCGTTTTGGACACACTGAAGGTGTCTTCACAGTGGTACCAGTATAATTAGACACTTGAAGGAAATAGCGAAAATGTTACATGCGCAAATTTATTTTAAAATTAGATTTCTGGCAAGTACATGAGAAAGGATTGAGAGTATGTTAAAATATCTGAAAATAATTGCCACTAAGTTTAATCAGTTATGTGAAATGTGAAGTCAACCCAAGGTCACCTTAAAAAAGAAATGAACGATTTCAGCAGCCATTGCACAGAACCAGATTGCAAGACTGGAAGGTTAAAAACAAGAAAGGACAAAGTTCTTCAAAGCTGTGTAAATTTGTTAATGTATGCATACTAGAATCATGTAAATGAAAGAATCACTGATTATTTACAAACTGAATTCAATAATTTTATAATTGATGAAGAATTGAATGGAGATAAGAGGCTTAAGGCACATAGAATATTTTTGTATTCCTATGAATAAAAGGTCTATACCTTTTCTTTAAAGTTTTTTATATTGTTCATAGACATCTCCTGCACTTCAGACTCCCCCTGCTAATTTCAGAGTGTAAAGAAGATCAGACAGGCTGCATGTCTGCTCCTGCCAGCTCCTGCTAGCCTCTCTACAGAGATCTTCAAGGTTATTTCTATTTTATGTCCCTTTATCCTACATTTTAATAGACATAGGAAAATAGTCATGTAATAATTAGGCATGTATAATTTATCCTGGTCTTTCAAGTTTACCCTTCAGACTATCAGATCCCCTTGTGTTCATCCATCATCTCACATCTGTACTCTAGACAATAACTTTACATACCTCTAAACTATTATTGACTTTGCTATTGCTTAAGACACTTGTCTTTCCTGGTACCAAAGGCCATTGCATTTTTAATTTAGCTGCTCTTGTATTAATTAATTAATAGGTCATAGTTGTAAGCAGCTAAAAGCCAAATGCTCATCAGAGACATCTAATAGAGCACTGTACCTGAAGCCAAGCACCGCTTTGGAAGCAAGCATAGCCATACTACAGAAATAGACACTGCTTGAATAAAGCATGACCAGCAGCACCATGGTCCTTAGCTATTTCATCTGATTATAATCAGATGTAGGATGAAAATTTTCAAGGAAGAGTACCTGATAAACATGAAGTCCAGTGTCTATAGAAAGCAGGACAGCAATGTCCTTCTGGATCTCACATCCCCAAGCATAAACAGGGACTTAGGGTAACCCTCTGCTCTTTGAGATAAGTAAAGTTGGCATAAATACAGTTCAAAAACTAGTTGGAATGTGGCTGCATGGTTAGTGTGTGTGTGAATGTGTGGGTGAAGGGGGGAAATATCTAAATACCTATGATAGGAATTTACAGAAAATCGCTTCTCCAGGGGAAAAGACTTTTGGTCACGACTACAGGGGTGAGATGTGACTTGTCATTTAAGAGTCCTTTGCTATGAGTAGCATTATGACTCAGTTTATTAGCATCATTTATATTCCCTAATAGGATGATATTCCTGTTTAATACTGGCACCTTAAAAATCAGACATCTTAACCGAAGAAAGGCTTCTTCCATAGCAGTTTAGGCACTCTGTGGGGAAATTAGCTATTATGAAGGGTTAAACTCATAGGATCAAGGACAGACGAGTCCTCAGAACATCTCCAGTCCAACTCACTGTTTCCCACGGCTTTACCCAGCTGGACCTGGGAAACCTCCAAGGATGGAGACAGCGCAACCTCTCCACACAACTTATTCCATTGCCTCTATTTGTATCTAGTCTGAACATTTCTTGTTTCAAGCTACACCCACTGTCACCCCTCCTTTGTTTACAACTGTGAAAGCCAGCTCCACTTTCTCAAGGGCCACCAGTAGCTAATAATGGGCTGCTGTTCAGTCTCCCCAAAGATGCCTCTTCTGCTGAACTCCCTCAGCCTCTCCTCAGAGGACAAGTGCTCCAGCTCACTGAGCATCTTGGTTGCCCTTGCTGTGCTGTCTCCAAGTTATTGATGCCTTTCCTGGACTTGGGGGGGTGAGGGATGACAACTGCCTCCTCTGGGTCACAGATAAAAGTGTTGAGGAGAAGGGGTCCCCATTTAGACCCTCTGATGATCACTTGTTACTAGACTTCATGTAGCATGTGACCAATTAAATTCCAGCCTCTCAGTCTAACCCTCTGGTCATCTTTCTATCCTTAAAACTTTCCCCTCAGCCATAGAGTCCTTACTTGCACAAAATCACATTGTGAGAAACAGTCGAAAGCCTTGCTAACACCCATGCTAATGACATCCCCTGTTCCATCCCTGTCCGCATATCCAGTTACTTTACTATAAAAGGCAATAAGGTCAGTCACATGGTTTAAGGCCCACCTCCATGGACTAGAAGTTTACATGCATTATTGCCCAGATTAGATGCTTTTATACTGCAGAAATAAGATTAAACAAATCTTAAAATTAGTCTTTCATCGTTCTAGAAATTTTTATTTATGATGTCCATTGTAAACACAGAACTGTTTTCTTCACCAGCTGTTTGAACACTATGAGCTCTTACAGCAAATTAAAGAGGTTTCAAGTGACAAAAGCATGCCATTGCTGTCAAAAAAGAAGGGCTTCTGACAAACAGGATGGTAATTGCAGTATCAGGTATCCTGCTGCTTTAGGTTGGCTCCTCAGTACAGTTCAGCTTGGCAGACTTAGCTTTGACACAAAAGCTGTTTAGTTATGGTTAGATTTTTTTCAAGACAAGTTGAAAAGTTTGCCATTTAATCTTCCATTAGAACAATTGATGAATCTTCCATTGCCTTTTGTGAAAACTAGGTTATGCCATGAGAACAATCCAGAAAATCCAGCATGGCTCATTTGGTTTTGAGATGCTGGAGAAGAGCGGCTTATACTGGGAATTGGGTTGCTCTGAAAGACGAGAGAAAAATTTGCTTAGAAAAAGAATGTTCAGAATCTAGAATACTTCATTGGCCCTTGTGAAATAGGACTTGGACAATACATCTGAGGATCATAAAAGGACAGAAAATTAGCCATTGCTTTTATCTGAAGAGTTCCTAAGAATATTTCAAGCTCAGACCGAATTGTAGCACTTAATAATAATCTAAAAAAAAAAAACAAAAAACAAAAAACCCACAAACAAACAAAAAAAACCCCACAAACAAACACATTTTAACATGTCTACTAAATATTAAAAAAAAAAAAAAAAACCAACCCACAAACAAACAAAAAAACCCCACAAACACATTTTAACATGTCTACTAAATAAAACACATCTATTTTGCGTTTCTAACAACATTACAAACAGATATTGCCAGCGCAGTAGGTATTATGGTCAAGAAAACATTATGTATTTTGGCACTATCTTACCTCTTTCCTCCTGGGAACCTCTGTTTCTGCAGCACTTTAGATAGTTCAGACTGGTAAGGAAGCCTCTTCAGACTATATAACTTTAATATAGTTTATTTTCTTCGTACTCAACCACCTGTAAGTGCTATCCCATTTGCCAGTCTGCAGGGGCTGTTTCCATATTAAGACATATAATTGCAAGATCCACCATCATCTTTGTAAGATTCCTTGATATTCATTTAAATCATTTGTACATATGAAGCTAAGTGGTTAATAAGACTCAAAAACTTATATTGTCTCTCTACATGAATGGCTTCTAGTTCCCAGTTTCAAGTAGTAGTCTGAAAACCCAACTTCTAGCTGTTACTCAGAATGAATCATGGGGCTCAAAGCCCCCTCACAAGGAAATACTCAAGAAGGCAATCTATCCACAGGGAGAAAGTAAAGAACCTGGCCTGTAACATACTAATAAGCTAGGAGTATGCAGTAGGAGAGGGCTAATGGATGCCATGTTATTTATAGCCACGAGAAAGCTCACTCCCTATAGTTTGTAGATAGGCACATTCAAAGTGGAAATATGAGACACATTTCTACTAGTGTTAAGAAATAGCCATTGGGTCACTTTGTGAAGGAAAGTAGTAGATTTTCTGTCCATCATACAACATTTTAAAATCAATATGGGTTTCTTTCCAGAGATGTACTATATTAAACCATAAATTATTGGACTTCATGTGAATGTCATTGGGTGAGGTGTTACCTCCTATGTCACTTTACAGGTCAGACTAAATGAATGCAGTGTTCTCTTCTGGCCTTAAAAGCTATGAAGTGATCAATGGCTGTTACAGGGCCACAGCCATGGAAAAAAACAATTATTACTTATGGCTGAAAGGAAAAGGAAACACCATGTGACCTGATAGGCCTAGTCAGTCAATACCAGCCCATGGAGACTCCCAATACTCATAAAGCAAAAAGTAATCAGACTTGTCTGAGCTGTGCTTTCTGCTTTGCGATTCAAATTCAGTATTTTACCATTTTCGCTCTCCTGCATAGAATGTAATGGGTTCAGTTAAGATGTCATTTCATTTCATGGAAAGATGCAAGTACTCAAATGAGAGTGGCATTCTAATATATATATAAACAATCCGGGTCCGTCCTTCCTGTAATTCATGATCACTGCTCTATTTTACCACTTTTCTGACCTGGATACCTCCTTTCCATCTGAATACCATTTCTCATGTTCTGTCCCTGCTTCCCCTGCCCCATCTTTGGACTTATGCATCATATATACCTTTGCATTTGTTTATGATTAAGGAAAAGGTGTCTAGAAAAATAAAAATATTGATAATTGAATGACATAACTCAGCAGGAATGAAAGTGCACTAGAAATTCATTATTCTTTGCTTTCCTAAATATTTTGTATATATTGTGGCATGGATAAGTACTTTTTTTTTTTTTTTAAAGAACAAAATTAAGAATTAGTGTCTTGTTCAGACAGAAAAACTCTGGAAAGACCACAATCTGACCCTGTATATTATCACAGAGTCACAGAATTGCAGAATGGTTCAGGCTGGAAGGGACTTCTGGGGATCATCTGGTCCAACCTCTCTGTTAAAGTAGGTTGCACAGGATCATGTCCAGACAGATTTTGAATAACTCCAGAGAAGGAGACTTCACAGCTTCTTTGGGCAGCTCTGTCAACCTCAAAATAAAGAAGATTTTTTCATATTCAGATGGAAGTTCTTGTGTCTCAATTTGTACCCATTGTCCCTTGTCCTGTCACTGGGCATCACTGAAAATATGCTGTCTTAATTCTTTTGTGCTATTAATTATGTGCTATCTTAATTAATTTAGCTCTAAATTAACCTTCAGAATTCCTGTGCAGTCTGTCTAGAAGGTCAGTAGAATACTAATGAATTCTCTTGTCTTCTTTAGCTATTCTGTGTACAGTAGGCTGTGTAGTGAGAAATGACTGAACTTCCTTTGAGACTTTTACTACAAAACAATTTTTCTTGTCAGAAATATGAATTACATGGGGTTGAAGGAAAGTGTATGTTTTAAAAATATGAATAAATTCTGGGTGCTACTTAGGAGGAACCTTCATTTTGTTTTCATTATGAAAATCAATTTGTCCTATTGAGTGCAGAGCACTGTGACAAGATGCTAGTGGAAGATGGATTATGTATAGATAGATACAGGTATATAGATATGGATATATAAATAGTTCCATGATCCTGAGAGAAAAGGAAGGAGACAGGAAGGTGGAAAGAATATCTCATAACTGTCTGTGACATAATTCGCTGCATGGGGAATATTCTTCCTGTCCCAATCTCATTCAAATATTCTGTTTCAAAAATTGAGTGCATGGGCTGCCCCTCTGAGTTGATGCCTTTTCATGTTTTGTACCTTACAAAAAGGTTTCTCAAACAGATGTGTAAAAGGATCTTGTACCTGCATGGGAATTATGTGGTAGGGATTACTTTCTTATCATGATGTACAGTTATAAAAATCCCACCAAAATCCAATCCATCTTAAAAGAACTGACAATTTAGCCATGATTTATAGAAGTGCAGGTAAAATGCTACAATCTTATTCTGTGTCATTGCATCAGTGATGTGTAGATTAAATATGCTAATAATATGCTTTGCTATAGTCCAAGATGACAGGTTTTCTTCTAAGGATTACAAAGCATTGTACCACTCTGTGCTGTTACTGTCTACATAGAGTGATATGCCTTTAACTGCCAAAGTAAGATGTAGCTCATCTGACTGGTCCTACACCAAAAGAATTCATGAAACTTCATGAAAAGTTGAACAGCATCATTTTGCCTTCTTTTTTTTTTTTTTTCCCACAATATGTACTGGAAAAAAAAAAAGAAAAAGATACATTAAAATGTTGTCTTTGTTCTGGTTGATTATGAACCCATATAGTTCAAATTATGAAGGACTAAATTAAAAAAAAAAAAGCTTGAGGACATTATCTGATTAATTATTCTGAATTTTCTCTAAGTTTTATTGGTAATTGTAATGTTACTTAGCATCTGTAATAACTATTTGGGAAGAAAAATAGAATCAAAGAGATATTTTCAGAGCTGTTACTATCAAATGTATCAAGAAATTTAAAACCTGAAATTTATGCAACTTGCTGAATGTGTAAAAAAGATCAAATTTGTCTTGGAAGGAAAAAAAATCTAAGAAAACATCTTCACAGATAAGAACACTTAATAGTAAGGAATACTTAAAAAGTTGTGCAACCAAAATACACATGTGGTTCAATAATTTGAATGAATTTTGATACCTGGTTTTAAAAAGCAGCTTCAGGTATAGTCATATCTCTAGAAGTAGTACCTAAAACCTAATTAGAAAACATTGTCTTACTATGAGCAAGTACATCAGCTTAAACCTTATTATATTTTAAAAGTTTATTATATATAAAATCTTAATAAAATATAATTATTATACGATTTTATATATAGATATAAAAGCTTAAAACTTATAACTCAAGCATCACTTTAAACCTTACAAGCCTTGTAAGCTTCAAACTTTCAGTTTAAGTGCTTTCAGTCCTGAGTGCTTGGTTACGAAGACACTGGTACTCAAAGAAAAAGAGAGCATATGCATCCTAGCACTGTAGGGTAGCCAACTGTAGAGGTTCCCTGCTCCAACAAGCAGGGTCTGGAATGGGAAGCATCAGAAAGGCAGCATCCATTTTAGCCAAGTGCCTGAGTAACCATCGCTGCAAATCAGGAAAAGAAAAACACCTTGGGGTATTCTCTGCTATATAAAGCATCACGGTAAGACCACTAAATAAAGGAGAGAGGTGAGTCACATGGACGTTTGATGACTTGCCACAGATTTCTCTATAACTACTATCAAAAACTAAGCTAAGGCTTTTCTCTGTACTGACCTTACTCTGGTCAAAATGAACATAACAATTCTTCCCACCTGCTTCAGATGCTTTGTTGCCAGTGCCTTTGTACTCAGGGATTCAGAGTGATTGTACTGAAAGGTTGAGCTGATCTTCTCATGACCTTTTCTATTGAGTGGAAATATTTACATTTTGCTGAACTTCTGAAAATTATAACCCTGAAAATGAAGGGAAGATTGGAATGTAGGACATTAAAGCTACATCAGCACTGGCAAAACAAACAAGTCACTGTCATCATCTTACTCTGGTTTTAACACTTAGATTAAAAGTGTTTAAAACCACTTAGTTTTTAGTATGTTCTCTGCCTTAATTTTCTCTGGTGCTAAGAAATGCTGAAACGTGGTTTGGAGCCTGGCAAAACACACAGAGTCAGTTCAGCCAGCAGTATTGATAAATCTGTCCCACTTCAGGAGAAATAGGTTTGTGCATAGCCATGTGGCATAAGTCATCCTCAGGCTCTGGCTTGGGTTTTGATCTATACGTGTGACCTTAAATTCAATGCCATCAGCTGTCTTTCTTGAATCAAATACTTGAACTGGGCCTTCAATATCTGACCTTAGCTCTCCAATCCTGGGTTAAAGGTCATTTACACAGAAGGAATCCAGTCATTCTCATGGGTCTGACCAGAAATTTCATTACAGATTGCAGAGCACTTCCTGAAAAAAAAAAAGAAAAAAAAAAAAACACTGAATGTGTTGTTTCACCAGTTTTCCTTCTGAAAACTCATGATTTTCTTCTATAAAAATACTGAATCCAAATCTGCTCCAAAGTGCTTCCTGTTTTGTTTCAAGAGCAAAACAATTTTCACCTTTGAATTATAGCTTTCTTCTTCTCTCTGTACATATTTACTCCAGTTTTATTGTGAACAGGAAGTAAAAATTTATTTTACACTGTTTTGATTTTTCAATCACGCATTACAAAATTCTTTCTAAGTACGACTGATGGGTCACAGCTCATAATTTTGAAAAAATGAGACAAAATGCATTAAGTCTTGACTGATATTATTTTATGACTTAGCATTTATACACACCCAACAGTCAGAAGCTGGCTTTCAAAGTTGTTGCAACGCTACCATATCCTAACATAAGACTCGGCTTGGGGAAGCCGTAGATGTATGCTTGCATGTGCGCTGTCAAATATTATTCTAACATAAGAAATACTAGTCCAGTCCATCAGCTGCTTTTATTAATCTCCTATACTAAATTTAGAGCTCATTCCTCTAGACATCCCTGGTGCTGAGATAGTGTGTAAGGACAGCATGTTCATCTACCAGTATTAGCAACAGACGGCATCCAAAAGAGAGTAATGCATTCAGCACAGCGTAGCATGGCAGTGCACGGCATAGAAACAGAACCTTATGAACTTTCATATCTTCATGACCTTTAGCTCTAATACTTCTCAATGAAAATATTGTGGAATTTATATTTATACAGGTCTCAAGGCCTAAGAAAATACCCAAAAATGAAGAATTATGGACACATCCTAGTATCTCACATTTAAATTCCAATCGCATCTTCATATTAAAATGGTACCTACCAGCACACAACTTTGGTTTCATATTCATGTCTCTTATTAGTACACATGTTTAGAAAGAGTGTATCTCAAGCATAAAAGAGATCAGTTCAGAAATTGAAGTTCTTAAACAAATATATTTTTTTAAACTGCTAGAAATTTACTGTGTCTACTGAAGCAAATGAAGTTTTGCCTTAGAGTCTCCTGAGAGCAATTCTGTAGGCTGTTTCAGTTAATAATTGGGGGAAAATGAGGAGAATCCAACTTACACATCAGAAGAAGACAAAGATTTCAATGAGATTGAGATGAAATAATAAATAATGCATTTTAATACATCCGTCCTGGCAGTAACTTAATTCACATCATACAACTAGAGCATTCCACAGCCTCAGAAGTACTGATCTCTAAGTTTTACAGATGTGGAGCTTATATTATACTTATTTAGAACTTAAATTCTATTTATTTCTCAGGCAGCTAGTTTATTTGAAATTTGCTTGTAAGATTGCAGGAGAAAGTTGTGGCTGATAATTATATACTGAAATGGATTATTTTAATAAAACCTTATTTGTCAAAATAAATGTTACAAAATACAATATAAATTAATCCAGATCAGTTACACTTATAGCTGTTGGCTCTGAACTGGAAAAGAACTTCAATAACAGTAAAAAGAATAGCACCAAATATAGAATACACAGCACACACAGAGTGAGATTTAATTTTAAAGGATGAGTGGTTTCTCTCTCTGTTGGTTACCCTTTGGCATGTTCAACTAATGCACTTCCCTCTCTGCCTGCCCCTTTCACTGCTCAAGCTTTTTCTCCTGATGCAGAATGAAAACTGTAAGGCTTTTTGAATAGCTAAGTGAGCCTATTTGACATCAAGTCTAAAATAATTCCCAATAATACACATTATAGAGGAGTTGTATTTCTAAGAAACTACAAACACGTATTTTGTATTCTAAGCCAAATGGAATTAGTTTCTGTTATTTCGTCCAATACACAAAATTTAGTAGGCATTTAGCTTAGTGGATATTAGACACCTAACCTAAAGAACTTTGATTTTGATCCAAAATTATACTGTCTAAAGGGAGGGTCTACTTCACTGCTCACCTTTATTACCATGTGCTTACCAGTGCAAAGTCAAAAAAAAAAGAAAAAATGGACATAGACCAGAATGGCTCTGATGTTTTTATACCAACTTAGCAGACTTATGAGTGGTTACATGAGATGTAATATAGTGAGAACAATCCTGAGATTACCAGACTGGCATTATATTTTGTATCATACAATAAAAAGGGAATAAAAAACAAGACCTGCCATAATTATTACCATTGCCACTTAGAAAAATTATGGAAAGTCTTGAGACTTCATGTTTTGAGGCTCAAACAAGTGGAGAAAACACCGACCCAAGAAAAGCACATATATTATTAAAATTAAAAAAAAAAAAAAGAGTTTCTAGAATCTTTCTCTAAGCCCTATAGCATTGGTTAAAAAGAGGCAAGAGATTGCCTAGAATAGTGCCTAGAAATCTGCTATAGAACACTAATTCCTGATTCATCTGAAAGTGCTTTAGAATTACAAAGGTTATTCTTGCAAATTTACTCTTAAGAACAAATAGCCTGAATAAGTAAAGAACATAATTGTGAAGAAAATAAAAGCACAGATGAATTGAAGGTGAAGGATAGACCCCTTATTTAATGAGAACTAAGCTAAATGAGGCCACAAAAATAAAAGAAGATAATTTTGGAGTCAAAATGCAGCAACAGATCAAGGGCATGTGGCAACAAAATAAAGAAGTTCAAAGGTAACAAAGGAAACCCATCTTTTCCAGTTGAATTGCAAAAGCAATATAGACAGGAATTACCCACATGCAAATTGGCCAAGACACCAATATTAAATTCATAAAACTCAGCCTAAATTGAACCTCCTTCTGGATATTCCTTTACTTGTTTTTACTAAACTCGTTATCGAGACACTTGAGAAAATTTACACTCAATAATTAAATGCTCAGTAAATTGCTCAGTCCCTGTGACATATTATGGCCCAGAATTGTACTTAAAGAGGAAATAGAATTTTGGAGCTTTTGAAAAAATAAAAATTTGCTCTTGAATTCTTTAACAGTGTTATTTCAATTAATAGACCTTACTTGCTGGAACTGAAGTTTTGGGGCAGGTGCACAGAAGGGCTGATACAGAGACCAGGCATTCACTCCATACCTGGGATTCACTGAGCAGGTGAATAACCTCATCATCATTATAACAGCAAAGCAGGGTTGATTGCAGAGTCCAGATGGGTATGAAAATGCTTGTTTGTCTTCAAAAGCCCAGGCTTTTGACCTGAAATAACACAGGACTGTGACCCTTATTTTTTAGGAAATAAATAGCACTGCCCTAGATAAAGTCTTCTCTTTGTGTAACTTTTTAGGTTATTGTTCTCCTGTAAAAAAATGACACTAAATTACTTGAAATTAAATATTACAGTTGCAAAGATTCCATACGCTGAAAACTACTCATACATACCAGAATAACTTCATTGCAAGATTTGTGCAGTTTTGTAATGTTTTGCTTTTGAATAAGAATCCTCAAATCAACATTATTTCAGGCATTATTTCCTCTTCATCCTATAGGCAGTCAATTACGCTTGTTCTTCGGGGGCAATTTTATTCCATTCCCAGTAAACTATTTCTGTGAAAAACCTCAATGATCAGTCTGAAAGCAAAGCACAGCTCCAAGTCACTACTTAGAGCTGTACAGAGTATCTATATGACCGCACATTTTAACTACAGACAGCGATACGTTTAGAAATAAACTGTGTCTTTTCCAGGAGCTATTTTCCTTGACACAGCTTTCTTCTTAAAACATGAAAATTAAATAATATTGTGTCCTTGCACCATTTATTTCAGTTTCTGTTTTTGTTATACAGATTAAAATCTACAAGTGTTTGTCACTGTATTTATTGTTTCTCCTTCAATTCTAATTCCTCTTTGCCATTCCCAGGGTTTGTGCTCTTTTTCACTGCCATTAGGATTATGCACATGTGTACACTGTCCATTTTACTAGCCAGTCCTTCAGGTGCAGAATGTAGTGGTATTTCTGTTTGCACACTCTGCAGATACCTCAACTGCTTCAAGGTGCGTACTTTACCCTCAAGTTCTTCTTATTTCTCCCATGACCCTTTCTTTCCTTTATGATCTTTTACATCATTTTAAAATACCTACAGGGCTCCTACCCTTTCCTTTAAATCTCTTCTGATCAGCCTATTCTTCTGTGATGTCTTCAAGAATCTTATCAGCCATTTATCTACTGAGGTATGTTGTATCTATTTATCTAGATAGCATAATAAATAATCCTGACTTGGATCTATCCTTCCAAACATTAGCACAGTTGTGCTAAACATGAACAGTTCAGGGAACTCCTCTACTTTTACTGTACTGTCCTTCTTCCTTCATTCCTTAGTCTCACATTTATTATGTCACATGTAGCATAATTTGGTATATTTTCTTTGGGTAAGGATCTTTGTGGTTCAGCACAAATATTTGATCATTATTGAGAATCAAATTACAATATTAATTTTTTGCAATTGGAAGCACAAACAAACTTGCAAAGACAAAACTGCATTTTCACTTACTTGAATTCCTCTAATTATAAATATCATGCTAAGGATGTATTTCAAAATACTTTCCATTCATTAAATAGTTTAATAATACTTACTGAGTACTTGGAGAAAGTAGCATCTAATATTTTCAATCCAGAGAATAGATAGCAAAGAAAAAAAACAACTAGATTCAGGCTTTGAGCTATACAAAAAAGAGTTATCAAATAGTATATTAATAGATTACAAATCAGATAGAGATTTACTCCTAAAGAGAAATATTTTCTGCTAACAGTGTAATAAATGTACACACTGACAGTCACTGAAACACAGGCATGAGAACAAAAGGATAATTGCATAAAAGCGTGATCAATATAAATCACAAAAAATGTGATTCAATATCAAATTACTTTGAGTAATGAAAGATAGCACCAGCCTAAAAAGTGTGAAAAAAAGGAACTAAGAAAAATAAATTACAAAATTACAGGATCATCTAGCAGAGTTGCAGGCATAGTAGCATTTTATCTGGGAAATAGAATGTGATCTTACAAAGACACATATGGCACTTCAGAGACCCCAGTGAGAATGTTAGCATCTTACTCCAAGAAAACAATTCAAAATCTAAAAGCACTATCGAAGTACTGCTTCATTTCATGGAGAATTTTCCCTTTTGAGATCACAAAATTCTAATTAAAATGTCTGTGCCTACACAATACCCAGAAATATGTCAGGAACACAATTTTAAGGAGTAATTTTCATTTTAGTAAAGTGTGTGTTGTGTCACACAACAAATGTGTCTTTCCTTACTCTTTGCCCGCTTTTTATTGGGGTGGATCATCACTGGAGTGGCTCTACCAAAACCTTTTATTCAGAAGGACAGGACCTGCCCCTTCCTCCCCTGCATTGTCAAAGGTCTGTGTTATCCCTAGTGACTTTGAGGGAAGAAACATATGGAAAGAAGGGGAAACTGAGATATTTTGGACCATCACATCAGCAGTATTCCTTGTCAGAATATCAGAATCCCATGCACAAACAACTGAAACTGAAGAAGCTGTTGAGAGTCTGGGATAATTTGTGTATGACAGTACACACTGATGTCTCATCTTCCTCTTCTTTAAAGATGTTCATAGAATATTAATGAACAAAAAAGGGAAAGATGACTGTTAGAGATCTTAAAAACAAGAGCTGAACAGCATATATGATTAAGGTCTCCTGTGCAGGGCAGTTGTTTGCAAACGTCTCTGTGGAACTTTGTTGTGTTTCTCCATTCTCATTATTCTGAGCATTTTATATTTAAAAAGCTTCCTGTTCATGGCATGTTATTCCACACCCGCTCATGTCATTCCTTTTTAAAACCAAATTATATTCCTGTTGTGAAATTTCAGTATCATACGGCCTAAACAGTGTAGCTGCATTGGGCAGCATTTCATTCTTTCAGATATGGGCTTGTCACTATTCTATTTTTGTTGAAACATGGTCCCAAATTCTCCTGGGGAGCTGGGCTAATACAACACCATCAGTCACAAGGGTTTATGTTACACGCATGGCAGTAGGGCATGACCACCTATTCTATTAAATTGGCACAAGGATTCAAATCTTTTTGCCTTAATATCAAACTTGGAAGAAAACACATCATGTTTTAAAATTACAGCAGGTCACTATTTTAGAAACCACCAGTCTGAGACAAATCACACATGGTGACTTATGCAGAGCAATAAGACCTGTGTTTCTCTAACTTGGTTTATTTCAAAGTTTTCAACACACAGCACACAGTATTTCTGTAATATTTTATGTGTGACATATAAGTACTTCAAGTCCTCATAAAAGGTATCTTTTTCTTTTCACTCCCTAGAAAAAAAGTCAGTTCTTCCTATCCTGACTAAATCTTACCAGATTTTTATATTTTGCTGTCAAAATATCTTCATTATTTGTGATATTTATTCATGTTATCCTCATTGCTTAATGGATTTTTTTTTTTTTTTAAATCCCAAGGCATATCATAGGGAAACTACTCAACTTTAAAAAAATAGATGTTGCCATCTTTAATATGATACAAAATTAATTTCGGTCTCAGAGAAGTGATACCTTTTGTCATTTTACAGTCCAGGAGATTACTCTTCTGCTGTAATAATATTTTATATATATATATATATATATATATATATAATTATATAAAATAAGATATAATATATATAATATTATATATAATATATACATTATTATATTATATAATAATATATATAATATGTATGTATATAGTATATATAATATATATATATTATATATATATGTATAACTCTTCTGATAAAACATATATACTCTTGTATTTGAATATAATTCCAGAGTGACAGTTCTAGTGTAACTTCCGAAGTTAGTTTGATATCTGGTTTTTATGTGTAACTTGCAAAGAATTACAGTTTTGTTCTTAGACTGAAAGTTAAGCAGTGCTCTGATTTGTGTACTTCTATGATTTCATATTCCAAGGGGATGCATTCCCCAATTAGAAATTTTTAACATCTTCCACAGCCAATTTAATTTGCACATTTCTCAATACTTTAGGATAGTCACAGTAGTTTCTTAGTTATGCAGCCTGTGGTGGAAGCATTCAGTAGTTAATCGAGACAGTGTTTAAAAAGAGATCAATTCTGATAGCAAAATACATTGAAAGGAATAATATATATTTTCTAGCTCTGAAAGCAGAAACACAAAGAAAGGAAATATAACAGCAGTGATAGTGCATAAATATGTATATATATGAAACCTTTTTTTTGTGATATAACATTGCCTTTCTCCTCCTTGTCTTGAACATGGTCACCACAGCAGCTGCTCTTTGCTTCTGGTGTTTCATTGCACAGCTCTTCCATCTATCACTCTTGGACTCCTGATATCTAAGGATATCAGGATATCCTGATATCTCTCATAAGGTATTACAGATTCCATGAGGTCCTCTTCTAAGAGTAACAAATGTCAAGTCAGGGACTGGAATGAAAGGAAGACAAATCTGTAACAAGGAAGGGGAAAGAAGCAGGCAATTAGAGAATAATTAGAGAAGAAATGTGCAGTTCAAATATAGAGATAACTTGGGGAACTTCCAAAGGGTAGAAGGAGAAAGGAAGACAGAAAAGAAGTATTCACAAGGTAAAAGGAAAAGTAATAGACAAAAAAGATAATTTTAAACCATGTTTTTTAGTGGTATGGAGACTCTCGACACAGCACAACAAACATAAATGGAAACATGCGTCCATTCCAAGTTAATACAGTTTATACTTTGTTATAATAATAATGTATATTACCATACATAGTGTGTACAGATTTTAAAAGTAAATTTCCCAGGTATACCATAAGTGCCTTTCATTTCAAATATAATATTTTTGCAGCAGAGAATAGAACCAGGAAAAAAAAATCAGTTGGCTAGGTATAAAATTGGTAACCTTGACAAAAGTAATTACAGGACAAAATTGATGTCTTTCTATTTTAAATAATTTTTGAATGGCAAATCATGGGGGAAAAAAAGTTAACATTTATAGTTTCTGTAGTATGTAGTTTCTTTACCTCCAAATCTTTACTTAAACCAGAAAAGATTACCTTGCTTGCTGTATGGCTGGGCTTTTTGGATTAAATAAATTAGATTCAAAATGAAGCCTGAGGATAGTGCTGCTGTATTGTCAGTCACCTGAGCATTATTAACTTGCATTTTAAAATGCTTTGGTAGCATATCCAGATTTCTGTATTCCTTGATTAAATAATAAGTTGAATTAATGGAATTAGTCTTGTTCTGGGGTTCAATCCATTTTTTGTAGGTTTTTTTCCTTTCTGCTAAGACTTTTTGTTTGGGGTTTTTTTAGAGATTTTAAAATTTTACAGGTAAACCAGAAGAGAGCAATATGAATTCCGTGTGCAATTCGTTTTCCCTTGGTTGAGCACGGAATCATAATATTTTATTTGTCAGTGTTATGGGATATCAGTGAATGTACTCATCTTTACATGTGAAAAAAATGTGAAAAAGCAAGCACTTGAGGCACTCTAAGTGTGAGCAGAAACTGGCTTACTCTTTTTTCTTTAAGTAGGTGGTACTGAAGTATTTACGAAGTCTGTGACACATTTAAACAGATTTGGGTATTAAACCTAGTGCTCCAGTAAAATTCTTAGCTAGAGTCCTCTCTGATTTCATTTCAGTGTAGTACTCTCATTTAAAGCCTTCAGTAGATTACAGTTGCCTAGACCGTGCAAGATCACCCAACTGAACTGGCACTGTCATTGAGTACGAATCCTAGAGTAATTCAGGTAGGAACGGACCTTGCGACATTTCTGGTGCAATGTCCTGCTCAAAGTAGTCTCAGATATGAGGTCAAACCAGGTGCTCAGGTTGGTGTCCAGCTGAGTCTTGGAAACCTCCAAGGACAGAGAACACTTGACATCTCTGAGCAGCCACTGGTAGGCTGTCTTCAGAATGAAAATTTTTCTCTATTTTTTAAGTTTATGTCCATCATGTCTTGTTCTCTCTCCATGTACCACTAGAGAGGATCATGGCTTAGTTTTCTCAGGGACCACCTTGTGGGTTTGAAGAACTGATAAGTGTCCCCAAAGCCACCTCTTCTCCAGGCTCGAAAGCACCAATCCCTCAGCTTCTCCGCACAGGCAAGTGCTCCAGCCACCAGAGCATCTTGGTGGTCCTTCACTGAACTGAGCTATCAGTCTGGTACTGGGGAACCCAGTACCTCGCCACAGGGTCTAGCTCTCATCTGGGCGCTCAGTAGTGGGGGTTAATCCTTTCCCTTCCTCTACTGGCAATTCTCCCAAGCAGCCCCAGATGTTGCTGGTGTTTCCTGCCAGGTCACAGTGATGACTCACATTCAGCTTCCTGTCTGCCAAGATCCTCAGTTCCTTTTCAGCAGACCTGTTCCCCCAGCCATTACAAGGGGTCTTCTTCCCAGGTGCAGGACTTGGCATTTGGTGTTGAATTTTGAAACATTCCTGCTGCCCCATTTCCCCAGCCTGTTTAAGTCAGTTTGAATCATAGCCCTGGCCATTAGCCCTTACCTGTTTACTTAGTTCCCAAGGCAAAAAAAGAATTCTTACCAAAAACACTTATCACCAAGAAACATCTTGGTTATCTAAAGACAGAAGTCTATGCAAGATGGTCGTTCACAAGTCAACCTAACAGTGAGAACTGGAGAGCTCATGAAAGCTAAGTCCTTTGAAGGCTTAGTCCAAACTAACATAAATTTTTTATCAAAATGTTCATTTTTGGTGCCCTTATGTGACTCTCACTGCTCATTTAGTGCAACTTTGGCATTTGCTTTGCTTCTGAATAGGGCTTCTTTAGAGGAACACATGATCTGAACCACCTTTGCTGAAAGCAGTACCAACTTTTTGAACCTTCAAATAATACCTTTTTTCCCTCTTTCCTGATATGTTTAATCCCTCTCACTGGTTTTTAAATGCCAGAAATCCTGGAGCCAGGATTATCTTTGGCAGACAGGTCCATTCACAGACATGCTGTGCTGATTTTTGTTCACTAGAGTATACAGGGATTTTCCTGTTGTCAAAAAGAGAATAAAGTAAACACATCCCTCCTGGCTTTCTTCCCCTCCAGATGTACCAATCAAACTGTAATTCATAGGATAAACTCAGGAGTTTTGGAGACTGGTATTAGAACCTTTCCATCAATTCACCCACCGGAAAAGTTCTTCAGTATTTCATTTATATATTAATATATAAATATGAATATATTTCATTTCAGGTCAAAAAAAAAGGGTTTTTTTCCAACTGGATGGCAGAGTGTCTGTGGTCACTAGGTGAGAGGTCATTCATTTGTCCTCAGACAATGGCAGATGAGTCAGACACTACTAAGAGTGAGCAAGGTTCAATACTTTCCAAAACCCCATGCACTGAATTTAGGCTGAATGAATATCTTGTATATATCCTGCCCCACAAGCTACTTAACACCATAGGTATACATGATCCTTACATTTTCCTTGCCCAGTGTGATAGAGATAACCATGAAAAAAGAGGAAAGGGTTGTAGGCTGGGGACAGTCACTATAGCAGTCAGCAGGGCCAATTCTTTCTCCCATCTCTGGTTTGACATTAATATGCTACTGAATTTGAAATTAAAAATCTAGTTTTGTTGTCTCTATCACCTGTATTCAATTACATCCTTTATTATTTCCATTGCTTTCTAATATTATTCAGCCTACTGAGCTCTTTTACCAGATCATCTTGGAAGGAGATCACTGGGCTACCAAGACCCCCGATTATTCCAGTAACATTTCCCTGCATGACTACAAAGCATGCCCACATCCATTGCTGTCTCATCCTCAGTCACTGATTAGCTATGATATCTTTTACCTTTTTGATCTTTCTCACAAATCAATGCCCCCACAACTCTCTATCACTTTGTTTCCATTTCATGGTCTCGCTCTCTTTTCATCAATATCCTCTGAAGCCTTCCTGTCCAGGACTGTGTCCTCTCACAACTGCTACAGAGAGGCATTGTAATTTTTTTTTCTTTTTGATGATGCCTTTACAAAAACAGTCCATGTTATTTTATTTTATTTTAGTTTATTTATGACTATCTTAGTATGAAAAGTGAAAACTCTAAACAAATACCAACCTGGAACATATTTCCTTAGTCCTCTGGTAACCCTGGCAGCTTATAATCTCTTCACTGTGGATCACAGCCTTGTTATTTTCATTTCAAAGTAAACACTTTATTTGCTTTATTTGTTTGTTGACTGGTCAAACATGTTAATAACAACTCAGGAGAACATTGCAACAGTAAGCAAAGTTATACAGATCAAGAGCTAAGACAGCAGAGCTGATTTTGCCATGAACATTCTAACCTGAATCTTGCAATAGCTCTATACCACATTTTAGAGACCCTAGCCAAACATCTAATGCCAGCTCACAAAACTGAAACAAACTGAAAAAGAAACCCAAGACTTTCTTCCATTCAGGTTTGGAGAGGTGGCTGGAATTTTCCTTTTTTTTTTCATTGCATAGATTTATAATTAAATTTTTGTTGATGGAACTAAAAAAAAAGTAAATAAAATCTCAAGTGAAAAATTTCAAGGGTCACTATAATCTTTAGATGATCCAGCCTCACATAAGTCTTCTCTGTGTCAAAAAAGAAGAAGGTGTCAAGGTTCTGAATAGAAATCAGAATAGCTAGCTCTCTATTTTGTTCAAAACACCATTCCTCTTAATATGAATCTCCTGGTCACAGCAATGTTTTTCTAAATCTACTTGCACCTGGTTAATATTTTTTTTTATGTCTAGAAGACATTGTATAGGAAGGTCTGAGAATGTTCCTGCTGCAAATATGAGCAGATGACAGGAAGTGTACTTCATTTGTCCATAGTGACGACAGGACATCCTCAAGCACTCAAATACAGTAAAGCTAAATTTTATGCATTGACTCACAAAATGAAATAGAAGTCATGTGTTGTCAATTCTTCTTCCAGACTTAATGATTTTACAATAATTTCTTCCTAGTTTTAAGTGTCATTCTTGTACTCCTCTTTTAGAGCTGCTTGCTGCCATCCATTTTGTATATTCCATCAGTATATTTTCATCTTTGTCACAAGTTCTACACCTCACAGTCACCTGAGCTCCTCTCAGACAGAACAGTTTCTCATAAAGCCACCAGGGACCTCTATGCAGTCAATGAGGAGTTCAGCAGCCTATTGACTGCTTTTAAGTGTTTGAAATCACAGCCTTATTACTGCTTTTTTTAGGCATAGCATTGTTAATTTTTAGTGAAAAATTTTTTAAAAATCAAATATCCTTTATATCTTTTAACATTTGTTCCCTTATGTTTGGTGCTCCATTTTGATCTCCTTTGTGTTTCCTCATTGCTTCATGTTTTATAGCACATCAGACACAATAATGGTCATATGCCCCATACCTGACTATTTCTATGTTCAAATTTGCTGGAATATTTACTGGAAACTTTCCAAAAACACAAGGGCAACAGATAATCTTCATAAAACAGAACAGATGGCAGGCACCTTTGTCTTCATTATGGCATTGTTGCTTTAGAAATTTACAGGTCCAGATGCTAAGAAAAAGATGGAGCTTTGTTCACTGAGACCAATATCTGCTGCTTGTTTCACACTGTGTTAAAATTATGGTAAATATGTCATCTTTTTATGACCCAGTAGCTTGGGTTTATATGTGCAATTGCCTGTGGGCCTTTGTTTTCCTACTTTGTTTTAGTAAGAAAGCCGTGGGCTTAAATGTAATCTCAGAATTGTAGCAGTGAAAAAAAATCCCATCCTATTCATTCTGTTCACAGCTGATGAACTTGTATTGAGCTCATATCCATCTATCTGGGCTAAGTGATGAGAACTGAGCAAGGGTTTCTTATCAGAAAAGGTCTCAGCTCCCTCAAGGCAAATAGATACAATGGCAGAACTGAAAAAGAAATGGAAGATTATATGATTCCTAGGATCTAGTTTCCACAGACATTTTTAGGAGTATAATTTTTACTTCAGAAAAGTTTCACCAGAAAGTCTTTCTTCTACAAAAAAACTAGTGTAGCTGAGTAGTGACATATAAGAATCCCTCCAAAGTTGCTATTGTCCTGTTTTTAAACTACAGTGCTCAAATGCTGATCTACTGTAGATTGACTTGGAAATTCAATGAAGTTACTTCTTTAACCTGCAGACTGGAGATATAGATAACAGTAGATAATCTTACCTGCAAGGAAGATAAATAATTACATGCCATGATTAAGAGCAGAGGAGTTGTCTCAGAAGCCCAGAAAGATATAGAGTAACATGATGATTTAAAGTCAATGCTTTCTGAAAGCAAAGTAGGAAAAGTTGCTTAGTCTACTGATGCACAAGGAATTCACATTCTTTGGCAAGTTGTGCAACACTTGAATTTAGTTAAGACTCTTCCTTTCTTTATTTGAATCACACTTTCTACAAATGTTAATTCACATAAACCAATTCTTCACCCAAAAAAATGGATTGAAGAATGTTACTTGGGTCAGAAAACCAAAACACTGAGCTGGGAAGTGTCAGAGTCAAGGTTGTTTGCCAGTATCAGTCTACCCTCATGAGAATGTGTGTGTTATAGCTTCAAATGTATGATCACACACTTGTTTACTCAAAACACCTTGCCTGACTCATCACAAAAGTTTGAAAATTCTCAGTGAATGGCAAAAATAAAGGCTCTGTTATACTAAAGGAAAAATGAAGACTTTTTGGCCAGTAGTACAAAACTGTTAAAAAAGGAAGTTACTTTCACTTTATAGGGGTGAAGCAGGTAAACACATAGGGTAAGTTTTTGACATGGACTTTGATTGGAAGTATCCTGTTTTCTTACACAATTTTTAGAATATTTAAGTATTTAAATGCCAACAAACTTTAAAAGGATCAAGTTGTTTGACTTCTACTTATGTTAATAGTAGCTGCCCAACTAAATTCTTCAGTAACAGCACAAGTTTTCCTCCATTGCATTTTATAATAGAGATGATAATGCACAGTTCGAAATAAATTATAAGACAGCACAGTTGCACAGATAAATTATAAAGTAAATGTCTTTAGTTGTGTTCAATTGGTAGTCAGTAGAGCTACTGGAGGAAAAAAGTTATGCTAATTTCAGTACCAGGAAGATAGCAACAATAGGATAAGAATATTGTGGACGATCAGATAGTTCCAGCATGTGGAGCATAGCTGGAAGATCATTAGGGACAGGAAACCACACTGCTCCCATTCAGCCTCAGTCTGCTCATATTTTTCTCTGATTATCATTTATTGTCTTTCCTTATGATTATTCACCATCTGGAAGAGTCTTTAGTTGACCAAAGCCAGGAGACAAGAGGCAAGACCTGAGGAAGAATATCAAGTACTTTGCTCACTTACTCCAGAAGAAAAATTGGATAAATCAACAGCAATCAGTACCATCACTCAGGATTTTTGACCACATTCTGAAGACAAAAAAAAGAAGTAAAGCAGTGACCCAAAAGTCAACTTCCAAACACTCAAGGCCATGTCATTTATGATAGCCAGAGTAAAAAGCACAAAGACTCTCTCTTGTGCATAATGTTTTCTAGGTAAATAATCAAGTTGAAGGCTGATTAGAATAAACAAAGACAAGATCGGTCCACTTTCTATTATTGTAGCCATTCCATAAACTGGTGATTTCTAACCTATTAGATGCTGTATCATCCAATAAAGCTCACTTCGATCTGTAGCCAATCAGCAGCTTAAGCTCCACCCTAGACAGGCCTGGTCAGACTGATTCATGAGTGCTTGACATAAAGTGACTACTTTGCCTTCTATCTACGAAGCAGAACTCCCAAATCAGAAAGTCAGTTTTAAAGACATTACTTTTTGAGCCAGCAAACCAGTATGATATGAATGCACATAGAGCTAAGTGAAAGGAAGAAAAATCTTCAGAGACAAGAGAGTCATGTGGTAAGATTCATGCAAATAATTTGAAATATAAAGCGCATAAGTCTCATTGGGTTGCCTGCACTTTAAAACTCTGTAAAAGAGAAAAATTGAAACTTTTTCCCTGTGTGTCACTCCATTATTTATTTTATGTCCAGTTACAGAGCTATTTCAGGCTTTGAGAAATAGCTATTTTATGCTTTAAATTGAAAAATCTGGGCAATCTTTGTTTGTGCAATTCATAGGCACCTAATCTGCAAGAAAAAATTTTGTCTTTTCAGTCTCATTCTAAGATTTCTTATGTGTGTGTGTTTAAATAAGTCTCAGTTTTCATAAATTTCTACCTGACCTGTTGGTTTGACTTTATTTTTCCTGAAAAAAATTTTACCTGCTTTATTTATTCTGTGTCTTTTGTCAAAAACAGCATAGCTGGCTTCAGTTTTATTTTGATAAATTGCTAAATAAGTACGGGTTTGAACTACAAATTTAATTATGGAAGATAGGACAAAGAACACAGCACTTAACAAAAACAATTACAGAAAGAGAAAATTAAAACAGAAATTTGACCTAGGTATGTCAGGTCTAAAGCTTGAAGTTTGAAGCAGCTAAGCTTTGATCCTGCAAAGGCATGCCCAGAGGCTTGGTTTAAGTCAGTAAAATCAAGGGGGCACTTTGCAATGCAAAAGAGCAAGCAGGTGCCTCCATCTTTCTAGTGCCAGAGCATAAATGTGCCAATAATCTAAAGCGTGCGTGAAAACCCTCAGTCTCACTGTTTAACAGTTTTTAGAGAAAGCAATGAAAATTATGTTAATCTGGCCTCCATATTGTTCTTGACTTGTATTTGCTAAAGATAAAATAAAAGACTAAGTCTGAAGAAAAAAAAGGAATATGGTACTAAAGAGAAGAAATATGATACTGAAGAGACAAGCACCTTCATGTTGTGCTTCCACACAAGAATTGCTCACAATATGGCTTTTGATTTTTTTTTTTTTTTTTGAACCATAGTCATTACACAGAAATTAATGCAAAAACTAATTTAAGTCAGGCAAGCCATTTACTCTTGCAAGCTTTGGATCACTGAGAAAAAATTAACAGCTCCACTTCCAAGAAAAGGAGCCTTTCATATTGTTAAGAACTTTGTTGAAGATAGGGCAATGGTTGTCACAGGGTTGATTCTGACCATGCTTAGTCTCTGCAGTGATTTATTTCCATCTGATCAATTCTCAGTAGCTTAATGGTAGCAGATAGTTTAGTAGATAAGACAAAACTTTTTCTCACTCAAGTCTGTGGGAAAATACACACTGGTGCTAGTGAAATTAGACTTTTTGGTTTTGGTTTGTAACTTTCTCTTAACTTCTGGCCCAAGTGTAAAGGGATAATCTTGGTTTATGAAGATAATGGGACTCGAGTGGTGTGACGACAAGGAGGTCCAAACCAACATTTTGTGCCTCTGCCGAACACTTTAGATGGTTAATTTGCAGCTTAACAGTTGAATATCATGAATACTTGTGAGTTTAAATCTATGAAGAGATTATCTATAAAATAACAGATTATCTATAAACTATAAACTAACAGATTAACTATAAACTAACAGAAGAGATTATCTATAACAAACTACATTTTTTTAAAAATGTATTTCATTATTTTATTTAAAACTAAGCATTCTGTCTTGGAAGGAGTTGGTAGACACAGAGAAAGATGTTTATAGGTGGGATTACAAACCTGAATCATAGGGATGTTTACTGTTAGTTCTTGTAACTGATGTCTTCATTATTTTGCAATTTTAAAAGTGAGTTGATAATTTTTAAAAAAAGTGGTTCATGTATTTATTTGATTTCCTTCACTATTCCTTTTCCCATCCTCTGTTACCAGATGAAAATGAAATACCAATGCAGTTCTTTGCCCAAAAGATTAGGGTACACTTCATTGTGGGTTTTTTGATGATTTGGTTTTTGTTTTAGTTGTGGATAGTCTCCCTTACCCATTAGATTCCTGTATTTAAATTTAGATTATTTTATAAGGCAATAACGCCTTCTTTGGTAGTGCAGTAGTGTCGGTAGGACAACTGCACAGGTTCTTTTTCATAGTGGTTGGATATTCTAATTCCTGTGCAGAGAAAAAAATACCATTTTTGCAATGCAACTATTTTGAGTAGATAAATGTTCAATTCCGCACTAGCTTTAACACTCTTTTGGTGGCATAAATCACTCCTATGTGAAGGACACACCAACAAAAGGACAAACATGAGCTGGTTAGAACTGCCCAATTGCAACATAAAGGGCATTTCACTTCAGAGAAAAATTCTATATAAATGCATTTAAATATTTTATAATTCTCTGGAAGAGAAGTCTTCTGCATATAAAATCTATGTCACATCACTTAATCTTCTTAAGTGGATGAGGGGGAAATGCAGCAAAAAGTCACTTATCTTGTGCTAGTTCTAATATTGCCTACTCATGTGTGTCAGTTTTAGGAATAATAACTGGAAAGAGTGAGCAAGGGATAACCCCGAGGCACATAGTTTACCCTAATACATACAGATGGAAATTCTAGGGCCTACAAAGGTCAGGCTTGTACTGTGTAGCACTGCAGAAATGCAGTAAAAATATGAAGTTGCTGTATATTCCCAAGACTTGTTCTCAAATTCTAAAATATTTTTACCCTAAATCTCAGCTTGTCTTCATTCTTTGTGTATTCTTTCCCTCTAAGGACTTGTCTAACCTTGGATACTTGCCAGCCTGCTAGTAAATAACCTGATCGTGTAATCCTTATTCAAACAAATCTGTTGTTGACTTTTATTAAGCCTGTTCTGCTCTCTCTCGTATTTACCTACACATAGCTACAGTGTCTCCAAAGGACACAGGATACAGACATATATGCTGGGGAAAATACAAGTCTTGATTTGGGAATTGATCATGAACTTTTCAATCAAGCAGAACTTCCAGAAGAATATCACTTTTTTTTTTTTTAATCTATTTGCCAAGCTACTATGTTATTGTCCCACATTACAGCTGTCTAAGGTAATGTTCCCTTTTTTTTAGATTGAGGTGCCAAAAATTTTAGTACTCATATGTAGGTGTGAGGAATCATGTGCATATGCCTTTTTCAAACCAAAAATAGGGCACTTGAATCCAAATTGCTTCAGTACAATATTCTCTAAATAACTACCCAAAGATGATCATTATCTTAAAATTATTCCTGTGAAATAGGAGTTTTTGCATGTGCTTAGCTCTTTACATATGAGTAACAGCTCAGTAGAATTACTGACATGCATGAATGTAAATGATTTTTATAGTTACTTTAGAAATTTAGTACAATAAGGAATTCCCACATCGTTAAAATATTCTGAATTTTGGAGAAACACAGAGTGATTCTAGATTAATACAAAATGTTTGGCTTGTATTGCAAATTATGTTAAAATCTATTTTGTATCTTGAAGTAGGTCAATTAAGGTAGTATAGTTAAACTGCCCCTTTTTTGAGCAGAATAGATTTATAACATAGCTAGTTGGATAAAAGCATAAGAAATAGTGCAAAAAAAATTATGTCATCAACTAACAGAAATGGCAAAAAGTCTCTTCTAGGGAAAAAAAACCACCAGGATCTGATTAGATTGCGACAATGAAAAAGAGGCAGAAATCTGACAAAGAAAAAACTCCAATTAAGATAACTCATGGATAACAAACACACAAAAAACCCCCATGAGATAAGCTGAATACCATTTCATCTATAAAGATAAAGTTATCTGATGTTTTAAAAGTAACAAAGAACTTGTGGTGGAAATGGCTTTCTCAAGCCTTTTGATGAACAAAGTGGATTGACTGTCAATCACCCTAACAATGCAGGCAGAGAAACTACTTGAGGTTGAAGCAGCAGATTTGTATTATAAAAAGACTAGACATTAGCTTTAATATTTTTTTAATTACTTTATTTTTTATATGAGCTGAATTTACAGTCAGAAAAAGGAGATAAAATGTTAAATAGTTATGAAACATTTTAGCTCTTAATAAAGACAATTATGTAGTATTTTGTACCTCTTTGTAATGGAACACCAGCAAATCCATTTTTCAATTATATTTAGACGCTTACTGGTATTTTTGTGTATATGTGAACCAAGAAAGAAATTATCAACAAGCAGCACTTTAATGTAGGAAGGGTTTCAGGTTTCAAGAGACTAGTTCCTTTCTAGAAAGTATCATGCTGCCTGATTCTCATGAGGACAACTTACCTAGTGTAAAGATCAATAACAAATAGGCTTTCTTGGATTAAGCTGGAGAAAGTTTAAAAAGGCTTGCAAGATTTGCAAAGTTCTTTCCAAAAGAGAAGAGGGCTTTCCCAGCAGATCAGTAGCAGCTAGGGACCTTGTCATTTTGAACCAAAGTAGCCCTGCTGGTTGTATACATGAATTGGCAGGTAAGGGAGAAAAGTGTGTACTAACCCAGACCGGAACTCTGGAAAATGCCACTTTTATTATTAAGTATCATATATTTTACTTTGTGTCCATAGCCATCCAAATACTTTATCTGTGCTCAAGGCTAAGGTTATGAGTAATTCTGCTTAGTTTAAGTGTGAACATTTAGAAGGTTCAAATGGAAAAAGTAATAATTTCCAAGTCTAAATTCAAGATAGCATCTAAGCTTCACAGGTGGCTGCTTCTGTTTTGAAGATGAGTGTTCTAAGGCAACTATAACTATTCTGACTCCTAGTGCTCCACTTGTCAGTAGCACAGTGCACTCCTCAGTGCAAACACTACCCTCGGTTCCAAGTGTGGAAGTTTTAGGCATTGCAGCATTAAACTGTAGCTGCCTGAACACTTTTCTAGTTCTTAAGACAAGTGACACTGAGCACTGTATTCTCCCATTCTCTAATTTCCTTTCACTAGAAAAAATGTACAAAAATTGCCACAAGATTTGGATTATAAGAAAAGGCATAATTCTACTATGCCAGAAAAGCCAGAAAAAAGTGGTCACTCTGCTGCCTGCATAAATGCATAGAAGGTGCATATGAGTTCAGAGCAGAGGAAATTGCTCCTAACACCTGTGCAGGATTTATTTCAAAAAGTGTTTAAGATGATTAATGTTAAACGTGAAGAGAGTGCTTGCAGAATGGAAAGATGATTTGTGAGTATTATCTGGGATGGAATCTTTCAGTTTGGGAAAGTATTGTAGTATGCCAGGGCAATCTTAGGGCTATTTTGCGCTTTGATATCATACTTGTAATTTAATGGAGAAAAGATAATGGAAAAATGGGTAAGGAAATTATTTAACTCAGGAGCAATGCAATTATTGAAACATAATTCATGCAAACAGCATCCCTGTAATTGGCCATACGTGCCTCCTGGCTTCTACTTGTAGAGTGTAAATGCATGTTATAGACCTCCCTCCTCACCTGTGCTTTAAGAGGACGTATCCTGTAGAAAAGGTCTCTTCTTTAAAAGGATCAAGGGGACAACACCTTAATTGTGGTAGCCACACTCAAAAGGGGAAAGAGAAGACGATGCTGGCCTCTGTGCCAGCCAGGACAGCATCCGCTCAGGGTCTAACATTTCAGAGGCTAAGTGTAGAGTTAGTTGTCTACTCAAAGAGCTAATAAATAATGCAATTTGATTTAAAGATTTCAGATCACTCAGGGCATTCAGCAAGCACCAAGAAAACAGAAATCAGTCTGGAGAGACTGAAGACCATTCTGGGAAATATTTGCTGTATAGAATGGTTGTAAAGTACACAGGAAAGAAATGGAATAAAATGAGGATCAGCAATAAGAACATTGACTTAGTGTGTGGACATAGGAATACTCTGTGTTTTTCTTAACCAGATATTCCATCCCTTCCCACCATTAGACTTGATTGCCATGAGGCAGTACTTGCAGATTGTTCAGACAATCCAAACATTATGAAAAACAGTGATGTCTTACCTTGCAAGAGAAAATTTTCAGTTCCTCCTTTTCCATTGCCTTTATCACCATGATAAGGCCACGTAGTTCCTTCAGATGAGCTTACACTGTGTTTTCTTTTATTGCTGCTAAAGCCCTCATCAGCTCCCTTAGGTTTTTAACCAGGCTCCAAACTGCACTCCTCTGCTCGTATAAAATACAGCTGCCAAAATAGCCATGTCTTGATATGCCAGTCCTGCTTCTGTTCTGAAGCTCTATCTCATTCTCCTGTTTCCTACTACATCAGAGTCAGCCTTTATGTTTTTGCCATTGTACTCACCTTGGAACACGTCCATCTTTATTCATTTAGCTGCTGTGGTAGCTTTCACCTTTCAAGTTCCCTCTAGGTTGCCCTTTAATGCTACAATAGTCTCCTCAAGTTGATCTTGCTATTAACAACTATGGAAAGAAAAGTAAAACAAGACCAAAAAAGAAAGAAAGCACTCTTGTATGAATTCACTAGCAAATAAGATGGCTGATACATATCTACTTTAAGCTTTCTAAAGCCATTGAGACCTGCATACTTAAATGCATGATCTTACTTCTGCTATTTTTGTCTTATCATTCTTGTCCTCCTTTGCTGGCATCATTTACTGTATCTTGGCTCAGGCAAAATATTTCTTGTGGCAAATTTTTCACCTGTAAGAGAATGTTCATAATACAAACTCAAATTTTTGTTTTGATGGATCCCTCCAGGAACTTGACATAAGATATGTTATTACTGTAATATTTTAGAAACTACAACAAAGTGTTACGTCAACCAGTTAAACTACATCTTTTTAAAGAAGTAGGTTCTGTGGTCATATAGTTTTGCAAAATATTTAAAAAGTTTGAGCCACCTGATGACCCAAATCAACTCAGTTGTGAGATAGTCTCCGTCCATCATCTATTACATAAGCAAGACATCACTCCTAACACAAAAGTGTAAAGCAAATTCCACTGAATAATAAAATGTATTGTATACAAAAGAAAGTACATCAGATTTTCAATTTGAGAAAAACTGACAATTTTTATGGTGATATATATCATAGATTAGAACCATCAGGAAATGACAACTTCCATTTGCAGTTTAACTTTACTATTTTCCACACGTTTTATAGCACAGCTACCATTTACATGTATTTAAGTATTTCTCAGATAATGTAATACACTCTAACATTATCTTTTCTATTCATAGTAGCTAACATTTTAAAAAAAAGTCTTTAAAACAACAGCAAGGAAAAAATTTAAAAGCTGAAAACCCAGTTTTGCAGATGCAAGAACCTTACATCTAATTATTCCATTTATGATCTCTAAGAGCATTGAGCTTGCTCACTCAGTCCCCAAGCTCACATTTGCAGAAGGAAATTCAAAAACAGCTGAACAAATGCATATGTTAAGCAACCTGACCTTGACTCTGTACTCTGTACATTATGGTAGTGATTTCTTTGTAAACTGTTGTTTCAGCTGAGTTAATGAGTACAATTCCTAGACAAGATCAGACTGAGAGCTCGGGAGAATGCAGGTGACTCAGAGCTAATGTGATATCAGATGGAGCAAAAAAAAGAACAAAGACACACACTCACTTTTGATTTCCCTGAGGGGGTAAACAGAAACACTGAAAAAAAAAGTCTATTGGAGGAGAGGGAGTGGGAAAAAATGCCTTTGGTAAGTGTAGGGAGTTAAAAGGTTTTGTGCTGCTATTCATTTTCAATATTTTGTGTAAGAAACTGCCCAGAGCATCCAGGAGAACCTCTCACTGGGAAATCTCACTGTAGCAAGTAGCTGCTAATTCCTTTTTAAATTAGTATGTATTCCTGAAGTACAACTTTGGCCTTTTAAGCACACACCTAATGAATGCTTTAAGCCAAATGTTCTTCAGCTGCTTGAAGGTAAGGGTGTGCAGCATGGTGGTTATCCCCTGCAGCTGTACTCCAAAGCTTGCTGTGTGTTTGGCGCAGGCCTAGCTGTATCCTTAGCACACCAGACAGTCTTAATGCAAGCCACAACACTCAGTTGAAATCTTTGCCCTACACACCAGCAAGCTGGGAATATTCAAAAGGCTTTGACCCAGCTTTGAAGGAGAATTTGGCATACTCCAGAGAAAACCAGAGGCTAATCAAGAGGCATTTTACTGAGAAAGTCAATGACAGTGAACTAAGAGAAATCTTTTAGTGTATGAACCAGATAAAAATCAAATTATTTTTTCACATTTAAAAAGCAATAAACTCTTGTCTTTAAGTCTGAAAATACCTAAACTACAACTGAAATATTTAATGGGTTTGAAATAGCTAGGAGAGGGGGGAAAAGGCTATGAGTACTAAATAAGAAACCTCATGTTTTGCATGTTTGGTTGTTTATCTTTGAGGTCAGACTGGAGGGGTGTGACAAACACATGGGAAATTTGGACAGAAGGAATGCAAAAAAGAATCAACATATTGTGCCTTTTTGATATTCTAATTGCATTTCTTCCTTCTGTTTCTTCAAATCACATCTGACACTTATATAGTTAGATTAATCTGATAGATTGCAAATGTATTCCAGGGTTGTAAATGTATTTGACACATTAAAAATATAATCATATTGGTTTAAAATATCTGCATCTTTTCCTTCTAAGGGCATTGCAAATCTTTTTACCTGTAAGTTATAAATAGTGGGGAGATTTAGTTTGCACTCCTACTTTGCTCAAAACATTATTTAACATACTTACTACATGGTTCAGATCTGTCATTTTCACTTGTCATGCCCAATGGCTGGGATGTCCATAGCTGTCATTCAATAATATGAAATTGTACTTTTTGCATCCCTGTATTATTTTCTGTGAATTTAAGACCAGTCATACTGACAAATGTTCAATTCTTTTCAAGCCTAATAGAAGACATTATGATTCTGTCCTGAAAAGACTGCTTTCCTTCATCACACTAAAATTTATTTATAGTTCTGCAAGTTACTAATGCCATTTTCTAAAACTTATTTATAGTTACGCAAGTTACTAATGCCATTTTAAATTACAAAGATTAAATTATCATTTAAAATAGTAAACAAATAAGTAAATAACTAAACAGCAATCTTTTTTCCATATTTTCTAATTATTTTACTGTGTTATTTTCTTGACCACAATGCTTTCATAAACCATTTTTGGATCTGTATTTATTGTGGACAGATTTTATTTTCTGTTGGGTTTTTTCTGTTTGTTTGATTCATTTTGTGTTTGTAATGGCATGACAGAGCTTATATCCTGGGCTGGTGCTCGTAGTTTTCAAATAAAAAGCTTTTCCCAGTCTGCAACATCCTAGGTAGTGACACTGCCCTTGAGATCTTTGTTTTGAAAGAAGGTAGAGAAGACATATACAGACAAGAGTTCTATATACACTGTACAGCACCCTGTTTATAACAGTCCAGGATCTATAGTTCAACTTAGCCTACAGACAAGGTATAGAATGTTTCTGATGTCATTGCCTTTTACACAACTGTTCATGAGAATAGATCTATGCAAATTCCACAGAGCAGGAATAAATGTAGATAGGAAAGTATTCTAATCCCCTGGCTTTTTTATTTTGTTACATATTTCGTGTGAAAGCATTAGAATTTTCTCCACACAAGATAAAATGTTTTTTTATAACCAGAAAGGATACGTGCACCCTCTCCTAGTTTATGCTGACAAATAAATCAGGTGGGAAGTTCCACTTGCTCATCTGCATCAGATATTTAATGAAGTTGAAGACCTTTGTCAGTACACCCCAATCCAAAGTAATAATTCACGAAGTAAGGCCAATAATGATAAGAAAATATTTTCATTTAAAAGAGCAATAACCTCTTTCTATTGAACTATGTAGGAAAGTTTTAAAGATATTTGTTTGCAATTACTTGTTGATTCAAAATAGCAGTAATTGTTCATCACAAATATTACTCTGTAATTTCTCTGAACAGTTTATCAACATCAATTTGCATTTGGCACATATACAGCCTTTTTCTTGTAACTACCGCTTGATATGGTAACTACTTTGCTTAATATTCTGTCTGGGGTACCCAGATTCAGTAGCTGTGTAGGCCAGACCTGTGCTTCAGGAACCTGCAAAACTAATTTCTCTGTTGCCCACAAATGCATTCACCAGCTCGATCAGAAGCAGAAATTTGTGGGGTTTTTCCATTCTCCAGGACCTGCATGCTAAGCCTGCAGACAATAAGTTCTGTGCTGATTTGGAGGGTTTTAAACTATTAAATTTTGGTAAATATATTTTATCTGGAAGATACTCTTTAGTCATCCTTCTGTGGAACTGGCAGGTACAGGCAATGGGGGTAGACTTGAACATCATTGCTCTCCACTGCTTCTGAGAGTAATTTGGGCATTAATTACATTTAAGAGACATGAGAAGGACTTTACATTTGTTGCTTAATACATTTCAGTCAGGGTAGTTATTGGATACAGAGCTATAAAAAGTAAAGATTTTTGTATGATAAAATAGCTGGGCAAAAATATCAGTGCTTGGTAATAGCAAAAGAATATTAATCATTCATCATACTCTGCAATTCTATCTGTATTCTCCTGGAAGATATAAATACTAAACAATTAAGGCCCACAACCTCTCAGCAAGTTGAGTCTCATTTCCACTTTATAGAAAACTACAGGCCACAATAATTAAATACTTTGGCTAAGGCCACAGAGTAAGTCTGCTGAAGATGTGCAAATAGATTCAAACTCTGCTGATTCCCATTTTGGTTTTTTAACCGAAGAACAGGTTTTTTTCTGCAACATTTCTCTCACTCATTATACATCTCTTGCATAGTTTAAATTAGCAGCATCATTAAGAAGCGAAGTTAATTACCTTCTCTCCTTTTTAAAACTGTTTGCTGATTTCTATATTGAATGGATTCAAGCAGGTTTTCTCATGCGTTTATAATGGTAAAATATCTAAACACAAATCTGAAAATAATCATGCTGCTTCTCCATGTTTTCATGGTATAAACAGCCAATAACACCCACAGCAACCTTATTAAGACAAAGATTAGCAAATATAGGGGTTTAATTGGTTTCTGTTTTCAAACACATCAGAGCCCTAAAAGACTAGCATTTACACTCTCCTTCTTTATTTCTTCTTTATAGAAAACCTGTTGTTATGAAAATTAATTCACTGTTTGAACCAACAAAACTTCTCATTTTTCTAGTGAAATGGGAGGGTAGTTTTTCACAGTATGTTATCAACCAATTTCTAAACTCTCATTTTCAAAAGCAAGTACAAGGCATAGAAAGGGCAAAATTTGAAGGTAGGAATGTTAATTGCTTAATATAATACCCAGAAACTTTAGTAAATTCCCCCTGGTGTATTATTTGAATTTTTAGGTTCTGACATAAAAGTAAAACATTTGACCTATGGGCACTTATGCAAATATTTCATATAGAGCCTAGAAAGTCAAACTCTCATTGAAGAGGACTTACACAACTACTTCATGTTCTTAAGTTCAAATGTTTAGGCACCTGTGGGACATTCTACCCTCTCAGCTTCCGTGTAGGCTTTCTGTCTCTAGAGACCTCTTCATCCAAATTGTCAGTGAAGTCTTGAGCATAAAAGTCCACTTATTGGCTTCTTGGCTCTGAGGAAACCACAGACCTTTCTACTGTGACTGAGCCACCAAAAGCCCAGGGACATCTCATTACCCTCCTAGGATTGTCAAAACAAAATGTGTTTTCCCTACAGTATGTCTAACCCCCTCATAATTTTTGGAGCATGACCGAACTTCACATAAGTCAGCATGGAGAGGGGGAGGAAGGATATCTAATTGACATGTAGCTGACTTATGATGTCACAAGACATCCTTAAAATGTGTTTTGTTTCATTTTAAAACAGATATTTACCCCTTCTGCAGTCTGTCACATGAAGCTGCTGTATTCTAGGATGCATCACAGATGGAAGATCTTGTCTCCACAACAACAATGTTCTGGTGAGAATCACATTCTGTTACAGTAGTCAAGTATTTAAGTCTCACCTGTGATGCACAAAGACCTTAATTTCTGAATTCCTGCTTACAGCTTAGTTGTTAGGTTTCTTCCCTGGAAGATAAAAGCCCAAATCAAACACAGAAGGTATTTGGATTTGATTCTCCTATTTTGTAGAACGGCATTTAAGATATGCTCCTTACATTCCCCACCTGCCAATCCAGAAAGAACTGACCCTACTTCATCCACTTGCCTCCAAAAGAGGATTAATAACTCTATATCCCTAGAGGAAATAAGAAATAAGCATCTAGTCTCCCTACAAGACAGTTATTTCGTGAATTACTTACTGAGTAGTCTCTCTCCTCTAATATGAAAGTAGATTATACAACCAACTTACAAAATATGCCTAAATTTTGGAAGATTGAAGTCCCAATATAAAATGTCTAGGTTGGTTTTGAAAACAGTGATGGATTTCTAATGCATATGGATGTCAGGTGCTTTTAAAAACTGTAGCCTTAGTCCTTCCACAAATAGGATGCTAGTGCATTTCACCAAGCTTACTGTTTTGATGTGGGACTTTGTAGAATTCTGCAACACATAGCTAGAGCTGAAATTACACTTGTTCTCAAAACCATTAGTATGTACTAAACAAGGAATTTAATGTGGCCATCATCATTAGACTCACATAGTAAGAGTTAACAAATCTTTTCGGCGTAAAAGAGTTAATTTCATTAAGACTCTTTATATTTAATAAATTGCTAGTCAAAAATTAAGTGATTTATTTATATTCCATGTAAAACAGTTATAAAATACTATGCAAAACATCGTTATAAAATACTGTGTAAGAAGCTTTAAAAAGCTAATTTTATATATGTCTTTGCAGAGAAATGGAAGCACTTGCTGACCCTTAATATTTAATCTTCTCATTGTCACAACATCTTTTTTTTAACTTTTTTTTTAGCTCCCACAGAGAAGAGATTCTGAAAGAAAATAGAAATGAGTATTCATTTATCCTTATTATCCTTATAACTAAGTTTATAAAACAATATTGTGAGCTTACTATGAGCATATTAAAGTTATGATACAGAAAAAAATAATTACCTGTGATCACTGCTATAACTCATTTGTCATTAAAAAGATAGCTCTGAATTGGAAAATGTGTTTTGGGGGAATAATTTGAAGTAGCTGACAGAAGAAAACTGAAAAAGGAATTTGGGGTAACTTTTGCCTCAGAGATAGTGGGGTCCACCACAACCAAAAACTTTTATACCTTTAAACATTTAAATCTTCTCAAAAATAACATTTGTTAATGAATTTTAATAGCAACATGCTACAATGGCATAACTACACTGATAGTGCAGTAAGAAGTTACCATGGGACAGAACTCCATAAATACATTTTTTCTTTTTTCTAACATGTAACTGCTGCAGTCTACTTCTTCTTATTGATTTCTTTGGGTTTAGATCCATGCCAGCTAAAAAAGCATTTGAAATATCTCTGAAAGTAATGAATAGATGAACAGAGAATGCTAATTCTACTTTACTACTAAGTCTTTAAACATACAGTATACAAAGGGAGAGAAAATATAAAAATAATACCTGTACTGCACATCAGCTTGGGGCATATTTGCCTAGTCTGCTTTTCCTCTGTGCCCGTCAGTTTTATCCTTCTTCATATCATCTTGAGACTAAAAACTGCTTTGTCCAGGCTTTGAAGTCATACTAGAATAGAAATTGCATTTTCTCAACTTAAAAAACTTGGTGTCAATAAAAGAAAGTGCATGACAATCTTTCAAACAGGAAAGCCTTTACACACAAGACCCATGTAGTATTATTATTACCTGTACATGCCTCCTGTGAGCAAAGTTCTGACCCCATTGCCCTTTTGTGCAAAGTAATAGAAGTGCCAATGAATTGTGATTCATAAGGACTGTTACAATATCTATGCTGTATAAGATCTTTGCTGCATAGTGGATCTGGCCACACTCAAGAAGTGAGCCAGCTCTGCCCTGTGTTGTTTTTCAGGGCATCAGTGCAGTCAGCCCACCCAAAGCCATGCTGAAATGTTGGGTACATCAGCTCAGGTAAATTACAGCTGGTGCTCACATGGTATCTGAACTAAAATGATTTATTTTGGTCTTACTTGGAAAGCAAACACATTGCAGCTATAATCAGGGGATCCGGATTTGCAGAGATGCAAATCAGAGTTTCTTCTGCAATTACTATAACTCCTTTGTGCACTTGACATGACACTGAGATTAGGAGGTAATCTGATAGATCACTTTTTGATTTTTGCTTTTCCAGTCTGCTGAATCTCATCTGTGCTGATTTGCAAGCCCAAAGGTGTCACAGATCACAATTACTCACTTAACAGAGGTTTCAGTCAGTACAAGAGAAACAGTTACACAATATTAGTTACATGATAATTTCTGTGCTTACTTTCAGAATGCTGTACAAAGAAGGTGAGTCTCTTTAACTCCATTTTATGTTTGAGGAAACTAAATCAAGGCATAAGATCTGACTTGCCAGCGTCCCCCATCAGTTCTTTCAACATTCAAGCAGACCAGGTAAAATGTCATCAACACTCAAACTTATAATAGGATACTCTCATTTCTAATTTCTGTCAGAAGTGCCATCACAGCTTCTCTTTTATGGTAGCCTAAAGTACAGTTGTATATGTAAAAGAATTAAATGATATTTTAAAAGCATAAAGAAGTTTACACTGAAATAAACCTCTCGATTTTGGTGTAGAGGGAGATTTTATTTATGTAACAAATATTACATTTACAGCAAAATTTAATACAGACCAGTCATTATGCTTCCCTGTTTTCTTAAAAAAACAGGTTTGTTTACAGGTAATGTAAACATATATATACTATATATATATACTATATATACTATAACAGCATTTCCAAACCCAGGCTGTAGCAGTCAGCAATTCTTTGGGAGCAATGCTAAAAACTGATACCTTGATTAAGTAGTAAGAAAGAACTGTGGAAGAGACTAAAATGTGAATGGGGACTCCATGTGCATTTGGGAAGACTTGCTGCAGATCAATGTCCCATTCAGAACAGACAGTTTTGACAGTTCAGGAGGAGGTTTTTGCCCAAGAACAGATTCTAGATCTGAGAGCTCTGTAAGGATCCTAATTTCTTTTTTCTTTTTTTTAATAAGAGAATAAGGAAACAGACACTTTTAGCTATTTAGAGCATAAGTAGTTCTGAAACTTTAACATCTTTCCCCAGAAGAATATAAGTTCCACATATTTTTACAGTTGCACAAAATAAACATATTCTTCATATTTCTTCACATTTTAGGAGTGAGGACAGCAGTTTAAGAGAGGCTGACAAACCCCAGTCATTGCTTTCTTCACCAAATGTGCAAACAGCAATGTGTATACCATTCCTGGGAAAAGGAAGAAGGAGTTTTTGTTTTACCAGTGTTCTCACTGGTAGAGAAGTCAACAGAGGATAGGAGTCTAAAATTCATGGATCATTTTAGGAGAAAAACAAAAAAATAAAAATGTGAAGAAAATACTTCACCACACATGCTAAATAACATAGCCTTAACGTGCAGTAAAACAGGACAGGAGCATCTAATCAATGGAAAATTTCTCTGAATTAGAGAGAAGTGTTACTTATTCTGTAACAGTAATAGACCTGTTCAGACCATATTCATTCTACACCTCTGATGAGTTCCAAATCACAGAGAGTATCACTCAAGTATTTTTCCACTCTGGGTCTACTCAATTGTTAAACCAGTTCCTAACGAAGCATTGTAGCCAAGTGTATCCAGCGCAAGTTTTGCTCCAGACACAAAATAGTCTGCAGTCATGGTCCAGACTCATGGGGCATCAAAAGAGGGGAAAAAAAAACGGTAAGAAAGAGCATTTTTTCGAAACTATTTCAAACCTTCCACATTAAGAGTTCTCTGCAGTGAGTTCTTTATACTCTATTGGAAATAGCAGCGAAACTCAGGAGCTGTTTTCCTACAGTCTCATAATAGGATTTTTTTCAATCAGTACTGTATTTTTTCATTTTAGTTTTTGGGGTAGAACACATTACTTTTTCAAGCTTTGCAGCACAGCTGTGATTCCTAGAAATGTATCTCCTTTGGAAAATGGAAGCTTTGTGTATGCACAGGGCTGCAGAACCCAGGAACCTCAGGCTTCCTGGATTTAGGTTTACCATGAAATTGAATCAAAAACAATGGTGAAAACATTTTTAATAAGTCTATGGTGTGGGAATTTTTTTGTGTATGAATTAATATGTATCTATGGAAGCATACAGGAAAGATACTAAAAGGCATTAATTATATTGGTTTTGCTCTTTCTTTACCATCCTTCAATGTTGTAGGGTCCCAGGAGTGAGATGCACTGAAGTCTGGCAATTCTCATTCATATTTAACTGTTCCTCAATATCTGTCTAAGCCAGAGCAGTTCATAGGTATAGTTTCCTGCCATGTCTAGTTGTTCATATCTATGTTCTGTAGAGGGGCTGGGAAGCTGAACAAGCTAGGATTATTTAAAGATGTTATTCAGCTGCTTGATTGCAATAATGCTGCTTCCCTCATCACAGACATTTTGATTGGAAATCTGCAGTGAGAGTCACAAAGGACAATGTTCATGTAATTAGGATGCTAAAATGACAGTGACAGAATGTTCGTTGAGCTGTGGGAATGACATTTAAATAGTGGGTTTCATACTCTGTATTTACCACGGAAATACACCTTCAGACTTATGATGCGCGATAACAAACGTCTGCCACCCTTATTACAGAGAAAGTGGGGCTTATTATTCAGGGAGTAACAACAGCTTTCAAAGCAAAAGGCAAAGTGCTGGTCAATGAAGACCAGGAATGTCATATTTGTTCTTCCCCTGTCTTTTTGCCCTAGGGAAAAAGTCTCTGTTACCCTATCCCAAGACTCTGTTTGGAATTATTCTCCATAGGAGATGTTTCCATTAAAGTTAAAAGGGAGAGGGCTAAGAATTGCATTCACTGTATCATTTATTTATTAAGCTTCCCTTTCTTTGCTTTATCTAAGTGATTTTTCTCCTTGGCAGCTACAGAAGGAATTACTTTAGTGTGTTGTACTCAGTTTGATAATAGTTATATTCTATATCATTCTGTGGTTTCACTATGCTTCTTTTTGTGGCATCATAACTTGACCAGTTTGGAGTATAGACATCTTGATAGTTTAGTGGTCATAGTTATACTGTGGCCAACCAAAAGGGATTGTTTGAGAACAGTGATTCCCAATTACATACCCATATTGAAAGTTTACAAATATATATATGAACATATTAAAAGTGAGGTCCAGTATCGAACCTCACTAAAGATCAGAACAGGAGCAGGTAGATGTTGGGCCAGATCCAGGCTCTGGATCATGCTGAGGAACATGGGAAAAAGCAGCTTGATTCAGAGCATCTTTGTGGTCACAGTGCTGTCACCTGCAGCCAGAGTCCTCCAGAAGATCTGTGAGAAATGTGAGGAAACTGGGTTTGGGAGCAGACAGAGCTGATCACAGTCAGAAGAACATAATGCCTCTTATTCCAAATGAGTTATTTGCATGGCAATATATACAAAGTCTACAATCACAGGTCCAGAAAGTGTATGCAAAATAAAGTGCTATAACCAAATTAATGGGATTAGCTCATTAGCTGGATAACGATTACACCTGAGAATGTCAGTGATTAGATCCTGCAGTCATTTTTAATTTGGAGTGTCTGCTGCTGGGGTAATGAGGTCTAACTCTAGTAATGAATGAGTAGAGTGAGGCTGGTACAAAATGCATGAAAGATTAAGAGCCTACATGAAATATGAGGGATGTAATGCACCCTGCACCATTACTCCATGAAAGTAACTGTAGCACCCTTGGTGTAGACACTGGTAGGCATGGAAATTAATTATGTGTAGTAAATAACATAGCAAAGGCATGATTCTTCAATTCTGATTCAATAATACAGAATAAATAGCACAATAGGACATACATATAATATGTCTTCAACAGAAAAATAACTATCAAGAAACTGCCTCTCTTCTGCCACCTTTACTGTGGGTGAGTCTGGAGATCCTGTCTCTCCTGCATACTCTCGAAGTCTTAAGGCTTCCAGTTCTTTAGCATTCCTTGTCTGACCACTGATAATCTTTCCCCTTTCTCAGAGGAACAGTACACAAAGAAAAAAAATGCAATGCTTCCAAGTCCTTTTCTCTCAGTCTTCTCATAGGTCTTTATTCCACTAATTTCCATGTATGAAATAATTGTGGGATTAACATGCTGGGCCCTATAAAGAATGCTCAAATTTCTGCTCATGTAACTTAAAATATGTAAATGCACAGTAAATAATAAACTCTAAATGATGACAAAGGATAGGAAAAGAGGTATTGGCAGTGTTATTTGGATAGTTCAGTTAAATGGTTTGTATGTTGCTGGAGCTGAAAGATTTCCCTAGTTTTTTCTAATTCTGAGAAATCAAAAGGGTCTGACATTGCCCCAAAAAGAAAAGGAGTAAAGATGAAAACAGGATCAGAAGAATGATGAAAAGGGAACAGTAGAAGGGAAAAAGTAAGAGAGAGGCAGTTAAGAGAGTGGATCAATCTGTTGGTAGAACCATGATGTCTGAGGTTACAGCCATAAGGAGACTCAGAAGCATTGTACGTGTGCATGTTCAGGAACAAGCTCTTTAAGGCAGCTCCTTTGAGGTGCCCTTACCTGAAAGCTTAGGGGACACTGGGAAGCTTAGGGGACACTGGTACTCCTGAGGGTACTTGCTGCTAGAGCGACAGTTGCTGGATTGTCTCCTGATAGAATCTACTGATTACTCAGGCTATGTCTGTATCAAGGTGAGATACATTTCTTCCCCCCTTACTTTCCTTTAGAAGGTAATTCAGTAGTACAGCTCATGAGAAGGATGTGATGCTGTTGTCATATCCCATTCTGACAGCATGTGACAGTGTATATCTCTCTCTGCCAGGCTTGACAGCAGAAGAAATCTTCCAGCCACTAAGGGAACCATGAATTGATAGCTGGGATGACTTTTTGTCCTCTGCAAATTTTTGTGACATTGAAATGCTCCCTTTTTGTTCAGGGCAAAATTGAAATCTTTCAAACAAATCTGTCCCTAATGAGGTCCACTGACATTAAAGTAGCTTTGGGCCTCCCTGAAAATTTGTTTAAAATATGACAAAAAAAACATCCCTGAGAAAATGTTAACAAACTCAACATTCTCAAGGTAGATTTTTGTCTTGACAAACTGATAATGGAAAAAAATTTAACATTTTTTGATCAAGTCTCTTTGAACTTTCATAGATCATAACATAGTTTTATGCACAATACATCAAAATGCAAAATCATTTGAGAATCAGTTTATTAAGAGAGAAGAGGAAGCAAAAGACACAATTCATCTTGTCCAATGAAAATAAGAATGTCATTTCCACCATAGTTTATAGCTTCTGTCCAGTAAATCTGAGTTTTCCCTCCACTAGCAGAGAACAGGTTATCACTGAAGGATTTTGGAAAAGGAATAAAAAAATTTGCTCTTCATTTCAAACAATTATAGCAGTGGAAATGTTTCTATTGTTCTTAAATTTTGTAAATCAATCCATTCCAAAGATAAATTCTGTGCCCTGTTTGCCTGCATGCTATCCTTTTTATCTAATTTTCCTTATATGTGGCAGTTAAATAAAACAGTGGTGTAAAATCCCAAAGGGAAAATAAATCCAGCTAGAATAATCATATTATCAACACATCAGCACTGCAAAACTCTGTCTTGCTTCCTTGCACAAAATGACAATTTAAAGTATCTTTCCAGAAGTCTCCTGGAGATTATCATATTTTCTTCTCTATTTAGGATTAAAAAAAAATCTTAGACAACCTATTTGAAGTCTCCTAGTGAAATACTTACAGTTCAGTTCAGCATTATATGCCAGTTTCAGAGAGGCTGGAGTGTAATTTATTTCATTTTACTTTCATCAGCAAGTCAAGTTCATCCATCCAAAACCAGTTTCTCTGGATGCACACATTTCATTTGTTATCATTTTGAGTAGCACGGAGTGCAGTCAAATTCCAATATCTGTCAATTGCACACAAGTACTGTTAAGTAATCTTTTACTTTCTATTTAAATTCTTACACCATGAACATTGAATAAATGCTTGCTTGGCATTCAAACAAACAGCTTAAAGCAGAAAAACTGCCTTTAAACTGTAAGGAATTTTCTAACTATTTGATGAGAATCTGAAAACTCTATTTTCCAGTTAATATTAAATTACTTGGAAACTATAAAAAAGTATTCTGCACATGTAGTTACGCCTCTAAAAATCCAGAGTAACTCAATTTTTAAAAATACTCCTCTGATCTTCATAGTCTTTATCTTCATTTGTTGTACCAAATTCTACTTACATTTTAATCTTTCCTTTTGGCATTGCAGAACAAAATTTCAGAACAATAAATAACAAAACCAGATGCTAAGGTGTTGAACATGACCTAGGAACCTAAATAACTGAGAAAATAAAACAGAAGTTATGTAGAAAAAAGCCTTAAAAAGGCTTCATTATAACATGTTCCTAGAATTTTTTATTATTTTTTTAAACATGCTCATAAATCTTAGACATCTGTATTGGCAACTAAAATTAATCCACTAGAAATAGCTGGTTGAAAACAATTATGTTTGTCTTATTCATAACTCAAAACCTTAATGAACAGAAGACTTGAAAGAAACTGACTGGTAATAAAAAAGAAGTTGATAATAATTGCTGACGCTGAAAATGCAAAAAGGGACAGAATATGAATGAAATCTAAATTGGAATTTAAGAATCATTTCTCTCTAAAGCTTTCTATTCATATCAGCTATATCAATAAACATACTTGTTTGCTTAATGGGGAGTAAATTCACCCAATTCCCTCATGACATATTTCATCAGAATTCTAGTCTGAGCAACTGCCTTCTCTTCCTTGCAAGACTTTTTCCAGAAATCTAAAGGCATATTTCCCATCTCCAGCTATTTATATAGAGGTTTCATGTATCTTATGCTGTAAATAATCTTGAGGATTGGAGGATTCAGCCTGCTGCTGTGCTTCCTGCTGAAAGAATTGTTTCAGAGCAATGCATTCTTTCATGTCCCCTTGGACAAAAGGGTTAAGGCACATAAGAAAGAAAAATATTTTATTTCTCCTATAACAATAATACCTGTCTCTGCTTTCTGCCTCCTTTTCCCATCCACCCATCCCTGGCTCAGTGCCTCAGTGAATTCAGCACTCTGTTTCCCTCCCTTCTATTTGCCAGGATGGCAGTAGTAGTGACTCCTTTGCCTTCTGCACCCACTGGCTGTCACAGTGCAGCACATCTTGTCAGGACGACACAGCAGTAGCACATCTCATTAGGCCACTGCCTCTGTCCAGGGCCAGCAGCTTGGGCAGTGGTTCCCTAAACATTCATAAGTTCATCATGTGTGTGGGGGTGTGTGTGTGAGTGTGAGCATCCTACACAGGTAGAGATGTATGTGAAGGTATGGATACAAAGAATATAAAGCATAATTATAAAATACATTTCGGGGAATCTAAGTAATTAAGTGTGCTACAAATACCACATATATATTGTGTGTGTACATATATATATATAAAAGTATCCATACAAGTATATGTTTATATTTATATTTATAAAATGTTGCAGGTGTGAAAATGGAGAAAAAGGTGATTTAATCTTTCCTTAACCATTACTAAAAGGTGATTACATCTTTCCTGAAGTTACAGATTGTGTGTGGCAGTGTATTTGTGTGTATGAGGGAGAGTGTTCATTACCTGTACCTTGTTCCAGCTTTTAGATTCCCTTACATCTGTCTTGCTGTCTCCTGAGTTGCCTTAGGTTTTTTATTTTTCAGTTAACTTTAATCACAAAGGAACAGCTTTTGAGCTCTCTCTTCTTACATGTTGCTGCAATCCACTGAAAGAACAAAGCCTTAACCTTACTGAAATTAATAGGTTTTCCAGTGTTTCCTTGAGCAAGATTTCATCTCTGATACTTCTTGTCTTTCAGCAAATCCAGATTTGCTGGTAGAATTTCAACTATAGTTCTGCGAAAGGGTTGTGGCTTCTCTTATTTTAAAGATCAAGGGGTCATTGACTTTAATCTGATTAAATCTTCCATTTCCCTGTACTAATTTACCTCAATAAAGAAGATTTGGATGTTTTCAGAGATTTGAAACAAAGATACATAAAAAAGATATCTGATCGGAATAAATGTGATATGACTACTTTCTGGTGAAATTTGTTTGAAGTAAAATATTCTGGTTAACAGATTCAACTTTTTTGATGCAAATTTAAGTCATAGTTGTCAAATACTTGCTAAAATTTTCATGATACTGTGAAAGTTACTTTTTCTTTCCTGGGCTTGATTTCCACCCCTCTTCTACTCTTCATAAAGCAGTTTCAGTAATAATTTTCTGATTGTGCTGTGATTAAAACTTTATGCTTGCAAAATTCCAAAAGATTCTTTAGGGAAAGGCATTTCAACAGTGAAAGTCTTGTTATTACTAGAGCTGAATTTATTTTGCTTCTATGATACTCTTAATTGGTAGATTTGAAAGTATTTTATTAAAGGAAAGTAGTCTCACACTATAGGTATCTATGAGACAGAAAGTGATTAGTGCCTAACTCAAATTAAATTCTACTCAACTAAACTTGGGTTAAACTGATAAAAGAGCCAGGAAGTTCTCCTACCACTTTGTTCTATGTCCTATTTATTAGACTTCTCAGGGCACCAGCAGGCTCTAATTGCCTTGGTAAAATAATGCTGTCCTTCAGCAGACCAATGTGCTTGTCAGTGAGATAAAGATTCCCTAACATTATTATTATTGCTTTTGATTAAACTTACTTTAGGAGGGCTTACAATAGACATGTATTCTAGCAGAAATTCCATTTAATTTGGCTGGGAAGAAGTCTTTGTGGTAATTTAACATTCGTTTTATGTGACATTTGACCAAAACTGACCACAGAGATCAAAGGCTGCCCTCAACAACCACCACGTGCTGAGCATTAGCAGGTCTGGTTGTTAGCCCAAAAGTTTCTTTAGGGTGCCTGGAACACCCACCTAGTGCAGACAATCTGTTGGGCACCACAAACAGTGAAAAAGGCTGCCCAGGACAAGACGGATGTGTCTTCCTCCATCCTTCACCAAGACACATCAGCGCTCTAAAGGAATGGGTCCTTCTTGGGGTTCAGAGCTGGGAATCCTCCCTTGAGAGCAGGGATCTAGTCCCCTTCTTTTACGAAGAAGTTAGAAAGTTACACCTTCTAGAACACAGCCGGAAAATTATTCATCCAAAATAAAGACCGGTATTTGTGGTCTTTCCACCAAAGGAGATTTAAATTGCCTCTTCCACCTTCTCTTTACAGGGTTGTAAACTGCCTGGGAAAGGAAGCTGTCTCTACCTTCTACTGCTGGAGATATGCCCCTGGGCATAAACCATTGGGGAGTCAATAGGCAGGAGACAGGAAGAGGTCAAAAGAAAATAGTATTGTCTTGATTAGCAACTAGGCCTCCAATGAGGAGAAAAGGATTGCTCATGTCTATTTCTAAAGCTCTCCACATATTGTAAAATTGGCAGACATTGTTGTCCAGGAGCTAGGAAATCTTTAAGGAAATAGAAATATCTAGGTCTGAATCACTTCAGGCTGAAAAAAGATTCATATCTAATAGGTCATAGCTTCAATTGCTGCATAAAGGGACTTCATCTTATGCCTGTTTCCTTTAAATTCAAGCAAACAAAAAGCAGCTGTTACCAGTGCATTTAAGATGGAGTCTGCTCTTGTAGGCACATCTATATCCTTAGGGCTGAGAGCTGGGGTAATAGCTAGTTTATCGATTTCGAATGGCCCTTCCTCATGAAGAATGAGCCCCTTCTGGGGATGTGCTGGCACCAGGCAGCTAAGAGCTCAAAAGTCTGAAAGGCAGAGGGTCAGAGAGAGTTTAATCATGACCAGTACTAAAAGACAAATGGTTTCAGGGTTGCAGATACCAACATTTCCTCTGATCCCTACTAGTAGATCCTGTTTCTGGTTTGGGGCCTCTTAGGACTTGGGACAGCCTAATCAACCAGGGATTTAGGTTCCTCTTAACATTTTTGTCATCAAATTAGTCCTACCCACATTTGCTAAACTGTATCAGCTGCATGGATTCACAGTCTGTTTGAAAAGGCAATGGCCTGCCATCACTTTTTTTTGCACCAATGTCCTTAATGCAAAGGAATACCGAATTAAGTGCTGCTGACCTCATACTAGACCCCTTTTTTTAATCTTTTACAGTTTATTTTCCTTGCTCTCTTTCTTTCTTTCTTTCTTTCTCCCTGTGTTTCCTCCTACCTATCTCTGCAGACTTTCTTTAGAAAGTTACTTTCGGAGTAAGATTGCTATATAAAGCCTTTCATTGTAGGAAAGGCTTTCCACTTTTTCAATGCCTAGTTTTAATAGGCAGTAAAGTTGTACCAGAGAAAGACTATGGGCTGCAAACCTTAAGATGGAAAAAAGACCACTTGGCAAATTCCATTTCTAAGATACAGTAAATAATTTTACCTTGAATTGTTACTGTAGTGGCAAAAATTTCATTAATTCATTATGGAATTTTTTTCTCTATTAAGAGTAGAATAATGTATGCCACTAAAATCCAGTAATTGAACATTAAAATCAAGTGCAAATTGGACATTAGAATGAAACTTAGACTGCAATTATTTAACTTCTCTTTTTAACCAGGTTAAAAGGAAGACAATAAGCTAAGAAATAGCATATAGCTTGAGCCTTTGCAAAAGAAGTATGATCTCTGGACTAACTGCTGGTCTGTTTTTTACAATGTATTGTCAGCAGCCTGTGCAGAATATTCTTCATTCCCGTGTGCTAACCTTGAGTTGCTCTCAAAGGCATCAGGGTATGTGTTAACCTGGACAGTAAGTAGTAAAAAGAAAACATCACCTTAGAACATGTTGGTGTTTGTAGCTACTGGAGGATTTTTTCAGACAATTGTTCCTTCAACCCATTCCTCTTATGTATTTGCTATTTCTTCACTGAAGGACTTCAGGTTTTTTCTTTTCTACAGAAAAAGTCTCTTCAGTGACTTTGTTAAGCTTTGTATTTCTCAGCTTGTTATACTTGTAGTTCCAGCTGTCTGCTCTTCCTTTTGTTACGCAAAGAGACACTCCAAGAAATTAACAACTGCTTTCTCTCAACTTCAATTTTGTTTTCTCAGAAGAGTGTGCAGTTTGAGAGGTTGAGGGATTGTTAGTTTTTCTTGTTTTACAATATACACTATCTAAAATAGATATGGTTTTTCAAATATGCTTTCATTCTTGTTATATCATGCTTTAGGCTTTGGGGGATTATGTTTTTGTTTCAATTTGTGTGTGTGCATATGTTTAAACTTCTTATTAGGAAAGTTTCTGAATTTACTTTTTGTGGATCTTGATCTTTCTCTCTGTGTTTGAGTAAAGATGCACTTGGATCAGATCTTAAAAGTCTTCTGTTGTTGTTTTCAGTGTCCAAACTTTATAGAATAGTATAATTTTTATAATGAGTTACTAATCTTGCTCCAGCAAGACAAATATTTCATTCAAGAGTCTTGTTTTATAATCACCTTCTATCTTACACTTACCAGTTTGGGTTTTTTTAAATATTTAGTACTACCAACACAAGTCATCTTGAAAACATAGCTGTTGGTGCACAATGAAAATGATTGGTGCTGTTTTTCCATTCTTCCAATTAGTGCTGGTGTCCTTACACTCACAAGTGCTCTACAATCCATCACATATTTGGATTGCATTTTTCCCAGATGGAAAATAAGCAGCCATTGTTTCTGGCACTCACTATATTACAATATGAAGGATTTGTACTCTCTATACACAGAATCTAACCTGAAGCTTTGAGTCATTGATGGGCTTTTAAGAAAGCTGGGTCAGTGAGGAGTTCTGCTCAAGGCATTTAGACAACAACTAGCAGAACCTGGATGAGGACTCTTGGCCATCCTGAGTCCTGTTGACCAATGCTTAGTTACTTCTTAGCTCAGAATAGTCAAGAAACTCAATGCTGTTGGTTGTATTTGTAAAACAAATGCCCATCCTTCCACTCTGTGAGGAAAAAAAAAAAAGGCTAATTTGCAAAGAATATGGACATATTTTTTAAATTAGGCCTATAAATTATCACCTCTCTTCTCTGCTTTGACTCTAGTAGTAAATGGCATTCTCCCACTCAGCCACAGAGCAGACTGAAACTGATTTGAGTGCTTCAGTTGCTTTCTTTTCTCTCTAGGGCTGTTGTTGTCTCACTGGCAACTAGTATCCATAGCACAGAAGACATGGCAAATTAAAGCAAGAACACGTACCTGCATCCTAAAAAGCAGTTATACCAGTACAGATCCCAAACCTAGAGGTATAATGAGTCTTTTAAGGAAAAGGTGCTAGGCAAGCAGAGAAGTGAAATGTTAAGTAGAGATCAGATTATGGGGATTTTATGGTATTTCTTAGAGGTCTCTCAGGCTTTCTTTCCTGGCTACAGAGCTGTCTCACAAGTTCTCTTGCCACTGGCAAAATCCTCAGATCTATGAAGTTGTAGCTGCAAAAAAAAGGCAGCATTTAATCTCAATTAAATTTTTTTAGCTTGCTTATGCAGCAAGATACAGCAGTGTAACTACTGCACCTAGCCTCTAATCATATCTACACAAACAGCTGGTGGTCAGAGCTCCAAAAGCCTTGCTTTGCCACAGAACTAATATACCCTACTGTAAGTGCTCAATATTATAAGTAGGCATCCTCTGATTTTTCCTGATTCTGATTTATCTTCTTCGCAGGAGGAGGTGTTTTTCCACTATACAAGGGAAATACATATTAGGAAATCAGCCAGAAGCAGCTGTGATTTTTTGATGGGGAGTTTAGCTTAGGTGCACAGGAATGCCTATGGTTCTTCTGCCACTTCATGCTCCCTCTCTGTTTGGCTTTGCTCACATCATTTTCACAGCCACTGTGGGTTAATCAGGGCTTTCTGGTGGGCAGGTGGCCATCACAAATACATAGCTTGTGCAGGTATGTTATTCATATTTCAGCTGGCCAGCTGCACTTTTACAAGCCAGTCACAAAGCTGCTGAAGAGCTCTTTCTGCAATTCTGGCAGAATCAGAGAGAGCAGCAGTTTGCTGTTCCCAAACCACATGGAAAGAAGGGAGGAAGAGACCACTTGCTTTTGGAGCACTTTTCTTTGATCAGCTTCATTTTGTGCAGAGCCTTTTCAAGGCTTTTGAGAGAGGGATGGACTGGCTTGTGCTGCATAACTAGGATGAGCTTTATATTCAGGAAGATAAAAAGCTCTTTCCTGACAAGACAGATAAAGTTTTCTGCTAAGCTACAGTGGCGAACAACTCCATTTTCTATACCCAGCACAATATGGAAAGCCATCATCCCTTTCACAGATTACTGTCGGTCATAAACTAGCTGTGATGCGGACAAGCAAATGTGGAAGTTAAGGTAAAAAAGGTTCTTTCTTTGCATGTTACCAAGGCTGGCAATGCTGCTGAGCTTCTGATCACTTTGCTTGCATTTACTTTCCAGTTGTGCCAAGGGAAGGGATGGAGAGTACTCCTGTACCCTCTGAGAAAAACTTAAAAGCTCATGATTAGAAAGCAACACAGCTGCCATGTGGAGTGTCCTGACACTAACTCCAGATTGTCTGGAAAAGTTTCTTGCTGAAAGGACTTTATTTTTTTCATATGTGGCGGTGCTGGTGGATATAGAGTCACTCCCGTATGGACAGCAGTGCTTTAGCCATTTTCCTCTGCTGTTCTGAGAGACTCTGTGTCCCTGGCTAATGTCTTTTGCTGTACAGTTGGATCACAGAAAGAAACCACTGAGCTGTTGCATAAGCAGCTGGACAATGACAGTGTGTGACTGCCATGGAGGGAAGGAGAGGATAGATGACAATCACAAGGAAGGCTGGGGGCTGCTGAGCCATAGCAGGATGCTGTGCATCACCTAGAAATTTGGAGAAGGAAGATGAGAATAGGGTAATAGGGTTTTCTTCAGTAACGGGTCAAGATTCAGATATTCTCAAAAGAAGTAGCAGTACCCCATTGTACTAGCAATTGACAGGAAGATTTAGGTTTAGCCTTTGAAAATAGGGACTGTGTTGTTGCTGTTCTCCACATAGTTTTTTACTTCCCTTCACATTTTCACTCTGTACAGTGTGCCTACTTCATAGTTTGCAGACAACTTTGAAGATGGGGGATGTTTTTACCCATTTATTCAGCAATTCTTTGCAGTTTTAGACTGCCAGTTTGTGTTCTTATTAGGTGCATTTTATAAGAATCTGTGTTTAATATTATGAGCACAAGGCAGGAAGGAATCAAGTGAGGTCAACCTAGCCCAGCCGTAGGACCTGGGGACACAGTCTGATCTCTTATTGCTTAGTGGTGCTTGTGTAACCTGTTCTTACCAGTCTCCAGTGACAGGTTCTGCTCCATCCCTAAGCAATCTATCCTAATGGCTACCTGTCCTTGGGGTGCTCTTAGATCATTTTTCTAAAACTGTTCAAAGTATAAATTACCACAGCTGAATAAAATGATTCCATACTGTTCTCAGAGTGCAAATACACAAAACTGGAATCTGTGGAATTAACAAATAACCCGAAAACAAAGAGGGTGGAGAGGGGAAGAAAAAGAATGTTGTAAACAGTAGAATAAAAATATGCAGTCTGAGATCAGCAGCTCATTCAGCTTTCAGCCTTTTAACTCTGTGCAGCTCTGTTGAGCCTTTTCATACTGGACTGTTTTCAGAAATCTGTGGACAGGCATGGAAATGTGTGGAAGCAAGCCTGTGTTTGGATGGTGGGGGAGAAAAAATCCACTGTTCTGGTTGCAACAGAGGAAGCATAACTGGGAGCAGTGAGAGTTAATTCCAATAAAAAGGAGCAGTCTTCAGTTTCAGAGAGCTAAAAGCAAAAGCACTTGGGGGCATGTCCATACAGCAGTGACTTGGAGATAAGAAGTTACACACTGGCTATCCTGAGGCAATCAGGTTTCCTTTAATACGGCAGGTGAAAAAACTCCAGCTAACTGGAAGTGTGCTCTAAGAAAATACAGCTGTTAGCATAAATGCAGATATGCCATGGCCAAGGCAGGTAAAACATGCCAGAGGACAGGGAGAGCAATCTCAAATGAGCCTTCTTTCTAACAATAACAATTGTTTGCTTGTGATTCCTATCAGTTCCCACTGCATTCAACTGTGTTTTTATAGCCCAGGAGGATCTACCTAGCCTGTCAGCTTCTAAAGGTACCTACCTCTGACACCTTTTTTAACCTCAGTGTCCTTCTGCTCTTCACCCACTCTGATCCCAGGAGCGATCCTCAGAGACTATCTTGAGGTTATTAAGTACTTCTGCTTGACAGATTCTGAGACCAGCTGGTGGTGAAGACAAGAGCCCTGAATGGTTAAAAATTCTAAGGTGTGAAAATAAAGTGATTTTTTATTCATTATATTCAGCGTCCACACTTCCAAGAATTTTTGCTCCATCTTTATTTTAAAATACTATCCTTTTCCTTTGGAAAATCTCAGTACTAGACTAGTAGTGAAAGTTATAACTCTGCAAGCACTGATATATTTTGGGCTACTGGCAAAACCTTGAGAAGCTGGAGAAATTGGTGTAAAACTAGGTGTAAAACTATACCAGGGAAATAGGCACTGATATTATTGACCAGAAAGGTTCTATTTTCTCTCCCCTGCAGTATTGCATAATCTTTCTGATGATCCATATCTGTCTCTTCTGGAAATATTAAAAAGTCCCAATTGCAATGAAGATACAATAAAACAGTTTCCATAGAAATCAATTTTATTTCTTAGGGAACATAATGCTTTCAAAAAACAGATATATTTCTGCAAGCCTTGTCTGGTATACTTGGGGTTAAGAGTGCTGATACCCCATTACTATCCCTCTGGTTTTGTTGCTGCTAAATGCAGTTGCTTGCTGATGGAATGCCAAGATTTGCACTTTAAAAGAAGCCTTGCTAAGTTTTATACTGAGAAAAACTGTCTTGTACTGATGAAATACTAGATTTTCGACTTGGGGAAAAAAAGGCACCTAGAAAATACTTGCTACACCACAGCATTCTGAAATGTACTTTATAACAAAACTATCAAAAGTACAGAATTCTTCCAGCTGGCAAAAATCTCAGTAAACACATCTCTTTGACAAAGTTTTCCTTTCAGACTCTGACATGCATGGGGGAGGGAATGCACAGAAAGGAAATTTGTGATTCTGCGGTAGAAGGAAAACCGTGAAAAAGGGTGAACTAAGGTCACTTGCCTGGATGGCTTGTAACAAATGTCTCCTTAGTGTCACCTTAATAATGAGAATTACAGTGGGATGTTAATGGTTATCTTGGGCACAAAAAAGAAGAACATAAATAAATACAGAAAAGACTCCCCATTTTGGAGAATATTATGGAAAAAAATAATCTGTGTATTCTAGTGCACCCTAATCTTTATGTCCCAGCAGTAGAGACAAGCTACTTCTCAAGAAAATCCCTTCCAACCCAAACCATTTTATGACACTTTGCAAATAGTATTTGTCAACAAGTGCTTACACATGCCTTCACTGTACTTACTGCTGCCTGACTGTGCACAGGACTCAGTTCCAAAAGGCATGAAAGCAGGGTTTGCTGGTCCATTCCATAGGTTCCTCAATCTGCCTTGCGAAATCCAGAAGCCATTGCTTCTGTTGGCACTTCATCATGAAAAGTTGCTGCTATTGCCAGTATACATCTTAAGAGTTATTACTGGAGTTAACACAAAATGGAATACAAAAATAGAACTCCATGAAAAAATCCTGTCCAGCTCCTCAGGGTATAGGCAAGTGGTATTTTTAGGAGTCTGCTCAGGTCTTCTGCTTCCTTGCAATGACTTTCATTCAGTTTTTTAATGGGTCTTGCTTTCAGAACCCTTTTCCACCATCCCATTAGCAGTAGTTTCAGAGTGAAACATGCCAGTGATGCCAATAGATCTAACAGATCTGTGCATCTGCATAATGGACAATTAGTTCTCTGAATCCAAAGGATGCAGGACTATAAAGGACTATATGGCCAGGATGTAGCTAGCCTGGATGTAGGCTAGTGTTTTGGTAAAACACAAAATCTAAGAACCATGATCCCAGATCAAGAAGGGAGACATGAGTTCACAGGGCAGCAAAGCCAGGAGAGGAAATCAACCCAGAAGAGACAAAAGTAGGTAAACTCACCTGTTTAACACAGTCAGAGGTTACTATTGGTACTTGGGGCACAGACCACAGGTGATTATCCTCATATTGGCTCTACAATTCAGAAGCTTCGCACACAAATGCAACACCTTGGACAAGCTAGAATTTCAAGCAGAGAACAGAATACATAATATCTGGTCACTCCCTATGTAAAAAGAATTGTCATGTGGTGATGCAGGGGTTTGTTATTAGCAGACGAGCTTAGTGTAAAATAATCCTTATCAGAGATACTTGAGTCAAAGGGCTTTTAACTGGAGGGTGATTACTTTACAAGACACAATGTTAAAATCCTTTTCTAATTTTTCATCATCCTTTTCAATCCCTAGAAAATGATCAGCCCCTGTGAACAGACATGTTTCCCAATCTATTGTCCAAACTCAGCTCGCGCTATCCGTTCAGTGATAAGTTATACCTATTCTGTGTATTGCTTTCAATAGCACAGAAACAAAGAACAGCTTTACATGAATATCAGTTCAGCATCCTTTTTTTCATTGAGCTTCATCTCCTAGAGCTGCTCAACCTAAATCCCTTCTTCCTTAGAAATCCCATTCTTGCTCTCCCTGCAGTAAAGCAAGGAAACAGTCTTTGGCTCTCATAGGTCATAGCCTTCCTTCTAGACATATTTTCCAGCAACAATCAACATAGGCTAAAAGAAGCCAATGTAATTAATTTTTATATTTATATATACACATATATATATACACACACACATACATACAATATTATATATTTTTCTATTTATAGAGGTGGGATTTTTATAATTTTTTTTGTGGGGCTATCTAGTCAAGATAACAGAACAAAAATAATTGGAAAATGTACAGAAAAAGAAAACCAGACAAATTTTATAGTAATTGTAACTCACTGTAGAATCTACAGTGGGCCAGTTTATTCAGAACACTTCCTTCTGGTAACTGACCTCCCCTCCTTTTCCTTTGTGTGTCATAGTGCTCCATGGTTAACTGTTTTCAGGTTTAGAACATCTGTGTATTCTAGGGCTACATTCAGGATCAAAGGTTAGCAATTAGCAACCCATAACTTTGTTAGGTTTCTCAGGAACCATATGGAAGAGTAGTTCTGGGAAGAGATTGATTACTTCTCCCAGGAGGAAACAATTAGAGCAAGGACAAAGGAGGCTATATGGACTCCTCAGCCCTATTTCCCCTATTATGGAAAAATAAAGGATACCTCACAATGAGGCAGCTATCTCTACTTTTCCTAATTCTTAACACATAAAAACATAATGAAATGCATAAGGATATATTTTATATTCATTTGTCTTTATTTTTCTTTATGTTGGAAATATACTAAATATGTGGCTGCATAAGGAAACCCTCTATTGGTGCTTTCCTCCCCTAGGTTTTTAGGAGTCCTCTAGAGAAGGCATGAATGTTCATCCCTATGTAGCCAAGAGACATGAACTAGTTTTTGAACAAATGTGAATGGAACAAATCTGCAGCATGTTATACTTTAGACAGTCACGAGGATAGAATCAAAGGGTAATTTTGTCTGTCTTGTGTGTTCCAAATGCTTGGCCTAGGTTCTAAGCAAAAACACTTCTCAGTATATGCTGATTCACACCAAGTATGAGACATATTAAAATCCTTCTCTTAATTTGTTAGTGAGCTTTTAATGTGAAGAAGACAAATATTGTCACTTCGTCCTAGTGTTCAGGAACCCATGCCCTCCCCATTCAAAGGAAATTTCTGAGGTTGCAGCTCAGTGCTATTGACGCTCTATCCATTATGATGTCTGATTGTTTTAACAGGACATATATATGTAATTTAATACCTGATATTATTTTCTCTCTTTCTCTTCCTCTGTTTTTTTTTTCTCAGAGCAAATTATGACATCGACATCTAAAGGAATTTTCCGGCCATTTTTTATTATCTTCATTATCCTTGGTTGTTTCATGGCATTTATATTAATTTATATCAAACCAACAAATAGCTGGATTTCTGGTCCTATAGAATCAGCCAGTTCAGTGTTGAAGATGAAGAACTTCTTTTCTTCCAAAACTGATAATCTCAATGAAACTACTGTTTTGATCTGGGTTTGGCCTTTTGGTCAGACATTCGATCTAACATCCTGCCAAACTATGTTCAATATCCCTGGGTGCCATCTGACTATTGACCGCTCGCTATATAACAGATCCCATGCTGTTCTCATTCATCACAGAGACATTAGCTGGGATCTGGCTAATTTACCTCAGCAAGCCAGACCACCCTTCCAGAAGTGGATTTGGATGAACTTGGAGTCTCCAACTCATACTCCACAAAAGAGTGGCATTGAACACCTTTTTAACCTGACCCTGACTTACCGGCGTGATTCAGATATCCAGGTGCCTTATGGCTTCATGATGGTTGGTACGAGTTCCTTCGCATTTGAAGTACCAAGTAAGGAAAACTTGGTCTGTTGGGTTGTAAGTAACTGGAACCCTGAGCACGCTCGAGTCAAGTATTACAACGAGCTCAGCAAATACATTGAAATCCACACCTACGGACAAGCCTTCGGAGACTACGTCAACGACAAAAACTTGATTCCTACTATCTCCACGTGCAAATTCTACCTTTCCTTTGAAAATTCAATCCACAAAGATTACATTACTGAGAAACTTTACAATGCTCTTCTGGCTGGATCAGTACCCGTTGTACTGGGCCCTTCCAGAGAAAATTATGAGAATTACATTCCAGCAGACTCTTTCATACATGTGGAAGATTTTCTCTCCCCCAGAGAGCTGGCAGAATATCTTCTGATGCTTGACAAAAATAACAAGATGTATCTTAGTTATTTCAACTGGAAGAAGGATTTTTCAGTGCATCTTCCTAGGTTCTGGGAATCACATGCATGTCTTGCTTGTGATCATGTGAAAAGACACCAGGAATACAAGTCCATTGGAAATCTCGAAAAATGGTTTTGGAATTAATTTGTGTGTGTGTGTGTGTGCGCGTGCACTTTTTTGAAGAAGCCAGAAAGGACTTCAGTCCAAGTGGAGAGGAAAGGAAAAGAAGAAAAAAGGAAGGAAAAGAGAATCTCATGTCATGGTTTATCAGCTATTTTCTCCTGGCTATCCTATTTATATTTTGTAAGAGATTTTAAAAGATCAGCAGCAGCAGTCATCAGTACTCAGTTTCAAATTATAATAGAGGTACTAATTATGTACACTGAAGAATATTTGATTGCTTATTATAAATTTAAAACAAGATTTTCCACATTTTCTGTGAAACACATCCCAGTCTTATACTTGAAGTAGTCATTTTTAACAATTGTTTTTTATTTTTAACATTATATCCCTATTGTTTAACCTATTTGGAAAATAAGGAAAAAATTTTTAAATGTCAGAGAAAACTTTAAGAATATAATTTGTTGCTCCAGACTGAAATGTGTGTAATACTTCAAAAGACAGCAAAGTTTCATATGTTCATCTTGCATTTTATGAGCACAGTAAAGTACAATACCTAACATTATGGAAGTGTAATTAGTTGCACCCTTTTTAAGGGTAATGAACATAGAATTATAGTTTTTTAAACGTATTAGAATAGCAGACAGTCTTTGTTTCTAAACATGTTTCCCAAATTGTTCCATTATGTTGTTTTTTACCCTGTGAAGAAAAAAGAAGTCGTATTTAGAGAAGACGACCAATCCTGGTGACCAGAGTCCAGATTCATCCAAATTTTGAGTGTATTCAAACATAGCCCTCAATGTGTCTCAAGTATTGTTAACCTGAACCAGGGCTCTAAGTGGTGTTACACTGATACAGAGGTAAACAGATTTTAACAAAGGTGTTTGATTACATCAGCCTCATGCACTGAATTCAACTGGTAATGATGGATTTTTAGAAGTAGTTTGCTGAGAAATTTTAGAAAGCTCTCTCATATAATTTCTTGAATAATAGTGAATTTTCCCCCAATTCTGTCAAGATCTGTTGAATTTTAACTGTAGCTGGACAAATTGATGTTATGATGCTAAGTGTGGGGAAAAAATTACTAAACAGTCAATTTTCTGAAAGAAATATGCTGAAATTCAGTAAATAAGCTATCATGCTGACATATAACCTTTCAACTTATTAACCAAATGAATTTTGGGATTTGAAAATATTTTATGTGACAGATATTAAAAATGCACTCTTCATAGCAACAATTGCTATCAATATTTGATAACATAAGTAGATTTTTAAGTATTAAATTTGCTCTAATAGCAAATACAAAATTGTGATGATTTTCATAATTGTTTAAAATGTCTGCTGTAAACATGTGTCATTTGATTTTACTACTTCTTTCAGCTAAGACAAATTTCTGATTGCCATATATATTCATATATACAAGGTTGTTTTAATGACATAAATGTATGGATATGTTTTGGTGTCAAATGGAAGCCAATCAGCTTGGATTTTCAGGTCAGAGTGCTACAAATCACACCTGCTACTGTAAAAAAGAAAAAAGTTAAACTGGAAAGACTTCAGCTTATAAGATGTATAAGACCATGATCAAGCAAAGTAATCAATCAAGTAACTAAGATTAAGTTTGCAGACAACCATGTTTCTTAAGTAAGGAAATGAGAGATAAATATTTAGCAAAAGATAAGGTGATGTGTCAGATTTTTTTTTCTTTTTATTCCAGGCTGGAATAGAAATCCAGAAGGCTATAAGAGTAATAGGTAAATTTCTAGAACCCAAAACCCCACGGAAAAGTTACAGAATCACTTCTGCTCTCCCTATGGTTTCAAAAGCTGTATTCTGATCCAGCTAACTTTCAATATACTGTGAATCACCTAAACTCACCAGCATTCTAGTATGCAGTAAGATGAGCTTACCTTGAAAATTCATGCAATACAACAAAACTGAGTCTTCTAAAAACAAGCTTCTGACATGGATGTAATGTCAGTAGTGTTTTATCATTTTGAAGGCAAGTGGCTATGGCTTACAGTCTGTCCTACAGGACATCATAACATTTTGTTTTCAGGACTGTGAAATTCTCAGTGACTGAACATACTGCTGGATTGGCTCGATGACCTGATTCCCTCAGTGCTGGAATTTGGAAGTTCTTTGCAATGATCTCAGTGGAAGGTGAATGTGCACAATCCTTCATTTCATTCCTCGTTTCAGATTGTGAGTTGTGCTGTGTGTTAGAAGGCCTTAGGTCGAATCAGACTGGTTTCTCAGCAGCAAGTCCTTACAGTAATAATGAGCAAGCATATATAAGATATATGCATTGTTACTACAAATATTGGTCAGTGGATACACAGGAAAGTTTTAAATATACCCTGATTTTTAATCCTGTAAGTAATGTCTTTACCTCTGTAAGCACAGGATCCAGTCAGCATGGCTAATCTTAGGCTGAATTTTAAGAAATGTGAAAGTCTTTTGATGGAACTGCTGGAAAGAGTGTTGTTCTCTTCAGAGAAGCTCCACACAAGGCTTGTATGTATTTCATTCAGGAAACATTGCTAAACATGCTAAAATTGCTTTGAAGATAAACAAAGCAGGAGAAAAATCTAATCCATAATTATGCATAAGAATCATTACCAAATCCTAAAAAATATACATGACTCTAATGCCTCACTGACATTCTTGAAGAGTAAGGGCTGGAATGAAATTGAGCCAATTTTTTATGAAGATTTTAAGGTGATCTGCAGGTATCAGGCCTTAAGCAGTTCTGGATATAAAGATCTTTGTTGACAGAAGATGAAGCATTTTTGGGCGTGTCCAGCCTGTGTAGTAAATGATGTGATGCAGTGGATATATAACATCTGTGCTCCATGCATGCATAAAGGCTGCCTACCTAGACCTACGCACCTAACTCACCTTAGTTTGCTTCCAGTCTGTATATGACATTCAGCATTGTGAGGTCTGTGCTTTTTTTGTGATCTACTCTACATGAACAACAAGCACAAACAGACTCAAATAGCAAATCACTGTGAAAGACAATGAGCAAACTCAACCAACTGTGGAAGGGTAAATTACATGGGACTAGACAAAATAGGTATTATGCTTTGGTACCACTGGCAAAAGAAGATAATTGCACCAGAAAAGAGAACTAGAAGATGGGAAATCACACCAGTTCTATTTTCTCAACAAATATGTTTCAGACATTCTGTTTATTTTGTTTGCCAGCCCACAACAGTCTTGAGTTGCACTTCTCACAAGCTAACTAATCAGTCAGTGAAGACAAAGAGTAATTACCATTCTTTCTTTTACAATGGCTTACTCTGGACGTTTTTAGGCTCTCTGTCATGCACTGAGCTATCAACATTACTGCCTTTCTCAGTGTGGAAAGTAAGACCCAAAGCAGATAAAATACTAACAGCACATGCATTGCTACCCCACTGAATGTGAACAGGTATCAGACAAAACTGGCAGCAGATCCTTCTAAAGCAGTTTTCCTTTCATTTCATAGACAATGTCCACAGCAGCTCTTGCTTAGTATGAGATCTCCATTCCTTAGTGAATCCTGTTGCCAGTTTCTTTGAGTGCCTCTTCCCATAGGTCTATAGTCACAGTGAGCAAGCAGACTGAGTGAGGCCCACAGAAAGTGTGAGACATCCAGCAACATACCTGTCTTTTAAGAAACAGATCAAATAAAATTAAAGTTGCACTGAAAAAGCATGAATGTGGGGATTTGTAGAGTTCATGCAGGCTGAGAAAGATATGGGAAATTGACACCACTGAACACAATACAGAACTACTTTCTCTCTCTAGATACTCGTGTTTGTTTCTCAAAATAGGCTTTAAAAAATCACGTAATTTTCTCCCATCTCTAAACAGGCAAGCTTCAGTTAAACAACCAATAACTGTTTCTGATTATTCAAGAATGGGACTCCTGTTGGCCTTGTATTATCTTTTTTATTAGATGCAAAATAACATTCAGGGGAAGAAAGAAGTCTGTCAGTAAAATAATCATATTTCTTATCTAAATTCAAGGACCTTTATTCTTATTTTCTTTTTTGATTTATAAGTCCTCATGCAGCATCACTTTCTGGACATGATTCAAAAGGACCATAAGAGTATGCAGATGACCATGAGACTTAAGCATGTGGTTAATTTTAAGAGCATCTTTAATGTTTTAATGCACTGGGGCTTTAGTGAATATGTTTTCATTGCCTTTAGGAATTGTGCCAAAGAGTGTGGGCTATAGACATCAGAGACCAATTTGTGTGGCCTCTTTTCCATCACGTCCATAGTGAGTGGACTGGCTGAGTAGTAAGTGAGTAGTCCACACTGAAAATCTTGGATTCATTCTGATTTGCTGTCTTAACCAATAAATCTTGGCCCAACTCTTCTGCTTCACCATACTATATGCAGCCTGAGCACAGCACCTCAACTTACAGCCTGCCCATGCTATGCAGGGTCACTGTACTTCCATGTGACATAAAGAAGCCAGAGTGGCTGAGGATGCTGCGATAGTATTTAGAGGACTGTGAGGATGAAAACATAAAACCTGGTCATGTCCTAAAATCTGGACTCAATGTGCCCTAGAGAGGGTCAGCCTCAGCCATATACCTGATTTTCCTCTGAGGAAAGTATTTGGTTCATTCTAGGTGAGCCTGTGAGTAATCACTGTGTGTGCAAAGTGGGAAAAAGAAGTGTCTATGTGTAGGCTGACAAGGAAGCTTCTGACCTATTTAAACCAGCAGTGAAATTCAAACAAATACTCACGTGTTTCCTTGGTCAAAACTAGAATGTTGTTGAGAAGAGAGTCCAGGGGAAGTATTTGTATACCTACCAGCTGGTGGGCTTTTTCATTAATTTTGGCTGACAGTTCTGTTTTGGCTTTTTTTTTTTGTTTTTAATAAAAGTGATTTTACAATGTTAGAAATCAATCAATATGATTTATAGAAGATAGGTATTTCATCTTATTGTCTGCTTCTTGCTTGGGCAATTCTTCTACCAGAGCTAGCAAGTGATTTGGGAGATTCCTATGCTAGTAACAAAGGATTGAGCCAAGGGTGAAACGGCTTGGGTAAAAAAATCCCTGTCTTATTCATGGATGTTTCCCTTCTAATATTTGAATATCTAGTTATAGTGCTATGGCCAATTCTACATTTAGAGAATCAATGTAAAAAGCATACTGGTTAGATATTCTCATAAAAGGTACAGAAATACCAATAAATTGATTAAATAAACCATGCAGTGGTAATTTTAATTCATGGTACTATTGCTACAGAGTGATACAGATGATAAAACCATCAACTCGTGAGAAATAACTTGGCCTAGAGACATTATCCTGCAGTTTTCATACTGGAGAAACTGGAGTTCTGAAATGGAGTAACCCCATTACTCTATTGCAAAGGTAATTAATTGGCAATCTTTTGTGTCACCATATTCTCTACACAATTAATTGAAAACAAGTCTCTGTACAGTGAATAGTTCAGAGATCGCTCATGTGGCAGAGAGCCTCTCACCCCCAGGTTAACAGCCTGAATTACGAGTCAGTTGGTTCAGACCACTGTTTGGCAGCCTCTAGTAGATGATTCTGTGGTCTCAGGTTTTTCATTGCTGCTTTCAGCCAAGGAAGGCAAAGAACTGAGCTGAGACTCATCTGACACCCTCTGTAATGCACACTCACCAGGGTGGCTTAAGACACTCTCACTTCTGTAGCCTATACTCTGCCTGTTTATGATAATGCAGAAAACTTTACTGTTCCAAGTAATAAGAGAATTAGCTTTATTTTCTGGTGTGGTGCCAGTCTGTACAAATAAATTATTGATACTTGGGGGAACTCCTCGTTAACATTCCTAAGTAAATAATTAGCAGGAAAATAATTTAATCCTTGCAAATTGGCAGCAAAAGCAACTGTTTGTTATTCTTTATTATTAATTAGTCCAGTGGAAAAGAGGATTTGATGAAACTTTATCCCCCTGCTTTGATATAGCCTGTTTGGATCCAGATACAGAAACATGTCTGATAGCAAAATTTGGAAGATATATGGTAAACCAACAGATATATCTATAAAAAGTTGGGGTAAATTTCCTATAGAACCTTGAAACTATAAATAAGTGCTTCAGCAGTCACTAGATGGAAAATGTTCCCATCAATCCATTTCTTTACAATATCATAAGAAAAGCCAGCCTTATATATGCTGTTCGGCAAATAAATTAACTACAAAACCTACATTTTCTTTGCCACTTTGTAACACACATTATAAGAGTTGAGATTAAAAAGTTTGGAAAGGGAACTCCCTTGGTGCAATTTAATGTTTTAAAGAATCAATGGATATACCGAAAACAAGCAAGTGAGCAGCTTTTCCATCTATACAAAATCCTAATGTGCCAAACTGTTTCCATTGAATGAACAAAACAGTTAAGTATACAGACTTTTTATTAGGATTTGCAAAATCTTCTATTAACGCACTGTAATTTTGCACTATTTTGTAAGAAAATTTAAAAAAAAAGGAAAAATAAAAAAGGAACTGAAAAAGCAACGGAAAAAAAATCTAAAAATAGATGCCAAATGTATAGTTTGTAAAATACTATTTTTCTTATATAAGGTGTCATCACATTGTGAATCTAACTGTGTTATTGTAAACTGTGAAAAATGTGATGTTCTGTTGTGACACAGCCTATGAAGGGCCATTTCTAACACAGATTATTCACCTGGACTTGTTTATATGAAACATATTCATAAATCTGAGATCACTTTTATACTTATTTTTTGTAGACTATTTTTCCACATTTGCAACACAACTGTTATTTTATATCAAACATTAATTTTGCTTTAAAATATTATTTGAATAGGTGGGTGAGTGTCTTAAATGTGCCAGAGATTCAAAACTGTAACAGAGAGAATTCAGAAACTATTCTTTGCCAAACTGTAGTGCTACAAAAATCAATGTTGCTTTGTTGAAGAATAGGCACACTGTCAATAAACATAAGTTTCTAGTCCAATAATGATGACAATGTTACATTTTCTAGGATAAATGCCTGGTAGTTACGAGCTGCATTTCCCTGCTGTCTTTGTGTATGTTGAGGAAACAAAACTGTGTGCCATAGCTGAACGTCTTAGATGTTCAGTCACTTAAATAATGTGCCATGGATTTGACCTCCGAGGTACATTAATGAGAATTAGGAGAAAAAAACCAAGCTGTTTGTCCTGATTCAAAGTCAGTTTCTGTGATGGGTCACATGAAAATGGGGTGGTTGTCAAGGCAGGACTGGGACGATCTCAGCAGAGATGGTAAGTTCTGTACATAGAAACACGGGGACTACATGTATTGTGTTAGTGCAAGATCAGGACCAAAGTCCCTTTCTTGTACATTTGAACTTACACACATAACATTGGGTGAGATCTGATAGGAACCCTCTCTTCATGTTCTCAGCTAATGATATTCCTTGTACTGATGTTTATGTGTTTTATATAATATATATATATAATGCATAAATTCATGTGTAAGAAAGACTAACCACGGGAAATTGAATTTCAATAAAAATAATGGAAACCACTCTTACCTGCAGGCACATTTTAAGATGCCATGTTGAAAGATCTTGTAAAAAGCTGTATTTTTAATTTATTAGTGATTGTATATTTTGCCCCATGATCTAGACATTTTATATCAGGGAGTCTACTAAAAACTGGTTTTTTGTTCCCTTTGAACACTACCATCACCCTGAGATGCATCTGAAAAATGTAGAGGTCAACCACTGATGTTCTGTGGTATTTTTTTAAATATGATGTTGTCGTTGAACTTTCTTCTGATTACCTATAACTATGTTTAGAGTTTTCAACATAATTTACCTGCAGACTGAAGATACCTACCGAATGAAACTACAGGTAACCATAATTATTTCAAAGACTTTCACCATTTATGTGAAATTAATGTTTCAGAACACTGATTCCAAGACAGTTAACAGCAGCTCATTGACTCTTATTTATTGAGCACTGGAATTCTCCCTAAAGGATAAACACTGAATCATGTAAATAATAGTGCTCTATATAAGCCTAACAAAATATTGTAATAGATATATTTAAAATAAAAAGAGAACATTCCAAGTGTACTATAGTCTTTGATCATTATTTTATAGGTCTGATGTCACCCTTTTTCTTCTTGTGATACTTCTCATCAAGAGCCTGATCTGAAGATTGTTGCTACTCATAACCACGACTTCTGGCAGAGATCTCACAAACAGAATTTTGGTTCTTTTTAAGCGATTGCACATGAAATTGCTCTGAGTGCTCAGGGTCAGACTGAATTCATACAGACTGTCGTATGAGTTTGCTATGTACAGCAACCAGCGCAGCTGAATTAATATGATACTACAGTTGAGGTTACTTTGCCTTGTTTTTAACAATAATCTTCAAAATTTTTCCGAGGAGTGGAATAGTAATTTACATGGCCATATTTCATTGCTTTATCTACTGTACAAATAACCTACATTTGCAGAGCTTAACTGTATCTAAAATAGCAAATAGTTAACGCAATGGTGTCAGTTTTATTTCTAAATATATATGCAAACGATGGAAATATCTGCCACTGAAGTAAATGTAATAAATAATGCAGTATTTCCAGTAGAAAAGGTCATTTGGTTGCGGCAGTTGCAGTTTATCCAAGACATAATATTACATCTGACTACTGTGCAGATTGAAGAATAGGTTAGGGGTCTTCAAAAATCCTTTTCCTTTCTATCAGACAGGCAAATTTACTTTCCTCCTGAACTAAAAAACTTTTGTTAATTTGGATACAGTCTTTGAAAGTTTATTTAATTCTTGACATTTACTTAAAGCAAACTTATCATCATCTTGAACTCATCCTTGACAAGCACAGAGACAGACAGACTTTTCAATACTACATGTGACAGAAGTCCCTGCCACATTTCACTCTCACACACACACAACCCTTTCTCATTCTTACATTCAAATTCCACTTCAAAAACTCAACCTAGGGCAGAATGTACAATTTTCTGTCTTTAAAAAAGACCTTTTTTCTTAAGTTATCAATTTCTACTTCCTCTCACAAACTTCCCTTGGATATGCCAACAAAGCTTTGTGTGTTTGGAAAGCCTGGTGTCTGCCCTGAATGTCAGAAGCAGTCAGTTTAATGATATGCTTCTGAGAGCACAGCACTGAAGTGAAATCTGAAAGAAAAACGGGTCAGGCAGAGAAGGTATGCAAGTTTCTAACTCTGCCAGCAATACGATGCTATTACAGATGCTGAAACTACATCTCTGGGTGATAAGGCTGCTGTTGGCACAACTTCCTCATGCAGTGAAACAACCAATAAGCTCTTCATGAGCTCTACACAGGCTGATACTTCAGCACAAAACACTTCATTGAAACAAGTGTGCTGCCAGTGAGCCTGAGAGTAGGCTAGCACCACTCAAAATACAAAATACTTCATGTCAGTTCTCACACAGACTAAAACAGAAGCCTGCTTTCAAGAAATATATCATCTCAACATATATTTTAGTTCTAATAAAGCCTTTGGATAGAATAACAAGTCTTTAGACCATAGACCTAGTAGTAGCTTAAGGTACCTCAGAACAGTTTTCTACAGGTGGGTGTACAGGGGAGCATTGAATTCCTAAGTTTCCAGAATGTAAAGTAATTTTAAAAAGTAAATGGAGTCTGAGACCAACTCAGCTCACCTACTCAGAGTGTTTTCATCTTTAATCCTGTATAAGATCACATTAAAAAATAACTTAATGACTTGCAGTTTGATAACAATTGTTATTACAATTGATTTTTATGTACAATGAATCAGAAAAATGAAAGAAAATAAAACTGCTTGTGTTAAAATGTGGAAAATTAACTTAATTTTTTTCAGTCAAAATTAGTTTTTTGTGATGTTCTAATTGATGCTTTTATGAAAGATCAAAATCACTCTCAAAATTCTTGCCTTTAATCAAAAACTTAAAATTTCAGTAATTTCTATATAAAATTAATTCAAGAAATTGCATTCTAATTTTAACACATTTTTTCTGAAATTATTCTTTTTCCTAAAGGAGTCTATCTTTCTATGACAGGATTCTTCAATGAGGAAAATATCATCAACTGCATTTTCATTCTTCTCTTACCTTCTGTCATCTGAGTTCTCTCATGTGTGAAGAACACATACTCAGTGGAATATGGTTAATCAATATGGAAGAGTTGCAAAAGCTTTCAAAATAATTTCTATATAGTCACAGACTTGTTGCCATACCACAATTATGTTATTCCTGCAACAGGAGCAATCATTTAATGGCTGATTTCCAGCTTTCAGACATACACACTGTCAAGTTATGAACTTCACTCTGCTTTTTAAGCTGCCCAGTCCTGTCACTACAGTTTCTGACATTTGTTGACATTCTGTCTGCCTTATATCCATGTGGTTTCCTCAGCCATATCATGCCCTGTCCTTCTACACCGACTGTATATCTTTACATTCTCTGTCTGCATTTTGACATTAAATAAAAAAACTATTTCCAGCTAGAAATACAAGGCTCTGTAACCTTGAAGCAGTGAGCCCTACACCCTCATGCCACTGCCCCTTCCTTGTCACTAAATTAGATTTAATTCACATTAAGTTTAATGCACTGAAATGAAATGTAACAAGGTACATGGGCAATTGGGTGATTTTTAATCAGTTCAGCTTGTCAAACAAATATATTGCACTGCAGTCAGCTGGATGTAACAATTACATCCAGAGTGGTGGTTTTACCCTTGAAACCTTTTATTCAAATGCAGATCCAAGACCATGTGGTTATACCAGTCCCAGTCTTGAGCTCAAAGACAGCAAGCGATGCTGAGGGCACAGACCAAAAGCACGAGATAATTATTTGGGCAATTATCCGATACTCTCTGATTAACAGGAGAAAAAGCAACCCAAATACATCTAGGCATACCAAATAATTTACTACAGTGCTACCTACCTGCACAAGCTCAGTTTGTGTCCAGCAGGGTTTATCAGCTCTGTCTCAGCACAGCCCTTGAGTCTGCATCTAGGATCTGTCTGGCACTTCTGGCTTCTTAAGTGCAGGGTACCATTTGAATCCACTGAACTCTCCAGAACCCTGGACAAGCTTCCCAGAAATAATAAAGTGCAGATGCATCTCCAAGCATTCCTGAGAGCTGGACAGCACTGCCTGGTGTGCAGGATTAATTCTGTAGGCTAGCTATTAGCCATATAAGAGCTAGGTCAACAAGAGAATACGTTCAAAAGTGCAGCTTTCTTTGTTTCCATCACTTTTCAAGTCTTTCATGTCAGATTTCTGAAAAATTCTTTTATCTTCCATTTGTTTGATATTAAAAAGCTCTGTAAGCAATGGCACTTAAAATGATCACTCAAAACCTCTTACAAAAATTACAGAATCGAAACCTTAATCTTTGTAGTGATTTTAAATGTCTCTGATGCATTAAATTTTAGTCTGTGTTCAAGATGAATACATTTACAGATAAACATACTGTATAGCAAGGCATAGATCATTTACCTTTTTTGTAAGGCACACATATGTATTTGTAAGTGAAAACATCGTTTATGAACTCCATCTCATCAGCAAAAATATGCAGGAATGTGCACCATAATGATGATAATTCTCACTGCCACCAGTCCCATTCAACCAAGAAGATCAAAGAGTTGGTGAAATAGATCTGACCCTTCAGCATCTATAAAAATGTTTTCCTTTGATGTTGCAAATTGTAGGCTTAAATGGTTCTGAGATTCTTTTCACACTTATGTAAAGCATCTGTAAAAGTGTTTGCAGAATTATGGCCTTTATTTTCCAAGAAAACTGGTGCCTTGCATAAATATTTTATTTCACAAAAACATTTAATTTTTACATAAAATTTATTGTATAAATATCATGTTTTCATCTTTGCATTAGAGAACTGAGGCAGAGTTGATGAGTAACACCACACTTGAGCTATCTGCGTTGCCTGCACAGCCCACTGCAGTCATGAGCAGAGTGAACGAGCTCAGCTGTTGTACGGCGTTGCTGTGTAACAATACAAATCCTTGTCAGCACTGACCCAGCAGCCAAGCAAGCTCACTTCGAGCCATGGAACTTATGCAAGCGATCTGCTAAACCTTTCAACTCTGAAAATCTCTAGAATCCCCCATGAAAGTTAGTCAGAAAACAGGCCTTAGGCACTTTTCTAAATTTCTTAATCCATAATGAAAGGTGTGACTAAGTCACCTGGGAGCACCTCCCTGGTGTGGATATTAATGCGTACTTTTACAGTTCACCACATTAATAAAGACATCTCAAAGATTCTTCTCGTAAACTCTCAGCACAATTCTTTTAAGACAACTATAACCTGTCATCAGGGAAACATTTAAGGTTTTGGAAAACCCTTACTGAAGAGAGAGCTGTCTTCTTCCTACCAATTGGTTTTGTAGTAGCCTTCTGCCTTTTTTATACAGTTGCTGGCAACATGATATGGAAGATTTGACTGGAAAGGACACATTCTAGGCCAGGACACCCAGAACTAGCAGTTCTCAGCAAATCTGAGCATACAATTCATACTTAAGCTTAAAACTACTTTTGAAGGTGTTTTGCTGCTCTGAAATCTGTTTCTTAAGCCAGAACATTCCTTCTCATGGAAGTCCATCTCACCTTGTCAGAGCACTGCTCTTTATCTTAGGAGGGAAAATACTTTTCTCCTCCCTTAAGTTTATGCTCATGATGTGCTTCCACAGTGTTGCATCCCATCTCCATTTTTAGTTTGTTATTCCATTTTCTTTCCACATCACAGGTTTGCCATGCCCTGATATTCCTAGCTGTCAAGAGGAATTCCTGAATCTGAGTGACTAGACATCTATACAGTACTTGAGATGCTTAGTCATGCCAGCTTCAAAATTTCAAAAATAGTTTTCATTTTCTTTTCCATCTTCCTCCCCAAGGAGAACTTTATTGGGGATTTCTCAGGTCTTATAGTGGTTTCTTATTGTTCTCCCAATAGCTGATTGCTTAGTTTGAAGGCATTTCCCAATTACCTTCCTTTAAGAGTTTCTCAGTCACTTATCCCCACTATAGGAGAAATCCCTTCATTCATTTACCAGCTCAGCACCCTAATGTTATCTAGAAGTCTTACACAGATTTTATTTTCCCAATTTAACATATTAGCATAATATAATTGAAATTGCTTGTGAAGTCCAGAAACATTAATTTCAAGGCATTGATTTCATTGTTCTAATACTAGCAGTAATATCTCCATTGTATGATACTACACCCCGTGGACAGAAGAATACATGCTTAATAAGCTTTGTTATCTCTTCTGAAGCTAATTGCTTCTGTGGGTTTTGATTCACAATGCGTTCTGGTTTTAAAAAGTTTCTCAAAACATCCCACTTCACCATCATTTTTTTAACCCAGACAATATGGTGCTCTTCCTCACTCTATTTACCAAACATAACAATGCCCCTCCACAGCAGTCTTTCAGCTAAGTTTATCAGCAGCCCCATTCTCTTAACAGACATATATTCCTTTTAACAATCTCTAGCAGAGGAAGCAATGAAGCCTAGTTTATGAATTCAGGTCTTGTAGTTAGATTCTCTAGCATATAATTAGGCATGATGTCTGATTAAAGCTTTTCTCACAATTAGGGCACTCATAATAGCTCTCTACTGTGGATTCCCTCATGTCTCTGGGGGGTTGCATTCATAAATCAGGTTCTCTTTCAGAAGGGGGAACTTTAGAGGTCTGCTTGAGCTATTCCATCATCCATTTTGATGAACATAATGTGAACATATTACCTTTTCATCTACTAACACTGTGAAACCAGCTGATAAGCTGATAAGTTAGGAAGTGTGAAAGATGGTGGCAGAAAGGGAAACACAGGTAGAGACAAGCAGAGAAGGAAAATAATCACTTAGGCATCATATCCTTAGGGAGTATCTAATATGTCTAATTCTGATAAATACCTTCTTCTACCATACAGCAGTATAAATCTGTGCCATTTTTACACACTTAGAGAAATGCAGGTTCAACATTTCACCTTCCATGTAACATGAAAGACAAAGCCAGGCTCTGTGCTGAAACAACTGCTGCTTCACTTTTAACCCAATTTCAAACCTTTTCCTTCTTCCTCAGACAGTCTTGATTTTGTAAGACTCACATGAAGCTCTTTTCACACAATATTTTTCTTCTCTCACATACAAAAACTCTGTTTCTCAAATGTCCAGATAAAATGTTTTAAACATGAGAATGACAGCTAAGAATTTTTGCTGAAGGACAACCATTTCCCAACTGTTCACTCAAACACAAGCTGCTCACAAATAAGCATTCAGCCAAACAGCCATTAAAAAATGATTCTTCAGCAGCCTATGATATTGCACATTTGGACATCTGCTTGTATCTGTTCTTGGAGACAGACCACCGGCTGGAGAGACTCCTAGTCTAACCTATTTTGATCCTTCTTATGTCCTCACACAAAACTGCCATGGTGAGCTTTCCACCACAGCATCTCAAAACTGCCCCACAGGCGGCCACAGCTTTTCATTCTACAGACCAGTGTCAGCACCACATTCACTGGCCAACTTCTAAAATTCCCCTCTTAGATACTTAACAATCTGTGTGCACTCTTCAGGCAATCCCAGCAGCATGCGCCTCTTTGGTCAGCCTCAGACATGGCAGCAGGTGGCAGACCTGTGTAAAAGCATCATTCATCTCAAAGTCTCTTGAGTGAGTCAGTTGAAAGCTTCCATGTCAACACCTGCAGAAGTGTTAAACAATGTGCTGGCAGGGACAAGCCAACTGCATACCTTAGAGGCAGCAGTGTGTGGATAGAGCTGCCTCACTACTACTGTCAGCACCATGACATTGTGGGGGGAATCACCAGTAGAATTTTTTGTACCATATTTTTCTGTAAAATACAGACCTGTTTATGTTAAGTAATTCCAGAGCCAGCATTATCCTTCTGGAGTCACAGGTGAGTGAAAGATACAGATGTCTCAGTCCTCTCATAAATGTCAGAAGACTTGTCCTTGCTTGGCTGTATGGACTTCCACAACTTTTGACCCCATAGAAATTTTTTCCCAGCCTGCCCCTAAAAGTGATTGAGGAATGCACAAATCTCTCTTAAATCCACCTTTAGTGAAACTATGAGCCAAATATTCAAATTTAGGCACAGACAGTGGGAATCAGACATAAAAGGTCACTTTTTTCCATCACATCCCAGACTTTGTAATCTGATGTATTTTATTACATTATTAGAGTGAAACCTGCTCCCACTTATGCTTCAGACCTCCTGCTGCCCTCCCAGTACATCCCTAGCATATTTCAGGAGTCATCTCATGCCAAGAGGCACTTAATATGTGACTATTCTATTCTGGAGGACACATTTTACTAGTGTGGACATATGTGGCTACTGTGGCTAGTCCCAGAGAAAGGTCACGGACATATTTCACTAGTAAAATGCAGTTAAATTTAAAGTATAGATTTAAGCCTTTAATACTAAGTACCTGTTTAAATTCGTGAACAGTCTTTCTCAGGAACTAAAACAGTATTACATCCCACCACCTGAAATAGGCATTGTCATATTCTCTGGGAATGGTAATCACGTTAGGCTAAAAGAGCCATAAACTCAATTTAGGAAAAATCTATTTCCGTGACAGTTCAATGCATGATCAGTTTGGCAGAGTTCTAACAATTTACTCTCCCATATTTAACAAGAATTTACCCCTTTTTAGTGGCAATTCCTCCTTAATGAAAACAAATTTTTTTACAACTGATATGACATAAAATGTGAACCTAATCTATGTCTAAATTTTGTGCTGTTTAATGACCTCCCTCCCCTTGATTACTATGAAAGCCCTCCTGCAGAGTTCAGCTGTGTAAGAGTGAATTCAGTCTTTTTCAGGTATTTGGAGAATTGATAGTTCTTGATTAAATAGTCCATTAATTAAACCCCAAACCCCATCACACAATATCTATTCAGGCAAAAAGGATAGATAGAAAGCAAGATTCTGCACATATTTCCAAATACAAGCTGCACAGAACAGGAACTGGTAGTCGAGAAATATCAAAGCAAGCAGAAGAAATTCTGCTCTTCTGATGAGCATCTGCTGAACCTCCTTGAATTTGGGGACACATTTTTACCAAATTGGGACTGAAAGTATTTGTAGAAACATAAGAGAAATTCACCATGGCAGGTCAGGGGCCCTGAATGGAAGAATTTTAAAGAATCAAATGAATGTTTGCATGTTTGCAAGCATAACTAAATAGAAGTTCAGAGCCCTTCCAAATTCACCTATTTCACACATATTGCATTTCACCTTTCAAAAGGAAGCTAGGAAATTAATTCATTATTTAGGTCAACATGCTTCAAAATTTCCATACCATTCAGATAAAAATCCTGAAATAGAATAATTTTGTATGAATTGTTTGAGGTTTTTTGAGGTTTTGAGTAAGGATTGTGAAACCTAGTAGATGTAAAATTTAAAATCTAAAAGCCACCCAGACAAGGAAAAGCAGTGCTAGCATATTTACAACCCCACTACTATTTTCTTGTGCTCTAATTTTCACTACAATACAAGAAAATAAGGTTCTCCATCCAAAACTCAACTGACACAGCATTTTTCTCTAAAGTAATGGGATATGACTTCATCATCAAAACTCAGTAAAACAAATTTGCATAACAACATAGCTTAAACATAAACATGAGAGACAGAGCTAGCTAGATGAACAACATCCCTTATAAAAAAATCAGGTCATGCTGAGCTAAATTTATGTCCAGTATCCCAAGCTATTCTGAACCAACCTCATGGCAGCAAGATGATACCATCAGATATCTTGGCTGAGTGTGAATGAAAGGTGTGTATTCTGAAATTTTATATATTCTTTTTATTTCTGCCTCAGATCCCATCTTTATTCCTCCAGTTTCTGGCAGAAACATCAATAAGCTGCCAAGACCCCTCTATTTCAGTCTTGGGATGGCAACTCAATTGTTCCCATGCTACTCGTAAACTTTGAGGTGATGCTGACTGTAGTGATATGTTCACTTACCCTTTTTCCTGAATGGACCTTATTGACTGCGAGAGGATTATACCTCTGCACAATAATTGAACCTTCATGCAACTGCAGGCAAGACTGACTATTGTAATAAGGCTTGCTTACTTTTTAATCTCCTGGATTCATCAAGGAAAATACTTTATCCCTCTTTTGTATTTTGCCGTGTTCGGCTTCCAGGTGTGGTTTGCCTCTGAACTCACTGGTAATACCTACAAATAGAATTCTTTATCAAAATATTGTGGCCCAGCAGCCTTTTCAGGTTAATGCCTGGTTTGCTAACTGAGGAACATCACTAATATAACATGCAATTAACACACACCAGATAATTCTGCAACAACACTAGATCCGTGAGGCTCAACAAAGAGTCTGCTGGAGAAAAATCTATTTTGGTTCCAAAATTACACAAAGCTAATTTCACCAAATTGTCCTAAATTATGTCAGCATATCTTCTGGTTTTAGTCTGTCTTCTAAGTTCTTTTGTGTTGATTTTCAATTTATACCCACCAACTTACCTACTAAGCATATAATCTCTTAGTAGAAGTGAATCTGCATATGTATGGACTCCCAGCTGGACAAAGATCATAGTCTGGTAGGCATAAATTATAATTTAATAGACACATAGCAAGAAAAAATCCCTGCCCATCTGTTTCATCCTTCAGCTAAATATTTTGGAAGGAAGTAATTCACCTTGGCAAGATTCCACAGTAAATTATGAATTGAATAAATAAGCTTCCATGTATTTCTGTTTGTACTTGCATTGTCTCTCAAGTTAAGAAAATTTATATTCATCTCTTTCAAAACATTTTCACAGTAAAAGAATAAAACAACCACTGTTAAAGTCTGACTGGTTTCAGAGATCATGGTGTAGAATCAGAAGCATTTTTGTCAAGGAGAGAACTTAAGAACAGAATGCGGTATCTGTAGGTAAACTGATTTTAACTACAATATCTCTGGCCAATAGGGTGCCAGAAACCACCCAGGAAGGACCTTCCTATACTCCAAGGGAGGGATAAAAGTGTTTGTCGTCTGAGTAGTTGCCTTGAATCTTCCTTGCTGCAAAGTAACTTTTCTCTTATCTATGATAACTGTGGAGAATATCCTTATACTTACATTTTAGTAGCCACAGCCTGCTGCCATCTTCCCATCTGTTCTGTTTTCTAGATCAAATAAACCCAACTGCTTCCCATGTGCTTTTTCTTTAATTTCAGTGGTCTTTCTCTAGGTTTTTATAAATTCTTCTTTAAATCTGTTGCCCACTTTCCAGTTTCTCACCAGCCCTTAACAGAGGAAGTAATTTGTTCCTTTATACACCATTCTTGCTAATATATCACAGAATTAGAGATACTTTTTCTTTCATTATAACATCCCAGCAGGGATTCATGTTTCATTTGTGATCTGCTACAACTCTCACAGCCTTCACTGCTATATCTCTAACAACTCAGTTATTACTCATTTTGTACTTACACCTTTGATTTTGCCTTCCTGAATGTATCCTGAACTTGTATTTACTGAATTTTGCCTTTTCAGTTTTAGATTATTTCTTCAATTTATAAAGAACCTTTGTATTCTGATCTTTCTGATTTCTCTTTGAAGCCATTTGGCAGATAATATGGTGAGCTGGACTGGATTGATGTACATTGCATACATTCATCAAAGAAACTGTCCTATGAGGCGACAAATATTCTGGCCCTGATTCAGAAGATGGGGATGTGAATTGAAACAGAATTGTCACCCATCACCTGTCAGTTTTCTCCAGGAAAGGAAACTGAGGAAGCTCATGAGCCCAGGAACTTTTCAAAAGTGTTCTGGTGGCAGAAATGGGAATTAGGATTAATGGCTGCAACCATGTAAGGTACAGAGAATTCTCTCTCCTAATGTCCGACCAAGTGGCCAGGGAACACTTCTACCTACCACATCCTTCCCCATATGTATGGGGTTTGATGCATGGCTGTAGCTAAAGACACCTCTTTGTACTGGAAACACAACAATTTCAGTGTCATAGCAGCAAAGCAGGAAATGGGACAGAATTTCACTGCTGTTCTAGAAGAACTATAAGCAGAAGGAAACAACGCTGGGAAATTGGGTTTTATTGCTTAAAAGATGGGAGTAAAAATGATTGAAAGACTGAGAGATTCAAAAATAAGCATCTTTCAGGGAAATGTAAAGCAAAGATCTTTCTTAGAAGTTCACAATCCACAAAATTTGCTATGTTCAACTTATGAATTCAGCTAGAAAAAAAATAACAAGTCAATGAAAGAAATACTTCAAGAGCGGCGAAAAAAAATGAATGCTTTTACTGGTTTTACTGGTTTGTACTTTTTGTCCAGACCCTTGAATTTTTATTAACCAATTTCCATTTATTTTCAAGGAATAAATAATAGAAGACCAGTGCCTGTTATGATATTCCATGCATTTGTTCTGCACACAAAATTTCTAGGGGTATCTAGACATCAACTATTTCTGAAATCAAAGATGTCAAAAAAAAAAATCTAGTTCATAAGTAATGTGAAAGAGTTGGGTAGATCTAAGCAACCCTGAAGAGATCACTTTTTCTAAAACCATGACTACTTTCTCATGTTATTCCACTGTAAGAAGTTAGCGATTCTAGCACATCCTCAGTTATATCATCTGATGTGAATCTGACTGCCTCTTATCTCAATATCCAGAAAAAGATTGGCTGGAAATACGTTTACACAAAATTATTTGGCTTGGAAGAAAAGAAAAAACAAAAAAAGCAGGAAGTAATTTGGTAATGTACAGGGACCAGTGGCCTCCGAACCGGAATGAGCAGATAGAAACCAACCAGATTTTTGGTAAAGTTGTTTTGTATCACCTAAGTTCAGATGTCTTAAGGCTGGGCATATAGTTTAACAACATAGTCTTGACACCTAGGCTTTCTCCTTTCAAATATCTCCACAGAATGACTAATAAGATATGCATTTTAGATAGTTAAGATCAATATATACTTGAAGATGCCTGTCTCTCTCCACTAACTGTAAATGAAGTTTAGGTGAATGGCTGAAAGTATGTAATATAAATACATAAATAATTTATTTATATAAATAACTAAATCCTGGGCAGATAAATTCAATGAAGCATATCCTACCTTAGAAGTCCAGCCTGAAATAACATCATTTTGATTTGCACAGAATTTTCAGTCTTGAATGATCAAAGAAATGTTGCAGTGTGCAGAGAGCATTAATGAGTATAAAGGGATGGGAAAGGATTATGGTGTGTGTAAAACATAGAGTAAATTGTAGAGGAAGATTTTCAGTGGGAATGTTAAATTTATTGAGCAAGGGGTAGAATCAAGAGGCAAACAGCTTTCTGCTTGTTAGTGTTGAAGGGTAAACATGGAATGGCTAGTTACACCTGAGGGCTATTTGGAAACTAGGAGAATCCACAATTACAGTTATAAAGTTTAAGATGAGGCTGAAAGAAGTTATTACAAAATGAATTGTTTTAGGTGTGTTTCACCTTGACACTTTATCACATACTCTAAATAAAATGGGGTTGGATTTTTTCTTTGGATCTCAGACAAAGGCAGCATGGGATTTGAAAGTCAATGAGATAGTAGAAAAGCTGCAGGAAGGCACTGTGGTAACCAAAATACACTGCTGCTGGAGGCTGAAATCATCTAAGTACCTCTTCCAGGACCTGCACTGAGTTTTAGACAGCTGACTTCCGCCTTTGCTACACAATCAAAGGTCACCTAATGTTACTATCCAGGTTCTGGATAATAATAAAATAATCTTTATTATTTAAATTCTTATCAAAAACCACTGAGTTTTCAGAACTTACATTCAAATAAATTAATGGTGATGAAAAGGAAACCTAGCTGTCCTTCGGTACCATTTTGTGAGGCAAAGCCAAGTCTTTCCAAGTTTATTCTTCCTTGCTAATTTTTTTTTTTTTTTTTTTTACATTGGTTTGATCTCTAAAACATCTTTGAGATACAAGCTGAATGGGTGCAAATCTATCTATAATTTGTACATTTCCTCCAGACTTATAAAACTGCAAACAGCTGCAAGCCATACAGAACAATCCTATTTTGAAGAGCTATTTAAAAAGTTTGAGTGGCAATATCCTTCATATGGCATATGAGGCAATAAACACAGAGCAGTTGATTTCTGTGTACTTCACTCTTAAATTATAAAGCACTTTTCTTACAGAGCTGGTTTCTATTTCCTTCTCTGTGCTCTGAAGTCTATGCAAAGCAAAGCTCTCTGATGGACATTTGACTTTTATTTTTTCTTCTTGTTTTTCTTTAACTTAAAGGTAATCAGTGAGGAACGACTATATGTGGGGAAAGATAATTCCAACTACATTAAAATAAATAATACTACAATCCCTATTTAATTATTTTGGTTGAGAGGAAGTAGTTATAGCTGCTTCAAACTTGAATGATTTTTGCTTTAGCAGCATTTAAAATTTATTGTTGTTTTAAAAGTGCATTTATGAATAAAATATTGGAGTTCTAAAAACAGCCTGGCTTTGCAGTGTTGTGAATTGAGAGGAAAAAATAACAATTAATTGGTATGGTAGAATTTCACCTGATATTTATGGGCAGAAATATTACTGCTGATTTAATGACTGAATCATCTTAACTGCAGGGGTAGCTTTGAGAATGACATGAATAGTTTTGAAAGGGCCTGATTTAATTCCTAGCTTTCAGTTTAACATAGAAAGACTTTTCATGATCCCCTTTCAAAATTCTATACTGTTAGTAGGAGTATTTACAAATGGATTGTTAGGAGGGCAAGAGATATTAGATATAAATTAGATATTACCAAAAACAAGAAATTAGGTATTAAAAAAAACAGCACCACTGTTCTTTTGAAAGAATTACTAACTCTAGAAAGAACATTAAGGCTAATATGGAGTTTCTTTTCCCTTTATGGAAGACATTATGATCTCTATTTATGCAATCTTGGAGAAGCCTCAGTGCCTTCAACTTTGATTGACTTTGAGATGAGATATATCCAACACGTCACAAGATTAAATCCTTGCTAGCATGTGGAATTAAATCTCTCCCTCAGTCTTCTACATGCGTGCCTGTGGGATTGGGGAAAGATGCAGGTTGCAATTAGCTTCATTGAATGCTCAGGATTTCTGAACTCTACAGAAAAAATATGGAATCATTATGAGATACAAAATCCCACTCCAAACAGGCCCCTTGTATGGTCATACAGAGATCATCAGGTCTGCACCAACACCCCTACAGCTCATGGCAAGGTCCAGCCAGTAAAAAGGAAACATTAATTCAAACAGCAAACTCAAGGCCTCATTTTGTACTATTTTCTGGTTCACTCTGAACTACTGTCGTTACCAGTTGTTGCTTTTCATCTCACTTTCAGCACCCACACATAAGCAATCTAAGCAACTGCATCCTGCTTGCAAAAACAGAGCCTGTAACTAATCCTATCCACCCTCGCACCTGATATTATTGGGTAACCAATGCATATATTACAAGAAGTGAAAGTATGGTCTAAACAACATCCCATGACACAATTCCCCAGCTTATACATACTGCAGTGTACCACCATAAACATGGTGGGTAATTCTAAACAGATCTCCTGTCTACACAGAGTTTCACTTAAGAGATTAATCCTTTTATGTTGGAGTCTGTGATGAAAGTCAAGTTTCACAAAACATTCAGGTTTTCTTTGCAAGTCCTCCATTTAAGAACTGCCAGGAAATTCCAGAAGACACAGAGTGAAATAACTCCCAATTCTGCAAACACCAGCACAGCTAATTGGAAAGTTGTGTATCAGAAAATCCAGGGGCTACCCAAGAGCAGAAATTCATTTGTGTCTAATGCAGCAGTTTTCTTTTCAGGTGAAGTCACCATGGAGACGAACACACCTACCAACACTGTGCTGAGGCACCTCCTCTTCTGCAGCCACTGTGGATTGTACGAGCAGCAGCAGGAGAGGCACTGGGCAGGCCCTGCTCTGAATTAGAGCCAGGCTGAGAATGGACCTCCAAGCTTCCAGGTTTGGGGTCCAGGCATGCTGTCAGTCCTTGTGCCTGGACACAATGGGCACTGAGATGAGACAGTATCCTATGCCTAAAGTGCATATTCTCACATAACCTTTCTGATAGCCAAAAAATGTTCTCAGATTCCTCTTGCCCACGCCTCCCAACAAGTAATGTCTTCATTCCCTGGCAAAAGCTGATTCCTTTGTCCTTAAAAATGCCACTGTGTTCTTTTCTGAAATGTTGTAGGCTTTTTCCTATGTGGCAGGGGTTTCTGTGTTATTTTCATACACTCCTTTGCTGTGAGAGACTTCTAGGAAGGAGAATTTCAAGACTAAACAGTGGGAAGAAGGAAAAGGAGACGGAACTGCCAGGCAGCAAAGAAGTTCTTGCCACAGTTTTTTTTTTTTTTACTGCTTTGTTGACCATTAGTGTCAAATAGTTAAGCAGGGCTCATTTTCTTTTTCATTCTTTGTGATGCTTTAATAGAGGAACAGCCCTGTGGAGCTTCCTCAGCTGGACCTCAGCTTCTCCAAGCTCAAAAAGTAAGGTCTCTTGAGGAATTAAATGTCCTGTTACACAGAGGTATTGTAGGATGTCCTAATCTCCATACCTTCCACTTGCATAGATGCAAATGTGGTATTTCCTCCAAGACTCTGTGCCATGTGTAGGAATACAAATGAATAGGAAAAGTTTCATTAAATTATATAAGAAAAAGCAATAGTCAAAAACAGCTGTCTACAATCTCCGCTGTGGTGGTGGTTTTGCAAACATTTTATGCTCTGTGTTGAATATGCAAGCAGTTAGTTCATTTAATCTGGGACTATTTAATGTTTCAAAGTTAAGCAGATGCCTAATTGCAATGTTCACAGAGCGGTAACAATGCCTGAAGTTAATGGTCCCTGACAGTTTTTGTTAGAATACTTATATTACCTAAGTTTTTCATTCCCATACACAATTTATAGATGGTGGTTTCTTAAAAACCCACCAATTTATAGATTATAAAGTCAAATTATTCTATCCCATTTCTTCAAGTAATGAGTGGATAAGGTCAAGCAAGTACACACAGCAAAGAATTTAATTAGACTTATTAAAAAGTTCTTTGTTTCCCTGGCCATCTAGCTCATAGTGCAGATATGTTTGTGGCATTTTCTCTGCCCTGATCCCTCATTGTCCAGACTGGAGAATGTGGGAAAATGCACCATGGATCTTCACCTCAGTAGTACAAACTTTCTTTTAAAGGAAACCAGGGTCAGGCAGCTGTATAAAGGTGGTTCATGCCTGTCTCCTTTGCCAACAGGGAGTGAGGTTGTGGCTTGGATGTGCATCTGCTCTGAGGAGCTGTGAACCTGTCCCAGATCCCACAATATTCATATAATGAAGTGTGAACTATTTTGGTGACACCAGAGGAGATTCTCTGGCACAGCCTGTCTCTTATCCCCCAACCACATTTCATGCCATTTTGGTTTTTAAAAGGTTCTGTGAAACCTCAATGTGTTGCTTAATTGTGTTAATGATAACACAAAAATTAAAGCATACCAATTGTGAATTCAGAATCAAATCAGCCTAATACTTAATGGCTTATAAGCTTTGACATTTCATAGGTCTTCTGGGACACTTATGAAATACCCGTCTTCTTTTGTGAAACTCAGCTGAATATTTTACTGCTATTCTGTATTAACATTTGGTACTATTTGAAGGTTTCCTCAAAGGATTTCAAAGGATTTCTGGTAGGCTGCATGTATAATTCTTCCTCCCCCATCCTTGTGTTTTATAGCTGCAGTATAGACAGGCTGCTTACAACCAATGAAAGGTTTACATTAAAGGACATAGTCATCATAAAAAGTAATAAGCCAAAATTCAGAATTCCTTACTACATAGAATCAAGTGCCTATAGCCTAGTAATTACTCCAGTGCAAGACATTAAGTCAAAGCTTCTAAGAGCTCCTTCTTGCAGCAGCTGCTAAATGATTAATATCACGTTGGTAGATTTCGCAGGAGAATCTGTTAAATAAAGGAAGGTTCAGTGTGTATGCAAAGTTTCAATTCCGCACAATTTGTTTTATAGTCAACATGCAATATTGCATATTTCATGGTTCCAAGAGGAGTGCAGCATTCATTAAGAAAATACAGATGGTCTTCAGATAGCTAACAAGATTTCACAGTCATTTCATTTCTCCCTGCTGTGAAACCTGGAGAGAAAATAACAGTAACAATGAACTCACTACAGCTGAACCTCAAGGGTCATTTCTGCCAAAATATTATCAAAATCCTGAACTGCTGTTAGCAGTCAAATTCTACCAAGTTTAACTGAGCTAAGCTATTTACAGGACTTTGAAATGTGTCCCTCTTTTCTCCAGCAGTACTTTTCTCACCTTGAAAAAACCCAGCTTTTTTAAGGGTAAGACTGTCAATTTATTGTGAGCCCTGAATAGCCAGCAGTGTGTAGTTGTATTGCCCCAGGAGCACAGAAGTCTGAACCTTCAGACTCAGGGAATGAGAATTCAATCCTTGGGAAATGCATTGCTTTAGAAGAAAACAACCAGATCGGCACCACACTCTGCCTTCCCCTGCCATGCACTGCCCTGCACTGATGTGGGGTGGAGCGAGGGAGATGAGGAGGTGAGGCCTTGGGCAGCAGAGAGTCAAACCCCCTCTGCCACACTTCTCTGCACAGCAGGATCTAATTGTGCCTGAATCTGCATTCAGCAGGCTAATATCCTGTGGAACTTGGGGAAAACAGCAGATAACAAGCATGGTTTGCTGGTCTGAATGCACTCAGGAATAACTGATTTCTCTCACAGTTTTCTTGGCTAAAGCACAAGGATTTCAGAAGTTCTTCCCACATGATTTCTGCCTGCAGGAAGAGAATATTTGATGAATGATGCGAGTATCAACACTGAAAAACAAATTATGGACTACTGGAATTTAGATCAGGAAGTTAGTTTTACCTTCACCTTACACTCTTAAAAATATTATGCATTCTGCCTCCAGTGTCTGCGTTTGACTTCCCCTCTGTTGTTCTAATGCATTCACTATTTTTCTCCTGGAGCATCTAAGAATAAGAACAAATACATACCTTGAACATGCACACAAAGACAGATATATATTGATGCCATATCACTACCCCAAAAGACTTTCCACACTAAAATAAAATCGGGATATCTAAAAAACTTGAAAATATTTGAAAAATTATGCTTGTTAAACCCAAGTCTCTTCACCACTGTGGTAAGCTGGTTTTGACTGGAATGGAGTTAATTTTCTTCATAGCAGCTGGTATGGGCCTGTATTTTGAATTTGTGCTGGAAACAGCGTTGATAACACACAGATGCTTTCATTATTGCTGAGCAGTGCTTGCACAGAGTCAAGGCATTTTCTGCTTCTCACCCCACCCTGCCAGTGAGCAGGCTGAAGGTGCACAAGGAGTTGGGAGTGGACACAGCTGGGACAGCTGACCACAGGCATATCTGTTACCATACGGTGTCATGCTCAACTTATAAATCTAGGGGAAAAAGGAAGCAGTGGGGGACTTCTGGAATGATGGTGTTTGTCTTTCCAAGTCACTGTTACACTTGATGGAGCCCTGCTTCCCCAGGGATGGCTGAACACCTGCCTGTCGATGGAAAATGTTGAATTAATTCTTTGTTTTGCTTTGCTATTGTGCATAGCTTCTGCTTTACCTGTTAAACTTTCTTTATCTCAGCTCATGAGTTTTCTCACTTTTACCCTTCCAATTCTCTCCCCCGTTTCACCAGGGGGAGTGTGAGAGCAGCTGCATGGGGCTGAGCTGGCAGCTGAGAGCAAACCATGACAAGCACCCTCAAGTATACCTACGCTGTACTCAAGCTCTAGGATGCAGCACTGGACCTACATACAAGCACTCCACAATTAAGTGAAAATACTAGCTTAAGGCTACTCGAAATACAGCTTGGTCTCAAGCTTGCTCTCAGAACTGGGGAGTTATCCATTATTTAAGTTTGCAGTGAAGAGCTTGTAATCTATTTCATTTCAGGATCTGCCATTTTTTGCAGGCAGGCCTGAGCTTGTTCTGCTTGTACTTGGAGCCGGCAGAATGCAAGCAAGGTCTTATCCAGAACTGCCATGGCTTCATTAGGCAGCACTTTGCTCTGAGCAAGGCTTACTGTATTACTCCAAGCATGGTGCTTTCAGTTTAAAGCTGGCAAGTACATTGTTGACTTACAGTACAGGTGAAACAAGTTTCTGTAAAAGTACAAAAACATCCCTCCAAAAATATATGTTTATAAATATTTATGGTCTGACACTGTTAGTCAGGATGTCAGGCTGCAGGCTCTTACTGATATTTAAATATCCTACTTGGAGCTCAAGCTTAGGGCTATAGCTGTCATACGGAGTCTCACACATGCAAATGCAGAACTTGTACTGCAGACAAGTTTCTCCACAAAATCAAAATCAAAATCACTGTCTACTTAGTATTTATTCTATCTGAGTACAATGGCTGTCTCTACATTACCACGCTGATGCCCACATCTGCATTTATCCATATTGCATACCTAGAGGAACATTCTTGCAGTGGTATTGCGGGAGGAATCTCAGGAGGCAGAATCATTTTTGAAATATGGCAGATTTATTTAGGGTCTGCACAGACCTTGCAGATCTGGACCCCATTGACTTAGGCCAGTGGATCGGGTAGAGAGATTGTCACATGATCTTGACAGCCATGTCAGCTTCTGTGCTCTACTGCAGGTTAACATGTAAACCCTCTATTCTTATCATGTATTTCTATTTTGCTATGATATGTCCAGACTGAAAGAGTGAAGGGCTACTGCAGACTCTCTTAAAACTGGCTACACATTAATTATGGTTCTAGTGAAATCTCTACAGAGATGAAAACCTGTCTTGCAAGACCTCTGCTGCAGTATTAATGGAATATTTTATGTATAATATTAATTATATATATAATACTAATGGAATATTTTATATGCAGCACATATATAGCTTGTATTTGTGATATGGTTCAAGATTTTAGTGGAATTTTATCATATATCTTTACCTTTAAAGCCTTCTACTTGAAAGCAACTGTATTTACTGGCAGGAAAAAACAAATTTACTATAATATTTAGATTTAAATATTCAGAGAGTTCTTCATTGCTTCCAGTGAATCACATTTCTTGACTCTTTTGTTTACTCTGTCTAACACACATGCAAGATTACTTTGGTTAAAACTTCAAAAACTTCATTGATGAAACATGCAAGGTTATTATATGTCTAAGAGTGTAAGTACTGCTTTTGGTCATTTTCTTTTTTTTTTCTTCTTCTTCTTTTTTTTTTTTTTGGTCTTATTGCAGTTTCTTTTTGAATTCTTAGTTCGTATAGCTTGAATGTGAAGACAGCTGTACAAGTGGCAACCACAAGTCTTCTTAGAATTCCTAAAAATCTTTGAAGCTTTCATTTCTTTGTCTGGTATATTTTAACTCAGTGTGACCTGAGTGATTGACTTTTAGCCTGATTACTCATGTGAGATTCAAACACTAATGTTGCTAAAACCTTTAGACCTCATCATGCTAACATGCAGTCTCCTTACGCACTTTGTTCTGATCTAGATGTAAGAAAAACCCTTTCAAAGAATAAAAATCCCAACATTTGTGGCCGTGTCAAGCAGTCATGTTGTTCAAACTTTCCTCAGCAAACCATGACAGGAATTGTGCCTTTGTAAAAAGGAAATTGAGGCCCAGAATGAAGCCAGAACTGCCAACGGAGATCTAGTGTTTTAAAGTGAACCTGTCATGAATTCTAACTGTGCTGAATGAAATCACCTTCAGCCTTTCTTGCTTATGAAGCACTCCACTTACCTAGAAAAATACCTAACTATGGTCAGCAGGTATGACAAGCTTTTTTATGCATTTCTCTTTCCACCCAGAAATACACAAGTCATCTTGTTATTGCAGTAAACATTCTTCCCAAACAGGCCCAAATTCTCAAAAAAAAAAAAAAAAACAACGGAGTTTGATCTTAATTATCACTAACCCGAGCTCTCTGAGGCTTCTGTGCCGGAGAGCGAGGTGCTGCGATCTTCCAAGAGCATGTCATAAGCTGCTTGGCAGGGCAGCCACACACACCCCACGTGCCTGCACAAACACATGGATAGCTTCAGTAATATGGGTTGATGGTGAAGAGGCAGGAAGGGTCTTTGCATAGAGCTGCCGTTTATTGCTTCCACACCATGAAGGATTCCAGGGCCAAAGACAGAGAACAATGGAGAGTACAGGTTTAAGTACGGGAGCAGAGGGAGCACCAGAGACCAATGATCTGAGGGCATGGGGGCAGTACACAGGCGGGATTAGGGGATGGGGACTAATGGGGAAGCTCTGGGGGAGTGTTGAGGGGCAAAGGCCAATGAGGGGAACCTGGAATGGAGAACTTTCTAGGATATGAAACATATAAGGTAGCAAGGGGGCTGGGCGGCCAACAGCCAACCGGGGAAGCAGAACTGGGCTAGATTAACAGAACAGAACAAAGCATCCTGGGAGAGGCTTCTTTTCTCACCGTGATCTGACATAAGTCCCTGGTACTGGGGACTCTCTTACCAGAGAGCTCTTTCTGCCTTGTACTACAGGCTGACTGGCCACCATACTTAATAAATCCAGATAAAACAGAATAACCCCACTTTCAACCCAACTTAACTTTTGGAAATTAACTAATGAATAAAGGCATATAAGTGGCCTCAAAGAAACCAAGTAAAGTCACAGATTTTTCAAGAGCAGCTTTGTGTTACTGTAATTTTCACTGATATGAAAAAACCCCAAACAAAACAACAACAGCACCCACAAACAAACAAATAAACCCCAAACCAAAAACAAAACAGTAACAGATGTTGTATTATATCAAACTTTTTAATTTGGCTCTTACATGTTTAGCTAGCTCAATAATTTCATCTGTTATATTTACTAATACTCACTATTTGACAAATTGTGCAAGCACAAATCATTATCAGAAAACCTGAAATAATTACAATACAGAATGATTGCAAAAGTATATTCCTTGTTTTTGTTTTCCAGCTCTATTGAAGTGCAAGATACATTGACCATGTTCTGGAAAGACAATGAGGTTAAAGAACCTGTGTATATGTGTCAATAAATAATAAAACAAACTATTAACCTCTTTTGCATGGGTCAGTTTTTCTGCTGTGATATCATCTGTGCATTTTTATTATGGCAGTTTTCATGTTATTGGCACCTGATTTAAAATCCTAGATGCCTCATATCATTAATTATTTTTAATGACAATTAAACAAATATACATGAAGTTAAAATTACCAGTTTGCACAACCATCACACTAACCATCCAGATTAAATAACTAACACTGTGAATATGAAATTTTAAGCTTCCAACAAAGGAAAAATAATTTATATATCTAATTAATTATCCCTCAGCTTCACACGTGCATGAATACCACATAATACATGTGCTGTCCTACCTTCACAGGTTTTTTGTATACACACACATTGTCCAATGTAAATAGACTGTAGCTTGAAATAATTATGGACAAGAGGCTGTAATAGTAGTCTGTTCATCACTGTGTTATTTTTGTCAAGAGTGAAGAAATGGAAACTGAGCAGTCCTGAAATTGCTTAGAATGACTCACGGCAGTGTGAAAGTAAATTATATTCTCCTCATCTATTGAAATGGGGGTAGTGATATTTACAGTGTCTGGTTTTGTTTATGAAGTGATTTGGAAATGAAAGGTTCAGTTTCACACTGACTCCTTCTATTGTGCCAAAAAACTGTCTTACATTTCCTTTCTGTGGAGCCATATGTCCCACAAGGACAAAGCTTTGAGAGTCAAAGTGCTCTGCAGATACAGTCCTTAACATGATTATTAGGTTAATAACTATGCAAAGCTGCTGTTACAAATTAGAGCACAGTCTTTGGTACCAATATTATCCTGAGTGTCATTGCATATATACATATTTCCCTAGTATTAATATTGTCTTCCTGTCTGATTTAATTTTGTTGCTGTGTTTTTGTTTAAAGTTTTAAGCATCAGAACGGGCTTTGAAAAAATCAGTGTCAGGAACATATCATGAATGTATACGAATTCTGATTTCTTTCAGCTCCAGAAAGAGAAGTCTTCAAAACATTTTTAAGTGAAAAACTTTCTGTAATTGTATGTGAAAACTGTCTCTTATCCTTTCTGTGGAAAAAATGCCAGAAGGCTATATAGCATTTTCAACCACATATCCTTAATTGCAACACATTACACAGTGGAAGTACTGGCAGCTGTACCACCTTCTCAGAAATTATGTAGCCTGTGTCTCTGTCTCAGCAGATGGTATTTTTATGACCTGCAGTTCCTATCCTATGCTCAGAAAGCCTAGATGAGAAAATAGAAACCAAGCAAAATTGGGACTATAATTCTCATTTTGAATTTCAAAAGACAGTAACCAGAGTTTTTCAATCATAATGATAGCCTTAAAATTAAGAATTATGGGACTAAATGTTCTGATTTAAGAGATAAAGAGTAATAGTAACTGCCCTTTAAGTACAGCTTCATGTGGAAATCCTGTCAGTTTATTTAGGTGCCCTACCATGTGTTAGTAATGGGCAGAAGAACTTCAAGGGAACAAGTGTTGTGTGCAAACAAAGCCCATATAAGATCCTGAAAAAACACACCACTTCCTGCTGTTCACTTTTTATAGGTCTGGGTTCCAGCAAGGGTTTTCAGCATCCCACATCAATTTAATGTATGAATAACATATCATACATTTAATGTATGAATAACAGATCATATCAGATAGTTTCACTTTCACCAGTATGGACTTCATCGATCAAGAATACCAAAATATATGCCTCTCTTCATTTTTGTCTTATCCCAACCTGTATGGTTAATAAAATTTCATTTTGTGCTCATTTTGTCTGGAGCGGAGTCAATTTTCTTCATAGCAGGTAGCATAGGGTACTATAGGGTGTCATACTCCACATATAAAGCTGAAATGGAAAAAGGACGAAGGGTGTGACCTCCAGAGTGATGGCATTTGTCTTCCCAAGTAGCTGTTAGAAGTGATGGAGTCTTGCTTTCCTGGGGATGGCTGAACAGCTGCCTGCCCATGCAAAGTGATGAATGAATGCCCTGTTTTGATTTGCTTGAACGTGCAGCTTTTACTTTACATGTTAAACTGTCTTTATCTCATCCCCCAAGTTCTCTTGCTTTTACTCTTCTGATTCTGCCCCCATCCCACTGTTAGAGAAGTGAGAGAGAGCAGCTGTGTGGGACTTGGTTGTTGGCTGCATTAAACCATGACACATTTTGAACTGATATTTTGAAAATGGGATAGATGATTCAAAATTATTCATTTTTATATATTCAAAGACAAGCAACTGAACTTAGCTGTGATAAACAGCAAAAAGACTTAAAACATCAAAAGACTTAAAAGTAGCTCCATATCTGTTAGTTTATTATTAGTATGTGAAGATTCTGGTTCATACTGTATACCATGTGATAAACGCTTTTCCCTAGACATACAAATACAGATGCACCATCATACACTCAGTTCTGCTGTAAATCTACCATAACCCCTCACTGGCAATCTCTTTGGATTTCTATCAGTACAACTAGAGGACAACTATGACCACCCTAACTGAATATTTTATATGGTTCTCTAAAACTCACTCAGAAAACAAAGGTGTGGACAGCTTCTATCCCCTTGATCAGCTTCTGAGAAATAGAACAAAGCAAACAAATAATTTCCCAGCTGTAAGAACACCTAAAGAAACCATCATTCTGATAAGTCCCAGAGTATTTTTTGTGTAAACAAGTGTTTATATTTAAAAGCCACAATGCCATTTTAAGTAATTCTTTCTATCCCACTCATTGTTCATGGTTAGAACTAATTGGAAACCATTTTCTCAGTTTATTGATGATTAATGAGCAGCATTTTGGTTTTTTAAACACAGCATTCTTTCATCCAATGTAGAAAGGCAGAAGAAATTAGTGGCTTCTTAACTCAGAATTTCAGAGCAGAGACTAATTTAAATGGTGAAAAGGCAAAGGAGAGGATACACAACAAGCGTTATTTAAACAAATCCCCCAATGAGAGCTAAGGGAGTTTGGGACCACAATCAGTAAGCAAAATCAATTCATTTTGGTCTAACTCAAGTAAAGTTATTGATTTTATATAAGGATTTGATCTTCCATGCTTGTTAGTTGCCAGCATGAAAAATTAATCTCATTTGACAGGAGAGCACTGAATGCGGAGATTGCAAGACTCTGAGTTTAAAAAGTAGAGGGTAAAAGACATTCTGCATTTATATACTCAGAATTTCTGGGTGGTTTGTGGGTTGTCTTTCATCCTTTCTTTTTTAAAAAATATGAAACTATGAATATCCATACGAAGTTTCTCTTTCTTGCCCAGCACTGTACCTCCTTTCATGCTGTCAGCACAAAAATTATGACCTATCCATGTGTTTGAATAGATGTCTTCATAAGATCCTCAAAGGATGATGACTAATACCATTCACATTTCTATAATCTACAACCAAACTAGAAAAAAATGGTCAAAAGATGTGTCCAAGGAAAAGAGACAATAAAGAAAAATATAAGTTAAAAAATCAAAATGTTAAGTGAACTATACCCTGATGGAGCTCCAGGGATGATACTACTTCTAACTGGCTCTGAAAAAGGACAGTCCACTCTAGCCTTTGATTTTGAAGTTATTGAAAGCAGCAGATTTCAGACCAAAACCTGGAATTTCAGCTCCCAAAGATCAAGAGAGCTTGGGAGTAGCCAACCATATCACACAGATCCTGGTTTGGATTTTCTGTACAACTTACATTTGCCCTTCAGTAGCTCTGGATGATGTAGATTTTGAGGGGAGGTCAGCAACGACCTTCCCTTGAAGGAACAATCAGTCAGTGATGAACCTTTGCATTTGTGCTTCAGGATTGTGGAAAGGCACCCTCCTCATTCTCTGCTGCCTTGCATTGGTCATCCAAATTTCACCTGTGTAGAGCACTATAGAAGTGTTCATAAATGCCAAGCACTGATGGAACTTCCACTTTTAACTAAGTATGAAAACAGCAAGCGGGAGGAAGCCAGATAAAGTTTCAGAGATAATACTGTTGCAGACTTTTCCACTTTAATTCATTAATTTTTATTTGATCCAAGTCCATTATTTGCTCTGTGTTGCTATCATACTAACTTCCAAGTGTTTTTTCAAGGTAATCAAAGTCTTTCTGTCTTATCACCCAAAGCATAGATAAAAGATTATTTATTATCAGCTTGAAAATATGAGTGATAGCTGATGGTCTGAGAAATTGCTATAGGGCAGATATTCTTATAACACCTTCCCACAGCAATTAGATTACAGCGACACCTGAAAACAACAGAGCCTAATTTTCCCTCTCAATCCCAAAAGCAACCTCTGCTTTCCAATGCTAAGACAGGGTAACAGGCCACTGCCCAGGACCTCATGGACAAAGCAACTGTACTGTTCCAATGTGAAACAAAAATATCTCTCACTTAAAGCAAACAGAGCAGACCCAAGTTTGCAACACTGCTGAGAGTGAGCTGGATATGGCTCACTGCTCACTATAGGTACTCCAGAGCCCTGAAAAAAGTCAGCTTTCTTTGCTGCTGCCATCGAGGAGAGGCAGGTGGTGAAGGCCATTGTTTATGGTGCTCCGATCCCCATCAAAGCTTTAAACCCTGTGCTTTGTCATTGCCATCCCTCTTGTCTCAACTGAAACAGTAAGCCAGTCTCCCCAGAATTTCTTCCTTGACTCCTCATCTACCTCTGTCCCCTTTCTTCTGTTTCTGGTGCTGCTCTGGCAGGAGTAACCTGGGGTCAGTCAAAACCTGAACTGCCTTTTTAGAGCAGCATATTAAATTTTGCTAATAATGCTGAAAATCACTGTATTAACTCTGAAAAAACATAAGCTCAGAGCCATGACTTACTTCTGTGCAACACAGCACTGAGTCCTACCCTGACCTTACAGTATGTTCTAAAGCCCCTGTCTTCAAGCAGATTAGCTGGGTTTGAGCATACACTTAATTGCTGTCTTGAGCTAGGCTAGATTAAACCTCTAGGTCTGTCAAAACAGAAATGCTCTAAAGAGCACATGAAAAAATAATCCAAAAGAGGGACACTGTGAAGTTCCATCAGCCAGAATTAATTTTTTTCCTTCTGCATGTAGAAAGTGAACTGGGTCATTCAGCATTCAGTGCCTTTTTTTCTTACTTGCTTTACCACACACAGCGATTACTTCTCTAGATTTAGATCACAGTCACAGGAGGTTTAGTAATTTAATATTTTAAAATGAAGTGGCACTTCAAATTAAAGGGGCACAAATACTGTTTGAACATGGCAAATGCTGATCATATAATTACATGGCAATTAATTTTCATGTGGTACCTGTGTGATTATGAGATAAATATATGCCTTCTCTGTCTTCCAAACAGCACAGCAGTTTACCAGTTAATTACGTTTAGATCTGCTTAGTGTAATTACACTGTAATCCATGAAAGTCTGTACATATTCTGTCATTACTTCTTGTTTACTTTTAACAGCACAAAACTGCCTTAGGTCAGATCTCGTCCTTTCCTCTTTAGCATCCTGACACCTTGGCATGAGTGTACTTCTACGGAGGAAAAGGAATTCAGGAATTTAGGAGGATTTCTTGGGTGCTCCACATCTTATATACAATGTGCAAGGTACTCTGGTTCTGCTAGGATTTCTTGCTGTGCAATGTAATGATATTTCCAAGATCACTGCTAGAATTTTAATTTTCTTATTTTGGACATAGGACAAAGAGAAGGGCTGAATAGCTTTGCATCCATTCAACTACATTTTTTTCCTGAGTTGCTTTATTTAAATACCACAATACTTAACGTTCTCTGTGCTTCTTCCAGACTTCACATATCACCAGTTCATGAAAGTATCTCAGTGTCTCAGACAAAGGAGTACTTCAGTTGAAGAGAAAGAATCCAAATCTCATCAAGCAACTTCTCCATATCCAAGAGAAAGATCCTCCCACCTGCAGCTGGAAAAGAAGTGAGGGAAGGGCAAGAATGTGCAGTTGTTCTCTGTTCTCGCTGGCGTTCAAATTTAGCAGGCTGCTGTTCCAGTATGAGAGATTACAATGATGAGCATTATCCCACATGTGATATGAATGGAGAAGAAACATAATAAAACTATAGTAGCTCTATATAACTTGTGCCCTGTGGTTTGAATGTCTGCTATGGGCTCAGTCAGTGTGTATTGTTCTTATTGTACAAATGCAACTTTTTGTCAGGGGGAGAGAAAATGCTGCAAGGCATTTACATTTACATTTGCATTTACATTTGTTTACTGGATCCTCTAATTCACACTCATGCTTAGATATGTAACTTAAGCTCCCCTCAGTTGTCGACATCTTATCTAGGGCATTGTGTTTGTTACCATGTCTTGATAATGTTCCTTAAACATGATATGGAAAAAAAAAAAAGAAGGACTAAAAGACAGCATAACTAACAATGGGAATATTTACTCTATTATTAAATCAAAGGGGTAGGTTCCAGATTAAAATAAGGTTTAGGAGGTTCCAGATTCAAATTTTGAGGACTAGGAGATACCCTTCCTGATGAAAGCAAATGCTAAGAGAACTGACTTTCAACAAGCTATGTGAGAGGAATTATTTTCTCTAGAGTCATGTTTCATAAATCATCTTCAAGGCAAATCATTGTGACTTCTCTGTGATGGCAGTTTCAACAGCATAAACTATACATCATTCTAAAAAAAATGGCAGCTTGCAGTGTCCTTGTTAATGGCACAATAATTCTAGATTTTTACTCAGATAATGAATTTTCAATGTATCCAAACTTACAGCATCAGACTTCAGCAAATCCTTCTTATTATGTTTCACTTGCTAAAGTCAACAGTGTTTTAAAAAGCCTTTTAAAATGTTAATTTATGCACTGGAAGTAAGACATGATTCACCATCTGTCACAGAAGGTCACTGGTTGTATTTGGATGTATTAATAAACTCATATGTTGCAAATGAATAAAGGTGAGCCACCCCCTGCAGTGGAAGAAGCTGGCCCAAATCTTTGCCTTGTTTTAGGGCCAAACTGTTAAAGTTCACCCTGACTCAGAGAAATTGCATAGCATGGAAAAGATAAGTTAGTCACTCTGTCTGCAAAACAACCCAGCCAGCTGGATTCCTGTCAGATTGCAGATCTGGCCATGCCAAGCAAGCAGGATGACACCTTACCTTCCTCTGCCTGTGGAGTTCAACATGAACTTCAGGAGAGTCACAGAATTTAAAACCCTCTGAAGGCCTTTGTGCACAACTCTTCACTTTTTAAGTCTGAAATCTGAGCTAAAAGGTTCAAAGGTGGCAGCATTTCTGACCTTTAGCAAGGAATTGACATCACTTGGGTCTCTCCATGACTTTACCTGATTGCACGATTGTTAAGCACTTCTGCTTCCGTCTGTGTTTCTAATTGGTTTGTCTGTTGGAGATATTTACACCAAATGAAATTGCTTTTCAGCCGAGCATTGTCTGAGCAGCACAAGAGATCTCAGAGACTGCATTAGCGTTACTTAAAGTTTTCTGGGTGCCTTTCGATGGCATTTCTGAAGTTTGAAGAGAGGTAACCTGGAGATAAGAGAAATTAGAGGATCTGCTCAAAACCTTTATTCTCTGTCATGAGGAAATTGACAGGGATAAAAATCCAGTGGGAGAAAGCTAAAGAGGGATTTGGGTGGTCTATTTTAGCACTTTAGTTTAAATCAGGAATGTATTTTTTAAACAAATCTTCAGATTTTACCCATTTACCATACTTCACTTCAAAATGCGAAGCAGACTCAAAATACAGGAACAGGATTTCTTTCACTATATGTCTGAAACAGGGACTCCTAAGTTTAAAGGCACAAGCTGACATCAGTCTGAGAAGGACTCGATACACTTAACAGACCACAAAAGTATACACACACACACACACAAAAACATTTAGATGTATTTTAGATTATTCTTTTTTTGCTTCATGGAAAAGAAAATTCAAAATTTGCTGGAAGCAGGAATAGATCCTCAACTTCCATTAGTGCATTATTTTGGAGGAATTGTCCTCCAAAGTGAAGGAACCTGAAAGCTGGGGTCCATCAAGTAACTGTAAAAACTCTGGCAAGTTTCCAGCTGATAGCTATCTGTCAAGAATAGGTCATGAGATCTATCCCACAGTTTCGTTACAACATAAGAGAAGGCATGATACAGTGTCTCAGTAGTGTTACTGATTCCATATGAAGAATCATGTCTGCTAACCTTGTATTGAAAAAGTTAAGTATATCTTTCTAGTTTATATTAAACTCTTACATTAAGCTTTAAAATTTGACTTTTATCTCCCTGAAGTTACAGATACTCATGTTTAAGTGTGTGGAGACCTGTTTTTAAGAAAACTTACAGAGAACCTAGAGGAAGGCACCTTGAGGTGAACATGTTATGGATAAGGATTCATCTCACCCTTCAGCTTCCTGTGATCATCAAAGAGAGATCAAATTTGTTTTTTCAGTGCTAATTTCACATGGTTGGGTGTATTGTAAGAAATAAGGATCTTTAGTTTCATACCATGCCTGACACTATAGTGAGAATATCACTAGGACATCTCATTAAATATATGCCTGAAAACTTGAATTTAGTGTCATTACTAATGAAATATTCAATAAAAAGACAAACTGAAAATTTGCAAAACATAAAGCACTTTATCTTAAAAGAGAATGAGCCAACATATTCTTTGTTGCTCTTCATCACCATTTTGCTTTGTCAGTCTTTAATGGCAATCTGTCACTGACAATATCTGGCACAGAAAAACATACCACATACATGTATGTAAGTCTGACTGTGCATGTGCATATATTGGCATGTGTGGGAAAGTATCTCTTACACCACATACACACAGATATAGAGGTAATCTGAAGTGATTTGACAAGACTGTAAATACAGTGGAATTTTCACTTTCTTCACAGGAAAGAAAGAGTGGGAGAGATTCAGCCTCACAAGCCTCTCTCACTACTTTTTGTCTTCCTGAGAAACTATACCAAAGAATTAAGGAAATACTTTTATCCTCTTTCTTATTTGCCTTCTTCTCACAGAATGCTTTGCAACCTGGACTAGCCCATCCTCAGATTTCTCCTCTTTAGGGAGGTACTATGAGTTCCCTCCTCTTAAAGCTCTCATGATAATTATCACATTGCCATTAGGATTATTCCAGTCTTAATGATCAGTATCTAAGAGTGGGCTTTTCCTTTGCATCAAGGTTCATCCATTTCTCAGCTTCACATTCAGAGGAAGAGGCTTCTGTGATCTTGTCTCTTTGTGTTCATCTATGTATCTAGCCTTGAAAGAATCTCAACTCAGAGGCCAGTTTCCACCAAACTTAACAACAAGGCAGAAGTCCAAAGGTACTCATTTCTGACATGCTTGAGGGTCAGGATGAGGACAAGATCAGTAGAGGAGACATCTCCCATTTCCACTGCAATGCAGTTAATCCCTTATTAGATGTCAAAACAAAGAAACAAACCCATAGGAAATTGTGACTCTATTCTTCTGAGGGAAACTTCTGTCACCAGCAAAATACAACTTTTTCTTCATGTGAGGCAGGGATTTTGACAATTTAGCTCTGAGTACATTAAAAAAGAGACAAGAGATTATAGCCTTTCTCTTCATGGTAATAAAACACTTGTTTATCTTGGCCTGCTTCTGCAATGCAAATCTCAGAGCATGAATTCTGCAAAAACCAAGGACCCTACAGTAAAATTCAAGTTCATCCAGCTCTAGAGAAAGTGAGATTTTGTTTTATGAAGAAACAGAAGATACAATATAAAAAAGTGGCTGGAAGATACACATGTGAGTTCACTGCTTCCTTCTTTGACAACTAACATTTCCTTTTTGTACTAATCAAACAATCCAAAAACTCTCAATATTTTTGAGTAATTTATTTTAGAAAATAGCAATAAAATTCTATATTGCATTGCATTATAGCTCATTTTTATATATAAGCAAGCATGGCTTAGCTATGAAGTATACAGGTGCTGTGAGAGAACTATGGACTGGAAAAGCCTCGACAGAAAGGCAGGGAGAGGTCACAGGCAGCTGAAGGAATACAAGACTTGGTTAATTCCTCATACTCACATGCAATGACAGTTTATAAGAAGGAGTGTGACTGGCTTTACATCATATGTCTACTTTCCTGCCTGCTCAGTCTTTATTGCTGTCAAATTTTATTGTTCAGACTGACATACAACCGAACACGACTTTAAAGGGTTAGGGCATTGTATTCAGCGTTCCAGCTGATTTAAATCAGGAAATTGCAGCACCCCTGATTCCCCAGCCTGTTGTCTCCCCAAGCCTTACAGCTTCCCAAGCACCAGAGGCAAACATGGGAACCACATGACTGCAGGCATCCGTACTATGGCCAGTTTAAATTCTGGTGGAGACACTTCCTGAGAGCATGTTCAAACACAGCTAAGTGCAACAGAGGAGAAGGACGTACAACATGCAAGGGCAATATTAGGTACACAAGCAATCATGCTAAGAAGTGTTCATGTCCACTGATCATGGTTGGAGAATAATTGCTTTCCACCACAGATTTTTTTTCAAGGGTGTCTTATTCATAGTTATGCAATAACTAATATCTCCTTTGTGCTCTATCTTTATAGCCACAAGGTCTGGATGAAAGAGGGGTACACTTTGATTGCCAGTCACACCCAGAGGTGAAGTAAGAGATTTTCCTTATATTTACATAGAACCACCTGTGTTTCAGTTTGTGCCCAGTACCTCCAGTCCTGTCACTAAGCACCACTGAGAAGAGTCTGGCTTTGCCTTCTAACACTGTCCCATCAGGTATTTATACACATTGCCCAGATACATCCCTTCCTCACAGCTGACCAACCCCCACTGGAAAGATCCTGCAATCTCAATCATCTTTGTTGCCTTTTTCGGGACTCTCTCCTGCCTGTCTCTTGCACTTCAGAGGGACAGCTGGACACAGCATTCCAAGTGTGTTTCACCAGTGCTGAGTAGAGGGGAAGGATTGCCTCCCTCATCCTACTGGCAGTGCAGGGGCTGTTGGCCCTCCTTGGTACAAGGACACATTGCTGTCTCATTCTCAAGCTGTTATGTGCCAGGATCCTTATCCCTTTCCTGCAGAGCTGATCTCCATCTGGTCAGCCACCAGCATACACTGGGGCATGGAGCTATTCCTCCCCAGCTGAAGAACTTTATATATCCCATCAAAGGATTAGAACATAAAAGAATTTTACACATAGAAATCATTTATACGGCCACTTTATGTACTTTGGTATATTATGTACTTGAGAGGTCAGATGCTCTCTGACCATGTGCAGGTAATTTTCATACTGTTAAATAAATATAAAGTCTCTTATGTCAGGACTTCTTCTCACCTCTTACAGAAAATACAGAAGTCAGTAGAAAAAGCTAAAATATTGCCTGTCCAGTCTCTGAGCTCTATTGCTTTCTTAATGTAAACCTGAAGTGAAAAAAAAGTGGTACTGAGTGACAAAATCCCAGTTTAGTTACTCAGGTTAAAATGTGAGAATAGGTGTAAATTTAATTAAAAACAAATGGATTCTTTTTCAATTTTCAAGACTTCCATTTGAACAGGCCTAAAAGAACAGATTATTAAACAACTTTGCTCTTGCACTTTCCCAGAGTAAAAGGTAAAAATGGAACCAGAGATCTGATTCACTAAGATGGTGAATGCTCTCAACCCCCACTAAAATGAGCTTCTTATTAGGTAGAGTCCCAAATGCTTTTCTTAAAAAACCACAGAGGGAAGCCTAACTCAACTTGCTTTCCATATGGGAAGATGCAGACAGGAGACTGACAGAACACAATACAAAGGAATTCATGTGGTGGTTGGTTTTGGTTTTTTTTAAAATAAGAATAGGCTCTCCCACTCCCTCTGGATATCTGCAGGCAGTTGGTTTGTTTTTTGTTTTTTTCAGGAGATCTTTAATTTCAACTCTGTTTCCATCTGTGCTGCTTCATTTAGGAGAGATATACCCACAGCCAAAGAAATGTGTAGTGTTAAAAAAATAAGACAATTTAGATGGGATAAAATACCTTGATGCTTTTACAATGAGCCTTGGAAACTCAGCTCTCAGTGCCTGAGACAGAAGCTGCCGAGCAAGTGCCATCCTCTCAGGCAGTTGGTGTGAAAGATCTTGGGTTTAATCAGCCTTTTAAAATGTAAGGCATGAAAAAGTTGTTTGCAACCATTGGGACCTCTTGCAGAGTGGTGCTTTTGCCATGCAGATCCCCAGCTCCTTCCCTCCTTCCTTCGCCCATTAATTCCCAGCCACTGACCAGGACACACAGCACTTCCTGCCTCACTCCTTGGCCTTGGAAAGCTGCAAAACCTCTAAGGAAAACTGTACAGAATATTCCTGAGCGTTGTCTCAGAAGCCTGAATAAAACATTTCTGTGTCTTTCCATGTCATGTCAAACCTGAAGCCAGAATGGGTAGGTATGAGCCTTGTGGTTTCCCATGGGTCTATGGCCTGCCCTTGGATGACCTAACATTCTGAAAACATGAATTCTGATAAAGGATTTTCCTGCAGTCCATCCCTACATATTTTTCCCATGTAGATCCTTTGGTGTCTTTAATAAAGTTCATCTGTGGCTTTTCTGTTCCCTGTAGTGGAGAACTACTCTATTCACTTTCTTCATATCTTTCTATTTCACAACAACTATAGGGTATATGTTTCACATCTTTATCTGTCTGTCAAATTTCGTTAAAATTGGCCACAGAGATTATGTGGTTTGTTTGTGGGGGAAGCCAAGAGCAGCTGACAACTAAGCATTTTCTGTGTGGAATCTGGATAGAAATATCTAAAAATATATAATACTCTCAGGAATCATGAAGCTTTACATATGCTAGATGATGGAATTAACTAATTTCTACTTTTTTACAATAACATTAGGGGAAAATTCAAATGCTTCAATTTCCATATGAAAATACAACTTATTTTGTTTAATACTTGAAATTTTTGAGTGAAGCCTCAATGGCAGAATCGTTTTAAAGGAAGGGTTTTTTCCCTTTCTTATGCCAAACCATAGAGAGCTATCACTGTTATAAACCTTTGTTCTTTTAGCTTAACAACTGATCCAGCAGTCAAAACTGAAAATTGCAGTCCACTTACAAAAGCAGAACTGTAGACTGTGCAAGTGTTAAGCTTTTTAATCTCTGTAATGTCACACTCCAGCTCAAGTTACTATTCATTAAACAGGAGCTGTTAATGTTATTTGTTGACAGCATGAGTTATCATTATTTGACAGTCATTATCTTGCAGCAAGGCTCTTTAGACTTTTTTGGACCTTTACTCTGTGATTATGCTGCATTAATTTTTTTCTGTGAGCAATAGCTCATTTATCATTTAAATTGGCAACTACCACAGAAGCCCAGTTTTTCTTTGACCTATTAGTTAGGAAGTAAGAGGGATGTAGTAGTTTTGGAGGAAGTTTGGACCATCTTATCTTTGAAATAGGGAAAAAAATTATATTCTCCACCTAGACTGGTAGTTCCCCTTAACAATGTTTTAAACATGGTTATGTTACTTTCACTGACCAAAGATTTTTGTAAAGTTAAGAAGGAAAGGAAGGCAGGCATGACTCCTAATGTCTGCAAAATTCATCCCTTAAGTAGTAGGAGGAAGACAACGTTAAAAAAACATTTAGTGGGATGATGGAGAAGGCGGGAATAAGATGATCTAGGTAGTCTGTGAGTCAGGTTGCCTTTTCAGCAAGGTTTTGTAGCTTTTGAAGCACCACATTATACTGCAAAAATAATATAAGGAAAAGTTTGAATTTCTAATCCTTTAGCAAAGCAATTTCTTGTTCCAAATCAATGTCAAAATATTGAGGATTTTTTCTCATCAAAAAGTTCGTAAAAACCCTGATTCACAAATAGCTAAATATTGTGTTATGAGTCAGTTTGACATTAAATTGGATTATCTGTCATCCCACATGGTCTCACAGGAGCTGTACCATCACCAGTTCATAATCTACTTCATAAGCAGTGCTCAGTGTCAGGACTTCATCTTTCACAGCGCACTGACACTCATGATTCTTCACATGTTCCAATCAAAAGGCACCATGGGAGTTATAATCCATCTGGGCAACATAGATTACAGAATGCCTGGAGGCAGGACTCTAACCACCTAATGGATAGATGTTATGAAATTTCATTGACAGGAGGAGACCCATGTTAATGCTGAACTGAAGCTACTATTTCAAATTTGATGAAAAGAAGTGTTTAGGCATTCCTAATGCATGTGGGTTTTTTTAATCATCAACATCAAAACATGGTTTTATAGAAAATTTATGTTGTGTAGAAGTTGGCCTCCTCTAGCTAAAAGAAATAAAATTTTCCTGTCCATTTCCTGATTTGATGCAAGTTGATGATTTTAGACTAGTGCGGGAGAATGTGAGATAGTTCTAAAGAATGACAGAACTTTTTCCCTTTGATTCTTTGGTTGTGTAGAGACTTTAGACAAGGCACTGCCTCAGAAAGGCAGGACAGGCATTAATAGCTGGACTATTTTAAAAAGTCAGATGGCAGGCTGTCAGGCAATGTCACTGAAGTATTCTGATGTTTGATAACTCTGTAAGTGGAAAGATGTATTTCAAGCTAGATTACAAACTGATTGAAAGCAGCTGATTCATCTGAGCAACCCATTTATGTGAGCTACAGAGAATCTCATCAGCAAAGAACTATTACATATCAAAGCATAATAAAATTGAGGGCATGTTGAGAACCAAGGGTCATTGGGGTGTTGCTTTATGCTTTATCACCACTTAACAAAACAGGTAAAGGAAGATCATCTAATCAGTCCAATATGAAAATTGGAAATGAGAGGTCTTTTATGCTCTTTGATACATTTCCTATGCAGTTGCTTTTTGAGCACCACATTTCTTTCCCAAAAAGGAATATACTTTACAGGATCTTTTTCCTGCTTGTTGTAGGTTTTGGGGGGTTTTGGGGGGTTGTTTGGGGTGGTTTTTTTTGTTGTTGTTGTTTTTTCTTTTGTTTGTGTTTTTTAAAATGTGGATGAGACCAGGAAAGAGTCATGTCCTTTATTACACAGTATTCTATTCTAAGCTATTTCACCCCCTATTGCATCATGTCTACTATCTGATGTAATAAAGTAGCTCATCATTTCTCAATCACACCCCTTGCCTTTGCTGCTATGAAAAGATGCAGGTAAGAGAGAATTAAATGGTAAGAGTACACTTAATGTCCCTTGGTGTGGCTAGAATGAAAATAGGCTTTGTCAAACAAATAAGATTTCATTTTGCTTTAAATTACAGGTTTGATTGATAAAGATAACTGCACAAGTATAATTGAACAGCTAAGTATTGACATCTGAAATATCAATTTAAAAATTAGCTGTATTTGTGAGCAATGAGTTAATCATCCAACTAATAAACCTCCAAAAATCAGTGGAGAACATCACTTAGAGCTTCTACCAAAAAAGACTAGGAAAGGCTTTCCTGTCCATGACAAATGCAATGCAATGCAATGCAAAAAGCATTAGCATTTTATGGTAAAAACTGCTACAAAATTAGAACATCTCACCACAGAGGACATTGTCCTTCTCCCTCAGTGAATATCTAAGTCTATACATAAAACAAGAAACAGGTATTGAGACCCTTTTAAGAATGACTACAGTAAGGTAAAAGATTTCACTTGGGATATGGGTAATCTGGGTTGAAATCCAATTCTTAGCCTGAATAAAAAGAGTGAAGTCTGCACTTAGACCCTCCAGATTCCTAAGAGGTGTATTTCTCAATATTCTGGAATGGAATTCTGTGATCTTTAGTTTTCCTGTATCTAAGAAACCTCTCTGTAATACTTATCAAAACAGCACAATATATGAAGGATTATTAGTTTCAACATATGGGTATAATCCAGTGAGAAAGATCTTTAAAAATACTGGCCTACGACTATTTTCTATGGAAATTCGGTGGGGTATGACAATACAGCTGACATTAATCAGTATCTTCTTCAGTGATATGGAAATAACATAACCCTACTGCTGATAAAATTGTATCAACTGATGCAAAGATAAGTGGAATGCTAAATAATGATGATGAAACACCACCACGGTTGGTAAATTGCTCAGTAAACTGCGTCCATTCAGGCAGGATACATTATACTAAAATATGTATGAAGTGCAATATATGTAGTACAGAAATAGGGACTAATCTGTGGACACAAAAGCCGTGAACAGGGCTTAGGATTCCCACTGAGTTAACTACTGCAGTAGAGGATGGATGCAGGCCCTGTTCACACTGCAGATGAGTATTTCAGGCTGTATGTGTGTTTCTGAACAATAGTAATTACTAAAGATCTCTCAAACCAAACAGAAAAATTGAGTCATTCAAGATGGAAAAAAGTCTTACATTTGTAATTATATAAACACCGGGGTAAAAGTAAATTCATCTTCCCTCACTATCTTCAAGTGAGCATTTAATAGCTTCAAGAGAAATAATGTTTCAGTCCAACAATTTTCTATGTTTTCTTAGTAACACTGCTTCTGTGTTCTTGTTGCCAGATGAACTGTTTGCACACCTGGTGGGTTAATACAATGCTTATTCTTCAAAAACCACTGGCCTATGGAACTGCACAATACTTATTCTCTAGGATCGTGCTAAACATTAACCAAGAAGAAGAATGGAAAGTAACCAGCCCAGTTATGCCAAATTTTCACCACTTCACCAAGCAGCTAAGTATGACTTTGGGGTCACCAACCACCAGGGACCACCAAAGAGACCCCCCAGGACAGAAGAACACATGCACAAAGGGAATATATGTTGAAAATTCTGGGGAAATTATCATCAAATGTATGTTTATTCCAGGAAAATCAATGAATATGTATGTAAAATGTAGTATAAAAACGGAAGTTTTTTCTGTACTCAGCATGCATGATATTTTGGAGGAGATATCGCCTTGTGCATCCAGCCAAATAAAGAATGCCTGCTTCTTAATGTTACATTGGTGTTAAGGAGTTTTATTTTTACCGATTTTTCATAATGATCTCATCTTTGATTGCAATCCTGTAGCATGGGAACAGGATTTAGCCTTCAACGCTTCCAGCAAAATGAATTATAGGCTCTGGCACTAAGAAAGCCTGGCTTCCCATGAACTTTTAAGCTACATCATAGACTTTTGGTGTGTAAAAACAAAAAAGCTAACTCCAGCCAGAAATTCAATCCCCTTCCCATATGGATTGGCCAGTGGCTCTACTGGATGTGCTTCCAGAGGTGACTTTGCTTCAGGTTTTACCCATCCAAAGAGCTTTTCCTACCCTTTACTGCTGTTTCCATGAAACTAGAGAACTAGCCTGCAGTTTAGTCAATCAAATTGAAGCTTGTCATTTGAACCTCACTTTTAGATAACTAGGGATGCTGTTTTCATGCTCTAGCACAATAACCACTGAATGGAAAGCAGCAGGTGTTTCTGAAGGCCTTCAGAGGTTGTTGTCCAGCTTACTTCCATGCCTAAACTATGGTCATCAAGATCTGTCTTCAGAGAGATCTCTAAGGCACCCACTTCCTGCCTTAACTGTACAGGGAATTTTGCCAGATGATTTAAGAACACTTCTTTGCTAGGAGTGGAAAGATAAACCCATTATGAGTCTTCAGTTGAGGAGACTTGACTCTAAAGGTAGTCAGCAGCAGCAGCTGTGTAAAAAATCATGAGAGAAGAGCAGAACCCCAAAGTCCATATTAGCACTGAAACATGAACGTATTGTATGATCCCAAGCATTTCTTTCCACAGAAAGCATAAATAAAATATTTGATTATTAACTACTTTTTTTATTTTTATCTCTAAAATACAAGCTTCAGTGTATTTTAAGGTAGCTGATGTCCGCATTTTTGGAACAGATTTCTATTGTAAGGAAAATTGTGTGAAAAGGTTTTCCCAAAGTCTAGTAATTTTGGTTTTATTACATGAGATTCTTATTGATATCTTTATTTGCCTAGAGAGCAGAGTTTTATAAATATCAACACTACTCCATCACATTTTTTAAGCTAATATTACCACTTACTATTATTGCTGAGATGCCATTGCCACTCGATGAACTGTCCAGCAATAATCTAACTGATCACTGAACTGGTCTTATATATGTCAGAAGAATTCCTGGCAGTGAAGCCTGGCACTGAGAACATATAGATCTGCTAGACATGCACTTCTGTGCATTATATACCTCCATATTTTCATTTAGTGTACTTAGAGAATTTCTTATCCTTGGGCTATCTGCACTTTAGGATTTGACTTGGATTTGTTTCCCTCTTTCCTCTGTGCAATAGACCAAAGCACAGTACTTTTTCTTCCTGAATTTTTGATGCTCTTTCCAGCACGCTAGCCTATGAGGGTTATTTTCTCCATTATTCGATCTTTTCTTATTTCTTGTCTTCCTTTAGCTTGATACACTTGTTCCAAACTGATGACTGTTTTACTTCAGTGCTCTCACTGAAATTCAGTAGGAGATATCTTTATAGGGATAAAGCTGTTCCTCTCATAAATCTCCCTAGCAAGCTGGATTCACATACTCCACAAGAGATTCAGCCTTTGATTGGGGATTTCTTTCTCTGAAATCATATAGAAATATACAAATTCTTAACAGTGCACATTTTTTGAACATTTTTTGATCTGCAGTTTTTGTCTCAGAACTCATCAAATTGCTCTCTCATGTTCATACAGCATTTCTAACAATGGCATCCCACTTATTTGCTTTCTTTTTTGTCTCATCAAAACATTTCAGAGGCATTATCTCAATTTTTTAAAATCTTTATCACAGGGAGCTCTGTATACACACTCAGCTCTTTCATCCATTGCTTTTACACAAAGATATTTGTATCTATGGTTCAGCCTGAAGCTGTGTGATTTTTTTTTTCCTCAGGACTGTAGTGTTCAGCAGTTTATCAGAGTGTCTTCCTAAGCATGAACATCAGACAACTGAATATTGCTACTGTTTTTCTTGCATCATCTGTTAAGTAATATATAAGAAGATTCTTTTTTTTCTGATTGCCCATTGCCTCTTTATTAAGACTTAGATATAGTCTACAACAGTAGCCAGCATTCTAGGCACATGTCGTCTTCTCAGTCCCCTCTCCAACAGCTTGCTTGGTTTCTTTTTCTAATGCCTTTCCAGAATTTGTAATTATTGCAAAGCTTACTAGAGGGTAAACAAGCAAGCAGCAGCATTGCCAATGTTAAGTAGCTTTAGTTCTCCTTATGGACCAATAATTTAGTAATTCCCTTTACATTATCAGTACATGACTGTTTTTCTGTAGTATCAGCTGAATAGCAGCTAATAGGGAAAAAAAATCATTGAAACTTTCTGGAAATGTCAAAAAGTCATTTGGAAGTGGGAATCTCCAAAAAAAATTATATTTATGATGCAAGGGTCTACTACAAATCAATTTCTCAGTGTCATTTAGTGGATCTATACTTTCTCTTGCTATTTCTTTACTTGGGACACAGATAACATGGGCTGATTTATAAAATAACTCTAAATTGCAAAAATACTAGAAATACAATGAAAGAACACAATGATTTATAATTACACCATACACTAGTGAGGTTTTATATGTAAGGTAAATAATTGTTTGAAACTCATATGGCTGTTTGAAAACATCAGTACTTTGAACCTTTACTATTCATAGCATTAACTAACAAGTGGAAAGTACTGCAGGGCACTATAAATAAGTGTAAAGCTTCTTTAGTACTTTCTCAGTCCCTGTCTCAAGCTGACAAAACAAAGTGTATCTCAGATACCTGAAGAAAATAAATGGCAATCACAAATGATTAATGGTATAAAACCACAGTAGTACCAGAGGGAAGAGAAAGAAGGTAAAATATGAAGAATTGACCAGGAACAGTGTTGTTTTTTTCAAAGGTAGGATCTAATTTGAGTTCATTAAATGGTACTCACAGTTAGGAGGAACATGGAATTCCCATTGGCAAATGATGTTTCATTGAATGCAACAAGCAATCACATGTGCAAATTGCAGCTTCATCACATCAATACCCTTTCTCAGGTTGATGCTGTTCATTTGGGTGTACAGCTGTGAGATAGCAATACACGTCTCTAAGCTGCTTATTGAACTTTGAAAAGAGTAATCCAGCACATCAGCTCCTCAGCTGGGATAAGACACTGATGGTCCTTCTCTGCAGTTGTTTTCAAACTAGTGGCTGGAAGCCCTGACACGCTTCCATGTCCATAAGTTAAAAATACTAGGCATCTTTTCCATACCTGAGCTTTACACACTTCCCTGACTGAAGATGGGGAGAGCAGAGGGAAGGCAAAAAATACCCTCTTTGCTTTCTATCTGTTCTCTTTAGGTTTGCTCAATGATATTTTTTGTTCTGTAAGTGAAACCACAACAGTGACCTTTCTTCAACAAGGACCAGCAAATTATTAGCACTGGTGACAGAAATAGAGCCTGAAATTTAGGTTTTGGAATAAAATCAAGATTTATTGTTTGTTCTGTTTCCCTTTACTCCATTTTTTATAATAAAATTGTCACATCATGTGTCTTTCCTTGAAAATATTGTGTTTTGCCTCCAGCAACCCACAAATCACAAACACAGATTGCTGAGGATATTTCCATCTTTCTTTCTTTCTTTCCCTCAGAAGTAAACTTTTTGTCTGATATTCTCTCCCCAAGAGAAATGATCATCTAACAAGTGTGGCATGTATTTATTCTCAGTTAATATGATGCTATCATGCACTCTGCCCATGACTGACTTCCTACTTTGTTGACTTTGGGTTTTATGCCTCTTTAGCTGAAAGCTGATGGAAAGCACTAGAACATTTTCATTAGCACAGATTCTAGTGGTGGAAATTACATTGAAATTCTCCTGCCGTTCCTCAGAGATGAGTGGCTAATAGGAAGCACTTTGCAAAGAAGTGGAATTCAGGTTGTCAGAACCCACATCTCTATGCTTGCAAACCTGAAGTCACAAGGAGTATCTTCTTTCTGTGTGAATTGAAAGGGCTTTGTACTTAAACACAGTAGGTAGCACCCTTCAGAGTTGGCTTTACATGTGCTAGTAACCTTCACCAAAGTCTATGCCTTTTCAAGCTCATCAGGGCAGATTAGCAAGGAGCCATAGGCAGTTGGCTCTCTTCTGTACTGTCATACACTACTGGATAGCAGAAACAGGACTCCAGCCAGCTGGTCCTTCATTTTGGCCACTATGTGTGTCCTTATTGTGAGGTACCTCTATACTTGGGCATCCTTTCAGCTTTTTAAAGCTTTCAGCACATGAATAATGATAAAGCTATTCTAGTTACTGACTACTGTAATGTTCTGGGCAGGATTTGCTAAGGAAGAGAAACAACAGGCAAATCTTAATAGAAAAGTGCTACTTCTATCAGCTGTACACAGTGGATGACTGGTTCTATTTTTGATAGAAAGCCAGTGACCTGTTGTCAGTATGTTTTACTTTTCATTCTTGTTTGCTGAAATGGAAGAAAGTAAGCAAAAGAGTTTAAATTAATGCAAGGACACAGGATAAATTAATAGTTGTGATAATATTAGTGAAATTAATAGGATCTGCAAGACTTGTCACACATTCTGGAAATTCCTTATTTCTTGTCACACCCAACCATCTTCGTAGCCCATCACTGAACTTTCCAGCCTGACCGTGTCTCTCTTCTAGGGGGAAGCTCAGAACTGGACACAGTACTATAGATGTAGCCTCACCAGTGCTCAGCAAAGGGAAGGATCACCACCCTTGACCTGCTGGTAATGCTCAGCCTACTGCAGCACAGGATGCCATCAGCATTCTTTCATGCCCATATTGGAAAATGTAAGAAGGAAATAAAATGCTTGTATTTTCTCCATGGAATACAGAGTGCTAGGTACTTAAATCTTCTTATAAAAAAATGAAGCATTAAGGAAAAACAGCTCATCAGTGGTCATTACAAGTGAATTAATCTTCTTTATAGCATCCATAAATATTACTAATGCATTAGTGTTTCACACATTGAACTCAGACATGAAAAAATATAAATCAGTAATACATCCACTATTTTCTAGTCACCTTGTAACAAAAAAAAAAGCCTGATGTACCTTGCAAAAACTGTGAGACTCGCCACATCCTAGAGAGTTGAGAGACATATGTAAGGTTATTTGCAGCAGGCAGCAGGTGGTAGGAGGAATTGTTAGTAAATTCAGTTCTCAAAGGACAGATTTTTCAGTGTTTGTAAGCCACCTGCCATCAAAAGCAGACCAGTTTGCTCCTCTGTACATGGTATGAACTGAAGAAGTATTCTCAGGTGTGGCACCACATAGGTGAGAAGGGTACACCTGTACTCTGCTTGAGGGGGACTCATCTTGATCCCCCAGCAATGTCATGCAGCTATCCATTTTTTACTTCATCTGAGGTCTCACACTGTTTCTGCCTATTACATGCCCTTGATTATTTTCATATTCCCTTCCATATTTCCATAACATGTCCTAATTGAGAATTCCTCTCTCCCTTTTCAGTAGTTTTTTTTGTTGTCTTTGTGCAACTGATGAAGGAGACACATACTGCAATCAAAGATCTGTCTCTTCACTTTGGCTATAAGCACATAGCAAAGGTCTGGAATTTAAAAGAAATGAAACTTAACTAGAAATTCCTGCATGCATTTCATATATACCCATAGTAACAGAGATCACAGCAGACTTTTTCACTTGGTCAGCCACCCTGATGGTGGTTGCTATGGATGTTTTGATGGTTTCTTTGCAATTAAAAGGTTTTGTAGAAACTGATGCTTCTGACAGTACATTGTTTCTCTGAGATGAATTTCACATTTGACTACCTGCTATTCCTGCATTCTACACATACACACATACATAGGCACAAATCAAACAGCAGAAGATGCTTATGTCATTCAGGATGTTCCCAGTGCACAGTTAATGAAAACACTCCACAGGCAGATAATAACAAAAAGTGAATATGGGTAGTCTAGTTCCATGTAATTGCAACCCATCAGCACAATCACTGTCTGCGTGACAACAAGGCATCACACAGCCTTGCAGCAGGTCAGAACATAAACCCTGCCTTTGAAGAGGAGAAGGAAACAAAACAAAACAAAGCAAGGAAATTTTTAATAGCATCTGGTATTTTCACATTATTGTGTAGCACAATGGGACATTTTGTGGCTTTTGATTCCAGTGCAGGAATTAAACTGGAGAATGCTAGGTCCAAGTGATATGTTTCAGATTTGAAGCACTTACAGATGAAAGCCAGCTTATATGGCTTTTGGATAAAATTAATAACTCCAAAGGTGCAGAATACAGTTATTAAAAGGTTGGTACACTAACAGATTAAATAAAATTTGACTTTACAGGACAGACAGCTTTTATTACTTCAAATCTCACTTGATTTTATTCACCTCTTTCTATGTAGCCATTTAAAATTACATAAGCAATTAATATTAATCAGATAAAAAAATTAATTATTCAATCAAACAAATCTTCCACATTTTTCTTCCCCCTAATAAGTTGCTTATATTGTACATGTTTCAGCTGAAGAGCATAAGAATCATTTGGAATTCAAGCTTTGTCTCACTTAAATGTCAGGGAAAAATTAGTTTTTAATAATAAATAAAAACTATACCATTTACAAATATGCAAAAATCAACAATCAGGCATGCAAGTTATTATGCAAATCATAATATTTCCTCCCCATTTATATTTTAATCCTACATGAATAACTAGAAACATATTATGGGTATTCCGGACACAAAAGACATTTTTAGTACCAGCAATTTCATCATGACTTGTGGTCCTAGACTAAAAATTAAGAAAGAATACGGGGAAAAAAATTGCTTTGAGGTATCATTCAAATTGGGTAGCAAAAATGGTTATTATGTGGGTTAACAAGTGCTAAACAGGAGTGCAAGGTAATGGCCTACTGATTGGCTTTGGACTCCAGTTAGTGCTGGTTCCGGTCAGCTCTTCAGGGTTGACTGAGTAGCTAGAGAGAACAGGACAGTCACTTGGAAACAGTCCTGTTGAATGGAGCTGTAAAAAGCAATGAGTTAGATGATATGACACAAAGAGATCTGGAAAGATTAGAAATCTGTGCCAAAACCAAAAGGAGAAAAATGAGTTTCTTCTTCCGGGGGGGAAAAAAAAAAAATGGGGAAATCCAATTAAAAACAGATACAGAAACACTCAGGCTGGTGGAGAGGTGTAGGTAAGATTAATGATAAAGAAGTCCCAAAGGTGAAATCTAAAAGTGAATGAGACAGGAGTTGGCAATGTGATATGGCTGCAAAACCAATTGTACTGAGGCTACAGAGCTTCCGAAGGGCCTTGAGGGGAAGCCATATGAGGAGCAGCTGAGGTCTGTTCAGCCTGGAGGAGACTGACGGGAGACCTCATTGCACTCTACAACTTTCCCATGAGGGGAAAAAGAGGGGCAGACACTGATCTCTTCCCCGTGGTGACCCAAGTGAATGGCCTGAAGTTCTGTCAGGGGAGGTTTAGGTTGGATGTCAGGAAAAATTTTTCACCCAGAGGGTGATTGGGCACTGGAAAAGGCTCCCCAGGAAATGGTCACAGCACCAGCCTGACAGAGTTCAAGAAGTGTTTGGACAATGATCTCACGTACATGGTGTGACTTTTGGGGAGGGTTCTGCGCAAGGCCAGGAGCTGGACTTTGATGATTCTAATGGGTTCTTTCCAGCTCAGAATATTTTGTGATTCTGTGATCTATTTTCTGAAACTTTTTAAGAATTGGAGTGATCATATATGTGACCGGTAATTCTACAAATATGATCTAATTAATATTTCAGACCATGAGAAATGAATAGCACAGTATATATCGCTATATGAACATAATCAGTGCAATGACAGTTTCCCATATTCTTATAGAGATTAAGAATTTACATCAATTTTGATAACTAATAATTTTGTATAACCAGAAGAGACAGAATATAGGTAATTTAAATATATGAAGTTGTACTGATCTTTGTGAAACATTGAGGATCAAAATCAAATGTAGAGAAGGCTAAATCCTCTTTTGTCAGTTCACTTAAAATTATAATAGTGATGTGTGTAAAAAGCATTTCATTAATATTCTCCAACAAGCTTAAAGAAGCAAGCTTTCCTGAGTGAAACACCCACTAATCAAAAGCAACCTATATTTTCATCTCTAGGCACTGCATGAAATTCACTGTATAAATCTTTGATATCAAGTGAATGAATATACCATGATGATATGGAACTTGCGTTACAATGTTGAAACATTTTACAACAGGAAACAATATGCAGTTGTAATTTGCTTCCCTGAACAATGACTCAATACACAGCAAGTTTTCTCTGATTTATAGCTATTTTCTGATGAAATCACAACTAATATTGAAAGTATCACAGCAAATATTCTCTTGATGAAAGCTTCAGATTGTCTGTTTCTCAAGTGCTCAATCCATCTTATAAATAATCCTTTAGACAGTAAGGGGCACAGATACATGTGTCTTCTGTTAGATTTTATTTTCAGTGGAGAATCCTTAGCTAAGATGATTTCAAGATGTAACATAAAGAAAAGATACATGGCATTCCCAGTTTCCAATTACAAAAGTGCAGGCTTCTCTTGTATTCCTTCAGTTATCTTTCTCCAGCTAATTGTTAAAATATTTTTCCATATTTTCCTGCACCTGCCCATAAAGAAAAATGAACTCTGTCTCATCATAGCTGAGAAATTGAACAGTGTATAGTACTTGAAAGAATCTACATAATTCAGAAAAAAACACCTGCTTGCTCAAAATAATCACCTCTGCCAGGAAGTTTATACCACCTGGGGGGAATAACCTGCATGAAAATATGCAGGCATCTGAACAAGTTATGCAAGCATAGGCATGGGTGAAATGACAACTGATTAATAAGTCACCTCACAATTGCTGAAATGCTGGCTTCCTTACGACTATGGCAGCAGACTACTGCACTTTCAGACAGGAAGATTCTATTTTGAAGTAATCTGAAGAGATAGGGAAGAGATGAGGAAGAGTGGCAGGAAAAAGTGAAATAGTCTTTATTTTAATTACCAATATTCTTGTAAGAGTTTTGAATAAAAGAAGATAAAACATAAATGAAACAATACCCTCCCTTCAGTAGTCTTAACAGAATTTTATTCCTGCCACTGACTTTATCAAATGGTTAAAAGGAAAATTTCTTCAAATATGCCATCTATCACTGCCAACAGCCACAGTCCAACCCACACTTCTCTTACCAGCTTGAAAGTAGTCAAGCCATTTAAATAAAATATGATATTCTAGTTCATTATGTAGAAAAAAAAAAAATCAAGTACTATCAATAAGGGCCTAACCAGAGAAGACTGAGTTATATGCCATTATTTCTATGCAGTTCAGAAGAGAAAAAAATATTTATGTGGTTATTTACTCCATCAAAAACTCATCCCCTCAAGTCAAATTGAAAATATCATAGATTCAAAGTATAGATACTTAATTTGGTTCTGTAGTGACAGCCCTACAAGACTGGGCTTTCCTACGGACATGCACATAACTCGATGAGAACTAAATGATAAGTGCTATTAATAGCAACAAAAAACTACTCATAAACAGATGACAAAACTAGCAGGAAGAACTGGGTTTTTATTGTAAGAAAAGTTGTTTTTTATACTTCTGTATCCATATATCAATGCAGCAAGTAGTGTTAATGTTATTCAAAAAGCAGTAGCACTTGACTCAACTCAAAGATGGTCCTTATAACCAAGTGCTGCAACACGATGGCCTCAAAACTGACTGATTTAAGCACCTGGCTGGAGCTGTTGAGGGCTCCCAAAACTCTCACGTGAATGACTGTTTTTCTTAGAGGGTGCAGCCCATCGTGGAATTCAAAGACAGTTTTGCCTGAAGGGCAAACATGCCAAACCTAAACAGAAACCTATGTTTCTCCCTCAAATGTTCCTTTATCAGTTAGTTTTATTAACAACATACAATACTGCCATAGTGCAACAGAAGTAACATTTAAAATGGAAGCAACAGCTTCAAAGAAAGAAATACCAAAAGATGATACAGTAGGATGATCTGTGACAAGGCTGGAGAAAGAAATTATGAATACATATAAAATCCACACTTAGAGACACTGCACACTGGGACAAAGTACAGACACTAGGCTACCTGGGAGGGTAGATTAACAAGTTGGTACACATTAAAAAAATACAGAACATACAGAGTTTCAGGTTCAAGGGGCTGAAAAAAAAAAGTGATCTGCAAAAAGACCTCTGTACTAAGAAAATTTTCTCTGGACAAGGGTTCTATTTCCTTGCCTATAAACTCCCTCTGTTCTTAGGGTTAAGGTCAGAGCAAAGACAAAAAGAAAACTCAAAGTTTCATTGACAAGAAAAAGATCCTACATTTCAAAGTAAGAGCTGAGACTGGATGGATGGAACAGTCCTCAAATATTAGCACCCATGAGGTGAGACAGTCTCTCTGTACATAAGAATAAGGAAAGAGAGGAAGGGAAACCCCAGAGATACAGCCTTGGGGCTCTGGAAAAGCTCCAGCAAACCAAGAATGGGCTGATGCACAATTCTCATATGGAAATAGTCGAGTCTGGCAGTGGAAACAGTGGCACAAAGGTCAGAATGTGGTAAGATTTTAACCTGTGAGAAAGCTGACAGCACCACCTGCAATGGGTAGGAGTTAGGTCTAAGAAACAGAGAAAGCATAAAGTTCTGTTTGCAATAGGGCTGCAAAGGCAAAGCTAAAACAAAGGTGATGGAGGGCAGGGAAGGGGTGGTGGAAGAATTAGTAAATTCCCTGAAAATTTTCTCAGCTTGGTCTTGTCTGGGAATGTGGATGTGCCTAGGATTTGGATTATGATTCCCTTGGATTTAGGGGAAAGAGAAAACCTAGACCTCCCATCGGACTGTGGCTGCAAACAGGCTGAAAAAGTGAGGGCAAAGTTGTAAAAATAATTGTCCCCTGAGAACTTGTTCATCTGGGCCAGGACACTGGGTCTCAAACAAAGGTTCAGCTATGGCCAGGACCAGTATTAAGGGTTAGGGTATTGGTTGGGAAAGGGACAAAATCTACAGAAGTGCTTAGATGGAGGCTGCAAAGGGGCTGAAAAAAAAACAAGACTGTCAAAAGAATTGTTCCCTCCAGACATGCTCATCCCTGCTGTGGCACTGGGTGTTGAGCTGGGGTTCAGCCAAGGAGAAAGCTCAGCTAAGGAAGAGAGTTAGGGTCAGGAAGAGAGACCTAAAGCTGGAAGTGGGGTGGCATTGCAAAGGGGCTGCCCAGAAAGGTGTAGGTTTCTTTCTGCAGCCTATATCTGTCTTGTGGCAGCCTGTTTGAAGCTCTCCAACTGGATTTCTGTGGTTATTTTTCTTGACTCCTAAGAATCCCAATTGATAAGGTGACTGTTCCAGCCTCAGTTCCTGCTTCTATCAGAGGCTCCGGATTCTTTAGAGGAAAATTCAAGTCTCAGCTGCTCCTTCTCTTGGAAGATTTTTCAGTGTCCTAAACACAGCTATCCAATAGTTTATTGCAATTTTATTCCTAAATATAATCCCAAACATAAAATAAATCTAGGCAGTTTCTTTCTTCATTTTACCCAGAAAAGAATTTACTCCAAGGGGAAATCAAGCCTACAGGGTTTTTTTTTTTTTATCAGACAGCCCTTCTTCTGCACCACTCAAGCTGTAGCTCTAGGCTTTTCCTCTCAATCATTAGGGCTGTAAAAGGAAGTGAGTGGTGCAAAAATAATTGTTTCCTTAGGAATTTTTCATCTTCACTGGATTTTTTTTATGAGGCTCATTTCAGGGTTTGGGTTAGGGTTATTTTTGACTGAAAGTCCACAGCTAAGTTTGGTCCCATCTGGACAGCAGCTGACAAAGAAACCCATGGGCAGACTCTCCTTGGAAGAACACTGAATCTTTGCATGGAACACTGTTTTTGGTTTATGCATCAGTCAAGCATTTATGTTAGTGCCAGAGGAGGTTTAGAGACAAAGTGAAATCTGAAACGAAGTTATAGTGAGGCTGCAATGTATCCTCCATTGTTCAGTAAGAGCTGATACTACAACTGGAGAATTGCATCATATTTATCTAATTGTTTATCGGAATGGAGAGAGTTTCCTCTCCTATGCTCAGGCTAGGCTTAGGGAACTCTGTTAATGTTAGGTTTGTTGAGGAGAAGAATTAGCCCAGAACTTCAGGGAGACTAAGTCAGAAAAGGGCTGACAGAGGGAATTGTGAGTTCCAAAAAAAGTATTCTTTTGGCCAGTTTTCAGTATAGACAAAGTCCATCTGGTCTTTTGTGCCACTCACATGACATGTAGGATTTGGTGTTAGGGCTTTGGTTACTATTGTGAGAAAGAGAAATAATCAAATGACACTGTGAAGATATCTTTTACAGTTAAGTAAAGACTTACACGTAAATTTTTTTTTAGGAATATTGATTCTTTTTGGTTGGAGTATTAGCCCTGTCAAACTACAGTTATTGCCTAAGGCTAGAGCTGCAAGAAAGAAATTTCAGAACTGGCACTGGCAGGGGGGCTGGTAATGGATAGCCAAAAAACCTGAAATTCTCCCATGAGGAAATTTTTGTCATGACTGGGCTGGCATGCTTTTTTTCTGAGGTTCCCCTTGCAGTAGAATTTTGTTGAAAGAGACAGAGGAATTTGTTTGAACATGTAAGACATTTCCATTTAAACTCTCCTTAAATAACCAACAGAGTAATGGTGGATTCATGTCCTTTACAGGGTACCACGAGTAAGGATTTCTTGTGCTAACCACAGACTTGCAGAGTAGGCATATATTCACTTAGGCTAAATGCAAAAATTGTGGTGAGAAAGTTACAAGGTCCTTTGTAAAGGGATGGCCTTTTTTTCCCCCATTTTTCAACATAAAGCAACAAACACCTTAATTTTGTTAGCATTATTTTGACAGTGAAAAACCTACATGTTCCTGTTTTGTATGATACTGTTTTCTTGAGTATGTCGCATTACATGCATGTTCACACACAAGTCTGCTCCAGAGTCCTCTGTCGAGATCTGTAACAGTTTAAAGACCTTAGAATCATGAGTAGTGGTTAGAAGGGACTGAATTTGTTTTCAGTGACTTTTGAGGAAATAAAAAAATTCTACAGAATTATTCTACATAATTATTTAATTGTATTATTTCACTTACACTCAGCATCACAGTATCTACGTGTTTATGTTTGCTATATGTTAAAGCAAAGCATCAAACCAACAGCTTTATGTAAATCCAATATAAATCTAGCACACATGACATAGCTTATATTTGAGAGAACATAAATATAACTTTTCTGCTCCTTCTGGCTGCATGGATAATTTTCCATAAACAAATTGTGGATGACTGAACAATGCTAGCCTGAACATGCCTGTTTAGGAGATTTTTGTAACAAACCCCTTCTTTTTCAGGAAGATGCTTATGCCTTAGGCTCTCTGCAGTAAGAACTAGAATTTAATTTTCATAACTTGAGGGAGCTCAGATTCTGTTTTTCAGTTTAGTTCACAAAGAGGAAGAGAAACCAGCATCTAAATACGACCATAAATATTGTTGCATCCATATCGGGACCTGATTGAGACCTACCTCACCTTCTTGTCTAGGTATGAGCAAATCAGTGTAAGTGAAACAAGGAGTCTCTCTGAAAAGCTCTGACATAAATAAGAATGGTTATGGCAGCAATGGTTATGGGAATAATCCAAACAGTATTGCAGTGACAGCTCATATTTGGTTTGCTTCTTTAGACTGCTTTCCATGAAGCTGACCCAGTTTATATCTATGTTGTTTTTGCTTTATGAGCAGAGCATTCATTAATCAAGTCAGAATTCAGACCACTGTTTTGCCTTCTGCATCAGGCATTACTCAAAATTCTCTTTCACATTCTGCAGTACAATCTTTAGAATTTCAGGGCCATATTTTGAGTAAAGTATAGGAGCTTGTATACAAAATGAGTGCTGTTTTGTGTGACATTTTCTTGAGTCTCCCCATTTAACCTATTTTCATTACTATTTAAATATATGCATATACAAAAATCTTAACATCCTTATATTCAGTCCTGCATATATCCAAAGGAAAGCATAATATATATGCACTGCACTCCATGTATAAAATAAGTCCCATAGAACTGCACAGTATCACTGGTCATATCACTAATTATTACAATGAAATTATTACAGAATAAGAAGACAAAGCAGCACTCAGCTAGATGATACTGAAAAGTTCTTCAGATTGTTTTCTTGTTGTCTAGAGCATAAGACTGAGGCAAATGTAGATATATGGTGATGCCTTAAAGATCTAGAAATAAAACAACACACTTTTGAGACAACATTAGTGTAGGAGGTAATATAAAAGCTGCTCTTTAATGGAGATGCTCTTTAATTCCTCCAGGGGAAGGTATGGAAGAATGTCCACCCCACACAGGGTGAGTAAAGTTTTATAAGTTTAGCAAATTAGTATAATTGACAATAATTCACAATTAGAAGCACAGGTCATGAGGGAATTCCCCCTTCTGCTTAAACCCTTTTATGGAACCCTCCCCTTGGTACTAGCTGTACTTTGTTTATGAGAAAGTGTCTGGGGAGAGTAGGCCATCCTTGCTTCCCAGAGAATTTAGTCTTGGACCCCCAGGGCTTGGAGCCTCTGGAGAATGTATTTTGTCTTTCTGCCTATCGGGAGGAAAAGTACAGGAGTTAGCTAGGAACTACACAACAATACAACAATAGTCTACAGAGCTACAAATATATATAAAGAAAATAGAAAAGCAAAAATCATTTCAGCATCAGTGGTACCTTCTGTTGTTCTGACTGCACAGGAATTCTGAGGATTCTAGTCTGTAAATGTATCCATACCCAGCCAAGTGCTAATCACAGAAGCAAGAATATCACAATGGAAAGTCTAAACACATGTTAACAGCTGGGAAAAAAGTATCTGCACCATTTTTTTCACGTTCTTGTCTGTTTGCTGTTAATGAGAAGTACAGATACCTTCTGAGACAAATGACATTTTTAAGGATAAATAGGAATTTCAACAGCTGCTATATTTCATCTTTTGTAGGTTATAGAGAGTAACTTTCTATTTACATAGATGTGGATACAGGTGAGGAGGAGTGTTAGCTGAGAGCAAGCAAAGGTTAATTGATTTTGCTTACATATCAAGCTCACCCCCTTCTCAGTGCCCATTCTGGAACACATAGCAAGTTAATTTAATCCTCTGTTTTAATTATGTGTCTGTATGTGTGTTTACACACATAGGTAAGGGCTTGGACAGGTGACCTAGCTACTCATCTTTGGTTCTTTTTTTCCCTGAGTAACAGTAGTGCTGTGCTGTACTGTAACATCAGATCGTTACAAAATAAAACTATTTTGGGACTGTGCTCATTGCACTCAGGGATCCAATTGTTCAGGCCTAAGGCGGTACCTGTACAAATGCTCTAAAGAAATGATTTAATCACTATGAAGTGTCACGGGAAACAGCTGAAAAGAGATTTGCCCAGGTAGTGAGAGTGGTCAAGCTCATACTATATCAGGGCACAGGCTTGTCTATGTACTTGCCCTATGGCAGTGGGGCTATAATTAGAGCTGTAGCTGCTGGATTAAAAGAGATGCTGTTATACTTAAACTCCTGTTACAAGCAAAAGGGAACATAACATATAAATGAAGCTAAGAATGTATTTTTATTCCATTTAAAGTTTTACTAGTCTAACAGTCGGAGTTAGATAATTAATTGTCATGGTCCTCAGCACATCAATAAATTTTAATTGCTTTGACCTCCATCGATGCCCATTGGTCCAGGAGATGCAGTTAAGCTCCTTGCCTGAATTATGCTGTAGTATGTTAGTGCTCAGCTAACTTGGTTTTGCTGGCTGCTTTGTGTATCTCAGATCATCCTTAGACTGCAGTAATATTCACCATCCCTATGCTTCTGTTGGAATGAATGCTGTCCCTCTGCACATTGTTGTTCCCAGCTTGAGTATTAATTTTTGTGGTGAAAAATACTCCAGTAGCTATGCTCCCAGCCTGGGCTTTTATAACCCTGATAAGGAATCATCTGTTACAGCATAAGCAGCTGATGAAGAGCCAAGACACAGAGGCACACCTTACCTTCTATGGCAGCAGCAAAAATGCACATTTTCTACCCAAACATTGTCCTTTGTGTTTCAAACTGTAATGGCTCAGCACCCCATGCTGCTCTCCATCTGTGCTTCAAGCTACAGTAAAGAACTGAACTATCATGGAAGCCCTGATAACATGCTGGTATGAATTCTTTCAACACCTGTACCTTAAGTACATTACTAAGTAATGTAATAAAGAGCAGGAATAAAAAAAAATAAGTGCTTTAAGGAAGACTATTCTACAATGGTTATCAACTGATATGTTTGAAATCAGCAGTTTAGCAAAAACATCTAATATTCACTCACAGATGCTGCCACCTAGAGTCTAGCATTATGACACTGAACACAAGGATTACAGAGTAGCTTTCAGGCAGGAATATTCAATTTGTGTGGAGGTGGGGGTGTTGGTTTCTGGGAGAGTATGTAGCAGGAAAAGGTGAAAGAATAGTCAAGCAAGCAGAAGGCAATCTTGAATTTTGAAAGTAGCTTCCTTCTGAAATGGTCAAAATCAGATCTTAAACTGAAAGGTGGAACGATGGAACTTAGCATGGGAAAACAAATTGGAGCTGCTATTCTGACCATTTATCAGAATACTTAAAAACTAGGTTTATTTCCAGTTCAATTTCCAGGTCTGAAAAATAATGGTCAGCAGAATAAGAGATGTTCTAGTTGAGCAACCTTGCCTTCAATTTTGATGAAAAAGCCTGCCAGTTCTCAAAAAGTCATAAAGAAAGTATATCTAAGCTTCTCTCTCTCTCCATCAGTAAAATATTGCAGAAGACAAAATATCCCCATGAGGCAGCCTAACTGGAAATCCAAGGCAGCCTGGAAAATGAGCTATCCTGCTATGCTTTAGAAATTGCAAATAGCAGCAACCCAGTTTCACAGCTAACCTGAAGGACCTGGCAGCATTTGCTACAAGATGCCTAATTCCATGCCTGGACTCTCACACTGTGTGTAATTTGTTTAGAAATGAGCTACAAACCTGGATCTCAATTTGCTCAACAGGATATGGTTTGATTAAATGTGTCTGGATGCATTTGTAATGGGATTATAGATTTCAATTAGAAGTAAGCAACAATCATTACAAAGCAATACTTTGTCATGCATACTTTAGCAAGCAGAACTGGGACAAGAAATAGGACTATGATGGAAAAGTCTCTTGTGTCTTTCTCCCCTCCACAACATTGTTACTGCTCCTTCACACTCTAATACCGTTTTTTCTCAAGTTCATGTTATGTTTCTTTCCTTTCTTTTTGCTGGCCTGTTATCAAATTGATGGTTTCTAGTTCCACTGAGCTCTGAACATGGTCATATTCCCAGTAACAGGCTGATCTGCAATTCTTCTGCCTGCTAGTGAATGACAGTGAATAGATCTTTACTATATTTGATTGCTGATCCAGAAGGCTTAAGCCAAAGTCTCCATGCTGTTGGTAAGGGTACAGCTTGACTGAACTAAATCAGCACTGCCTTACCCTGTGTCTGTGCTGCATGGTGGTGAGCAGGCTTGAGAAGACAGTGTCTGTTCAGTGAGCCCCACGATCCTCCCAGCTGGAGGCAGCTGAAAGAGAGCCAACACCCAACACCTCCTGCTCAATAGTTGAGTGAGCCTCACACCTGCTTTGTCAGGCTGCATCTGAAAGAGTCCTGCTGCAGAGCCATGCACACAAGGATTCTCTCTTCTCCAGGAAGCACTAGAGCTAAGACTGGTTTGGCCCCTTTGTGTAAAATTAAGGGTTTACAACGTGGTTTGTGGTCAGTTCTCTTCTAATGAGTGGATTCATACCTCTGCTGCCTACAGTAGAGACTACTGTCATAGAGACATGTAACTAAGTACAACTTAAAACCATGCACCTACATTTTCCTTCCACCAAACATGAAGTGGAAGTGCTGTCTACTCTCCAGACTATGCCCTGGAAGACTAAGTCCTAAAGTCCTGTCCAGGAAAAACTATTACCTGATATGGGCTAAAATCATGCTAGAAAGAGAGTTAACAGTGCTGGACTTCACTTGGATCTGGGCCCTGGACTTGAATAGTCTTGTGTCCTCAAAAAGCAGGAACTCAAGACTGTTTGTTAACTATGGTTTAAGTGCCCATATCCTCCTGTGAAAAAATAAGAACGCTGAATGGCAAAAGTGAAAACAAGACAAAGTAGCTTATTCTCCCTGGCTCCCTCTAAGGGCATTGTTACTGAAATAAAAAATATCACTTACAATAGGCAAGAGAGTAAGGTTCTAATGTGTTTTACAAGCATGCCATCAGGAAATCCATTCAGTCCCATACAATATCATAGAATCACAGAATCATAGACTGGTTTGGGTTGAAAGGGGACCTTGAAGATCATCTAGTTACAACCTCCCTGCCATGGGCAGGGACACCTTCAACTAGACCAGGTTGCTCAGAACCCCATTCAACCCGGCCTTGAACACCTCTGGGGATGGGGCATCCACAACTTCCCTAGGCAACCTGTTCCAGTGCTTCATCACCCTCTCAGTAAAGATTTTTTCCCAAGATCTAATCTAAACCTACTCTCTTTCAATTTGAAGCTATTCCCCCTTGTCCTGCCACTACATGCCCTTGTAAATCTTGCCCCATCTTCCCTTTCTGTGTAGAGCTACCTTTTCTCCTTATCTATCATTGTGGTGGTTTGTGATGTCTGTTATTACATAGACATCTGGCCTGTTAATGTTATGATCTGACAATGGACTGCACATGCTCAGATTTTATTCCAACCTACAGAACCAGTCTGCATCAGTTTGCACTGTACTGGAAACCCTGTTTGCGTACATTGCTGGTGCACTGGCACAAACAGTGTGGAAATGACTCACAGGCAATGCAATACTTATAATTTTGCCAAATGGGGCAATGTATTGGCAATTTTGTTGCATCTGCCTTACTATTCAGGCCAACTTTCTCTTCTGCAAGGGAAAGCAAACAGTCTTCCAGACCAGATGAATTTAAAAGGAAATATGACAAATTCTGCCCATTCATTCCATTCACACATTTCTATTCACTAGTTACTGTTTTATTTATATCCTTTAGCATAGTGAAGATCTGGTGCCTCTTAGTATTAGTGTTCTGGAGAGCTATACCCAACCCATGGAACTGAGGACACTGCTAAAGTCAAACCCCATTTATACAAGAACGGCACAAAAATATGCAGTTGCTTAGCCTGGACTGATCACCTAGTTTCTTGTTAATCCTTTATTTGATGGAATTTAATTCTTTGAAATGTACAGAAAAAAATAAGTAGAATACAAGTTGGAGTTTAGAGTATAGATAGAGAAATGGAAAACCAACTGAGGAAAGAAGAATGAGATGAAGTGAGAAACACAGGTAGCAATTCCACAGCCTCACAGCAGACTCACATGAGGAACTATCATTAAGTGTGGCAGAAAGGAGCTGACAATATCCTACAGACATGTCTGATTACTTCAGCTAATGAGAGAATGGGAAGACAAATTCCGGATGAGTGGCAGTGACCTGAGATTAACTTATCCTGAAAATCAGTCCATAGGGGAAACAAATTTTAAAGTTATAGGTATAAACTGAAAAAAAGCACCCACCTTGATGCCATTTTCCAGGATCACAAAGCACATGATGTTAGAGGTACATTAGACACAACTGTCAAAGGTCATAAGCAAAACAAGTCTTAGTTAAATATAGGGTTATTAGACCAGACAATATCACTGAAGATACTTCCTTCAGAAGGTATTTCCCTTAGGTCTGAAATTGAAACCTGACCTGCAGATCCTCCATTCTGCCCAACTTCCTAACCCCTGTCTGCTTCCTGCTGGTCACCTATGGAAACCCTCCAGGAGAAGGATGTCAAGAGCTCACAGATCAGGAGCCACACTGAGTATCTAATATGTAGTGTGGCCAATTACTTCAGGGCAAATCAGACAACCAGCAGATTGAAAAAGAATGCCTTAAGTGGTCTGTGTGATTCTTCCATTCAATTTCAGCTAAGCTATCTGACTTAGCACTGCACTGGAAAAATGAGAGGCAGCGGAGCCCATATTCACTTTTCATTCTCTCATGAGCCCCACAAACCCATATTTCCTAAGGTTTTAATTTATATTGGAATACTGCTTATAACAGTCCTTTTCTCCAGAGTTAAAACTAATAAACAGGGAAGTACAAATATGATGGGATTCAGACAGGTATAGGATCAATATGTAAAATCCAAAAGGTAGCTTGCCTGGGAGAATTAAATGCCAGCACTCATGAGCAGTGATAAATTCTTTTCTCAACACAGACAAGAATTAATGCTTTAAATTAGAATACATTTAAGTTTTAGGTGAGGGGTTTAGGAGGACTTTAGGGGCTTAGGTTTTTTGTTTGCTTGTTTAGAGAAAATGGAAAGTATTTCCAAGACTGTATATTGGAAGAAATATTAATTTCCCTTCATCTTACAGGATCAGAGAAAAGAGTATCAGGTCTGTGTTCTCAGTAACCCTTGTCTGCTTCCACTGAGCAATGCCAGAGCTGCTGTATTCCATGTGGCAGTATAATGAAGTTCATTGGAACCTCAGATGGCTCATATTTATTTCAGCACATAATTTTTAGTGCTGTTCTAGATAACGGTTTTGATCTGTAATTCCCTAGGTGGTTAAAAGCCACCAGTGTTCTCTCTCATATTTTTTACCAGCAGCTGAAATCTACTAAACCAACAGCCACTGTGGGGTGTTTGCTGGATGCACGGCTGGGGTTGTTCAGCAGTCACCCTTTGCAACCTACCCGTGATTCAATGAAGCTAAAAGACATCTGACTTTCAGCTAATAGAGTGAGGCAGAGAGCATTTTTCAAGGGATTGGAAGGCAATCTCAGCAGGACTGCAGGCACACAAATGAAAACATTACTGTGTTTTCTTTGGAAAGACAATGAATACGTTACATAGTGAGGACATTTCATGGGCATACACTCCTCCACCCTACCCACAAAGGAAGGGCTCCACTGCCCAAATGGCTAGAAAAGCAGAGGCAAATACTATTCTGGGCTTCCTGAGCCATAATTATCCCTTCCTTATTAGCCCTCAATAAGTTGACACCTGTAAGACTGTGCTTAATGTGGACACACCTGTTCACACGTAAACAACATAAAGGACTGTTTTCTTAGCATGTCCTTATTAAAGCATTTTAGTTGCTCTTTACCTAACATATCAGCTACTTGCAAACACTATGAGATTTTAGCACATTTATTCTTTCCTTATATTCATATCTGTTTCGATTTTTTATTCAACTGAGAGCTGAAGAACAGGAGAACAATGTTAGTGCCTTCTGGGCTTGCCATAAGGAGAACTGAGATGATCAGTAAAAAATTCCCAGTAAGCACTCTGTCAAGAATTCAAGTATATAAAAAAGGATGACCAACTTTCTGCTGTAGGTCAGCTGAGACTCTTCAACACTCACAGCTTTACTACTGCTGACTGCAGTCCAAACAGGGAACAAAAAGCCCTTGCATGCAAGCATCTCTTGGCTAACGGTAGATTGCACGATCCATAACAATTCAGTCCCGCTGGGAAGTGTTTAGTGTTAAGCTCAGCTACTCAAACTCATTGGCATTTATTTTACAGATTTCTTCTGTGCAAAATCCAAGAATAAAATAGTGGAACTTATTTGTAAATCATCCAAGATGTTATCAGCTCAATGGTTATAAACATTACTTAGATTTCTATGCACTCTGCTTTCCAGTCTTTTAACAGTTACTGCCCCAGCTACCTGCAAGCTGCATTTTTGTCATGAAACCTACACACTCACAGCCCAATGCAGAAAAAACAGAGGTTTATAAAAGCATATTTAATCCATTGGCACACATATTTTCTTTCATTAGGTATTTCACACTTCATACCACAAGTTTTTTTACTATATGGAACTAGAATGACTTAAGAAAGGTCTAGATCCCTGCTTTCATTAGATAAAATTTGTTGCAAGGAGAGGATGAAAGGTTTAAAAAAGTCACAGCTGATTTCGGAGATTGGAAAGCTGCAGCAAATAGATTTGAGTTCATTATATGGCACTTGGATTAAAATATCAGATTCTGACTACACAAATAAGATTCTGTAAATCCATTTCACTTTTTTCTCTATTTTTTAAAACTCCATTCCCACAAGATGATTTTTGCCTCCATATTATGGTGGATTGACCCTGGCTGGATACTGGGTGCCCATTGAGCAACTCTGTCACCCTGCTCTGCAGGTGGACAGGGTAATTTAACAAAAGGTTCATAGGTCAAGATAAGGACAGGGAGAGATCACTCAGAAATTACCATCATGGGCAAAACAGTGTTGACTTGGGGAAATTAGTTTAATTTATTACCAAACAAATCAGAGTAGGATAATGAGAAATAAAGAGAAATAGTAAAACACCTTCCACCTACACACCCCTTTTTCCTGGTCTTTAATCCCAAGTCCTCTTTCTCCTCTCCCCCAGTGGCTAGGTAGGACAGGAAATAGGGGCTGTGGTCAGTCCATCACAGGTTGTCTCTGCTGCTCCTTCCTCCTCCAGGGAGAATTCCTCACACTCTTTCCCTGCTCCAGCATGGGGTCCCTCCCATGAGAGACAGACCTTTATGAACTGCCATGAAAACTAGCATATTACTCAGACTTTAATTCCATGAGTTTAATTTTTATTCTTGACGAATATCAACCTCCATATCTTCAACCTTCATAGCTCCTGAGAACATATAAGGAGTGAACCAAAAAAGCTGTAAAACAAGAAGGCAAATAGAGAACTCAAAAAATATTCCTTCAACAAAAAATAAATTTTAAAATATAGACAGAAAAGTAAAACTCATCATCTCGGAGTTTAGATCAGGTTCTGCTGAGCATTAGGGACAGCCATTGCTCACCCAGTTACCAAGGTAGTTAAGTGCCAAGTCTCTGTGGCTCCAGCTTGCAGCACTCCAGGTTACTGCTCTCCTGAAATGCCAGTTAAAAAGCAAACAGGAGCCAGGCGCAGGCATCTCCCACTCTTGTGCAAGACCTTCCCCCAGCAGGTTCCTTCTTGAAAAACTAAACATGCCCCCCACAAACCTCATGGCCACAGCTCACATAGCTGTGTGTAACACCATTACTGCCACACGCTCGACCTGCCCATGCCAACCTCACAGTAAACTAAAGTAATATCATAAGTAGATATTGGATAGCAATTAAATAGATATTTCTAAATTTTACCTGGGGTGACAGTCTCAGTGAGTGCTGAATAACTAAATGCATCACATATTTTCTTTGTCTAAAATGTAGTTAAGCTGTTCTAAGCAGCTTTGTTATGGATTCTCATGGCTGAGTAATGGGCAAACTTGAACAATTTCCTGTGATACTGTTTTGGAGGCAACACCAAAAGACCACTAGAAACATCTACCATCTGTAAGCTAAATCTGAGTGTTCAGTGTCAGTGCAGTTTTGATGAAAACTCGAGACCTTGTTAGCACATTCACAGCAGTCCACATTCCAGTTACAAAAGGGAAGATTAGTATCATCAACTTCAGTCAACTCAAAGTTGACTACTTCAAAATGAGTAACCTTAAGCCCTATATGTACGAAGAGAATGAATGAGGCACCTCCAGAAGGTAATTCATCTCACCCTAAATCTGGTGTTTTAGAAAAGATGAATCACTCCCTGCAGACAATTCATTTCACTGACTCCAAACTCAGTGTTTAAACTTAAACAGCTTCCAAGATTGTAAGTCAGATAGGATAAAGGTTGCATAAAACATCTATTATTTGAACTCTATTATCAGATATCTACATAGGCATTTTCTTTGGGAATATATGTCCAGAAACACCTAGAAAAGCAGGCTTCATAACGACAGGCAGATTCTGAGTGCAAATCTTTCAGAACTTAAAACACAGTCATTACATAGCCTGCAGTTACTAATATCTAAAGACATGATATAGTGTAGCACTATATATGAGCCTTCAGTAAAAAAATCTATGACTTTTCAGAATTCTGCTAATAACTTTTCAAATATCCTGTCTGAAATGAACAAACTGAAATTTCCAAGGAGAGGAGCTGTTGACAAGGCTACAGTAGTTAGCAAAACTAAACAAAGCAGAAACTTAATTCAAAGAGCCCAAATTATTTGTGGATTTACTATTTAAAATGTATCATCATGCTTGGAATTCTGCATACACAATATTAGACATGGTAATTCTCCCGTTTTCTTATGCAGCAAGTGCCAGAAGTATTTATACCGTAAGTATGCGTCATAAGAGAGGGAATAAGCAAAACAAAAAAGCACAGAGGTGTTACAGAAGTAGTGAGGGAGTTGGCTCATGAATACCTCAGACTGAAGTTGTTAACTTCTCATGGTCAATTAACTGGTGTTAGCCTTTCTGCTAAAAGTTTGATCACCCCCAGTCTTTTTTCCTCTGCAGGAACTGGAAATTTCACCTCTGATCACAGCACTTTGGGGCTATCTTAGGAAATGTTTTTCTTCTCTTTCTAAAATGAAGATAATGGCTGGGATTCCGCATGAGGTTAAGAAAGCTGGAAAGTAAGTGCAGACATCCAGTGCATATAAAATGCTTTCAGCTATTCAAAACACCCGCATAGGGCTGGTAAACATGACACAATGCTTGAGGAAGACACATGTTTCTACAGGGGTTGTGAGAGAGCAGAAGAAATGTCCTACAAAACATAAATGACACTAGAGATCTACATACATGAGGCTGAATCCTTCCCAAAGGTAGGTGTGCCTACAATCATGCTGCTTCCTTAGGATCTCATTACAACTAATCAAGATCTAACCAGCATAATCCAAGGAGACTAAAAAGCACCATCTTACTGAGTAGATATTGACAGCTTGATTTCATTGCCCATCAGTAGACACCTAGAATTATTTCTGATGTCATCAGGTGTTCAAGACTCATGGCTCCCAAACATGACAGAGGACTTGGGGAAGACCAGTGTCCTTCTGGAGTGGTGGCTAAAGATCGGCAGAGTAGCTCTTTAATATCTCAAACAGCACTCAATATCTGCACAACCACCTCTCATAGTTGGTCACCTGAAGCTTCCTCTGGGCTCCACTGACTATATTGACTAGATGTTCATTTTAGTTGACTAAGCATATGAACCTAATACCATTTGAGGTGTTTAAAGTCTTCCATACGACTTTCAGAAATGCGAAGGACTCTTTCAGGCCTTTTGTTATACTTATCAAATCCACACAGGTGACAAGCGTTAATCTCAGACTGAATCCCAAGCAAGATTTCTTATCTATATTTAAAGTTAACTAGAAGGTTGTTAGAAGAGATTAAAAAAAGAAAAGCAAAAACCAAAAAGCATAAAATGCTCGGGAACTTTCAGTTGAGGGCATTAATCAAGAAGACTATTCTATTACTAGTAAGACCAAAATTATGGGAGCCAATGTTACGCACAGAGTTTCAAACGCACATCAATGTAACTGCTGGCTCCTCCTTAGACAGCAGTCTAAAAACTAAAATCTCTAAAACCCATCCTAAAAACTGAGGAACATTGGTTTGCTACCAATTGGTACAGCTTTGTACCATCACAGCTGTTTAGGTACTCTTCCCAAACTGAGCCTCCATTTTTTTATGTGATATATATGTAACCAACAAAAGGGCAAACTTCTGCCCTAGGAACCTGCAATCTAATAACAAGACAAGACATAGCAGATGGAGACCTGTTGCAGTAGAGGAAGCACAGTGAAATCATGACACGTCTTTACGTGTGAAGCGCTCTCTACATACCAGCAATCTGTTAAATTCTGTAAGAAAACAAAACCTCTATGAAAACTTCCTATGTGCCAAACTGATACAAAAGCTTTTTCACTATTTGAAAGTAAATTTTAAAATCCCATCTAAGAAACAGAGTTAAACAGATTATTTTTTTAAATTGTAGATTGTATCTCAATTGTACAAGAAAATCCACTAATCTTGACATCACTTCCCAATCCGTAGTAAAGGGATAAGTAAGATGAATTCATGAACTCTATGATTTTTCTCCCCTTATACTTTTTGGCTTTTAATTCTCCTACTACTCACCAGCAGCCATTTCTCTGTGTCCTTTCATTAGACTGACATTAAAAGATGGTGACCTCTGTATGGAAAAAATGTTGAGACAATGTGCCATGTGGAGACAACAGAAGAGGAAAATCTCTACAAACTAATTTTCTGAGATTTAAAGTTTACATCAGTCCTGAAAAAAAGAAATGCAATAATAAATACATTGTGCAGAATGCCAAAAACTAAGGTATATTTTTTTCCCCTAAATATTTGACTCCTTAGTTTCAGTGGTTATTCGGAGCACTTAGGAAGACTTTTTTACTCAAACTTAATTTCTGCAGGTGCACAGGAAGATCTTTTTCCCCCCCTCAAACCTAATACTTGCAGATGCACATTTAGCAGAGATTTTAATTTTTTTTTCCTGTGTTGTTTCCAGTAGAAGGATGAATTTGCTTCCCAGCATGCATTGGTATTTCATAAAGATCCATCTAAAAGATACTGGATTTTTTTTATCCTAGCACATCTGTGCTATTTACAGTGTGTGCAACACAAAGGCACCCTCAAACAAAACAACACAGAACTGAATTAATTAATATGTTGAGCTAAAATAGAGTTGTTCTGCTTGAGCATGGCTATTATTTCAGAGGTTTGGTGCTGCTCTAAGTTGAAACAAACAGAAAAAGAAATAAAAAATTCACTCTTTGAAGGTTTTCTCTGAAAATATTTCTACTTCTTCGAGTCTTTTTAATTAGTTTTCTAGAAAGATGTTAAAATTAACTTTTTCAAATAATTTTATTTTTCAGTTCACAAAAGAGCTGAAGTGTAGGATTGTTTATTTCACTTACAAATGTAAATGAATTTTGGTAAGAGCAGTCAGGAAATGGACTAGCAAACAGTATGCAAGAACACAATCAGAAGCATTTGGGCTACTGTAACTTGGCAGGTTAGTGATCCACACCCTGGGTATTTTAGGCAACTGAGTCTCATCTCCCTTGGAAAACTCCAGTTAAAAAACAGTTCAGTTGTTTGCCTTGTAACTCAAATCTTGAAGTAGTTACAGAACTTCATTGTCCTGGGTTTTTAAGAGAAATTTGTCTCTTACTTAATTATAGCTTTTCCCTATATATCAGTTTTTTACCTTCTGATTAAAAGCTCAACCATATTTCAGACTTCTTAAACGCAAAGATAGATCCTTCTTGTAAAATAGACCCTCCACTCCCTTGTCCTCATAAACTGTACCTACAGATCTTAAAGGGTTTCCTTTCCTTTTAACTTGGACAGTTAGAATTGTACATGATTCTGATAAGCATTGTCGTTCAACATGGCATTAACACTCCCATCTTTACCAGAGATATCTGACCTCAAGCATCCTTGCATCATATTAATCCTTCTCACAAATATTATACATTTTTAGGCCACACTGATTCTGTGGACTAATTCAACTAAAGTGCTATAGTGACACAAACACTAATGCTCATTAAGTCAATCTGGAAATTGGATTAAATCATCTAGACAGACTGATTCCAAAACAGTTTTCCAGTTGGAAGAGAGCATGAGGGAAGAACACAGTTACTACTCGTACTTTGAAATGAGGAACACGTGGTCTCCTGTGAAGTGACATGAGTGAAGGCAAAGCAGTGATCTGAAGTTTCTATTCTCATTCAGGGCTGAAAGCAGCCCAAGGAAGATGGGAGAGCCAGAGAAACTGCAGTCAAAAGCCTTCTCTCCTGTAAAGTGATGGAAAAGACATGGTTCAAAGGGGCAATTTCAGAGGTCACGAGATGACAGACAGGGAGGCTTGAAACCTGGTTCCTTCCTTTCCACTAAAATTCCCCCTCCTGTGTGAAATACTGAATGCTATGCTTTTATGAAGTTCCCTCCCATTTTACGGCAATGGAATTCCAGCACCTTTAGTACCTGAACCTACGCTGTGCTCTGAGCTGGCACCTCTGCTGATGTTTCAGAGCCTGTCAAGAATATGCAAAATCTCAGTTCCATGGTTTAGGATGAGATCAGCTCAGCTACAACATAATCCTCATACAAAGAAAGCAGCTTATAAAGGTATTTGAAAATATACCACTGGGGGAAAAAGCACTCTGGGAATAAAAAATGTCTGGTTTTCTTCTTATTTGCATATTTGTCCACATTGCATTTTTAAATTATATTAACAATAAATCTGTACTTCCCTTCTATCTTTAAGGGCTTTTATTTTCATTCTCTGGTCTTAAGTGCTACTTAAGTGTTTGTTTGCCATTGGATTTTGAGAGCTTCTGTTGACAAACCCCTTAAAAGTTTCTCTGTTGCCTTTGGTAGTATAAATGCTTGTTTATTTATGCAGCAACATATATTTTGTATTGTTTGCAATATATCACAAGGGCTTCTAGCACAATGTGAATAAAAATTTTATATACTACTTCAGTGCTCTGTTCCATGATAGTTCAGTATATTAGAGGAAGATATATTTAATGTTTGCAATGTCTCACTATGACATGCTATGCTATTACTGAAAAATTGATCCTCTAGTTAGCATTAATCAAAATATTCAGCTGAATGACAAAACATGGGCATTTACAGTGGCTTTTGTTCTTTTCAATTTTTTCTACAAACATTTAATTTTCAACTGGGCATATGGCTGAAAACTGCAGGAATACCTCTCTTCCCTCGAATTATGTTCACAGATCAGGTCAAACAAATGGTTACTCTAAATTTTGCATATTATGTTTAACCATTCCTCAGAAAAGATCAAAGGCAGTTTTGTCAAACACAATGTGGGAATTTGCTCATTTGAACACTTCAGTACATTTAGTCTTCTAATCCAAACAGAGAAAACTACCTTTCCAAACAAGGATATAAATTGAACTCAGTACTTCAAAGCTTAGAAAACTTTGTTAGCACTATACATATATTAGCATAAAGAGCTACTTAAAATAGTAAAAAAAAGGGTACTTATGTGAATATAATTTTATGAGTAGATGTCTGAACCACATTAACAAAGTGTATGAATGAGGCAGCTGCTGATGCATTTAGTACTCGTGAGATTTTCCACATACATACATGTGCTGTTTAATGCCCTGCATGTCAAGATTCATTTTGCTCAGGGAAGACTTTATTATTGACATGAATATTCACTGCAAAGAAAGACCAAATGAGTACCATATTTCCCCTACCTCCTGTTAGGTAGGTAATCACACTAATTAATTGAAAGTGTGTTGTTTCCTAACCGAACCAATTATGCAGAAAAGGCTGCCTGAGGTTAAGCTAAGTACCCTCCCATTAGCACAGCCACAGTGCAAATGACAGGAAAAGAGTACAGTGAAAAGCAAAACATTATGCTATTTATAACTGTGCACTAAAAAGTGACTGTGACAATGAAAAAAGCCAAAGCTACCCATGGCACAAACAGCCAGAGTGAAAACCCTTCTTCTAATGTAAATCCAACAGCCAGTTACCATTTAAAAAAAGCTTGTGCTTTATCCTGCCAGATCTCTCTGATAAAGGAAGGGGTCATTAGGCACCTGCTCCTTCATCAGAGTAATCCCGATGAGTCACCACATCAAAATTGTTACTAATATTTTGTATACCAGCACAGTAAAAAACAAATGAGATGAGAGGTAACCTTTTTGACTGCTAAAATCAAAGTAAACACATTAATGAGCAAAACCTGACAGCTAAAGCATTCAAATTTACAAGCTTACCTGTTTAGTAGGAATAGATATCCAGCAAGTTATGAAGAGAATATCATGACATATGCAGAATGAAAGAACCATTTAAAATTTTCTAATTTATACTCCATTTCATTCAGTTTACAAATTGTTTTCAGACATCCTATTATACAATTATTTATTCATTTCCACCTGCATAATTTCTAATTTTTCATCCAAAAAGTGGTTACACTGCTATTTCCTATCTTTATCTTAATAAATTCCTTAGATCAAAAACATATAGTTTGCACACAATCCAACCGCCCTGTAAATATCAGGTAAGATTCCATTCCTAGATGAACAAGGTGTGGCACTGCTCTTTCTGAGGGAAAGGAAAATATACTGTGCATATCAGAATTCCCCCAATTCATTTTTTATACCAAGCCAAAAGTTCTGTGATGAACCACACCTCTTAGAAACTTTGTTCTTCTCTGTTTTGCATTATTCATTCTTTCTATGAATTTTCTATATACTCCTAAAAATACTTTATGTAGTCAAAAAAACCACCCACTACATTACTATTATATCGTTACATGAATACTAGAATACAAACTTTCACAATGTACTTTATGTCATACAGACAGCATTGATTCATTTTGACAGGATTAATAACCTCATCATTTGCTTTCGTTGTCCCCAATTAAGACAGGGTAATTGATATTCCCAGAGTGAATCAATGCAATACTGTGCATGGCTTTCATAAGAAATTATTTCCTTTGCTTTGTGTCAATGGAGTATAGCCAACAATCCATATTATAATAATTATGTAAAATTTTATTTAAACTTTTACTATCATTAAAGCTACAAAAACCTTCGCACTTATTTTATACACCTGCAACAATGAAACAAAAACATTTCTGCTACTGTGATAGCTCTGGAATCAGTGAACTCAGAAGAACGGTAGTAAAATAAATGGTATCAACTTCATTTTTCAGCATCACACCTCTTGCATAAAATAGATGCTAATAACATTAGAGGTCAGTTAACAGCAAGAGGTTTGTGCAAGTATAGTAAAATAAATCAGTTACTCTATTTTTAAAACCAGATTTAACATAATTTATAAGCTGTATAAAGAAAATTGATTTCTGCTGAAAAAATAATCTGAATTGTTACTAGAATAGCAATAAGGTATAGAAAATATTAATGCATCTGTTGTGCATACATCTCCAAAGAAATGAGTTCTTACAAAATGTCTTTGATTGTGGACTCATAACCTGCAATTTGGAAATATCAAATGCTTATAACTATTGTGTATTAATATGATTCATCTGCTCCTTCTTTGCACACGGGTAGAACATAAGTCTAAGTTTAAAAAAACCCCAAAGCCCAATAACTCAGCTCTACTTACAGATTAGTATTTCCAAAAATCTGGAAACTGTGACTTGAATTCAAGTCATACACACACAAGTGAAGGTCCAAGCCATTATACATCACTTTTAGATCTTAACTACAATGCCCCATTTGACCAGTCCGGTGATTCAGATTTTAGTTGAAAGGGATTCTCTACAGCCTGGTAGAGTACACACATAATTGAAGGACTACAAATCCACTTCGGGTTAGGTAGGAGGAATCCAGTTCTAAGACCCCAGTTCTTTTTCCAGATGTTCCCTCTGGTAGGCTATTTCTATATAATCTTCATTAAAACTGCCCCCAAAACTACTATCACATTTTTTTTTCCCCTCTATTCTTCCACTACACTATTCATTACATAGAAGTATGCCTAAATCAAGGATCTGGCTAAGAATCTCCCTTGCTGTCCTCTTTGGCGGCAGAGGAGTCCTGCTGTAATTAGTTTAGAGCTTGGTTTACATCTGTGTTTTAGGAAGAGCTGCTCTTTGAGGAGCCTGTCTCGCTCCCTACAAAGGCTCCAAGACCAGACCTCAACAGCGCACCTCAGATGCCCAAGCAAAATAAATCCTGCCCCTAATTTCTCATCTCGAAGAGAACGACCAGTAAAACTAAAACTATAAATGCTGTTACAACTTTTGTTCACGCTATTTAAAGTGCACCCAGCACGACACCAATCGTGCCAGAGACATTTTCCTGGGACTTTTGGAAGGCAGAGTCACAGAGTGACAGTCAGGGTCAGTGAAAACACCGGCTGTGCAGGAAGGAGCAAGAAATCTGGCAGGACAAGGAGAGAGCCTCAGCAGCACGGACCACCCTCGCGGTGCTGGGCAGCTCGCAGCGCCGTGCTGCTGTCCCGCCTGCAAGGTGCACTGGTGGCTGAGGCTCCCGCTGCTCGCCCCGGGGCGGGAGCACTCCCTGCGCACTGCTCTCTGCCATTGCCACAGACGAGTCAGCTTCAGGTAAGTGCCAAAAAGGCCTTTAAATATGTGCAGCTCACCACTGGACAACTAAATAAATTCAGCTTGCCCCTCACTGCGTAATAGCGGTCCCATTATATGGCAGCACTATTGGTCTCACACCCTACTTGTACTCTAAATGTCATTGCAGGTTTCGGTAGCGGCAGCTCTTAGCGCGGCTCACGCTCAAAGCAAGGCTCACCCCAGGCCCACCTGCCACAGCCCCGGAGCAGCCGCTCTCGGGCCGGCGCTGCCGCATCCTGGGGCGCGGGGCACCCGCCCCCGCCCAGCCGCGCCTCCGCTGACAGCACAGGAGAGCTGCTCCCGTGCCCGCCCCGCCGGGATCCAGCTGCTGGAGCCAGGCCCGAGTGCGGAAACCGCTTTTTCCGTAGCTGGCTTTTGTTCCGTTTGTTTGTTTTCAGTGACCGAGCCCGCGCAGCGGCGCCTCCGTGCCGCGGGGCGGCGCTGCGGGCGGAGACCGGCCCCGCTCTCTGCCCGCCGCCGCCCTCCCGGGGCTGACGTGTCGCGGCGCGATGGCGGCGGCCTGGGAGGAGATCCGGCGGCTGGCGGCCGATTTCCAGCGGGCGCAGTTCGCCGAGGTGGCCCACAGGTGAGCAGGGCGGCGCCGGCCCCGCCACCGAGCCTGCCTGCCGCTCCCCTTCCCCGCGCCGGCCTCCCCCCGCGGCCCCGGCCCGGGCCCCCCGCGGGGCCCGGCCAGGTACGGCCCCTCCGCAGGTCCCTGTGTCAGTGCCGGGAACCCCGCGGGCCCATCTGGGACCCCAGAGCGCGGACAGGCCCACGGAACCGACTGAGTGTGTAGTCACACCTAAGTTCGAGTTGCTCAAATCGTCACGGCACCAGAGCTCGGTTTCTTCCTTTATGTCTGGTTGACCAATTGAGGTAGTTGCCCAGAATTTGCTGTTGTTAAAAATAAATCCGAAATGCGCAAAAGTAAAATAAAAACGCGCAGAAGTATCAAAGACACGGATTCCGTAAGTATAGGCGTTCCTAAATTCACCAGCAGGTGCGTTCTTACGACTGACAGGGCTGACAACTGCTCAGGAGGAGAGTAAAAGTTTTGGAGAGATGACTCCCCTAAGTGAAGCCATATGGATGATTTGGTGGGTGATAAGCAGGATAAAGACATTAGTTTCTTTGTCTGAAAAAGTATATTCGCAAAGAACCGCAAGTAATCTTCATTGTACTTCCCGTGTTTAGCATATTTGAAACATCAATTTAAAGGTAATTTTAGCACGTACTTCCTTAGAATAACTGCTGGCTCCTTCTGCTGTTGATAGATTGTCAGAACGGAACTGTATAGAAATTGTCACAAAGCTGATAGCAGAAAAGCAGCTGGAAGTAGTGCACACTCTTGATGGCAAGGAGTATGTCACTCCAGCACAGATTACTAAGGAGATCCACGATGAGCTTCATGTTTGTGGTGGTAAGTGTGGCATTTTCCTTCTTCGTTTGTATTTGGAAGTTAATTTTAAAGGCTACAGAAAGAAATTGAAAGTTTTCAGTGCCCTTAATCTTTCAGAAAAAGCTTTCTTCCATTTGCTTCATCTACACAATAATTCATCTACTGCTATTTTATTTTCACTTCAGATCTGTGTCAAGGTTTTAGGTAAGCATATCAAGATATGTTACTTGGTTTATTTTCACACATGCAGAATTTCTGACATAAAAGTTGTATAAAAATGCTTATTAAAGAAATTTGGCATTTTAATATAGTTAAGTACCTGGCCCAGATGTTTGGGCTTGTCTTGGAATTTCAAGGTCATTTTCCTTTCACACCATTAGTAATAATAATATTTGCAAATTATCGTTGACAGGTGTTTTATTTTACCCATGTAAAGAGCCACCTGTATTGGAAGATGTGACTTAGATATATAAGGAAGCAAGTACTCTTCAGACAGCTTTTTGTTGATGGCTTTAATGAGCAGGCAGTGTATTGTACTTTGAGTTATACTTAAGGATGAGTTTCACAATATCATAAGTTTAGAAAAATTAACTTCTTATTATGTTCATACAGATTAGCCATTTTCTCTCTGTTACCACAGGTATGCCTCAGTTTGTGTTATGCCATTGTTTATCATACCAGTGGGACAGCTTGAACTAAATTAAAATTTGCCGGGTTTTTTGTTAGTAGCATCATGCAAAGGTAGAAAGTTTTAACAATCTCTGGGTACTCATGGACTAGTTTAATTGGTCTACAGAAAAAGTAATTAAATATTGTGTGCACAATGAGCTGTACTATATTCTAAATCTGTTCAAATATGTTTCATGTACTAAAAGTGTATTTTAACTTTTCTTGAAGGTCGAGTTAACATTGTCGACTTACAACAGGTAACTTTAGTTATAAAAACTTTATACTTCTCTATTTTCTTCACCATTTGTATTGTGAGTATGCAGTTTATTAGTTATATTCCAGCTAAGTTATTTTTTTAAAACAGAACAAATTTATGAAGATCTGGTAGCTCATGTCAGGGTACTGCAGATTACTTAATGCATCAATTTATTGCTTTGTTGAAAACTCTCTGCTTAGTGATAATCTAGGACTTCTGAAATCGCCATTGATATATACAGTTTTTGTTTATGAACTCTTTCTTTGTAAACTAAGGAGGGCAGACAGAAAAGAAATATGTTACCCATTTAAATTTAAAGCTGCAGGAGCATGCATAATTAGCTTTGCATGCCTCTTTGGATCTTCCCTCTTCCTTCATTATTCTCTTGTCTCCACTAGTCTTTGTCCTCCAGTAGTATTCCTTTGCAGCTAATTTTCCCTTCAGGCTTGAGCAAAATTACTTGGAAACAGAAAACCTTCATGAAAAGCAGTTTTCTATTTTCTGGTATTTTTTTATCACTTTCTGATTTTTTTTTTTTATTATATAGATTTCTTTTAACCTTGCCACAGTTGCAAAGAGAGTTTTTTTCCCTAAAGCATTGGTGCTTTATTCCAAAACACAGATAAGTGTGTGTGTATGCAACAGTAGAAAAAAGTAAAAGCATCTTTCCTCAAGGTATAGGAATGTGTAAGTAACATGTCAATGTTTGAGAATGATTTTCAATTTAAAGTTCTGATAAGAGGTGTTTTTTTTAGGTAATAAATGTGGACCTTCTACACATTGAAAACAGAGCTAATGACATAGTTAAATCTGAAAAAGGTATTCAGCTTGTTCTGGGACAGCTTATAAACGAGTGAGTACCTTCAGGAGCAATATGTATAATTCATGCTGTATTTATTTTTTAAAATGCAGACTAAATGTAGTGTCCAACCTTTGTTGCTTCTGAAGTGAAATACTTTTTTCTTGGCTGATTTGGTGGTGATCAGAGCTACTTTAGGCAAGTGAAGCCTATTTCAGCAAAGCATCCAGTGAATCCATTGTGTAAAGGCCTTACTGAACATTTGTGTTCACTGTCCTACATTCAAGGGCCTTCATTTCTTACCCAGTGTCTTTGTGTACAGCAGCCAGATCTCCTTTGCTCTCTGGCTTTGCTGTCTGCCTCAGCCACTGACAAACCTTTTCACCTCTTGTTTTACCTCACAAGCCTAAGATGTTTGAGCTAGTTATCTCATGGCTTTCAGCACACTAACAACCACTGGAGTAATACTCTTATGGGGTTGTCTTTTTGATTGATCAAGCTTCAGGATCTGGTCTTGTCAAAGAACATGAAGTTCCTGGCTCTCTTGAAATTCTTAAGACCTGTCTTGCTTGCTCAAGGCATTTTCTAATTTTCGTTGGCATGGTGTTTTCTCTTTCTTAAAATTTTCATACAAGTAGATAAATGGCCCATCTTAGTACTAGCTACCTGGTTCACAGGCTTTTTTAAAAAAAACAACACCCATTTTCACTTACACTGTTCTCCTTTATTCATTTAAAATAACTTTCAGTTTATTTTTGCAAAGATGCAACAGAAAGAGGTATATTAAAATAGACCAGTTATTCAGTATGTGATCTTGAGGTTGACTTTGAATGTCACACTTAATGTGCTGTCTTGTCTTTTTCTTGTTTTTACAAAAGGAGTTATCTGGATCAGTTAGCGGAAGAAATAAATGATAAACTACAGGAATCTGGGCAGGTGACAATATCGGAACTCTGCAAGGCATACGACCTTCCAGGAGACTTCCTGTTACAGGTGATGAAAGCCACCAACCTGGCAAATGCAGAATTGGTTGTGACCACCTTCTTTCTTTATCTTTGCAGCATCCATGGCTGTAAGTCACTGTTTCGTACAAAATCAGTGCTAATGTTATATCTTAGTTTTCATTGTGCATCTGCAAACCATACTTCTGTTTTCTGCCAAGTTCTCTGTGTTAGATACCCATATATGTTATGGAAGAAGGCATGCTTAGAAAAGCTCAATTCGTCTATTTACAGGCATTATCCAGGCGTTTGGGCAGAATTATTCATGGACAACTAGACCAGGAAAACCGTGGGGTGATTTTTACAGAAGCCTTTGTGTCCCGCCATCGAGCACGCATTCGTGGGCTCTTCACTGCAATTACTCGGTAAATTGCAATGGCTGCAACCACACATTAAAGTATTTTTGCTATAGGTCTTTATGGGCCAGATTCACTTGTGATGGAAAAAGAAAAGAAAATAAAAACCTATGGATATATTCCCCTAACTGTAGTTCAGTTCCTGGGACCAACACTCAGTTAAGTGAGTGTTAGACTCACTTGTTAGAAATGGGGACCCCCTTTTGAAATGAGAACGAGGGACGTATAACAATATACAGTATGCAAAGTACTTTAGTATTTTGGCTGAAGAAAATGACAATCTGTAGTTCTTTCACTTGTAGAATATCTATCCTCTTGTCGTTCCACTGCTCCCTAGTCAGTTACTTATTGATGAGGTTGCTACATGTGAATATAGACAAGTTTTTCTTATTAAATCAGTAAATTTCTGTGTCACCTTGTAGAAAAACTTAGCAGAAGTTTTCTTACAATTAATTATCATAGCTTTGTCTTACAACTTCACAGTAATTCAAAATTAAAACTTTGTAAGCTATTTTAAACATTAGTGTAGCACCTTGAGGCTAAGATGCTACATAATTTTGTTAATCTAGAGTAACCTCTCTTATTTCTGGATTCTCCACATCACTTTCATGTCATTAATTTATATTGTTTTGTTTTTTCTTTTTTTCCAAGGCCTACACCTGTAAGTAGCTTGATCACTCGGTATGGATTTCAAGAGCACTTACTTTACTGTGAGTTTCATTCAGAATATTTCGTGTGTTTGTTAGGAAATCCATTCTTCATTGCTAGAAGTATGCTTTCAGAGAAGGGTTTTGGTATGTAGCCTTAATTCTGAAATACAGAACAGTGTGTTTTTCTTTAGCGTAGAAAGTATTAAACCCTTCGTCTGAAGGGATGTTCTCTCCATCCAAAGCAATGAAAACATTTGTTGACAAGATGCCTCTGGGGGCAGAATGATGCAAGAAGTACAGTACTTATTTATTCATCTCTTTCATTATTTGCCTTTAGCTGCTAGCAGTTTTATCAGTGAAGCACACAAAAGGGAACAGATTTTCTGTAGCCAAATGGCATTAACTGCTCAGGATTTTATTTACTGACTTTTTCTGTCATAATGGAGGCAAAGCTTTTGTTATACTCTTAGTTAAATGACTTCATATGCTGAGGGATAAAACATATCCTTAAACTTTTTGTTTTTATTTTCCACAGTTCCTTTTCTAAATAGAAATGCATAAAGATTCCCTATTCAGCTGCTGCAATCTTTAAGCACTACTTGTTTGTCGCTTTGTGTGCCCTCTCCTATCTCTCTAAAATGCTGCTTCAAGCATCGTTAGTCTTCTATGCTGGCTGACCAAGTGCTGCTGGTCTTTAAAATCCTTTAATAGTTTTCTATGTCTACTCATGAACCTTAACGCTTCTCTTGTTTGATTGGGTCTTTTTGCCTTCAGGGCATTGCTCACTTTAGCTCCACTGAGGTATCTCTCTGCTTACTCTCTGGTTCTCTGCCACAAGCTTATTCTGAAAATTAAAATCTTAGTACTTAAATAAAATCATATAAACATTCTGCTTCCACGTAATAAATTTAAAATTCCACTTATTTTTTTTTTTAATATGCCATCCAGGTATTCATAGATTAAAGGGAAAGTCTGTTCAATTGCATTATAGTAATGTCTCAATACCCAGCAAATTTCAGTATTTGGTGACAGTCTGTTTCAGATAAGTCCTTCAAGTACATCATCATGCTTTGATCGTGTACCGTATTAATGTGAATTGAAGTTCAGCTGTTTTCCTAACACCAGTGATCATCACAATATGTATTTCTAGTACTTTCATGGGGGTCTTTAGTGAGTTTGTTCATCTTTTTCTTTAGTTTTTCTTACTGTTTCTCATTACCTCTGCAGTTTCTTAAGTTTCAAAGAGCTTTTTATCTTTTTGTTTACTGCCAGACCACATTTGATATTACTGTGTCCATTTGCTGAGATGCCATTTCAATTTCAGAAATGATGGAAACTTGAAAAGTGCCTTTTAATGATGTTAAGTTTTTGCTTTTTATGTTTGTCACTATTAGCAATGTGTTTAAAAGTGGTCTTTGTCAGTTTTCTGTCTCTTCCAGAAAAAAAATGTAAGTTCAGTGTAATATTTGTATCATTTGCAAACAGCTAATTATTTAATCAACACTTGGGTTTAGACAGGATAAACATTATTCTTTGGTTTTGTCTCATAGATGTGCTGCTATTTATCTTAAGCTTGCATAAAGTCATGATAAAAAGTAGTTTTAGAAATGAGAAACTCTTTCACTTAAAACACTCATTACAAAGCATAATGAAATCACAGATGTTCTTCATTTCTAAGCATTATGTTACTGGTGTGGGACAGACATAGAGGGACACTTACCGTCTTTGCCAGACTGTGACAGAGACCTAATAGGACACTACAGACTACTTGGTCACCTTTAAAAATAAGTGTGACTTTATGGTTGTTCTACAGAGGTCCTGTTGTTTTAAAACAGAATACTGTCCAGATATAATTGTAGCAGGGTCTGTGAAATCTCTGAGAGTACTCCTTTGCCCTGGAGTTTTAGAACTGACACTTGCTAAATACAGAATTTAATTGATACCTTCATTTTACTTCTTTTCTTCTGACATCTTCATTCCCTAAAGACTTTGGTCCATTAATAGATTTTCAGCCAATTTTGTGGAGCTGTAGTGAAGTCTAATTCTTTTTCCTAAAAACTTTGAATAAAACAAGTTTAAATTTTAACAGAGAACCAATCTATATTTTATGACAATTGCTTAAGAGGAATAGGCACACTGACTCTATTTTCTATGGTAACTAAAATATTAGGAAGTATAAAAATCTAATTTTATTTCCAGAATTGGTCTTATAAGCTCCATTTTATTCAGTGTAACTGAACCATGGCAGAAAATGATTTCTGGCTCTTGTCTTAAATTTCATAAAGATCTATCTTGTTTAAATCAGTTTCTCTTTCTTCTGCATTTTTTCAGTGTAAGTATTGTTCAGCTTTGCTAGTGGCAGTTGTGTTCAATAGCTGCTAGCTTACAGAGGCTCATCTTCACTATGGGCATATCTGACAAAAACTATCATGATTTAATATGCACTGTTTCTTCTGGAACGGGGTTTTCAGGTAAACTTCCCTGCATAAGTGAGCTAAACCTCTGTGTGTTGTACTAAGCATGTTGTAGTGTTGGCTGCTGCTCATATTTAATGAGGAAGAGGACTTGCTATGTGATACCATTTGATGTTTTGTTCCAGAGTAAAATCTGTCTTTTAATGAAATAGAAAAGAACATAAACTGAGTGTAAAAATAGCCATCTGGCAAAGCTCTAGAATTCAGCAGAGTTGGCAGTTGATGTCATTGATTTTTTTAAATACATCTCTTGTATGACAAAAAGGCAGAAGCAGAACATAGGAGGCAAATCAGATATTCCTGTGCAACTTTAATGGATTTTAAAAATCTTATTTAGCACTGAGAAGTGCTTAGTACTTTGGTACTACCAGTTACCAATATGTTCTTTGTCAGCAGTATTTGTACCTTCTCAAAGGTTATTATTGACAAATGTGTTACGCAATTTAGATAATGACTTTTCATGTAATTTTAGTATGTTCAGATCTCTCTTTTTTCCATCTTGGTTGACATGCAAGAGGTGAATTCAAAGAGAAAATTTTTAATAAAATGCTAATATATTCTACTCTTCTGGCTAGAGAAAGATTCTTCTATGTCTGCATTTTTAAATTACAAGCTAAAACTGGCCAGATATATGTTCAATAAAAAACATTTTGATCCTGCCCTTTCGGCTCACTCTTTGGAAACATTGTTTGATTTCCACAGCTTTCCTGAAGAAATTCTCGTAAATGTTAAAAATAATTGATAGAGCTCAGCATTGTTTCACTAGAAGCACGAATTGGTGGGAAGAAAGAAGAAACAAACCAGGGAAAATAATTACTATCTTTTGATTAATGGATATACTGACTTAGGAAATGTCTCTTCATGTATTTTCCTCTTGTAGCTTTGCTAGAAGAACTTGTTAACGCTGGTCGTCTGAAAGGCACCGTGGTTGGTGGGAGACAGGATAAGGCTGTGTTTGTTCCAGACATCTATTCCAGGACACAGAACAACTGGGTGGATTCCTTTTTCAAGCAGAATGGTTACTTAGGTAATTAATCTATATTCTTACAGATAAAATAGCTTTCTAAAACTAGTTTAGGTAATTGGTCTTATCTTAATCTAGTTTGTGCTTAGAGTGAAGCCTCATAAGGATAAGTGGAAATCAATACAGTGGTTGATAGTCCTTTGCTAAAAGACTGTCTTGATCATAATGATGTGTGTTACTGTATCACAATGAGCTGTATCTCAGCGGAGGGAGCCGTACTGCTAAACAGTTGCTACTCCTCAAAAACGGGTTACAAATGCTACTTCTATTACTGCTCTGAAAACACTTATTAGCCTGCTCATTGTAGAGTTTTCAGATCATCGTGGCTGGAGTTTCAGGCTGGATGTCCTGATTACAACCAGACTTTGGCTGCTAATAGTCCAAATGTGCAGTACTCAGGAAGAATTTTTTTCCACAGTGGTGTTTGTAGAACTGGAGTGAATAGCACTAGTGTCCTGATTTGAATCCAAACAATTCTATCTAACTTCAAGCTGATGCTGGATGATGGTGTTTTAAAGCACCACGACCTGTGGGAAAATGTGGATCTGAATAAAGAAAGGAATGTACCCTTATGGTCCCAAGGGGTCAGTCCCTAAGTAGCAGTTGCTCTTGGAGATTAGAAAGGTTTGCCATAACTTACAGTGATAGTATTAAGTGTTCCTGTAATACTGCTTGACTGATGGAGTATGTGTCAGTCGTTGAATGTTTTCCACACTAGAACGGCTAAATAGTTGAAAACAAAACACTTGGACACTGCATGTATTGTAAATATTGTTTGTGCTATATTAGAATACTTTGGAAAGGTATGACTGCAAATATAAACTTAATGGTATAAGAATCTGAAAAAAAACAGTTTTCTAAATTCAGACCAAAGTCATGTCCATGATTTAATTTTCATACTTCTATTAACAACATTTAGATGTAGCTTGTACTGAGCTAAGTTTTAGGTCAGCATTAGCTTAAGGCTGCATTTACTTGTGTAAAAACTATGTGTAACTCTTCATTTCCTGCTTTCAACATAAAGTCATCACATAAGATCTTGTCTGTATATGAAGGAACTAAATTTTAACAGACATCTAACTATTTTATAGAATTTGATGCATTGTATAGACTTGGCATCCCTGACCCAGCAGGCTACATTAAAAAAAGATACAAGTCCGCACAACTCTTATTTCTGCGAGCAGCTTGTGTTGGTCAAGAAATTGTGGATCAAGTTGAAGCCTCTGTGGAGGAAGCCATCAGCTCTGGAAACTGGATAGATGTAGCAGTAAGCAATCCTTTCGGTTGTTGCTGGATTTATTTATTTTTTCTTATTTTTGTGTCAAATGATACTTTATTGAAACTACACATATGTATAATGTGTTTGGTCTGTAGCTGTTGAGCTTCAGTTTGAAGAAGTTGCCATGCATTTGCCCAGAGGTAACACATATTTCTAGAGCAATGTTGATTTGTGATGCTAGAATATTTAAAACAGTGTGTACTCTTAAATTACTACCTTTATTTGAAAAGTGCAGTGTTTTCTAAATAGTTATCAGGTGTCAAATGGCACATCTGTATTCTGTTTATCCACATACAAGATTATTGTACGTTGATTTCCTTTACCCTAGACTCTTCTGCCCAGCTCATTGTCAGTGGAAGATGTTGGGATTTTGCTTCAGCAAGTGATGAGATCTTTAAACAAAAGCTCTTCAGGTTTAGTCTTCAGTGACACCATTGCAGTCAGTGAGAAATTTCTAAGCACCTGTGCTGACCTCTTTTCTGATCTGATGCAACAGAAAGCTGAAAAGGTACAGTAGGTTTTTTTATTGGTCAAGATGCAGTTCACGTTGAGTGTTGGGGTAAAGCTGATGTGACTTTCTAGTCGCTGTTACCACTTCTGTACATCTCATCTGAAATTCAACTGGAGAAAAAGCAAAACAACTTAACAACAGGTTTCTATATTTAATGGGTGTGATTTAATGTACATTCTGGTGCGCTCAGGAAGCGCAGTCACACTAACAGTTTTTCTCTTCATGTGTTGCACTTGGAAAACATGTTGATTGATTAGTGCGCTTGAAAATGGCAAATGGCTTAAAATGTTTATGTTTCTTCCATTGCTATGTGTGTCTTTTTGCTATGAAGTGCATGTTCTTCATTTTAGGAAATCAAAAACAACCCTGTTAATTTAATCACTGAAGAAGATTTAAAACAGGCTTCTTGTTTAGAGAACTCATATGCTAATAAAAAAGACAAAAAGGATGAACGAAGAAAGAAAGCAACAGGTAAAACATCAATATATAGCTTAAGCAAAAAACAAACAACAAACTTGTTTTGTCTTGGACATACTCAATATAAAGTTAGTATATTTTGTAATCTATCAAATGCTTCCAGTCCATTGCTTAAGATATTTAAGAAATAATCCAACCACTTACCTTTATACTGTGGGTGTGGATACATCTCAGCTATGCCCATGAGAACTAATTTCAGACTTAGAAATGCAGAGGTAGTACCATAAAGGTCTCGAGTTAGTTCAACACAAGGTAACTTTTTAGAAGCAAGGAATCCTGTGTCCATTTATTATTTTATACAGTGTGATCACATAAGACTGAATAAAACCAGTATTACCTCAGGGACCTCTGTGCCATGTTTTATTACACAGTATAGATAACACTTTTAGTCTCTAATTTTCAGGGATCCAGGAAAATTAATATATTTCTTATTATTAGTCTTGAGATGTTGAGTCCAAAATAACTTTGTCTAAATTGAGAATGATTTTTTGAGGTTTTTTTTGAAGAATACTTGACATCTTTTCTGGGAAAACCATGCCATAGAATTTTCTGTTGTTTGCACGTGTAACAGTTACTTGGAGATTAAGTCACCCCAAAACAACAGTTTACTTTGAGGTATATCCTGGATTAAATTAATCTCAAACCTTACTCCATTTGTATGGTGACTGTTTGGAATAGATTTCAATTGAAGGAAGAATAAAAATGTGGGGGTTTAACCCTTTGAAATTCTTCTGACTTTTAAAACAGTATTCAGTCTGAAGACTGCATTTTGAGTCCCAAAAACTTTATGTTGCTCTTGTGTTTCTACAACACAGCTGAGAAATCTGTTGAACTCACGTGCAGCGTGTTACTGTGCTACTGAAAGTAAGAGAATTAGAGCGCAGATGCATCTGACTTAATTCAGTATACTCATCTGCAAAATAGAACATTCTACTCTTAAAAAAAAAGTATGAGTAGGCCTGAGTTGACATGGAAATTAAATTTATTCTTGCCAGAAGAGATGGCAGATTTTTCTAGGCCATAGCTGAGGTAGAGAAACTTGAACTTCAATTGAACTGTCAGAATTACTTCGGTTTCCAGCCCTCTGAGGAGTGAGACTCTACTGAGCCTGTACTACGTGTCTAGACAAATTCCTATCCACAGGTAACATGCTAACACCATCAGGAAGCACTACCCTGAAATGTTTTATTATGGACTGTAAATGTACATTACCTAAAAACACCCCAACATAACAGGTTTATGTAACTGTAGTGCAGTCACATTTCAAATAAGCTTGTGAAAAGCCCCAATTTTGCAGTTAGCTTTATAAGTAGTAGCATCTTGTCTTTGTATTTCCTTTTCTTAAACAATAGTAGTTACATAATGTAGTTACTTGAAATCTTGGACCATATTTAAATGGAAAAATGCCTACTTTCTCAAGGCATAGTGCATGTAAGGCACCGTGGTGTTTAAATTTCTTCCAAGCGAAAAAATAACAGAAGAGGCTATGAAAAAGGGAACAATGACCAGAACAGCTTGCCTTGTGGAGAGGGACTGTATAGCAAATTGAGGTTCTGTCTGCAGTTGAATACATTGATTGCAGGACTTCTGAACAAAGTAATTTGTTATGTGTGTGTCAGAACTGGAACATCCCGTTGCTCTGTAGTCATCTAGGAAAAGTCAAAAAAGATTGCATGCTCTAGTTAATTGAATGCGTGCTTCCAAGAATATTTTGGATAAATGCTTATAGTGTAGGATTCTTTCTCTGAAAATTAACAAAGTTACATTGTCTAAAATATTTTTGACAAGCTCAGTTATTTAGCATCATTGAATAAAAATGCTAAATGCTTACTAAGATGCTATTTTCAACCAACAGAAAATCCCCCATTACGTTATGAACTCTGATACCTCATCTGTTTTTAGCTGAAGAAAGACGCTGGTCTTTTTTTTTTTTTTTTTTTTAATTACATGTGCATTTGATATTAGTGGCCATGTTTATTAATGACATTAGCTTAAACAAAGCTTTGCCTCAGTTGCTTTTTTTTCTTAAGAATGAAACTTAAAGCCCTAAGATTCTGGAATATGTTTTCTAGGTTGTATTTAGAATCAGGTTGTGGTTTTCAATCCAGCATTAACAAGTAACACAGATAAATTACCATGGTATTGTAAACTTTTTAAGTGCTACAGCTTTCCTGTGTACTAAGCAAGTAATTCCCCACCAGAGGGCAGTGGAAGCGTGAGAGGAGGAGGCGGTGGGAATGCCAGAGAAATAAAGATTAAGAAAACCAAGAAGAAAGGCAGAAAGGATGCTGACAGCGATGAAGAGTCACAAGGGACTGCCACAGGTTTGTCATTTTATTTTAGGAACTATCTATTCATATCTATTCAACATGATTTTACTAATTGCTTTTTTTCTACACGTCTGTTCTTCCCCCACTGTTTAGGTAAAATCAGATAAAATGTCAAACAAGATAGGAATACTGTTTAGTTAAAATTGTGTCAATGGATATGATATTGCTATTTAAATTAAATGGACATTACATGTTCACTGAAAAGTATAGCTTAGTCTTTAAAAAAGAAATATAAGTCAAGGAAATAATAATATTTTATATTTATTCTTTTATGTCGGAAATGCCTTAGACTTCGGGGTGAATGTTACACTTGATTTTGTAACACCTGCTGCATAGTGTATGATAAATGAATGGTCTAAATTAACAAATCGTCACAATCAAACAGTTTTTCTTCATAGGGATAAAATATACAGTCAAAACTAATGTTTTGATAGTTTTAATATCACTTCTTATTGGTCCCTATTTTCTCTACCTTCACTATTACAAGGAGCATGAATGGCTTGCTAAGAAGCAAAAGCCAACGTTGTTAGATTTAGAGCAAACAGTAGTTGCGAATGAAGCCATTGTGTTCTTTCGTTCGATGGAGAACCAGAGATGTGTGCTTCCATTTATACATAGTGTCCAGACTTTCAATACTGACTGAAAAATACTTTCAAACATGATATTTGAAGTGTGAAGTACAGTATAGTAATTGTGTTTGATACTGCTCTCAGAGTACTATAATTCACATATAAATGGAATTATTTTTCAGCACTGCTCAGTTACTGAGTAAAACAGTGTTCAATCACTTTTTTTTTCATGTAGGCTTTCTGTTTTACCCTTATTGCTGCTTGTATTGCTGTATTATAATAAATAGCTATAACCACAATCTGAAGGTAAAATCAGATGAAAGCATTCAAATGTAAATAAGATCCTTTTTAAAACCTGATTTGACCTCACTTTTCACTTGTTTATAATAACCTTGTATGTTCATTACTACTGTGGCACAACGAGGAACATCATTGGTGTCCGTACTTTCAGTTACTTTATGTGCAGAATAAGCCTGTTTTAAGGTGCATCTGGAACATGTCCTTTTCTGCTTCTCTGTCATCATTCTGATCTCATACTTATATGTAAAAACTGAATTCTACAGCACCGGGAAAACTTCATGTTTTGTGCAAAACCGAAATACAGATGCACTAAATCATATGCATATAAGTTGATTTTATTACTGGAACACCTTGTCTGGTTTAATTTATCATGTTTCAGATTTTATACTGTAACCTCAAGTTTAGGATACTGTGTTACATGATTGTGTGCCTTACTAAATGGAGTTTAAAAAAATAAAAGCACCAACCTTGTGAAATCGTTCAAGTAGGAACACTATTCAGTTTTAAAATCTATTTGGTCTTAGTGACATTATGTTTCCTGAACTACTGGGCCAAGCAGTCTGAAGAAAACTCTCACCAAAAATGCATATCCTCATACACTACTTAAGTTGTTTATTACAGAAACTACTAAGTGATCAAAAGGGAAATTTTGTCAGTTTTTCATGTGTGTAAAATTCAACTGTCATGTGTAATCATCCCTTTTTTTCCACTGTTGATAATGTATTTCTTCTGTGGTGTTCGGACTTTGACATTTTCCAGTGTCTCATGCCACAGAGTAATTGCAGCAATACTTAATGGAATGTTTTCTCAGTGACTGTTGTTCATGGCCGCTACAGGTAGGAATAAGAAGCTGGAGTTCCCTTTCATGTCACAAGAGGAAATTGAGGATGTTTTAAAGACCCGCATGCAGGATTGCCCTGAAGAGCTTATTACAGAAATTGCTGAACATCTAAGAAGGTAATTTCAGTAATTCAGCTGGAGTTAGAAAATCTGTGATTCACTTCAGTTGAACCTATGCTTCAGTCTGTTTTCTTGATTAGAAAAAAGTGCTTTGTTGATAGAACTGAACCACAATATTCTTTTTCTGTACATCTCCATGTTACACCTGTCTTACATATTAGAAAGCTGTGCTGACACAGTAATGTGCTTCTGTTTACTATGGTCCTGAAAGCTTATTTTCAGCTTCATGGGTGTATTTTCACTCCCTTACACTGATCCATGCTGGGGTTTCACCAGTCTCATCTTCTAGACAGTCTTTGGTATATGTTCATGTTTCCTGGTGTCTGTGTCTCCGCTGGTACCCATGAGAACTGGGTAGTAAGTTATGTCAGCAAACTGAGCTATGCAAAGATGAGCAACTTCTTTTAAAAGATGTTCCATACCAGAGAGGATGTGTATATGTATGTTCAGAGCAACAGGAACATAATAAGACTGCAATAGCCAAGCTCGAATAAACTTGGAGTGCAATAGTAACTGCATCTTTAGAAATTTGTTCAGAGACTCCTGAAAGTTTGTGAATAGTATTGTTTCTGAAAATCCTTTGTCTTTCACCTTGTTCCCACTGAGGATGTTATACACGTACTGTAACATTAGTACATCTGCCATTAAGTAAATTTTAATTTCCTTGTGGGGTTTTTTTTTCTGATTCCCATTATTTGCTTTTTGTTTATCTTGCCATTCTATAACATTCATGTCCCAGTCATTTACTACATAATGAGGTAGTTTTCTCTATTGTTGATATCTTTGGAAAAACCTTGTTGAGTTTCACACTTTGCTCAATGTTTTCTCCCTTCTACTTTCCTGTTCTAAGACCTTTGACAAAAACTTACCAGGAAGTTGTGCGTTCTGTTTTTACGTCTTCAACATCTTCCTCTGGAGCTAACAGAAGACAGGCTATGAAGGACTTGCAGGAGGAATTCTCAAATTTGTACAACAACATTCGGTTATTTGAAAAGGGAACAAAGCATTTCACAGGTACAAAATATATACTTTGAAAAATGAATATGCTCCTTCAAGGGTGTTAAATTTATTCCAGAATCTACATTAAAGATTAGACAGGAGCAAGAGTTTAAAAAGGAAAATCTAAAAAGAAAAAACTTGTGATGTGTTTACTATGCCTAACACTGCCCTTATGCTGAAGTCCATTACTTTGCACAGTTATTGAAATACATTCGCTTTATTTCATATCCATATTCTGTTATATCTTATGTCAAGATAACTCTGTTCTTGTCTTTCTTTCCCAACTATTTGCATTCCTTCCAATTTTTCACTGTCTAGGTGAAAAAAAAAAAGAAAAAATTAGTAAGATCACTTTATTCTGTCAGCTGTGCCACTAATGAAAGAATTGAATACCACTTGTTTCGAAGAAACTGCTGTTTAAATCTCATGGGTTTGATACTGAACATACCTGCTGATTGAGGAGAGTCTGTGGGAAAGTGGTAGATTAGTTTTGCAGGGGGATACTTTGCAAGACATGACAGAAAAGTTAGCATTAGGAAAATACTGTAGACATTTCCAAGATTCTCTGCTGTATTCAGCTTTCTTTTAGAATTTTCCCTGTGTAAAACTTCTAGCAGAAGGAAACGCTAGCAAAACAGCCTGATACTCCTGTATTTTGGAATATATGGAATTATTTCCCATTAGCCTTTGTTCTTGGACATGTATTCTGTAGCTTCTTTTTTTTTTTTAAATTCCAGTATTTCAGTCTTAAAGTCACATGCCTGTTCTTCTGTTTAACTCCTTGTCCTGGAGAATTTTCCTTTGCATGCTTTTGACTTGATCAATAGCAGTGGTTCAGGAGGATTGACTGTGCAAGGGCTAGTTAGTTTACTGCTTATACAGATACACCCTTGAAATACTAGCAACTCATTAAAATGTTCTTACAGAATGGAAAGCTCACATTTTTCACTGAAGAATGTTCCACAAGAATGTTACAGCAAACAAGGGATGTTAACTTCAAGTATCCAGATAACTTTCTCATACTACTCATGGTTAATGGAGTCTCCAGTTTAGAAAGTGCTATGATAATATCATAGGAATCAGATACCTGTAATAAGTGGCTTTAATCACTTACTTCTTTTAACAGATGATACTCAGACTAACCTTGCCAAACACTTGTTGAAGACCCTGTGTACAGACATTACAAATTGGTTTTCAACTTCCTGGCATCTGAGTCAATGATGACAACAGAAAATTACTCTACAATCACAAGTGAGGTACAGATATAACAGTTCCTTTCTAACAGTCTCAAGTAGATCAGTAATGTTTGTGCAATAAGTAATTGCTTCAGTTGAAATATGCCTAATCTAAAAAGATAATTAATATTACAGATTATTTCTATTCTTGTCCCATACAGGGCAGAATCAAGATTTTAGGTAAACTGCCAGAAGATACCAAAGGTCCTTTAACTAAACTGCATACTTCTCTGAATGGCAAGGTAAAGTGAATCCAAGTTCAGATTTTCTGTTCTGCTGATACAATTCTAATAAATAGCTGGCACACATAGTGTAGTACATAACTGCTGCTGCCATGAAGAATGAAGGTAAAAGAATCTTTTGAATTCATGTAAGGCAGTGAGAGAGAGTTGTGTTTTCATGTCTGTGAATTTTCAGAGATGAAAAGCTGATCTTGCATTTTGATACTGATAGTCACCTCTGGCTCTTTGCTGCCTGATGGAATCCAGTGTGCCTTTCATGGGCAGGTGAGAAGAGTGCAAACTGAGGGAGAACCTCCAGTGTAAAGTGGTTGATGTTTCTTGTATTTTTTTCCCAAAGTTCTTGATTGTTCTCCCATGTATTTCTTAACTAGTAAAATTACGGATATTTTGAAAAAAAACTAAACGTTCAGATTATGGCAGTGTAGACACAAGGAGAGTTATTTATTAATTCTTTTATGCAAAAAGCTATAGTGAGGTGTTTCTTAATAAAATATGTATCTGTAAATAATTCTAGAACATGTATTCATTTTTTAATTTCATTTCCAAGACAAATGAATTACAATTTGAGTTAGTATTTAAGTATATGAGCTGTTGCAAGATGAACAAAGGTAATTTCTACTAAATACATGTTACTTTCTCTTTTTTCTATAGTTTATTTCAAGTGTATTCACAGTCATCTTTTGTGTGATTAATTGTGAACAGTAGTTAAACTTTTTTATAATCTGCTAACACAGGTTAAATATTTATATTGTTTTTAATAGAGTATAGAAGATTTTCTTTTGTGCCTTGATTCTGCAGTGGATATTTGTGGTATTATGGTGAAAAAAGGAGACAAAAAGAAGGAAAGGTACTTTAATTTTATTTATTCTATGAAATGTAGCTATATTGCTAAATCTGGTTAGTATGGGAGCAGTCACACTGACTGTGTAAGTAAGAGGCAGTCCTCCTTCCGAACTCCTTAACTGAAAAATAGAAAGTCAAGCAGTCCTGAATCCATGGGAGAAGGAAGAGAGGAGAATTCACATTTAGCTAATTTTCTTGATTCACTACTGTCTGCAATATAGTGTATAAATTCTCTAGGGGTCTTTCAAAATCTGAACTATGCCAGTGATAGCACTTTTTAATTATTCTTGAATTTCATATAAATAAATGGTCTATTAGAGGAGAAAATTAAAATTAATTGATGTTAGGTAAGTTTTTAGCATCTGTGGTCAACTACTATATCATAGAATCATATTTTTGTTTAATGTCTTCTTGTTGCTTAGGCAAGTCCTGTTTCAGCATAGACAAGCTCTGATTGAACAGCTCAAAGTCACAGAAGATCCAGCTCTTGTTCTGCACCTGACATCAGTATTGTTATTTCAGTTTTCAACTCACTGTATGCTTCATGCACCAGGAAGATCAGTACCACAGATCATTAATTTCCTAAGTGGCAAGATCCCAGAGGTATCATTTTCTAGCTTTTTAAGGGGAAATTACCTTTTTTCTATGACAGAACATGAAAGTTTTGCCTTACACTATTTCTGCTGCATAAACCTGACACTGTTGGGTTTCATATCTAAATATTACTTTATGTACAGAATATACAATTCCTCTGATCTGTATTGTATGTCAAATCTATCATTTCAGGGATCTGTCACCAAAATTTCTTTTATAAAATTAAAAATGAATCTGTTACTAGTCCTTTGCCTTTATCCATGGAGACAGCCCTGTCTTGGGGGATGTTACAATTCTTACAACTGAACGTTTTTACAATCTCTTTCCTCTGAGCCAGAGCATCGTTTCTTTTTAAACTTTTCTAATGCAGCTTTAAAGAAAGATGTACCTCTTCAAGAGCAAATACTGAAATTCTGTATTTTATAGTGCCAGAACTAGTGCAGTTTACTAACTGCATTGTTTTTATGCTTCAGTGGTTATTGTCCTGTTTTTCAGCATGGATGCACATTCAGTTTTCTGCTGCTTCGACGATCTCTCAGAATTTAGGTTGTCAAATACTTTGTTGGAAATATATTTCTGTATCACTAACTCTCTTTATCCAAGAATGGGAGAATGCTTTTTAAAAAATTAAATCTTTAATTATAGGTCTGTCTACCTTCTCTGTAACATTGACATTCCCTGGTTTTTTTCCCATTTTTTGCTCTCAGGATCAGCATTTGCTGTTAGTCAAATACCACGGATTAGTGGTGAAACAGTTGATGAGCCAGACTAAGAAAACTGAACACGGAGACAGTGACACAAAAGATAACATGGAAGAGGAGGAAGGAGCAGAAAGCATTCGAAAAGAGCTCCAGGAAATCACTACCTCTATCAAAGATCTTGTTCTCAGACCTAGAAAGTTTTCTGGAACAGAGGAATAAACTATTATTCAGTGCATCCAACTCCATGATAGAGTCAGATTTTATTTTCTTTTATGCTGAAAAAAAGAGACTACAGAAAGTGCTTGACAAACTTTAAAATTTGGCTTGTAGTAATTTGCAAATCACAGCCAGGGAACACAGCTGCTGGCTGATGGTGGCAAATGGAGTTTTGTTACTACTACAGTGTACTTTTAACACACATTAATGTAGATGTGGCAGAACACAGTTGTGGACACTTTGGTTATGAAATCAGTGGTTTTCAATTGGCATCTTCATATGAGGCCTCAAGAAATTACTCTTCAAATAACAGTGTATTTTGTTCCACACACACAGAGGCTGATAGTTCTACTTCCCTGATTTGGATTTCTAGTGAGGTAAGGATTGCGTATAAGTGTCTATAAGCCTGTCTATCTTAATTTCAAATACTGATTTTTAAACATACTCTGATACCTAATAGCATACCAGCAAAGGCCATCTTTACTCTGGTTTTCAGTTTCTGTTCACTGGACTCACACATTTTGAGTACAGGTGGATGTTGATACACTTTAAGGGAAGTGACCCACTACTAATGTGAGTTTCAAAATGTACTGAAAGTTCATGAACATCAGCACACTCATACTACTGATGGATTCTGCTAATGTCTGAAATAGCTGTCTGTTTAAAACTTGTAATTCAGGCAGAGGAGGTGACACTTTTGCATTGGCATTTTGGGAGCAGATAAATACTGTTACACTTGCCATATTGTACATGCCAGGTGTTCATTCAGCAGACTTCTTGAGTGCTTAGTCCAGTTCCCATAGCAGGTAGAAGCATTTGTTTACACTCTGTCAGCTCTTGAGAGAACTTACAGTGTTCTTTATCTGAGTTTCTTGAAAAGAATTTAGTTCATGATCTCTCTACATAAACTTCATAGACAGAAATGTTGCTTCCCTCAAGTTTTTTGCCAGCGTTATTTTTACATGAGCAGTACTATATGTCTTCAGGAAAGTGCAAAAATGTGAAAAATGGAATTTGGCCACTATTAATGGCATAATTCTTGTATGGCAAATATACTACTTACTTATTTTTAAGAGAAGGTAATTTTCAAACTGGAAATATGTACGTTCTATTACTTCAGTAATACCCATTGATTTCACGTGTGTAATTTCAGGGGTTTGCATAACATCAAGGTTGAGTAATAAAAGTAGAAACAGTGTTCTTTTCACGAAAAATGTCATTCACCCATTCTTGCCAAAATTGATGCTGAAAGAGAGCAAATTCTGTGCAAATTCTGCTCCATTCAAATATTTCTGTTTTGCAACAATTCACCTATCCTGTGAGCTTAATCATAAACGTACCCAAGCCTGAAATTGCAACAAGTGAAAGTTGAAGAGGCCAGGTATGGAACCCCAGTAACAGAGTAACAAATGTTAAGGTAATTTTGGTGATGTAAACAATAGAATTTTACACACATTTAAAAGGCAATAATGCCAATGCTGATCTTTTATCAGCCATAAGGCGAAACAATTCGGAGTTGCAAGGCAGAAGCAAAGGTAGTTGTTTCTCTTTCCTTGGCTGGAGGTTATAACAGCTGACAGTAAAAGACAGTGAGGAATAAAAGATGGAAAATATTCAGGTTGTTGGACTTTGTTGAAGAAATAGTTCGTATCCAGGGAATAGGGTTGATTTTGTGTTATTTGGCCAGAATAATTAATAAGTTCCTATAATGAATGTAAACAATTTTATATGACATTGAGCTATTTTGTAAATAATATGCCGTATGAAATTCTTTATGCAAATAAGAAATTATTTTAATAACATTAAATGATGAAGTATTTAAAGAGCATTCTGTTGACTTCACCAGTGTTTGATCATCTTGCAACTTGCAGCTTTCAAACAGCAATTGGTAATACGCACTGTTAGAACACACCATTCTGAGTGTCCCTGTATTTTTGTTTGATACAGTTTTATGGTGGTATAATTATGAACTTACTACAGAATTTATCATGTGTTCAGCTTGCTATATTACAGCCTATTTTATAAGAAGGATTAAAAAAATAGATTCCTTGAAGTAGATAGTGGAAGCACTGCAGTTCAGAGATATCTTCTGACTACTAACAGAATTCAAGGAGATGTGGTTGGAAAAACTCTCCCAGGTATTTTTTGTTGATTTGGAAATTCAGTCTTTGGTTTATGATACAGAAGTGTATCTTTCAAAAGAGAAAGAAAAGGAATTTTGCTAATTGTCAGGTTTTTTCCTCTCCCTAGGAGGAATGTATGTGGGAGGAAGCGTAATCTTGTCTTACAAATCAGAGTTGCAGTTCACAAATCAAAAATGCCCTTTGGAATATCTAGGGAAATGAAAGGCACTACAGAGTGTACAAATGAACTCTTTTACTCTGGTTTCAAGTGTTAATTGTTAGCCTCTCATGGCCTTCACTTACAGTGTCTAAACACCCCCATTCTATTTAGACTCATAAACTGACATGTATAGATGCATGTATGTACCTATACACGAGCACTGACAAATGTTCTTTTCATAACCTTGTTTGCTGCTGCTCTCAGACGGGAATGGGTGCATTAGCCATAGGTAGAGTAATACCTGTCTCAGCAACAGCCTTGCCTTCCCTTCATTTTAAGTGGCAAAAGATGACTTTTGTAGTTGGTTATTTGCAGATCTGCTGGAAATAAGCAAATAGTTGCTCTGTTAGAACTTTGAACTCTTGTTTCACAGCTGCTTAGAAAAATTTGGCACAGGTTTCTAAATAATATCACTGGGTTTTGTTGTCTGCATGAATCCAAGAGCTTGTTCAGATAAAACTACAGTAGTTCTGTTCTCTCTGTAGGCTCACGAGTAAGGCTACTCAAGCAGGGGTTTGTTCCTTGAATGTTTTTCCTAGTAAGTAACAGTAGGTCAAGAAAATGGAAAATTCTACAAATCTGAGTAGATTGGGGTTTCTTGTTTAAGAGGAAGTTTAGTACCCTTGGAGATGACAGGAGAGTGACTGTAGTGGGTCACACTGAAGGTCAGTGTAGCCCAGTATTGTGTCTCCAGCAGAGGCCAAAAGTGGACGCTTAGAGAGGAATATAAGAACAAGGCATGTAGTATTTCTCCTTTGAGTGCTTTCTGAGCCTCCAAATCCATGCTGCCCAAACTTTTTGAACAATTGTACTTTATTATAGATACTCTCCGCTAGCCCAAATAACAGAACATATTCAGTAAATGCCAAATGTATTTTGTCAGGAAAACAAGTTCTTTCTTTAGGAATTGCTAAGGAGTGCCATCTCTTTGAGGTTTTGTTTTTTGAAAAATGAATATTCTAAATTGGAAAGAGTAACTTGAGTAGTTTAAAGAGAACCACCATTTGCTTGATGAATTTCCCAAACCCTCAACATGAAGAGGAAGGTAGGTCAAGACAGGTCGTATCGGGGGACAGCTAAAATAAAGCTTCCTGCTTTATGTTTCAGGAAGTTGTGGAAGAAATGCGAGAGCTGCAAGATAAATCATCAAACTGATTGTCTGAAGAAACAACAGAACTTTTGTTGACCTCCTCATTTGTACTTAATTTGTACTTGTTGGGAAAAACCCTGATTCTGTTCTATATGTTTCTCTGGGCCTCTCTTCTGCTGATGCAGAATTATCCCTGTCTACTGCTGAGACAAATTTGAGTCTTTGAAGCATAAGGAAAGTGATGTGCTGTAGGACGTGTCTGAACTTCTCATCCTTCATGGAAAGAACATATTGTATTAGAAGTATTTCTAAGTGTCATTAGCTCTTTCAACAGATCTGCTTGGGAAATACTTCTGTCTTGATCTGATTTATGAACTTGAAAATGTACTTGGTTAAGAACTATGCTATCAGTTTTTTCTTTCTGGAAGTAAAGACAAGAGAAAACTATTCCCCATTCTCATTCTAGACTCAAGTTCACACCTAACTCATACTCTCTCTCCTCAATCTGCTAAAATCACAGGCTTGAAATGAAAGGTGCTTGGTATAAATAAAGCTTATAACACAAATAAAAATAGGAGGGAAAAGATCAATCTTGTTTAAGTAATGATTAAGTGTCTGGAGAAGTTTTACAAGACCACAAGCAGAGATAATCAGTTCTTGGCAATAGTAGTCAGAGGCTCTGTCTTAACTGTGAGACGCTATCTAGACACAGATAACCTCCAGCACATGTCCAGATTTGGCAATTTTACCAAAGTACTCAGATAACGTAATGCATATTTAAACCATTCAGACATTTCCTTCTTTCGTCTATCTGTGATACAAAACAGCTCCCCCCCACGTGACATTATAGACCTAGTGATTCAGATCTATTGGCTCTTGGTTGTGGAAAAATCTGCCTGGAGGTCAGTCGTGGTTCATACCACAAGCAGCCATCCTTTCTCCACTCTGCCAAACTGCAGTCTGCTTTTTTAAATGAACACAAAATCCTTACTTTCAGCTGCATTTGATTAAGGGTCTGCATAGAGTCTTATGCAAAGTGTAAGGACTTCTGAATGTGTTGTGCATACAGGAGCCTGTCTGTGAAAGCTGGCCCCAGTTGGGTCCAAGCAGAAGGTAGAGGTGGCTGTGTTTCAAAGGCAGGAACAGGGAAACACTGAGAGAGAGCCTAGAGGAGTCCATTGCTGCCACTCTGATGATGGTAATCCTGTGAGAACACCTTCCCACCTGCTGGAAGAGCAGCAAATTGTCACAGCCCAGAAACTGCTTAAGAAGCAGCAGAACTTCTGAGTTTTGCTGTATCCCTGAACATCTTTCATTAAACTGGAGGAGGTTTTTCCCTGCCCTCCCATTTCCTGTACACAATAATCAGACTTTTAGTAGTTGCAATTCTTCTTTTTCTTTTCTGATCTACAAGCCCATATGAGGTCTTTTGAATTCATTATGCATGAACCAGTATGTATCTGAGGATGAAAAGTGTTCCATCTTACTTTCTTTTTTACTTTGCACTGAACAGTTTTGTTTTTTAACAGAAATGCCTTTTTCCTTTTGAAAACTCTGAGAAATATGTTCCTTTAACAACCTCCTACATTGTATGTATTTGCAATTTGTAAACACAGTATGTCAAAGAATGATTTGATTCAGTGGTGAGGCAGCCAGATATTTGCATGTCATGAGGTCTAAGGGAAACAAACTGACCCTCAGCCTTCCCTGATCCAGGCAGATTCTGATGGGACCCTCAAATAGCTCTGGCAAAGTGTTCTGTTTCTTTTGGACTTCATGACTGCTTGTTTCTGTGAAGACGCATAATTATTTCTTCTTTTATTTTGCTGCACAAGTTACCAAGAGAAGCAGCTTAAAACCAAATGTGAGTATTGAGGCTCTTTTCTGTTATTCCTTTATCTGATAATCTTTAAACGTGTTAGTATAGAAGGTACTTAATTTAATATTTTGAGCAAGTATGCAGGAAGTTTTTCCTCACACACAAAACTGCTAAATAAATTAGATGCAGAATTCCAAATATATAATACTTTTATAATTTTATGTTCCTAAAGAGATACCACACTTAATAATTTAAAATATTTTTTTATTCATTCTTTTCACTGAATTGGCTCACCTACTAATTTGCAGAAAGATTGTTTGAGGTTTCCTTTGTAAAGAGATGAGGATGAGTTTTGTTTACTCCAAAGAACCATCCAACAAAATATGCATATGCTGTTTCCCATGACATTTTTATCTCCTAGCAAGCTTTCATAGCTATTTGCTTTTGCAAGAAGAATTTCTAGATAGTACCTTTTCTGTAAAGTCACTTGTTTGTAGCATAAGTAATTTTAACAGCTAATGTGGATTATTCTTGATTTTGGAAGTAAAACCAGTTTCCAAGCTGATTTTTATGAAAAGTCAAAATATTGCTGTAAACAACAAATATCATCTCCCGATTCTCCCTCCATAAGACACTTTGTGTTATCTTTCAGCTATCATATTTTTAGGATCATAATTTTGTTTAGAATTTACATTTAGAAATCAAGTTTCAGATGCCTTTTTTTAATTTGTGTTAATTTTTTTCTTTTCTTTGTGCAACAACTTGTTATTTCTACAGTAACAGAAGAAACTGTCATGTATTTATTATATTAACATTATATCGGATTGCTGATGTAATTTTCCCATGTAATTTTACTGCAGGATCAGGAGTCACTTTGACTCAAAGGTGTTTCTTTGGTAGAAACTTGAGATGATACTAACTAACTTGCAGGGTAAGAGAAAAATGAATTCAAAAGCTGCTTGAAATAGATTCTGGTGTATGGTGTCTCCAAGTTATTTGCAAGCAGTCATAATTTATAAAGCACATATTTTTGGGCTGACATGGTAAGACATATGTTCCGTCGGTTCTGTACCAGTAATCCCAGCTTTCTTCGTTTATTTTCCCTACTGGAGTTTTATTTCTCGAAAGAGCAGTTAAAAACTTTTAGTATTGCCTAACCATGGACAGACAGAAAGAAATATTTTAACCAGCATGCTTCCAACCATCAAGCCCAAAATCAGAGGGTGAAATTCCAAACCTGTTGGAAGGAGCAGCCCTCCTGCCGACTCAAGCTCTAGGTGCCATCAAGGCTTTTAGATTGCCTGGGGAGTAAATCTGAGCTGAGTTTTACTGCACACTTCCCTGCCAATTTAGGATAAAATGATGCTCATAAATTAATCATTTCTAGTTCAACTGCTCTATTAAAATCTCTAGAGCCCTAAGTTTGGAAGCTGGTGCAGTGAAATGCTGCTGATGCTCCACTTGGGCTTCTGGGAACGAGGCATGTAGCTCTTATGAGAAAGGAGGCTGTGAGCTCCTTGTTTCATACATTTGTGTTTTCCTGTAAAATGGCAGAGGGATCAAATAAGGACAGTTTTGTGGAAACATGCAAACATGACTCCAAGAAAACAAGTTTATAAAACCCCCTGACATAAAATTCCGTAGCAGAGATAAAGTGAAGGACAAGATTTGCAAAGGGAAGCTATGCTGCCTTAGTTCCTTCATAATGATGGCTAAATTTGATTTCTGCTAGATCACCCTGGAGAGGAATTTATATCTGTTCTTTAGCAAAAAAAGTGCCTTGCTCATTAGCCTGAGCAGGTTTAGGTTAATTTCTCTGAGTATTCCCATTCTCTGTTGCCATGTGGTACAATCGTCCTTTATTGTTCCCCTTTCTTAGACTAAGAGTTTTCTTTGATTCTACTTCATCCATGCTAGTATGCTACTTTTCTTCCCAGCTATGGCTGCCTTTGAATCTGAATTTGTTCAAGGTCCATGTAAAAGGACTGGTTAATTCTTACACAGCACAGTGTGGGTAATGGATCTGAACAGGCTGTCCTAGCTGGTTGCTGGCCTCACACTTAAGAGACTTTATCAGTCAGAAAAATACTAATCTTCCTGTAATGTGTCTTTGTACATAGGTAGCAGAATTGATAGCAAGAATGCCCAAGTGCTAGAGCATGGTGTAGTTGTGGACAGAACATTTTGCTTAAGAATATTCATCATAACTTCAGAGTCATAAAGGACAATTGCAAAGTAAGCAACTGGAACATTTTATTACTTTGGCTAAATTTGGAAGTGCTTTCCACCTCTAGCACTGGGAGTTGACCAGTTGGCAACGTTGGTACAGTGCTTTTAACAAGCCTGGGCCAGTGCTGTGGATACAGCCTGATGAGAAGACCCATTGAATGGACCTTGAGGAAGTCAATTACTTTCCTTTGACAAGTATTGATTTTTTCTGTTGACAAGTATCTCACAAATGTGTTTTAGCATTACTTTATTACTGTTGTTAGAAAAGCATTCTGGAACCTTTGAAAGGAAGGCTGTAAAATACCTCAGAGATTTAGGTTTTCGTTCTATCTATCAGAAGCCCGTAATAGTATTAGGCTTAAACATGCTTATTGAGCTCAGTCTTGCTCAAGAGAGCTCTTCAAGTTTCAAATTCAGCCATATCATGATTCATTTGTGTATTAAAACATGCAAAACTGTGGCATAATTAGATTTCTAAAAGTCTAATTTGCATGGGGAAAAGTGTTTAGAGTAAAAACTATTTCATGCTGGTCTTCTAATTGTCAGTGTTTAGTTTGATGCTTCAAAATTGAAGAGCATTGAGAAATATTTCAAATTAAAAGCTCAAAACAGTTTGGGTTTGTTGGATTTTTTAAAATACAGTAGCAGAATTCTTAATTTGTTTAATTACTTGCTTGGACTTTTTACTGAAAACTTTTAATAAATTTTACATAAATTAGCAAGAAAGCCTTGGATTGTATTTGTTCCTTGGTGCAGCTTCTGCTGCTGTGTTCCACTCTCCCCCTCCTTAGACCAACCTTTTTCACCACAGCTGGTCAGAGTTATGGTCTCTGAGCACCATCCTCTACCAAAACCAGTCAGTTCCATTCTAGGTTTGCAAAGATGGTTGTTGCTACAATCTTCACATCATCACTTGAATAAATCCACGTCACCAGACTTTACTGGTATCAGTGGACTCATTGTTCCACAATATCCTTGAGTTAAATTACATGCTCCTAAAATGTTCTTAAAAGTTAGAAAGGAATTTCTTCATTCTTACCAAATTTCATCCAGCATTCTAAGATTCAGTGATGAGTTTTATTTGTCTGAATCAAATATTGACTGTCTTGGGTGTTCAGATAAACTTCAGCCTTAATTTTTCATCAATCAGAAAAGGTCAACCCTACACTGGAACCAATTTTCAGATATTGTGTATTTATAATCATAGAAATAAATTCATTCTCAAAGTCATAGTGCCAAAAAAAAAAAAAAAAAAAAGAGACTTTTTCATATCACGGCATTACAAAAATCCCAGAAGGGCAGTTACTGAAGGGTCAGTAACCTCACATCGCAATAAAGAAAGACAGAATACCATGGTCTGCTGATTTTAAATCATGACCACTTTTAGACTATTTTAAATAGAAAGAAAATGTTTAATGTGTGGTGCAGAGACTTTCGGGCTTAAGGGAAATGTTAGGATACCCAGTCACATAATTATTCCACAGATTTCATCTACCAAGTAGGCAGAACAGGTAATGTAAGAGTCATGAAGACTTCAAGTAGGTGGCATATGTCACTGGCAGGAACCCAGGGCTGAATTTCTGTAAGGACTGGTCAATGTTGCTGCCACAGGATGTGAGGATTCAAGTTAAAACTGAGTCAATGCCATGTTATCCCCTATCTTGTTTGACAGCACATTATCTACTCAACTGCTCAAGACTCAAGAGGTCTTTAATTAACATTTTTTGCCTGCTTAATGGATGATGCACAAAGCCACATATTTAAAGAAAACAGCAAAAAAAGGAAAACCACCAGCATTTTTTTTCTATATTTGTCCTAGTGACACTGTTATTTTTCCTCCCTGGTAAAGGACAAAGAGCCAAAGACCTCCACTCCCTGCTCTTTCTACCAGCCCCACTGCTAAAAGGGTTCTCTTAAAAAGGTTCACTGCCTTCAAAATTCCTTTCATGAGATCTCTTCTAAAACTGTTTTCATACTGTGAGTTCATATATCCTTTGGCTGGGCTAGAACAATATGTGCTGGATAACTATCAACAGTGAATATAGGACATGATATAAAAGAATGTGTATATCTGAATGTTTGGGTTTTTTTTCCTCCAGCCCAAAAGCCAGCAGCCTGTCCTTAATGCACCTATGTAGTTAAACTAATAAGGTTTTCCTGTCCACAATCTGTTTAAAGCACCCAGGGCAGAAAATAAAAGCAAGAAAACCCCTGCTATAATTCCATAGCATTGGTGATAGGCATACACGGCCGAATTATACTGTTTTGTAACTGCAGCCTTGGTGCAGATGCTGGGACTTCATAAGCAAATTGTGCATAGCACTCCCCAATAGGTAAGAGCACACCAACCCTAAAATCCAGAATTAAACCCTAGTCCAGAAAATATTAAATCACCTAATTTGACATCCTTGAATTGAGAGCAATTATTCAGCTACATGAATTTGAATACAGATACCAGTGTTCTAAGTGATCTGTTCTAAGAGAAGACATAGCAGGTGGCCAGGTAACACTTAGAGGGAAGCAGAAGGAAGTCAAATAAATCTGTTGAAGAATACCTACAGTATATTTTCATGTTGCTTTTTTGTTGTGAGCTCTCCTAGAAACCTTTCTAAATGCCACCTGTCTCAGTTATATCATATAACCAGTTAATTACTGTAAAAATGATAGAATACTAAGAGTGAAACTTCTTTCAGATTTTCTTCTGATTAGAAGAAAATTAGATGCTTCATGGTCTGTCTACCTAGCAGATGCAATATATGAATATGTATTTTAATATGTTTCTGTTGTTATAATTGTATCTCTGTGTTCCAAAAACAGTGCAACTGCAGAGGATCATTAATGCTAAATATCATACCCATACCTACTGTGTTAATTGTAATCAAAAACCCAGAGTCCATCGGTAGAGATCAAGCTGTTTCTAGCTCTGCTCAATGTTTCTGCTGACTTCTTCTCTCCTTGTTGCCCAGAGAACTTGTGGATGTTCCATCCCTGAAAGTGCTTAAGGCTAGGCTGGATGGGGCTCCGAGCAGCCTGGTCTAGTGGGAGGTGTCCCTGTCCATGGCAGGGGGGTTGGAAGTAGATGATCTTTAAGGTCCCGTCCAACCCAAACCATTCCAACCCAAACCATACTTGATCCTGCCTCTTGGAATTGCCCACCTTGAAATCTGTTTTCCCTTGGGAAGGATTGGAGACTGACACAGCAGTGGTTACTCCAAATATCTCACACATAAGGCAAAGACATTTGCAGTGCTACATTTGCAGTGGGCAGCATTTCTTAGACTGTACAGCAGTGGCTTTACAAACAATGATTCCTGTTGGTGCAATGAGCAGCCCCGGGCCTGTCTGCAGAGCCACATCATCCCTGTTTTCAGACATGAGCTTGATAAGAAGGTGGCAGTCAAGCCTGATGGAGCACTGCAAGCAGCAAAACTGGCCCACAGAACAGTTGGCCTACAAATCAAAATACCTGGGAACAATGATAATTGAAGTAGGGATCTTACATACAGGTACTACTGACAGTAGCCTTTGCTTTTATTAAGCTGTGATGCCATCTGACTCATCACAACCTCTTAACAAGGCTGAGATAGAAAATTTTAGGTTTGGTTCATTTTGATAAGGTGTCATACTTTTATTAAAAGAGTGCTGTGGTTCGGTTTATATTTTTCCTCAGAAAACTAGGTCAGGTTGGCATAGCACAGCTGGAGAGAAGAGGAAAAGCCACTGCAGCAGATGCTTTATTATCACTTGGGGGGTTTACGTTTGGGTTTGAGGGGAGCAAGTTTGGTTTTTTTTTAAACAGGGTAATGAAAATTCTTTCCAATTTTAGCTTGTTGCTAACAATGCTGCTGATGATGATCTTTTTATTTTTGCTCATTTTGTTTCTTAAAGCAGTTCTAATTAGGTCACAGGCTTTAAAATAACCCATCTAGAAAAAGTTGTGCTGTACAGTCACTTGTAGTTTTTTGGGTTTTTTTTAAAAAAGGATTGTAATTCATGTGATGCACTCATTCTCACACAACAGAGTACTCTTCATCCACCTTGCTGTTCCTGAAATAAAATATAAGGACAGGGAAATCTCATCTCTACAGCTGAAGCATCTGCAAAAACAAGAAATTGCGTATTTTTTCATTAAAACCTTACAGTCAGCATCAGCATTCCCTATTGAAGTTCTGTTACTTCCTGTTAGTGGCAAGATGGTTTGTTTCATGACCTGTTAGCACTTCACTCACAGGTATCATTTCTTATCGCTGCTGTTTTTCCCGGGAAAGCTTTCAGTCCCAAAGGCAGGCTTGTGTCACTTTCAGGGAGGTGTGTCCCTTCCCGGTGGTGTCAGTGAATGGCTGAGATGCTGCTGTTTCCTTGGGGGACTCTGCCCGGCTGTGCAGGCATTTTGTGCAGATGCTGTTCTAGCAGAGATGGTTCCAAAGCATCCTCTGATGCTGCTCCCTACCAGCATCTGAAGGGGCCGACTGGGAAGCTGAAGAGGGACTCTTCATCATGTACTGTAGTGATAGGACAAGGAGTAATGGGTACCAACTGAAAGATGGGAAATTCATGTTAGACATTAGGAAGAAATTCCTAACTGTGAGGGTGGTGAGGTACTGGAATAGGTTGAAGAGAGAAATTATGGATGCCCCATATCTGGAAGTTTTCACAGCCAGATTGGATGGGGCATTGAGCAACCTGGTCTAGTGGGACATGTCCCTGCCCATGGCATTGGAGTTGGAACCAGATGATCTTTAAGGTCCCTTCCAACCCTTAGAATTCTATGGCTCTATGATTTGCACAATAGGGATGAACTCACTGGTGGAAGTGTCAGATCAGGACTTCAGCGCATGTCTTCATTTGTAACTTCCATTTTCTGTTTATTTAAATGCTTTTTGAAGTATCATTCATGATTCCTTAATCATGGATTGTAGATGAGTGTGGAGGCAGGAAAGTGGACTGTACAAAATAGGTGTAAAGAATAATGGAGAAGACTTTGCATTCACTGCTGTGACTGTGATCAGTTCTATACTTTTAAAAATCACACTTTTATATTATCTTTGAAAGTATCTTTCAAATTCCGTGCTCCAAAGTTATGGATAGCAAAGCTCTAGAGCACACCTTCAGCTTCAAGAATGTGAATATTTCAGCTGACAGCAATCGCATTACTCACATGTTTAGACTAAGTGCATGTCCAGCTTTGATGGGGTCTCACAACAAGGCATCTACAGGAGACCTGTGTTGTTGTTACGAGAACGGCCCCACTCCTGTTCTAACGCCCAAAAGAGAATACTGAGGTTTTGTGGAGACTTTTACCCTCCCTCTTTTGTCTTTCAGCAGTGATAAACTTTTCTGTGGTCCGTCAAAGAATCACCTTGCAACTCCCCTTGCTGAACCTCATGAGCCCCTTCTCACCCCACTTCTCCAGTTCCAGTGAGGTCCCTCTGGATAACAGCACACCCATGTGGTGTATCATCCTCTCCTGCTGGTGTGGTGTCATCTGCCAGTTTGCTGTGGGTGCCACTCTGACCCATCTAACTCACCAGTCAATTTCAGTATTCTTCATCATATGAGCCTTTTGTAACAGATGCAATCCTCAAACCTGTCTTATGGTTCAGTTTGGGAAGTACAACTAAGAATACTGACAGGATTTTACATTAAAAGTTACAAAAATGCACAGCTGAATTATTTCATCACTTCATTTTATTCCATACATTTGACAGTAGTCAGAAAGGAATGAGTTCCATAATGACACCGGAGGAAACTCTGGCTCTACCAGACTATGTGAAAACTTGTAAAAAATGTGGGTAAGAATTATTAAAAAAAAAAAAAAAAAAGGGAAGAATTTAGATGACTACACCATTTGAATTTGCATGGTGTAAACAAAGCAGACAGTAATACCAATTAAGGAAAAAATTACAGAATTCCTGAGATGCTTTCTCCCCTAGTTAAGCCACAACTCTTGTCCTTTTTGCTTGTAGTCATGGGGTGTGTGAACACAGTACAATTCAGTATGAATTACCAGATCAACCTCTAAAATACCTGCTTTGCCATGACACCTCAACAGTATGACTTGTGTACCATGGAGCAGGATAGTCGGATTGTTACAGCTGTGTCCCAGTTGGCATCCATCCTGGCTGCTGAAAGGAGAATTTCATCAGTGAGAGCTCTGCATTCACTCAGGTGCTTCCAGGACCTGATGCTGTGTTGCTGTACTGTGCCACAGAGATTAGACAGCTCAAAGTTAACATCTGTGTCTTCTTTTCTGTAGGTACTTGGTTTGACTTGGTCTGTAATATATACCCCTAGTTCCTATTGCTTCTCTAGCCATTTTTAAAAAAGCAAACAGAACCCTTAATATATGTAAATGCATGAGACAAAAATAGAAATAGGGAAAATGAAGTCAGCAAATTCATGCAAATATGCCAAATCACATTAGAAGGTAAAAACATATACTTACTTGAAAATGAACAAGAGGCTAGGGAAGCTTGCAGGGGTGTCCTACTCATAATAGATCAAATTGTTTTTCTTATCCTTCAGTGTTGTTCCAAGGAATTTTTTTCCCACCATTTTTCTTTCTTTATGTCTCTCTGAGAAAGAGCCTTGTTCCAATAACTGTATGTTCTTAAAGAAAAAGATTATGAAGTTCAAAGGCTGGTATGTTTAGATTGGGAAATAGTCCATTAGAATTGCCATGAAGTGAAAGATAGAATATTTTTACCTGTATGCACATATCTGCATCCGTATGTATATATTAATTCCTTTCTGAGTAGTATGAATGTTTCTGGGCTTTTTATTCTTATATTATGTGAGGGAGATTAACATATATTTATAGAAAACATCAAGATAAATAATTTAGATATATTAACCTTGTGGCTGTGCTTTTTAGCTCCAGAGAGAAAACAAGTCCATGAAATTGCTGCATTCTCAAATCTGACCCCAGGGACTCCAGTTACAATATTCTCACATCCTTGGCAACATCTCTCTGCACCTCCTTGGAATATTCTTAACACTACAAATGATACCACGTATCCCTGCCTACTAGGTACATAAAAATCAACAGTATTTAGCTTCCAATTTAAAATGTTCCAATTTAAATAGTAAAATCTTCTTTTCCCAAGGAATGGCAGTCTTTCCCTGTGCCTAGGACTCAAGTTAGCAGCTGGAATGCTCGAGTCAGCGTTTCATTCCATGAGAGTGAATAACACCAGATCTCCAGAGATTTCTTAACTGACCTTCAAAACACAAAGTCTCGCTTCCAGCAAACTTAAAGTAAACATATTTCTCTAGAGATTAGGATCAAAGCACAAGAAAAACATTCTACTTAACTGCGTGGTGCTCGTACCACTACTTATTTATTGGAGCAAGGATAAGTGGTGATGGGAGAGATGAGATTCACCTTTTTTGTTGCATTTTCTAATTGTAAAAGTAGTTCTCAAAGGTTACCCAGACCTTTGCCTAAAGATTTGCAAAAATCTTCATTATTTTGCATACCATTGCTGCTTCATTCCCAAACATGGTCCTTAATGATGATTCATGGTCAAACTCTGAAGAATTTCTGAAGAAAACCCTTGGGCAACTTGAGCATTTTACTAGAGGAGCAGCCCAAAGACACCCTCAGGCTTTGACTCTGTTCTTGGGGCCGCTTTTTTAAAGTTCTCAAGCAACAACTCTCATCTGTAGAACAGGATTAATAGCACTTCACTCCCATATCCATATAAGGCTTCAGGAGTATAATTACATTGCAAATTCAGGAGTTCTGAACTATTACAGTAGTGAGTCTTGTTTGTGCACACAACCTGGGCTTCCTGGAACAGACTGACTTCCTAGGGGAAAAAAGCAATAATCAAGAGAACCACATTTTAAAGAAAATTACTTGGTATGCAGAGTTTTTGATAAACTAAAAACTTGATTGACATTCATTAGAACGAAAAATCAGAGATGTTTCTGCTGGTATAGGAAGCTATTTGTTGGTGAGCTTTGTGCAACAAAAAAGCACTGTAAGTAACAAAACTCTACATGCATGTCCTGTTTGGATTTTGCTGTTGCCACTTTTAGGCTGAGATGAAACTCTTTCAGGAAGCAGGAGTACTGATCCAGCAAGGAGGAGATTAGAAAGGTGGTTCACTCAGGGTTATCCTCCGAGGCAGTTCACACCTTTAATTCCCACTGAAAAAAAAGAAAAGAAAATTCCTCTGAAAGCCAGTTTCAAGCCTGTCCTGTGACCTTGAATATAGAGCACAGTTAACCACAAACACTCCTTGATTGTGTCCTTAGACACCAGTTTTTACTTCTTCCCTGATATAGAACAAAATGCGCAAAACTTAACCTTGACTTTGGTCGTGACTGTGATTGTGCAGTAAATGCACTGAGCTCTGCCTGGTTTTTATATGTCATGTTCTGTAAATGTGCAAGCTGATGGATGTAATTTTCTCATATAAATGGGTTTATTTGTTACACCTTCTAATCTCTGTTAGATCTTAAGGAAATGGAAGTCCAGGCTTAAGCCCTGTTATATTATTTTTCCAAGGGTATCACATAAAACTCATCATGGGTAAGCACTCCCTCGAATCTTGTCGTCTGTATGCTCTTCCTTACTCTCAGGCGCTGCATTGGTTAAGATAACTAATTTGCACTGTTATTCAAAGTGAAAAAATTTCAGCTGCCCAAAGTCACTGACATGTAAATATTTTAGGAGACCTTCCCCGGTTGTTTTCAACTCCTCTGAGTTCAATGAAGAGTGCAATCCAATGAGTCCAGCAGATGTTTTTGGGGTTGCTTCACTGAACTTTCTGGTTTCTGCTTCCTTCATTTCCAAGAATCAAGACCCAATTTTAGCAAAGTGGTGATGATCCAATCAGCAACAAGAAGACTGAAATGAGTCTTCATCTCCAAAATCCTTAAAACATTCAGTATTGCAGATCTATAAGCAGCTGAGGTTTGGATGCTTGTCCAAGCGTCTTTAGCCTGAAAAACTGAAGGATGGGAAATTCATACAACTGGCTCTCAATAGATTTGTGGTATTTCCTGCACTTGTCTGGCACGGAAATATAAACTATCTCGCATTATTTTGGCACTGCCAACATGGAATCCGGCAATAAAGAAATATGTAAGAATAAACAGTCTTTTCCAATAACAACAAGGGAAACTTTCTTTGAGTTATGATTTTGTTTGATTTATGATTTTGTTTATTTTTCTTTATACTTTACTCTTTTGCTATCCAGGGGTATTTGTGTGACCTTACATTGCCACCAAATACTAGCACAACAGTTGGGATAATGTAAAAACCAGTCATATATCCTGGAGTCCCTTGTCTTCCTTCTGTTTGTTCAGGTAGATGTGGGGGTATTTTGAAAAGAAAGGAAAAAGCAGAAAGACAGGAGTATCAAGAGAAAGCCAGGAACACGCCATAAAGTGTCTGCCTCTTCTCTTTGGCCTTTTAACTCTGCAGTTGGTTTAATTTTTGAATTATTGCTTCTATCTCCATTACGTTATTACTGGGTGATCCATGTCTCAGAATCCAGTACATAATGCTCATAATGCCAGCAGTTGTGCATAGAGAATGTGAAGATGGCCTCATTTTCAGGTGTCTGACTTGAAACGGTGTTAGAATAAGCTGAAGCAGCCCTCCTGCTCCCCATCATGTAGGTAATACAGTACTCAGTATATGTTGTTAAAGGCCACCCTTTTATTGTAGAACAACCCAGCAATGAGAAATCCAGGGCACTGCAAATGACCAGGAAATGCCTGTCTAACTTTCACAGGTAATGCAGCATTACTTATTATTTGAGCAAGCAAATGGTCATGCACTGAATTACCTGATTTTTCCATCTTTGCAGATCACCTGGAGGGCCCCAGCAGGATGACCAGCAGTCACACAGACTGTCATTTCTGCCTTCAGTCTCTCCGTGGCAGGAAATACGCACTAAGAGAAGAAAATGCTTACTGTGTTCCGTGTTATGACAGCCTGTATGCCAACCCCTGTGAAGAGTGCAAGCAACCCATTGAGTGTAACTCCAAGGTAAAGATACAGCTTACACTTTTTGTTCTTTGTTAAATTATACACAAATCCAATTTCTTTAATGGCAGATTCCATATCCCCCCCTCTGTGTATCCCTGTATTGCTGAAGAGACCTAAGCACGGCCGTTGTACATCCACACATACAGCAGAGTGAAACAGTGCTATTTTCCTGGAATAGGAAAGCTCTGGGACCAAAGATGAGGAAATCTGCACATGCATATACCCCAAGCATACAGCAAGGCTGTGGTGTGTGGACATCAGCTAGGCTCCATCCTTCACCTCCAGTCACTCACTGGCTGTAGAGGCTGCACAATGTTGGAGGGGTGATAGCGTGGCTGGTGTAATTCAGTGTATCAGGTTGGATGACACCTTGGAATTTCTGAGAGATGTTCATCGAAAAATGACACACAGATGTCAAGCTGAGAAGACAACATGTTTATTATTTGCATATTCTCTCTTTTGGAAATGAAGTATTTTTTAATTCCTACTTAATGCCATGCTTACCTTGCTCATCTCAGAGATGGCATATTAGTGGCAGTTTTTCTAACCTTGTCTTTCCTTTCACCTCTCCATTTTTTACAATATTAATTAATAATTCAAATTCCTCTGTGGTCTGACAGAGTTGCTAATACCCCATACTTCAATTTAGAGCACATACACTTGACTTTCAATTTTAAGTTCAGTTGAAACCCATCAAAAAGCATTTGTTTTGCCAAGCTCAGTGTGCAGTGCTCACCTTCTCCCCATGCTCTCTTTGCCTATGTTCCTTAGAAATAAAAGGACAGGAAGTTATTAAAATAAACCTCTTGGAAGGCTTCCCCAGCCCAGCACTTCAAAGCACATTGTCTGAGTACAGGAATCATCCAAGGCAAACGCTGATTTGGATGAAGACACTCCTCAAACTCTCATTAGCATTTTACTCACAGCAACATTGAACATGTACCACCAGTCAGATTCACCAGGAGAACAAATGCTTTGAGTTCACTTCATTTCACTTTTAAAATCAAAAATTAAATAAGTGACAGGATTACCATTGTTGAAGATTGTAAACAAAAAGCCATGTCTTTGGACTGAGTGGAAGGAAGAAATGGGAGAAAAAAGCAGAGGTGATAAGAAAGGAGTGGACCCAGATAGACACATCTAGAAAAGCAGCACACAGAGATCTACAGCTGATTGTCTCACCTCTGCCAGGGGCTAGAGCTTGGTTTTCTTCCTCTCCTCCTCACCCAATCTTTGCTTCAGGCTGCTGTGGGCTGACAGCCTGGTTCCTGCAAGGTTCAGAATGCCAGCCAATGGAAATTAAAATGGTAAGTGCTCAGCAGCTCTCAAAATGAAGCATGGTATTTCTTTCTTTTTTAGCACTTTAAAAGGTGGAGACTTGATAAAGGAGAACAATGCAGTTGGATTTGTGCCCTTTTGTGCTTCTTATAAAAGAGACCTGGAAGGCTCTGGTTGATTTTTTTGAGGTGGGACGGTTTTTTGGAGGTGCATTTTTCCCTTGCTTTTTTAACTGTGGAAAAGTTAAATCTGCTCTTTGGTCATTTTTGAATTCTTAGCCAGGATCTCATACACATACTGTTAGTTCTTTCATCCCCTAAGCCCTCTGAGTCTTAAACAAACATTATTTCTACCAAGTTTTCGGGGGGATTGATATCAGATGTAAACAAAAGCAATTATTTTTTTAATCTTCCTAATAATCATTTTGTCCTCAATGAGATTTTAATTGCTTGTTTTCTGCAATAATTTAGCATTATGTCATGCCAGCTGGAAGAAGAAGTAGTAACATTGAAAATACATAAGGTTCACTTCAAATTCTATAGAGTAAGGGCTTCCTCTACAGTGGTCTGCGCACATTAAAAACATTGATCCCTTCTTTCCCCTCGAAAGACAACTGTAATATATGACATGATTCTTCCAATGAAAACATACCTCTATGTTACATAAGGAAGGCCCACTGTATCTGCCGAAGCACCTCCTAAAGGCCTCTGGAAGAGATCTACACAACAGTGTGACATTGAGTACCTACACTTTTCCTGAGCACACCTCTGGTTGGACCCACCACTGCAATGCTCTCCATTTTTCATTTTAGTTCTCGAAGGACCTGAAGGATTAAAACACCGTAAAGAAATGTTTACCTTAACATGATCCTTCTTTCTTCAAGGATCTGGCCTACAAAGGCCGCCACTGGCATGAGGGGTGCTTCAGGTGTGCCAAGTGCAATCGCTCACTTGTGGAGAAACCATTTGCTGCCAAGGATGAGGTCTTGCTGTGTACTGAATGCTACTCTGATGAGTATTCATCCAAGTGTTTTCACTGCCAGAAGACCATTATGCCAGGTAAGACAACAGGGATCCTTTGGTGAAAAATGGAACTACATTTTTAATTATGACCAGCTCCTAGAATAACCAAGCTACAAGGTCCTTGACTTTCAGAACATCTTTGAGGTGACTACTCTTTGTTAGTGTGTAGCACTCTCCCAGCAGTAAGGAGAGGGCAGGCACACTTCTGATCTATCATCACTGACAGGTCTTATGAATCCTTATAAAAATATTAAGAGTTCAATGCATGGTAAAGTGTGTTCATGTGACGTCCTTGATTCTGTTGCAGTTCTTAGGAAGCATATCCCGCTGTGAGCATAGGTAGACAAACTGACCTATTGTGAGCAGGAGTGCCAGATTAGACAAGTCATCTGCATGACTTCCACACTGACCAGACCCAGTGCTTGTGTTCTTTATAGTATTGCTTTCACTCAGAAATATTTCTTATTTAAATTTACAAAACATGACAATTTGCCTTCAAATCATTAGCAGCATTTTTACTAAAATGAATAAAAGTCCATTTTACAGTATTTTCCATGTTTACAATAGGCTTACCTCCTGCCTTTAGCAACCTTTATAATTCTGCGCTTTCCACTAAACTGCGTCTCAGCTGTTCAGGACATGCTCTAGACTTTCCATTGCCACCACATCTGTGAAGCTCATACAGCAGAGTGATTACCCAAAAGCTGCCTCTTCATAGGCATCTGAGAGAAGCCACAGCACCACTTGTGGCAAAAGGAAGCTGCTTGCTTAGGAAAGTAGGTCCCTAACTTTTGGAACAGAGAATATCAGTAAATTCGGCAGTAACATTGGAATTTATTTTTCAGTATATCTTAATGCCAAACAGTAAGGTCCAGGCTGTGCAAAATTATTGTCTTACTATTGATACTAGATTACTCATGTTGCATTCAACCTGTAACACTGATTTGTATTTTTACAGTTTGTTTCCTTTTCATTACAAGTAAAATCTGCCTTAGTGGAAAAAAATATTGTAAAAATATAGTTGTGTTCATTTTAAGGATTATAAACTGCTTAAAAGTTGTCAAATAGGCACACCTTACCAGATGTGATCAAGAAAGTACCAGAATACACTCAGGTTTGCATTATTACCTTCTGGTGTATATCCATGCTGCATGTTTTGTGACAGAGTCTAAATCCTTGCAGCAAGTGCCTGAAGGTGTGAGAAACAGTGCAACAGTGGCATGGGAATGCCAGCCAGTCTCTGTATCATTAACTTCCTTCTCATCAGCTTGCTAGCTCTGTGTTGACAAGACCCAGTTGTGAAAGACAGTGAAGCTAGCCTTCTGATCACTGGGAAGAAGCTGCAAACTTTTCATGTCTAAATACAGCCAGTAGTTTCTCCACTGGCCCCACAGTTCAGGAAACAGGTACAGTGGGATTAATCGGTTGTAGCAGCCACCCTCTTCACGTGGAAAGGATGGTAAAGCACCTTGCACCTCTCTGTGCAGTCTGATGCTACCTACAGGTAAGAAGTTATGATGGAGATCCACTGGAAAAATTGTTCTCAGACATATGTGCATATCTTAGACTTTTGCTTCTACATCAAGATAGAGCACCTGTACACAGAGACAAAAGCTCTGAAACTCCTCTGACAAACATTTAACTGAGAAACTTTCTGTCCTTGTGCTGTATCAAAAGCATCTAGTTAAACATGATAAAAAGAATTGTTGATCTAGGTCAGAAATGATGAGCTATAAGAGAAAGGCAGTGTAATGTGCTGTATCACAGAAAAAACGTTTAGAAAGTTGCCAATTTAAGCTGATTAAGATAAATAATGCATTTATAAGTGAAGGAGCCTTAGTTTAAGGAAGACAGAAGACAGAACAATAATAAATGTACTAAACCTCCAACAAATGAATCTCTAATTTATAAAAGTGCTGTGTACCTGAACATTATCACTGAGTTGGCTGGCTGGAGAGAAACTGAGCAACTGGAGCATAACCACAAAGAAGAAACCCGAAAAGATTCATATAAGAGCAGACTCTAAAAATCACAGCTTAGGCAATTCAGCACATCTTTTGCCAGATGGTTATACGGCACTGAATGTGTTCTTGAAATTTCAAGTGCATCCTTAGAAGCTCTATTAAATTGAAGATAAGTGTTTTCTTGGGTAATCTAATACTGAGATAGAAGGTTCAAAACAAGAGCATTCCCAGCATTTAAAACTTACATTACAACGCCATATCTGAGGGGATTGTTCACTTTGGTTTTTTTCAGGTTCACGTAAAATGGAATTTAAGGGAAGTTCCTGGCATGAATCCTGTTTCGTTTGCCAGTATTGTCGACAACCATTGGGAACAAAACCATTAATCACCAAAGACAATGAGAATTACTGTGTGCCCTGTTTTGAGAAGCAATTTGCTCACCATTGCTATGCTTGCAAAAAGGTAATTAAACATACAATGCAAAAATTGCCCTAATGAGACAATATTGCTCATGAGGGAAAGGCCTGGATCATGTGAAATGTCTGCCAGAGTAAGAGCAGAGTCTTCCTTTTGACATTAGGCGCTGAAAGCAAACTGCAACAGTGTCTGCTGTCCACTCTAGTTAATATTAATCTAAGACTGATTATATCTGAAATACACTTATTTACCAAAACAAGTGCTTTGGGCTTCTTTAGTTATTGATTGTGTTTTTTAGCAAAGGTTAAATGGAAAGTTATGTAAAACCCTTCTTTCCTGAAAATCTCTGATTTTGCCTTGGTAGACACGGCTCTTTTTCCATAATTTTTCAGATACATTCATATGCATAATTAGCCGCCTAAACTGAGCAAATAATCCACAATCTTGGCTAATTTTTTTTGAAATGTATCAGGCACTTGGTAGATTAATTAACATTCAATTGTGATAACACTAGTCAAGAGTCCCACTGCTTCAATACATGATCGTACCAGAAAGCTTGGTTTGATTTCTTTTTTCCCCCAAGTACAGATAAATCAGTTCTTCTGTCCCTTGATTTCTCATGTTCTAAAATTGCCTCTGGTTGATGAAAATGCACAAAGCATCATACTATTCTAGTGTGGTACTGTACTCTAGGGAAATGTTTTAAGCTGTTTTTTATGGCAGAATTTTACTTTTTGTTTAATACCTGCATCATTCTGAAAGGAGTTTTTCTTTGTCTCTTCATCAAATAACTTATAATCTTCTGTAGTTATTTAATGTTTACCTGTAAACCTCTACCTCTAGCAAAAAGTTTTAATTTAAGGAAAATATGTTGCCTATTTTGTTCTTCAGTAGTTAAACTTTAGAAAGTACTTTTATATATTCCCATGTCTCTACATCTAGCCTTTTATTTGTATTAAATGAGCACATGGCAATTATAGTAATTATGCTCAATGGTTATTAGAGGCTGTAGTGGTTTGGTTCAAAATATCCATTACTTACTTATTTCCCTTTTGTGAAATAAGAATTAGGAGAAAGCAAAGCAGGCACAAAACTTAAAATAATATAAAGAATTTTATTAACAGACCTAGAAGAAAAAAGTCAGACTAAACCTTCATAACATTTTATCTCCCCCCACCTTTCTCCCTTCTCCCACTGACAGGGTAAAAAGACAACCCTTGAGATGTTCAGTCAGTTTACCACTTCCATAATAACTTTTTTTCAGTTCACTTAGGGAGAGGAGTCTCTCTTGCTCATGCTATGGAGACATCTCCACAAGAAGTTCTCTCATGGCTTCAATGTCACAGTGAGACAGCCGCCCGGGTTGGTTCTCTGCTCTCATCATGTGAGAGTCCTTCCCCCGACCTACAGCTTTCCCCACAACTGCTTTCGAGGGTCCAATCTTGAGCTAATGGGGTACCATTTTAAGGATGCGCTCTTCAGAAGCAAAGGTTCTCTTCACCTATCTCTGGGAGCATCTTCATCTCTAGGAATAGAGGCCCTCCTCCTCCCCTGGGAGTAAGAGTCCTCATCACTTTCGTCTCTAGGAACAGAGGTCTTCTCCTTCCCTGGGAGCAAGGGTCCTCATCAAATTATAGCTGCTGTCATTTGCTTATTTCAGCACTTTTGCTCCCAATTACAGCTACAGTCATTTGCTTATTTCAGCACAGATACTTTGCCGGGCAGCAGGGCAGCAGCCCCAGGCGAGGCGGGGACGCTGCGGATGGAACAGGGCTGCGCCACGGCCGACCCGGCCGGGTTGAGCAAGGCCTGGCCCAGCCCTGCTGGGCTGCCTGCAGGCCCCCCCCCAGTTACCTGTCCAAAATCCGGAAGGCAAGGGGGCTTTCCCAGGCTCTGTTAGTTCTTAAATGTGGATCACAGAGGTGTGTCAAGCTTCTTAAGGGGCTTAAAAAGTTGCCAATATTCAAACTAGCCAGGTGATAGGTTCTGTTAGGTCATAGAGGAAGCTGTAAGCACCTCTTTGCAAGAGAATCACTTCCGTGGCTGATGGAGCCCTCTTTACTAAAAACCCAGACTACACTAAACCATGACAGAGGCATTGATGTTAGCAGCACCTACATGAAATAATCAGGATTTGCTTCTTAAAAATTCTAGGAATGCAGAGTCCCTCTATATTATAGCTAAAACCCTTTTATTTCTGAAACTTGCATCAATTCCCATACATGAGAATTGAGCCCAAAGTGATTAAATTGGCAAACTGAATCTTGAGTTTTGTGCCAGCGATTTTGAGATTTTAATGGAAAAGCAAACATAACTACAAAGTAGTCCAAAACTGGAAAGTTACAGGGATCAGGAATTATTTAAATCTCTTTATTGCTTGACATGACCCGGTACTATTCTTTATTTTCCTGAAACTGTATTCCCTGGGGAAATTTGATGATACCACTATTTTTACTTAAGTTTGTCCAACTTTTTCTCCTGCTGTTCTGACAGCATTAGTTCATTCATTCATTCATTCATTCATTCCCTGTCATGCATGTGACTTGATAGTAGAAACACTATCTTACAGCTCATCTTTGTAGAAATTTCTCTGTACAGTCTCTTACAACTTCTGTGAAACCGGCTCTCTACCACACATAAGAGAGCCATAGAAAAACTGGAAATTTCCCTTTTCAGAAATAACCAATGCAGAGCTGTGAGTGTATTGCTGGCAAGGAGAAGTTGATGACACTGATAAACAGGATTTTTTTTCTTCTTCTGACCATGGAGATCTCCTTTCTGTTTTACTTCTGTTTCTTTACTGCCTTTTTTCCTATTTAAAATACTGTTGCTGTTGAGAGACAGCAAAATACTGGTTGGAGATTAACTTTTATCTCAACATCAGTTCTCTCACTCACTGCTTATCACTGAGAATTTCTCTTCTGAGAGCATGCCTGATTCTAAACATTTATCTACCATATAATACAAAAATTTCATTAAAAGATAACATGTTTATTACAAATTATAAGGTTTTACTGTGATAGAAAATTGAGAATAACAAACCAGCAGCATGTTGGACCCAACTCCAGGTAGTTAAATGGATAATCCAGATGAAAAAAAGTTGATGTGACCACACTCTCTTCTCTTGTGCACATGGGAAGAGAGAAAGCAAGTGGAGGTACTTATGAAGGATTGGACAATCCTTCGTGATTCACACCTTTGTTCTTTTGCTCTGTCCTTGTTTGTCAATACATTAGGTTATAACTTCTGGAGGAGTGATCTACCATGACCAGTCTTGGCACAAAGAGTGCTTTGTGTGTGCTGGGTGTAAAACCCAGCTGTCTGGACAAAGATTCATTTCCAAAGATGAGTATCCATACTGTGTAGACTGTTTCAGCAGATTTTATGCTAAGAAGTGTGCTACTTGCAAGAAACCTATTACAGGTGAGTCTCATCTTCTAGAGAGGGCCAGACAGCAATGAATCATCATTCTTCTCTCAGAGAAGATTTTCACTTTAGAAAAAAACTTTTCAAATACTCCAATCAGAATGAAAGACTTAAGGACTTAACTACCAAAGAGACTCTCTGTGTGTCACTTGTCCTGTATGTTGCTAGAACATACTGATCATACATGCTCCTAACGGATGAGGAGTTGTTTTATGTGCCCGAAGGAGTTCCTCCATTGTTGGATTTAGACCTTTCTGTAGTAAATTCCTCCTTAAGAATATAAAAAATGGCATTTTTTTGTTCTTCCCATGACAGTAAACACAAGTCCCTCTGTGATATCGTCAGGTTTTTTTTAAATGCAAATGTGATCAAACTGAACATAGATTAACCGCCTGCTGGTAAGGCACACCTGTCAAATTAAAAAGCTTGCCAAATGCAACATAGCTCTATTGAATGCATCCTTGTATACTTATATGTGACTTCTAATTAGACATGTATGTCACTGATCTATGATAGTTGAAGTTTTCTGAGAGCATTTGTTGGTGTTCTGCATTTTAATCCTATTATGTGTGGAGTCAACTGTTGAAAAGTACTGCCTGATTCTTAGAGGTCCATGCTGCATATATCAGTGGACAAAGAAATTGATGAATACCCAATCACATGCACATTATTTAAAAAAAAATCAAACTACAAACAACAAAAAAACAACACCAAAACTATCCAAATCCCCCCAAACCTCAAGATTTTATTTCAGATTCTTCTGCTAGGAATCCCATGATCTAGTAATTTCCAAAAGAATCCATTTGAAGAAACTTAGGTGGAAATTATTAAATTTCATTCTGTGTTGTATAGAAACTATATGTTTCAACATATTGCAAATAAATTTCATGACAGTTTCTTGGGAAGATCAGTAAACCTGAATGGACATTCTGATAAACCCACTGTGTTCAGATCTCAATGGGATATGCGAGCAAGAGACTTGTGTCTTTGCTTGAAATATTTCTCACTGCATGAATTTTAAAGTTATTTTTCAATTCAGCCAACAAAGAATATTTCCGAATCCAAATATGGGTTTTTGTTCATTTGTTTGTTTGCTGTATGAATGATGACCTGATCACACACCAAAAAGTCATCTGTTGCATTACTGAACAATGTCCAGAAATACTGGATTCAGATCTTCTTTTTTTTTCACACTCTCTTTCAGCTCTCGGAGGTGCCAAATACATCTCATTTGAGGAACGTCAGTGGCATGGGGAATGCTTTAACTGTGCAAAATGTTTTGTCTCCCTGGTGGGCCAGGAATTCCTCACTCGGCAGGATGACATCCTTTGCTACGAATGTGGCTCTGCTTCATAGTTTCGAGGAAAGCTGTGCAGCTGCTTTATTCTCACTCTGTAACTATGTAGTTCACTGCTCTGCTGTAAGAAAACCATATAAAAGATATTACAGTTTTTTAGTCATTCAAGTAACTTTCCTTCAGCAGTTTAACTCTGTCATAGTTCTCAGCTGCTTATAAGCAAAAATTAAACAACTGCCCCATTCTGGTTAATAAAATGATGCAGAAAAGGTTTGTATATATTTTAAGTCTAACTCCAAAATGTTTTCCTTGTAACACACTGCACTCTGCAGTTAGAAGCTTAAAAATTCATCTTTTATCATCTCTGAACCAAGGAGGATTGTGAAAAGTCTGTTTGGCATATGAATAATGATGAGGCATTAGCACTGATTCACCTTGGCATGGAAAGCTGAGCAGAAGCATTTTTCTATTGGATCATAACATTCAAGAACACCTTGTAAATATTATATTCTTCCATACTTCAGGCAAAAAAAAGATGCTGAAAAAACAGGTAGAAATTGTGAGTAGGAGGTGCTTTCACACTGAGGAGCACGGAGACAGAGAGCCCCATTCCAAGGGCCAATTAAAGGGAAAAAGGTCACTTTCCTCTCCTTACTGGGATTGCTACCCAAAGAAGTCATCCAAAATACTATGGCACAGGTTCTTTCCCAAAACTGGCTAACTGTACTTAATTTTTTAGGTATAGCTGCTGTAGAACATAAATAAACCCATATTTTCAGCTACTGCAAGACATAAGGATTGCCCAAGATTGAATAGTGCTGATGTACATTTTCCCATAACTAATATGCCTTAAGACTGTTTCCATTGTCTTTGCTATACCTTCAAATACAGGCCTAAAATATATTTTTTAATATTTGATGCAAGAGCCAACTCATACTGGTCCCTTTAACCTTGTACTTTCCTCCATTGAAAACCGCTTTGCCAGCAATTGAAGCCCTGTTAAGGGCCTCACCTGCTTGGTCTTTGATTCACAGATCATCCCTCTGCTTGTAAATTCCTGCTTGTGGACTGTAGGCTGTAAACTCACCAGAACCAATTCCTGATTCATTTCACCATTAGCCACACGGGTTTTTTAACAGTATGTCAAGAATTAGTAATGTTGTCATTGCAATCTAGGCAGCTTCTGCTTGCAGTACAAGCTCTTAGTTTCTAGGTAGCCGGCATTTATATCTGCTTGCTGACCTCCAGCACCTAAATGTCTACTATTAAAGGTCATCTAGAGCTGAGTTACAAACATCTATCTTCTTCCTTCTTCCACACTGTGTCTTACAGTGGCCTGGTTCATGTACTGGGCCATTGTGGATGGAGCAGTGATGTTAGGAATGGCAGGTTCTGCTCTGTTCAACAGAGTTTGAGTCCTCATCTTGCATGTCTTTAAGTCATTCTTTAGACTCTGACCTTGAGTTCATAGAGTTATTTGGCTGACTTGAGTAGCCTTTATTCATACTGAAGACAGCCATTACTTTAGGCAGGAAAGCAAAAAAAAAAAGAATATGTGTGCATGGCTAAGCCAGGGCAAAAGTGCAGTGGCGTAAAATCAATACAGATAATGACTGACCAATGAGTACATAGAAGTCTGTTGTCCAGTCAATAAAATATTGATCTTTTGCTCTATGTGGTGTTAATTTTTGGTTTTCATTTTCTTCTTTCATGGCAGCTTTTATTGCAGTCTAGAGTTTGATTAGTTTATGTTTTTCATTTTATCCCAGCTGCTTTCTTTTCTATTTACACATCTCCCATGGCTGAGACAGGTTCTTGATAAAGCTTAGATTCCCATAAATAGAAATATATTTCATTGTCTTACACGTATAAATGTATAAATATATATATATATAAACACACAGACATAGTGGTTCACAGTTATGTATGATGTTTTAAAAATTTGCACTGAGCTATCAGAAATTAGTAAATGTTAATGCTCTTAAATTTTTTTATTAAAATGATGAATCACCATACTCAAGTTTGCCTGTGGGGTGTATCTTTTGCTTGTTTGTGTGAAATAACATTTCACGCAAGCAAACAAACACATTGCAAGAATGTGGTTTGGGCCCTTTATTCAGTCTCCTCTGAAGAATCTTCCAGCTTAATTACAAATTGACGCAGGAATTACCAGACCGCCTCCTAAGACATGACAGAGTCACAGGTCAAGACACACTGATCATTATATTCCCAGTCTTCCAGCCTTAACATTTATGAAAATGAAATTCTTCTCTGACTCATCAACTAATTATATTTTTAGAAATACCAGCTGAATTATTTATTTCTTCTGCAGTAAATACACTAGAGTCAAATCTGAAACTGTGCATTTTCACTTCAGAATAATTGTAAGAAATATATGTGATTTCTACAAATTGTCTGAATAAAAGTTATATTAGATATCAAATTGCTATTTCCTAGTCTCTGTCACCAGCTACCAATGCCTGAACATAAGTACAGCGACACTCCTGTGGTGGGCTGACCCTGGCTGGACACTAGCTGCCCACAAAAGCACCTCTATCACTCCCCTCTGCAGGACAGGGGACACTTCAAAAGGCTTGTGGGTGTAGATAAGGGGAGAGAGACATCACTCAGCAATTACTGTGACAGGGAAAACAGTCTTGACTTAGGGAAAAATAATTTATTACCAATCAAATCAGAGTGAATAATGAGAAATAAAAAAAATTTTAAAAGCGTGTTTTCCCCACCCGTTCTTCCTTCTTGGGCTAAACTTTACTCCTGAATTCTCTACCTGCTTCCCCCACAGTGGTGTAGGAGGACAGGAAATGGGGGCTGTGGTCAGTTCATCACACATTGTCTCTGTTGTTCCTTCCTCCTCAGCAGGAGGACTCCTCACACTCTTCCCCTGCTCCAGCATGAGGTCCCTCCCACAGGAGGCAGTCCTCCATGAACTTCTCCAATTTGAGTGCCTCCCACAGGCTATAATTTTTCAAAAACTGCTCCTGTCTGGGATCCCTTACATGGAATGCATACCTTCAGGAAGAAGCTGCTCCAGTGGGTCCCCCCACAGGGCTGCAAGTGCTGCCAGCAAACCTGCTCCAGTGTGGGCTCCTCTCTCCACACGTTTACAAGTCCTGCCGGGAGCCTGCTCCAGCACACGCTCTCCACAGGGTCACAGTCTCCCTTGGGCACCATGTCTCTGGCATGAGGTTCTACAGGGGCAGACAGGAGATATCAGCTCCACCACGAACCTCCATGTGTCGCAAGGGGAATCTGCTCTGGCCCTGGAACACCTCCTCCCCCTCCATCTTCATTAACCTTGGTGTCTGCAGAGCTGTTTCCATCACATGTTCTCACTCCTCTTTGGCTGCTGTTTCCACAGCCATTCTCCTTCCTCCCCTACCCACCCTTCTCAAATCTGTTATCACAGAGGCTCTACCACCATTGCTGGTAGGCTCAGCTCTGGCCAGCAGTGGGTCCATCCTGGAGCCAGCTGGCATTGGCTCTGTCAGACACAGGGGAAGCTTCTGGCAGCTTCTCACAGAAGGCCCTCCTGGAGCCCCTTGCTACCAAATCACAAACCCAAGGGAACTCTACACAGTTTGGATCCTCTATTCTTTTTGTAGATGAAACCAACTTGAATAGGTGCAGAGAAGGGTGGCAGGAGGAGTGTGTCTCTGGGGAGGACTGTAGATCATGAAGGGGATACATGGCTACTGTAAGCAAAGAGACTACATTTGGTCTAAGAACAAAGGCAACTAAACTCCTCAGCACTGGAAACCGGAGATCAGAAGGTGACAGCTGCTGCTGAGCAGTGCTGCTCCAGGAGAGCCTCTTCCCAGAACAGAGGGAAACAGCCATGTGAGCACTTTTAAAGTGATGCCTGATCTGTGCATTAATTGTCATATAGAACATGATTGACTGGTAAAGAAAAACAATGGGAAAATATTAACCTGATGATCAGCTTCAGTCTGTGTTGCTAACATAAACCGGAGATCAGAAGGTGACAGCTGCTGCTGAGCAGTGCTGCTCCAGGAGAGCCTCTTCCCAGAACAGAGGGAAACAGCCATGTGAGCACTTTTAAAGTGATGCTTGATCTGTGCATTAATTGTCATATAGAACATGATTGACTGGTAAAGAAAAACAATGGGAAAATATTAACCTGATGATCAGCTTCAGTCTGTGTTGCTAACATTGGATTTGCTGCAGAATGACCAGGATACGGACTCCAGCACAATTCAATTTTTCTTTAATAAACTTCAGAGGATAGAAAATTTGAGAGAATTATTTTTAAGTAAATTTTTTAATGTCATGTGTTTTTCTTTAACATTGTACTGTTTAATTTTAAAATATATCTAGTTCTTCCCTTTGTATGTAACAGCCCAGGTCTAAGATAATCACATTGCTTTTGTTACAATCAAGCTAAATTGCCCTGAGGTCAAGTGATGTCTCTAATGCCCTGGTCACATCTCTGTTGTACTCATAGTTATCCCAGGGGACCAGGAGGGAGGCTGCCCTTTGGGACTAACTAAGAGTGAATAGATGCCCTATTACCTCCCTCAGTATTTCAGACTAAGATTTAAGTTCCTCAGCCATTGCCTAATTGTCAGAGAACTCCCAGAGACAAACATGCTTAAAATACAAAGACAAGCCCTGAGGTATCGTTATCTAGTGACCCTTCTCTATCCATATTTCTGAATGTCACATTTTTTACTCTGAGGCAAAGTCATATTCTGAGAGCAAGGTATCAGGCTTTTCCTTGAAAATTACTTTTAAAATCCAGGCAAGTTTTTGGTAGATATTGTAGCAGCAACACAGAGCAGTAGTAATGTTGGAACCCAGAACCACTTCTGCATTTCACAAGAAAAGGTATGCACTCCAGAATCATGTTTTATGTCTATGAAACCCAGACATTTTTCATTCTCTGTCCTTGTGCCCTAGTTCTCCAGAGAGAGAATCTGGGAGCCTAGACTGGGGACGAGCTAGGGCACAACCTGGCCATGTCAGTGAAGTGGATGTCACACCACAGTTTTTCCAGCACGTGCAAGTTCAGGTGGTTCTTGTACTCAACCAGTGGACAGGTATGAGGCTTTCTTCATGCTGACCATGGCTCAATGCTACCAGAGGAGCTTTATGAAAGGGATGATAAGGTTTTGCAAGGCATTCTGAACTTGCGGTTTCGAACATTTCCTGGGCCAGACCTGTCACAAGAAGGGCTGAGAGGGTATATGCATATGTGTACATGTCCACACCTCAGTGAATTGATCAGCCATTTCAGCACCTGCTCCAAGGTTTTATGAATCTCCCTTTATTCCATAGAATGGGTGTACAGCACTGTATTTTGTTTTAGGAAGACAAGTAGAAACTCAGTGATTTTTATACAATGACAGATAGCAATAGGTGAAGGAAAGTAATGTTAAATGACTGCCTAAATGGAAGCGGAGAGACCATTTCTGTAAACAAAAAACGTTGGATGGAATCCAAATGTATACAGCCAGAACAAACTTGTTCACCAATCAAGCAGGAAAGCTGCAATAAATCCTCTACATTCTTGTTAATAATATCTCAAAGAAAACGTGTATATGCATGCATGTTTGTTCACCCTGGAACTGCCAAAGCTTTAATGGACTGAGTCATGGGAAACTTGGCAATTTAAACCAAAGTAAAAAACACCTAGCATGGTTATAGACTACTGTAACCACAAAATTTCAGTTCATCGTATACAAAAGTACCATTATCTTAATCAGAAGTACCAGGTACAAGTAGCTCAATACAAGAGCTAAGTGGTTTGGAGGACAGACATGGTGGCACTCAGGGACATAACACAGGTATGTTACATGCATACATAGCTGCAGTGGAGGATCTAGAGATATCAGCTTTGCCCTGAATCATTAGGCCTCTCTTAGTTTGTTACCAAGAACATTTGTCTGATAGACTCCAGTTAAAACATTTTTGTAGGCTTTCATCCTGTATTTTTCACCCAAATCCTTACTGGGGCTTCTTGAAGATGAGGCCAGACACAAGCACAGTCACACAGATCTGCACAATGCCCATAAGAACCTAGATTTTTCTCAGTGAAAACTTATTCCATGTCAGAAGAACCATAGCACAACATGATATCCAAGCTAATAAACCTTATCTCTGTCTTGAACATAATTTAATATCTGGTTTTATTAACTTGAGCCTCTGCTGTACATTCTTTACTGTCTTCTCCAGTAAGATATTCAACACTGTAGGCACTCAACTGATTCACTGCAGATTTTTCATAGCACCAACTGAATTGTGAGTTATTGAATACAAGAAGATGCACTACCACCACATCCCTGACAAGCAGGAGCCATTAATTCCTTTCATGCATAGTGTGTGAGAGGCTTTGAGAACAAATCACATTAGAACAACAAAAAACCACTCAGCTCCATTCTGTAGCCTGGGCACAGATACAAAGGTACCAAAACACTCAGATAAGATCACTTATAGAGCAAGCAAAGAAGCATGGCCTCAGATGTTTCAGGAAATTTTAGGCAGAAGATTACCTATCAAAATCAAGAAACAACTGAGCAAGTGTTTGGGGGTTGAGATGTTTCACTCCAGTATCTCAGCGCTCTCTCATGTCACTTATTAGGCTCACACCCAACACCTCACATCCTAACTGTCCTCAAGGGCATTCTCGTAATTCCCACTTGTGATGAGGACAACAGACCACTACAAAAGGATGTCAGTCTGGCACAATGACTCAACCTCAGGAATCTCCTGGGTGACTTATTCAATAGAGGATAGGCCCAGCTGGAGGTAACATAAATCCCACCAGCCTTAGATAATTGCTCATCTTTAAACCCCAGCACTCAGCTTAGAGTACTTTTATAGCAAAGACATACTTCAGGTAGGTGTATCCACATTGTTCCTGGATGAAACATCTCTGTTTTCACCTTGGATTTTGGAATAGCTTTTGCTAGACTAAGTATCAAATAAATAAATAAAATCTCTTCCATCCAAGCCCATCTTTCCTAGATCACGAAAAATAAAAATACAGTGTAAAGTAATGCAGTTTATCCAGTTCTGCTGAGTAACATTTTTTGTTGTTCTTGTTTCCCAAAGGAAAAAAAAAGGGAGTACTTATTTCTTGAGAACAAGCTCTTTACATATAAAAAGGCACATCAAGCTCTTAGTCAAACATTTTCATTGGAAGGAGAGCAATCTGAGTAGAAATTTATGGCTATGAATGCAGATGACCGTAAAAGGCTACTAATATGAAGAATTTCTCACAATAGCCATCTTATTCCCTGTTAGCTTGATTCTTTTTTAATTGCTACAGAATTCTTATTGTAATCTTAACTCTTAACTCCCTGTAAACCCCCTCTGACTGACTGGGGTGCAATGTCTGTTATTGGTTACCAGGATCTTTGATTCAGGGTATCTTTTCATTTGCCCATAAAACTCTGCCAAAGTTAAACACTTTGTGCTGAGCCCTGTGCCAGACTTTCTTAGGTCAGTCCCTGCTTTCTTCACATTTTTCCTTTTCATTCTCAGAACATTTCAGTCAAAATCACTTTACCTTTTACAAAACAAAACAAGGAAAAATGTAGTGTTTGCCCTATACTAAAGAACCCTGAACCTTTTCTTTGGAAAGTTCAGGTGCTTCACTTGATTTTGGCTCAGGAATCTAATTGAGGACATAAAAGAAAAATTTCTTTCACTGAGATGTCTCCTGCCAAAAAATCCAGTTGTCCCAATTAGATCTCTTCTGGATTAAGGAACTGCATTTGCCCATTTTCCACAGGGCAAGTATGTGGGCCAGTTACTATGTGTTCAGTGACAGTCACTTGCAAGCATTTTATGTTGGGTACATGTCTCAGTTCCCATCTTGAAGAAATCTAGTTAGACAACTGTGAGAAGTGATCCATCTAAAGCACTGCCACAGCAGGCCTCTGGTGACCAATAGGATGAGGTCAACCTCTAAGCTGAGCTCCCAGTTCTGTCATTAAAATAGTCTTCAGCATGCAGCCACACAGGATGCAGTGCTGAGAGTCACAGCGAGCGTGGTCACCAGGAATGTGAAAACTCTCTTCTTTGTCCAATTTGAATTAAGGATTTGAACTTCCTCAAGAAACTGTCCTGTCTTGAGCACTGGTTATTTGTGCTTTCTGGAATCAAGACAAGCACCACATTTCTTGCTGAAGAAAATTTCATATTGCATAGATTAATTAAACATCCATTGGTCCAAACATGTGAGAAGACCTCTGCCATACATAATCATGTTGCTCAGCTGGGAAATCTGGGCTTTCCAATTCCAGCTGCAGCAGATGACAAGTCTCTATGTGACTCTATCTACCAGCCTTAAGAATCAGACATGGATTAGTTGGGATGCAGTTTTCCAGAGGAAAGGTTGCTTCTGCAGACGTTCATACAACAGGGTGAGGGCATTTTTAGCTTCTCTCCTCTCAAGGCTGCACTATGGACATCATGGTATGGATTTAGCTGAGAAATCCTCTCCAAAAAGAACATAGAAGCAGTTTCAGCATGGTGGCACACAGACATGGTTATCCAGTATTATTTTCTGTAATACTCTGAGCAATTAACTTTATTTTCTCAGAACAGTAAACACAGGAAGCAAGAAATTTAGCTCATTCGTAGCTACTATCAATAACACACATAACTATCAATGATTTCAAATACTGGTCCTGATGGGAACTGTCTCTCTCCTGAGCAGCAGCAGAGAAGTGGGTTTGCAGAGATGCTGCTGGACTCCCAGAGGCTGGGACAATGAGGAGACAAGGGGTGGTGTGTCCCTTGTGAGGGGTGGAAGTGTCATGATCTACCTGTGACTAAAGGATCTGAGAGCTCCTTTCAGACCAAGTTCCCATGTGCACTCTGGAGATGGAGAATCATACATTTTATCAGGCAACTGTGAAACCTTTCAAACATATGTACTTTCTGCTTCTTGTTCTATGTGGCCGGATGGGAATTTTAAAATTATATAGAATGAAAATTGTCAAGCATAACTCTCAATTGGTCTGTTCCAGGAGGAATTGATGGGTTAAAAAGAATTATTTTTACTCTGTTGAATGATTGGATAGAAGAGACTGTCTTTATTAAAGTCCCTGATGGATACTAAAGGGGATAGAACTAGTAATAGCTGGATTAAAACTTCCCAAATACAAGGATGTGGTGTAAGCAGCAGAAGAAGGGTGTATTAATGAACAAATAATTGCAGCAATAGCTATCAGAATGAGACAGAAAATAAATACATAAATTGTTGCAGCTAGCTACAGGTTTATTTATGAGAATAATGTTTTAGGTACTGAACCAAAAGCATGTGTGCAATTCCTCTAAATATTAAATATTAAACATGCAGAACATGTTCTAAGAGTGACAAGCATAGTAACAGAAAAGTGAAAGGAAGCAAATGAAATATAGGAAAATACTAATAATGCATCAATCAGTATTGACAGCAGAACTTTCTTATTTTAAAATTATGTAGCAATTTAGTCATGGAAAGATGATGTCAAATCTAGAGACTTTCCACATGAATCAGTAATCTCTAGCAAAAAAACCAAACAAACCAAAAAATAAAAAAACCCACAAAGTCTATTGTATTGTCATCACAACAGTCCCCACCTGAGTGAAAAGTTAACAAAGAGCCATGACAATTTTAAATGCATTACTCCTTATAAATAATTTATATATTTTCAGCAACTTAGTATTTCCATCACTTAGGCCACATACAGTAGAGTCTGTGTAAAAGCCTATTACTATAATCCATGCTACCTGAGATTATTTTCACTTGATGAAAACATTTTGTGTTACCACACAGATTTCCTTATCTTGTTAACTGGAGAAACAGGTAAATGTGTGTGCATATTTATTTCTTACTTGTTCCATAGCCTTCATAAACAAAGAAGGAAGTTTTTTTTGTTCAAGTGAATCTATGAAAGGCAAGTTCTTCAATTGTTTTTAGTCCTGTCCAGCACAAATAGGATAAAATTTTAAAGACAGTTGGCTACCCTATTTTATGGCCACACTCACAGTTACAAACTCAGTCCTATGTGATGTGGAAAACATCAGAAAAGTTGGTTTTGCACTCACACAATTTAGAAGAGCTGTTTTCTTCATTCCCATATGGAGGATCTCAGTCAGATAGCAGCAAGCCTGCCTTACCTCACTGCAATAAGAAAGACTTGTCAGGACACAAGCAGCTTGCACAGCTTCTCTGTTGTTACACAGCACACAGAGAAGCGTGAAAGCTAGTAGAACAGCTAAAAAAGGCTACTTCTAATCCACCTTTGCAATCCATCCTCTACTGTGTTCAAATGAGTTTATGATAAATTATTTACCACTGCAGTGACAGATATAGTCTGTCACACAGCATGTGCCAGCTACACGAGATGGCTCAGAGATAAGCACACCCACCCTGACCTGGTCAGATGAAGTTCACACAGCAGTCCCCCACTGTTCTGCACATCAGACTGGCGCTGAACAAGCCTTCCAGAGTGCATTCTCCAGTGAACTCAAAAGCCTGTGCTGTCAGGTCATGAAAGAGAGGTGGCAGTTCTGACAGGTTTAATGAAAAACCAGAGCAAGAGCCTTTTACACTCAGCCCTCTGTAAAATGACCGGAAACTCAACTTTCAGCATGAAGAAGCAGAAATGCATCTCATTTGCCATTATCCTTTACAAATGCAAAACTTTCTTTAGAAAGCTGTTGAAAGGATGCTCTATCAGAATTGGTTAAATATCACCTGCAGTGCAGTACATTTCTTTCCCACCACAGGAATCTGTCATTCATGTGTCAGTCAGGTCAGCTATGGCACTTCTTACAAAGGGCTCTTCATAGAGCCCACCATTTAAACCCAGACAACTGCAAGAAACTCCCACTAAGTTCATCATTAAGTTCACCACAAAACACACTCCACTTCCTTGGAAACAAGAAGTTTGATGTGACATACTTTTGCCATTTCTACATTTGGTTGAAAGTCACCTCTCGTGAAACGTAGTTGCTTAGTGTTGCTACATGTTCCTTGGCAAAAAGCCTGTCAGAGAAAGTCCATCACACTGAGACCATCTGTAATTAGTCAGTACAATGCCATGACAGGTTTACTGCATGACATTTTGTGAAGGAGAAAAACTACAGTATTTTTCACTTCCGTACCAGTTGTCAATCAAGCCAGTAGTTCATCACAGGTATCAGTAATACTCGGTGAGTAACATTTGCCATCTCTAATGACAAAATCAAAGATAAATCTATCCTGAGTCAGGAGCTCTGGATTTGCCTGGCGGTAAAGTCTCGTTAATACTGACTAGGAGTACATCTCTTCAAGGATGAACCCTCACTGACGGTCTGTCAAGATCTAGTTGTGTGTTCTACTTGTAAAGGAAAAAATACAGTTTGAGACTGTCTTCAAAAGCTACAGATTTGTGGCCATGTGATGAGAACTACTCAAGATCAAGAGAATTTCTACATCAGGCCTGTCAGTATTGGCTAGCTGGTCTGGGATTGTTTTTGAAGATCATCAGGAGCAATCAGTTAAACACCCAGGATAGGAGAGAAAATGATTTATTAAGACCATCATAAGAGAGAAGATGGAGGCTTTTCTGACATTGAGGCATTTATAATTGGAGCTACACTCATAAAATTATTTAACTCTGATTTTCCTTTTTTTCATATCTGAAACATTAGGCTTCTATTTTTAAATTCCAGAAGCACAAATCTTTATTTAATGATATTTGGCAGTTTTTCACTACAGCAGTTCACAGTGCTTTAGAAACATTAACCACATTTTAAAAGTACAGAATAGCAGCTAAATAAAATGATTGATGTATTTATAGTCATGGGCAGTTGGGAAGCAGGGGAAAATGGGCACATAACTGCCATTCTTTATTCTGTGGTGAACAGAAGTCTCACCTTCATAAAAACCTCAGCAAGCAAGATAAACAAAACCAAAACCTTTAGAAGCACAGTGGCAATAAAGCAACACATAAAAATACAGTTCATTTAACCATGTAGACACATTTTGAGACACTAACTAGAACTGGTATTGCTTAACTTTGCTAATGACCCAAGTAACAGGAGAGAAAGCAGCCCAGGAAACCCTGGACCACATCCAGTTGTAGGGAGTAATTCCCATGCTAGAGGGTTGGATTGCAATTCAGAGAGCCTATAGGAGCTGGGGATGTGGGCCAACAGGAACCTTATGAAATTAAATAATGGGCCTGTAGAGTAGACCAGAACAACCCCACGTACCAGTACAGGCTGGAATCCAAACTGTGGTTTGTAGAAAAAGATCTGGGGGCCTGGTAAATATCAAGCTGAACATGAGCCATCAATATACGCTTGCAGAATAGGAGGCCAAGCACATCTTGGCCTGCATTAGGAAGACTACTGCTAGCATGTCAAAGCATGCGGTGTTTGCCCTCGCTTCAGCCCTGGTGATGCTGCATCCACAGCCCTGTGCCCAGTTTTGGGCTTCCCAGTACAAGAAAGACCACGCTAATCTGGAATGAATGTGTCTCTATCCCATTCTTATTCCTGAAATAGACACTAGAAACTAGGACACTTGAAACAGCATGGAAAAATTCCTTCAATTCCATCCCTCTGCATAAAGAAAAAACTTACTATGTCACATAATGGAATTAATAGTCTAAGGGAGAAAGTATAGAATAAAATGTAGTTTTAACCAATGGTCTCCAGAACCTTCCCTTTATGCCCTCTGCTGTGTCTCAACTCAAGTTTCTAAAGGAAACCTTTGACAAACCAATTACTGTCACACAACATTCTGCTTACAGACATTATTAGTCTTTTCCTTCAGTAGCGCATTCCAGATACATGTCAGAGGCAGCAGCCTCCCATCGTTGACATCTAATTAGGTCAGTTTGGGGCTGAATCTTTCATGAGAATCCACTGAGAGAAGCAGGAGCAGTACATGGCCCTCAACAAGATGAGAACAAGGCCCAGGTTTAGAGAAATGGCTTCTGTGTGGTCAGCCCTGCTGCATTCAGTTTGCTGCCAGACAGCCTGACTCTGACCCAGATTAATCATTGTACATGTGCATGTGGTCATACACAGCAAGTGTGAATGTGCAGCAGCTGTCTGATGACCCTCTTTGGCTCATGATATTAGACCTCACAGGGTGATGCATTACATTCCCATATTTTTTTAAATATATTGCTCCCATAGATGTTGGTGAAGCTTGTCAGGTGCCATTTGGTACAGACATACCTTGAAATTCACAGGGTTAAAATTTCTTGTACATCTGTGACCTCTAAACAAGGCCATGAAAACTGCTTCTGTGCTGAACATAATCCACAGTCTCTCATCTACAAAATACTTTAATGCACATATATATACGTATATGCACAGTGCAGAGTTCCTGTGTTTTCAAGAGCCACTGCTGCAAAGCTAAATCAGTCAACATCATCTAGCACCCTATTTTCACCCTTTTATGATAAAAATTTCCTTAACAACATTGATAAAGCTGAAGCGATGACATTTGGTGCCCATTAATATGGACATTCCTTTCTTCCATGGTTAAATTTTTCTAGTTAATTCTACTGATGCATAAGGGTTATCCTTGCCATTCATCCACACACTGAAAACCATATGCTGAATGCGACCTTGAGCTTGTGTTCCAAGATCTTTAAAATAACCTTTCAGACAGTGATTCAGCATCTAACTTTCTGGATTTATTTGATCTGTATCTTTGGAGCAAACAGTTAAGCTGCCTGTCTCAGAAAGAAAATAAAGCACTTGAACTCTTGCCTTGGTCCTATTTTAGAGTTCTGTTTGCATGTTTGTTTTAGCATCTTCTGGGAACATTCTGTCTCCTCGAGGGCTATTCTACCAACATAGAAACACAATTTGATTGAGGTTTTTTTCCATTGGCTTTGTCAACTTGATTTTGTCTTAAATATGCAAAAGTCAAGGATATAAATTATGCTTAGCATGATAAACATATATGGCCATAAATAGAAAATCGCAGCAACTATTATATTACCACTATATGTGAATACAGTCTTCAGCTACCAAATAGAATACCAGCTAGAGATTTTTTTAGAAAAACTGAAAGATGTCCAGTTTCTGCCTCACAAATAATTTTCTCCAAACCACCTAAATACCTGTGAGACATAATAACTAAGTGCAAGATCACATTTTTATGGACTTCTCACTTCTGTGTGTTTGAGTGTTAATCATGCCTCATTGAACTTAATGGTATTTTGCCTTCTTAAATTACTGCTACAGGAAAGCAAAGGGAGCAGTTCTTTGCGTTTTGATAATCTGATCGGTAGGCTGAGAGTCAATTTAAAGCAAGTTCAGTGAGCCATAGCATTATAGTCATATCAGAGTACTTTATAGCAGGAAAAACATTTTTCTTTATTGACTGTGTGAGCACAGCAAATGTCTGCCAGAACCAGAATCACTGTTCTGCATACATTAACATATTTGTCACGTTGCAGAATAATATAAAGCCTCACTGTAGAGTGAGTCAGTTGTACAAACACATGGGAGAAATCAATTCATTACCAAAGGCTTAAACTTCAGTCAAGAGGCTGCTTGTGACAACCAAAATGGGATGGAAGTACAATAGGATTGACTGAAGAATGGGGCAAGCTACAAAATAAATAATTTTGGTCCACTGTACCATGTTTACATTGGATGTTCTCAGCTGCCATCCTTGGGGTAATCTCAGTTGTAGCCAGTCTGTCAATATGAGATGTTTGCTTTGCAGCTCTGCCAGCCTTGGAGGCTGATCTTCTGCACCAGCCCAGAATGTCAATACTGCACTCACATCATTGCACCAGAAATTATGGAGTTTTAACCACTTGTTTCCTCACTGCTGAACAGCACTCACTAATGCTAATTCTGGAGTAATAAAAAAAATGTTTAAAGGAGAAAATAGTTCATAGAATCATAGAATCACAGAATATCCTGAATTGGATGGGACTTACAGGGTTTATCAAAGTCCAGCTCTTGGCCCTGAGCAGGACAAGAATCTCACCATGTGCCTGAGAGCATTGTCCAAATGTTTCTTGAACTCTGTCAGGCTTGGTGCTGTGAGCACTTTCCTGGGGAGCCTGTTCCAGTGCCCAACCACCCTCTGGGTGAAGAAGCTTTTCCTGATACCAACTTAAACCTCCCCTGACAGAACTTCAGGCCATTCCCTTGGATCCTGTCACTGGTCATGCTGGAGAAGACATCAGTGTCTGCCCCTCCTCTTCCTGATATGAGGATTTTGAAAACTGTAGTGAGATCTCCCCTCAGTCTCCTCTTCTCCAGGCTGAACAGACCAAGTGACCTCAGCTGCTCTTCATATGGCTTCTCCTCAATTTAGCCATTTTCTTTCTACTGTGGTGGAGGAACTGGCTGAAGCAAACTCAGCATACAATGTCTTCCTTTGGGTGACAAAGAATACTCACGTGTGAGGTAATGGTAAATTAGAATGGGACAGAAAGCTGTCGTATTTGACAGGTGAAAAATTGCCTTTGAGACAAATCCCAGCTGGCTCTCAGCTGGTGATCCTCTGGCTCACACCACATCACAAACCTGATCAGTATGACATACCAAGAACCAAATGACAGATATCCATGCAGGGGGTGGCAGTGACCATGTGTACCCACAGAAAAAGCAAGTCAGAGTGGCAGCTGCCACTGTAAGTTTTGGGGAAGAGGAAAGGGAGGTTTGAAACATAAACAGCTTTTTTAAATAGTCATCAAGATCTAAATGTAGTAAAAATATGTAAAGTAGAAGTAGCAAGAAATGAGCACCCCAGAATACAATGCATTTTAGGTCTGTATGAACAAGAACAACAATAGCAACAACACCCCAAACAATAAAAAACGTATTTAGCAAATATATTTGTGTTAAGACATTTTATTTTAAGAATAAATGTCCTAGACATAGGAGAAATTCTGTGGTAAGAAATCTGTTGATAAAATAACATTGCAAGGGATTTAGATCCAGCACATGAGCTTCAATTTGGCTTACCAGCAAATAGGCTTGTCTTCCTTCTTGTTTTACTAGGTAAGATAACCTGAGTGAAAGATGCATGCTTGTTCACTTATTTACTTTCTTGGTGGAAATAAGCCAGTCACACTTCTCGTACCTTTGTAGGTCTGCGGACTGAAGCAGATGACAAAAACAGCTGTTCTCCATTCCTCTCTTGTCATAGTTTTTTCCTGGCTGAGCATCTAATTAAGTTTTGCTTGGATGCAGCTTATGTGGTAATGTGTAAACAAACCCATATATTTACTAAAGCAAAAGAAAATTCCCATTGTCTGGCTGGATCCTACTGCTTAAACCACAGCCTTGAGCCATTGCTATATCCCATGTAAAACTGCAGAGAAATAAACATCTGAGGCCTGGTGGATGGTGGAACTAATACTAAGAAGTACCTATACATAGCCAAGAACACAATATACCGGAAAAGTGGGTGAGAAAAATGGATTCTCGTTGAACCTGAGTACTCACTAAAGGGAAGTTGACTACATCATCACCAAAATATGGGTCCTGTGGTTAATCCTGTGTTTGCTAGGAGAGTTAAGTCCAGTGTCTCTCTCATTAAACCAATAGCCCAAATGTCTTGAAAAAAAGCAGAAAAGCTCTAAAGCAGGCCATCGACTGTGCTCTAGCTGAAAGATGTCAGTTTATTGCTAATACAGTGGAAAAGGCCTTTTCTAGACCCAATACAACCATCCCAAAATTTGGTATCTAGAAATCTGGCATTCTCATCAAGAAGAAGAAAGAATAAAGAAAAAAACCTGTTGCAATGCAGTAGTATATTTATCTTAATATCTGAGATCTATGTTTTTCCCCTTCAAAGTCTCATGTAATTAGGTCTTTTCCAGCATGCAGAGAAACAATAAAAAAGTAAACAAAATATCAGATAATTGTTAGAATAAGAAAATAATAATGATTGAAAAACAGTGACTATGGTCTGGAAATTGTAAAGTAAATTTAATACAATCAAGGAGAAAATATGTAAGACAAGAATAACCAAACATCAGGCAAGACTTGCAGAAGCAATTGATGTTCAGTTCAAATTAAAATTAATGAAAATAATTTTCAAGCCACTTAATCAAAGAATTGTACCTTTTAACCTACAATGACATTTCTCCTAATTTAATAAAGGATTTTATTATAAACTTACTAATAAAAGATGCAACAAAATGCCATAATAAAAATATATTTCAAATACACTTGAAATAAAAAGAAAAATAATTCTTCATGTTCTTTTCTAAATGAGAACATTTGTTCCTATGAGTAAGTGTTTCCAAGTTTCTTAACTGGATTCTAATTCTGGAGTGGGGACAATACTGTTACAACCCATTTCCAAACACAATTTGGGAAAAAAATGAGCCCTTCGTTGTCACTACTTTTTCTAGGGAGAGGTCTAAGTAGAACATAAAATCTTATTTCAGTCAAACAAGATATTCTGTAACTTATTCAGCTCTACTGAACAAATGCACACCCTTCCAGAATATATGGGCTTCCTAAAACATTCAGACAAATTGAAGAGCAATACAGTTCAATTATACTAAATGCAACAGACTACACTGAATACTTTCATCCTAAAGCCTTGACAGCTCTGATTATCCACAGAAGTTCTCTGTCCCTCCTCCTCTGTCTTCCTCCAGCCTCAGCTGAATTGCTCCCAGCTGTTCTTAAGCTTCCTGTATCTTTCCATAACCAACCATCCGTCATTCCTCCTGCATCTTGCAGTGCTCTCCAAGCCATGTAGAACCCGGCTTCCAAAAGGGTGTTAAGAATCTTCAGAATGAGCTGAATCCAACACATGTGAAGCATTCAGTTGCCAAACTGGGTTTCTCTTTTAAATGGGCTGTGCAACCAGAAATCACATTTTGGAAGTTGGTTTGTAAAGGTACATTGCTTTTCAAGTTCAGTGTTGCGAGTGACTGAGTGCTTAATAACTGTGTCTGATTACAGAGTTCTACTTCCCCACACTTCAGCTTTTCTCAAGAAATTTACTAGGACTCCAGGCAGGTTTGTGTACACACACAAGTAATTTTAAAAGAGGATTAAAATTTTTGGGGAAAGGAGTGAACTGCAGCAGCTCTGACAACAGAGGTTTCAAAATGCCTTTGCCCTCACCGATCGTCCTGTAATTTGCCAAGGAACTTAAAAGAATATAAATCTGTGAAGTATGGTCAATGCCATAGAGTCCAAAATTGTAAGACCTCACTCATGAGATTAAAGGGTTAAAAACAACAGGAAGAACTAAAAGATCTTTTTGTTACTACTGTGGCTTTTCTTACTACTCAGCTTTCAGTCCCCAGTAGTTTGATTCCAGTTGGGATGACACTTGTCTATAGCACAGCGAAACTGAATGTGTCTTATTTTTAGTAAAATATCTGATATTCTCATTGAATCAATAAAAAAATTGGTTATTAAGGAAAAAAAATACACCACAATCCAGGTAGGAAAATGGAGAATTGCGGCAGTGCTGTTTGCCATTTCTCTCCTCCCTCCCAGAAGGGCATGGAAACACTGACAGTTTAGTTGACAATGAAAAGACAAAAGGAAAGGACCAACAGTTGCAAAGGGCTTCTCCTTTTTAATTCCTCTGTAAGTCACACTTGTGAGAGCAAAAATGGCCCAAAGACTTGATTTGGTACCAAAGCGCAACCTTTTGGTACTTACGTTTTCTGTTGTCCTCTGAGTATCAAGGCAACTCCCCTTGAGCTGTAGGAGGCTTTGAGCTGGTTTGTCTGGGCTTACAAATGAACAGCTATTATTAGGGTGGCAGCTTCAGCAGTCACCCACAAGCCTCACAACCACCTGTCTTTAGAGTGCCAAGAGCAATCCAATATCCAGGCTGGGTGGCCTCATTAAAAGCATCCTGGGATTCCTCCCCATGTTTGTGTGCTGACTACCTGTGCCAGCGTTAGGTATTGTGTCTAATCCTCAGAACTAATGAGATCTATCTCCAGATCCAAGGCAGACTCATCATTCTCAGTCTTCCTGAACTGACAAATCTCACAGGGACATAGCATGCTGGAATAACTAACAAAGGTGCTAAACATTACTATAGCAACTGGGGAAAAACAGAGGCTCAGAATATAACTCAGCTTTACTTTCTACTTCTTTTATCATTCATACTCAGTCTTTACACAACTGCAACGCAGTCCTTTGGCATTATAAACCTTCATATTTATTACAAATAAAGTAAATCACTGTTACTCAGCATGATTGCATTTGCTTCCCTGGAGATTCACCTTGCACATTCATTGACAGGCTAGCTCTCTTTCTGTGTCAATAGAGAAAATTAAACCTTTCTGGCCTTAGATGAACTGAAGAAGAGTAGGAAGCAGTATGACAGAATGTATAATGAAAACATTCTTTGAATGTAAATCATATAGCTTCTTTTCTTTTAATGAAGTGTTTCAGAGTATTTAACTGTAACCCTCATCACACTTTAAGAGACATGAGGGAGATCTGAATGCTGAATTTTTCTTGTTTTACAGCTTTAGTATTTCTCTGGTAGGTGTTTGAAGGAGCACAGGATATGGAGTTTTACTTGACTGCATAACAATTTTTATATGTTAAAATTTTTCTTCTTTCATTCTTTTATCCATTTAAATGTACAATGTTCAATGAAGAGAATTTAGTCTGTCAAAGAGTGTGCTAAAGGGTACTCCAATACCGGGATTCCAAAACTGCCTGCGAGCAGGCACTAGACTCTAGATTACCCCTTTATGCGACAAAGATTATGCCATAAAATAGCACTATCTCTCTGAAGAGAAACATCTCCCTTTTCTCCATTATTAATGTGTGGGTTTCAGGACTGGATTCCACTCACTGTTCTGGCAATTCCCTCTAGCTTCATAACATTCTGCTGAAGTTTGCCATAAAAAAGCCAGAAAGAAAATTCATTCGCTTTCCAGCAATATGAGCTACATCCTTGTTTTTTTCTGTTGGCCTTTAGATCTCAGTAGAAGATGGTGATGTAAGTTCCACATGTGTACTCTGCAATGACTTCCTCTTCTGTAAAACAAAAACCTTTTAAGGTTGCTGTTATTAACTCTATATATAGATTATGTTTCATGGAGGTGGGTGTATTTATCTCAGATGGCCTTTGATGAAATAATTCCCTTTTTTAATCATGCATTTTATCTGAGTTTTCAGATAGTTCTAATAATTTTTAGACAGCTCAGATTAGGTGCATATTCTAAAGAGATTTTGAAAAATTATCTTTAAAACTAATAATCTTGTAATCTCGTATTTGGAGTAATCAGCATTTGCTCCACTGCACAGAATTTTTTTCACTTTTATTTGAAGTGGTCCTTTTAACATTAATCCTAATAATGTGTTACCCACTTAATAGTTCTCATATTTGAGAGATTCGTTGAGTCAAACACAATCAAGGCTTTGATTTGCATAAATTTTGATTCTTTTTAATTAATGGCTGGCAAGATATGACTAATTTATTTAATGAAAACAATGTTATAATTCATATTCATTGGCTAAAGTATAAATCTGGAAAAAGGACATAATGGGTTCAGGAAAATTTTGAAAAAACCTTAGCAACTGGAAATGGGTCATTAAAACTAATATACCTTGACTATTTGTAAAAAGCTTTTCTCTTTTATATGTGTGGCATATGTCAGGTAAAACTAATTCATATAGCACTAAGGATAACTGTGGTATTACTTAGAAAAACTCTGAGCTTGCCTTTATAATCAAGTAGTTGCTGCATCATCTGCATTTTTAGAGAGTAGATTTACATTTTAAATCATTGAAAACATTCACTGTTTATAAGTAAATACAGTGTAATCAGAGAGAGAGAAAATTTATGAGCAAACATGATAGTAATTGCTGAAGCGATAACAAAAGAAAATGCGACAGGAACAGAGAGACAGAAGAGGCCTGGAAACTTCAATCTGTATTGTCTCCTACCTCTCTCCTGCTTCTCACCCAGCTCATCCACATGCTCTGGGAAACAGATATCAGTTAATATGACTCATCTGGAGCAGGGTCCGTGTGGATAGGTCAACCTGCTACATGCATGCCTTATTAGCCAGGAGGTTGCTGTGAAAGAGGAATACAATGACTGAGCTGTGCCTTCCTCAGAGGAGTCATAAATTTCTCCTTAATCCTGATATTTGTTTCCATTAGACTAGTAGGGAAACAACTTTGAGTACTCTACAGTTTTTCAAAGCTGGTTAAAACTATCCAACATCGAAAATAACAGGGGGAAGAGACCTGGCAAATGGATCAATGTGGAAATTATGTAACAGTCATTATTTTTTTTTTTTTTAGGAATTCAGGTCTAAAAGTATTCTAAGTTGAAGCATCCATGCTCTGTTTTATTATTATTGGTTTTTTACCCATCCCTAATGCAGAAAAATGAAATGTTGATTAATTTCTAAAGTAAACAAGTTTTTCACTGCTCACAACTTGAGCCCTGACTTGCAGTGAGCGCTGGGTCTGTTACAAGCCCACCCTCAGTGGGTTTGAAACATCTTGGATAGAAATGTGGAGCTGCCTACCTAGGTTGTTCTAATGACAGTATTTACTCAGCCAACATTTCTTTGGTAGTTCAGCACCTCATAAACTGCAAGTTATTTATTTTAATCTCTGTGAAATACAGAGGCTCCTAGTTTACACATAAGATACTCACTAAAGTTACCTCCACCAAGGGGGATGCCTGAAAAACTATTTAGCACTGCTGAAGTAAAATTTCAGATGCCAGGTTCTTACAGAGATTCTTCATCAGGTCCTTGATCTCTTTGTTCTGCAAAGCTGAGCAATTAAGAGTGTCCATACTGGTGCACTGTTCATTTAAATGTGTTAGGGTACCCCACCTTGTCTCCAGATGCCACTTCAGGAAGACACACACCTCCAAACCTACTGTGCTGTATCTGTCTGCTCCACATTGATGACTTGGTAACCAAGGGCATCTCCACTGGCACTTGGCACCTATATTTATGTATCTAATTCCCACCATAGATGGCAGAATTCACAAGGACCAGGACTCTCTGCATAGATGAGATTGAAACATCTCTTTAAAAATTAAGCCCAGAATAGGCAGCAGCATTAGAAAAGTACTGAAGGACTCCAAATGTGTGAATTTTTTCAGGGTTTGGGCATGAATTCACCTAGTGTTCACCAGGAAGATACTGCCCACACTGAGAGCTGTAGACATGAAGAATTTTGTAAGACTTTGCTGTCACTGACAGGCTAAGAAAGATCTGTATACTTGAACCAAAACGATTTGATTTGTCATAAAGAATGTCTGGAGGAAAGGAAGAAATTGGACCTCTCTCTCCCATCACCTAAAGCACTGGCCCATCCAACCTTACAGTACATTAGCCTGAAAAACAATATTGTAACAATACCAATCCAACCCGACTTGTTTGATTCTTTATTTTGATTTTATATTTTCTGTCTTGTAAATGATTCTCAGAGAAGTCTAACATGATATTAAAGAGGTTTAAAGAGAACAAAAGGGACACAGACTTTCTGGGAAGTGAAAGGCAAAGCTTGAAAAGAAGATTGGAGGAGGTTAAATAGGAGACATTTGTGCAATTGGGAAGTACCACTCAAGAAAGGTCTTACTTCCTTTAGCTTTAGCACCAGAACTGATGAGTGTTAAATGCACTGGCACTACAGAATGATTGGTAAAAGAATTGAAAAACAAAATAAATGGCAGCCCTTACTTTCCCTAATTAAAACAGTTAGTTACAGCAATTTACTGTCACAATTAATGCAGCAGCAGCCAAGCAGATGTGATCTATTAAATAGTTCTGCTTTTGCCAAAAGGATTTAATTTAGTACAACTGGATTTTATAAAATCTTCATTGCATCTAAATGTCTGCATCTAAATCTTCACAACTTTATGGCATTTTTCACATTCTCTTTTCCAAATGTTTTATTACCAAAACATATTCTAGGCTTTAAGATATTTGTAAATATGCATTCCTTTATCTATGTCCTCTATTGAGAACACAGATACACTGTAAAGCTTTGTCTAGATCATGGCAGGAATTATTTCAATCTCACCAAGAACAGTAAGAATCAAGAAAGCTGTGGTTAAAATGGCACTGGACCTCCATCTAGTGAGAAGAAGAGTAGTGCATGTTCCTATGTAAAAAATATTTTGTAAGGGGAATTACAAAATTCTGGTGCTTAGCTGCCAGAAGAGGTGTGGATGTATTTACATAAAATACAAAGGAAAATGTTATATTTTATGTGAAAAACTTCACCAAGTTAATAATTTCAGTTTAAGTGTCAGTGATTGCTCACAAATCTCAGGGAAGGGAACAGGCATTGACAAAAACCTGCTGTAGTCAGACGAGTGAGAACTGATCTTGTATTGCAATGTCATGCTCCACTGTCTGTCCAGTTTAAAGACTGAAAAGGCCTCTTCAGCCCCTCTTGTGAGGTGGGGAGGTGTTACCACCCCACTGCACAGATATGGGTGAAACACACCAACCAAGGGCTGGGTTTTAAAGGTTTGAAGATGTAGATTTAGGCACCTACTGAGTTTTTCAGATATGCCCAAGTCTGTATTTTTAAATCAAGGTGTTAAGTGCCTGACTCCTCCTAAGCATCGTGGCAGATGGCTGTCTGCACCTATTGCCACATAAGTGCCTGTAAAACTTGTCCTGAGGTGCCAGATGGATGCCCTGCTCCTCTTCCCATCTGGAGGGGAACAGAACAGCAGTTAGTATCTGCTCACGATGCACCTGCAATAATGACAGCCCAATATTCCCCAGGGGGTTGTATCAAGAAAATCTTCCAAGCAAGCCTCATGAGCTCACTGTAAAAATTTCTTCATTTGATTCCATAGCCTGGACTTCACTTCACTTTAAAAATTTTGGACGTCATCATGAAATCTAAGGCAAGACACAAGCCCCTGTTCAAACCAATGCTCAGTTCTTGTTTTAAAGGTGATACCACTACATGAAAAGGAGCTCTGGATAAAGCCAAAGTAAACCCCAGGTAAGTTCTATAAAGAGAAAAACAACTCCTTTCTCAAAAAAAAAGCACATATCATTTGACAATGGTCATGACTTGCAAATTACAGATCACTGAGTTTTTCATATCCAGACTGAACCTCTCTAAATAAAAGATAAAGACACCAGGTGTTCAATTAATTACATCTAGACAGCTACCAAGGCAGCTTAAAATACTCTCCATTGTGTTGAGCTGTTAAATTGCAGGACTTGTATTTGGCACACAAATCTAAGTATCCAGCTTAGCCCATGTGGACGCCTATTGCAAAATCCTGTCTAATAACTGTGTCACTTTTTTTCTGTATTAGAAAATGAGAGCCTGACATATAGATATTGTTTCTATGCATTAAGAAAATCCAGACTGTTTTTAAGAGGACTGGGAAATTCATTTTCCTTTTTCTGTAGAATTACCTCAGAGTACCAAAGGAGTATTGGCATTCTATTGAACCTGTCTTACAACCTTACTACAGAATAAATGTATCTGTCCAAAGATAATATACATCAGCTATTTTAATCCATGTCTTAAACCATGTAAAGAAGATTGGTTTAAACAGTAAAGAAGAACATGTCTGGGGGGATACCCAAGAATGCCAGAGGAGTTGACAGAAGTTCATGCAGACTGGGATGGTTTCCCTGTAGCTGTAATTACAAACATACCATGACAAATTCTAATAAGTTACTATTGCTAATCAGGGAAATCTATCAATCATTTGAGATATGTTCCTCAAACAACACAACATCTGAAAAACAGAAAATGGGGAACTATTGCAGAAATAATTGAGAAGAAAAGAAGGAAAATCTAGTACATTCTTCCCGAACACTGCATGTAGTTTTTGTCACTTCGTCTTGAAGATAACAGGCAAGGGTAGAGGAAAGGATGACAGAAGTGATGGAAGATAGGAAATAGTTTCCTAAGAGCTTTGGAATAGATTCCTGACAAGGAAATACTGACTAAATTAGAATAATTTGGTTGAAAGGACACAACTGAGAGAGGATACAAATGACTCTACCCAGCACATTGCCAATAAAGAAGGGAAACACCATTCAGGATCATGAAAGCTTGGCCGCACCTTTGCTCCCTCCTTTTCTTGAGCCATTTTTGTTTTGGAGGAAAGCCTTCCTGTGTCCTTGGGGGTCACAGGTGCCTGGCCAAGGAATCCACTGACTGGGTTCTTTTTATGAGGACCTAACAACAGCCAGTTCCTTTGACAGCAGGCTGAACCTTTAACAGGAGGGACGTTGAACAAAACCAAGGTGCCAGGCTGTGTACCAATGGGCAAGGCTGTACTGGGGCTTGGCCAGGCTCACCACATCTCCAAACAATAGCTGGGTTTCCCCCACTGTGCTCTCACCCTAATGCCACCTGGCTTCAGATTTTCCTCATTTTATAAGCCCTGAAAGTGCTTTTCCAGGGCAATGGTATTTGTTCTGCCTCACCCTCATCTTCCTGATGTAGAAATAATGTCCAGGTGCAATTTATTAGCTCCTGGTTAGTGTCATTTTCCACTTTGAAGACTGGTATTACAATAAAAAGATGTAAAATCTTAATTTTGGCAGAAAACAAGGTGGCATCTTTCTTTCTGACTCCCCAAGGTTTCCTTGCTTATCTTGGGACCTCAAGAGCTTTTGCAACCCTGCTGAAGTTCAGGAGGAAAACACAAACACTCAGGATAAATAGAGCAGTTTATGCCAGCTTTATTCAATTCCTATAGGTGTTAAAATTTCAAGAATTTATAAAACATATAAGAGAAGTTTATATAATTTCCTTATGTACAATAAAAATATCTATCTATGTATATTTCATTAAAATTGAATGAACTAAATAGATGAAGAGCTATTTAATGAATATTAAGCTTTGCTGCATGCAAACTGGACATAGGAATGCATAAACAAATGTCAGATGCATCATTAATGACATGGCATTTTTTCTTCCTCTCTCTTAACTCCCTGAATACTATGATGCCCACATAAGCCTTAGGAAACTTCCCGTATTATTGTCAGCCACAGACTTGACACCTCACTCAGAATAAAAATATCAAAGCAGTGTGCTCGCTTTAGTTGAAAAGATTCTCAGTATTAGCAGGAGATTTTTGGTACCAGATGCCATTTATACTTTCCCTCCTTCCCTATCCTAATTTAAAACATTACTTTCCAAGGCTGCGCACAGGTAATGGGTTGAGAACAGCTTATTAACTGGCATAACACAAAAGAAATCCAAGACTGGAAATGAAACACAAATGTTGCAAGAACACAAAAATTGTATACATGAAACCACTGATTTCCGGAGGATCATTGCACCTTGCTGTCATTCCCTTTTAAGTGCCTTACCACCCCTACTAGCACATAAAAATATTCTCGTATACTTAATAGAAGAAGAAAAACGTGCTAAATTCTAAGGGCTTTACGTAAAAAAAATCCATCCAAACTTCCTCTTGAAACTCAAACGCATATGACTGCAAAGAATCACTTCTCCTGGATAAGGTATCTGAAATATGTCCATAAGATAACAAGGTTCTGCAGCCACATGTACAGTTATATTCTGCCTTCCTCTAGATATGTTTGGTATTCAAAGTTACCTCATTGCTTTGTTATCTTGTGAGGAAGTAAGGCAGGATTGTACATACACACAAATAAATGCTCACACAGAAACTTATCATCATTGGTGTATATAAATCCTAGTTATTCTCTGGTGTTCCCCCACTTCTAGTACAGTTCTCATTCTTCATTACTTCTTAAATTGAAAGTAGAGTAAATTGTTATTGCTTGGTTCTGGTTGAATACTTGTTTATTTGTTTACATTTATTATATATGAATGTAGTATACCACTCTGCATTTATCATTAACTTTTTAAATTTAAATTCCTCAAATATTATGCATCTGTGGATTTACTTAAGAGATAAAAATGGAGGGGGGATGTTCTGAATATGCAATTACTTTGCTCCCAGAATATGGAGTAACTTTTTGTCATTTTAATTTCTCATGTTTTTTAATTCCTCACTACATTTCCTTTTGTCCAGTTCAGAAAAGACAGTCTTACATACAGCAGGCTCAGGTGTGGATTCTTCACACCTATTTTTAGGATGTGCTTGCACTAAGATTTATACCATTCTCTGGAGGCGTCTTTCTCTCTACACTGATTAAATTGGCAGGCTGTGTGATTAAGCTTCTAATTTGGGCTTCTCGATGCTGGGTTTAGGCACAGGCTGTTCTCAAGGGTCCTGGCCACATCACCTGCATATCTGGCATCATTAAGAAAAACAATTCCCTTTTTACGAAAAGTCTTCACTGCACAGTCAGACAGCAACAATTTATTAAGTCTTTGGCCATGGGAACAGCAAAATTCAGCAAGGCCTGCCCTTCATGAGAAGCCTTTGGCCACTTCAAATGGTTATCTCAAGCCAGCTGCCTGTGATTTCCTAAGTCCCAGATTAGCATCTCAACACACAACTTGAGTTCAGCTGATGAAGACTGCATATGTGGAGAGTGAACATGTACAAAGCCCACCACACAACGCAAGGCTCCCGTTCAGGTATTATGAGTCAAGAGATTGCTACTGTCAGCACTGCCAGGAGCTAGTCTCTGTTCCTGTTCCCTCTTTTTATCCCAGATCTTGACATAAGAGCCATCCATCATTTTTCTCAGTTTTACTCTCCATAACTGAAATATGTCATGTATTTTCATCCTGGATTTCTTAGATGATTGCCAAATATTGCAGAACTTTATAATTCAGATAGGGATGGAGAATTTTAAATATTTTCCTGTTTCAAACATGAAAACAAAAACATTTCTGACCCCTTGATTCTTAACCATCCATTGATAAAATCACCTAATTTTTTAGGTTTGAAGAAACATCTTAGATTATTGAACCTAATATTAACCCAGCACTGCCATATCCACCACTAAACAATGTCCCGAAGTGCCACATCCACAGTCTTTTAAGTATCTCCAGGGGTGGTGACTTAACCATTTCTCTGGGCAGCCTGTTGCAGTGCTTGAAAACCCCCTTTTGTGATGAAATTTTACCTAATATCCAATCTACACCTAGCCTGGAGCAACTTGAGACTGTTTCCTCCTGTCTTTTTGCTTGTTACTTGAACAATAAGGTCTCTCCTGAGCCTCCTTTTTCCCCTCAGCTGCTCCTCAAAAGACTTTTGTTCCAGACCCTTCACCAGCTTTGTTGTCCTTCTCTGGATACACTCCAGCACGTCAATGTCTTTCTTGTAGTGAGGGGTCCAAAACTGAACACAGCATTCAAGGTGCCGTCTCCCAGCTCAGTGGGGGCTGGATATCCAGAGAACAACTGGTCTTGCTGTTAAAGTCTGAGGCAAAGAAAATGTTAAGTACCTCAGTCTCTTCATCATCCTTTGACTCTATATTTCCCCCCACACCCAATAAAGGATGGAGGGTCTCCTTAACCCTCAATGTGTTGCTAATTTATTTCTAGAAACATTTCTTATTGTGTTTTACAGCAGTAACCAGATTAAATTCTAGTTTGGCTTTTCTCCCTGCATAACCTCACATCATCTTTTTAGACCTCCTGAGCTGCTGCCCATCTTCCAAAGGTCATAAAATCTTGTTTTTTCCCTAAGCTCCAGACAAAGCTCTGTTCAGCCAAGCTGGTCTCCCCTGCTGGCTCATCTTTCAGCACATGTGAATGTCCTGCTCCTGTGCTTTTAAGATATCCTTTCTGAAGAATGTCCGGTCTTCCTGAACTCCTTTGCCTCTCAGGACTATCTTCTGACTTCTGACTTCAGATTGAACCTGTCAGCCAGGTTCCTAAGGAGGCCGTGCCTGGCCCACAGAAGTCCAAGCTTGCAGTTCAGCTGGAACCCCTTCTTACTTCTCTGAGAATTGAAAACTATTATTTTGTCATCACTGTGCCCAGCATCACCCACCAGTCCTTCTCTGTTCATGAACAGCAGGGCTAGCAGGGAGCCTTCCCTAGTTGACTCCCTCACCAGTTGTGTTAGGAGATTATCTTCCACACACTCCAGGAATGTCCTAGACTGCTTCCTCTCTGCTGTGCTGTATTTCCAACAGATATTTGGTAAACTGAAATTCCCCACAAGAACAAGGCTAGGAATTTTGAGACTTCTGCCAGAGGCATATAGAATATTTTGTCTATGTCTACATCCTGTAGTCTCTAACAGACCCCAACCATGGTATCTGCACTTTTGGCCCCCTCCTTGATTCTTAACCATAAGCACACAACCCTATCATCACCTTCATGGTGGACTCCCATGAAATCCTTTCCAGGTGGAAGAAACCCTTCTGCCATGGACAGAGACACCTTCCACAAGCTCAGCTTGCTCATAGCCCCATCCAGCCTGGCCTTGAACACTTCCAAGCACGAGGTGTCCACAGCTTCCCTGGGCAACATGTTCCAGTGCCTCAGCACTCCCACAGAAAGGAATTTCTTCACATAACTAATCTAAACTCATCCTCTTTCATTTTAAACCCATTATGCCTTGTCCTATCACTACATGCCCTTGTAAAAAGTCTCTCTCCAGCCTTCCTGTAAGCCCCCTTAAGTACTGGAATGTGCTATAAGGTCTCCCCAGAGCCTTCTCTTCTTCAGGCTGAACAGTTCCAACTCTCTAACCCTGTCTTCATAGGAGAGGTGCTTCAGACCTCTGATCACCTTTGTGGCCCCCCTCTTGACTTGCTCCAGCATTTTCATGTCCTTCTTAAATTAGGGGCAGCAGAGCTGGTCACATCACTCCAGCTGGGGTCTCAGAGTGAAATACAGGGGAGAAATCCTCTCCCTCACCTTGCAGGCCACGCTGCTTTTGCTGCAGTCCAGGATACATTTGGCTCTCTGGGCTGCAAGTGCACATTGTTAGCTCACATCCAACTCCTTATCCACCAGCACCCTCAAGTCCTTCTAGTCAAGGCTGTTTTCAATCCCTTCTCTGCCCAGCCTGTATTTGTGCTTGCCCCAACCCAGGTGCAGGACCTTGCACTTGGCCTTGTTGAACTTCATGAGGTTCCCCTGGGCCTACTTCTCAAGCCTGTCAAGGTCCCTCTGGACAGCCTCCCTTTCCAGTGTGCCGACTGTACCACACAGTTTGGTGTCACCTGCAGCATGCTGAGGGACACTATCCATGTCACCAACAAGGCTGAACAGCGCCGGTTCCAATACTGACCCCTGAGGAACACCACTTGTCACTACTGCCCGCTTGGACATCAAGCTGTTGACAAGAAACAACACTTTTACTACCCAGCAATTTCTTATCCCATCAAGTGGTTCACCCATCAAATCCATGTTTCTCCAGTTTAGAGACAAGGACGTCATGCAGGACAGTGCCAAATGCTTTGCACACTTCCAAGGAGATGACATCAATTGCTCTGACGTCACTCATACATGATGTAACCCTGCCACAGCAGGACACCAAATTTGTCTTTAATGAAGCCATATTGGCTGTAACAGATGACCTCCTTATTTTCCATGTGCCTTAGCATATCTTCCAGGAGGATCTGCTCCATGATTGTGCCAGGTACAGAGGTGAGACTGGCCTGTAGTTCCCCAGGTCTTTTTTTTTTTTCCCCTTTTCAGAAATGGGGCTTTTGTTTCCCCTTTGCCAGTCACTGGACTGCCACAGCTTCTCAAATATGATGGATACTGTGTTAGCCCCTTCATCTGGTGGTTCCCTCAGGACCTGTTGGCTGCATCTCATCAGTCCCATGGACTTCTGCATCTCCAGGTTCCTTAGATGATCTCAGACCTGATCTTCTCCTACAACAGGCAGTTCTTCCTTCTCACAGTCCCTGGCTTTGCCCTCTGCAACTTAGGTGGTGTGGCTGGAGCACTTTGGTGAAGACTGAGGCAAAAATATTGTTGAGTACCTCAACCTTCTCTATGTCCCGGGTAACCAGTTCTCCTCTTTCCTTACAGAGAGGGCTCAAGTTTCCCCTAGTCTACCTTTTATCACTGACACACCTATAGAAGCTTTTCTGGTTGCCCTTGACAGCCCTGGCCAGAATTAATTCTATTACAGTTTTAGCTTTCCTGACCTGATCCCTGCCTGCTCAGACAATTTCTCTATATTCCTCCCAAGCTGCCTGTCTGTGCTTCCATCCCCTGTAGGCTTCCTTTTAGTATTTGGGTTTGTCTAGAAGCTCCTTGCTCTCCTCTTTGGGATGCATCAATCCTGAGCTTGGAGGAGGTGACCATTGAATACTGACCAGCTTTCTTGGGCCCTTCTTCTTCCAGGGCTTTGTCCCATACTCTACCAAGCAGATCCCTGAAGAGGCCAAAGTCTGCTCATATTATAAGTGAAAATGAGGCCACTATATGCTTATACTCTTTTATTTTTAAAAGTATGGATCCAGGAGATAAGATGTCATTTGGAGAGAAAGGCAACATTTTTCTTCCAAGTGGTTCTCTTTAAATGTATCTTTGTTTGGTGTGTGAGATGGGGTTGTGCTTTAACTACTACACAGTAAGAAATGAGCAGAGAAAGTTCATTAAATGAGCAGAGAAAAAAACATCAGTCAGATCAGCTTGATCTATTTCAATTTAGTATTAGAGGTCCACAGAAATGAGGGCCTCAAGAAAGTAAATGTGTGGATTTCTCTGACAGAAAGAACAGTTGCAAACTGTAACAAACGTAATAAGAAAAAAAAATGCGTCACATGGTGAATTTGAATGAATCACACACAACTGTACATAGACAGCGTGTTCATAGCCAGGAAAGGCATTTTTCTTGATATAGCCCCTTGCTGACTCCTTTAAACACTGTTGTTATTTCTGCAACTCAAAGGTACAAAAAACTAGCACAAACTGAATATGACTATATCATTCTCCTCCCCCATCAAAGTTTAAAGCTATCTGTACTTGGATAGTCTTTAGATTTACATTATGTTAGATTACAGCATATTTTGGAAGCTAAAGCCTTAGGATAAAACCAATGGCCATGAAGGCTAAAAAAGCCTTGAAATAATAAACCCATCTCCTGGTGGAACACAGATTCAGCACTGCAACAGTGAGAAAGCAAATCAGATAACCAGTTTGGATTGCCAGAAGATCAGGAGTCCCCAGCAGCTGCGTTTTTAGTTTCTTAATGGACACCAACAGATGGAAAAAACCTGAAGAGAACAGGCTTGTTTTCTCTGCCTGCTGAATTATTTCCTTCTTATGTCTTTTTGTCTATCTATAGCTTACAGCTCTATTTACCCAAAATGACTAGAGCTTTCTGTGAAACAGAAACTTGGGGGAACAACAGAAGGTCAGGTATATTCTTGCTGATACAGCCACCTGTTGTCTTGCCACATAATCCATTTATTTACTACTGACTTGCTCAACCTTCCCCCCCAAGCCCAGTGATGCTGTTGTGGTTTGAAAATGTCAAATGAGATCTCGATTTCCTCTTTTCACTTTTGATGTAGCAAGGTAACAAAATGACAAAAACTCTCTGCCCAATTTTGTGACATTTCTCTAGTGACATTTGTCCTGTTTTACCAAAAATTGTCATGGTCTTACGTCCTGACACCCACTCAACCATACAAGGGAGGTGATGGTGCCATGGGTTTCCAGACATGAGAAATAATTTTGAGTCAAGTGCACAGCCAGAAAGGCATGAGAGGGGAGCAAGGCAGATCATTCATATTGAAGAAGCTTCACAATGGCAAATCAGCTAAGCCCCTGGCTTATTTTCCAAAGCAACTTGGCTCTGCTAGAGACTAATTTTCTCTGCAGGACTTTTGGCAATGTTGTTATAGCCTGCTGAGACACTCTGGACTGCCAAAATCCACACTAGTAAGGATCTCCAGTATACTGTCATTTCTAGGTCAAGCTGGTTCTGAGATAAGATTTTTACAGAATATATCACAAGGCATTTCAAAAAATGAAACACCTACATTTTTTTTATTGGCCCTTCTCTTCAAAATAGGCATTGTCCAATTATGTTGAAACTTTCCCGGAAAAAATGTACCTCTGGCTACAGCTCCACTCTACCTGGCATTTTTAGATGGAAAATACTTTAAAAAAAGAACAACAAGAAAAGGGGCAAGCATTTGGTGATTGTATGAAGGTGAAGCAGCCAGAATCAGACTTATAACAGAAGGTAATTCTCATTTTATCTTTGGGTTTACTGTACAGCATCTGTAATTTCACCTGTTCTCATTTCACAGGAAGACAAGGAGCAGAAAAACATGTAAAAGACAGGGCTGGAGGTAAGTTGAAGGAGGCCATGGGAACGTGTCTCCAACTTTCAGGAGCACCCGGGGGGAATGCATATAACTACATTGGTGGCCTTTTGTCACAATCACTGTCTTCTGCTCTCTGAGAAGCTAGATGAACTGAGGCACATATTTAAAAGGTTTTTCCAATTGCTTTCAAAGTTTAAGTCACTAATCCTTTAGACAGGTCATCTATCTATCAGACTTCTTCTATGAAGAAGAAATGTTAGTTTTTATTTCCAATCACAAAGGTGTTATTTCAGTGTTTCTAAATGGTTTGGGGAAGATACAGTCTTTAAGCTGCCAGTGTTCTTTTGTTATTGAGATTCTTTGGTTTCTAACAAAACCAGTTAACTTGCCTGGACTGAAAAATCAACTGGGCAAGCACCATTTGTTTGGGGTAAACCTTGTTAATAATACTTGCACTGGGAAGTATTAGGCTGCTTTAGTCAGCATCAGCATTTTATTTCAGAAATTCTGTTACATGACCTGTCAGATTACATTTACTGCTGGAGGTTTTTTAGGAAGAAGCACTCAAATTAGACTTGAAAATATTGCAATGCAATGAGATATGCTAGAGAGAAACCCAGAAAAAAAAAGGACCCCACTGAAAAGAGAATGAGGTCAGATGTGCTGTGTTTTATGGGCTGGTAGCAGCCAGTAACCACCTGCCCAAACAGCACATACATTCTCTAGGTTAGTCAAGGTCTGTTCTGGCTGTCATTTAGATCCTATCCTAAGGGGAGGCTTCAGCATCCAAATAGCTTGAGCTGGCTCCAGCAAGCTTCAGAGTTCCACACATGCTTGGTCTCAGCTCCCTGCTACTTGGGGAGAGCCATTTCTTTTCCAGTACCATACCAGCTGCCAAAAAGAAACCTGTCAAGAACACTTTTTTTTTTCTCAGAAAGTGTCTGGAAAGATGTATGAAGTTACATCTTGGAAACACTGAAGTAGGGCACACCAGGACAGAGTGACAAAGGAGATTTAAGTTGTAAGAAACCAATAGCTCCTATCTCAAGAGCTAGGATTAGATTTTCCATTCTGAGTTTGGAAACGGTATCTTACTCTCCCAGTGAAACCACTTGTGAAGTCTGATAGGAAATCTGCTTATCAATGCTACAAGATCATAGAATGTTAAGGATTGGAAGGGACATTAAAGGTCACCTTGTTCCAACCTCCACTAGAACAGGTTGCTCAAGGTCTTACCCTGGCCTTGAACACTGCCAGGTACGGGACATCCACAACCTCCTCAAGCAACCTGTTCCACCCTCAAAAATTTCTTCCTAATATCTAATCTAAATTTCTCCTCTTTCAGTTTGTACCCATTACTCCTTGTCCTATCCCTACAGTTTTCAGTGAAAAGTCCCTCTCCAGCTTCCCAGTAGGCCCCTTCAGATACTGGAAGGTTGCCATGAGGTCTCCACGCAACCTTCCCTTCGCCAGGCTGAACAGCCCCAACTTGCTCAGCTAGTCTTTTTAGGGAAGGTGCTCCAGTCCTCTTGTCAACTTCATGGCCTCCTCTGGCCTTGCTCCATGTCCTTCTCGTACTGAGGACACCAGAACTGTCCACAGAACTCCAGGTGGGATCTCATGAGAGCAGAGTGGAGGGGGAGAATCACCTCCCTCGAGCTGCTGGCTACACTGCTTTGGGTACAGACCAGGATTCTGTTGACTTTCTGGGCTGCAAGCTCACAGTGCTGGCTTATGCTGAGGGGTTTTTTTAAAGATCCCTGTAAAATTTTAACTATAGAGGCAATTATTAGTCACTGTAGCCCTTCTGGACACCACCAAATCTCCCACTCCTAACCAGACCGGAAAGACCTGAAACTGATAAAAGACAACAGCAAGAGGTATTTAGGTGCTTGTTTCCACCAGCCTCCTGCAAAGATGGACTTCTGCTGTGGCCCAAACTATATGTCCTGAAAGGACATTTTTGTGGGTATATGTGGGAGTCAGGGAGCAAAGAAGTGAAAAGGCTGGCTCTGCCCCAGGATAACACTGGCAGTGATAACAGTCACTATTGATTCTGGAGGCAAGGACAAGATTCTTGCCTTCACCTTGCCCTTGGGTGATACAGACAATGGGCACTCATGGGATAGTGACCCCATAGGTGCTCGTTCTGTGGTGTTCAGTGTAATGTTCAGGCCATCCAGGAATCTGGGACATTTAGAAAATTCCATCAAATGTCAGGTAAGCATCCAAATGCATGTTCTACCCAGCCAGAGAACATGGAGAGCACCTATTGTTACAACAGGAAACCAGGGAAAAAGGACAGAGTAGTATGTGTCATTTGCCACATCACAAGCTGATAGCCTGGCTTTATTGGTGTTACTCCACTAGAAGGAAGAGGTCGTGAGTCTGGCAGTGAATCTGCAAAGATGGCACTCTTATTTTTGGCCAAGGGATGTTAGTGCTCATAAGCAAGCTGATCCTGATGCTCCTGCTTGCATAACTGAGGCATCTACTGGAGGAGATTGGTCTGTGGCTCTTGGTCCTCTACAAAAACCCTGAACAACTCTCTCCCTTGCCCTGAGCGGATAGACACTGAGCTCCAGACAACAAGGGCAGGCTGCTCGAAGTTTGAACAGATGTGCCAAGTTAGGCATAGCCTTTTTCCATTGAAGATGGGTGCCAGCCCCTTGAACAGTGAGTCAAAGATGAGAGAACTCTGCAACCCTTGAACCCTTTCCAGTAAAAAGTAGGCAGAGCTGGTAACAAGTGATGCTGGAGAGGTGATGCAGACAAGCTGAGGGAGAAGTGTAGCTGGAGAAACCAATGCTGGGGAGACATGAAAAGTCCATGAAACAGTGAGATGGGATTTACTTCTGCCAAGCTTTGCACTCAGCTGAAGCAAGCTGGAGATAAATGGCAGTGCCTAAAGCAAGTGGAGACCAGAGGAAAAGCCAGGCAACCTGCAGTGCTCCCTTCAAGGAAAAAAGGCTTTTTAAGGTTTATGTCTAATTCCACTGCTAGAATAGCAAAGCATTCAGGCTTCCCAGAAGCAAGAGAGAGGAAATTGAAGAATTCAAGCTGTAGTGTAATGAAATGCGCTTTCCACCCACTTAGATTTAAGACTGTGATTCAGTACTGCATTTATGCAGTTTCTGGAATGGAAGGGCATTGTGATGCATCTAAATCAGATTTCTGAGCCAGTGCTAGCAGATGGACCTCAAGAAAAAACCGCATACAGTCAGATAGCTAAAATAAGGAGATATATTTCACCACCTCTATTTCAGTGATGGTGTCACCCTCTGTCATTTCCAATTCCAACAAAACTAATAACCTCTTTGAAAATAGCAACACAAGGGAGATAAAAATATCAAAAGCAGAGGTTAGTTAATTTAGTAACTTCACCATTTTTTGCACAATTTGCATCATCTATATCATCTGCCTGACACTTTGACACATAGTGACACACAGCCTTTACTGGCAACCCAGGACAACAACTACTAAAGGTTATTCCATTAATATTACTGTAAAAGATTACATTAATAGACATCTTTAGAAACTGATAGCAGCCATACTTGATAATTAACTCAGTTTTAAGGAAAAACTATAACAGACTGTAAATTTGCATGGTTTTATTTTGTCATTAGTTTGCTTTATTAAAATACAACTTTAAAATTAAATAAGACAATGAGGCATTGGAAAATATTTTATGCCTCATCTTCATCTTAACAGAGAAAAGTTTCTTCAACTTTAAAGTTGCACAGCCATCCTGCAAATTTTACTTAATGTTTCCTTATCAAAGCAGCATTTGTATTTCTTATTCCTGCATTGGGAAGTTCTGAACTCTCACTTGCTATTTAAAAAAACCCAACAAACCAACAATGAAAAATCAACCAACCAACTAAACAAACAAAAACAACACAAACCCCCCACCATATGTCAGGACAACATGACTGCTTCTTATTTGGTTCGGACAATCCAGTGTTCACCGAAAATAATCAGTTTAATCTAAGGGAGATAAATCACTCCAGCATAATGCCAAACACTACCTGTGGTTTCAAGCAGAGGAATAATTATTGCTTTCCAAGTCTAACCTAGGTGGGGATATTAATAACAAGTAAATTTAGACTAGCATGTAAAGCAGAAAAGTTCAGTCATCATGAGGCAAACCAGAATAGCTTTTAAATTAGGAAGACATATGCACCAATTTAACATTTTTTGCTTCTGAGACTTCCAGTTATAGAAATTGTCGTACTCAAATACGTCATTACCATTCCATTCACTTTTTAAGATAAAATGTGGCCAAAAGCATCCATCTGTTCATCTTTAGCACCCACCCAGACAGAATCTATAGTGCCAATTTCTACTCAGTAGTACACTGAGGTAAACCAGTAATAACTACTTTGACAGTAATGTATTCAGGTTTAATATAGAATAAAATTTGTTTCCTGTTTGGCAGCTCTCAGAAAATCTCCTTGGAGCCCTACCTAATATTTCTTCTGAAAAAAATGTCCCTAGAGACCTACCTACTACTTCTGGAAAAAATAATGCTCCTTATCTACAATAGTGTTTAAGTCATTGTTTGGCAGATCACTGTAAACACTGACCACTGTTTAACTGCTGAGCAATCTGCTTTAAGGTATCATATTTTAGAAAAACATCATATAATGCCACAGTCTATTGAATATGTAGAAAAAGACCTCCAAACAACATTCTTTCTCTAATATCAGGTTCTCTAATTAGAAAATAAGCTATCTGTTGGATATTATAGGAAGTTTTGCATGTTTTTCTTCAAACATCCAGTTTCACCCTGCCTGGAGCAAAGCTACAGAGGGTTAAGGTTACAACAATCTTCAAATCAATCAACCCTGTGTCTCAGCTTCATAAGCATATGAAGACTCTGCACTCTCCTGCTCAGTGGACACCACAAGTGAAATAAATTTGATAGACCTTAAAGTATGGCTAAAGAATCTGTCATCATTCTCACTCTCCAGCAAAAGCCTGTGATAAGTATGTTTCTTAATAGAAAAATATTAAAGGGTGGAAACAGAGTGAGTTGATCCTGTTGCCCATATCAAGGTCTGGGAAAAACCCTATGAAAATTCCATTTTAGGATTTTTCTCGTAAGAGTAGTTGGAATTTACAATCAATTTCTGAGAACACTAGTGGTTGCTGAAAGTCCTCCTAATCTTGGTCTTTGATGCCTCTAATCTAAATTATTCATATGGGTTCAAATCTATAATCCTAATTAAAGTTTTGTTTCATTACTGCAACTTTCAAGCTCTCTCAAAGGCAATGGTATTTCTAAATGTTAAAAAATAAAATTATTGTGTTTGTAGAAAATAAGTGGAACTCAAGTTCACTGGTGTACTTTCTACTTGGCTACAGAAGCTATATATGAAATGAATATTAAAAATAAATTGATGTTAAGTTTGGAAGGACCACCTGTTACTTGATAGCTTCAGAAATCTACTTTGAAACCACGGAACATATCCAATCCAATTCATTAAAATTTTATTAAACTCTCTTCAGCCTGAGCATTAGAAGCACATTCACCATTTCCTGATGAAACTATGACCAATGAAAATGTATGCCATGACACAGTGTAACAAGTGAGCTTAAAATGGCAATGTCTGGAATTTAGAAACTTTCCTCACTGCGTTCTTGCAGTGGGGGTATGAATTCAGCTGTGTGACTTTGTTGGCTTTAGTGGGAGTCATGCAGCAATATCTGCCAAATGGGTTTGCCTACACATTCCCATGGCTGATGTTCACTATCACAAGTGGGATAAGGATTGTGCTCACAGAAATATCGATTATCCTATTCTATTATGATTCTCCCATAGAGCAGTGTAACCATAATATAACCTATATTTCTGTCCATTTTCACCTTTACCTTTGCTCAGAGAGTAAAGCTACATTGACACATCAGAAACTGCCTCCTCATACACAAGTAGCTTTCCAAAAATTGATTTTTTTCAGCTCCCACAGTTTTCAAATAAATGTACCAGTTCTTGCAAGGGCTAAAACCAGTTAGCCCTTTAGCATCTCTAGCAAGGAAGAAGTTCCTGCCTAGTTACTGACCCCCATTTTGACCTCTAAACAACAGATGAAGAACTATTCACTGCCCTGGACAGACCTTCCAGAAAACCGTTCTGATGAGTCTGCAAACATGTCGATGTCAGCTTGTTAAAGATTAGAAAGAGTTCTTGGAAGCCCATCTTGCTTACCCCACATGCTCACTGGGAATAACACTATCTGCTGTGACATTGGACAGGCTTTCTTCTTCCTATTTAAGACAGCACTAGGTTAAAACAACCTGGCCTGTGCACCACAATCCCAGAGTACATTACAGTAACTATTACAGTACTCTTGTGCCACAGTACATCACAAGCTGTGTTGTGGCTATATTTAGGTCCCACATTGTGAGGACAATTCTCTGTAGGTGGAATTGAAAGACTGATTTGCTGAAGGTATGAAAAGTATCATCAGAGAGGGTGGATGAAAGACAAAAATGCTGCTGGACACAGCTTGGAGCTAAGAGAGAAATGTTTAGACAAGTTTTCCTCTGTGCCATATCTTATATTAATAATTTAAAAAAATATTTAAAATAACATCATATACCTGTACCGTAACAGGGAGTGGTATAAAACAGTCCAACTAAATGTCACTAACAATACAAGTATTAGATACAGAATGTGATGGTAGCAACATCTCTGTGTAATTATTATTATGCTGGAATATTTGCCATAACAAAATATTTGACTTATTTTTTTAGCAAGTGAAAGTCAAAATCTTAAGGTGATGATGCAAAGACACAGTGAGTTAGCTACAGGTAAAATTTATGTATTGAGTTATGTAAGAAACTGAAATGTGACGAGACCTGAAAAAAGGGTGAGGGTGAGTGCCTGCAGGGCTTGTCATAAGCATCACACTGGAGAGTCTGAGAACTCTCACCTAAAAACTTGAAGGGTCATTTGCAAGCTTTAAGTAACATCTTACAGGAGAAAAACAAGGTGCTCATTATTTCTGCTGCTGACACAGAAGCAAGAGAAAACCAAGATGAGACAACACTGGCCAGTCAAAATTTGAACTAAAGCGATCTACTGCCTCTCTATACCTCTGACTAGAGGGGACCCTTGTACATATTCAAAAGACAGAGGGAATGCCATATCAGGTACCCCATTTGCCTGCTCACATAGGACTTGATTCAGTAAAACTACTAAATAAGTACCATGGGATAATCACGGTGTAATTCTGTGCTTCTCTCTTTTTGAAACAAACACAACCATGGTAATAAATAAGTCACAGATGAAAAGAGAAGCAAACTCTCAACTGCATCCTTCCACACTTTAGAGATGCAAAAGTTAACCCCCACATCTTAAGCTTACCCTCCTCAAGAGGCACTGGAAGCAGGTGGGCATTTCTGAATAATGACTCATCCCCCTAAAATAAGTTTCTTGGATAGAAAGGCTGATTCACCACCTGGAGATACCTAGAGAGCACATGGGAGTAGTTTAGACTAGATGCCTAATTTTTTAGTGCTGGAAGTTAGGTAAAATTAATCCTTAATACAATAACTGATATTTCCCAGAACCCAAAAATTAAAAAAAAAAAATACAAAAGAAGATCCATGAATTTGCCTCACTCTGCTAGACTTACATTGCCTTTCAAAGCTAATAAATAGTCACAGCTTATTCTTGAAAGAATTCAAAGCAAATGCCATTAAAAGACATGGACCGAGTAGGTAAATGCAGTAAAAAAGTAACATTTTACTGTTTCTTTTATTTCTCACATTGCTATTATAGAAAGGAGACACAAAGTGATGTTCAGGAAACCATAATGAGTCCCATTATCACCTTTCAAATACAAACCTGTTAAAGCAATGTGCATTTCACTGTAAGACATAAAAAAACAGCACAAAATCCTGCTGATCCAAGACACTGGCACCAAGAACTTTAAGAAACATCCAGCCTGTCTCCTTTAAAACCCACCCACCTATATTGACTGAAATAAAAAAAAAAGTCCAAGTTCAATTCACTGCCTTGTCAAAGGAATGCTTCAAAGAGGTAGAACTGGATATATACCCCCTGCAGGTTTAACAATGGTGGATGTTTCCCAGCTCCTAACCCCTACTGGAGCTAGAGTGCCTTTTTTAAATAAAATATCTCAGCATACAATATATAGAAACTGGAAGTAATAGGCCCTTATTCTCAAAATGAAGCATTCTCTGTTTTAGTTTCACACTAGAATATTTCACAGAATGTATGTCTTCAATTATTTCTTCAGCTGGAAGAGGTTTCATTTCACGTGCAACTCTTTTCTTGGGACAGGAGTGAACTGGCACCGAGAGACTGCCACAGTCCTTGTGCTATACTAGTCCTGGTGGCAAGGACACATCAGAGACGTAAAAAGTCATGCATTTGTTATTTTTAATATTCCCTTGAAAGAGAATAATCCCAATTTCTGGCAAACATATTTAAACTAATTCTTCAGATGCAGGGCAATATCAGGGAACAGCAGGGATCTCTGGGCAACAGCACATTCTGACAGGCATATCTAGAAAAAAGTTTATTTTTCCGGAAATTTAAGCACATTAGTGCCTAAGCCATATTTGCACTTCCTCTGCATCTGCCATGAATGGCTGCATTACTAGTATTGAATGACAGGGTCAGAATAGCAACAAAAATACAGATTTTACTATGCACATGCACACACTTGTTTTGAGTCAAGTAAACCAAAGTTTTCTATTGAGCTCTGAGCTCGGCAGGGTATTTTACTGTTTGAGGCACAGCTCATATGGAAGACTACGATTAAATATCCCTGACTGGAAGTAAGTTAAGTTAAAATACCACTGTCTGGATAAATTTATTGGGAAAAAAAGTCAAATTTTGATTCCTTGAGAATTGTTTGCTAAGAAATTTTTATGAAGTCTGGATAAGAAAAGCAATATATATAAATACATTACAAATACCAGGGTTTGTTGCTCTACAAGAGCCATTATACTTCCATGTCAGAAATATTTACTCAGGTTTATATTTTCAGCATGCTTGCTTTTAGTTCCTCTGTCTAGGGCAGCCCTCAATCAGAAGATTTGCTCTAGTGGCTCAAAGCGTAGTGCCTGTACCATATAATGTGATAGTGATTGATATGATATGATGATTAAGACTCTTTATCTTCTACCCCAAAATAACTTGAGTTTGCAAACCAGGTCATTTGAAAACGGTACCATGTTCCTTGGGCAAGACATACATTTTCCATCACCAAGCTTTGTCATTTTCCACTCCAACAGGGAAGAAGGCCAGTACAAAGGACTATAGTAATCTCATTATTTTTACATATTCAAAATGCAGTAAGAAATGTGTAGAAGTAGAGCCTTCTCTTTTCCACTGTGGTTCTATCTATCTTTGAAGACCAATCCCAAATTATGGGATTCATTTTTTGGAGCTTAGTGTGGGTAAGTGTGTAAACATAAATGACAGTGATGACATTGATGACAACAATGCGTAAGTACACATACACACATGATCACAGATCACAGAATAGTCTGATTTGAAAGGGATCCACAAGGATCATCAAGTCTAACTCTTAAGCGAATGGCTCATACAGGGATTGAGCCCACAACCACGGTTTTGTTAGCACCATGCTGTAAGTACACTCATCCAAAAAAGGATTTTGCTCTGGAGAGTGTCATACCTTTTATACTGGTGTCTGCCTAAGTTCAGAAAAGTAGGACCTACTGCAGAAACTTAACCTGAAATTGTCCACATCAAATTATTCTTGAGAATAATTACTCCAGCAGCTGCAGAACTAAGGAATTCTGATTTGCCAGTTTACAGATTATGTATATTTATGCACCTTCCCCCACATTAACTACGTATTTCTCTTTGTTCTTTGTTCATATTTATCTTTATTCCTTATAGTTTGGGATGTAACAAAATGTACTGAAGCCAGTACAAACAATAACTGCTCTATGTCAATCTAACACCAATTTTAACGTAGTGCTAGTATCAAATTTTAAAAACCCAGTAATTTTCTCAACGTTCTTATAAAATGTAAGTATCATTCAGGATATACAATTGACCTGTGGCAACATGGCAAAATCTTTACTTCTGTAAGACTGAAAGCTATACTTACTGTAATTAATTTATCAGACTTCCTGCAACTTATTTATTCCAAACCCTTGGTTAAATGATTTACAGCCTACAACATAAAATGAAGATGCAATTAAATAAGAGGACCTATTTCTAATAGCACGTTCATTTTTAAAAGCCATCCAGTCACTTGATACACAGAAAGCAGAGACAGTGGTGATCTTTAAACTTTGAGCTGCAAAGTTTCTACACAAATCTGGGTGGGAGAGATATTATGGGTTCAGATTCCCAGGCATTTTGTCCCTGGTTATTTTTATTTTATATACTCTCACAGAGAAGTCATGGGGAAACAGATTGCCCTTTCTTAAATCTCAATCCCTTTAAATTGGGTAAGGCTTAACTTTCAGAATCAGACATCCAGAAAAAAATCCATCATGCAGAAGTTATGTATTTACAAGATATAGAATGCTCTGGAAAAGGTGTGAGACTTTTCAGGTCTGAAAGGAGAATAGACCTGAAGTTGAACATAACCCTTATCTGCAGCTTCAGGTCAGTCCAATCCTATTTTCAATTTATTTATTGGGTATTGAGACAGTGCTTCATGGTGGCATCAACATTCTCATGTGCTAAGGCATCTCCCAGAACAGCCACCCAAACATGAGCTGCAGAGTATTCCTGGGACAATACTAGACTGTGTTGAGATACTCATTAAGCCCAAAATCAGTTATTGCTACAAGGTGTGATGGCTGCAGGGGCTTTCTGTAGAAGGAGAGAGACCTGAATTTAAATCCTTGTGTAATGAACACACGTCTTTTACTAAAGTCCTACGTTCTTGAGGAAAAAGAGTGGGCATGAGATAACTGTATCACCTCTGTAGGCAGGAGTTGCATTAAATGCCTGGACACTGGCAGGGCTTTGGTGTGACTTAAGCACCTCCATCACAGCCAGATGAGGACACAGCCACTCCTAGACATGTCCGAAGAACCTACTTCACATAGCTTGGAAGTGTAGACACCTGCTGACCCGCAATACCTCCAGGGACAAGGAAGCATCTAACTAGAGATTATGTTTACTTCATTTCTCTAAAATTAGTGTCTCTTGTGCCTCGCTGGTCACTTTGTAAAACTTTGAATAACAACAAATCTTTCTTTTATGATGTCAGAAGATATATTTAGAAAGAAACTGTGAATGTAATTATCAGAGCAGTTAGAAAATATTTGGATTCCTACGCTAACAACTGTTTTTTGTATATTCTGTTCTTACCTTTGGGACTTTGACATTCAAGAGATGTTTTTAACTCAAATATTTAGAATATTTTACTTATTTCCAGATTGTACATATCCTACACGTACCATGATTAGTGAGTTAAGTTGTATGATATTGATGTTTTTATTACTGTAGAATTTATGAATTCTTGAATAAATACTGAAATTGAGCTCACACAAATTCTATGCTAGAAAACTGCACCACTTCCAGAGTCACCCAAACTGAACACAAAAAAGAAAAGAACAAGACCAAGGAGCTTACTCAAACATTTAACAGGTTATTGGAAGTAATTGAGGGGTATGGGTGTTTTCCCCCCTTTATCATTTGTACCTTGTATTTAGCAAAGCCAGAGGATAAAGGCAAATTAAGAGGATAGAATGAAATCTCTATCCTCAAAAAGCTGAATATCCAGGTGTGCTTTTTTACTTAAGCAAGGTGCAAATACATATTCCTACTCTGACACAAAGCTGCACAGATGACACCATCTTTTGTGACTCAAGAAAGCACTCCTGTATTTAATTTCCCTCAGCTCTCACAACTGGAATAACCATTCTTCTTTTAATATTGCTAAAATATATTACAGGTTATAGTTTTTTCAGAAGAATTACATATGCTGAAATATATTTGGGACTTTGTTTTTTTTCCCTTGGTCATGCTCTGATGTACCTCCTCTACATTTGAGTAGAGGCTGAACCTTTCTTGACACTCACCAATAGATGGTGATATGGTTTGTGCTGATCTTTTGCTCCGGCAGAAACCTTCCCATTGGTCAAAAAACAGCTTTCAAGGAAGGAGATTCCAAAACAGGCCCTGGACATGGTACTATTTGTGGCCTCTCTGTCTGGGGATAATATCTCATCATTTTTTGCACTGTGTTTTGCTTTACTCTTTATACATACTACAGTTTCAGCCCCCCAAGAGACATTCTGCAGAATCTGTTGCTTAGTAATAGTAACCTTCATGGAAATTAGCCTGAACTTCAAAAGAACAAAACATCTTTCATTAGTCACAGGTTTTCAGTTGATGAATTCCTCTGAGAAAGTTGACTAGAATAGCAAACTTTCCAGAATCAAGTGCCACCAAGGTTGACCTAGGATGAATTGCCCTCTTGAAAGCGCCATTTCTTCGTCCTTTTTAAATTATGTTTGAGATTGTTTCTGTCAATAGTCAGGCTTACCTTGTACAACAGCACTAATAAAATTAAGGTTTGTGTAAGTGCAATCAAGATCTCATACAGAATACAGCCAGAAAAAGTTAGTACAGTCATGTAGTCTGGGCTCTTGTGTAACATAAATCACATGAATTAATTATTGTGCTAACAAAAGCACCACTTAAAAAAAATTATCTCGATATAAAATACTTTTTTTTTTTCCTAAAGATCTGCTTTAGTTAAGAAAAACTCCTACTGTGTCATAAAGATGACGCATTAAGGACCATAAGGGCACCAGAATTGCTGCAGACTCCTCATGAGAGGGTCAGAGGTAGGGACCTACATCTGCTGCCCTGTGAGTGAAGGAAGTCAGCCACCTCTGCGGCCTGCCTCAAGTCATCCAGGTGACAGAAAAGCATCTGCTCAGTAGAAATGCTTGGCAGGACTGACAGCTTGCTGCTGAAGTCCTGGTTTCCATCCCCCACAGCACCTACCTGAAATCCTACATTTCCAGTTGATGTGGAGGAAGGCAGGGATCTAACGATAAAGGACTCATCTCCTTTAAAACACGGCCGCATGGAAAAGGACTTATCTCTCAGCAGGATGGTTCAGCACAGGCTGCTAAAGAGGCAAAGCAAGGTCTGAGTGCCTCTCCCACCACTTACCTGGGAGGCACAGCACAGTGCAACAGGCAACAAAAGCTTTGTGGGGACAGAATGAGGGGAGCAGGAATGAATGAGATGCTGGTGCCTGGAGACCAGGACACGTAAAGCTTTAGGTCCCACCAACATTTCCAGGATTGCTCCTGCATTTCACATCAGGTAATCCCTGAACAAAAACTGAAATCAAATGGGCAGTTAGGGTTGTCTTCAAGGATTCTGACCTGCCCAAATTAGTAGGCTGAAAAGTCAGGTCCCCTCAGGAGAGTCCCTTAGCTTCCTTCTTACTTAAATTTAGTCTTACAAATCTTGCATTGCTCTCTCTATCTAGTCTAACAAAATAGATACGAGAGCAGCTCAACCTATGCAGTGATGTCTTCTGGATCTCTAAATTTGACATAATGAAATGGAGTAATTACTAAAACTTGAAAAACCTCATGCTAGAAGGCTAGGTAATTTTAGAAGTAACTTCATAAAGTCTTGTCTACATTGAAACATGAGAAATCAAAGACCAAGTAATTAAAGGTACAAGGGCAATGTGTTCTAGTTTAACAGTCCTAACTCTCATTGTAGGTGTTCTCACATAGAAGCAAAATGCTCTAATTCCTTCAGACAAACTGGACCAAACTGAGCCCAATTTAACTTTGCAGGAGAAAATCCTAGTTAGAAGAAAATCATGATTAGAAGTGCGGGGATTTTGCATCTCATCTACAAAGAAGCACTAGAGGAAGTGAATCAAGTTCTACAATGCCCTGTCTTTTTTCCAGTGGAGTTATCACCAGAAATAAAAAAAAGTTGTTCAGGGCTTTTTCATGCTGCTTCTCTCACTCCTTTTGGAAGGTAAGCTTCCAAAGGAGCTCCTAAAAACTTGAAAGCATCTAGTTGTCTCCACTGACTGCAAAGAAGCCTCATGTGATTGGTGGAGCTGTCTATGCTATAGATAGCTGAAGTATCAGAAATGTATCTCATCATATACATCTGCTTCTGCATATGCCCAGAAGTGCTGCAGCACTGATGGCAGTAAGCCATGCCCATCCCAAACTAGAATTTACAAAACAGGCTTTACATTATCTATGCCACAGAGAAGATCCAGTCACAGGCATTTTAAGAGCACAACCAACAGCTTAGGCGGCAAGAAAAAACCCATAAATGAAACAGAAAATCTTGGCAGACCATTCCCTTAACCTAATAATTCAGTAGTGAAAATACTAGGAAGGAGATGTGGTTTCAGTTGTTCTCATGATCCCAGGGGATTTTAAACACTCTCTCCTCACCTCTTTAACTGGTGAATTATTACCTAATCTGAGTTAGGAACAGAAAGGGCACCCTCCCTCCCCTCTGTAAAAGCTGTTTCACTTTTAAAGACTAATTAAATATTCAGCAGAAGGGAGACACACGTGGGCTGGGGTAGTTACTGCACTGATGGAGAAAGCCTGGCTTCCACTGCTGCTCTCCCAACAGCCAAATTGTGAAACTCTACATCATCTGGTACCAAACAGTGCCTGGAGCACATCCTCCCACTTTCTTCCCACACTCACCCTTTGTATCCAGCCCAAGTAGCGTTAAGTGTGAAAGAGTTCACAGGAGGGGCTGATGGTATTGCTCATCTCCTGTAGATCAGACCAAAGAACACAGGCTGAAAAATAACAGCTTCAATTCTCCTTCAGGAAGGGAAAGAAATCCAAGTCCAGAGAACCACATTCAGAATTACTATTCTCACAGGTAAAGTGTCAATAAAGAAGCAAGAGATGATGGAAGAGATGTCATTTCATCTCTCTTCCTTTGAAAGGAATTACTTTTACAGAAAAAGGCAGCACTAACACCTGAAAGAACAGCTCAAACTATAGCACTGAGATTTTCATGGAGGCTTCAGTGGCTCCCTCTTGCTATCCTGGGTGCTCAGGCAATACCATCAGCCACCAAAAGCTCCCCTCTGACACAGAGCCCAAGCCCAGTAAATCAAAGGAAGATATTGTTAAATTTATTACAGCTGTGATTACATCCCCTCGGGAGATCAGATTAACTGACTCTTGGAGGAACTATCATTTATTTCACTAGACCTTCTCTTTCAACAGACAGGGCAGTGTTAGTGGAATTTCTACTCATGATGGTGAAGAGGATTAATTTTATTTCAGGTCAATCACAGAGGTTTGGATTGCAGTAACCAGTTTAAGGCAGAGCACCGATTAAACGAGGAGTATGTCTCCTTATTGCTATGTTCTGTGCCTGCACATTGGCAAAGCTGGTCGTGTAGACAGGATAATAATATAAACCAGGAACAAGTTCTACTTCGGTATTTATGAACACTGTGCCACTTATCAGCAGTACTGTTAATGATTTGGTATCAAGCTGCATCCACTGTCACACAGTTAGGCAGAACAACACAACCCAGAAGTCTGTGCATAAAGACTCATACATCAATTTTAAAAACAAACATTGTCTCTGTAACGGGCACTTAAGAAGTCCCATTACAACTCACATTTTCCTCCACCACAGAGTGCAGTCACTGACTTATGGCTGTTTTACCTGGTACATCTAAGCAGAGTTTTCCATGAATGCCATTTTGTTTTGAGAGCAAGCTGTAGGAAATTTTGTTATACTGGAAGCTCACTGGAAGATCCTGTGGCCAGAACACTCACAGAGACACGCAAGTCAGCTCAGGGATTCTTACTCAGTCATGAATTGGCTGTAGATGGATAAAGCTCAGTTGCTGAAAGATGAGGTAGAATAAAAGTTGTAACACTACTGGGGATAAAAGAAGGATCCTGCACTAGCACTCGAGGAAAACAGAGGTGTTCCTGTAACACCTCTCCTATGATGGCACTAATGTTAAAACCAGAGGTGGTAAAACTTCCTCAGCCTGCCATTAATGGTCCAATCTGAACTCAAGACGGGAAAGAGAGGCACAGGGTGAGAGGCTTGCTGCCTCCACGGCTTGTCCAGGCACCTCCACCTCCTCCTTCCACCATTGTACCTGCTGCACGACATCGGTGCAGAAGGAGCTGCCTCGGGGAGGTGGAGGGGGACCAGGAGAGGATGAGGAAAAAGTGGCTGATGCAGAGGTATGGACTCTTCACAATGAGGTACTTCAGCAGCTGAGCATGGCCACTTCCAAGCAACCAGAAATACCCATCCCCTCTCAGGCACTCTTTAGGGACATGTCTTTATCACTTAGAGAAATGACTCCAGCAGCATTTCAGCTAAATCATCATCAAGCTGAAAAGTTTTCCCCAAAACAGCCAAGATGCTGACCTTTTTTCACTCTACTAATATGGGGAATAATCCATCATACACAAACATGCAGCACTTGAATCATAAAGGTCACTGTCTTGTGTGGATATGAATCATGCCCTGCACTACCACTGTCTGCTTTATGTATTGCACAGTAAGATGATCTTAATTACTCAGTGCAAGCTAAAAGGTATTACACCCAGTTCAGGTAGTATTTTAGGAAAGTTACTTTCTTATTAGGCTCTCTCTCTGCTTGCTGGATACTATTTCAATTGTTTTAGATATCTTGACATACCCCAGAGTCTCAGAAAAGAGCATTCTGCAAAGGCTTTTTACAAAAAAACCATTTTGGCTTAAACAAAACCACCTCAATCAGGCAATCCTGGTTATTTAATAGACAGATAAAAGAAATGTTTGAAACTATGGAGGTGGACATTAAATACAAGAAATGAGTGTGCATACAAATGAGAGTCAATTCTAAAGACTTTTGCTACATTTCTGGAGAATGTTTATGTTTATTTTCTTTTTTTGTTGTTTCTCAGGTATTTTTATGGGTGTAATATGTACAGAAAAGACAATGCTATTTTACTAAACAGCTGGTCTTAAAACAATAATTCAAGGCTTCTCCACATCAGAAAATGACTAGTCCTCAAAAAAAACAAACAAAAAAACCCAACCAACCAAAAAAAAAAAATCAAACCAGTTCATACTGGCAAAGTAGTGGCTCCTGGAAAACTGGACTTAAGATATTCCTCACCATTCCAACCACAACAAACTTGTGCTCTGAATTTTTAGTCTCCACACAAAAATAAATTATAATCTCTTTCAAGGAGGGCATTGTTCAATGATTTAAGAATTAAATTGTTTCAGAAAGATCACTGGAATCTTACAGTTATTTATGCATATGCCCCCCAAAAAATAAAAACGTTAAGCATACAAGTGAAAAAAATAGTGACAGAAAGCAGTAAGAGGCAAAACAATTTTCTTTTCTATATACAGAAATATTTTTACATAAGTAACAAGAAATGTCAAAAATACACAATTTTGAGTACAAAAGAATCATTTCAGCAATAGATTTGTACAATTGAGAACTGTGTAAGCAGCATGCTTTGACTGAACAAATTAAACTGCAACATATTTCAAAATACATTCATTTAAATCCTCCATACTAAAGATGTCTGAAAATGGAACATGAGGGAATACAGATTAGTAATGACTATCATTTCTGGAGAGGAAGAAAATTATAATTCCCCAGTAAATTCAAGGAGGATCAGTCTGAGTTTTTAAAATCCTTGGTCTTGGTCAAGACCATTAAATTGCCTCAGGAGACCCAATTCTGCCAATATGTATATGTTTTAACATTACAAATCTCAGCAAGGTTGTGCAGGATTCTTGGCAGGATCACAGACAGCAAGACTGAGCAGTTTAGAGGTCTTCAACTTGGTCCTAGGACTTCAGCTGTAATTATCAAGGCACTGCTCTCAAGACAGTACATAGACACAATAGCTCAAATGATTCTGTAAACACATATTTACCCTGGGGATACTTCTACACCACTTTGTTTCTTTTTTTGAAAACCCTTTTGTTCACTATATGCTTTGATCACCTCAAAAAACCTGGTAAGTGTGAATACTGTATCACTATGGAAATCACCCCTGAATTTGGGCCATACAGATGGGTTTCTTTTCTCCAAGGATCAGCAGATGCAGCTTTGACCAGAAACCTTGTTACAGTCAGTGCAAACAAACAATTATCAAGACAAAGTCACTGTCTTTGATGTTTGCAATTTATACTTGACAGCCAGTACACGTATCAGAGATCAAGAAAACCCCACAAAATGTTTTTCCTTCATCCTTCAGGAAAGCAATTTCACTAACTTTGCTCTATTACTCATCTTCTCTCCTTCTTGAATTACTGTGTTTTACAACATTCAAATCTCTTGCATCGTAGAGCTGGAAGACAGCAAAAATACCTGTTCCTGCCATTCAGACAATGTACACTCTCACTCTGTTACATTAACTCTAAACACAATTTTGCTGCTTTCAGAGATAAACAGGTATGACAGCTTTCAAACAGAAAATCCATACTAACCACATAATGAACTTGTGCTATCAATGTAAATGTAATTGAAAAATAAAACCCTTACTGCAAAGACACACTAAAATACTCTGTTTTATAGTGAAACTCCTTTAGATCAGAAAAATCTACACTGTCGTCACTAAAACTGACAAGGAAGGGCATGGACATTGATAACGGCACCACTGCCAGGTTCCTTTACATGTAACCCACAGTCTCAGCTGGCAGCATTTTTTTAAAAAAATGAAATTACTAAATGCAAAATTGTTCCTTTTATACTCCTAAAATTTAAATAATGACAACAGTTTTACCAATAGCTGTCAATGAGAAGAACACGATAACTTCAATTAGTTCTTTATTGAAGACCTTTAAAAAAAATCTGGGGTGTGAATGCTTTGTTGCCCTCAGGAAGCAAGTAGTCCCTAGACACCCACCTAGAACAAGGAATTTCCTTCATACACACATGTACTGTGTGGATAGACAGATAAAATTGCTATTTTTTTGCTCCTCTGGTACAAGAACAATGAAGAGGTCCCCATGCTTTGGGGCACTGAAAGACAGATGGAAGCAAGAGAAGCCCAAACCCTAGCTCTGGTTGTTGCTTGTTGTAAATCAATCCCTCTGCTCTTGGTCATTGCCCCAAAAAGCTGATTCTGCAGGCATTCTTCCCAGCCTCAGAGCAAGTGGGGATCTGGCTCCAAAGCCTAAACCTAAGTCTTGATTTTATTTGTCTCACAATAAATATTTATTTAGCTGATTTAACAAAAAAAAAGTATCTGAGTTTGGTTTGCTATCATCAAGGAAAACTTTGTCTTTCTGTGTTCCAGGAGGATACCAACACAGCCTGACATTAATCAGAAAGGTAGTTTGGCATTTTAGGGAGAAGCTGATGCCTAATAGATGAGAACACAGAGTAAACCTTTGAGGCAGCAGCCATTACAGAGACAAAGGGGTAATGAAAAAAATCAATGTGAAGTATTATCAGAGGGAAATGGGGAACTTAACTTACATCCCCAGCAAACTCTGATGGCTGCTGTAAGGGGTAATGGCTGAAAGAAAGTGGATTTAGAAAAGATATAGGATGAAATTCTTCCATGTGAGGGTGGTGAGGCACTGCAACAGGTTGCCCGAAGAAGTTGCGGATGTTCCATCCCTGAAAGTGTTCAAGGCCAGGTTGGATGGGGCTCTGAGCAACCTGGTCTAGTGGAAGGTGTCCCTGCCCATGGTAGGAGGGTTGGAGCAGGATAATATTTATGGTTCCTTCCAAAGCAAGCCATTTTATGATTCTGTGACTGTTTATGGTTTTGATCCAATACTTAAATTGTAAAACAAGCAAGTTCAGGATTCTTTTTTTCCCTGTAATTACTACGTAGACTAAATCCTAACCTCAACTATGGTTCATTTGCTATCTGTTCGCTGGTTTACCCTACCATTTCTAATCCTATCCCAAAAAATGCCTGACAGCATGATTTCAGCAGTGTAGAGCACATCTAGCCTTATATGAGCTCCAAGCAGAAACAACATTATACCAACACAATATAAATTGTAGGCCCAAAAATCACTATTTCAGATAGGTTTTCAGGCATAGCATCAGGTTTGGATAACTTGTAACGGCCTCAAGTAACAACTACTGTAACAATTTTAACATGAACACTATTCTTCTAAATCATGTGTTAGCCTAAATCTCAGGTCATGATATTTTTCTCTTTCATTCCTCTGCTTTCTCCTTCTAACTCTCCTGATAACTGAGCAGGTAATTTTGATCAATTGTTAGAAAAACAGAAAATCTATGACTGTACATGTAGCTATACCAACATAAATTGCCCTCCTAGAGCTTACATGGGTCTTTCATTGAAATTCACCAATATAACAAATAATAATAACAGCAATAATAATATGCCTTCGATACAGAACAAAATATTCAAATGAACAAACTATATAGTAAATTTTATAAAGTGCACAAAAATATTAATGGAAATATTAAAAAAAGTTTTTTAATGTTACCATGAAAACTTCTGAAATATCATTAAATTAGATAGAAATAATCTAATGAGATTTTTTGGCTCTAATATATTGGCAGACAGCAGCAACATTTTTCAAAAAAATTACACCAACTAAATACACCGTATCTTAGCAGCATAAAAAAAGTCCCTACAATTAGATAAAATTGCAGGGCTAGTAAGCATAAACCTGACAAAATGTTCCAAATGTAGTTTTCATTAAAAGAATGGATTTCCATGGAATCCTAGAGGTAACATTTGTTATTTCGTTTACATTGTATTCTGGTAGTAAACCCAACTATAGCCAGTCACCTTCCTTCCCTCTGTCTTCCCAAAATTGGACAGAGTACTGAAAATTTAATCAAGTTATAAGATATGGCCACACTGAAAAAGCCATATGAAACAAAACAAAATTCAACCTAAAGCCAAAAAAACAAATAACCCAAGCAAACAATCACTGTCAAGCAACTGCAGTTTCAAACCACCGACCGATGCTCCCCACACACGTAGATGGCACTGGGCCGGATGCGCCGCCTTGTATGGCCAGGGAGCTGTGGCAAGAACTTGAAGAATTTGGGCATCAAGTCTAAGCATGCATCATGAAACTTCTTAATCCTCCAGTAGTAAATCAGCGGGTTCAGTGCAGACTTGAGGTAGCAGAGCCAGAGGAGCCAAGTGCTTATCTCAAAAAAGTTGTGCTTGTAGTAGAAGTGGCTGTTGAACGTGGCAATAAGGCTGTAAGTGGTGAATGGTGCCCAACAGACTATGAAGACAAGGAACAAAATCAAGATGGTTGTGAAGGCACGAGTTTTAAAGCTCATATCAATATTCATCTGAAAAGGTCTCTGTAAGCTCATGAGACCAAGTTTGCTGGCCTGGCTGAGACATATGCTATCAGGGTGGCTATGGATACGCACTGCGTTGTGGCGGACGGTGTTGAGTATGCCCATGAAAGAATACAGCATTACCAGGAATGGAATAAAAAAAGAAATCAGCAAGATAACTATCACGTAGGCTCGGTAACCTGGGCTTGTAGAGTAGCCAAAAACACACTGAGGTGCTCTCGAGGGTATCTGCAGATTAGGATTCCCTACTGATAATGGAAAAGCAACAACAAAGGATGCTGCCCAGGAAATCACAATAAGAATCTTTGCACGGTAGGGATTCAGTTTATCTTGCCTCTGAACTATGATAAGAAATCGGTCAATACTAATAATAAGAAGAATGGCTACCCCCTCTATGACAAAAAGCCAGAAGAACATGGCAGAAACTCTGCAAAATATATCCCCAAAAATCCACTGAGTGGTAATGATCGTTATCAGAGCAAATGGCATGTTTAGCACTGCCAGCAGCAGGTCTGCAAAAGCCAGGCTTGCTAAGAGGATATTAATTGCAGATCGCATAGCTGCCTTCTGGTAGACCATCAGGCAGACAACAAAGTTTCCAAGGAAAGAAACCAATAGGATAAATATCATAGCAGCAGAAAGAATGATCTGGAGTGGCAAACTCAAGCTCCTGAAAACTTCTTGCGATGGCAGGATAGCTGTAGTGTTTACCAGGAAAGTACTTCTCTCAGTGGTGAGCACGGCACCTGAATTATATCTCAATGGCTGTGTTGTGCCACTGCGAAGCAAGAACTGGGGAGTGGTAAAATTCGTATAGGCATTTTCATAAACAATGAAAGTAGCATTTGAGGTCCCAGGGTGGGCCAGCGTCAACATTGCTGAGAAAACCATTGCTTCAGGAAAAATGAAAGCAGAACCAAAAGTCTTCAAGGCATTTCATCTTGTTCAGGCAGTATTTTTAACTGGTCATTTAACAATCAAAATTCGAGGTTTGAAAGCATCAAAGTTCTTAAGTTCATGTCAGTATTTCCATCTGAAAAAGAAGAAAGAAATGTAAATCAACAAAGTAAAACTCTCTGAAACCAATGGGAACCTAATGATTGCTCAGCTTTCCTTAACAACAAGAGTAGCCTTAATATATGTTGAAACTTCAGGTTGACACAATTTACACAGGAGTCTCTTAATATTGGCCTTTTTCTCATAGATCCTGCTCCCATAGTCCTGCCAATACTGTACAATACTCTCAGCTCACCAGGCTTTATTTCTACCATAACCAAAACTGGCAACTTTTGTGTTTGAAAACAAACTTTACTGATTAAGAGTGAATAAATCAAATAAGTATTTTTATTTAAATCTTGTAATTTTTGAACTAACTTTGTTATTTTGTTTTGAAATTGCTTACAGGTGGAAACTTTAATAACATTTCTAAATAGCTTAAATAGTATCAGTATATTGCATATCTGCTTGTTTGGTAAGCACTGAAAAGCCTATTTATCCAAGTTATTGTACATAATACAGAATTCTTGGTTCCATGTCAGCCATCCACATCAGATGTCTCAGGAAAAACATGCAAAACATCCTAACCTGTTATTATGAAATAACTTGTCCACAGGATAAAAGCACTTCTCAATTTGTTTCATTTAGGGACTGACTCATATTAAGGTGCAGGAAACCATCACTTCTTTGGTCACTACAACTCTTCCCTTGGCAGTAAGTTTTCCTGCTTTCACTGGTCTAAGCATGTTTTCGTTAATTAATCTTGGTATTCCACATAATTTAACCATGTGCACCCTCTTTTTCCTTGTAAATCTAATCCTTAGACATCCTGCTGAACTCCCTCCCTTGTCATTATAGAGTCATAGAACGGGTTGGGCTGGAAGGCTGGGCAGGGACACCTCCCACTAGACCAGGTTGCTCAGAGCCCCATCCAACCTGGCCTTGAACACTTCCAGGGACAGGTCATCCACAACATCCCCAGGCAACCTGTACTGTGCCTCACCAGTCTCACAGTAAAGAATTTCTTCCTAATACCTAGTGTAAATCTCTCATCCTTCAGCTTAAGACCATTGCCCTGTCCTTGTAAAAAGTCCCTCTCCAGCCCTCCTGCAGGCCTCCTTTAGGTACTGACACAATGCGAGATTTTCTTTTATCGCTTACAAGCACCGTCTTGTTGCACTATTACTACTAGTATTGTACTATTACATATACTTATATGTACATATTCTTAACAAAAAAAATGCAAAAGAGTTGAGAGATCTCTCCCCTTTTCAGTGCTAGCTCCTCCCCTCTATCTTGGACTACTAAATTAAGCACTTTCAGAGCACACTGGCATCTGATCAAGCTGGAAACCAGAAGGATTCTATGCCCTTTTCAAAAAACGATCACTACAGCCAGAAACATAAAATGGGCTTCACCTCATTCATTCTGGATGACAGCAATAGTCCCTCTGGCTGTTCTCATGTTTATCATCAGAAGAGGGATAAAGGCATTTCAGAGGGCAATCTCTCTCCATGTCTGCACCTGATGACAAGCTATTGCCACTAACACAAGCAGCTTATGCTTGGTAGCACAAACCCTGCCCACAGTATTTATACAGGTTCTGTTTAGTATCAATGTCAAGCAAAAATAAAGGGAGGAAGGAACGTTTTCTATGAATTTACACAAGGACCACATGCTTTGTGTAGGATCAAAAGTTTACCTTTTGCTGGATAATACTCCACCAACAAAGAAATGAACTGTAAGACAACAAAGTCTGATCTATGCCCACAGTTTGGACTTCTAGCAATCTGAAAGCAAGACTGCTCAGGCTGCTGTCAAGAATTCAAGTAACATCAGCACTGTGACCTGCTCCTTTCATTCCCTGACTATCCGTAAGCTCTATCACAAGATGATTTCCAGAGCCAGATTACCATCAGCATTTTTAAGACAAATAATTAACCTCTCTGTGTCCTTTAATTTTCAATGGTATCATGAACAGGTATTATTATAAACATTCTAATTTAATTGACTCTTGTGATGGGCTGATGCTGGCTGGACACCAGGTGCTCACAAGACCTGCTCTTTCACCCCCCTCCTCAACTAGCCAGGGGAGAAGAAATATTACAAAGGGCTTGTGTGTTGAAATAAAAACAGGGAGAAATCACTCACCTGTTACCATCACAGGCAAAACCTCAACTTGAGGAAATTAGATTAAATTATTACCAATTAAATCAGAGTATGGTAACGAGAAAATAAAGCAAAATCTTAAAAAGACCTTCACCCCACCCCTCCCTTCTTCCTGAGTTTAACATTCTGACTAATTTTCTCTGTCTCCTCCCCACCAGCAATGCAGAGAGACAGGGAACAGGGGTTGCAGTCAGTTCATCACATTTTGTCTCTGCTGCTCCTTCCTCGTCAGGTGGAAGACTCCTCAAACTCTTCCCCTCCTCCAGAGTAGGTTCCTCCCATGGGAGACAGTCCTCCATGAACTTCTCCAGTATGAGTCCTTCCCATAGGCCACAGTTTTTCTTGAATACTCAAGCATGGGTCCCTTCCACTGACATTGTTCCTATCGGTCACAGAGGAAGCTTCTGGCAGCTTCTCATAGAAGCCACCCCTGCAGTCCCCCTGCTACCAAAACCTTGTCACACAAACCCAATAAAGAGTCATAAAAATTCCACTTTCTAGAGGTCTTACTGCTCAAATGAGAGTTACAATTTTCTATATTATCCTATTATAGTTCAAAGATTGTAAAACTCAGCAAAAGTATATAAAGCTATGTACGTGGACATTTTGCAAAAATGACCAATTCCATTAACTTTATTACAGTTTTTTCTTTCCCTCCATTCTCTCTCTTTAATTTTATTTTTACACTAACTCCTTTAGATAAAACCTCAATGTTAACTACAGGTTAAAGCATATATAATAGCCAAAGCTATTCTTTCTCTGATCTATATAAACTTTTCCTTTACTTGTCTTCTTTAACTGTTTTTAGAACAAAATATATAGCCAACAGGAAAAAGGTTAACAGAACTTTCCAGAATAAATAAGAAATAGTTTAGCAATGAACAAGAAAATCTCACCCAAAGTTCCACTGAGGTTTATGACTCCACAAGTTGAGAACACTATGAAGGAAAGGAAGCGGTAGCATTCTGCAGGGACTGCAAAAGAACATAAATTCAACAAATAATTCTAGATTTAAAATCTTGGAGCAAGAAAATTAGATCCCCAGGGCAGTATCTTTTAGAGCTAGGTAAGCAATAGATCAGCAAAAGTAACTTCTGCATTTCTGATCGGCTTTGAATAGATCTTTCCACCAAGGCTCTAAAAGAAACTAATCTGCCATTAGATAAATGTAAAACCCTCCTACAGACAATAATCAGTTTCAAATAGGAAACAAAAAAAAGGAATGGTTAGTTTTGCAGAGAAAAAAGGTCACCAGAATGATCCTACAAAGAAAATCTTTACTGGGGTTCTAGCTCTTTAATCTATAGAGGAGAAGAGGGAAATGCAAAACCATGACATTTGCTGATGATGAACATGAACTCTTTTTCAGGTCAATTTAATAAAAACAAAGGTCAACTATAAAAAAGTACAGAGGGATCTCTCGAGAGTTAGTGGCAAGCTAAAAGTCTGCCCTATAAAATTCTGTGCTAGAGATAAAGCTATGCCTGTACTGAAAAAAGCTTTCTTCACACTAACAGATGCTAAACCAATAATTACCATCCAGAAGAAAAGCAGATCTTCAAATTTTCAGTCTGCTCTATGAAAACATCAGCCAAGTGTTCAGAATTGTTAGCAAAGGAACTGAGAAGAAATCTTAGATACACTACCTGCTACAATACACATCTATGGTACCTCCTCAGTGCTGTGTTCAGTTCTGCACCACCTGATCTCTATTCAAAAGAGACTGAAAAAAGGTATCATAGAGGTCTACCGAGTTTATAGTGGCACAGGTTAAGTGAATGATTGCTGTCTCTTATAACATAAGAATAGGAAAAGTTGAAAAGTCACAAAACACCTCTGGAGGCCATCTTCTCCAACCTCTCTGCTCAAGCAGGGCCACCTAGTAGAAGGCCACAGTACAGAAAAATTGTCTCCTGATGCTCAGGGGGAATTTCCTGTTTCAGTTTCTGCCCACTGCCTCTGTCACCTGGCACCACTGAAAAGATCCTGGCTCTGTCCTGTTTGCACCCTCCCTTCAGGTACTTATATACATTGATAAGGTCCCCCTGAGCCTTCTCTGCTCCACGTTGAACAGTCCCACCTCTCTCAGCCTTTTCTCATGGAAGGGATGCTCTAGCCTCTTCATCTTTGTAACCCTTCACTCTACTCCCTTCAGTATGTCCATGTCTCTCTTGAACTGAGGAGCCCACATCTGGAAATTATTATTTCACATGTAATTATGAAAACACTTGCCACAGAATGTTTTGGATGCCATAGAGCTTCTGTGAATTCAGACAGCAATTTAGGACATATTTCATATCATTATACAGATGTCCATGTCAGAAAGAGGTGAATCACCCATCTCTCTCTGCTGACTGCAAAGGATACCTGGCCATCTGATTTGAATACAGACATCTGAGCACATTCATGCAGTTACTTGACTAGCTTTAAATATACATAACAGAATTTGCTCGCTCAGGTTAAGTTTACATCCTTTATGCCACACAACCTCACACTCTGAAGTATGAAGTTCAGCAGAGGCTTAGATGATAATATGTATAATAAAAGCTTTAAAAAGGAAAAAAATCAAACAAACACCAGACAAACAACTGCTAATGTTCCATAGTCAACAATCAAAGTTTCAGAAAATACTGCTTTATCCTAAATTCTCCTTCTAAACAGAAGAAACCAGACAAGGGGAGAAGAAGCAAAAGTGTTCTGCACCCTTAATTTGGTTGAAAAGACTGTGCTACCCCACTCTTCTCAAGTATATAGTAAAGGACAAAGGACTCACAAGTGTCTATTCCTAACAAACCCAGAAGAAGTGCCTAAGCAAAATAATCTCACATATGTTCTCTCACCATCCCAACTCTCTATGCAAATAGCTACATCCTCTTTTGTGCTTTCTCCCCTCTGTGTGATGTTCGAATGTTCCTCTGTGCAGCATTAAGAGAAGAGGAGGAGAATGACCTCATCCAAGCTGCTGCCTGGACCTAGCCAAGTGTTTAAAGTGGAAAGAGAGAGATGGCCATCAGCCATATCTTTTCAAGAAGGACAACAGTGTGAGCAGCTGTTGCAAAGAAGACACCTAACCTAGTAAGAGAACTGCAGGCTTTGGATTGCATGCAGAAATTAATTCTTGAGTGTTGTTCCTGTGATCATTGCTTCCCAATGGTTTCCAGCTCTGTGCTCTGTTTATCACTCTGGGTATGAAATCTCTGTGTGCAATGCATACAGAATCTGCATGCTCAGATGTGGTTTGGATTTACACTTATCTAACCTGCAGGCAATGCTCTTTCTTGGCTATCATTCTTCATGAAAGTTACTGACAATTCAGCCAATAAATTCAAGAGGTTCCCTTCTGTTGCAGTCATATATAAATTTTTCTCCTTTTTTTTCCTCCCTACTCAAAGGCCTTCTTCCATGAGCATGCACATGATTATTAAACATGTGCCTCCCACCCTTCTTCCTACCTTCCTTTCCCACTTCCGCAAAATTATGTAAAGATAGAAATATAAGATGAAAGAAATGAGTAAGAAAATTTCACAGCAACGGCATTTCAGTCCTCACTTGCTCTTTGAGAAAGGCAGATCCTGTAATTGCAAAGCCCCAGTCCTCACTGAATGGTAATCACACAGCTTGTAAAAGAAAACCATGCTTTGATAATTTAAATGGGTAAGCCTACTGATGGTCAGGTACTCAAGCAAGAGACAGATAGGTACCTTTTTGTCACAGCATTCTCACTTCTGGAACATGTACTCTCACAGATTCTCTTCAGATGCAAAAAAGCTTCATACAATCACTTTTTTCAATTTCAGTGCTGAAATTTACTGTGTATGCACATTTTCTCTCAAGCAAGGTTCTCACTCATATGCAACCTTCTTTTTATGGAACATAATAGACAATTATTTCAATGAAGTACATACTTAAAGCTAAATAACACACAAATTCCATTCATCAAATATAATTATTGCTAGAACTATGGTGTCTGTTTTTAACAGCTTTAGAAGCTAAAAGGTTCCTGTTCAAAATTTGGATAGCATGCTCAACTGGAAATAAAAGATTATATCCTACATGCAAAGCTGACATCAGTCAAACCCAGGAACTCCAAAAAAGACAAAGGAAGGCACATAACAGTGCCATAACAACAGTTCACTCACATCAGAACACACTATGAAGAGCTGCCAAAATGTCCAATGATTTAATAAATTTGTCTGCTAAAAGCAAGCATATTTTCAATACTGACCAGTACCAAGATTTTATCCAGCACACAGAAATCATTCTTACTTAGAAATCTGTAGGTAGCACTGCCTGGTACAGTGATCCTATTTCTTGGGGATGTTTTAAGTGATCCCAGAAGCTTCTGGCATGCCGTATAGCTTCTATCGATGGTTTTATTTTACAGGCAAACTTCGGCAAAAAAAGATTTTTTGCAACATTAAAAACATTTTAAAAGCAAGATATTCTCAGGGGAAAAACAATAAAAAGAAGCATGAAGGCCTTGGGCTTATTTTATTTTCAAAAGAATTTATGTGCCACAAGGAAATACTCAAGTATGTGCTCTCTGACACCCCATTATTGCACAAAGCAGCCCAGGACATACACCCCTCTCAATACGCATCGAGCATTGTTTCCTATGCTATTAAGCAGAGGCAGGAACACGTTTCAGTGGAATCCTTCCTGCTAACACCAGTGAAAAGTATAAGTCAGAGCACAAAGCAGCATGGACAATATTCTTACTCACCTAAAAGGAACCAGCAGTTTTCAGTTTTAATACCCATTTACATATAACCTAAATTGAAACTAATCAACTACACTGCATGAGTAGATGACCCATAAAACTATTCACAAGAGGCATTACTTTAATTTAGGAAATTGCTCTTTTTTCCACTCTATAAACACTATTGCGGCAATTTTCCTAGGAAAGTACTGTGGGAAACAGTCACCTCTGCTTTGGGTCATTTAGTACAACTAATCACCCCCTTAATGATACTTCCTTATGACCTTAATTCAGAGAGCCATTAACTGTCAAGAAATGTCAGTCACAGTAGTCATTATTACTACTGTAAACCACAAATATTCAAAATGTAAAAAATAATTTTATTTTCTTAGCTCTTGGGAAAGATCATGCTCTCAATTTGCAGATCATGTAAAAGGACTTGGGAAGTTCTAGGTTCATTTCTAGTACTGCCATAGTTCCCCTGACTTCTAACTTTCCCTCTAGCTCAATGGTCACATTAACCATACTCATGATGAAGAGCTGAGTGAATATTGTAGTACATAGAACAAGAGTAAACACTGAACATTACTGAAAGCATACTATTTTAATTCATAGTCTCTGCCCAGCTATTAGTATGCAACTAAAAAGTTGAAAGCTTCCTAAATGATTGGATTCTTAAATTTTAAGTGGACTTTTGGATTATACATGCAATCGCTATATGTCAGTGTGGCAACAAAAAACCAACACACAAAACCCAAAGCATACCAATCCAGACAGGCTCCCATGAAGAGCAGGAATCATAAGTCATCTTGTGCTGTTTTGTTCAGCAAATCATGCTCTTCCCAAATAACCTGCCAAAAAAAAAAGAAAAAGTAAAATGTGACATATTTACATTCAAGGCAAGACAAGAGAAGAATAGCAAAATTTTCCCTGTAATAAAACTTTATTTTTATTGGAAGACATAGAATATGCTGTGTCTCCTGACAGAAGGCAGATCGCATGCCCCTTTCTGGAAAAAGGTATGGAAAGGACTAAGGCATCAAAGTTTCACCAAACCAAAGAGAATCTCAGCTATGTCACCTGTAGATCATAAGAATCTCACCATTTAATACTATTATCTGCCAGGGTTGGAGTAACACATTGTTTCAGGTCTCATTCAGCTATGTTTATTTCACTTGCAGACAAGCACACAGCAGCCAGCTGCTGTAAGTCTTACTGGATCTATCAAAATAAATTCTTAGTCTTAACCATCAGGATACTGATCTTGATATCCCCAAAGACTCTCAAAACAATAACATTTAAATTTACAGGGTACTACTGAGCATCATAAAGAACATGAATAAATTTTCCCCAAACAGCAAAGGTAACAGCATAACACCATTGGAAAAACAAAGGACAAGAAAACAGGTCTAGAGAGGAAGAATATGTCATTAAAGTTTCAATGCAGGATCTCAGCACCTTCTTCACACACACTTGTACCAATCAATCGTCATCACATTGATAATAACCTCAGATAGTTAAAATTATTTCTGCAAACTGGGCCTAACATAGCTAAAAAGCTGCATATTGTATCATGACCTGTTCTTAACCGAGAATATCAATTTTCAATGAAGCATTTCCTTATACTCTTGGAAGGAAGCCATAAAATTTCAGTGAGCCTTGAAAACTGTGTTTATGTCACACTAACAGATTTAAGTGACCTAATAAATTTGTGAATATTGTTTATATAGATAAAGCAAGAGGAAAAATATGAGACACTTTACATGCTTGTTTTTAAAGGCTACATAACTTTTAATTTCTGCAAGAATAAGCTTTAGGAACATCTGTAAGTCACCTCCACACTGGAATAAAAGATGTCAGGATCCTTCAGGAACAGGTTTCTAAATAAATGATGTACACAGCAGTTGAAGGACAAACCAGTCAATGAGTTTACAGCAGCCTTCGGCAAGGGAAGCAGTAAGAACAAGCTGCACTCTAAGACCGCACAAAATGTACTGACCCCTCCAATCATTCAAGTGCTGAGCTTCTGTAGCTGCAGCCAACTTAACACGGACTTCAAACAGTCAAAGCAGAAGGCTTGATTTGCCAGACTGGCGTCTGCTGAGACATCTGCCTTCTGCAGAACACATTATCTAGCCACAACAGAAGTCGGTGTCTGAAGGATTTTTCTGATAGTGATACAAGTTGTTTCCCATTAGCACAAAAAATTTGGTCTGTACATCTATTCCACAGAACATGGAGAGAAGGAAAACACAATTCTCAGATTTATCTATGAATAAAAGAGATAAAATGTAGCCACTGGATTATTATAGACTTTCTCCATTTGGTTTGTTCCCTCTTTAGTGAGGTAAGTAATATAAACTGTTAATCTTCCCTATTCTGCTCTCTGGAGTGTCAAAGAAGTGAAAAGGTTTGCAAGGAGGCAGAAAACTACCAGGAGCCTGGACAGATTAAATACCTCGATAACCTGTAAGATCTTCCCACCAGACAAGCACATCCTCTGACACAAGGGCCATTTCCAATATCTCCTTACATGATCACAGAAAACATTCCCTACTCTCATTAAAATGAAAATATCTTTAAAATCAATTTACACAAGCATCCAAAACATCATGATGAAATATGAAATTCTTTCACTTCAAGCCTCCAAGAAGGAAAAAAAAAAAAAGTACTATTTCAAAGTAAATCTGGAAAATTTTAATAAACTGGGAGTACCTTGCAGAGCTTGCTGGGCAAGATTGCTTTGGGTAGTTTTCTGTTGACAGTTTGGGGTTAACACTGTTTCACAATGAAACTCCTTTTTTCCACTCCATTATAAATGATTAGTCAGGCTTTTTTCTAAGAACAGAGGGGAAAAGCTCTGTAACTCTTCATGAAGTTTGAGTGCAAGGATTCCTGTTCATGCAAGGAACTCTAGTTGTGGAATTACAACCTTGATGATATCAGCATTTAGACCTGGCAGAGCTACTGAAAGGGTAGTCCTGACCTTTTCCTCCTTCATTCACTCATTCCTGAACCCAGCTCCCCCCTCCCAAAGCAGAAGGAATAATCTGGACTAAAAGAGACCCTGGCAAGCAAATTTAAAAACTTCATATTTCTGGCCTGAAGCTGTGAGATGCTGGGGAACACACATCAAGGCTTAAGATGTAGATTTAGCTTCTACATACTAAGAGGTATTTTAATTCAAAACTGTCCTGTGCCACAAGGATGTGGCAAGTTTTTGCACAAGGATGGTGCAAAAACTTTACTTACTGATGATCATAGGGAAATTTGCATCTTATTAGGTCTGTTTTGATTCCCCAAAGCAGGAGCTGTCATTTCCACAGAACTAAAATCACAAATATCTTAAACATAATCAAACTTAGGTGTTTCCCACAAGTGTTCAGATTACATCAAAAACTTAGCAAGAGGCTAGAGAAGGTCAGAAATATTATGAAACTGCTTTTCAAATGAGTTGTAACTTTGTTACATGCTTTACTGACAATTCTCTATGTCTCCTTGTGCCTAGTCTATAGCTGTATTTTATCAAGTTTTCCTAACATTTTCTTGGGATACTAAGTCAAACCACAGGCAACAACAAAGTGAAATACTGAAAGCTTACTTCCTTCACAAAGAAGTCAGTCCATCAGAAGATAATAAGCAAGTAAAAAACCCAGCTTCAAGTCAGAAAGCTTTAAGAGAGTTGTCCTAAGGCTATCTTGGCTTTTCAGCTACAGAAATTTCTCCAGTATATTCTCTGAATGAAAGACAGATCTGTGGAAATGTTTCACCTTCATATACTGTGGGAACCCAGAGTGCAGAGAATATTTCTCTGCCTGTTTTGAGGGGTTTCACCCCCCTGAACAACACAGCTTTTGACCTCTGTCCGTGGAAAAAACTGCCTACTATTAGAAAAGAACTAGAAACTAAACTAGTGTAAATTAGGTGATAGACTACCATGTAAGATTGTCACAGGGTGAAAAATTTAGAGGTTTTGGGTTTGTTAATGTAGTAAATAGATAAAAGCAAAAAAACATCAAAATGGAGCATTGTTGTTGTTGTTCTCCAAACCTTCTCCTTCTCATTCTACTACTTACTCCATATTCTGCTGTAAAAGTAGTTTGGGATGATTGGACAAAGAATTCCACAGTTCCTGGCTGTGTTACTAAATAATTGGTAGAAAAGTAAAAATAATGTACGTTTTTAGTAACAATTGGTTAATTTATCTTTAAAAGGCTGTGTAAATCTTGATAGTTGGGCTTTTCTCCTGCATTCTCTGCTTAGTGCTGTGTCTGGATCACACTAGCAACTCTTTTTCTCTGATAAGACTTAATAAACAGCTATCAAGAAGCAGCGAAGACTGAGAGTCCCCATTTGTCTCTCGAACTCCGGGCAAGGACTTTAAAAACTCTTTCCCATCAGGAGAGGTTTGATTACAGCACGAACAGTGTCAATATACCTTAAGGTAAAGATCTAAAGGCTCCTTGCATTACATCATACTTACTTCCTCTGTAGTGCTCCAGTACACCTAACACACAGTATTGCATTGCCTTCTGCTAAAAACAGGGGAAGATTAATTTTTTTATTTGCCAGTAGTTTCAACAACAGCTGTTAACATACTGTCTTCTTCTGTAAGAGAAGGCTTTCAAAACTCAGCTTGTAAAAATGGTCGTGCCAGCAGCAGTACTCTATACCGGTGGAATTGAAGCTCTCTATCCCACAAAACCAAACCTGTTTCTTGAAACAAAATTTATTTTAACAAAAAAGCATATTTTTTATAAAAAGATGCAGGGATGCTAATGAAAAGGTGATTAGAATGACCAAATTTGTACTCTCTTCACACACTGTGCTGCCCACACGTTCCTGGGATTCGATTTAACTCCCAGAGCAAAGCAATCAGCCCTGCTCCTGCTTTTCCCACAGTGATTCAGGTGATGTTAGAGCCAAGTTCTGTGCCTGCCCAGGAGTCTTGCTGCTGCAATACAGGTGTTACGGATCCAGCTTCTTGGCGCTTGGCTCACATGGAAGAGCTGCTGGTAGCAAGCCAAAGGAGGTAACTCCTGCTCACAGCATCCTGTTCTGAGAGTACTCAGGGGCTGCAATGGTAAGATTTAGCTGAGAACTAAGCAAAGGTTTACTTTATATGCCTATTTATATTATAATTTTTCTTCTCATACATATACACGTGTGCACATGTGCATATATTTCCAATACTTATTATCATCATCATCATCATCATCTCTGTTCAGCCAAACATAAAATGCTTAACAAATAATCTACCAGTTAGTTATAAGTGTTTCTTTGATTTTTTTCCTCCAGATTTACCCAAGACTTTGCTTTTAGTCTGTATTAGTCTATTAAAAATCAGCTACATGTTACAAGAGTAACTTACCTTTCCTAATACAGAAACACAAAATAAATTATTTTTGGGTCATGCCAGCCAACTGGAATAACAATTTTAAGACAACAACTATTTTGGAGAAATAATCCTAGTCAGAAATCTATTCACACTAGAGATTTTAAAAGGCAGTTAAATTAAGAGTTCCCATCTGGACAACTCTCAGGGTAAGATGACGTATTACAGACACTCAGACCCTATGCAATACAGGCACTAACAATTTCTGTACAGACCCAACAAGCAGGGCTTGGAACATGCATCCCAAAGAGATAAAAAAACATTGATTACATTTGCAAGCCAAAAACATTTAAATGAGCCATGATGATTTTTAAAGCACACTTTTGTTTCCATGTAATACATGAGATCAGTACTTCAATGTTTTTTGGGGTTTTTAATTATAAAAATGCAAAGCAAACAAATATGTGCATCAACTAAAGAATTCAAATCCTTTTTAAGAACAACCTTTGTAAGTACCTTGTAATTCCTTGTTATGAATAAATTAACAGTTAATCAAAGGGATTTTGTACTACTCATTAGTTCTGTGCTACTTGGGAACTGTTAAGCAAAGAGTAGACCAAATCAAATGCCTTGCATAGATAGTTAACAGCAGTTCTGAGTTCACAAACTTCATATTTAAGAAAGGCTTCTTTCCATGGAAAAGCTCCTTCAGTACTAAGTTAGGGATTTTCACACTATTTTTAAAAAGTAACGAATACAAAAAAGCCAAAAACCTGAAAAAACACACAACCCCAAAGAACAACCAACTGATACGACCAAAAAAATAAAAACATCCCAAATCCCTCAAACCTACAAAGAGAAGTATTACCTTACCAGAAAGGTGTAATCCATTAATTCCTGTTGTCTTCCACTTTGGTAGCTAAAGATCATATTTCCCTACTCAAGCAAAGGCTGTTTAAGTACACCCAACTAATGAACTCTGCAAATAATAACAGTGTTTCTTCAGTAACAGAGAAGTTTATTTAGTCTCAATTTATAGATGAAATTGATCCTGAGAAAATACTGTATGGAATTTATCATCCTGCACCCAGAATAACACTAAATAGCATAATAAATGTAACATATCACTTCTAATTCAATTACGGCTACTCAGTAACAGCTGAAAAATTCAGACTAAGAGACTCATATCAACTTTTTAAAAGACCAAAACCCACAAAAGTTAGAAACAACTCAAAGTTATGGGCATGATTTATAGGAAAACAAGTACAATGATATCCACCACGAGATCAGAAAATTAAACCCTTGCCTCTATGTTCTGTCTAAATCTCTTAATAAACCTTAATAATACTACTGAAATTAACATTATTCAGCACAACACATCAAAACCCAATACATGTAAAAATCAGAAGTGATGCTTCTGCTCTATTTCCAACTCAGGAGAAAAAAAGAAAAAAGCTCTTTATCGACAGCTTTCTCACGGGTCCTACTGCTTCTTCCACCACACAATGAGCGACTTATAGGAGAAATTCAAGACACCAGCAGCAAACAGCCAGCAGGACAATTGAATATGCTCAGTTCCAAAGCCCCTCAGCAAAGGAGCAATTAAAGAGGACAAGTCAAGTTTTACATGCTATGAAGTTCTAGTCTGTGCCTAGTTACTGTTCCAATAAAAAGACTGTGGCAGATCCTGATCCATATGCAAACTGACAGTACTCATATAAATACAATAAATCCAGTCATTTGACAATCATGGAGGGAAAAGTTATGGTGCACTTAAGGCCATCTCCACAGAGACCTCTGTTGCCTACCTGGCTGAAAAGACCAGAAACAGTTCTCTCAAACGTACTCTAAATAACAGTTCAAACGCTCCATGTTGGGAAGGTTTAACACTGCTGGAACAAGGACACATTTTCCAGAATGTGTTTTACTGAACACAGTTTAATTTCAATTCACAACACATAGAATGGAAATTCTACCAACAACCTGTACATACTTGAAAACCTTCCTTAGCCTTCCACTTTATATTTAGCTCACAAACTACCTTTGCTTGGCAAGTTCTTACCATTTTCAGTCTTACCAAGTGCTCTCCAGAGCTCCTTCTTGTTACAGAATTAGCTAAGGCAAGTTTCTGAAGCTCCACACACTGAACCATTACCTGTCCTCCCAGTCCACCTTGCCAACAGGAGAGGTTGCTGTCTGTCCTGCAGGCTCAGCTTACTTAAGTCTTTATCCCTATTAGCTGCATGCTTAGCTAGAATGGCTCAGGTATGCTTGCCCTTCTCACTGGTAAGAAAAAAAAACACCTCTGCTCTATCAGTCAATAACCCTGGTCCGGAAACTTGATACACTTTCAGCAAAAGCACCAGGAAAAAAGAGCCAAGTATCTTCTTGGGCAGAGCGAGTATCAAAATCACAATGCCCTTGCTCCGAGCAGCTTCATGTATGTATATCAAAAAGCTATAATACAGATGTTTATATATGAAGTTCAAAACCTGTAACTTCACCAGGTCTGTAGAAGCTCTGTTCTTTCCCAAGTACTACAAGGCAACTCAGATTACTTCCTCATCTCAGTTTCTCAGTCAGACCATACTGCTGCCAGGTCTTTATACACTGTTATCTATCCACTGGTCAGTAGTTTCAATGATTATTTTAGAACCTGTTTCACTGTACAGCTTCTGCCCATTTTCTAATTTCCATAGCATATTTTTGTTCAGTGACCCACATGCCAGGTAGTTTGAGTGGGAAGTTACGGTACCTTTTATAAATACTAATAAAGCAATGAAAATTAACGAACCATAAAACACAGGAAATTAACTCCTCATCACATCATCTAGCTACCCACCCAAGTGAGTTTAAAATACCAGCTTCAAGCAGTATGATATTCTAGGGACACCCAGTTGCCACTTCATTTATAGTCGGTTTCCTTAGCAACACTATAATCCATCTGGCTGCAGAAAGCTAAATTCTCAAACCATATCCTCCCGTACACCGGAAATAGGCTAAAAACCATTTATATTTTAAATGGCATACAGTCATCGTGATTACTGAGCGTATAAATGAATCTGGAACGGCAATAATGTCCTTAAAACACACACAAATTCTCACTGCTCTACTTTGAAAAACTGGTTCCCATACTGAGAATATCTTCCACCAAGAGTTTCAGAAATAAAAACACTTCATCTTTGTTCCACCATGGCCAGCTGAAGAGGCCTTCAGAACTGCACATGGTCAATCAATTCTCTGAAGATTTTTCTAAGAGAAGTAATTTGCAAGACCTAGGATGCAATGCCATTAATGACAGCCAAAAAAACCCTGATAAAAGTTGATCACATTACAAAGTAGAGCTATTTGTCTTAAAAAATGTTCAACTTTTTACATCTAAAACTATAAAGATCATCTATACAAACTAAACTAAAAATCCAGTCCACAACAGTAACGTTTAAACATTAAGAGTGTAAAAATCACAGGTTCAAATATTCATGAAATCCAGGTGAAGAACTGGAGGGTGACTAGCAATTTCCCAATGAAACTGGGTAACATCAGACCTTTTATGACCAGGATGAATGAATACAACTTAAAATCACAGAATGCATCTTAAGCATACACCGTTTTGCATGAATTCAGCAACTTCAACCTTGCAAAGGATATTCTACATATCTGCTTAAGTAGAATAAAACCACCACTGCCTGTATCTCAAAGACTCATCAACAGCAAGCCAGTCTTCAGTCTACAGAAAAAATAACTCTGGCATGCAATGAACTATTTCAGTTCGGCATAACTTTGCGTGACTCTGCTGCACAGTGGTGGCACACAAGTCCACACTGCCTGACCTGCTGACAGCAACTGCAGAGAGATTTGAGCAGGCTGAGCAGTGAACGGGGTAGGCCTTTTGCAATGTCTGGCAACTTTGGTAAGTGCTTATCAACATGAAATCCCAACCTCAGACTTTAGGGAAGTATGTTTCCTTACCAGCATCTGGTTTTAGACACACCACCCCCCTTCTCATTTTCCTCCTACTAGGGCTGAGACTGATCTCACCTAATTTCAACACAGCTTTGAGGTAACCACATAAGCTTACTCAGCAGTCAGACAGAACATGCATTTCTGGAAAGTGAATTCACCTAAATAATTTCATGTATCTATTTTATTTCTCTTGTTTCGTAACAGTACTGTATATGAACACCCCTAGCTATCTGCAATGGTCTGCATATGTCTGCCTGAAAATCTGACTCATGCTTCTATGTAAGAGTTACATTATGCTTAATAGGTACATTCCACAATTCTGTAGTTTCAGCAAACTACAGAAACTGTCTTGTCAACAGCTGACACCAGCCCCCCCCAAGAAGTGATTCACCAGGGCCCCTCTTCCTGGAGTTAAGATGCTGGGATCCTAAGTGTGCTCTGGAGCTTGCCAGGATCCCATGAAACATCATAACAGAATCAACATAACCCATCTTTCCCATCTTTTCAGAAGTGTGGAATCTTGGAAGATCACCAAAGCGACTGGTCAGTCTCTGACCCAATGCCTAATTCACACTCATTTATACCAGCATCAAGAAACAAAGCATCTGATTATTTATTCAAATAGCTGCATATCCAAGAACAGAGACAGACTTTGCAAACAGTGAAAAAAACAGAGGGAATATTCCAGGGCTATTACATTTTTGGCCTTGCTGATAATAGCCTGAAGTATATCACTGTATTGTCAGTGTACCATGAAGATGCTTTTTCAAGTCTATCATTTGTGGTGGCTTTGAAAACACACATTTAATCCAGGTTCATTTGGATCTAGGAGTTTAACAGCGTAAGTGCTATTACCTGGCATTTCATGCTTTGATTTGATATTTCCAGAAAAGATGAATGCAGTTGGAAATTGCCTTCTTATCAAAATGAAGGGAATGGGGAGGGAAAACACTCCTAACTTCAGTCAGCAAATGCACTCAACCCCATCCCCGTAATAAACACAATGGAAATTTCTAACGGCAGATGCAGATGTCCCAGTATCAGTAGTGCATAGTACAACTTCTCCCTGTTAGAAATACTCTCAACATGCCTTTATGAGTCATTATTAAATACTGCCAAATTTCTTTTAAATGTCACCTCCTTATCATAAGTGACACACTTGGAGCTTGAGCAGACATGCTGAATGAATTCAGTCATGTAAAGGATGGAATTAGCTTTTCTCAGCTCTACCAACTCATGAACCCTTCAAACCAGAAATAAAGCATGTGGTGGGAGGCCTCACTGCAAGTCAGTTGATTCTGCTTCAAAAATAACGAGGTAGTTCCTTTCCAGGCCACATAATTTTTCCAGAGTACTCAATGCAAGCATATGAAGGTCTGAGGTACTAGTGGTCATGTGTGCACTGTTGAGAGAATGGAAGCACAGATACAGCACACATATTTCTTCAACGTTTCATAACGCGTCTTTGGCTAGACGTGGGAAGTTTGGATTTTTGTTTGGAGATTTACTTTGGTTCTTAAAGCCATTTTGGCAATAGGACAAAGCACTGGAAATTTGGATATGAATACAATTTATAATCATTATCTGCACTTCAGAGTTTATATATGCAAAAGCATATACACACACAGTAATATCAAAATATCATGTGCATTATATGTTCAATGCTTTTAAACACATCCACAAGTCTCTTGTAAGACTCAAGAAAACGGTCTAGAAAAAATTCAGAAGTGACAACTGACAGAAGAGTTAAAATCAAAATGATCAAGTAATAAAAGGCTTGTTGGAGTACTATCTACTGAAAATAAGAACTTAATCAACATATATAATGTGTTTTCAAATTACATTTAAAGTCTTTGGCAAAAAGAAAGTCATCTCTATTCTTCACAAGATATCAGTCTCTTTCTATCATTACACACAATGAACCTTGTACAATCCTTTGAAAAGGATAATTTTATGAATTACACTACTGATGTGGAAAACTTGTAGCAATAACCACTTCTAAGTATCAGGTTTTGAAGTTCTAAGACAGCTTTAGAAAGACAGGGTTATTTTACAATCTGCATTAAAAACACAAGCTTTTTCTTCTGCTTTGCTGCACAGTTTTCCTCTTGTGCCCAAAGCAATCAAAACTGAACACCTCTTGTTTGTGAAATTTTTCTTATCGCTTTTTTCTGCCCCCGCCCCATCACTTTTTTGCCTTTTTAAAAGGGGAGATAACTTGCACAATACAGCAGGGTAATGAAGATCATTTAATTTTCCTGAAGAACTGAGATACAGAGATGAACATCACCACAAAAGAAACACGCATTGAAGTTAATTATTAAGCATTCAGAATAGGCTGCAATTAAGACACGTGATCATATATGGAGCAATGACAAGAAAATAAAGGACTGGAAAAGTGCTCACTAAGGATTAACCTTGCCTAAATGTAGCTGTCCTGAAAGCTGGATAGAATGGCTAAAAGACCCATTGAGACTAACGATACAAAGCAGAGAGACACTGAGCAAATAACACAGCCATAGGTAGAATAAACTACCTTCTGAACACGCTTATTTTTCTCTCCACTGACTGTGCCTGAAAGGCTAGTTGAGACAACCTCACTGTCAGTGTAGTACTCTGCAGATCATTTCTAACAGAGCCCTCAAAAGTAGCCGGTAGTCAGCGGGTTTAAATTTGCCATGTGGGGGGTCCACACACCTAATAAGGTGGAAAAAAAAAAAAAAATCACAGGATGACATAGCTGGCTTTCAGAAGCCAAGCTTGAAGACTTATATTTATCTCCTAAACCACCATCATCTATTCACTACACACAATGAGGCAGTCATTTGATTGAAAATACAATGCATGATCATGTGTGAGAAAGGAGAAATTTCAAACATCTAATCTGTTTCAAAAAGCAAGGCTAGCAGAAGACTTTTATTTTGCCACCATAAACAAAAAAGTAATTCAACTGATTTGATCAGCCTGTTATTGAATAAAGTGCGTAACCATGGCTGGAACAGAACTGTTTTTTATGTGCTTAGCAAAAGTTAGCCATATTCCTAGCAGAAAGTGTATTATTAAGCATCAGAAAAATATCTGTTGCTTTTAAGAGCTCAAGAACCTCATTCTTCTTGGAGGTTCACAGCAAAGGACAAGGACAATGAACACAAAGATACAGTATGGTAACTTCAATTAGGCTTTATGAAAAAAACTTCAAAGTGACAGTGGTCAAACACTGGAACAGGTTACTCAAAGAGGCTTTGGAATCTCCATCCTTCGTGATATTCAAAACTCAAGTGCACATGACGCTGAGCAGTCTCATCTAACTTTCAACCAGACTCAGCACTGAGCAGAGTGGTGGCCTGTGTGACCTCCTGAGGTCTCTTCCAATCTCAATTATTCTGTTGTTCTGTGCCCCAGCCTCAGTTCACTCAGGTTATAACAGCAATTACTTCCTCACTACAGCCTCTAAAACCCAAGCACTGGATCTGAAAGCCAGTTTCCCTTTTGCTTTCTAGGCCTGATCTCCTTGGCCAGCTGACCTGACCCATGCAACTATAGGGCTGCACACTAGATTAGGATAAATGAAGTGACTAGCAACTACAAATTATGTAATAAATCAAAAAAGAAAAGTATGTGGCAGAAAAATGTAGAAAGCAGCTGGGCAACAAGACAGCCCAGAAAGAAACAGGTAAGTAGAATACTGCAGGGAAACAACAGTGAAGTCACCAAAGAGCATCTCATTGTGGCCAACAGAACAGAAACTGTGCTTCAAAGCTTCACCATCCTCTTCAAGTCAGTTATATTATATTACATAAAAATTAGGAGGCAATGTGGGTTATTTCAGCATATTTTATACATCTGTTATATCTCCCTTCATTGTCAATCCACCTATGGATCATGACCTACCGCTACATTTTAGACAGTTACAGCCTGAGTTGGCATTTACAGGTTCTCATTCTACTAATGACATCAGAATGATCAAAGATACCCTGGGAGAAAATATACCTTTTGCTTCTATTTCTTTTAGGAGTAAAAAAAAAAAAAAAAGCACTGGGAAAATTACACACCCACAAACTATGTTAAAAATCTAAGGTTTGAAAGTCAAGCTCTGAAGACTTGAGAAGTAGCAGTTAAACCCTGTGACTTCAATTAAACCCTGTGACATTGGCTTTAACTACGTGACTAAATACTACCTATCCACAGAGAATCCATCTCTGGATTCTTTCAGAAGGTGCATTGCTCATCAACATGAACAAGTGTTCAAAACCTTGCTTTCTCCACAATTATTGTATGACACCATGTCATATCTAATCAACACAGTTCAAGCCTTGTTTTAGTAACTCCAAGTAGGAGAAAATCCAGGAAGAGATGCAAAAGTCATAACCAGTCACTAATTTTCGTTGCCTGATTTGAGATGCAAAGCGTTCTGAAAAAAATTGGGTCCTAGATAGTATAAAGCACAGTTCCCAAAGGCTACATCATCACTACTTAAAAGCTTTAAATTTCCAAACACTTCTGTGCTTATGTGGTCTTGATAATATTCTTTTAAACACAGCTTGTGTATAATAAACATCTAGATCGACGTAAATTAGGTTACAGTTATGCAAGAGATTTCTCAAAGTGCCATTTAAACCAGTGGGACTCCTCAGATACCTCCAACATGCATTTAAGTGTAAATACACCTTACCGAACCACTCCTTTTTCACAGGCAGAGGAAAATAAAAAAAGGATAGCTCACCTTTCTCCTAAACTACACATAGCAATAGCTCAATATTAAGTATTATATTTTATGAGGTTTCATTCAAATGAAATCAACAGGAATTTCACTGAGCCAAGTTGCCTGTTTGGGAAAGTACTTTAGAGCATTAACCCTATGCTCTAAAGTCACATTAAGTCCCACCACATACTTCAGGTTTGCCTAAGTATCTAAGTATTATCCTCAGCTGGAAATAAGATAGTTAAACAATTTTCCTACTCAAGTTCAAACTGTGCTACTAGGTGGGTTAGAAAAAAAAGGTTGCCAGCAAATTACAGAGATAAAAAGTACACCATTCTATTAAAGTATTTTATATGTCTCTGAGAGGCAGCACAACCCGACAATTTTCAACCTGAAGCTCTACTTCTGGATACTACAAGTAGGATTCCTTAGATAATAGTTACACTTCCTCTTGCCTCACTTCCTTCATTTTTAACAACTAAGTCTGACATCCTTTAGAGCATTAAAAAAAAACCCCAAACCCAACTTGCTACCTGTAACAAAATAATTATGGAAATTCCATGTGACTGCAGGCCATGGACTGTCACATCTAGCCATGAGGACTGCTTATGGACATGCATTGCCCTGGGAGCACATTCCCAGGCAACCAGAACAAGTCACATAAGCCTTTTCCTGATCCTCTTTACCTCTCCCCTATGGGCAAGTGGGAGAACCATCAAGCCTTCACCTACTCCCTCTTCACATACATGCACAAGCAGAGAAAAAAGGAAGAAAGCAGCCGTGGTACTTCTAAGCAGCTGACTATGAAAAGCAGCATTTAATAGTGCCAGAGATCCTCAATGCAAGAAAATTAGAACACTATGATTGAGTACAGAGTTAAGGGAGGCTACCTGCAGATAGACTACATTACGGATAAACTGTGTCCACACTAGTAAGCCAAGCAATGCCAGGAATCATTCCCTGGAAATGGAATTCACTGTCACACAGACTGCTGAGCTGCCACACACCAGCACAGAATCCTTCTAACACAGGCCAGCTACAGGTCTCCCATGAAAATTTCCTGTTCTGGAAGGCAAGAGAGTTAAGCAGCATTGACAAGGGCTAACCCACAGCACTTGGCTTCAGAACCAGAAAATGGTCTTGGGTGCATTTAACTAACCACAGGGAAGTGATCACAGCCTCTCTAAGCTTTATCTGCTGTTATTCCTAGAGAAATATTTTAAAAGTGGCAAATGCAATGATGAAGCACACAAGCAATGCCTGATCAGCAGCACCTGACAAAAGTCACCTACGCATTGTAGCACACAAGAAGAAAATTAGAAACTCGTAGAGTTCATCTTGCCTTGTTCCTGTTTCCTCTGAGTAGGCAGATGTTGCATATGAACTACTAATTTTCAGAGTCTCACTTATTTTCTCACTTAAAAAAAAAAAAAGTTTTATACATTTAGAACACATTCTTACAGTAAGGCTACTCGCTAATAAAAAAATAATGTAGAACAGCTAAGAGACTGTACTTTTGAGTGCTGATGAACTGGCAGTAAATACTTCAAAGCAAAGTTATTTAAAAATTATTCTTCTTTTAATTACTAGTCATTACCAAATTTACTTCTGTAGACTAAGAACATAATTACTAGTGAGTCTATTTTGTTATGCTGGAGCTACAGCAATGTTGGCAAATACATTTTCACAATAGATAACTGCAAAACCAACAAAAAACCACATTTGACAACTGACAATACGCAGCTATACTTTGTTACCAGTCTTGAAACAAATCTCCCTGACATTTCTTTACGTTTTCAGTTATCTAGAAATGGTCTATTTAAAAGTGCCCTTTTCATAATCTGATGCCTCTGACACCTTTGCTCTAATGTTAGAATGTGCAATATATCCCACAAAAAATGCATTATGCAAAACCCATTTCCCACTGCTTAAACATTCATTATCCATTTCAGTAAGGACAAACAATTTTGTTTAACAACCCTCTTGGGCACGGATCTAACTTTCCAGCCGTGCCTAGCCCTGACCACTGAAAATTCCTATGTTACCTGTATCTTTCAAGTACAGCTCATCAGTAAATGAACTGTTTTCTTAGAAAAGTGTTTTTGTTGATTTACAAGAAAAACTTTATCGTATGCTTTGTTATATATACACTTAAAAATATATTAAGCTGTGTTGTATTACTTGACTTTTACAAAGCAAGTGACGAAAACTATGTGGAACAACCAAATAAAAATTACATACTCTTTTAAGTAGATGAAAAACAATCAAAACTAAGCGAGACGTTTCTATTTCTTTTTTCCAGGAGCGACACGCACACACCATACCGACACCAGCAGGTTCAAGAGTTGAGCACAAGCAGCAGCCTGATGAGCAGGTGACAGCAAGCAGACAGCTCCCCCGTGCCTCTGAGCAGCGTCCCGGAGCGCCCGTCCCGGGGAGGCGGTGGGAGCCAGGCCACCTCTCGGGATGGAACCCCGGCCGGAAGCTCGGCCCCCGCCCGCCGCCCCCGCTCCCGGCCCCGCCGCAGGAGGAGGAAGCCCCCCACAGGCGGCTCCACGGGCCCCGGGACGCGGCCGGGCGCGCCCACCCGGCTCCAACAGCGCTCCCGCCCCCGCTCCGCCCCCGCTGCTCGCCGACGGCTCCGGCAGCCCCTCCGGGAGAAGGGGAGCCCGGCTGCCACTGCCCACGCAGACTCCTCGGGGCGCCGACCCCCGAGAAGTCCTGGCTCACGGGGACGGATCCCCGGGGCTGGAACGCCTTCCTGGTGGTGGGACCGCGGCCGGGGGAAAGCGGCACAGCCGTGGGCGCTCCCCGCGGTCCCCAGCGCGACTCTCTCCCCGCTCCCGCCACCCGCTCGGCCGGGCAGAGCGGAGCCGGTCCCGCGGAACTGCCGCGCCCGCGGCGCGACCCCGCCGCTCGGCTCGCCTCACCTCACGGCGTGGCCGGAGCCCTGCGGAGCCCGGCGCAGCACAAGCCCGGCCTGAGCCCATCCCTCCGGGAAGTTTCCTGCCATCGCAGCGGCCGGGGAAAACAAAAGCTTCAGAGCCGGGAGCGGGAGGAGGAGGAGGAAGGGCAGCGCAAGCAAAGAAGTGAGGGGCATTGCTCGCCCGCCGCGCCGCTGCCCTCGGCTGCCGACTCCCGCAGAGGGCAGCCCGCTCAGCGCCGCCTCCCCATTTGCTTTGGCGGCGGCTCCGCTTCCCGGCCAGAGCCGCGGAACCGGCGGACCGAGGAGCCGGCAGGCGAGCCAGCGCCTGCCTCCCTCCTTCCTTCCCTCCGTCCGTCCCCGCCTGTCCGCCCGCCGGCAGCACTCCGCGCGCCACCCGTCCCGCCCGCCGCCGCCACCGCAGAGCCCCACCCGCGCCGCGGCTCCGCCTCCCGGGGGCGCGCGCACGCTCCGGCCGAGCGGCTCCCGCCGCCCCCGGTGGCCGTGGGCGCTTCCTGGCGGAGCGGCCGCGCCACCCCCGTGCCCCGCTCCCGCGGGCGGCGCAGGCTGGGCTCAGCAGATCCGCGACGGCCCCCCTGTGCCATTTCTCACCACCCAGCGCCGAGCAGGCTGTTTCTGTAGAGTTGGAGGCGTCTGCTTAAAAATCCAGGTAAAAGATGCTGAAGAGCAGGACTAACAAATGCAAAGGAGCGCCAAGCCTCCTGCTAGGCAGAGACATAAATATGGTATGCTCTTGGTACTGCAGTCCTTGTGTACTGTACATAAAGGGAAAATTAATATATCTCTAAGAGTTACTTTATTATATAGCGTTCCGCCAGGTGATTTTTAAGGACTAAGACAAACCTTTATGTCGCCTCACTGCCTATACAGCTAACTTTATAAGGAGGATCTTCCAAACCGGATATAGTTGCAATGCTAAGGTTGCATAGTGTGTGGCATTGGCAGCTATATCGCTTCCAAACTGGGATAGGGTGACTACTGATGCTGAGAAGTGCAAGGCTATAGATCATAATTTCAGGCCAAAATCTACATGGTTCAGGGTAGCTAATGTAGTTTTAAGTAATTGTTTTAATATATAAGTATGTAGTATTGCCAAGACTCACTATATCATATTAAATGGCTATAAAAGGATGTAAACTGAAAAAAAACTACTTTCTCTTACAAAGCTTGGTGTCTGAAGGAAGGGTCTTTCATGATCCCTACTCCTATTCAAAGTGCATTTACCTGATTGCCAGCTAACAAGTCTCTCTCTACATCAGATCACAACTGCACAAAGTGAACTGAGACCATTAAAGAAGAGAATAAGGAAGCTTCTCGTTCTCCCAAATGGACCTCTTAAGCCGACAGCTGATGGCATGCCAACAGAATGCTAGCAGCTATATCCAATCAAAGCACTGACACTGCTTTGATTTTTGAGAAGTTCAACTCAATCTTGATTGAGTTCGACAGGCCTGCACCCACTAGGCTGTGGCTGGGAACTGCAAGGTGGATACAGAGAAAAATAAATTCTTTCTGTCTGCTTTAAAAACTTCTTGACTGGGTAAAATTATTTCTTTATTTTTAAGTTTTCTTTTACTAGTGGGTGTGAGCACTATTTTTTGGTTGCAATTTCCTGTCAGAGTTAAGTTCAGTTCTCGTCACTGTTAAGTTCTGCTGCTCATTTTGAATGCAAAAGAAAAGACCTAAAAGAACCTGTGGACTTTGTTTTTTGGGATGCACTCTGAACTCCTCCCATCTAAAAAAGGCACAACTAACCATCCCCACAAGGGGCTTCTGATTTGTCTTGCTGTGGTTGGATAACGTATTTAAAGGGTTTTTTTAGCATAGGGGAGACATGATATATTGATCCAATTTGAAAATCCTCAGATATTATCACTGCACTCCATCTTGTGGAAGAGACAACAACATGTTTTAAAATGATCCTGTAGTGGTTTGAGTAATTAAATCTAACAATGTTTGGTTCTTACTGCCAAAGCAAAGAACTACATTTAGCAATGGATACAAGAAATTGCTTAAGTCTTAATTTGCCTAATTGTACTCAGTGGATTTGTGTAAATGTCCTTTGGTTTTACATATGAGCTTCACATCTTCTTTGTTTTGGATAGGAGCTTTCTGAAGAGCTTAATTGGAAAAGTGAAACCAAAGAAGAAAAGAATCTGCTTTCTAGGTGAGGTTGCCAATGAGCACTCCAGATTTGAGAGAGATTTGGGGATGGTGATCTGTTGGAAATATGTGGCTGAGGTAAAGACTCTGCTAAGCAAGATTGCTCTGTAGGGAACTTACTGGGTCTGGGGTTTGGTCCGTGTGGTTTTGGTGGTTTTTTGTTACCACCAAATTAAGTACAGTAATCTAGTTGATAGCTGGACAGTGTATTGAGGATCTCTATCTTACAAAAAAGAAAAGAAAAGAAATGATGAGATTCTCTCATGTCTTTCTGAAACTGCCTTTCATGGCTTGTGACCTTTTTCCCCTTAATGTTCAGTGCTGCTTTGGGAAATCAAAATAGGTATTGAGGCTACAACTGTAAACCATAGCAAGTCATAGTCATACATATTTGTGTCTGGCCAAATTCAGAGAAAATTGAGAAATGTATCTGGATTCACTGCTATAAAAAGGTTAACCTTATAATAGTTGCCCTAGGACAAGCTTGAAGATAAAGCCATTTAACTTTAATGAATAACTTAAAATACAAAGGGCTAGTTATTCTAACTGTTCCTTGGGCGGAAGCAAAAGGGTTTTATTGAAAAAAGACTGTGGAAAAGCTTAGTCATTCAGACCCAAAGAAGCAGGAATAAACAGGTCTTGCATGGGAAGGAGTTAGGAGAAAATTCTGTTGTACAAATGAGGATCCTCTGAATTACCTCACCCCAGAAGTAGGTTCCACAAGAAGATTGAACTTAATTAGCAGCCGTGAACTATGCTTTTCTTTTTCCTTTTTTTTTTTTTTAAGTTTTTCCCCCATAACTCCCCCCTCTCTTGCAGTAGCAGTAATGTCTGTGCATCTCCCTGTGATGTGGCATGGAACAGCAGTGCTGAATGAAGCACTGGCCTTTTCTGTTTCATTTACCAGGGAGGGGGTTAGACAACAACTTGCTGATGGCTGTTGTGCTTTACTGCTCCAAACAGAGCTGTCTGGTGAGGTAAAATTGGTCTAACTAATGCCTCAGTGCAAAAAGGCCCTGGAGGTGGAGTATCTCTGTCTACTATTCTAATAGTGGAGACAGATCTCATTAATTCCTGATGTATACTTAAGGCAGGCAATCTTCATTGACTACAGTGTTTGTTAGCCTTTTCCAGACTCCTTGGTCATTTTCCTAAAGCAATTACTCATTACTCCATCACTGCACTGATTACATTAAATTGTTACTATTATTACAATGAAAGTAACATCATGTTTATGTTAATTCACTTCATGCACAACTGTCAGAATTCTTGAAACAGTCCTCAATTGAAAGAAACCTACATGAGCGTTTTGGCATTATTTAGACTCTTTCTGATTATGCTTTTCGATATTGTATGTAAAAACTTGGAGCAAATGACCAGACCGTTTTGTGAAACCATTAGTATTGTGTGATGGGAAATCAGGACATTACTGCTCTTGAATATTTACTCCCGTTCAGCCTCACAGATTTTTTTTTTTTCTTACAGAACAGTCCAAAAAGTAATGTTGGGGCAGGGGTAACAGGGAAGATTCCCCAAAATGAAGTCTGCTTCTTCAAAGCATTGAACATGGATGATAAAATAATGCAGTTAGGTTTGGGGTTTTTTCTAAGAGTAGCAAGAAACATGCAGATGAACAGAACAAAAGTCAGATGTTAAGAGAATTTATATTTGCATTTACTTTATTAAGAAGTGAGTTGTGTACAATCCCAATAGAGTCTTGAGTTTCAAGGCTGCCTCTGAACTCTGTGCCCTGGAGAAAAGAGACTTCAAAATGTAGTTTCTGCTATATGCAACATAAAAAAACCCTTATCATCCTTTTTGCCTGCTTTTTTCTTTGTAATAGAATGAATTTGAAGACATGAAAAAACACGGTATAGTGTAACAACGAAGGGACAGTACCAAGGTCTGACCTTGGTGGATTATTCATGTGCTTGAAGTTACACAAGTATTTTGTTCTGCTTACCACAGTAACTGGAGCGAGGGAAGAAAGACTGGGTAAGGATTACAGTGGAAAAACAGGCTGCTATTTTGAAATGGAAATTTATGACATTGACCTGAGAATTGGTGCAGAAGGCTGGTGAATTTGAGCTGAGTTTGAAATGTAGCATTTCACACCTTTTCTCTAGAAAAATGAAATGCTCTGGAGCTGTGTTTGCAGTGGAACAAATATCAACTAATCATTTCATCACAGCTTCATTACTTTGTTTTCTATCCTGTTTTCCTTATGAGAGGAAGAGAGAAAGCATGTCAGCAAATTTTTTCTCTTTGCCAAGCAAATATGAGATGGTTTAGTATACAATTTCAGGTATTGGCACTCATTCAGTGTCTGTTGTCCTCTTTTGGCCCTCTGACTTCTATTGAAGTAAATCCTCTTTTATTTCTTATAGCAGAGATGAAAAGATGGTCAACAAACCTCACAAATTCACCTGCCTCTCAAAGGCCATTTGCTGCTTCAGTTGCTACTGTTTGCCTTTGAAGCAAGATAAACCAAAGCTCTATTGCATCTGTGCACCATCCACATCAGCATGAAAAAAAAGTTTTGGGAAAATTCAGTGTTCAATTTCCAGTCTACAAGACTCTGTAGTGTCTGGGCTGTAACTTAAATCCTTCAGCAATTATAATAATTTTGGCAGCTTGTGGAAGTGGAGGACATGGCACGGAATAGTCTCCAATGTGATATTTTGTTCTTAAAGCTCAATTCTGAGGACATGTATCTTCATCCCATGTCCCAGTTTTAAGAAAGGAATGAGTCTTACAACACTTCTCTTCATTTGGACACTCCCATAATAGAACCAGCCAACCTCTCCTTGTAGTTAATGTGCTGGACACTTCCTGGTAATTCTGATCTTGGCAGGGAGGCTATGTCCAGTATTACTGAAACTGATAAACTCTTTTTAATATGACATTTGTTTCATTTTGTTCTGTAATCCAGGAACTGGGGCAAAAACTATTTTCCTAGATTTCCTAGAGAGAAACTATAGACTTCTTTCCCCACTCTCTGCCCTCCCCTCTTCCCAGTTCAGTGTTTCCCATGCTTCCATGCATAGGGTGTAATAAAAGAAGTGTACTCTTTCCCCCATTCCAGTCCCATCTATGACTATTTTTGGAAATTTGCTATTGTGTCATGTTCAGCCTAGATTTATATCCACTTCAGTTACTTGATACAATTTTCAGTAGGATCTCTATGATACATGTTGGTATCTCTGTTTCAAAACAGTTATTTTTGCTGATAACATAGGAATTAAAATTAGCAGTCTTTGTTTTCAGCAAATCCTTGGGGATCCTTATGTTACAGTCTAGTGAAACTGGCTGGAATGACTTTCCAATGTCTTAGTGCAGGAAACTATCTACAGTGTAGTGTCTGAACGTGTCCAGTGTTTTGTTCAACTATGCTCTAAGAAAAGAGTAAAAAAATAGGACTTCTGTCACAAGCACCTTTATTTTGTGATACCACAAATTTGGTAATCTAATTCTGTGCATCATGTTAGAATTGTTGCCATTCATTCATCAGCAAATTTAACTTTTAGAAGATGCTTGAAGTGAAGATGGACAACATAGATGATATTTATTAGCAACATTTTCATTTCTTTTTATTCAGAACTGAAAGCAATGCCCCAAGAACTTAATTTTGTGAAGTTACCTCTATAATAAAAGAAGTTTCTGAACTGCTAAGCAATGAAAAATGCTTCACAGATCCTCCAGTTAAATACAAATAATGGTGAAAAACTCATTTATCATTGAAAGAGAGCATTACTTTAAGTATACCACTTACCATTGGGAAATACCTGTGTTGGAATCCCCTTCTCTGAACTGGTAAGTAACTTCAGCAAAGAATGAATGAAATAGTACTTTAAAACAAAATTTTCTATTCAGTTAGTTTAATGAAAACATTAGAATTTTACTGATATGTTGCACATAATTTTTAGTTCTCTCTTTAAAATAGTTACTACTCTATTTTGATTGTACCTGGAATTAGCTAAGTTTTCAAATTCTCTGTAAGTTCCCTTTGTTCTAAATATGTCATACCATTTTTGGAACAGCACTAGTAACTCAAGAGTGACTTTCACCTGTGGAGGCCTTTACAATTCACACCCCTCAGAGGGGAAAAAGATGTCCTAAGAACCTACATGAATGGGGAAGATGCCCCCCTGAGTTGGACTGTGGATCTTTTTTTTCTCAGACGGTGGCAAGAGATCCTAGCACACATCAGGTACTTTGAGTGTACGTGAAATGCCATCTCTCCTCCAGAAGTGCTCATTGAAGTTCCAGCTGTGCTTTTCCCTCTGAACTTTTTATTTATACACTCCCTAACTAAGACCCTTTCAAGTTGCAGGATCTCCTCATCAACAGTTCCCAGGCCCTGTTGGTTGTTCATGTCACCAGAAGAAGGAAGCTGGATGGGGGAATCCTGATGACAGTGGAACCTGTGTCCATTCATTTCATCATCCTCCCACATCTCCAAGCAGAGCATCACTGGGCAGCATCCACCTGCTCCTTGGTTAACCTTCAAGAAGTGACGGGTGATGTCAGAGTGTCTCTGTTTCATGCCCTCCTCCAGTTCCCCTAGCTCTGTGTTTTCAGTCCTGTAACTATTCCCTTTGTATCATTTGTTGTTTGTTGTTGTCCATTTTTTGTCCTTTTTTCACTACCTATAGCCTTCTCCCTCCCTTGGGGGTCTTTGAGGTTTTGCTAATACAAAATTCTGTTTTTCTAAACAGAAAAGCAAATAGAAACAGTAGCAGTAGGAAAAACTGTTTACAGAGTGCATATAAGCTTGGCTACCTTCTTGAAACTCTTTTCTTTGTATTCCCCTAGCTTCTGTGGCTCTTACAAAGGTAAATCCTTGACTAGTCCTTTCACTGTCCTTTTTTTGGATTTGTTGTACATGAACTTACCAAATTCCTGTCTGAACCTATTGTTGGGATCTGCTTCCCCAACCTCTTTTGGCAGCAAGTCCACAAATACACTAGCCACTGTAAAGTAATGTGTTCTTTTTATCTGTTTTAATTTAATTCTACTGAATGAGCCAAACTGCAATTTGATGAAAAATGGCTCTATATTCATCCTTTCAGCCACCTTCATGATTTCATAAAGCTTGGACAAGTCTCACCACTGCATTTTCCCAGTTGAAAATTTTTTAGTCTGATCTCTTAAGACAGCCTTTCCCTTTAATCCCTTTATTAATTTCAGTTATCTTGTATGTATCTTCCCTAAATTTTCATGTCCTATTCCAGATATTAAGACCAATTTCATTTTGAGTCCCATGAACAATTACTTTTACCATTTTTTGTATAATGCTTGAATATGTCTATTGGTCCCAGTGCTGTAGGTCTTCCAAAGGAACAGCTCTACTTGAAGTGGAATTCTTATTTAAATAAGCTCAAACATATCTTTGTTATAAGTTAGATGAGGTGAAAGCACTCTAGATCCTAGCTAGGAAGACAACAGAGACAACAATGTAGAGTTGCCTTTGGATCAGTACCTGAGACTTGAGATTGAAAAGCCAGCTGCTTCTTTGGGGGCTGGGGATCTCCATGCTGAGTATGGAAAGAGGAGAGGACAGGGTGCTCCTTAAGCATCATTGAAATCTTCATAGGTTTTGGTTCCTTTTTTAAATCTGTTTTCTAATTTTTAGATGCATAAATGCCAAAAGTGAGCAATTAGGAGGTTTTTATCAGAGACTGCATGACATTGAGCTGTTTGTGTGTGTATGTGTGGGGATACCCCTCATATGATGCACTCTTTGACTTGAAGGCTTTGCATTAGAGTTCAAACAAACAGATACAGGCTCAGGAAAGAAATTTTTTTAAAATCTATTTTCCTTAAAGGAGTAATGGCTTTCTAAAAATCAGACATTTTTCCTATTACATTTTTCTTGGCACATTAGTTCTTGTCTGTTCAGTATTCAAATGAAATAATAATGTAGGACACCTGTAGAGGCAATAGCACAGAAAGCAGACTATTCTTTTATAAGGTTCTTTGCTGTTTTAGTTTTGTATTTTAAAAATCAAGATATTTTAAATCCCATTTTGTAGCAAATTAAAGAAGGTGCTAGCTTTTGGGTTTTTTTAGGGGGTAAGTGTTGTAAAATATTCAAAGAATACGTAAAATACCTATTTAAAAATTAATATTTTCACACTGTTCTATTCTTATGAATGCTGATTAATGGGGAGGAAAGGATTGTTAATGTGAAAGCCCTGTGTCCTTTTAAAGCAACTCTGTGTTACTAAAACTAAACAAGTTTGTAGAATGAACTTTTTACTAGTGATGAGCATAGCCTTTCCATTTTTGTCTTCAAATAGACCAGCTGACACCAGATCTGATTTTTTTTTTTTTTCATGCAGGGAGGAGGTAATTACAGGAAAGTTGTGTTTTAACCAAAAAAAAACTTGATAAGGCCACCCTTTTTTCAATTTCAGATCATGTTTACTGAAGCATACTTCTCCTGATTGCTCTACATGAAGTCCTTTCTAATTTTATGATTGATGTCTGTAAATACACGGGCAGTGAGATGGCAATCACCAAAGAGGGAGAAGAGCTATGAATAAATTTAGGGTTGAAATAGAGAATGTTTCTAATAATCAGAAGAATCGGGTTCTGGAATAGTTTTTCAACAGAAGTCCTGGTGAGATGATCTTTCAGTACAAAGATGACATCTGTGATTTCTAGCTCTGCCAATTTGGTCACAAGACTGTAACACAGCCTGCTGTCTTTATTCCTTGTGCAGCACTGAAAAATAAAAAACCCAGTCCTGAATTCCAGTCTAAGCATCCTACTTTCTATGTGTGTCATAGCTACATTTCGAATTTAGGGATTAAAAGGAAAAAAATCCACATTCTTCTCCACTACACCTTGCCTGTGCAGGCATTGAGCTCTTACTGAGCTGTGGAGTTATTTAACATAACTTTTGTGAAAGCATCTGTGGACGTTTTAGACATGACTGTTGTTCTGCTGGAGGGCACTGCCATCAGAGCAGAGCTGGCAGAAAGGCTCATACAAGTGTTTCTTATTTTCTTCAGCTAAAGGTCAGCCAAGATTAGCTCAAAATACATTAAGCAATAGGTTAAACGACGCCAGCTGACTTTGTGCAGAAGTAGATTAGGAGTGCCCACAAAGGCCATTCCACAACTGAGCTCCACAGGCAAGTGAACTTGGAAAGAAAGGACAGCAACAGCTTCTGCCATTTCTGTGGTGACTGACACAGCTCAGTAGCTGTATCTATGCAACCAGTTATTTCTGCTTCAATCTGAGTTACAGTCTCCTCGCAGAGAGGACCATTGAAATATTAGGCTTGTAACAATTCTGGACAGGTTGAAAACACTGTGCTTCCAGATATATGCATTCTCAGATGCTTTCCTGTGGTGCACTGAGAAATGCCTGATAGATGGAAGGAAAAATCAATGGGCAATACAGACTTGTGCTTGCTTTCATGCTGCCCTGATGCCCATTTCTTCTTGGCCTGTTTGGATGGCTCTGTACCACACTGCTGGTCCTTGCAAGTGCTGAAATGCTGGTGAATGGGTGTTTGACACCTTGACCAATAAACATCAGTCGATGTTTACAGGAGCAAGAAGTAAGAAACATGTACTAAATGATTACATCCGCTTTCCAGGAGTGAGTGACTTGTGACCTTCCTAAACCACTTGTTCTTCCTAGGAGTTACATCCCAACTGCTGTGTTTATTAACTACACATGAACTTTTACTTCAGCCTGATTTTTGGGATGTTCTTCTACTTTGTTTTAAATCTACTTCTGCTTTTGACCTCCATAACATCTCATGGCAATGAGTTCCACAATTATACATTAAAAGAAGGACTGGTTTGCAGGACTTGCAGTGCACTGTAGCTACACATTCCTCAAAGCCCGTTTGCCATTTTAGTGCCCTCGCTGCAAAGTTCCAGCCTACAGGGACACATGCAGAAGCTAGAAATGGAAAAGATCTATTGTATCATAGTGTTAGCTCCAGCCTTAATAGAAAATGTTTCAGTCATAGCTTGACATGATAACATCAGTGTACTTAAAAGATAGAGCAGGTCTCAGAACAGTCTGCAGGGTGCAAAAACAAAGACTTCGACAGCCCCCAGGGTGTTTTTCCTCAACAGAATGAACAGGGCAGGACTCATGCTAGAGCTACTGTGAACATCTCTATTGGAATAGTTGATAATTTGAGTAGGCTTGTCGTTTTCCTGACAATTGTAGTTCTAGAGATATTCCCTGTCCTTCTTCAACAGTTGCTAACACTGTGTGCATTTCCCTGCATAGGTATTACAGAGATTAAATTGTTTTATTAATGGACCACAGTTTGTAAGTATCTTCATGGGGAATACAGCTGGTTTTCCATACCATAAACACTGGTTAAAGAAGAGGCAATAAACTGGTGACAGTTTACCAGAAACAGTCAGTCTAGAAGTAGAGCTCAGTCTTGAAACATTAAGGTAGTAACTCACTGTGGTAATTTTCTAAGGATTATGCAGGATTGTTTCTCACTGGAAATTACTTGATCAATAGTGGGTTCCTTATTTTTCCCCTAAGCTCTTCTGTATTTCAAAGAAATAGGAATTAAGGAAGCATTGCATCACTTTATTTTAGATCACATTAAAGCATCACAGTAGTCATGTCTACGATTATATAAACTAAGAACAAAAGAAGAACCGTAAACCATTGAAAACCACAACTTCCTCTGGAATAATTCAGAATAAATAAAGGTCAGTTATTTTAAACAAAAACTCCTGTAGTAACCTACTGAGGGCTTTCCCTAACAAACAACAGATTTGCAGATTTATATAATACATTTATTTAGTGGCAATCCAAAGTGGTATACAGATGGTTTATGGGAATATTTCATGCATCTCTAAAAAGCAATCTCTTCTTGAGTAGAAAAATTGTAATTATCAACAATAATACACAGTATTCTGGATCAGCAGTGTGATTTTTGGATATCTGGATTATTCCATCTATAGGCAAAATATATAAGCTGCTGTCCATTTTCCTCTTCTCAGAAAATAATAAGAAACAAGTGCTGAAGAAAATGCCTAACTATGCACTGAAAACCATTCCTCCAAATCAATCCTCAATTTGATTAAGATATCATAAATTTTACATTAACCCAGATACTTTTTTTCTCAAAGACAAAAACTATATTATGGGGTTTTTTTTACTCAGGAAGTTTTAAATCTTTCAGACCTGTTATTGGATGAAAAGTTTTATTTCCATCCTTTTTTAAATGGAAGCTTCTAAGCCTTATGATTATGGAGAAAATATTACAAATCTGCAGCAAAAGTTCAGTAATTGTAAACTAAATAAACCCTAGGAACCCCATACTTCTTTTAAAATTCTTTGATGCTCAAGGGCAGTAATACAATTCTTGACAACTGGGACAAAAGACTTTACCATGCTTGGGACTGAATAATACTGTAATTCCTACCTCTTTTTAGCCATTTGTTGTAATGAGAAATGACTTAGATGGTTTTATCTTTGCATTATCTTTGCATTATCTTTTGCATTCCAACAAACTCATCCAGATTAGGTGACTCCAAAGTGAAGGTGTTACTTATTTTCAAATGTATGTCCTTTGTTCCAAAGTGCCTTCAGTTAATGGGAACATGTAGTAGCATGCTGAACAAGGACACCAAGCTTTTGTAACAGATAAAATTTTGAAAAACGCAGTAATTCATCACATCACCTGACTGAGTTTATTTTACCTAGATAGACTTTAAATGTCATATACACCTTTTAATTAGCACAGTATATACTATTGCTAGGTTTTAAACCAGGTACAGGTTTTAAATATAATATATGTAGCAAGAAGAATAAATTGCCAGTTTGGAGTTAGCTGAACACAAAATCGGCAAAATTTGGTACAGGGCAGTTATGTAAAAAGTTCAATTCTGTTGACCCAGATCTCAAAGCTCATCTTAGGCTTTTTATAGACTTTTAACCATTATAAGTGGCTCTGATTTACATACATTTCTAACTGAAGCAAGCCTTCCAGACTGCACATGCATGAAATCCACCTACCAGGCATATGGGGACTGTGGAGCAAGTAAGATACAAGCAGCTCCGCAACTGTGCACTGACTTTGAGGAAAAAATGGATGCCTACTGAACCATTAGCATCACTGCAGTAAGTTTTGGAAGTCTGTTCAAAGCTGCCCTTCTCCATCCCCACTGAGAATTCGCATAGTTAAAAATAGTATAATGGTTTTATTCAATATCCTATACCACTTTTTTTTTGGATACTCAACATTAATTTTCAGTGTAATCCTGTTCCAGGTGTTTGTGCTCTACAAAAGAGTTTTGTTTCTAAGTACATGTTCTGCTCTGGTAATTATCCTTCCTGCACTGTAATTCAAGCCTGAAAGTGATTTATTCTCCATGTGTTCTTTGTAGAATTAAATGTGTCGCCTTTGTGACTGACTTACGTCTGACAAAGCTGATCTAAACAGTTGCAGAAATGTCTCATTGCCTTCGCAGTTATGAGCCCAATTAACTTGTCAACATTTTCCAATGGTTATTTACTACAGATTCACCACAGCTCTCATCAGCTACAGAGGCAGGAGAAAGAAGGACAACTGGAGTAGGGAATGTCTTTCCTTGCAGTTTTCTAGTAACAAGTGGAGCCTCGTTATGCAAGTATTTTAGGATTTGTAGGAAACAGAAATGGTGATGGGTCAGAAAATCACAGAGGTTTGTTCAGTGGTTTTGATCTGACTCTGAAGCCTACTGAAATTAGTTTTTATATGAATAATTACTTCATTCTTGGTTGTTTCTACAGCCACATTTAAAAATGAGATTATCCCATCTGTCTTAGCATACTTCATATATCATTGGCATGCAATTTTCTACATTAAGACCAGCTTCTGCTATCTTTGTTCATCATATGCTGAGAACACCGTAGCTGCATGGAAAAGGTGAAAGCAGGACAAAATGAGAACATAAGCTATTGTTCTGATAGCATTATTTGCTTTTTGCATGTATGCTGTATCACCCAAACTAAATTACTGTAGATACTCCTAGGGAAATATCACAATGAAAGTTGTGTGAATTAAATATAGCTAGAGACAGCAAGGCACCTTGCTAGAGAGCAGGTCAGTGCACATTGCACTTTCTGGAGCTGTTGAAAACAGTAAAGATCAGAAGCTGTTGATCTAGCTAGATACCTTTATAATAAATACTGTGTTCAAAACACCTTCATTCTTTTATGGGACAACAAGTGACTACTCCCTTTGAGAGGGCTCTGCTGTCACACTGCAGATCTGTTTTCTTCACCTCAACCATTGGAGCAGCAGAGCATTCCCTCCTGGCAGGGGGGCAGGAGCAGCAGCAGCACTGGCGCTGCCAGAGGTTCCCAGCAGCCTCTTCCAACTCTTAGGTCTGTCACTGCCTGCTAGTGATGTGATGGTACCATGGTGTTGGTGGTGCCAGGTGGATTGGAAAACCCATTTGCTGTCAGGGTTCATCAAAACCTGTGATGTTCATAAGGTTTGGCACTCTTTGACAAAAGGCATCTCTGTGAGTGTGTTTATTTTCAAACCGTGCTGGGGTGAGAGAAGATGCTTTGTATCTGGGAAAGCATGTATTGTGTTCAAACATGAAATCATGATCTGTCCATAGATAGGTCAAGTTGTAATTCTGGTTTTATTATAATTCAAGTTGCAATTTTGGTTTTAAAATACCTAAGGGTTATATGTAATGAATATAAAAGTAAAGTTGTTTCTTTTCCAAGAGGGTGCTGTGGCTGAATGGAAAGCATGGTAACTAGGGTGGCATAATGCTGCTACCTTTCTCCTGAGTGATAAAAATGCATGTAGAGTAGGTTTTGTGCTTAGCAACAAAAAAGTTGGGTTTTCAAATAGCTCCCTCTAGCCCTCCATTACAGCTGCTACCCTTGTCCTATGCAGTATGTATCCCAGGCTTCATACTTCATTAATCCTTTAGACATTCAATAAGCAGCAGAAAATACATTTCACACAAAAGAAAGTAATTTAATTTTTTTGGCCATTGCTTTAGAAGAATACACAACTCGTATCTCTTCCCTGTAGAGCTGTTGTGAAGTGTGACTCATCCTTGCCCAACATGTTGGATGTTCACTTTAATTAGAATATGTGCATCTAAAGATTGTTGTAAACACTTGCTGTTAATAGCATATTATTCCCTGTTTTACAATGGGAAGTATAAGCAATCTGAACACATTTAACACATTAAGCTGTACATCTTAAGTCATGTTAGGGCAGCACACTGACAGAAATTCATTAGGAAAATTCTCTAATCAGCACGTTGGCTGCCTTACAAATCACGCTGGCATGAAAAATTGGATAATGCAAATTTTATTCTACAGTAATGTTTAAATATTTTCCAAACACAAATATTATTATACAAATCTTTGATATCTACCTATGTGGTAAATGTGGATTGGGATCCAGTTTATTTATAATAATAAGTGAAAAGAGATAAAGTATTGCTACTTTCTTGTTGGGGATGGTACATGTGAAATAGGCTAACCTTTATAGAATCACAGAAGAGTTTGGTTTGGAAGGGACTGTTGGGGTCCCTCCCCCTGCCATGGAGCCCTGGGAGATGGGCCCTGGAGGGCAGACATGGGGTTTCCCTGCCCCTGGTCAGCCTCATTCCCCATTGGTTGTTTTGTGTTCCCGTGTGGCCAAGGACCCTCGGGTCCCGTGACTGGAGCGTTCCTGAGCAGAGCCCCGGCCATGCGGCTGGAGAAATAAACATCTCTGAAACATCTACCACGAATCTGTCCATATATACTTCTTTTCCACGGGACTCCTGGTTTGATATATGCTTGTTACAGTAATCCCCGCTGTAACAAACTGGTGGAGGAATGCGGGCAAGATACCGATCCCTGAGGAAGATTCGTGAGTAAAATAACCACTCTAGACCTCTCTCTTCTCATCTTGGTTTGGATATTCTCTCTGGACTATGGAAGAATCATGGGAAATGGGGCTCTCTGAGCCACACAAAAAAAATGTATCTAGAAGTAAAAGGAATCCTTGAACAACAAAACAAAAAAGTAATGCAACCGGGAGATCTAGAACATTTCTTTATCTGGTTTTTGAAAAGGTTCTCCGATATTTCTCGAGACTTACTTTTTGATATCGAACCTCCTGGATCTTGTGAGGGGTGTTTCTGGGACGAGATCTGGGATAAAGTAAGGTATCAAAGAGAAGCTTTCCGTGCATACCTTATAATCAGGGAAGCTCTTGAGGAGCATTTGTATGGTCCCATTACCCCTAAAGCAGAGGATCATACTTATCCCGTGGCCGAGGCCGCGCGGCCACCATCCCTGTGGCGCGTGACTGCAGCCGTGCCGGTGGAGGTGCCTGCGCTGGGTGCTCCCGGCCCCCTCGGGAGCGCGCGCCTTATCGCGGACCCCATCCCTGTCTCGGGGTCCCCGGCCACGCGGCCACGAGTGAGGGAGCGATGCCGCAGGCGCCGCGGGTGCCGTGGGCCACGAGCAGCCAGGAACCGGGCATCGGCGTGGCAGCCCGCTCTGAGCACACGGCTCGGAGAGCCCTGTGGAGGGAGAAGCGGCGGTTTCCACAGCGACACGAGAAGCCGCGCAGCACAGCACAGAGCCGGAACGGGGCCGCACTCAAAGCAGCGTGGAGTTTGCGGAGCGGAACCGCTCACAGGCCACGGAGCCAGTGGCGATGGCAACGCGGGGCCGCACAGAGCCCAGACACGCCGGAGCAGCGCCGCTCGGAGGGCGCGGAGCAGCTGCAACGCGGGGGCCCGGCCGAGACGTCGGAGTTGGTGAGGCGGCGGCCACGCGGGACCAGCAGCCACGACGAACACGCAAGGATGTGATAGGAGGAGTTGTAGCCACGAAAGTCACAGGAACTGTGAAATGGTACAATGTAAAAAACAACTATGGATTTATAACACGAGATGATACAGGGGGAGATCTATTCATCCATAGAACTGCCATTAAAAGGAATAACCCTAAAAATTACCTGCAAAGTGTAGGAGATGGGGAAGTTGTACAATTTGATGTAGTGCAAGGAAAGAAGGGTTTACAAGCAGCAAATGTTACTGGGCCTGGGGGTATTCCAGTCAAAGGCAGCCGTTATGCACAAAATTATAAACAATATCCATCCCAGCAATTTCCCTACCCACAGCCTACTTCCCCCTTTTACCCTATACCCAATATGAACCCCCTCCTAAGTTTACCCTATCCCCAGTTTATTCCGAATCCGTTTTTCACCCCATGGCTTCCCTATACAATTCCATTTCCCTACAATTCCTCTCCGATGCCGAGGGGGGGATGAAAAGCGGGAGGGAAGAAATTAAACCCTCTCCTGCCTCAGTTTCCCCACAAAGCATGCCCGGAGAGTCCTGTCTCCCTTCTGTCAGCCCTAAGATGTTCCACAGAATCTGTTTGGACATTTAAAGACTCAGGAGGGTGGCTTGTTTTGTCTTGAAACTGTTCTTGTTATGTTTATCCAGTTGTTTTCATTCTCCTTTTATTAAAATAAAATGGGTGAGATGTTGGGGTCTCCCGCCCTGCCGTGTAGCCCTGGGAGAGGGGCCCTGGGGGGAGGCATGGGGTTTCCCTGCCCCTGGTCAGCCTCGTTCCCCATTGGTTGGTTTGTGTTCCCCAGTGTGGCCAAGGACCCTGGGGTCCCGTGACTGGAGCATTCCTGAGCAGAGCCCCGGCCATGCGGCTGGAGAAATAAACATCTCTGAAACATCTACCACGAATCTGTCCATATATACTTCCTTTCCACAGGACTCCTGGTTTGATATATGCTTGTTGCAGTAATCCCCGCTGCAACAAGGGACCTTTAAAGGTCATTTAGTCCAACCCCTCTGCAATGAGCAGGACGTCTTCAACTAGATCAGGTTGCTCAGAGCCCCATCCAACCTGACCTTCAATGTTTCCAGGGATGGGGCAGCCACCACCTCTCTGAGCAACCTGTTCCAGGGTTTTACCACCCATGTCATAAAAAAAAATATTCCTTATATCTAGTCTACGTTGACCCTCTTTTACTTTAAAGCCACTCCCTCTTGTTTTATCACTATCTGCTTGTGTAAAAAGTCTGTCCCTTTCTTTCTTATAGGCCCTTGTTAAGTACTGAAAGGCACCTATAAGGTTTGCTCAGAGCCCTCTCCAGGCTGAACAACCCCAACTCTCTCAGTGCTTACTCATTAGGAGAGGTACTCCAGCTCTCTGATCATCTTCATGGCCCTCCTCTGGACCCATTCTAACAGGTCCATGTCCTTCCTCTGCTGAGGGCCCCAGGCTGGGTGCAGCGCTCCAGGTGGGGTCTCACTAGATTGGAGTAGAGGACCAGAATCTCCTCCCTTGACTTTCTGGCCACACTTCTTTTTCATTTCACATACATGTATTTTCCTCAGTACAAGCAGGTGAAATGCCTTTATACTTATCCAGGATCTAAACAACCCACACACCAGTGCCAGCATATGACACAGAACAAATAGATGATCCAGAGATTTTACAATCTCTCTCTTGGGAGATCATAAAAAAGAACAGGATTATTATGTCTTTCCAAATGTGGCTTAGCATACTTGAGTAAGCTTAGACTGCTCTCATAATCTAATACAAGAACGATAATACCATGTGTTTGTAGGTACATGTCTTTCTCTGTTGTGCAGAAATGAATCATAATTGTCTGTAAGCAACATATCTTTTTTCTCTTTTTAAAGTTCACTGACATTTACTGACTCAGGATGCCCAGTATTTCGTAACTCAAATGCTGTATCACCATGTTTTAAAAGGAAGGCTCTAGGATGTTAGTCTAACTGACTTTATTAGCATCATCTGTACTTTAAGAGTGTTCTCACATGGTCAGATCAATAGCACATGATTTAAACATTATCATGCCTTTTACTGCTCAGAAATCTTCACAGGGTGCCACTTCACACTTTCACAGAAGAGTGTATTTCAATGTTTTTATCTGTCAGCCAAAAAATCCCTGAACAACAGAATCTGAACTGGTCTTATTTCTGAGAAGTTTATAGACACCTTAGTGTTAATCTGAAAACATAATTGTGCATATTTTTGATCACATGCATCATTTCTTTTGGTGGAAACCTGACCATTTATGTAAATAAAGACTCATATCTAAGCTGCAGGATCAGGACTTGAGGGTCTAGCTTGTTCCATTCACTTGAGGAGGATAATGGTGCACCCCTGCACTGGCACAGGCTGGACTTCACCAGTTCTCCCACAGTCCTCTTGTGGCAGGTCAGAATTTTTTGGCTTTATTTTGCCTTTGATTTGAAGTTAAGACAAGCACCTGCCTGAAAGACAAATGCATATATGTCACAGGACTATCAGAGAGTCTTCCTGGAGTGATTTAAGTGACATGACAGCAATTTGGTGTATGCTCCTAAGCCAATGATCAAAAAAATAGCAACCACATTTCTTCAGGTGTCTGGTATAGACCTGAGGCATTAAAAGACTGTGGAATTTTTTGCGTGGTGTCATTAAGAAAATATGGGAGAACTTGAAAGTAAAATGTCACCTCACTTGTGCCTATGTATCAATATCATTAAAACATAGAATCAAGGCATCATAACAGTCTGTAACAGATTTGTTTCCCACTATTTCACAAAGTTTGATGCCTTAGAAAATGAATAACAACTATGGATCTTTTAAACATGCAATAAATGGAAACAATTTTCAGAAAGTGTTCAGACTGTAATGTGGATCCTGTAACCTTATTATCAGAAAATGTTACTACAGAGGAGTTGCTAAGGGAAGAGGAGCAGTTGTGAGCTTATGTATAATTTTTCTATATTACTGTTGATTAAATAAAATAAGGCAATATTATTTCCACCGGTAAACCACAGAGAAAAAACAGGGATAAGCTTTGCTTGGATTTTTGCTTGTTTCCTTGTTCACCCACCCACAGCCCTGGCTGCAGCTTTCCAGAGACAAATGCATTGCCTGGTACTAAGTATATACAGAGAAAACACGCAAGCTGACAGGAAGAGTGATGGTGTTACTATTGCAGGAATAATCCTCAAATTGCATATTTGTATTCTGTTGAATGATTTCTTTTTATTTTAAGCTATATTATAGTGCCTTTTCCTTCTACTCATATTTTATAGATGAGGTGATACAGTTATCTCCCAGTAGAAACAGGAATTGGTAGGATGACATTCCTAGCAAAGGAGTAAAGCATAGATGGATGGAACCAAGTTTCTTTGCCGGTAATTTTGAATATTCTGGTGATGCTGAAAGACATTTGGCCAGGCATAAGCAACATGGAGCCACTCTTCCATCTTCCAGTCTTCCAGCAGAACAACAATGGGCAACAGTCACAAGCTGCAACAGGAAATTTTGCCCAGCTGTAAAGAAATTACTTTACCCATGAAGACAGTTAAGCACTGTAATGGGTTGTCCATGTTGTAGAATCTCTAGCCTTGGAAGTATTCAGAGCTTGACTGCACAAGGTAAATTATTCCCTTATGATCTAAATTACTCTGTGATTCTGTGAATTCAAAAATGTTTATAACATGGTGCCCAATGTTTTGATGTAGCAAGTGGTCTGCCTCTTTCCCAAATGAACTGCTCAGTTCTTATTCCACGATCCTTCCTCCTGCCATTAGGTCCCAAGTGTCTAGATGGCTACCTGCAGTTGACTTGGAGGCTGCCCAGCCTCTCGTCTAGGTCCTGCAGGTCCGTAAGACCCCAGTGCTCATTATTCCAGTGCTGTTGCCTTTGTGTAACCTTGCTGGAACAAGGACAAGCTCTGAAAGTATTACAGACCTTATAGATGCTGCTAATGATCTGCAACTTCATGAGCAAAATTAAAAAGTGAAATAGAAATATTTTTTTAGCATGGCAAGAGATGCATAAATAAAAAAACATGCCAAGGAAAAGTCAAGATTAATTTCTCATACCTATAATTTTTTATTCCTACTCTGCTGCTAGCAGACTCCAGAAAAAAAAAATTAGATAATATTGTTCCTAAGAGGAAAACAGAGAAAACCATAGTATTAAATCAAATAATGTTTTGTGTAATGACTTACCCAAGAGCTATGGAGTGAAGCGTCATTGCAGAACACAGAGAAAACAAATATTATTCTTGTTCTCATAGTTTACATTTAGTAGTTGATCCTGCTAAGTCACCTTCTGAAATGATGCAAACAGGCCTCTTGAGATGTCCCTGCATAAATTTAATGATGTTTTAATAAAAATCTCTAGCCACCTGCAGCATATATAGATTTGCCAAGGCTTTGGGGAAAAGTTTTATTTGCAGAGAAGGGTTATTTGCAACGATTTGGCAACAAAACCATCTGTCTGTATCTCCTCCACAGCCTGGAACTCTATTTTTGTCTAGTGTATCTAGTGAAGGGATGCAACAGATAAGCTGTTTTCTCATCTATAAGCCACATTTTTTCAGCGGCATCTTTAGATAACTACTCTGCAACTACAGAAACAGTTTGACCAATTGGAATGCACACTGGATTTTTATCTCTTAAGTAATCATTTTTTCTTATGAAAATAGCTTGAAAACCAACAGAATGTGAAGTTAGTTCAGATTCAAGTTGCCTTCCATTTGAAACAATCCTTTGATCACGACTGGAAAAATGCAGCATATCCTTGTCTAGTGCCAGGTGTAGAAAGGACGTAACATTTGAAAATCCTTCATGACACATTCTTCAACTTGCTATTTGAATATTTATATACCATTTACCTCTCTCATTCAGGAAGCCAAGATGATCTGTGCAGGAGAAGGCAAAGAAGATGCTATCATTTCACCAAGGACAAAAGATTATTTTAGCAAAGGCATTTCATGTTGTTAAAAAGTAAAAACAGGGGAAATTGTCACAGAGTCTGGTTTAAATACAAGACAGAAAGTAGTAGCACATCAAGAGCCCTATGCAATTTATATCTGTATGTTTTGCACTTCAACTACATTTAAGTTTTCATCTTTCATTTTCAGTATTGAGCAGCTAAGACGGAGGAAGCAGTTCATTTTTCACAAAGTATGTTTTAGGTTGCAGCAAACTCAAGAGGATTTGAGTAAATATGGCTTACACTCAGTTCAGCTTTTGTTCTTAACTGAGAACTAATTACACTTTTTTGGAAACATTAAACACGTTATGCTAGAATGCAATGTTGTAGCAAGGGGTGAGTTCTGTAACAAGTTCCATAATAGCAGAATGATAGAAAGCACAAATTTTTGAGCCTAAAAATCTAACAAGGGTTTCTTATAGTGCTCTGTCAGTAAAACTATGTTTTTTCCTCAGTGTATCTCCAAAACACTGCGGTTTCACTGCTTTCTGAAGGCTAGAGAATTATGTACGTATGGATACGGTCATGGACCCTATGCATCACGAGCAAGTATTTATGCTGTTGAAAGAACAGACTTGCTTTTAGTAGCATCATTTCAGCTTTTAATCACAGCTATGTGCCCATGGTAAAAGTCAAGTAATTTTTATTCAAAATGTACTCAACAGTACATTTGTTTCAAAAGGGTTAAGAAGCCATGATTAAACGTCAACCTATTAAGAGAGTCACAAGAAAAATGGCTTCATTTCTCGAATTGCTACATTAATGAAAACTCTGCAATATAAAAAGGGTTTAATACTGAAGAATTGCATGTGCCAAAGTGAGCTGATAGAATTTATCTTTGTTAAGTGACGACAACTGTGAATTTGTTCCCACAAAGGAAATCTTTAACTGGTGACAGCTAATTGAGAAAGACAGAACACAGTATGAAATTTATTTCCACTTTCCTCCTCTGCAGAGAAACAAAGCCAAGAGTTTGGCATTATTTCTTCCTGAAGACATCCTCAGTAGCCTATTTTACATTGATTCATTGCTATTCAATGCACTTGCTTTCTATTTATTCCAGTTTCACTGTAGCTTTAGGTAGGCAGTAAATCAGCCTCACTCATTGTACACATTTAATTGCCTATCTATGAAACAGGACTAGAAACCTGACAGATGGTACTCATCAACAAAGTAGCAGGGTACGAGGAGGACTGGATTTAGGTAAGGGTGGGAAGGGTAGTAACTAGAATGGGACAAACTTTGTTTAACACAAGGCTTAGTATTTGTTTTTGAGATTGACCAAAGGAAAAAAGATCCTCATTATTTTGTAAAAAAACAAGGGTGTCTGAACACAATATTTTGTATTCAGTTTAAACTGTTCTTGTAGATAAATATCATCTTATACCACCACACCTAAATATGCTTTTAAAATTTAAGAAAAAAAAGGTTTTAACAGTATGCTTTTCCAATCCCAAATCAAATAACCTGGGGATAATGCATTTCAAAAAATTCATAGCAGCATTTTGATACATCTGCATGTTCAGCTTTTTGCCCCTAAATTTTGTGCAAGAATCAGTTTAAAAATCAGTTTAAATCAGTTTAAAAAATACCTGGTTTGGTTTGTTTTCTGCCATGTTAGTTAATTAAAGTGGTTCATAAAGTGGTCTGACAATTGCCTGAGCTAGCAAAAGAGAGGAGGTGGGCTGTAGTGGGCTGTAGCACTGGGAACAGGGGGTGGAGTGGTAAGGAACAAGGAAGGCATCCCTCCCTGAGCAGCAGTGAGCCCCTTCCTGTGCCCACCAGACTGTAGCCCCTACCACTGCCCCACCAAGAGGCACTTGAGCCCTGCTATGCTTGGTGCTCATGAAGAAAATTCATGGTGTGGAGAAATTACGCAACTGACATCCATAGTTTCCAGCTTTTAGGGGGCATGGAGACTGCCAAGATAGGCTCTACCTAACATTCAATTTCTGCTTGACCTTAAGAGGGATGCAAATCCACAAACCCGCTTTACAAGGGGACGCCTAACCATCAAGCCTGTGGCATCCTTCAGGCTACAGTGCTGTGCTGTGAACCCCAGAGACTGGGACAGGGGGCAGTGAAGGGTGACATGCAATGCACAACTCCCATACATACGGCAGCTGAACAAGGATCTGACCATCCAGGCTCGCTGTGCTCTGCCCCTACTTCATTGCTCTGCCTCCACTTCATACTCAACACGTGGCTGGCCAGAGTCATGAATTGTGTTGATTTTTGTTGGAACAAAGCTCTGCGCAATTAACAAAAGGGCATACTTTAGGTCAGAGAAAATGTCCCGAAGATTCCACCTTTATCTCTTTTTTCCTCTGCCAACACAGGCAATTATAACTAGCTCTGCACTCCCAGGGCACCCAGGTTGCCAGTGCTGTCTGTGCTGTCCTTTCTTCAGACCCCAGCCTCTGTGTAAGCAGAGCTTCCAGCTGTGACTTCACACTCAGGCTTCCAGTTCCAGCAGCCCCAGCAGGACTGACTCTAGCTTTCACCAGCAGCCTGTGCAGCTCATCAGCAGTGGGATTCCTCAGTCCCTGTGTGATCCCAGTTTACAGGTGTGGGTGCCACTGAATGACTTCTGAAAAACTGGAGATTCATGCAACCACACCATCACTTCCCTCAGCTTACTAAAAATAGTGGCCTCATGCTTACAAGACATCATGCATTTTCTATTCCTGTGCAAGGAATCCTTATAGGAGGTGACTGTGGAGTCTGTCCGGCCCAGTTGCTTCTATCCAGGGTAACGCAGCACTGTTCCTGTCAGAAGGCCAAAACATGGCATCTAAAAACAGCTTCTGCAGTTGAAGTAACCCACACTGAAACGGGATTTTGCACAACAGTCATAAAAGGACCACCTCGTCAGACTTATTTTTAAAATTCTTTTACTGGTGGCAGACACATCAAACCCCACTCCACCCTGCAGAGGCACAAGAGCACCACAATGCTCCCCTCCAGAATGATACAGGAGATGTGCTGCTGCTGTTACTTAACACTGCTGCTATGTACATCTAAGCCTCTGTTTCAGACCAAGAAAACTAATGTTAAGTTTTTAAGAGAACTTAATTCATGGGATTTGTGGCTTTTTTCAGGAGAAAACACTTAGCTCTGATAACAACACAGCAGTACCTAAATTGTGAAAGGTTAACAGAATTCATTAGACTTGTAGATTGCCGGAAACAGATTTAATAACAGGCACCAACAGGGTGTTTTGATTGCTAATAGCACATCAGTCAGTGTACAACTTGCCACAGTCTCAAGTACCAAAATCTGTTTGCACCTGAAGCTCACCTGCTCTGGTAATGCCGCCCCTGTCAGTTCAACAGTGGCACCTGAGTAAGAGCCAGGAAACTCCAGTATAGAATGGGCTTCAGAAAGAGCTGTGAAACGTGAAGCTTCATGCAATCTCAAACGTGCAAGCATGATGCTCACACGTAACAAAGTGAGACAGCCACCTTTTCTACGTTTTGCATTTTGATCCTGTTGTATGACTACTTGAGCTTTGACTTGATTTTCCAATACAGAAATAAGACATTCCATTTTGTAAGTTTGATATATACCTCTCACATATAATTTTCTTTTCTCCTTGAGCAAAAAGAGGCAGCTTAAAAGACAAGTTCCCTGTGCTGGTAGGCTACAGAAAAATCACATTTTGTACTGAAGGTCCCTCTGACAAGCTCCAATCTTGCTATCTTGTCATCACTCTGCGTGAACCAAGCTACAATTAATGCATCTGTGGTGAGACAGATTACTTGGGTTCACATATCCCTAAAGAGCAGCCTTTGAAGATGTGAAAACTATATTCCTTTTGAAAACTTGTCCTATTCATAAGTTCTGCAGCGCAAAATGTGCTCAGTCTTCTCATCTTTACCTCAGCAGATGTGTTACTCTGAGAAGGCAAGAGAGCTCTGCAGAAATAAAATAGCTGATACTGAAAGGGCAGAATACAACCAACATCTGCATGTGAACTAGAACAGAGCAAGAATGCAACTGCATGAAGTTTTCATAGCAGCAAAGACTGGCTGAAGAAGGCTGGGAACAGACATTATGACATTAATTCCGTAAGAACAAAGCAGTCTGAGTGAGACAGTTTGTTCCCTACCAAATGTAATGTTTCTATATGGTGGCCAAAACCACCCGAGCTAAATTTGGTGCACCATATGCTTGGCAATGAGACATGAAATATTCTTCACATAGAAATACCAGAAAACTGAACTGCAGGTTCCCACAAATTCCCCATAATTACCTCTTCAAAACAGTTGCTTGAATACCTTTTCCTTAAGCTGACAGCTGAAGAGGAAAGGGAGATAACCATAAAGGGACATAGACAAAACCATGTTCCAAGTGTAAAGAAAATACTATTATTCTTCCAATTAGAAACTAGTGACCAAGCAACATAACTGATAAGTAAAATGTCCCTTGAAACTGGAAGGAAGGAAATAAGGAGTTCTAGAAAAGACGCAATGGTGAGAATAGTCTTGCTCCAGACATCAACCCTAAAGACAGCATTACCTTCAAACACATACTCACTGGAACCCTATAGGCACATACATATGCTGTGGTCAGTATCCTACACAGGACAAGATGGTAGCATTGGAGAGCTTGATCAGGGACAGGCTTTCCCACCAGAGTAAAGAGGAAAAATCCATACTCCTGGCCCTTGTGAGTTTTGGGCAATTAATATGCTCCATGTCTGAAGACACAGTGAAAGCTAAACATTCAGACCTCATATAACTGGGACTGATTATGGGATAAATTTTTACATGATCCTGTACCATTGGCAGTACCTTTGTAATGCTGGTTTGGCACTGCCCAGCAGGTGGGGCATGTGACCAGCAGAACAATCTGTGCTGACAAATTGCATCTCCTTTTCCTGGGGTGAACACAGCTTACCAGAGAACTACCCTGCTCCAGAGAAGCCGTCAGGGCCACAAGTTCATCTGCTTGCAGGGAGACACCAACTCTGCTGTGGGACATCTGCTTCCCCACTGTGGATAATACATTCTGAGGAAGAGATCCTGGCTCCACAGAAACAGGGATGCTTTACAATCATCACATTTGTGGATAGGATTTTGTCCTGATGGTATGGCTGGGGCACTGAACATGATGAGCACCAAACATCCCGAAGCACATGCATGCTGAAGGGTGTAAGCAACACAGCAGTGTACCATGAAGTGAGACAGGGCACTGTCATGGTGCAGCCACATCACAAGACTTTTCATGAAGGCAGACAAAAGATGCCAAAATACATGTCAAGGTGGTCACGGGAGAGTGGTTAAGCTGTTGTCTGGTGCTGGTTGTAGTGTGATTTTAATCAACTTCAATCCATAAGTAAAATTCATTTTAAAGGAAATTGCAGCATCTTCAATATCAACAGTATCTGTACCAAATGCATTCCACAGCTGTTTTCTGAGTGTTATCTTAAATATTACATTAGGATGAACAGTACTCAAACAATAAAGTATTTGTGTTACAATGTTCTATAAAACAAAGTATTTTGTGCAAAGAAATCTTAATGTGGTACATAACTCAGGTGCATTAGTTTCAGAGTGTAGCTCCATACCCTATTGTACTGGAGGACAAATGACAAGCCACACATCCAAAGACTAACAATTTTGAATTTTTATACAATGCACATAGTGTTATCTTCCACTATGGTACAGTGTTATGTACTTCAGATTTTAATCAAGCAAGCACAACCTTGATATACACTGTGGCAAACGCTACTGGAGATACCATGTTACAGGTCAGAAGTTGAAGGAATCTTGCTGTGAAATAACAAAGCTGATCATCTTCTTGGTAAGACATTTACCAGACTCTGAATCAAAGACATGGCAGAAAAGTTCTTGAAAAGAAAGTTACATTGTAAACCTGGTACTGACTTATACCCTTTAAATAAATTCACCTTCTTTAGTGATGAGCATAAAATTAAACATTTTGGGTTTGTTTTTTGAAGCAAGGCAACCAATAATGCATTTTTAAATATCAGTTCTGGTTATCTGCTGCCCCATCTCCCCAGCTTACCTGACCATGTTGCACTACAGGATTATTCGTCAGTGCAAAACTTCTTACCTACACAGATGTGAACAGTCACAGTATCGAGGTTACAATCCACCACTACTACCTCGCCGTTCGTGTCACCCTTGTGTCATCTGCCTAGATGTAGCATGGGAGTAAGTTGCTGTGAGTAAACGTGACCTGATCTAGCCCACATCTGGATCAGAGAAGGCCTCCACAGGGAAAAAGGATTGTTGTAACAGGATGGGCAAACATTCACAGAAGTCCTCCTAGTGGGTCCAATTAGTACATCCAGTTGAATTTCCTTGCTACCTGTTAATATGAAGCATTGTTTCTCATACAGCAGATGCCATGGGCTGCTGCAAGAGACTTATGCCAGAAGATCATCACTCTATAAACTCCCTGACTAACAGCACCTGTAGAGGTGCAGGTATTTAATCTAAATCAGAATAGAGTAAAAGAGGAGTTACATATGAGCCATTGCTGTTCCAGCACCAGAAAGAGGCCTTCTTGCTGTTCACCTTCTTTTTATTTTATGTTTGACACAGCTGAATTTCCCAAAAGCTCTTGTGGCTAACCTTCTTTACAAAGTATAAACACTATTCCATTCTTATACAAGAGAAATACAGCTGTTTGTTATATACACACACCTTGACAGCAAGTCCTTGAAAGAACAGTGCAACATGAAATTACAGAGCCAACACCCACAGAGTACCTGTTTAGCTGCAGGCCAGGAAGTCTCTGCTCAGGAAGGCAATCAGTTAAGGTAAAATGCTAGAACTGAACTCGTAACATTAGAATGGGATAATCAGAATTGTCTGACATGCTCTCATACCACGTATTAGTCATATTCTGGTTTACAAACTGTAATTGCTGCATTTCACTGAAGCCATCCAATATAGAATGGAATTGCTGGAATACATCTCAATGGCATAAGGAAGCAGCCTTGGTGGATGACACGTTATCGACTCTGAATTTTCAGACACGGAATATACTTGAGAGTAAAATGAAGACACAAGTGAGATCACACAAGGTTTTGGCAAGTATTTTTATGTTAACTGTTTTGGTTTATGACTTTTTATGGCTTTTTTGGTTTCTTTAGGAAATTCCTGCACAGCGAAAGGAATGAAGAATTCCAGAAGAGAGTTGACCTCCTTCAGTTCCAGACTGTATTCTGCTGCTATTTTCTCTGCAGTCCATATTTGAGGTTGAAGTTTATGATTATTAAGAAGTGTCAGAGCCTCCACAATGGAAATTTTGCCTATGGGAACTTTCTTAACATCTAGAGCTTCCAAGTGGCCTAATTTTGTAAGTCTCTTTTCCTCCTGTTTACATGGAAGATGTTCACCACCTCCATCTTTTACCTAATTGAGGGAAGGAAAACAAAAAGAGCTCAACAGCAGTTCTGTTTACTATGCATACTGTAGCAGCTAAATCACTTTGCTAAATATGGCGTTTCCTTTTAGCTTTCCCCATATTTATTTTTAAAAGCTTAGCCAGCCTAGCTTCTTCCACAGCTCTTCTATATAGTGTCAACTCCCAACCAAATGCTGAGAAGCTCCTATTCATTGCACTCTAAGTGTTGTATTGGCTTGGCAGCCCTTCATACAAGGCAAACTACAGATTCTGGTAGCCAAATGTAAATGCAGATAACCTAATATTTGGTACTGATTCATTGGAAGGGATAAAAAAATCATACAACAAATTGGTATCCTTCTGATACCACTGGAAAACTATTTCATGTAGTCTCTCTTCCCTTCCTTTTGTTTTCAAATTTTAGTTTTGCTGTTAAAAGAAATTCCTTCTTTTGCTCTGTCTAGAGAACAAGCTTTCCTGCTATTTTGCAGCATCGTATGGAGTTTAATTGCCATGACTACTGCAACATGTAGACACATAAAGTCTCTTCACCAAGGTCCCTTCGTATTTCCAAATAATTTCCAAACCAGCTTTGACTTCCACATATTTCTTTTTATTAAGATTTAACCAGTGAATGACACTGAATAAAAGGATATAATTAAGCCTTTCTTAAATTTAGAAGTACTTATATAGTAATCAGAGCCCACAGTCACTGATTATCAAACAGACACTCTGTATTAACTCACATGCTGAGAAAACTGATGTGGATGCTACAGCACCTGTGTGTCTGTTTCTGAACTACAAGGAATGTCTGGCCTGTACTCCATGTCTTCCTTCTACTTTGTGCTAAATCTGTGCTCGGATAAGGAATGATTTTTCAAATCTTAATTAGATCATCTGTCTCTGGGAATCTGCCGCTTCAGGACTCCCGAGCTGGTGCTTTCCCACTTACCACAGGCAGACATCCCAAACATACACAGAGGTGTGTAGGCATCATGTATACAATGCACAAAGTCATCAGGATAACATCAGGAATTGGAAAAAGTTTTTGTATTGTTTTGCCCACAAGTCTCTGTGATTACATTTCAGCTGAGCTCTAACAACTGCAAGCAGACATACCACAAGGGCAAGTCTTATGTGGCAGCAACCTCAGAGTAGCCATGGAATCAAGCAAAGATTTGTTCCACTTTTGGCTTTTTCTCAAATCTCTCTTGACAGACTTATAAATGAATATTGAAAGATACTGAAATTAAACCTTCAGCACTTCAAAATTAGAGCCCTAACCTGTGATGGAAATTAAGGATAGAAATTACTTGAAAATTTCAGGGAGGAACTGAAGAAATCTATTTGCATTTTAAATATTTTTAGACTTGAATACCATGTAAGTGGCAAATTGGAGAGATGTAGGGATTTTGCTAGATGACTATAAAAATTTTGTTGCTGAATAAAGCAGCTGGAATAAAGTAGCCCAGTAAAGCAACAGGTAAAACACACAAGCCATAGCACAATATGATGGAAAAGAGGACACTGAACCCCAGTCTGCATTTTACAAAGGAGTATGCTTTGCCTTTCAAACTAGAAGATTGCAGCCACTGGCAATAAGGAAATGATGACCATACAACCCACAAGATTATGTAGAAAAAACCTAAGGCACTTCATGAGCTGGATTAAAAAAAGTCTCTGCACTGTAGAACATTAGCATCACTAGTTAAACACTCCATTAAAATGTAAACATCTTTGTCCTCTACCACATCCCTGCTCCCCCAGCAATCCAAATGTTTTCTAACAACTCAACAAATGACATCTGGCAAACTCCTTTATCTTTGCAAAAGGCTGGAGAACTATCCTGCCTCATAGGAAGCAGAAATAGGAATTTAGGTGAAAAACAATATAAGATCAACTCAATGTTAAAAAGGAAGACTGTGTCAGCATTTACAAGCTTGTATAATCATAATCTGTCACATGTTCAAAACCCGGGGTCAGACACAGTCAGTGCTATTGATGTATAGAAGAGTAATAAAACCACCACTTTTATCTAACAAAAAAAGGTAGCTTTTATGCACTAAGAGCATTTTTCTTGACACAAACTGTGCTGAGTTTGAAGACCACAAAGCTGATGCTGGTATGGCTCATACAGAGAGATGCACTCACCCGCACTGGTGGATCTCTGGACTCCACATAAACATCTTTTAGCAAGGTGAGGAACCTATCATCCTTTCTGAGAACTTCTTCTTTTATCTCTGGGCTATCTAAAGGCAGTGAGAAGAAGAAGGGAAAGGAGGAAAAAAAAAGGAGAAAAGATTGATCTGAGTCAAATCGTTTCCTTTTTGTTAGTTCTGCCAGCTCATCGCTTCCCCAGAGGCACGGCATGGCTCCCGCAAATTAACGTGTTCTCTTGGGAAGGTGTCATTCTTCCCACAGCCCTGACCTTAGCGACACCGCTTCACATGGTGGGGCTGGGCCAGTCAGCCGTCACAGCACAGCGGGAAGCACAGCCTGTGGTACGCTTGCAGCACTGCCTCAGCAGCCGCTCCCTACTGCCACCCCAGCTACTGCCCCCAGCAACCCCCAGCAGCACCTCCACCAAGTGTCCCAGCAACCAGCCCCTCACCCGCCCCATCAACTGCCCCAGCTCCTGGCCCCATCAACCACCTCCACCGACCGCCCGCTGCGACCGTCCCAGCAGCAGCCTCCACCAACCGCGCCATTAACTGCCCCCAGCCCCCGCCCTCATCACGGAGCCCCGACAGGCCGCCTCCATCACCTCCCTCACGCCGTTTCCCGCTGGGACCCCCCGCCCCCGCCAACCGTCCCACAGCCGCCCCGTCACCGCCGCCGCGGCTCCCGGCATGCCCCGCGCGCCCAGCCCCGCTCTCAATGTCAGCGGCCCCGCACCGGGGGCTTCGCCGCCGCCCCTCGCCCCGCAGCCGGCACGCCCCTGCCCCTCCTCCGCCCGCGCCACGGCCCCGCGCCGGGCCCACAGAGGCCGCCCCCACCGCCGGGGTCGCCCCGCGGGCAGGCGAGGCCGGCACTCACCGGCCATGGCGTCCGGTCGGGCGGTGGGGTGCCGCGGCGCGGGCGTGGGCTTCTCCTTGCTGATCTCGCGGCTAGCCCGGTTCTCCACGTTAAAATTCCGGAACACGCGGGTCACCCGCCCGCCCATCGCCGCCACCAGCCGCGCCTGCGCACGGGGCAGGCCCCGACACGGGTTAATGCGCCGCGCCGGCGAATGCACCGGAAGAAAATCGGCCGAGTAGCGCAGGAAAACAAACAAACAAGCGAATGAGAACTACGGGCAAGGCGGTTCGCTTTGCACTTCGTACGCCCCGGCGGTGCCTTCTCCTTGCCCTCGGCGCTGCCTCCGACGCTGGCCCGGGGCGGCGTTGGTCGTGCCGTGGCTTTTCTAAACGCGTGCGTGACCGGAGCCCCCGCATCGGGCGGGTCCCGTTGGGAATGCTCTCAAAGCCGCGGGCTGCCCCAGAGTTTCCTTTTTAGCCGTGGTGGCTGGCGTGAGCCCCCGAACACGTCATGTCGTGACTGTCGCCACTTTTTTGTCGGCGGGGATAGGCGCGGCTCCAAACTGCAGGGAGGGACATTTATTTCTCCCGTACTGTTGAGAATTTGTAGGCTACACAATGCTTTCAGGGTGCAGACCCTCTTTTTCAGCTCAAGCAAATAACCCTTCTTCTGACTTTGCAAAAGTTGCAAAAACTACTTGTGAGGAAATACTGAGGAGGCCTTGAGCCATGCATGATAAAGGTAAAATTGTAGACAGAATCTAAATTGTTGAGGTGGAATCATCAGTTCGTAGATTCAAGAAGCAAAGTGTGAAAATATACAGAATCCTCAGAGAAAGGAAGGTAGGAAGAACAAGAGTAAGAGCTATTGGCCTGATGCAAAAAGCGATAAAGCCTGATGGTTGACTACTTTATTCAACCACGACTGCTGATAAGGTGTTTTACCAACAGAGATCATTGACACTTCAATCCCAGCTGCTGTGTCGATAAGTAATTCCCTTATGGTTTGAAATTGTGTATATGCTGTTTGCAGACTCTTAGTGCCTTCTGGGCTGCTAGTTAGTGCATAGTAGTAGTTGCCTGAATGAAGTCACCTGGAGTGAGAGTGTTAATGAAGGGCAGAAAAAAGACCAGGCTTCTTCTTGTGGTTTTTTTTTGGGGGGGGTGTTGTTTTGTTTTGTTTTGTTTTGTTTTAAAGTGGGAAACATCTTTTTTTCTGCCCTTGCATCTATCTAGTTGTTCTTATTATTGTGGGTATGCAAAACTTGGGGTTTCAGAACTTGGTCTTCTACTAGTAGCTTTATTTAGTAGTAACAATTACGATGTGATCGTTATCAGGGCTACATTTAATGCTGGATTAAAGAATGACAGTGTTTTCCTTAGAGAGAAGTCAAATAGATTTAGACAGACAATGGAGACAAGGCAACATAAGCATGGTCTGTGCTGGATTTCTGCTGTCTTTGGGAAGCAGGAAGGTCCAGTTTCTCCACTTGTTTATTTTAAAGGCTCTTGTGGTCTGTAGGATGATAGAAACATGTTTTTGTTCTCTGGTTATAAGCTTTCTGACCCTGTCTTATTTTAGACATTGCATGCAAATGAATTAAGAAGACAAGTGATATAGTGATAATAGGAAGCTGTTAAAATCTGCTGAAGTCGGACTGGTGACAAGTTTATTTAATTATCTATAGTCAATTACTTGCTGACTAAACCTGTGTTCTTGAGTCCAGGATTTGATACTTTTGTAAGTGGTGAGTCTGTCTGTGTGGCTATAATGGAAAAATCCACATGGATGCCTTTGGTGGTTGTAGACCTTTTATAGGTACTTCAGCATTTCTCTGAGACGTATCCCTATTGATCTGTCTGCAGATCAGCCATTGTGCCAAATTTGGAAACAAAGTTTCTCCTTCAAAAGCTAAGAACTCACAGCTTCTGGGATCAAACTCGGCACAGGGCTTCTGTCTTCGTAAAGCCTGAATGTGATTAACACTGCTATAATATTTACTGACAGCAAAATAAATTCACCAGAAGGCAGTAAGTTAAAAATAAAGAGTGATGTCATGCTCTGCCTGTCACTTCCTACCACTGAGGATGGAACAAAGCTGTTCTTTTCATGTATAAAGACACACCAAAAGTACAAGATTTTTATTCTGAAGAATCTTTCTTAGACTGTACCAAGCAGAAGAACTGAGATTGAAAAAAAATATGTATTTTTAATAATTTGGTATTTTACCAATGTGACCATGTTGATATTAAATATAAATAATCAAGAAGTTGGATTTTTTTTTCATATAAAGCATCTGCAAGTGGGATGATTAAAAAATGAATGTATGTGTATTCAGCTTAGATAGAGTTTCAAATGGGATGCATTTTTCTTGAACTAGGACTCTGAATTTTTCCAGGTAATTTAAAAATAACATAACATAACAGCCCATGAGAAGAACACAGGCTATCCAGCTGAGTTCATATACACGAGCAGCCTGTTCTCAATGCCGGGCAGCACCAAACACATCAGAGAAAAATACTGTAACTCCCATGATATACATGTGCCATGGGCTGCCACACTAGATCTCCTTTTTATCCTTTCATACCTCTTAGGAGAGACATTTCTAAAGCTGCTGTGCACCTGGAAAATAAAAAGTACATTTGTGACGGTTCTTTGAATCTTTTTAGTTTTTCATTCCAGTTTTGATTAGATGTTGTGTGTATTTTTTTCTTTCTCAGCTAGTTCTGTAGCTGAGTGGAAAAGGAGAAATTAATTTTGATAGTTAACTAGCATCAAAAGTCTGATTGACCTATTGAAAATTCCCTTTAGAGAAGGGAGGAGTGTCTTGTCATTAGCTTGTGTTACTGTGTGGTACTACTAAGGTTTCTTTGCTGTCTTCACTACTCAGAAGATCAGGAGTCAGAGTATAAGTCCATATGGGCAGGTAATCTCAGTGAAATAAGAGTCTTTTTTTGGTAACAGGTGCCCAGCTAGAGAATCTTAGAGAGGAGGCAGGTGAGGTTTGCTTCGTGATTTGTGGTCTGGGAATGGCACAGCAGTCAACCACAGAGGAAAATTAGGAATGCCCTAATACAGCAGCAGTACAGGTTTATATTTTATTCTGTCCAGATTTTCTACCACTGACACTGTTTTCCTCTTCTTTTTGTTGTTGTTTGTTCATAATTGATGTCAGTCTAAATGGATACTTAAGCAACTTCATAAATCATTAGGATTCAGGGAATTGAGCCCTCTATCCTGATTACTGGTTTACCAGTAAACACAATGAGAGCATTGATCCTTTTGTTCCTTATCTCATCAGTGTTAGGCAGAACCAGAGAACACAGAATTAACAAGAATTGATTATGAGCCAAGTAAAAATGACTGTCCTGCAAGTTTGTAAAGGTGAACTCAAGAGAGATGGACTTACTGATGGATCACTTTTGCCTTTCAGTGATTTTTGGTCGTTCTGTTACTTAATCTGGTTTGTTTCTCTGTTACTGGTTTCAACTGATCCATCATTTACTGGCTTCTGAAGTATCTACAGAATGATCTACATTGAAGGATTTTGCTTAATTCCAGTCTGTGATCAGAGTGTTCCTGAACACTTGCATATTTTCAAGGCTAGGTGGCTGCAGTGCTTTATTTAAAGGACTTTTTGTCAAGTCCTTATGTGGATGAAGTTTATGGCAAGTGCAGCAAGCTCAGTGTTGCAGGCTCACACACCAGGCCAGACAGATCACTAGCTTCTTGTCAGATAGTACTAATTGCAAAGACATTGCATTTAAATTCTCCTGATTGACTGTGGCTTGACATGCCTGACATAATCTTCAGTATTTTTCTTGTCTGATTGTTGTATCTCAAGAAGCAGTTTACTTTGAGTTGGAAATGCACAGTAGGAGCCAGCATATTTGAGAATGAGGCAGCCTGGTACTGGAATTAATTAATTTCATCAGTTACACATGCCTTTTTACTTCATTTTTACTGACAGGATTCAGTACCCCATGCTCTCTTCTCAGTGGCAATACTAGCTGAGACAACGTTCAGCCTTATTATTTCTTGTAACCCCGACTTCAGTTCTTCCCTCTTGCCAGAGTGAGGATGTAGGAACACTTCCAGAGCAAACAACATTGCATAGATTGTCTGATTTAAGAAAGAGAAGAGCTCCCTTAACTTTCCGAAGCTGTATCAATCACTGATGATTTCACTGTTCCCACAGCAAGCTACTGGAAACACAAGAGGAGAAACAAAAGGCATATGACAGGAGGAGTGCAAATACCTTGGAGTGGTATTGCTGCCAGGTTGGTTGGTTGGTTGGTTTGCTTGTGAGAGTTTGCACTTTGCTGCCAGATTGTTTTCCTCCAGCAGTGACAGAAACAACTGTACCAGCTCCAGTGAGGGGGAGGTGAACCAGCAGTGGGAAGAGACTGGGTGGAATGGAGAGGTGGCTGGCTCATCTTGGGCTGGCTTTGCTGGTGCTCTAACATGGCCCAAGACAAAAAACATCCTTTGTACTGATTTGAGGCAGTAACAGTAGCCATGATTTTACTGCACTGCCACTGCAGTAGCTGTCTGATAGTCCAGAAGATAGCTGGTAAACAGATTCAGAATATTAGCTATTTGCTGGAGTTTCTTTCATGAAATATAACACATAAAAAATAACAAATGTATAACCTATGTGTGCTGGCAAGATGCTCTTCTACAATAATGTAATATTTTTCCATCCCCAAAGGATATTTCTATTCTCTCTATATGGTTTTAATTTATGATGATGCATAACTATTTATACAGGTGTGATGCATTTTGTGTACATAACTTTATAATTTAGTTCTATTATCTGTGACTTGATGTATCAAGGGATTGATTTTCCATGCTTTTATAAGTAGTTGCAGAACCATTTGTATTTATTCCTTTTACACTTGAATTGCATCCTTCTGCAATTTGCAAATTGTGTATTTGCAGGTGTGAATTACATGAAAAACTGAAGTCTGTTTTATTTACCTATGAGGAGCCAAATTTTGTGCAGAATAGGAAATCCAAAATGACCTCAGTGAACACTTCTAAAACCATTTTATATATATCTCAGTCTTAAAGAAGGCTTATATATAGATCTTAAGAAGCTGGAGAAGTTACAGTGTGGTTTAATAGCTCAGTGGCTTAATCAGTGTTATGCTGGTTAAGTAGCATTTGAGTCCATGTCCTATACCTGTATTCTTTTAGACACAGTAGCTAAAAATCTGCCTGGCACACACAGAGGATTCTTTGCAGATATTCAAGGAATACCATAGTGAGATTACACAACTTTCCTGGCTGATTCCACAAGCCATTTCAAGTCCTCTAATTTCCAAAAAGCAAATGTATCTACACTAATGCTGGGAGAGGATTCTATTAGGGGAAGCTGCCAGACTGCAGAGCAAAGAAAATGTGACCATAGGGTTACAACCTACAACCTTTAATTAAAAGCCTTGAAGTAAAGATGAATGTGCAATATTGCATTACCAAAAGATAAACAACAGAGCGTGATTAGAGAAATATATCACATTCATTTATCATTTAGTCCAAGAAACAAATGAATATTCTAAGATACGCAGTCACCAGTAGAGTTACAATATTAAAGTCTTGCTGATTCAAACAATTTTTTCTTAAATTTCTGGTTGAAATAACTTTATTCTAAACTCTAAGTAGCAACTGTGTAGTAATTGACCTTAAAACATGTAAAACAGATAAAATCCTATTGACTTCAATAACATTTATCCAGAATAGGATAAATAGGAATGAAAATAGTGGGAAAGAATCCAAACCTCTCTACAAAAATCTGCATTTTAAATGAATCAAAAATTCTTAGAATTTGGAGTGTAATTCAGTGAGGGTCAGGAAAAAAATTCACGAGGGAAGATTCTTCATACCTATGTTCTGTCTACTACATGGGTTTTGTTTGTTTTATGTCTTACTGTGAAATACCCTGTGGAAGCCCTTAATTAGAGACACAGTTTTAGACATATTGATGATCAGGGCAAAATAGATTTATTATCTACTTGCTTCATTTACCATAAAATACTATGTTTTATTTGATTTAGGAATATACCAGTATGGATTTTTATGTAGCACAGTGTAACAGGAATAATGTTCACGACAAAGGATTTGGTCTACACCTAATGCAGTATTCCTAAACATATGTCACAGAGAAGGATATAGTTGAGACAAATGCTGGATTTTTTCAGTTAATTTTGCATTATTCCCTGATATTATACTTTATGTACACTAATACAGAAAATTAATTACATTCTTCCTCCAGGTCTTCTGAGCATTTTCATTTGTATGTATCACCATTTACCTGTGTGATTACATACCCAAATTGTGCTGGTAGAGAATGCATTAAAGAAAGAAGAAAAGGTTTCAATGATACCAACACGTGACTACCAGTATTAGAGTTCAAGTGGAAATAATTACTGAAGTTAGAGAGCCCTTTTGTGTGCCTCTTCTTTCCACAGCATCAAAAATCTCGGGGCAGCATGTGGGACACAGATGTATTTTGAACAGTTACATTTACTAATTATATAGAGAGATACAGTGGTTAAACATGCAAGTGTCGGGTTGCTCTGGGGGCTACTAAAATACACCATTAAAGAGATCCCCAAATATTTAAAGTACTGCCTGTATGTACTAAAAGTTCATTTTTAGGTTGTATAATAAGGACATGATTAAGCTTCAAAGCTCCAGCATTTTAATGCAGATTTACTGAGACTCCTTGAAGGCAGAGCTCTTTCTTTATGTAAGATGTCTTTGGGATCCTGATGAAGCTACCACACTTTCCTGTATACATAACAAAATACAAAAACAGTGTTCTCAAGCATTAGTTCAGGAACTCTGTAGGTACTATTGTACTTTTTTGGGCTAGAAAATGCTGAAAATGGTCAAGTTTCCTTTAGTCAATAAACAGTTTGTCAGGGTGACTCACGTTGTTCAAATATGAATTAAGGAATTCTCTGCAGGGTATACTGATAAGTGATAACAAATGATAAATTTCACATGCACAAAATTGGTAGAAGTTAGTTAAAGAAATCTCTCTGAGCACCTCTCTGTGCGACTAGGTCTCAGCATCTAAGAGCTGCCAGGAGATGAGGTTCCCTGCTGTACCTACAAGTAGCAGGTCTCAGCCTGTGGATGACAGACTTTAAATAATTCAGTACACTGAGTTACTCCAGAGGAAATGTCTGTTGATGGCCTGTCTGAATTACGGCAGCAAAGCCTCTCTTGTCAGAAGTGCTGCCAGACTCATCAATGGATTGTTACATGGGCCAGTTTCATCCTGGTGTAAAATCTCTTGTCAGCCTGTAGAAATGATCCCTGCAGGGCATCTCTCTTTGCAGCATGGGGAAATTCACCTCTCACCCCAAGGACAATTGAGATTTTTAGAATTCTGCAAGCTGCTTCTGCAGTCTTTCACTTTTTGTTCAGACATCAGAGGGAACATGCTAAGTTATTTGTTCTTGTTTAATACTTCAATCTGTTTGGAAAACGTGGGTCATCTTCTACTGGTTAATTGCTCCAACAATGATGTGTTTTCATTTTTTTCTGACACCTGTGTGGATGTACTATATTCTGGTTTTGGGCATGGGGTTGAGAAGCAGAACTACAGGCTCTTCTCATAGGAGACAGGACAATATCGATTTCAGAATCTGTCCTCTCTCTCTCTTTTCAAGTGCTGAAATGCACATACCAGTGATCCCCACTAGCTGTTGCAGCTCCCAGTAACAAAGCAAGATACATTTTTCTCTTTTTAATGAATGGATGATGTCGACCATTGCCTTTTGTTCTTTCTATTGATTCACATGTATTTCAGGCTCTTCCACAATATCCTAAGACAGGTTAGAAAATGGAGTGGAAAGTAACACTGCAATTTTTAAAACAGCAGTTACACTTTTTGCTAAAATTAAATATTTTTTTCAGATGTTTTGTTTTTCTGAGGCATAAATAAGGTGTGGGTTGTTTTTTTTTTTGTAGTGCAGTGTATAAATTGAAAATAGAGAGTAAAAAGCTAAAGTATAGTCAGAAAATGTGTAATTAAAAGCTATTATGAAAAATTATGAAAAACTGTGAAAGTGTGGTCCTGTTTCCTAACAATAGGAAAAATCTGAAAGGTTTAAATTTTGATACTTTTTACAACTTAGCATTTTATTAATGCCTTATGTGTGTTTGCCAGAGGCGACCATACATGTATTTTTTTTATTGCCCCTGTAGACTGGGAGTTAAATGGAAACAATATTTGCTTTAATGCTAACAGTTTATCTGGTGTTTCTGATTTTGCAGGTTATTCCCACTGGGCAAAACAGAAGATGACTTCAACGACTCTTCTGAAGGCATCTTGCTCATTTGGGTTCTGTTCCTATCAAACTGTATACATAATCCCCTTTTTTCTGGACAGCAGGAAATAGGAGATAGTTTCCGTGCTCAGTCTCAGGCCCCCACCAGGCAACATTCACTCACCCATGTACACAGACACACAATTGTATGCTATTGTTGCTTTTGTGGGCAGGAGGGGCTGTTGTCATTATAGCCCTTGCTGTCACAACCCTAATGTTTCATTTAATGACTTCCATAACCTGTCTCCCTCCAAGCTGCTTTTTGTATCTTTATCTCAAATTACAGAGTGACTCCCCAGACAATTTTCAACCCTCCTGATTTCAGACCAGATTATTCAACTTCCACTCCAGGCCTCTCATTCTGGTGAATAATTTGAGCAGTGACTTCAGTTGTTTTGGATAAAATAAATTTTTAAGAAAAGGGTATTTGACTGTAGCTGGAATGGAAGTAGGCTATCATTCCTAGTAACCTTAAATAGGATTTAGACTTTTTCATAAATCAAAGGTACCTCTCATGAAAGTAAGTTGCAGCCTTTTAGTGTCTCCTGCACCATTATGACTTTTCTGTCTATATAAGCAGACAAGTGCCTGGTTCCCAGAGTGGAATCCATCATCCTGAAGTTAATTTCAAGTATCTTTTTTGTGTGCTTACCAGACGCAATTTAAAGCTGCAGTCTAACAGTGCATTGTCTCTAAAGGAGAATCCTTCTTCTGCCAGTAGCCACCCCTCAGCCCCCTTGGTAAGAAGGGCTCCTCTGCCTCCGTGGTAAGCCAGTTCAATCCACTGCCTGTGCAGAAAACCACTCACTTTCTGTTCTTTTATTCTATTTTTTTTTTCAGATACCCCTTGTTTAAGAGGGTGAGTAAGAAGCATAGCACATATGTCTTCCTCAAGTACAGTCATGATCCAGAAAATGGCTGAGGGGTTTCAAGACTGGTATCTAAAGTAGTGATTTTATCTTTCCTAATTTGTCAGTGACAAGAAGAGGACTTCTAACTGATGTGCTAAGGATCTTCCTCTTTGTCCTGCTCTTTTGTCAAATCTTTGGTTTATTGTTGTGTTGCTGGGGTTTTTTTGTTTGTTTGTTTTTTTGTTCTAGCATCTCTGATGTTTTATAGTGATGAAAAGAGAAACATTGTGCTCTGGACTAGTATGCCTGTTAAAAAATGATTGAGTTACAGAAATTCACCTCCAAGTACATACATACATACAGAACTATTCCCACATATACTAGATGGATTAACAATTATTACACCTAAATCTGATCTCTTATCAAGGTAGAGCAAGTCTTGGGCTACATGGCCAGCCTGTCTAGTATTTGATGTATGGAGCACCATTTCTTGTCTTTCATCATGATCCAAATGATAATATTGCAGACCACCATGCATGCAGCCTAACCAGTACAAGGAAATTTTGAGAAAGCAAGCATAGACCCTTCAGAGAACTGTGTCTCAGTCTCTCATTTGTTGGGCAACTATGCAGAGGTATTTTAGAGTGGCTTTTGCAGTATTCAGATACTTCCTTGGCTAGTTAATATCAAGAATGGAAAAAGACATAACATATATTCTGGAAAACATGGACAAAAAAATAAAAATTAAAACAAGCATGCTCCTTATCTCTACTGGTATTTTTGTGACATTCAAAGTAAGCAAATTTGCATACGTGTGGAACTTGCACCTTCTATCACCAGTTATATGATTGATTAAAGATTCCATCCTATTTGAAAAAACAGATTTCTTTTAGGAAACTGTCTATTCCATATTTCTACTGTTCCTTAACTAAGGAGTTAAACATTGGAATGTCAGCCTGTCAGGGTTCATTTACACTGTGTTAGGTGAATCTTTGGTCTGAATAAGTAGAGTTACTATTCTGCCACCAGTGTGACTAAGAAAGTTCTTCCTTCACTGATTTAACAGCACCAATCATGCACATGAAAATAACAGGCTTTCAGAAACTGAGGTTTCCATATTGCCCAAGCACCCCTGTGAGTGGACTCATCTGTTCTGTGAATATGTTGACTAGAATATCTTCTGTTTCCAGTGCACAAATCCTGACAAAGGTGCAGGGGTCTTAGTTCAGACGCTGAGGAGCTGGAGTAAGCTGTGACCTTGTATCGCTGGTATCTACAGAACATCATTATTTTGGATATCTACCTAGTTCTTCCTAACACTGTCTATGAATTCATGCTCTCACAACATGAAGCCATACAGAACTTTCAATAATGCCCTAAAAACCACAGAGAGCTGTTAGAACACATACTGAGAAGGATGAAAGGCTGGTAGCATATGCTGAAACAACCTAAAAGGTAGCAAGCCTCAAACTGTGAGTGCTGGGTGTAGCAGCCTATGATAACTGAGTTCTGCAGGTGCTTTTGCATAGCGAAATGCTGGAAGTCCTTGACCAGATATGGAATCAGCTATTCTCGAGATGGTGCCTGGAAAGTAGATAGTCCCACGTAGAGGAAGACTACACATGCTCACTGTCCCACTCTGTGTTTCCATTGTGTACCCACTGGTTCTTCTTATTCTTTTCATCTTCAGAGGTTAGAAACTAGGAGAGCTTTATGACTAAACAGTTAACTTTTTTTTTAACTGCGTGAGGAAGGAGTTGCTGCTCTGCATACTTAGCACAGTGAGGTCAGCTGTGCCAGCTGTAGTTGTGGAAGGGATGATAGAAAATCCTTTGGTTCTGCAGACAGACTAAGCTCAATAAATTACTTTTATGAGCTCTCCCTCTCCCCGCAGGTTTCTAACACCTGAATCCTCCCTCTTATGAGGGGGATAACTGGTTGTCTAATTGCCCCAGAATTAAAAGTGAAGCAAACATTCAGTCATTCTTTCAGATCTTCAGTATCCCCATGCTATTTTCATTTGCAGAAAGGACCTGAATGTAAGAAAAGGCTGAAGGAAGAGTAATCTAAAGACACTGTTATACAAACAGAATAAAAGTCCAACATTAAAAAAGGAAGAAAAAACTCATTGGTTTTGAAAACAAAGACCTGCAGAGTGCTCTACACAAAGGTCTACGCTTTTGTTAGCAGAGTGCCAGTACCAAGGCTTACAACAGGCTCCATAAAGCATTACATATACAAGCTCATCTATCACAGTGTAAAAAGCACTGCAGGAGTGCATGGTCTTTCTCCCTCTTCCTGACCCCAGGTTTTATCCTTACTCTTTCTTTGCCAGCCATGTCATGATCCCTTTCATCTGATCAGAGGTTTTCATACATCAGAGCCTCCAGCCTGATGCTCTTGCTGCAGCCACATGCTGAATGAAGCAGCTACATTTTCAGAGTACTGACAGTAAAATATGTTTCCTTGATGTTAGAAATACACCTCCTACTTCACAGAAATAAAAGCTGTGGAGTATCACATCTAATGTGCCAGACTTTTTTGATTTCAACAGTTTAGAAGTTGAGAATGATTTTGTTTAAACCAGCTTCAGGCTGAGCCATGCTCAACTGTTCTTTGGGTGTAGGGGGGATCTAGGAAAGGGAGATGGAGGAATAAGAAAATTGTTAACATTCAGTGGCCAGCAATTTACCTACCAAAAGTACTATACAGGTTGCTTAGAGAACTGTTTTTTTCGTTTATTGTCTAACCTCCACTTCCTTTTTCCCTTCCTGCAAATGTTAAGGGCTGCATCCAGGGCTGTATTCAGAAAAACATACATAGCAGAGAAAGCATTGCAAAGTTCGAGCAGGACCTTACACACCCTACCTGTCAGGAAGTTTCTTTCCTTCGATAGGGGATGTCACCTCATGTGACTAAATCTGTTCCAAATGAAAGAACCAGGTCAAAGCAATAACCTAGACAACTTCAATGTTACAGCTAACACTACTATTTATATAGCTTCTACTGAGAAGGGAATAGTTATTCCCTTATGTGTTTTAATTTTCTTTTGCCCACTGGGCTTCTTTTATGCAGGTGCTCTCATGTAGTTTGTGTTTGTCAGCTCCACCAACCAGCAGAAAACCCGAGGCACTTAGGGGTTTTCTTCTAGCTCCAGTTGCAATGATGATAGAGGGTGGGATTGCAGATACTACATTTTCTTCCTTTTTTAATGTTGGACTTTTATTCTGTTTGTTTCTTTTAGATGTTTGTGGTACTGACGTGTAACCTGGAAAATGCTCAACTGAGAGAACTGCTCAGAACATAATGTAGTGTTTGATGTTTTCATGTTTTTAATCAAAAGAGTGGTGCTGGATATACTTTCAGACACAATTAGGAATTGCCTGTGTTTATCTGGTTAATTTTCAGAATGTTGAGATAACATGCACCACCAGTACAGCAGGTTTACATTCAGCTTTGCAAATCATGAAGAGCACTGTAAGAGGAATTGATGGGTTAAGTACAGATGAGTAGTAAAAAACCTCTGAACAGAAGGTTTACAAGAACACTGATTGCACATGATCAGAGATTGCTGTAACTTGTGCCTGTGTGGGGAATTCATCATAAATCACCATAAGATGAGAATCTTGCAAACCATACGGGAATCTGAACTGCATAAGTGTTCAGTATGGATAGTTGAGTGATACATGATCCTGACACAGTGACTGTTAATCATTTTAGATGTTACCTGAAAACCAGGAGGAAAAAATACTTCCTGGTGTGGCTGGAACCATGACGCACTGTAGTATTCATAGAGGTTCCAGTGACAGAAATTTTAATTTACTTTTCTTCATAGTGTCTGAAGGGGTAACACAAAATTCTGTATTTATGTTTGAAAGCAGTCTCAGTTTTAAGTTCAAGCCAGCTGTACCCTGAGGCTGAAACACGGCCATGTTTTGGCAGCAGGGAAGACTGCCATATGTTGCAGTGATAAAGAAATTACATTGATGCCAATCTCTGAAGTCAGTCTTCTAAAAAATATGTAAGGGAGTATATTTGTGGCAATATGAGCTTTGAGAGAGAGAGAGAGAGAGTAAAAGAGCTTGACAAGCCTTTATTTAAGGATAATTTTTCTTTCTCTTTAACGGTAAATGCTGCAAGTCATAATTTACTGTTGTTCTTGAGAGAAGTTGTATATAATATATAAATCCATTGCATCTCCCCGTTACACAGAATTGCTTGCTGTCTAGCTTTCAATAGCTATAGGACAATTCCATGCTGTGAATAAGTTCTTACTTATTGACTGGCTTTTAGTGAGCACAAACTGGAAATCGATAAGAAGATCCTTTTTTTAGGAGTCATTCAGGCAGGCCTCTAAATGAGAGCACGGGTGTGGAGACCCTGGACTTGGCTGGCAGCACCATGACATGCTCTTTCCTTTTTTAAGGTCAATATAGGCCATTGGTTTGTAGCTCTTATGGGTGAATTCCAATGCTTTTAAAATTGGCAATTAGTTTGTTTTAGTTCCAGCAGTATGTCAAGGATCTTTGAACACAACTATTTGTATTCTTGATATGCATATAATAAAATGTATTGGAGGATGTGTTCTTACAGTGCAGTAGTTCCGAACCGCATCTACTGCAACCTTAATGCAGAACAAAATATCCAGTAAAAAATACGGCTCTCACTCCTAAACCTTCTGTTCCCTGCTGCAAGCACTGAAGCTGCTGTTTCTTGTTGCTGAAGGACTGTTACTGATCCATAAAGTTGACTATCTGAGCGGTTTTAAATTCCCTCCATTTACCAGTGTCCTGAGGTGCCTTTTTTAGATTGCTAAGAACAGACTATGGATTACAACAGCATCTTCTTTTATGTCCATGAAACATATGGCCATAAACCACCATTTATGTCCTTGAGCTTTTGAAAGAAATTATCCAGAGATGCGATAAATTTGTTTTGAAGCAGAAGTTTTACTGCTTGCTAAGTCAATAGTTTCCAGATACACATTTTCTTGCCCAGCAGTGATGGTAGTCTTCCAACTTGCATTTTTTGACAGTATAGAAGCTAAGTTCTTCTGCATCTCCTGTGCCAACAGGTCCAGCTAGCTTTATAGTGAGGACACTAATTCATTTGCATTCTTTGTATGTACACACTTTTCCATTTCCACTTCTCTTAAATTCCCACAGCACTTTGCAGCTGTGAAAAAAAATAGGCTGTTTCTGTAATTTTTTTCAGAGTGAGACAGAGATCTCCTAAGAAGATACTAATTGTTTTTCATGGCACTCCATCTCATCAACCAGAAAATTTCCTTATGTTGTTCTGAAACAAATAGATTAGTTCCAGGACAATTTCTACCATTGCTGTCAAGATATTTAATGCTCCTCCTGATCCAGATATTTGCTTCTCAGTCAACCTGAATGGCTCAGCTTTACTAGCAAATGGCACAGTCATATTTTGTAACACATTTTCAGACACTTGAGAAAATTCAGTGGTCAGCATTTTTTTAACAGAGGTGAAAGACCCTAATACAACTAATGCAAATACATTATCTGCTGAACAACTGATAGATAGGAGGACACCTATAAAATATGTATAAGATGTCAACATCTGTTGCTGCTTCAGACAGTTCTCACTAACTGATTCTTGTACTTTATTGACCAGAACATTAATTTCTCCTGCAAATCTATTTGGATAATAGGATTGTGTTGATCAACAGCTTTCTTATGATACAGTTTTGCACAGACACATCATCTATATTAACAGTACTGACCAAATGGCTAGCTGTGCCATGAATTTTTGTGTATTCGGAACTGAAACCATATATTCTTTCTCAGCTAGAGTAATCTTGGTTTCTTGCCGATCTGTCTATGCTTCTTTTCAGTTATTTCTCCTTGAATTGCAGATGTTTTCATTGTTTCATTGCTTTTATTGATTGTGAATGGTTTAGTGATTGTTTTCATTACTTTTTCTGTGGTGCTCATTATCTCAATATACTCGTTCTTCCCAAACTGTCAGCTTTCCTTTAAGGGCTACATGAATTTTCAATGAAAATATAGATTCCATTTTACTCTTGTGCAGCAGCGAGGTCTCCTTTTAGGTGCTTAATATCTTCAGTATCTTCCTTAGGCAGCTGCTGGTTAACTTAAGGTTTCATCACATTCTTTGCTTTGTGACCATACTTCACTGTACTCTGTTTTCCCTCGGGATTTATAGATGTGGGAGAAACTGTGGCTATTATTGATGTTCTGTGTTCTACAAAAGTCTTGAAGGATCCTCTTAGGATGCCCTGTGTCTTCTTCCACAAGAGCAGCAATAACTCTTTCATGGATCAGAATAGATGACTTGGTATTTCCAGCTTCATAAACTCTTTTATCAACTGCCCCAAACTGAAGTGTTCTTACCTCATGCAAGTTTGTATTCCCAGTTCTAACAAGCTCTTGTCCATCTGCTTGAATCACTTTCATATGAATGGTCAAGGAAAAACAGTAGGATCAACTGGAATATGAATTCATGTAAGTAGCTGTAATAGTTCTTTTTGCTGCACCTTTTTCCAAGATTTGGTAGGCTTCATTTTTGTTGTGTTCAGCTATTTCTTCTGAGCCTTTCACATTTACACCTGTCTTGTATATGGGATCATTGAACATCTGCAGTCTTTCTCTAGTGCTGCGAATTGGATTCAGAAGATAAAAAAGCCCTTCCTTATGTATTTCCAGAAGAGAGAATTTTACAAAAAGAAGAATAAAAATCATTGTCAATCTCTGTGACTTTTTCTAATAGTCGATATGATGTATCGCCAGACTCCTTTCAGTGGTGTCCAGCAACAGGATGAGGAGCAGTGACCATAAACCACAACACAAGAAGTTCCACCTCAACATGAGGAAGAACTTCTTTACATTGAGGGTGGCAGAGCCCTGTAACAGGCTGCCTAGGGAGGTCATGCAGTATCCCTCTCTGGAGACATTCAAAACCCACTTGGACAAAGAAAGGTACTATAGTCATAACAGTTTCGTGTTGCACATGACTTAACTGGTTCTAGTGAAGCACTGGCTTTGTCCTTATGCCTGTGTTTTGGAACAAACATGGGCTTCTGCCTGGTACTGCACTGCATAAGCACCAAGCAGCTTGACCCTTGACTTTGGGAAGGTTTGCATTATTACCCAAAACACTCCATATACTGCATCCGGTGCACCTTCTGAGCTAACTTTCCAGTTGTTACTGTCTGCTCTGCAGATGAGGAATTGGGGTATTTCTAGATACCTTTCACAAACACCTGACAAGAAACAACTCATCTGTCAGTAGGCTTAACTGAAGGCCCACATGCTGAAAAGTCTTAAGGAATTGTTATCTGAAAAAGACTTGAACTCCTCTGATGTGGCATGTAAGTAAAATTTAATATGGAGGTATGTTGGAGATGGAGGCAGAGATTTTTGGGATCTACTGTTTTCATATTAACTTCACAGATCAGAAAACCGGAACTAAACTCCTAAGAAAATCCAGTGGCAAGATGTTCTAAAGTAGAGCTGCTCTGTGCAATTCTCAAAATAGTATTTTCTCCTACATATTAACACATGTTCCAGTCGTGCTGATTATGACTGGATCACTAATCATTAGATTTGTTTTTTTAATTCTCCTCAATGTTCTTCACAATTATGGGATTGGGTAGAGGGTGCGGGAAGAAAAGTTCCCACCACCTCTCAGCTTCATGAGGTGAAGCTGAGAGAAAAGCACTGTTACTGAGCCTCTCTGCAGAGCTGGGTCCTGTGTCCCTGCAAAGATGGCATTTGGAAAAATACACGATGGTGCAGCAGTTGTATCTCAGATGGATGTTCCTCATCACTTTTGCAAATAAGGTTTCTAAAAAGTAACATTAAACCCCGTAACAGGATGATAAAGCACTGATGCCTTAATATCCTCGGATGTAGCGCTCTGGTCCTTATCCTGCAGAGACCTCATCCTTTCCAGCCGTATCTCTTGCCCTAAAATCCTCTTTCCCAATGCTCCCCTGACAGCCCTCCTGACCCCGCCTCGCAGGTGCTCTGCCTACAAACTTAGCGCTACTTAAAGGGCTCACTCAACCAGGCCTTCTCCCTCCAGCCCTCCGGCAGGGCCGTGGTCCCGGCGGGTGGGCAGCGCGGCGGCCCTCGCCTCCCGGGGGCACCGCGGGCTGCAGTAGCGGCCCTCCAGCGCCACGGGAGCGGACGACACCCGGCGCCGGGATCCCGCGGCCCGACCCGCCTCCTCCTCCGGCAGGTGCGGCCCTGCCGGGCCGCCGCTGCGCACTGGGCGGGGCGGGGAAGCTCCTCCCGCTCGGGCACCGGAGTGGCACAGCCGGGACGGCGGCTCTGCGGCGCGGGAGTTGCTTGCCCGCGGCTCGTCCGCCCGCTGCCGTCGGAGCGGAGCGGGGCGGAGAGGCGGCGCCGCCACCGCCGTGCGCGGCCCCGGCACCTGCCCGAGGTGAGCGAGCGGCCGGGCCCGAGGCGGCGCCTCGCCGCCCCTGTTACCTAACCGGGACCGGGGCGGGGGGCGGCCGCCGGTCGTGCCCCGCCGCCCCGGCCGCTCAGCAGCGCTGCAGTGGGGAAGGGGGACTCTGACGGGGAAGGGGGGGCCGAGGGCCAGTGTCCCCGTTGCCAGGGAGACGGGTCAAGCGGCAGCTCCGGCCGCCGGGGCGTCCCCGGGCACCGGGCAGCGCTCCCGCCGGCCCTCGGCTCCGCGTAGGAGGCGGCGGGGAGCGGCGGTGGGGGTAGGATGAGCCGGAGCCCGGGGTGGCTCCGGGGCGCCGTGAGTCCCGCTCCCCGCGGGGTTAAGCAGGGACGTGCTCCAGGTGCTCGGCTGGCGGCGGCTCCGCGAAACATGGCTCTGCCGCCGCGACACGGGCGCTGGAAGGCGTCTCGTTACTTGATGTGAGCCGCGCTCTTGTGAACCTGGACTTGAAGCGACTCGTTTGAGTGACAAAAACAAGCTTTTGCTCCTCTCCGGCGTTTAAATATGCGAGAGATCACAACTGCAAATGATCTAGGCACCGTGATTGCTGGAACATTGTATCTGCAGCCCTCGCAGTTGAAAAGGTGCTGCTCAGGTGGTTGTAGCTGATGGTGGGGAAGGATTTGGTTCCCGGCAGGAAATTTCCCGTTTGGTCGATCTGGAGCAGTTCTCCCGAGGGAGCGCGGGTCGCTGCGATGCCGCAGGTTGCAGATGGCTCGTTGCTGCCGCTCTCCCAGGCCATCGGTGGAGGCTGCATTCCCCCCGTGGAGCGAGCCCGGCTTGTCTGAGCGGGCTCTGGCGGAGTCGGAGTGACAGCTGATCCATAGCTGTCACACCAAACACTGGGAAGCAGCGGGCTTGGCACCAGACACCACAGTAAAATGTGAAAGAAATGGGATTACGGTTTAAATCTTACCACGGGGAAATAAACTGCAGATGTTGATCCTAGCAAATAGTGTGACTACAGTTTTTAAAGCTTGTCATGAATTTTTCTAATTTTGTAGGGCTAGGAGAAATCTTACAAACGTTTCAAAAGCAAGTTGGGGTTAGTCTTATTTGCGTAAATGTTCATGGCAGCGATTGTTCAGTCATGAAAAGATCAGGAGTAGACCCAGAGGCCACAATCCTGTTAACTGTAGCTCACAGGGTAAAGGAGTGCTGTAGCCTTGCCAGTTCCTGTTGATTCTGGGATCTGCCTGCATGAAGCAGTTGGCAGGGGCAAGGCCGCTGAGGCGTGTTCAATTCTTTAGAGTTTTTATCTGAAAACCGTGTTTGCTGTTTAAGTACATCCTACAGAAATCCAGCGATGTTCTGAATAAGTAATACAGTTACCGCAGATGCTTAAAAAGCCACCCATATATAGCTACTCCGTCACATCTCTTTGTGTTGTTCAAGTTTACAGATGATTACAAAGAATTTTTTTCTTTACTTTGAAAGTATTCCAGAAAAACTCCTTTAATCTTTTGTCTGCTTTTCAGACTGTGAATAATTTGACGGCATCTGTAAAGTACTTTACAGTTATTATGTACAAAGTACTACACTAGGTATGGGTATTCTGAGAAACTCTTAGAGAATAATAAGCTCTTGACTTAGTAGGACACTAAAAATAATGGAGTTGTACCAATTAACATCTCTTAAGCACAATTTTTTTTATTTTTTAGGTGCCTACGGTGTTTATAAAAATACTGTGTTTTATTGTACATACAAGCAGCAAAAGGCCCTGTTAATTCCTGTATAAGCATGCATGGAGAAAATGTACATCTGGGCAGCTATTGAATTGGCAGATGGGAGGAAGATTGTACTCCTAATATTTCAAGAGAGGAAGAAGTTGCCTCAGGATTTCTTTGAAAATGGTCCAGTTAGATTGGCAGGTATACCTTCCATTCAATTCCAAGCAAAAGTGCTCTTAAGGAATGGAATTTTAATATGGAAATTGAAGTGTTGTTTATTTAACACTGTAGCTCAGCACGAACCACACAGAAGATGAGATTGAGCACTGTCCTTACTGTCAAAAAACAATGGGATATTTTAAAAGTAGAGATGACTATGCAGAAATTTAATTTATGGATACCGTTTTGTGAAAGCGAGCTTGGAAGTGACTGAGCTTCAAATTGGCCCTGAACAAATAGTGTAGAATCTTGCCTTGGACAACTTCTAGTGGAGTTGTAATTTTTCTTCTGTCTGTCTTCTCTGTAAGACAGGACATGAACAACTGTGTTTAAGATGGCAACTCCTGTTAAAAAGTCTGTGTATTGTTAATCGTGTAAGTGAATTTGACCCAGGAGCTGAATTTGAACATAAAAAGAAATTTGAGTAGCATCACAGGAGGTGGTTTTGTTTTGGTTTTTTTCCTCCCTTTTTATTAAGGGGAGCAATAAATTTTGAGTTTATGCTAAGAAGTATGGTTAGAAGATCAGTAGCAGATGGAAATTTATGCTTGCATGGGTCATTTCTTCAGTGGGCACTTAAAAAGTAAAGTGAGTATGATTTGAACAGAGAAAATGCTACGTTCATTTAAAATAATTAATTTTTTTGTTGTCTGTTTTTGATTCAGAATGTGTTTCTTTTGCCTGAAAAATCAGAAATAGATGTAATGTAGCTTCTGACACTGATGATCAGCTTCTACAAAGCAGCAAAAAAGGAATGTATTTAATAAGAAATTCATGGCACTGCTGTGGTGTTTTTGATCGATTCTGCTGACTGGATTATGATGAACTTAATGGCCAAAAATGACCGTAATTTAATGCCACACTAGCATGGGGAAGTGATAGTTATAAATTGAACTAGAAATTGGAATTAGATTAAGTGAAAAGTGAAATAATTTAATCACTTGGGTGAGAAGAGATGACAGAGTTATTGGGAAAAACTAGCCAAACAAAAATATCATGCAGTGTAATTACACATACCTACAGCAACCACATATTTGTCTCATTTTAATTCTTTTATTGAAAAAGAAAAGTTATCCTTCATATTTCTCATCCATCTGAGACTTTCATATGATACTTGCCAGTGTGTTCTCTGGTCTGAGGGCTTCAATTACCCTGATTACCCTGATTGCAGGGAATGGAGGGGAATCTTGTGTTTGTATTTTTCTATCTCTCTACTTTGGAGATAGAGGAACAGTTCCAAAAGGCTAAAAATTACAAGATTTTCCTAAGAAATTATTAAATTTTTATAAACCTGATTTCTAATTTTTTTAACAGTTTATTCCTCACACAAAAAACTGCCAAACCACCCTGGTACTACTAACTGGTAGTAGTAGTATATCCCCTCGCATTTCTTGACTTATCTGATGCTTATACTTAGTAGTGAAAGACATAGGATCCTTGACAGTGATTTCTAAACCCTCAATTCTTTGCGTTCTGGCCTTTTGACCACTGAGGAGATAAAATAAGGTCTGCTGCTCTGGCATTCTGTGTGCATACTATATTGCACAAATGTGTGCTTCTAGATGGGATGCTTTCATTTCCAAGAGATTTTTGAGATTTTACTATCAAATTCTGATTAGTGAAAATAAGTAAAGAGTAGAAACCTTTCACAGGGTCTTTTAAGCAATTGTTTAATTAATGCATTTTTTTAAAATTTTGTCTTGTGTGTGGGTTTTACCCTGACTGAATTTTGGGCTTTGAACAGTTAGAACCTTCAAATTGAGAAGAAACATACTTAGGAGACTATTTTTCCAGGAGAATTTCTGCTAAGCCTGAAGAAATTTCGGGGACTAGAGGCAACTCTGGGAGGTAGTTGCAAGAGAAGAAAAAGAAGCAATTATGTTGGAGTTCGACAGTTTAAACTGGGAAACCAGGAGAGCTTTGAAACTCCCCGTTCTGGGTGTTCCCCATGTGGACCAGCCACCCCGAATCTGCCTGACTTTTATAGAAAGGCAAATGTCTAATGTAGGCCAGAAAGGAGCTGCAGCAGCTTCTGGGCAGGTGTTAGTTTGTGTTCTAGATTCCACAAAAACGTTTTGTCAAGATTTTATCAGACATGTGTTTTAATTGCACTTTTAACTATGGAAACATTTGGACTGTTACTGGGCTTGCTGTGGACCTGCAGAGTTTGTCTTCTTTTCTGGGGCAGGAATTTTGCACAGACAAGGTACCTGAATTAGGAAACCTTTTGTCTCCATGCTGTCAGTGACAGTGAAGTCACTCAGGGCAGATAGCTTGTGGGAGCTGGGGCAGTACCAAGGGGTCTTTATGCACCTACATATGTTGCTAGATCTTCCAAAACATCTCTCCTTTGGCTCGAGACAAGAAAGATGCTGTTTCAAAAAGTGACATTCCAGTAGTGAATGGCATGCAAATTCCAGTCACACTCATGCCAGTTGGAAGCTATCGGCCTTGATATCACCGGATGGATATTGCCCTGTGATGAGAAAGCAATGAAAGATGTAAACAGTTATGAGTAAAATAAATGAGAGGCTTCAGAACGTCCATAATACTTGAGAATGCATGATTTTTCTTCCTCTAAGTTAGGTGACTACTCTGAACAGTTATGTAAATTAAGAATTTGTTCTGCCAAAATTTCTGTAGCAATATGCTGCAGCAGTTTAGAAGAGCTTTAATTGTTGGGAATGAGCTCTGTAGGGGGATAAATATTGTAAATATTTTGATTCATCAGTACACGAAGGTTAAGGTTGTTCTGGAGTGTCTTTTTCTACTACCATCTGTCTTTGTTTTTCCTGGCAGGAATGATACATACAGTGATGGTGTTTGACAGTATAGATACCGTAATGTTGGAGCCTAATTTACTGTTGTGTTTTCCCTGAATGCTGTGGTTGTTTAGGATGGATCTTAAGATTGTGGGGTTTTTTCCCCTCAGTGATCGAAATTCTTTCAATTTTTTAGCCCTTTGTGCCTCCAGAATAGCCTTTCATTCTAGTCTTCAGTAAGAAACCACTTGAAAAAAATTCTCAGCATCATTAGTTTGGACTACAGGGGGATTTTGTTTTGAAGGTATCATATCTCAGAGTGATTGAGGTCCATTTCTGCAGTGTTGATAAGGCTCAATTTCTGTCCTGTATGTTTTGTTTGTTTTTTTTAAGTGATTGCTTAAGTAAGAAGCATTTCTTAGATTAATAAAAAAATTTGAAGAAGATGTGAGCAAGCTTACGGCCTTATTATGTCTGAAACATTTTCCATCATGTTTCACTTCAGGTTAAATAAAATAAAAGGGCCACTGCCCTTTGTAAGCTAAACTGTGCCTCTACCTGGCTTGTCAAGACAAAATAGATAAAAACCTGTGGTTGAAGAAATGTCATCAGGATATGTGGAATGTATTTTTTCAGGTTTATTTTTGAAATTTTCTAAAATTGGTATTAATGGTTTTTTTCCTAATATCTACATTTATAAGAGAGTCTCTTGAGTAGTAGTTTTTTCCTGATCTAATACAGATTTTAAAATTATGTCTTTAAAGCAATAAGAAGAAGGTTCTCCCTTTGAGGGTATACATCTTCTGTGTTTTTTGCCTTTTCTCTGTTAGTTTTGAAAGCCCCCTTTCAGTCAGTGACCTATCTTTTAGTCGCATAAAACAAAAAAAAAAAGAAAGAACTGAGGTGATGTTTTCAGAACAGAACTAGGACTTTGACTTTAGTGAACTGTGAAGATCGAAATAGAGGTCTCGAGAGCAAGGCTGAACTGAAGTGCTGTCTTCTTGAGGGGATCACAATACCTGTTTTGTGGGTTTGGTATATTCCTTAGCTGAACTTCCTTTTTTTCACTTTTTCCTTTTCCATAGAAAACTCAGGCAAACAAACAGGAAGGGAGCAGAATTCCTTTCTGGCAGGGCCTTAGTGCATCAGCACTGCAGAGTGCACTGGAGAGTGTGCCATTCCCCCTGCTGTGCTGAGCTTCCTATCCTTGGTGAGGTTACATTAAAGTACACTGGGCGTTTCTTGTGTTCTGTGGTGACTTTTGCATACAAATGTAGCTGCTGTGTTTCCATGTAGGGAAAGGGTGTAGGAAATTGAATGATGACAATTCAACTGAAGTCTTGTCCATTTACATTTCATGTATGTGGCTCCATCCTCCAAACACACTCACAGAATTGCAAAAATGTAGGTGTTGTCGAAATGTAAATAGAAGAACTAGATGTGCTTTGCTTGCTTAGGGAGGATAACTATGAATGGAGGTAAAACAGAAAGAGGAATTCAGCATTAGAGTGCAAGTCAAACTCCAAAATGTTTCCATAGCCAGGGCTGGCTACCTAATACAGGAGGAAGCTCTCCTGGACCAGTGTGACTGGATCCTCAATTATATATTCAGTTTGAATCATGCCATTTCATTTTTTTTATTTTTCTTTTCTTTTTTTTTCTTTTATTAGATTTGTTCAATTTCTTTAAGACCTTTTGATCAGGTCCATCATTCACAATGTCATCAGATTCCATGCTTCACATCTTTGGATGCAAGTGGCAGCAGACAAGAACAAGTCATACACAAAATTAGTGCAGTTTATATTTCTTGCAGCTGTTCACATTTCCCTAGGATTCCAAATCCACCGGAGTGCAACTCTACCTTAAAGGCTGGAAAGCTGCTAGAAAGGGTGTTTGAAATTACTGTCTTTGCTAATTAGAACTAACTCTTGCACTATGGACTTGCATTGATTTTTAGTGGTGTTGCTGGGTAGATGAAGAGAATTAAGGCTCTAGTAACAGAACCTTGTTAGTTGTAATTTCTGGCAGTTTAAGACATAAATACCTCCAGCTTTCCACCTCCCTCTGCACGTATTGCAGAGCTGGAGGAGTGGAACAAGTGCCTGAATTTTGTCTGGTTGAAGGCACTATTGTGGGATGTCAGTATGAGTTTACACCATGACACCAGTGGCAACACAAGTGTCACCTGTACTCTGAGGCAATAGTATGTGGCAGAGCATGGGGCATACAGGGTCAGGGGAGCTGAGGCATCTTCAGTGGCATGGATTGATTCTGTGAGTTCCACATTATGTTTCTGTCACTGGTCTGTGTACTGTGAGTGACGAAAATTGTTGTTGGAAACCCAAGGAGTGAATTTTCATAGGCTGTGTCTTTAGTTCCTAATGTATTTATCCTTTGGCCCAGGTAGTGAGGGGGATTACTGTGTGATCACCGAAGAGCCTTAAACAAACCAGATCAAGCCCCGAACACCTAAAAAGAGAAGGAAAAGAAAAAAAGTGGTAGTATAGCTACAGTGATGTAAAGATATACGAGAGAATGGTGGGGTTTTGTTTGTTTGAGTTTTTTTTTAGTCTTATTGTTGCTGTTGGTTTGTTTTTTTCCTCTGGGCTAGTTGGTATAGTCTGTGGGGTGGGGGGGAGTGGGGAAGTGTGAACAGAAGTGTTTCTTTTGCTTAGACCTGAAGATGGCACAGAACTCTAAACACTTGCCTGTTCTTTTTCTAATTCAACATCTGCTCCTAATTAAAGTCACAGATTAAAAATTATTTAACATCTTAATTTTAGGAATTTTTCCTTGAAACAGCAGTTTTTCTCCAAGTAAAGAAAAAATAGTTTTTCAGACTAAGGAGTGCTAAGGAGTGGTTGAAGAAAACCTTGAACTTTAAATTCAGAACCTTCTATAGGAAGGGAAAAAAAAGCCCCTCTATCTGTTGTCAACTAAGATTATTTTCCATCTGTTTATCTCTGTTACACACATTTGAAAACTGTCAGAAGAACCAGACTTTATCAGAAAATTCCATCTAATGAGTTTATGACACCTTATGCATCTTGTTTTGACACAAGATGTTCTGCAGCAGTACTGGCTTGAGATACTCCTGATCTCTGTCCTCCTGCTGCAGCTTATTGCTCATGTGTTTTGCTGGCATCAATGTTCATGGAGGGGTATTGGGGATAAAAAGTGAAAAATAAACCAGCCTCCCCCAAAAAATTAAAGGCAACCCCACAGAAGTCTCTCGTACACTCTTAAACCAAGTCAGGCAAAAGAAGGAAGTATAGAAGCCAGCACTGCTGCTGAACTTGTACCCATTCTATCTTAAGAGAAAGTTGCTTTGACCTGTAATGAATATATGCAGACTAGAGAAAGGCATGTGGACTGTAAGTGCTTAGTTTTCTTTCATATAGTCAGGGGTAAAAGGTGTTAAAACAGTGGGTTTATTTAGCAATTTCTGGCACTGATTGGTAGTAAGCAAATGTTTACACTGCAGCTTGCCATAAATAAACAGAAGGGTGTTTGGAAACCCTGACCAGCTTTTGTGTAGGCGAGAGCAGTCATAACAAACTGGTTCTGTGAGAAACTGAAAACAAATAAAAGATGGGCTGTTATTCATGGTTTGCAAAGGGAGAAGAGACTGTGAACTAAAGTAGTAAGTAATTTTCAAATACTGAAAAACATTGTCTGTGAACCTGGAATAAATTTCAGTAACATTTCATGTTCTCCTGTTTTCAGTCTTTAGAAAACATAAAGAAGAGAAGGGCAAATGATTTTAACCAACTCCAGCCACAGAGAAGGGTGAAAATCTTCAGCTCCATTCAATACTGATGTGAGTCTTTTATATCTCCCCAAGGTATTTCCAAGAACATTTCCTACCTGTTTCTGAGTGTTAGAATCTTGCAGTCACTTAAAATGTAGTTAACTAAAGAAAAGAATTCTTTCAAAAATCCCCTAACAAACCTTTTCCTACAAGGAAAGCTCTTCTTTTAGTACTTAATGAGATTATTACCTACTACAAGGAAGTTATTTTCCTTATTGTTTTGTGTTCTTGGGATTTTTTTCAGTCTAACATTACTGTATAAAGGGGTAGGTAAGCAATAATCAGATAAGTAGAGCATTTCCAGTTACGTAGTTGAAGGGTGGATTTATGGGGCTTTTTAAAGTAGTTGTTAAATGGTACCAAACCCCAAAATCAATATTCTATTTTTATTTTATACTGACACATAGTTTTTGTGATTGAGTAATGTCCAAGTATCTTAGTACCTGATAACTCATACTGACTTTTTTGCAACTTTTTTAGTGGTTTTCATGCAACCACAGCAATGTACCAAAGAATCTCTAGCCTTAAAAGATAGACTAGACTCAGACTAGAAATGGAGCTGATGAAATGGTAATAAAAATCGTGGCTAAGGCTGAACCTTTTTCTTAGTTATTCTCTGTGTGGAGTGGAAACGTGTCTTCAGCAATCTTATGGTCTTCACGGAGAATCTCTTGGTTGTAGGGTTCCACTGGAACCAAGCAGGCGGGGAAATGGTATTAATAGCTCAAATGTGTTTGTGACTGTGATGGTAGTGAAAAGAAGTATGTTTTACAGAAGAGATAAAACCTTCCATATAAACTGTCATTAGGGCATACAAGTTGACTGTGCAGTGTAGAGATACGCGCTTAGCTCTGAACAAAGTAGCTAAACATGTAGGAGCACTATTTGTGGTGTAGTGTTTTATGTGAGTAACGTGTTGAGAAATTACTTGTATGTCTGCAGGTCTCTGCATTGGGCTATGTTGAATGCAGGTCAGTAAATTCCAGTCCAGATTTAGAAACTTTATTCTCCTTCTCTGTGAGAAATAGACTGCAAAGACCACACTTAGATGGTAATAAATTGGGGAAACTATTGAGTTCTAATAGTATTGCTGCATTGGATTTTGATTCATCTTTGAGAAGGTTTTGTATTGCCAGTATCACTTACTGAAGGAATTTCATAAATAGCTTTTAGTTGTAGTTAGTGTGCAGATTGTGCTCTTTTTCTCCTGAAAATGGGTGGCAAGAGCCTTTATTTGATTATCTTGAAATTGGTATAAATACAGAGGTAAAAACTTGCATTTGTTTTTCAAATATAACTGAGAATTAGCCTGAGAGCAAGCTAGTGGTGAAGCCAGTCCTAGTGGTGATGCAAGAGCTTCTATATGCTCAGTGACTGGCAACACTGTCAGATCTACAAGTTAAAGTGCTTGCAAGGTGGGGAGAGATCTTTCAGAATTTATTTATTTATCTATTTATTTGTTTATTGGAGATCAGTTGTCTCCTGATTAAATGGGGGTGACTATAGTGTTGCCAGGTGAATTAATAAACCTGGCCAAAGTAGTCCTGCACTTCTTGGCTGCATTAGGCATCTTACTGTCCAAAGACAGAAAAGAAGGAGTGATTGTGTGTTTAGAGTGCTGGATCATGTACAATCCAATGGCGCAGCTCCTTGGCAAGGTGAGGAGCAGTCTGTCCCCTGCAAATTCTCTGATTCAAATCCAGCTTCTTTTGTGTGCCATTTGGTAAAGAGAAATCAAACACAATTTAATTATCCTCTTAGTCCTTGGATGTATCTGCAGTATCCTTGGGCTTGGCCACTGGAGGGGATGAGTGGGTGCTTCAGGCCATCTTTATGCCAGTCAGCAGTTTTTGGGCCAGTGTGTCTCTGTTCCCAGCTCAAGACATTGATGAATAGCTTCTACTTGTTCTATCATTGAATGGCTTTAAATCTTAGCATTGTCATTCCCAAGTATTCAAAGTCTAAAAGTCAGTTCCCAGACATCAGTAATCACATAAATTCAGACACTCCTCAGTAGAAGTCATAAACCTGGTGTTAGATTATGTTTTCAAGCTTCTCTCAGTAATCTTCAGCCCTATAAACTTTATTCTTTTTTGTGAGGTGAGAGCTTCAGGCACAGTTTTGTTCCAGGAGGTACATTTGGTGGCAGGGAAGGAGACCATCATGACTGGTTTATTTTGACTATTTTGCACATTAAAATGTGTTTCTGATCATGGCTTACCTGTGATTGCAACAAAATTATTCTCTAGAGTTAGAGCCTGAGTTGGCATTTTCTTTCCTAAGTCAGTCTGTGTCAAATTTTGATTTAGAAATTCAGTTGATTTTAGGGATCATGCTGTCCCACTGATTCTTCTAGAGGTGTAGTAACAGTGGTATATTTAAATTTTATTATTTGCTATGGTCCAAATGTAAAAGCAACCTAGGTAGCTTCCATGTGGGTTAGAGGCTGGGAATCTAAACTAATGAAAAAGTAGCTAGAGTAATGTGGAAGTGTTGTGATACAGCATACAAGTCAGAATAATATAGTAAAATACAGTAATTCAGATTTCTCCTGAGCAAGTAAACTTTTAAAAAAATTTTGCAAAGTGTCTAATATAAAATATTATTGTTTTGTTGGACATAGGCAGTTTAATTTCATCACAATTCCTTTACAGAGTGGATTGTCCCTTTTATGTCTGCAAATGTTGCTTTTGCTTGTTTAAAAGTTCATAGCAGCTGGAATCAAATGCTTTACTCTCAAATGAGTGATTATTAAGAAGTTAATCTCTGATCATGCTGGTACCAGCAATATTTAATGTCTTTTAAATAATTAAAAATGCTAATATGAGATCTTGTAGATAAAGTGCACAGTTAAAGCAATTAACAGCATAAGATCTAGTCAAATGTATTTTTGATGTAAGTTCTTTTCCACTACCAAAAAAATCCCAAACCAGCCAACGCTGAAGTGAAAAAAAAAACCCCCAAACCTCTGTAATACAAGCTTGATAACTCTGTGCTCTGCTAAAAAGATTGTGGATCTTTCAATTTTAGTTAGAGATTTGACTTCTTCAAGTACTTCAATAACATTTTTAGGAATGAAGGAACTATTTTGGCCTTACACATGTCCATGAAGAAGAGATTTGGAGGAAAAAACTTCTTCAGGGCTGTCTTGTAGAGTTTTGTTGTTACCATATCCAGGAAAATCTTAATTGTTTTCTGGGATATGGTAATAACAGTAATAGGCCACTATTGTCCCTTTGGTAATTCATGGTTTCCTTTTGTTTTGATTTTCCTCTCTACCTGGCAGTGTAGTTTAGATAGAGATGTTCACTGTAGCCTCTAGGAGCTGTGGCTTTCCCAGACATAGTTAGCAGAATTATCTTTCAAGAAGGCTTCTTAGTATGACTCAATTTTGATATATACTAATTTGTTGCCTTAACTTTTGACTCTCAGAAGCATTACATTTAAAAGCAAAAATTTTAGTGATTGTTGGAAATTTATTCCAGGTGCTTTTAATTGCTTGGATTTCTTTTGGTTGATGACCATCTGCTGGAAAATTTTGAAAATACCCTCACTGAAACTTAGTTAAAGAAAATAAATTCTTTTGTTCTTTGTCAGGAGTCACTCAGGACTCAACTTACTTTCTGGAATAGGAATGTCTAATGCCACTTGAGATACTGATCCAGAAGGGACTGGGTGTCCTGTGTGTCCTGTGTCATCTTTCTCATATCCCCAGGAAGATGGCTTAGATACTCTATGGGGTCTGAAATAACAGTACATTTCTGTATATTATCAATTGAATTAAAGTATTAATTGAGTTTAATTGGAAAAAATTTTTAAAAAGTGAGTGCATGAATTGCTTACAAAGTATTATTTTTGTTTATCAAGTGAAATAATCCGCAAACTTCACATAGACAGTAGTTGCACTTGCATTGCTACCAAGTTTTCCTATCCTAAAAAAAAAATAAAAAAGAAAAAAATACTTGCTTATGACAAAAGAAGTGCTTAGTGCCACGGGACATTTGGTTTGGATTGGTATTATTTCTAGACAGGTGTTAAAAGGATTTCTAGGCAGTTCCAATAAATGGAAAATACTGAACTTCATAAATGTGCCCTGCTGGGACACCTAACAGAGATGTGGAGGCATGTGCATTTGCTACGGTTTTGTTAGAATTTCCCCCTTTTGCCCCTTCTGTTTCCTTTTATGAGATAAAATGTCTTCAGGAAGATTGGAATGTGGAATAAATAGGTCATATGGGACTAATATGCTCTTGCATGCATGCACTGAGAAGACGTTCATAGTCTTCTCAGCCGAATCACACAAAGCACAGAATTGTCTAGGTTGGAAGGACGTCTTGACATAATTTACTCAACCCCCCCAATTTAAGCAGGGCCAGCTAGATCAGATTCTCCAGGACGGTGTCCAGAGGTGTTTTGAATGTCTCCAAGAATGAAGATCGACAAGCTCTCTGGGCAATCTGTTCTGATGCTTAGCCATCCTCACAGTAAAAATCATTTTCTAATGTTCACCAGGAATTCCATGTCTGTTAATTCATGCCCATTAAGTTATAGAAGAAACCGTGTTTTAACTTGAATTATAAGTAGCTATTTGTAGCATTTAGAGGCTTTTAACAAGGTAATTGTTGCCCTTGAAATTGAAAAATAAATGTTATTTTTGAAACAAGGAAACAAATGTTCCTAGAGCCTTTTTTTTTTTTTTTTTTTTTTTTCCTCCTCGTCACTGTTTAGCTTTCTCAAATATAGTGTGATTCTAGTGATTTGCATTCAATTCACAAACTTCAGTTAGGCATGTAGGTCTGTCTCCATGAATCACCTGATATTTGCTGCTAGGGGCAGTATTCACAAACCCTAGAGACTTGCTGAGCTTACCAGTTTAATGTCTGGGTAGTGATAGATGCTTCAGAACAAAGACTCAACAAGCTGTAAGTTGTTTGCATGTATATAAAGGGAAGAACAATATGTCAATTTAACCACTAGAAAAAAAAAATCAAACGTATACAAGTTTTAAATTCTTCACTTCTGCAAGTAAGCACCTAAGTGTAGCCTTATGCAGTCCTCTATAGGTGCCTACCTACATTCACAATGCCCTTGAGAATTTAAACAGCAACTTGTTTTAAAAAAAAGTTTGTACTTTTCTTTTGAAATTTAGATTCTGGTTTGTTTTTTTGTTTGTTTGTTTGGGTTTTTTTGTTTTTTTTTTGGTTTTGTTTTGGGGTTTTTTGTGTTTGTTTACATAATCTAAGGAGTGTTGATGCTACATTCACCTAAAAAAGGATCTGAGTCTGTCTTTAAATCTGTATATACCCAAAGGATTTAAAGTATGAATTCCTGGATTCTCTGAAAAGCAGAAAGTAGAGTATGTTCAAATCTGATGTTTTCAAACAAGAACTCATGTTTCTCTAGTAACCTATTTGATAAGAGCTTAATTAGAGTAATATTTTACTTTAGTACGAAGTATTTCCTTAAACTGAGTTTCTTAAGACATGTTGTCAAAGTTATGACTCCCACTACAAATACATCATATGCATCTTCACACTGAGTTTTTTCAGACTGTATTTCCTGTCACCTCCCCTCCCTACCTGGTATGTCCCTTCTGCTCTGAGAGGAATTTTTATTTGTTGGATTGACACTGGGTATTAATGACAGAGGTCAATATCAGAACATTTTCTAGGTAGCTGGTCTGGAACATTGAATAAAGTCTGTGTTAGAAGTGGAACATATGTTGAGTAAAGAATGAGAGAAAAAAGATCTCCTGTTTCAGTAAAATACTCTAGTATGAAATCTAGATTCTGGATGAATCCTTGGAGAGAAAGAATCCACTAACTCTATCATCAACGTGGGCAGGGCATTCAGCTGTTTTCCGGCATAAGAGGTCAGGTGTCCTGATGTTTTTCCCTTGTGTTCCCAGCAGATATGTGAACCACAGAATCCTCTGGTAGGAACTGTACCATTCCCAACTGTCCTAATGCTTCAAAAGCTCACAGTCTAGCAGGCTGTACTCACAGGGAGCAGGGAGAAGGCCACAGTTCCCTAAGTAAATCTGCCCCTGATATCCCTCTTGATACAAACCTTACCTGGATAAAGGAGAAAACTCTTACCACCTTCTAGTGGTGTGGTAAGAGTTTTCTCCTTTATCCAGGTAAGGTTTGTACAGTCTTGTGTGTATAGCAAAGCTCCTGATGTTTTTTGTCTATGGGTGCAAAAAAAAAAAAATCTATCTGACATCTTCAGTGCTGCTTTGCATATCCCAGACCAGGCTTATCTGTGTACTCCTCTAGCTAGGCTAGTTAAGATTATAGAGGTAGCAGTGACTATATAAACAAGTTGCAGACAGTGAATATAAGAAATAGTGGTCTTACAGTAACAAAATATGTACATGATGGAAACTCTGTCTTTCCTAAAATACAAGTGGTTTTTTTGATCTGCAGAAGGCAGTGTAAAACAGGGTAAAGAGCTAGAGGAGAGATAACTGTGAAGGCTTCACTGCTTATGGCTTTTGTGATTGCAGTGTGCAATAGAACTTGGAGACGGGCAACCCTCTCCATTCTCTCCCACTACTTCTCACCCACAAACAGAATTTGTCTGTAAGTCTTATTTATTCTGGTCATCTAATTAGTTGTGATTTTCTCTTTCAATCTAGATTTCTTTAATATTTAAATCACATATATCTTTTCAGTAAGGAAGTGTTTCAATTGATCCGAGTTTGTTGTACGGAAAAGGTCTAAATTAGGTGGATCTACTTCGGAGCTCTAGCTAACTTCAAGTCCTGTCACTCCTACTTAAACTTCTAAGTCAATTATGAAAAGCTACATAGTAGAAATTCCTTTTATACTTGAAGTGCCTTGCAGCTAAATAGTAATACAGGCATCCCTGTAATATAAGAGTTTATGCTGGAATGGCATTAGCCAGGCTTTTAGAAGTTTTGATGCAATTTAAGTGTAGAAAAAGGGCCCTAAGGGAGTTCAAACATTCAAGTTTAAAGAAATGATGGAATTAGGAATACCTGTGCCTCTTCTTGTAGTAAGCTGATTGTAGGGAACTTCAGTTCAGGTATTGGAGAACTTAGCTTTTTGCCTTTTCTAGCATTCTTAGTTTCATGAGCATGTAACCCTTTAACACTTTTAAAAAGGTAAACTAAAGAAAAAATCTGGAACAGCTGTACTGACTGCATGGAACAGCAGTATGATTGGAACCATTAGCCCTAAGATCACTAAGTAAACTGTCAGGAATTATTCACTATAATCCATCACAATCAGCAGAAAGTGAAAGCAAATGTTCTGCAGCTGTTTCTCCACAAAAAAAAGGTGCAAAACTTGGTGATCTTGATTTCTAGTCTAAAATCTAGATGAAATGGGCTTTAACAGACATTGATTATTTTAGTTGCTTTCTTCTAAATCTGATGGTTTTGTCACACGCACATTTTAGTCCAGGATCTTCCCTGCCCTTGGCTCTTTGTCTTTCTTCTGTATGTTTTCCCAGTCTGTGCTCCTGAGCATTCAGTCTTCTTGTCCAGCAATTAGAATTATTCCCTGATGCCCTCTGGCTTCTCTTCCTGTGATTGTGCTGTAGAAAAATGCATGCTCTCTGATCTGTTTTCCCAGATACTCATTCGATTTTTAGATTGTGTACTATTCCACTGTTTCCCCTTCCCCTTTGCAAAAGAGGAGACCCAAGAAATAACTGTAGCTGGGCTTCATCACCAGCTTCCTCCATATTGTTTTTGTTTCCTCTTCCTACTTACTTCCCACTTGTCATCTCCCTCTTGGCCTCATCAAAATGTGTTTCATCATCAAGACGAATGACACTCTGTCCAATTTGCTTAAAGCTGTCAGAAATCTTTTAATGCCTGTTTCTCTTAACAGAAAGGTGTTTGCAACTATCTTTGTTCTCTTACATTGAAGAGTGGAGGAATAGTCCATAAGCCAATAATGTGTTTAGTTCTGGGGTCCTCAACACAAGGAATGGTGACTTGTTAGAAAGGGTCCAGAGAAGGATCGCAAAGATGGTCAAAGGGCTGGAGCACCCTTCCCGCAGAGACAGGCTGAGACAGTTGGGATTGTTCAGCCTGGAGAATAACTTGGAGCCCGGCCTCACAGTGGCCATCCAGCACTTAAAGGGGCCTTATAAAAAGGAGGGAGACTGACTTACATGGGCAGGTAATGATAGGACAAGGGGAATGGTTTTACAGGGTTTAGGTGAGATGTCAGGAAGTAATCCTTTATTTGGAGGACAGAGAGGTACTGGAACAGGTTTCCCAGAGAAGCTATGGATGCCCCATTCCTGGAAGTGTTCAAGGCCAAGTTGGATGGGACTTTGACCAGCCTGGTCTAATGGACCCTGCCCATGGGATGGGGGCTGGAACTAGATGATCTTTAAGGGCCCTTTTAACCCAATCCATTCTATGATTCTTTGATTCTATATGGGTTAAAATTGATAGTGATTTTAGTAATCAGTTACTCTATGAGTTGAATATTTTGTCAAAATAGAAACATGGAGGTCAGAAACCTGTTGCAGTGTTTTGATGTTTATAGAATTGCTGTGTAGCTGTACTGTTAGGTACAGATATTTTTTTTTTCCTCTGATTCCTGAAATTGAAACCACCCATTGGACACAGAGCATATATTTTATGCTATTGTAATTATGCTGTAAGAAAAAATCCACTCTTTGAAATACTGTCACTGTCCTGGAGGTATAGGTTATATTGAAGTATAGTTCTGCCACCCTGTGGCTACTGAAGGCCGTTCTTAGAAGGTACATGTTTACTTAACTGCTGGTAGTCACAGCCTTTTACTTTTAACATCATGAATGCTATTTCACGGAGAAAGTTGGAGTGCTCTTGCAGGTCCTGTAGAGATGTATGAACTCTCCATGATTTTATTGAAATATATAAATACTTGTTCACTGGAAAAGGTTTTAAACTAAAAGAGAGCGGGCTTAGTTTAGATTTTAGGAAGAAAATCTTTACTCAGAGGGTGATGAAGCACTGGAGCAGGTTGCCCAGGGATGTTGTGGATGCCCCATCTGTGGAAGTGTTCAAGGCCAAGTTGGATGGGGCCCTGAGCAACCTGATCTAGTGAGTGACAACCCTGTCCCTGGAAGGTGGTTGGCACCTAGATAATTTTTAAGGTCTCTTCCAACCCAAACCATTCTATGATTTTGAAAAAATCATGACAAATTTTCTAGGAAAAAAAAGCTTGGATTTGAAGAACAGGGTGTTCTTGTTGCTTTTTTTATCAAATGAAAATGCGAATCAAATTCCAAAAGAACACTCAGTTACAAGATACTCAAATCACCTTATATTTTATTTTCGTTTCGTGAAGTCTACAGGAAAAATCTTGAAAGCATAGTTTTGCAAAGTAACTGAAGATTTTGGTTCATGCCAGCAGCAGAATGCCTTAAAGCTGAAATACCAGATAGCTTTCGACTTGTCCCTTATAATGACCGTGAACTCAATGTATGGATTAGATACTTCATTTTGAGAATAATTGTTAAGCCTATGTAAATATAAATGTAAAAGCATGTTTGTTGCCTTTCAGAAAGATGAGAAAATAAGTTTATAGAAAAATAGAATAGTTTGGATTGGAAGAGACCCTTGAAGGTCATCTAGTCCGGTCCCCTGCCATGAGCTGAGATTTCTTCAATGAGATCAGGGTCAAGTTGTAATATTGTTCTCCCAACTACAAAAAATGGATCAGCTGCAAGTTATGTCCTGCTCCTTTCAGCAGGTGAGTAATTAGTATCATAGCTTAAATGATAGCAACAATTAGTGCTCTGAAAAGCTAAGATGATAGTGCACAAAGATATGTTACTACAGTTGTATAAAACTGTTATCTTTTTTCAAATGAAATATGTGGAACTGTGTGCACACAGCCTGGAAGCAAACCTCGTCTTCAAAGTCATCAAACTTCACCTGTGTAGTTTCCAGTAGAGTTACATGATTCTATATGTTTTTATCACTGGAATGCAACAAGCTCTTTCTCAGGTGGTAGTTTAGGTAAAATATGCCTTAAGTTACACAGATGACCATGAACCTTGCTTTTTATTTTATCTGAATGTGTATTCAGAAAAAATGTCCAGAATACTGATGTATTGAGATATGTAGAAGACATAATGCCACAAAGAAGATATAAAGACATAAAGATGTTGTTCTACTCGTACAGCCTTTACCCCTGTGATTTCATTTTATATTTTTTGTGGTTTAAGATCTTAATTATTCTGTGAAGTCAGATAGCAATTTGGTAGTAATAGAAAATAAACCTCATTATTCTAATTGACGATAGCTGATGGCCTGAAGATAGCAATGATCTTTCCAGTTTCACAAGAAAATAATTTGTAATTAATCAGAAGACTATAAAAGTTTGAATTTTTTACGGTTTTATTCTATATTTATTTTGCTGAATTTTTTCTTGAGGTGTTTTTACTGACTTCTGTTTTCCCAAACAAATCCAGATTTTCAATTTTTTTATTCCCTTAATATTGTAATTTACATTAAGTCTAAGGGTTTTTTTCAGTACTATGAATGCTTTTTCTTGAAAGTCACTGTATTGAGGCACTAAATTAGTTGAGCAACTTGTGTTTGAGCTGAGTGATGGTTTCACTGACAACATTGGGCAGTGGCAGAGTTTTTCTCACACTTGACATTCTTGAACATTTTTTATGGAATGAGAAAAATATTTCAATTCTCAAAGATCTCAATGAAAAAGGGAAAAAGTAGTGTCTCCCAGGCATAAAAGTGTGCTAGTATACTCAGAAGGGCAGGTTTGCAGTCAAACTTTAAAGCTGTTTCCAGGTGTTTTCCTTTCGACAAATTAATTTGGCAGAGATGTGATTAAAAAAAAATAGAAGATAATGTCCTTTATTTTCTGTGAATAGTAAACTCTTATTTTTGTTTCTGAAGAGACCCTTACTTTGAGAGAAGGTGAAGTACGGCTTGAAAGGATGATTTATTCTGACTTACTAAAACCACAGGCAAAAGCAGAAGCTCCTGTGAATAAGGATCTAAGCCAGAACAGAAAATTACCATGGGTAAATCTTAATGGTCTGGTTCTGTATCCATGACAGCCTCCATCAGGATGTGCTATGATGCCATTCTGGAGTGAAATGAATATAGTGTTCTTCTGTTAGCTTTTAAATGTTGCATTTTCTTTTTTAAAAAAGGCCAAATTGAAACCAGATATTTGGAGCTGTCAAAGTGAAAATACCATTTCACTGTGTACAAATGCTTTATCTTCATGACTTATCCAGTTGGTTCCAAATTTTACTTTTTTGCAGGAAGGAGCTCATGATCCCTTCAGTTTGTCCATGCATCTAACTTGAAGTGGTGTGGGTTTAAGTGGAAGTGTTTTTCAATATTTAATATACACACTTAGAAAAGGAGTGACTTGAGGGAAAGAAGATAACTGATTAAAGATAACTACATGAAAAGGCAAAATATCTTTAAAATTATTTATATATTCAGTATTTTTAGTCTTTTTAACCAGTTCTTGAGCATGTGAATTTTAATAAATTTCTCTGTAAGCGAGTTTGGCACATGGCAAATTTAATGTAAGCAATGTTGAGTTACTGTTTTCCAACATAACAACAGTCATAATTAAGAATGTTAGCAATATTTCATTTAGATATATTTCTTATCTGAACAGATACATTATCTGTACCCAGAGAAATGAAAAAAAACCCCCACATTTAATGTAAAGTTTTATGAATCAACACCTTTTTATGGTTACTGACAAGTGAAACAAAGTTTAGGAATGTAAGTAAAAGCTACCTACATGGAATGAGTTTAAAATCTACTTAAACACTCAGGGTTTGGCTATGTGGTTTGAGTGAGTTAAAATTAATTAGTTGAAATATGTTTTTGATAAGCAGTATTGTTTTAAGTAATGTGGTAATGGATAAATGAGTGGCTTTCCCAATTCAAAGTGAAAAATTAAAGGAGAAGTTAGAGGGCCTTTCACATACTAGAGGACTTTAAAGGCAGAGAAATACTTAACTAATGCAGTGCCATTCTGTGAAATTTAGTGGTAAACAGAAGATCAGCAACTCTATTTGTGATGAACTAGGTGAAAGCTGCCTTAAGTGGTACCAGTGTAAAGGACTCTGCAGTTCCTGAAGTCTCACTGCATCCTTTATTAAGAGATGAGTGCCAGGGATCTCCCCAGAGAGGCAAGTCAGTCTCCTGTCACTCTGTGAGTGGCTCTGAAGCAGCAGGGGCTGTTGTGAGGAGCAAAGGAGTGGCTGCTTGAAGACATCCCCAAGGATTTTTGGAAGCTGGCTCTTCTACCTCCCTCCAAATGTGGATCATCACAAGAGCAGAGATTGCATCTGGCTGCAGTGAAGATTTATGTATGTTGGCTGCCTGGATCTCAGTGAATTGTTTGAAAGATATTTAGCTCAAATTTTGTGTTGCAGCTTTCCACAGTTAAACTATTTTCTTTATGTGGGATAAAAGGCACCAACTGCTCTGTAATTTTCCACCCTGTCTTTTAAAGGAGTTCTGATCTTGGCCATACCTGGAACCATGGAGGCAGTCAGTTGGGGTTTTTCTGACTTCTACATAGGTAATAGAACCCTTGCTTTCCCCTAAACCTAGGTGGGGCTCAGGGGAGGGGAGTGGGATAGTTTAGTAACTATCTGCCTAAGAAGTAATTCCCTTAGTCAAGAAGAGAGCGCAAGCTTTTTTTTCAAATGCTCTTTTATTTTTGTATTAAGAACACATTTAAAATCAGGATTTTTAAATAGTTTCATTTTTGACCTAACTAAAATAATGCTTATGTCATGTTTTGTAAGTGAGTTCACACTGAAGTTGATTGTAACTCAGTTCTTATTTACACAGAGCAAATGGTAAAATTATTGATGAAACCACCAAGGTGGTAATTATTTTATATAAGCTTGAATTATGTAGAAAACCAGCCTGTTTTCAGGCATTATTAATAGACTGTCATTTCCATTATGAACATAAATTTTTTACTAGTTTGCAAGACAAAGCAAGCATAATTAGAGTGGAAAAAAATGTTTCTTAGGTACCCAGTATAAAATACAGAGCCTGTTTATGCAACAGGGTAAGTTCTGTGATGACCTGGACTATGGTTTAGGCAACTCTGTAAAATCAGACATGTGAACTAGAAAAAAAAAGCTTGTTACTTCAGGGGGGAGGAAATAGTGAATTTTGGGACATTTAAGTTATTTTCAGTATAAAGTAGATTGAATGTGAGTTTAAAAAAATTTTTTTGGCAATTTTCACGTGTATCTCAGACCTAGCATGTAATGGGCATTTTCTGTCTGGCCTATTTTTCCCTGTTAATTTCCACATAAAGGAGTATTTCACTATAACAGAAGGATTTAAGCGGATTTAAAGTTTTCCATTTAAACCAAAAGTCTTATCCTTAAATTTATAAACTAATCTTTTAAACTGATTTAATTACTTATAGTAGTTAAATTGAAAGACAATAGTATGTCTTAAACATTCTAATGCAAAGAGTTTCCTTAGGTACCAATCACAGTTTATATAATGGAGATGTATCTAGCTGTCTGAAATAGAAATAAACTGTTGGTTCAAATGATTTTAGAGCTGTTCTAGCACAGCGTATCCACACAACAGGTGGAAGTGCCTCCTTAATTTTTTTTTTTCCATAAGGATAAATAATGCTTCCGAATTTCCAGTTCTTAAAAATTTTGAGCTGCCTTAACTCTATGTGGCTAAACAAAATCAGTGTAGCATTGATTAAATGATTTCCATGCTGTACTCTTGTATACATGGTGTACATTTAAGTGAGGCATGCAGTGCTGGAGCTTTGGAAGAGAAAGGAGGAGTGCCAAAGTTTAGGGCAGGTTGCTTTGTTAGGGTAAAAACACTGAATGCAGTATGGGACTCTTTGAATGTTTTGTTAATTCTTTGATGCATATGCCTTAATTATTGGAGAAGGAATGCTTTTCCCTGCAGGTCTTCGTCCTTCCTCTGTTTGCTCTCCATGCTGCTTGTAGTTTGAGGTTTTTTTTCCTGTGTGTGGGCCAGAGAGTTTGGACTTCAAAGTTCAGAGGAAGTTGATTTTGTTCTCTACCAGTCTCTGGATGGTATAGGATTTCCTAAGGGCAGCCATCAGTATTGATGTATGGGTGTATACAAGAGCAGGTACATTGATCAGAAATGTTTGTGTCATTAGTTGACAGCACTCACTTAATACATGGTGTTTTTCTGTCTCTTGAAGGATAAGGTGAATTATCTTAGTAGAACATAGAATGGTGATGGTTGATGGTGAGAGTGAAATGTTCTGAAACGAGCATTGGAAAGCACTGCATATGCATTTGCTCAGTATCCAGCTGAATCATCAGCATACATTCTCTATGACCTCACCCCTTTGCTCAGAATTGCGGACATTTTGGAAGAGGGAGAAAAATATGGAAATCTTTCCATTCTTCAAATTTTGCTGAATTTTATTACTTTATTGTATCTGAGTTACATTAAATTATCCACATATGGTTTAAATAAGCAGCCAAAGTAGTGTACTTTTCTTTTTTGACTATTCTATTAAAATCTACTTTTTATACTTCATATATAAAGTTGAAATATTTTGTCAGCTGTGCTGGATGCTACACCATTTAAAAATTTGCTATAAAACCCCGTTTTCAATAACTTAGGTCTTCGGACACTTCAGTTGTTCTGTGTTTATTTATATGGTCACTTTAATATTTTGCCTTTAGAAAAAGAAGCCATTGTGTTTGTAAAAATGATTGTACTGTACTGTTTATATTTTCCAGAATGTTCATAGCATCATAGAATCATTTAGGTTGGAAAAGAACCTTAGGATCATTAAACATAAAAACTGTATGTTATTCAGGGAAGTAAACAAACAATAATACATGCCTTTGGCTTACTCTTCATATTGAAGGATTTTTGGTACAGTTACTTCCCTCCTCACCACTCTTCATCTTTTCTGAAACAATATGTGTTCCTGAGTTTGTGGAAAGCATTCCTCAAGGGCAGTAGGTACAGGACATTCAGACGGCAAGCTGTGAATCTCTAGAAAAGACTAGAGGAAAGGCCACCTTCAGACTGTACTCAAATCTAGCCAATGAAAGTTGCTTTTGAATTGCACATCCTGAAAGTATTGATCTTTAAGGCTGAGGCTGTGTATGCTTTGAATTTTAATGTTCCTCTCCGTTCTCTTTTTCTAGCTGGAACGCTTGCAGCTTTCCCTACAGGATTATAAGCTTTGATATTCAGAAGACCAAAACTGAAGGATGCCATCCGAGAGGTGCCTGAGGTATAGTACTTGGTAGTGTGTAGGAAGTTGTTAACACTTAGGATGATGTTTACCAAAGATTCAGTTAAGAAAGTAGAAAAGAGTAAAACTAATAATTTTGTTCATTACATAGGAATTCACATTATTAAATACATATCCATGTTATAATCTGCAAAATATTACCTTCTTGTTGCCACTTATCTCTAGCAAAGAAAATTGTGCCTGGGATTGATTGGAGTCCCATGGTCTCTTCATACATTATCTTGTTTATGCCTTAGTCTATGCTTGGAATTTTTGATTGTGGAAGCAACTGGCATTTTATATTTATGCATCTGAACTGGTGGCTGGTGATAATTTTGGGTCTGTGTAGTGTTCCACTGTTCAGGACATATAGCTTTTCCAGTTATATGAAATGTCTTCCAAGAATTCTCTCCAAATTCATCTTTCTGCCTTCCCTTCTCTCTCTTTTCCAGTGTAGTCTTTCTCATTTGTTTGTATCACCCATTGTTGCAATAGAGAATTTGTCATTTATAATTTAATTACTTTCTGGGAGCAGAACACAGTTCTTTCAGACAGAATGCTGTGCAGAATTTATTAACTGAATTGGTTTTTTGCAGAACTTGGCAGTAGTGTGATATGCTGGTAGTTCTGCTTTACAGAGTAGTTAACACTCTGATCTCGGAGCTCAGAAAACTCCCTGATATGACTGGGACACCTTAGCATTCCAGTTCTGTTCCCCCTTCTCTGCCATGCTTCTGCAGCAGAAGAGAATCAGGACTTGCTTGCTTTTATAGCTATTGAATATGGAATCAACTGACACTATCACTACAAGTAATCAGTCATGTTATGTTTTAATTATTCTATGTATTTTCATTCATAAATTCCAGTTAAATTGCTTTTCATGTGTATGCATGCTTCCTATGTTGCTGGCACAAGGGTTACAGGCAATTGATTCTTCACTTTGGTCACTGAATTGAAAAATGGATTATGATAGAACGCAGTTTAAAATCCCAGATGTGTGGATGATGGTGAAAAAAGCAAGAGGAATGAAGGTCTTGGTTTACAACACTGGGAGAGAGGCTGATAAAAACAGAAGTAAAGAGAAGCATCTCTGAGTGTCATTAATGTATTATACTTGCACTAGTTTGATTTAGTCACTTTGCTATAGAAATTACGGAAGAGAAATAACAGTTAAAAATAATTCCCTTGTATTTTAGCAAGTTAGATTTCTTGATAACTGTCATTTAGAATATCAGTTAGGTTCCACAGACAGAACAGCTGAAGAAAAAAGAATAATTTGAATGAGTCATTTTGAAATGTATTTAGGCCATGTCCATATGTGAAACCTAAACTATCAGAGAGGGAGTAGAATTCAGATACATGCTATTCCTGTGTTATTCCTCTTCAGCCAGCCTTCTTCTAGAAGTAATGTTTTAGTTGTTGTCTTTCTAAAAGAGTAGGTTAGATTAGAGCAAACAGTCTGCAAGGCAGGTCTGCAGTAGTTTACAGGTACCCAAGGTGCAGGAGTAGGATAGGCAGAGAAAGGAGAATATAGCAGCCACACAGCTGCTGTATAGTATGTGTATGCAGTGAATTACATGATTGTACTGGAAAGATGATGGGTTATTCACCCCTTAAAAAAAAAAAAATCTTGCCCTTGATTTACACTGAGATGACTCTGTAAACTCACCTTCTATAAACACAAATATGGATTCTCTGGCAATATAAATTGGTAGTCTCACAGAGTTCAAATCAATTGCATTGTTTTGTATCAAAGAGGATTTGCTGATATGTTTTGATTTGTTTCCATTTGCATCAACAGTTATATTGTCTCTTCCTTCTGCTACAGAAAAAGAAAGCTGCAATCAGACAGACTGGATTATATGCAAATCTTATATTCATACATGGAGATATTCAGAGGTGGAGAAGGCCTTAGCATTTTAAAACCAAGCAAACATCCTCTCCCTACCCCCAACACAAAACAGAAAATTGAAAAAACACCACAACACTTCATAAATATGAATATCCTGAAGTGGTCTGAGAAGATTCTGTAACTCAGCATCAGACTTAAACAGGCCACCTGAGACCACGAGGCTTCATTCTTTTTAGTAGAACTCCTTGCATACATACATATACCCTTCTTTCTACAGGTTCTTCAGTTTGAACCACTTAAAGTTTTCTGGTGGTCCATTGACCTAAGCCCTTTATTCTTCTCATTTAATCCTAAAATGATTCTGAATTAGTCCTGTGAGTTCAGCTGACTTCTGGTACAGGAAATGAAAAATCAGAACCATTGAGGTTTTTAAATTTGAGTATATAATCAGGTTTCATAATGCTTTGTTATATTGAGCTTTTCTTCTGTTGTCGATGCTGTGTAAACACTTTTGCCTGACAGGGTTCATGACATTTTTGCTTTCCAAGAATTATCAAACTATCTTGTTTTAGAAAAAGTTGTTCTATATTTCTGACAGAATGTGCTTGTTTCTTACATTTTTTTTTTGACAGAATCTTTCCCCTTTCCCCTTTCAGTGTTCAGGAAATGCTGACAGGTCAGAGGCTTTGTCAGTCCAGCTCCCATAACGATGCTGTCCTGGCAGCTCTGAACCAACAAAGAAGTGATGGCATACTTTGTGATATTACCCTTATTGCTGAAGAGCAGAAATTCCACGCACATAAAGCAGTCCTGGCAGCCTGCAGTGACTACTTCCGAGTGAGTCCCAAGATTTTTCACTTTATATAATAATATTAAAAATTATCATTGTGGAGGATGGGGATGGTTATAGATATCATATTGAAGAAGATTTAAATTTGAATCTTTGGAAAATGAAGGATTATTGAACATTCAGTAGAGTATACAACTTTAAATATCCATAGGAAAAAATGATAAGAACATAATTCAGGTTTTTATAATAATTAAGGGTAAGTCTTTCCCTTCCTCCCTCCCTCCTCCCCCAACAGAGATAGGCAGTACACATCTTTTTATGAATTTAATGCCCCAGTAAAGTCAGAAAGTGGACGATTTTTTTAGTATGTAGAAATGTTTGTAGAACATATGAGAGTTGTGATGAGAGGATGGTGGAGACTGAGGGAAGACGTCACTGTGGTCTTCAATATCCTCACAAGGGGAAGGAAGGGGGCAGGCACTGATGTCCTCTCTGATGATCAGTGACAGGACTCAAGGAAACAGCATGAAGCTGAGTCAGGGGACATTTAGTTTGGATATCAGGAAAAGTTTTTCACCCAGAGGTTTGTGCACTGGAATAGGCTCCCCAGGGCAGTGGTCACAGCACCATCCTGACAGAGTTCAAGAAGCACTTGGACAATGCTCTCAGGCTCATGGTGTGACTCTTGGGGTGTCCTGTGCAGGGCCAGGAGTTGTACTCAATGATCCTGATGGGTTCCTTCCAAGTCAGTGTATTCTGTGATTCTATGATTAGAATATGGAAGTATGGAGAGAGGGAGTTTAAATTTAATCTTCACTGTGAGGTTGGTGAGGCACTGGAACAGGTTGCCCAGAGAACCTATGGCTGTGCCATCCCTGGAAGTGTTCAAGTGTTGTCAGGTTGGATGGGGCTCTGAGCAACCTGGTCTACTGGGAGGTGTCCATGGCAGTGGGTTTGGAGCTAGGTGATCTTTAAGATCCCTTTCAACCCAAGCCATTCTATGATACTATGATAACTGCAATTTAATTCAGCTTGAGAGTGGATTTTTGTAGGATATAAATGGTTGCTCTCAAAGACAAAGCCATAGTAATTTTTTAAATGTGATAAAATGTATTTTCACAAACAAGTGTTTCCAAGATGTAAAATAAAATATTCCCTGGGAAATTTAATTTGAACAATTCCAGTCTAATTCCAGTCTAAAATTGGAGTAACTGAAAAACTGTGTTTGTTCCTAGGAAAAATATTCTTCATATAAAGCAATTCTACTAACCTTTATTATAATGTACCCACTCAAAATGTTGGACTTTCTCTAGCTCTGTAGTTGACTTGTATTTTTAAGTGTGAGTCATCCTGTTGTTAATCAGAGACTAAAGCTGAAATTAATTTAAAGGTCTATTTTCTCTAACAAAGTAAGTTTATTAAATATTTTGTCTACACTGTAATTTTAGTGTTATGAACTTCTTTATGGGGACCTTTTTGTCTTGTTACAATAGTAATACAGTGTGTGACAACTTATCTGTATCTTTGATTACCTGAGCAGGGTTTTTATCTTCCTGTCAACTCTCTCTCTCTCGCTTTCGGTTAGAATTTAGACTTAATTTATTCTGTGTATTTAAGAAATATTGTTAACCTTGATGTGTCTTTTGCTGTGCTGGCGTTGAGCGAATTGATTGCTCATTTTTTGAGCTTATCTGCATGCTTATGGGTTCTACTACAGCATAGTTCCTACTGCCATGGTTGCTGATGTTGCTTCATCATGGTGCCCAGGCCCTGCTGTAACAGAGATTGCTTTGCATTTTTTTTTGCTTTTACCCCAGTGCACTGAGAGGGATTCTGGACCTTTCTAGCTGTAGCAACTGCTGTGTATACTTGCCAATGATAGATATAGTGCCTGTTGTCCTGGTTTGTTTGAAATATTTTCATAAGGGTGCCATATCATCCACACCTGTGACACTCTCTCCAAAGCTCATTGTACCCTGTGCTTAGAAACATCATAGGGTGGGCACCTGTGCCTAGCGTTCCAACAGTGTGCTAGGGACAGCTTCTACTTTGGTCACTTATTGATTGATGTTGAGATTTGGGGCACTGTGATTTATCCTGTTATTTCCAGTTGAGTTACTTGGTATTGGCTGGACAGTTATTACAAATTAAAATCTTAATGCCATTAATTGCTACATAAATATTTTTTATTAAGAAAATGTTGAGAGAATGATTTATGCAGCATTTAGTAATTTGGTCTGCCTCTAAACTCTTATGGTTTGGTAGGATGTATTCTTCAGACTTTAGGTATCAGGTATAAACATGGAACCTGTGATTTCGGAAATCAGGCAAACAGGTTTTTTTTATTAATAGACAAAAATCTTTTTTAGAATATTGTGAAATAAGATCTATATTCTGGAGGAAAATGGCATGTAAGTTACTATTCACTACGTTCCTGAGTCTAATAATTTAGAAAAAGCAAGCATTGGTTAAAAAGTAATAATGTTTTGTATTTAACCTGAGATTATAGATCTTTTTTATATCTAGGGGGATCTTGCCTGATTTGAGCTACTTGGATATTCTTTTTCTAAGATTTAGGAGAATGCATCAAGCTTAATTTCAGAGTTGGTGAAAAGAAACAGGCATTTCCAGAGGGTGATAAAGGAGAATAGCAGATTTATTTAGAATTACATGAATGACCATCTGGAATTGCCAGATCTCTCTCAACTGACCATAAAGGCCAGACTCACTTGCTTCAAACTTAGCTGTTAATATTATATATTTTTTACCCTTACTTTTTTTCCTGGAGGAATTCTTAGATGAGGCTTTCAGATTTTCTATCCCTGAAGTCATTTATGAAGAACTCATTGCCATGTGAAATTTGCCTTTCACTATTTTTTGTGAGAAATCATCACAGGACTGCAGTGAATGGAATTCTGGGAACATCAGGTGTTGGGAGTTTCTTTGAATAACACTGAGATGACACAAATATACGTCAATGTGACACAAAGAACTTGCCTACCATAGCTTCTGGTTTCTACAGCTCAAAGATTTGCTTAATATCCCAGCCTCTTTTCAGCTCTGTGTGGAGAGGCTGTCATCCAGTTCTTATGATTTCACAGGTGTATTGGGCTTGTGTGGCCTTGGGAGCGGGGGCCTACGGGGGGAATTCTGTGAGAAGTTGCCAGAAGCTTCTTTTATGTCCAGCAGAGCCTGGCTCCAGGATGGACCTGCTGCTGGCCAGGGCCGAACCAAGCAGGGATAATAGGAGCACCTCTGTAATCTGTTAAGAAGGGGAAAAAAAAGTTATTGTGCAGGTGTAATTGTGGCCAGAGAAGAGCGGGATGAGACTATGTGAGAGGAACAACTGTACAGACACCAAGATCAGTGGAGAAGGAGGGGGAGGAGGTGCTCCAAGTGCTGGAGCTGACATTCCCCTGCAGCCCATGGTGAAGACCCTGGTGAAGCAGCTGTCCCCCTGCAGCCCATGGAGGTCCATGAGGATGCAGAGATCCACCTGCAGCCTGTGGAAGAGACCCAAGCCAGAGCAGGTGGATGCCTGAAAGAGGTCTGTGAACCCCTGGGAAACCTGTGCTGGAGCTGGATCCTGGCAGGGACCTGCAGACCCATGGAGAGAGAAGCCCATGCAGGAGCAGGTTTCTTGGTAGGGCTTATGACCCTGTGGGGAACCCATGCTGGAGCAGCCTCTCCTTGAAGGACTGCACCCCATGGAAGAGTGACCCATGCTGCAGCAGTTTGTGGAGGACTCTTGTCTGTGGGATGGGCTCACACTGGAGAAGTTCATGGGGAACTGTCTCCCCTTGGAGGGACCCCATGGTGCAGCAGGGGAAGGACTCCTCTCCCTGAGCAGTGGAAGAAGCCACAGGTGCTGAAGTGACCGTAACCCCCATTCCCTGTCTCCCTGCGCTGCTGGGGGAGGAGGGAGAGCTGGGAAGGAGGGAGGGGTGCAGGGAAGGTGTTTTTAAGATTTATTTTACTTCTTGCTATCCTGATTTTGTTAGTAATGAATTCTATTAATATCCCCAATTTGAGTCCACTTTGCCTATGATGTTATTTGCTGAGTGATCTCTCCTATTCCTTAACTCATGAACACTTCATTATATTTTCTCTCCCCTGTCCATTTGTGGAGGGGAGTGAGAGAGATGCTTTGGTGGGTGCCTGGCATCCAGCCAGCATCCACTACAGTCTTTTTTTCAGGTCTCCAGAAATATGTTCTATTCTACACAGGGTTCTATCAGAATGAATAATTTGTTTTCCATTTTTTTTGCTACTATGATAAAACAGCTTCTGCAAGAGACTGGATGTTTGCGTTCTATGGAGGGTTTGTACAGTTTTCTGCATTTTTGTTCTGTGTCTACTTTGATTCAGATGGAGCTACTTCTTAAATTGGAGTGTTTTCTTGAGCAGCATATTTTCTTTGAAATTGACACTTATGTCTTTTACTGGAAAGAACAGTTGTTAATGCTTTGGAAGGCTAACTAAATGTGTGTCATGTTACAGACTGGGGGAATTGGAGCCACTGTGAGGAAGAGTGAACAGAGAAGGCCAGAGGTTTCCTTATCAAATTTTCTTTGAGATTATAGTCTGGAGTAAAATCTTTTGCTTTTCTAAGACAAGCTGAAGACCTGAGCTTCAGCAAAATACTTAAAGGCCAGCCTTCTAGGATAACAGCAGGCCATCCATCTTTCCTGTTGGTGTAGTTAGTCTCATAGTTCCAGCTGTACAGAAACATTGACATTTAAATCCTAAGCGTAGCTCCTGGTTTGGGAGTTTGTTACATTTGTACACCAAAATTCTGTGGGTTCTTTCATCATGAAAAAAAAACCCCTTAGGAAATTGAATACAAAGACTGCATATACGGAGTTACACTGCAAGATTAAACACTTGAAAATTAGAGGTTTGTTTTCTGCTCCTGAAGTACCTCTTCTTTCAGAATGTGCTAAGGAATATAATAGTTATCTCCATACTCTAAAATACTACTATAAAGAGTAGTAAATATCTGTATTTTTATGGGTTCTTTTTAATGCAGCAAACAGCATTTTAAGCAAACTTTTCCATATTGACATGCTGTGATTTGCCATTTGTCTCAATCTATTGCACTGAGACAAGGCAGCTGAGTTAATATGTGTGCACTGTGATAACTCTAGCAAGCTAAGTCATTTCCAATTAAAAGATTCTTCTGCTTTTTTCCCCTCTGGGAGCAAAATGAAATGTTACTGCATGACTTCATTAGTAGGCATTTACAGTGTTGGCAGGTGATTATATAACCTCAAGATTTTCTTGTACAAAATACATTGGTTTTCCAATCAGAAAAACTCCTTTCTTCTTCCTTACTTTTCATTTGAGTGGGTTTTTAGTTGCAGGACTTTGATCTTTCTCAAAAATATGCAGATTTTCTATCTAATCTAGATGAACAAAATTATATCAATTATCTAGGATAGATTTTAAAATGTCAATAATATTCTAATTCTTCTTCCACAATGAGCATGCTCAATTCTTAGAATAATTTTTCTTTTCTGAAATGAACCAGTAGATAATAGTTTTGCACACAGACTTTGTACTACTGTCACAGCTGATTCTTAAACAGTTTCGTCTTAGAGGTTTTCTGTGCTGACTTTCCTGCCCCTTGCTAGATGGTTTCCTCCTTTGTCCACAGCATTGCTGATTTTACTGAATATTTTACAGTGTACTGCATTGTTTCTTGATAAGGTGAGGGAATTAATTTTTATAAACCAATCCCTGAGGACTGAAAGGCTGATGGATGCAAGTAGCTTTCGAAGTCTTTCTATATTAATCATAAAGAGGAAAAGGCTCTCCCTGATATGTCTTAGATGTAAAGACCTAGTTCAGAGAAATCAGGACTGCCTGCTGCTTTTGCAGTGTAATGTGATTTTGTCTTTCAGTATTTTACCGCTGGTATGTGTCTGCTAAAGAAACAATACTTCCTTTCTATCATACCCAAAAGTGATGCTTCTTAGAAATTGTCTTTCCAGATAACCTATAAAAATGTAAGCTCTTCCCATTGGATCAAATCAGCTCTATTCTTCCAAGCAGTAGTTCTACTTGCAGTCCTTCCCTAGTCCCAAGCCATGTATGGATAGATATGTCTGCTTCTGAACTTCCTGAACAACAGGCTAAGAAGCAATGGCCATAAATTTAAACAAGAGACGTTCCACCTCAGCCTGAGGAAGAACTTTACATTGAGGGTAGCAGAACACTGGAATGGGCTGCCCAGGGAGGTCTTGGAGCTCCCTCTCTGGAGACATTCCAAACTCACCTGGACATGTTCCTGTGTGAGCTGCTCTAGCAGGAGGTTGGACTGGATGATCTTCAAAGGCCCCTTCTAACTAATGATTCTGTGATTCTGTAACTTACAGACTACCTTTCTAGTTTGAGTACTAGAGGAGGAATTTTTGTACTGAGTCAGGCTCACCAATAGGTTTGCTTTTCTTGTCCCTCTCTCTTGAATCCTTACAAGCAGTAAACAGATTTCCCCAAGCTATTTGTTTGGAAATCTGATAGTACAACTATAAATATGTCAGATGAACATCCCAGAGCTGGCAAACCATGCACCCTGCTATGATTCCTTGGATCTTCTCTTTCTTATCTTTGTTCTCACTGATGAAAAGTTATATGACATTTGAAACCTTTTGCATGAAACACCAAGCTCCCTTTCTGCCACCATCATGATTTATGCAAAAGTAGTAATATCCCAGCTATGTGGCATCTGTCATTTACTTATACATCCTTGCCATCTTCTTACTCTTAACATTTTCCCCATAGTCTGAGAACCCTCAAGACTTTTGACCAATTTCTGGTCTTTGCCATACTATTTCATATTGTCCTGTGCCATTCTCCATTATCAAAGCCCTTAATTCAGAAACAGTTTCCAACTGCTATACAAAATTTTGGAACAGGATATTCTCATCTACTGTCTGTTCTCACTTACTGTCACACCAGCAGTTTTCCTGTATAAGAACTTTGATAAATAAGTCTCATTTAAATATGCTTAGTATTGACATAAAACTACTTTCCCCCCCTTCTTAACTCTCTGTTTAATCTTCCTTAGTTTCTTGTTTTTGTAGGTTTTTTTAATGCATTCTTTTTATATAAGAATGCTAACTGCAGAGTTGGGAAGGAATATAGTCTTAGTAGTGGTTCCAGGCTTGAGATTATTGAGTTTATAATGTTCACTACCATACAGTGATGCTTTAAGAAACCGAAGGGCTGTTTTGGCATGCTGTCTAGCTGTTTAGCACTGTTTTTAAGCTCTCCTACACATGGGATCAGCCAGATGGATCACAATACACATGGTTCTGAGTGATGCCAACAATGCAGAAGATATTTTAAGATTCATAGTAGTGTCTGGTTTTGTGAATATGTTCCTTATATGCCACTTGTTGAGAGTGAGATGCTTGCTTCCCATTAGAAAAAAAAAAGAAATTTGCCTAAAATACGAGGAGGCCTGGGGGAAAAAAAAATTAAATTACTAGCATATTTTAGAAGTTTAAATACAAATTAGAATGTTACTGCTAATTATTCAGTAATCCAGTTATAGTTGAGTGTAAAAAAACCTGCACATTCCTTTACTTCTCAAAACATTGTTTAATATAGGCACTTCAATAGTTTTACTAAGTTAAATCAAAGCATTGGAAGTATATAGCATGGGTAGGTGTGAGGTGTCTTGTGTAATGTTTATCTGAACAATCTCTTTTACTTCTGGAGTATATACAAAAATGATTTGCAAATGTTTTAAAGCTGTCTAAAGACATACTTTAATATTCTTTCAAAATGAGAAAAATAAGGAAGTGTATCTGGGTTATTTTATTTTGTTCGTCCTTATCTTTGTATTTAATGGGTTTTTATTCTGTGAGGCTCTGAAGCAATTTTTCTTTGCTGATGACAGAATTCCCACAGCTCAGCACTGTTGGTGCTATCAAAAACATCTACAAGAATCTTCTCTTTTCTGAATTCTGTATTCAAATTCCCAATAGATGTTATTCTGTCTGAGTAAATATGTTTCTGTTGCAATTCTCATAGTTCATAAATGAATTCATCGCAATTCTGTCAGTGTTGGATGGTAGACAATATGCTGTCGCATCATTTTGATGTTTTTTTCTTTTTCTTTTTTGAAGTGCCTGTATGGTTAAGTGCATGCACCATGGTTGTATATGGCAAAATCAACTCTGCAGTTAGTGAGATAGGCCATAGTAGGCTGTGGCTCACTGTCTCAGATTGGTGTGATAACAGCATGTGGTGTTTGGCTATTGAATTGATGCATTTTTTCAGTTTAAAACTAGGACAGAAAGGAGTCACTACAGCCATGTTGCTCTGGTTGTCCATTTTCTTTACCATCTTCTTTGCTTACTCCAGCCTGGTGTAGTGCTAGGTTTGGTTTCGCAAGCTGCAGCTTTCCCTGAGAGCTCAGCAGAGCTGCTTAGGGCAGTGCGACCATTGTTGCCCTCCCGTAGTCCATTTTGGATGGCTCCGTTGTTTTGCTCCGGTAGCTATCAGGTCTACAACACAGTGATGGCAAAGGAGGTGAGAAGGGTCTCCCCATGAGGGTTTCAGAGGATTTTTAATCTTACATCTCATCCCAGCAATCCCCAGAGGCAGAGAGACCCTGTGATCCAGGCGCAGGGGTATTTTGTCAGATCGCGGGGGAGGTACATGGGCGGAGTTGGGGTGCAAGAACCAATAGGGAGGACCCGAGGGAGTGGCCAGAGCTAGGAGAAAGGGAAAGCAGGGAGGAGATACGGAGTCAGAAAAGCAGTGGGTAAACAGATCACCGCGCCAGGGTGCCTCAGTTCAGTTTTGCAGTGCTGCCATAACAAGTGTTCTGAGTTTGGGCTGGTCTCAGCTGCATTTCTATGTGGCTTAGTGTTTGCCCATGAAAACCAATTTACTGGGGCAGGCCTGTGGCAGAGAAGCTTTTTGTACCTGTTTTCTTCTCAGTTTCTATAGTCTGGTGAAGAAGTCTTGTGTTTCAGAACATTGTTGGATGCAGTAGATGCGCTTGTATATCTTGTAGTCTCTGTCAGTATCTTCCCACACAACCTCGGGAAAAATTAAAATTATTCTGTGGGTGTAGTGAAGCTGAAAATACCCGAGGGAATTATTTGGGCAGCATATCACTTTTAGCTTCAGTGACTAGGACCCACATACCATTTTAATAACATGAGAAGTATCCAACAAAAGAAACAGAGAGCTGAAGCTGGTGTTAGGATCTTTTACCACTCTTGAAATAGCTGTTTGTCTTTTGGCTACTCCCTCAGGGAGTGTTCCAGTCTCTTGTTTGTATAAGAAGGCCAGTACAATGCAATTCTGGCTTTTGTGTTGCTTGTTTGAAGTTTAGAGGAGATACCTTTCTTTAAATAAATTCTTCAGTTGCTTCATTGTCAACAGTGCCGTTGTTTTACATCCTGTTAACACCTTCATTTTAGTAGACTGAAATGTAATATTGGCAAATTGAATTCATGTCACTGTAGGTCTCAGTCTTGTAAAACGTTGGATTTAAGCAGTGGAACCTTTGCATTTGATTGTCCTGAACAGCTTTATAAAGTGCTGCTGGTTGCTTATCTTTGGCAGGAGTTAGTCTGCCTGAGCCAGCCAGTTTGCAAACTTTTAGACATCAAAAACTTCTCTAAATCCCAGTCTACTCTTACTGAATGACCTAATGTGCGAGTGATGAATGAATCAAATTGCCTCTCAATCTCCTAACTGATCAGTAATGCCTCAAAGGAGAGAGATGCCCTTAGCAGCCTTAGGTGAGAGCATAAGAATGGCCGCACTGAGTTGGATCATTGGATGTTTACTTTAGCAGTAGCTGTTTGAGATGTCTGGTGAAGAAGAGTAAATCCAGGGTAAGTGTGTGTGGTGTGTTCCAGAGAATTCCTCGGCTGTTTCCAGCTCAGGGACATTTTGGAGCAGGGTGTGATTCCTGTCTGTTCAGCAGTCCTAAGTAAGTCTCTTCTAAGCTGTTATCTTCTTTCCCATTGGGCCTGTGTAAGATTTCTTGTGCCCTGTACAGGGTGGACAACTGCCTGTTATATGAAGATCTACTTTTGTTTATTGTCAAGCTGGTTTCTACCAGTTTCACTTGATTCCTTCTAGTTCTTCTATTGGAAAAGATAACCATTGGTTCTTCTCATGGCACTCAATCATCTCTTTTCCAGCTGGAAACTTTTGACTTAATCAGATGCTATTTAAATGGAAGCTGTTCAGGATGCTTGATGAAGCCTCTTGCCCTTCTCCAAAGTTTGAACAGCTCTGGTGTTTTGTGAGCTGAGGGTAAGGGGATTGCATGCAATAGGCAAAGTGTAAATTTCTGTATGGGCACAGGATTGATTTCTGTTTTGTTCTCTCTTGCAAAAAAAATTTCTAAGCTTTGGTTACCTTTTTAAATTTTTTTCTTATTTTTATTGCTGAGGACCAGGATGGTTTTTTATTAAACTCATATGTTCATTTTTATAATTGCCATTTTAGAAGCCAACTGCTTCTTCCATACAATCCTTGCATAGTTTTGTCTCCATGGACTTCCTATCTGCACCGCTCTTGCCCTTTTCCAGAATTGCTCTGCATATGTTAAGCATGGGGTGCTCCACTGGAATCATCGTTCCCTGTGAAAACTGGCCTGGTCTTTTCTTTTTCACTGTTTTATGTATTCAGTCACTTATCCAGGCAAAGATCTCTCCTCTTTTCTCTCTTGCCTAGTTTGCCTTCTAGGCATTTAAAGGCCTCTGTCAAAAGCTTTTTGTGAATCCACATTGTGAAAAAGTAGTGGTTAAAGCCCAGCATAGCATATTCTTCACCATTAGGTTGCATCCAATTTCATGTTTATGTGTGTATGTGTGCAAAAATCAAATTACCATCTCATTAGACATGTGGAACATTCTCAGCTACTGATGAAATAACCTGCCCTTCCAGGGTCATAGAGTGCCAGCTATACAAATAGGCAACAAATATACACAAACCCCATTTTATATAACAATTAGGAATATTAGGACAACTTATGAAATGTTCATTTGCATTTTCAGAAGCTCTTATACCTGGCACTTAATCATCTACCCTGTCAGGGTAAGATTTCAGCCAAGAAGGAGTAGGTGTCAAGCCTAGAGAATATATGGGAATAATTAAATTAATGTCATTGTGGTCTGTTAGCTCAGAAGGGCTTTGTTTGTTAGAGTTGAAGGAAAAGCCAAAGGATAAATGAACATGGTCAAATGCAGGCTACTGCATTTGTGAAGAGATGATTTTATGGAGGCATTTGTTCCAGAGGAGGTAGCTGATGGAGGGTAGAGCTTAGCTGATGATGAAAACTACTGTGACAAATGACTGCAACATTAATACAAGCTTGGTTAGTCAAGTCATTCTTCTTTTATTTTGCAAATTGTTAGTGTTTGTTTACTTTTTAGGTTTTTATCAGTATAAGGGTATGAAAAAACAAAGAAAAATAGTAAGCTGGTTTTATTACTTTGTATAAAAATTTAATAAATATATTGGTGGGAATTAAGGGTGGTACTTTACCAAAATTGTGCTGTATTCTTAATGGAAAACAAGATTTATAATCATAGTGAAAAATAGAATTATTTTAAAGGATACAAAGGTCTAGTTCAAACCCTCATAAAATGGGCAGGATATGAAAGGGGTGTCTCATAAAATGAACGATTTAGAATTTCAGCATTAGATTTCTCACATAACAAGTATGCTTTTGCAGTTATGATACAGAATAGAAGTAATTGCTATAGTTTACTATTGCTTGGAACATTTGGATGTCAGTGTCTAATGACATTCACATCCCATTATATAAATGGCTTCTTAAAAAGGTAATTATAATAACAACTAAGATTGTTACTACAGTTCCCTTAGATTAAGCCTTGCTGTACAACTATTGAATTAGAGCCTGCATACACTAAGGTGGAAAACTTGTCTTAATGGTATTATATGAAGTAGGTTTTAAAAATGAAGTCCCTTAAAGGTGTCCAAGTTTGGATCATGGTTTTTTCTTGGGGTGGGGGGAATCACAAGAAGCTTTGCCTCCCTGAATTAAGTGTATTGTGGTAGTTAAAATGCTAGTTCAAGAGCTAAGTGACTTTTATTGCAATTTTATTCTGGGCTTGCTTTTGATATCACTTGCTAAAATCATCGAAGGACGTGAACAATAGGCTTATGCATTCACTGGGAAGCATTAAACCAATTTAAGCCAAAATTTGCAAATGTGACTCATGCTTTTCTGTGCTTGACTGGAAATGCTGGGAAAAATCTGGTTTTAGTTATGCTGCTTTCTTTATTCTCCAAAAGGCAGGCCTGCTTATGGCTGTCTATTGTTAGGATAGATTGTACATTATTGGAGTTTTATGCAGTGCTTTGCATGGCAGTGTCCTTAAAATTCAGTTTTCTTGCTTCTGCCATAAAATAATAATTTTGATATTCAGGACCACCTGTGATGACCAATTCATTTTGAAATATTGGAACTGTAGCTGTAATAGTTCACAGTTTTGTGGGGTTTTTTGTTCTGATACAGAGATGCACATGGAAATTGTAGAATTATTTTGTTTCTATGGCACTACTTAGATTTTGAATGAGAGTCTTTCTAGGGATGATGCAGCAACTCATTAGGAGTAGCATGCTAAGGAGTTCCTTTTTCCATATGGCTTAAATTATGTTTGTGTACCTAAGCAGAGGTTTGGGGAAGACACATTACACTATTAAACTCTGACTGTCAAAACACAAATTATGTTTGATGCAGTTTCAATCAAGGATATAACTTGCTAGCAAAAAAATTTTGGGGATTTTTTTTTATTTGTTTGTTTTAATATTTATGTTTTTATTTTGACTGGGAATGAAGACCCTGTGCCTTGTTAAAACCAAGAAAATTACTTTGTTCTTGATGGAATGTCCACTATACAAACAGGAAAAAATATCACAGCCTTAGGTCTTCTAAGGAGTAAGGTAGCTCTTTATTGCAATTTTCATTACTTATTTTGAAAGATGCCAAGAAAGGGTTATCTTTTTGTATCCAGAGTGTAATGTAACAAGTGCACTGTATATATCCTTGAGTTGGTAAGCTCTTGGGGCTGCGCAATTATCTATCACTGTCTGACACTGGCATACTAAAAGAAACACCAAAGGTTCAGTGGAATTTGCTTTGCTAACAGTAATATGTGACACTTGAATGTTGTGCATAAAGTTGTATAGTTTGCTGCTCAGTTTTATTTCTTTAACTATTTATTACTATATATTCTCTTAAACTATGAATGATAGCTGACCTTTCCATTTCATGGGATTCATTTTAGTTGCTTGGCAAATGCTTAAAAAACAATATTTAGGTAGGTTTCATAGAGCAGATAAATTACTGTAGGCTCAGTTATCAGTGATTGATGTTATGTGACATTTTCTCTGGGAATTTATATAGAACTTTTTTCAGAAGAATCGTGTAATGAGCCTCTTAATCATATTTCATGCAATTGGTATTGATGGATATGTTTTTCAGTGTGCGAGAGACTCCAGAGGACATGGCTGATTGGCTGATGATTGATTTAGGATAGACAGGCTCGAATCGGGAGGGAAACAAAGCTAGTTATAAGAAGAGCAAGGCACATTTTTACATGCTGTAAAGAAACAGCCACATATTAAATTGGTTATTTGGGTAAGTATATACTGCACATCTGGAGCATAGTTGCTATTTGATGTGGGCATGGTCATCTGTCAAAGCAGTATTTTGACTCCTATTCATAGATTCTGAATGTATTCTTTTTTGTTGTGATAGGTGGAAACAGCAAAGGAAAAATTATATGGCTTATGTAATGAAGAATCAGAACATGAAGCTAAGAACAGCCAAAGGTTGTTTCAGGAGTAATACAACAAAGTAGATGAAATAGAGTATGATTTATTTATTTAATATTACTGTTACATGAACAGGGAATTGCTATTTTTAATACAAACTGCAAAAGAAAATGTTTTGGCCTGAAAAAAAAGTTTATAGTCCAAACAGAAAAGATTATGTCAGGGCTGGATACTTAGTAGCCCGGGTGACAGATAAGCTTAGGTCCCAAATCAGAAAGAATGCACGACTGATCTGTTCCATTGATGCCAGTAAGATTTCTTACAGGCTTAAAATTACACATGAAATGGAAAAAATCTTGAGGTATCACATCATAACTGAGTTCCCTGAGCAATGTGGGAAATTGATCTGAGCTCTCCAAAGTGTTAGTTTACTCTCTTCATAGCTCTTCTGATGCCTGAGATGAGAAGTGCGATCAATTTCCTGTAAAGAAAAAGCAATGGAACAGGTGAATGTAGAATTAAGTGCATATGATGTGGGAAGTGAATTTGAATAATACACTGCCCTTAATGAAGATGCCTAACTATTTGAAAATAATTTTAAAAAGAACTGGCTTCAGTATCATTGTTTAATTGTGGAGGCAGAAATTTGAGGTGACAAATCAGCTCTTTTTAAACCAGTAGCACAATCCTAGATTGTCGCAGTTTCGGAGACAGACAAGCGACAAGACACACTGGCCTTGTGCACAGCAGCCAACTTTTATTGAGTCTTCTTCCCCTTATACAGATCTGAAGGTCTGCATGGTCAATCCATGGTCAATTCATAGCCGAACCAGTTGCCACCCAGCCAATCAGCCAATGGCTGCTCACTTCCTCAACGGCCCAGGCCTTCTCTCCAAGAGCCCACACTGGTCAGGTTATATAATCAAGGTACTTATATAATTAGTTACCTTTCAGTTATAAAACGGGTATTAATTATAATTGTGAGGCCTTCAGGCCAGCTGTTGGCCACCACAATACTAGATAGTGTTAATTACTTGGAAAATTCAATGCAACAAGATAAATAGCAAAGGAAAACCTTGGTGACTTCACTGATCAATTCTTTAGCACTTAGTTTGCTAAATGGAGGTAATTCTAAAGTATCCCCGGACTTTATTATTGTGCAGCTAAGTCTGTGGTTGAACAAGAATTTGTGTAGGTCGGGGCTATGCGTTGGTGGGAAATTCCAAATGTTTGTTTTGTGTTATAGTGGACGTGGATCTAGGGCTGCTGGTTGTTACCAAAGCAGCGTTTGAGAAAACAGAGGGGGGCGAATGTTACTTTTGGAGTTACTGTAGTTTGCTGTAGTAAGCTCAGCTTACTTGCCCATTTTTGGAAGCTTAGATTTCTTTTGAAAGTTGCATTTGAAGCTGAATCAAACAAAAATGGAAAATAATGAATGTCTTTTCACAATCTTGCTGAGAGAAGTTTGAGATATTTTAGAGGTTATTACTATGCACTGGAACCATGTACTTCTTTAATCCTAGAAGAGGCAGGGTATTTCTTGGAGGCCCCAGGTCATAGAGGCAAGTTACTTACGATTTCAGTCACAGTGCTATTTTTTTAACAGCGTAAAGCATAACCATTTGTTCTTTTTACATCATTTACCTGCCTCCTGACACTGCATATGTTTTGATTCTGTTTCTTGCTTTTAAAAGGCCACTAAGCTATGTGGAATTCACTGACAAAATTTGCTTGTGTAAAATACATACAACTTGGCTAAGTTGTTTTGTGATGATTTGCTGTTTGCTATGACTGACATGGCTGTAAGGTTGATGTGTACAAATGAGGAAAAGCTCATTACTCTCATGGATATGGAACATCTGAGTAAGTAAGAAAATGACTCAAAGGCAAGGAGCAATTTTGTATGTCACCACTGTGACAGTGAGCAATTTGTGTTTTGGGGATTTTGAGTATCATCTTGTGTGTCTGTTACCCTGGTATCTGTTCCTGAAGTCGTATGTTGTGAAGGAGTCTATATATGTTGCTGCAGTGCTGCATGACTGATAAAATCAATGTGTATGGACATTTTAACAGTAATACATTATTCTGATTTGGTGGTGTTTTACAGCTATTGTACATTTTGCTTTTGAAAGTTAAACAACAGCATGTTGCTGTGCTGAGCATGGAAAGTTAGACACAATGATTGTTCTAAGCATCTTTTACTTGGACTGCTCTGCCTGGCATCAGATCTTGTAACATCTAAGTCTATACACCCTGTGGTTGTGTGCTATTCAGTTTGGAGCTCTTGTTGACTTTTGTATTCTATATTTGTAGGATAAAACTTTTTATAAAGGTGCCTGTGACTGCTGAGGGCCAAGTTGTGAAACTACGGTTGCACTCTGTGTTAAATGCCCAACAGCTTGCTACATTTCTTTGAAGTCTAGTTTTCAAGAGTCCGAGAATTTTTTTATGGCTTGAATATTTTTATCTAAGGACTGTGTGTTTTGTTTTCTTTTTCCTTTGGGTATAGGTCTGTAGCTTTGTTTCAGGCCAAGATTAGAAGAAGAATAGAGGGTTGATTCCTCCCTTCCTCCAAAAAGAGGAGCTAATAAAGTGTCTACCTGCCCCACAAGAATAAGGCCATCCAAATCTGTAGCATCTGAAATAAGTGTGACCTCAGGTGGAATTCCACAAATGGAATACATCCACTTGTGACAGCATGTTGAGACCTGAATTTTGGAGCAGTTGCCACAAAATGGCAAGTGGATTGTACTTATTTTGCATTGGGGGATTTCGTTTACGTACTTAAAATCTTAACTGAAATATCAGAATTTAAGCAATCAATTTATTTACCACAATGTTGGCTAAGTATACTATTGGGTGGCAGAACAAGATCTTTTATTTATTTATTTATATTTTAAGAAGCTGGAAAAAAGGATAAGTCCTCTCATCAGGGGGTTTTTATTATAAAAGGGATCTTTGGTTAACACTGGCAACTTGTACTTCCCACTCTTCATGAAGGTCTTGAAGCAGAAATGAGGCATTACCAAATAGATTTTATTTCAAGCTGAAATGTTTTAAAATAAAGTATAATAGCATTGTTGAATGAAGTCAGTAACTAACATGATTAACATTTCATGCTTAGCCAAATTTGGTAACTTTTCTGCTAGGTTTGACTTTGAATTGTGCATTTGTCCAAATATTTTGTATTTCATTTGTTTTTCTTGTCTTTCACTTCTACATCCACCTGAGATATTTATCTTATTGCCTTGTTTTTAATGTACCCAAGGGAAAAATAAAGTAGGCTAGTAGCCTTGTATTAAAAGCATGACTGATGGATCTATATAAGCTCATAAAACCTTAGAGTGTTTTCAGGGATGCATCTGGAATTGGAGTTTAACAGCTCAACCGTAACTCATTCTCCAGGTATTGGTGAAGTCTTAAATCAGAATTTAATGGTCCATATTTTTTTACAATTAAACTACAATATTCAGGTACAAGAGTGCAAATTAAACACTGAGTTTGAGTTCAATTTCTGCCTATGGTAGAACAGATTTTTTTGTCATGCTGGATTAAACCTCAAAAACGATCAGGCTGAGAAGGAAATTTGCCTGCTGGTGAAGGCAGTGTGGATCAGTGAGCAGTATGAAGTTCATTCAAGTGGGGGGACTACTTTCCTGGAGGCTAATCCAGTTCAGCTGAATGGGAACTGTCTGAGGACCATTGCAGGCCTTGTCTTTTGATCAAATTCTTTGGCCTTGCTTCCTGAAAAATAGGTGTAGTTCCTACCCAGTTTCAAAAACTTTCACAGATTACTTGGGGATAGTATTTGAGCAAATGAACTCTGAATAGCAGATGTATGACATCTATGATGAAGTGACTACTTCTGGACAAGGGAAGAGCTACAGACATCATCCATCTGAACTTTCGTAAAGCCTTTCACACAGTCTCCCACAACATCCTTCTCTCTAGATTAGAAAGAGATGGATTAAATGGGGGGACCGGTAGATGGATAAGAAAGTGTTTGGACAGTTGCTTCTGGAGGGTAGTGGTCAACGGCTTAGAGTCCTGATGGGCATCAGTGACAAGTGGTGTCCCTCAGGAGTCTGTCCTGGGACCAGCGTTATTTAGTACCTTCATCAATGACATGGACGAAGTGGTTGAGTGCACCCTTGGCACATTTGCAGATGACACAATGCTGGGTGTCACACCTGAAGGATGGGATGCAATCCAGAGGTGCCTGGACAAGCTCTAGAAATGGGCCCATGGGAATCTCATGTGGCTTAATAAGACCAAGTGCAAGGTGCTGCGCCTGGGTCAGGGCAGCCTCCTGTATGGGGATGAGGGATGAACAGATCAAGAGGAGCCTTGCCAAGAAGGACTTGGGGGTGCTGGTGCATGAGAGGCTGGACATGACCCAGCAATGGGCACTCACAGCCCAGAAAGTCAATTGTATCCTGGGCTGCATCCTAAGCAGTGTGGGCAGTGGGTTGGGGGAGGTGATTTTGCCCCTCTGTTCTGTTCTCATGAGACCCCATCTGGAGTGCCGCATGCAGCTCTGAGGTCCTCAATACAGGAAGGACTTCGACCTGTTGGAATGAGTCCAGAAGAGGGCCACCAAACTGATTAGAAGGAGCACCTTTCCTATGAAGAAAGACTGAGAGAAATGATCTGTTCAGCCTGAAAAAGAGATGTCTTCAGGGTGTGTGTCCTTTCTTTATGTAGAGAGCGCCTTCAAGAAAGCTGGAGAGGGACTTGTGATAAGGGCAGGTAGTGATAGGACAAGGGGGAAGGCTTTCAGTTTAAGTGGAAGAGAGTAGGTTTAGACTAGATATTAGAAGAAATCCTGTACTGCGAGGATGCCCAGAGAATTTGTGGATGCCCTGTCCCTGTAAGTCTTCAATGCCAGGTTAGGTGGGGCTTTCAATAAGCTGGTTTAGTGGAAGATGCCTCTGTCCATGGCAGGGGGTTGGAACTGGATAATCTTTATGGTCCCTTCCAACCCAGATCATTCTATGATTCTCCACAAAGCCATAGTTGTGTCTTACCTGCAGCTACAGTTCTAATAGCCCACTGCACTCTTAGACTGTATCTGTAGTTATAAAATAAGGTGAATGAGGGCTTGTTGTCTGGCATTACACAGCATGTGACAATATGTCTAAACCTCTGTGAACAGCTTGGCTTTATCCATGCTATTTGGAACAGCTATGGCTGTAGTTATCTCCTGGACCATAGTCTGGGCATTGCCTGCGAGAGTGCTAGTTGGCAGGGCTCAAAGCTCTGCTGGAGGCTGTGTTCCGTAAATGCTGTGAGTGATTATGGGCAGTGACTGAGTTAGTGGCCTGATCCTGCTGAGTTTACTAAGTTAGGTGTAGTAATAAACCCTGTGTAAAGACCATGTTGGAATCTCTGTGTTAAAATAATCTCCTAAAGATAAAGTTGCTAAATGTACACAGGAGAAATCATATAGGAATGATTCCTGGTTTACAGATAAGATTCAGTTAAGTGTTTCTTTGTATTTGTAACCTTAACTCATTGTGTGGAATATTATCCCTTGATCAGAATAAAAGCTATATTAGTAACCCCACTCTGTTTAGATGGTTCCTATGTACAGGTCTGTAGTGTACAGATTATTAGTGTAGCATGGTTGGAGGACACAGAGCATCTTTTACCTCTGAGCATTTCCAGTCTTTCTGCAGGCAGTCAGTGACGGAATTGAGTGTACAGAAGGTGTGCAAATCTACCCCTGGGTAGACAGATGTTGATTTGAGACTTTACTCTCTTTATTCAGGAATTGGTGTGTGAAAGGAATATTTTCCAAAAGGTTTATCTAGCAGTGAATTTCTGGGAAGAGAAGCTTATCTCTTCCAGACAGGGGCTGCAGGTCTGCTTTTCCAAGGAGTAGGTGGCTGATGGGTGGGTACCTTGCAGCTCCTGGCAAGCTCTGAAGCCTCACATTAGCTATTACATGACAACAAAATATCCAACTCTGATTACATTTTTAATGGATAAAAAAGGTGGCTGAACTTGTTAGAATTTAATTTTTTTTTCTCCCTAGCTATATTTCAGGGCAGTGTCTTACTGTGTTTGTTTGATAAGCCTTTTAAGCTATTTGTTGCTTCTTTTCTGTTGCCAGTTTGGAAGAAGCCCTGATACCACTTTAATTCAATAGAAATTGCAAAAATAGGACTAACTGTATGATAAATGTCATTCTTGCTTATACTGGATGATTTCCAGGAAACAGATTATGGTGTTTTAATGATTAAAAGTTCTAATATTTTTGAAGAAATTCCATATTTGCAGGAACCATTCAGTTCTTGAAGCCACCTGAGACTAGGTAAATTGTGGATAGTTTGAGTAAAGGTCATGTAGTCGTTCTTATGTGCTAAAGAGTTAGAGGGGGTAGGGCTTATTTTCTTTCCTTTAAATTCAGCACTCCTTGGTGGACAGATTGCGCATATGAAATCCAGTGAGCTTGTTGACTGTCTCAGCTTCTGCAGGTATCAGCCAGAGTATAGGAAGAAGGTATCAGGGGTTATGTCCATGAGAAGTGCTTTGTTACTGGAGTTCTCCAAGGTGAAGTTTGGTAGCCTCCATAAAGGCGTTGAGTTCAGCATAAAATCTGCTTTAAGGTTTTAAACTTATCCTTTAAGGGGATAAGTTTAGACTTTCTTTAGTAGTGACAGATGGCAGAAGTGTTCAGTTTATTTGTTCACAGTTTACTGTTTAAAAACTCTGAGTGGTATATTTTGTTTAAAAAGTGTGGGAGGGTGCCAAAGAATGGAGAATGGGGCTGATAGAGAAGGAGTGGTAAGTAGGGGTAGTGCAGCAGGAGTGCAGGCTGGGAGGGAATAGTGAAGGGCAAAGAAGTTTAATGGAGATGAGAAGAAAAAGATTCTCACAAAGATTCAGACACTGAGTAGGATACTGCTTCAGTCCAGCTAGGCACTTAAGACAAATAATCTGGAAAGTAAGGCTGGATGAAAGGGACAGTTGCTCTTCTCAGTGGTATTTTCACAGAAATTCTGTAGCACCTTGCCTATCTTCAGTTTAGGTTTTATGATCTGAGAAAATGGGCAATGACAAGCAAGGGAAGGTTGTAAGTTTAGGTGACTGCATCTCCATCATTCCTCTTAATTTAATAAGTTGAGTATTATATTGCACATATTCCAGTCTGAAATGCTTATTTGAAAAGGATTGCTTATAAAAGACGGTATTTTAACTGCCCCTTCTTCTCAAGTAATTGTGTATGGCTTACTGCTCCTTCTTATATATAATGATACTGTACCTAAGTATTATTTTTAGTGGTGCTTGTGTAGACTCTTTTCCCAGAGTCCAGTTATTTTTTTTATTGAATGATACCTTATTGTGTGACTGGTCTTGCTGATTTCACCTGAATTACTTAGTTAAAAAATATATATAAATGGACCAAAGGGATTTATCTCAGTTTATCCAGAATAAGTTTTTGTATTTCTTTAATGATAAAAGGACTCAGTTGCAAGATTGATTGCTGTGGTGTTACTGAAAACTTGGTATAGATTTCATTCTAACTCTCAAGGCTGCTGCTGTTTGGAATTCTTATCCAAAATTGGTTAATGACATTTCTGTTTTTTTTCCATAGGCAATGTTCAGTCTCTGCATGGTTGAGAGTGAAGCTGATGAGGTGAATTTACATGGTGTCACAAGCCTCGGTTTAAAACAGGCCCTGGACTTTGCATATACTGGACAGGTATTGTACAGTTCTTCAAATTAAGAAACACAATCAAAAGCAACTGCAATAAAAACTGAGTATGACCTTTTTAGAGGTACTAGAAAATATTTTTCTTGTGAGCTATTCAGTATAAGGTATTTTAGTTTAACAGGTCTTAGTTTTCTTATACTGTGGTGGATTTTTTTCTTCAGAAGGATTGTTTAATAAAAACAGTGCTTTATGTGCATCATTGTCAGGTAGGGAGCCATGTAGGACTTTCATGCCCTTTTTATAGTTGCCTGGCTATTCATAAAATCTTAATGTGAGTTGAATCTGCTTGCTAAATTAAATGTATTTCCCTTATAATAAATATTTATAAACTCTGCTGTGTTTGAGAAATTATATATTTGATGGGAAAAGTAGTGTCTTACTCTCTGGACAGATGCAGTTGAGGCATCTTTGTAAATGCTTATAAATTCTATACATTTTCATTGTGGCCCTCTTTATGACCCCAGGCTAGGTATCGCTTTATGGCACTTCGGAAAATGCAGAGAGATGCTCCTTTTCCCTCTGCCCCTTGCCCAAAAGAATGAAAAAAAAAGGGGGAAAAAGAAGTATTTATGACCTCTGCACTGCATGCTTGGACAGTGCTGCTGTGTGACTTCATCTCAGTTCACTGTTCATGGATAGTGAGCTATCATGAAACACCCAGCTGAGTATCATAGAACACCCTGCTATTTTTGCTTTGCACTCCAAAAATTCTAGATAACCAAACTATTTCTGGAATATCACTACAGCAGCTGAGTCCATTGACGTATTAGTGGCGTTTATTAGTTAATTTTGAAAAGGAAGGCTTAAATACATGTGATGTTAGTCTGAAGAGCTGTTGGGTTATAAAAATTTAAGGCATCTGCTTCCATACTGTGGATTGAGTATATGGACTTATTTGGGTCTTTTTGTTTTTTTTTTGTTTTACTTTTTAAAGGAAACTAAATAGAAATAAGGGGAAAAAATTACCTGTTTTAAATGACCTATTTTTGTCACCAGCCCAGAAAACAGTTATGCTTTAGCATTGGTTTTGGAGACTAGCACTTGAATTTCTTTGAAAAAATTTGAGTTTGTGCTGTTTTGGAAAACACAATGTATTCAAAATTTCTTTGATATGAATGATAAACAGAGATGTCATACTATATTAGTGAATTAGCTGAAGATCTCAGTACATGACTTGTCATTGGTATGCTTTTTTTTCTTGCAGCTGAAAGCTTTTAAAAAAAATTGAATGTCTTTGATAAAAATGAAAATGTTAGGTACCTATCCTCTTAGTCATTTAAAACTATAGGTTGATTATTCTGAAGAGAAAACTCTGGTTAAATGAAAGTATCTTTTGAGAAGATGGGTTGTAATTGATTTCTGTCTGATCCATCCTGTCTGCTATGCTTAGAGGTATTCCCCATCTTTCTGCAAAATTCAGAGTTTAACAAACGCGTGTAAAATACATTGAGAACCTTTGAAAGACTGGATATGGCTTTTATGTAACACAGCAAGTGACCCCACGTTGCTTCCAGGGTAGTATCCTCAGATCCCTGGGAAATATGTACCTTCTGTCCTTGGCCCTTTAGAGACTTTTTGAGTCTTTCAGGCATAACCTACTTTGAATAAATGAGTGGGTTTCCTGAGTTAAATATAGCTGTGCATGTATGTATAGTTGCTCGTACGTATAAGTGATTATGAGGCGAAGCTTGCTCTGTGTCTGTCAGATACACCAAGTGCTACTTTGATGCACAGACAAATGAGAAGGGTTCTGTAGTAGTTCTCTTGCAAAGATGCCTTTGAAGCACAACTCAGTGAAATGTGGGTCTGAGAATTAGCAGTGTCTCGTTTCCCTTTCATCCTTGGAATTCTCTTCTGGCACTGCATTTGTATGTATTGAGCATTGCTTGTGTTCTGACTCAGACTGACAGAATCTGGGTGAACATTTCAAGGCAGTGAGTGGGAGTAATCCACAAAGGCTATTAGTAAATAACTGTATTACTGGATGCTTACATCAGAGAGTTCTGAAAACAGAATTGTCTTTAGCTTGGTTTACAAAACTCCTCCTGTTTTTAAAAAACAAACAAAATATTTCTCAGTAATCCAGAAGTCACTTGTGCCAAATACAACCTTAGATTGCTCTGAAAATGTGGGTATCAAGATGTGATCTGAAGTGCCTCTTAAAGTGAAAACCATGAACTCTCTCTCTTCTTTTTATTTTAATCCTATTTGGCCAAAATGTTAGTTCAAAAAAATTGGTGTTTCTCTAGGTAACACGGTGGAAGTCCCTAATATATCCTTGTCTAAACAGATAAGTAATTAGTTGCAGCTTTCTTCTCTTTACTTCTTTAATGTACTGCACTTACATTTGATACATTACACTTCAAACTGGGTGCAACTTTGTGTAAAATAATATACTGGAGACATCTGGTGGAAATATTTAATATTGCATGATGGCAATATTTGATGCCTGCAGTTTTTGAAAGTTATTAAAATGAAGAAATTTAATTTTCAGGATGACCATGAAATCTGAAATTACACTCTGTCATCCAAAACCCTGTCACACAACACTCTTTTTGTTAATTTGAAATCTTCCTGTGGCCTTAAAATGCAACCTTCATCTTCCTGTCTACTTAGGCAGACAGTACCTTACTGTAATTACTGTTGAAAATATTTTGCTTTTAAGGAAAAATTGATTTTTCAGAAAAAAAGAATGTTTTAAAACTCAAGTCAAGTATAAATAATTTAATTCCAACTGGACTAATCCATTACTATGGTCCTTAATAATTACAAAGAAAGAAATTTTGGTATAGAAATAAATAAAAATGGACAAAAGGAGTGGCAGTAGACTTTGATTTTGTTCTTTGCATGTATGTTCTCAGTAATCATTTAATAATAAAATCTTCAGCAAAATATGTCTTAGATATGTTTCATCTCGTCCATAGGCATTTTACTATGTAATCCCCATATTCAGAATTCAGAGGTACAACTCTTTTCCTGTTGTAGTTGGTTCTTTTACTGTTGTAGTTCCCATATCCTTTCTTCCCAGAAGGGCTTTAAGGTCATTCTCTCTTTTACTTCATAGCTGGCAGCAGTAAGGCTAGGCCGGAGTCTCAGTGAGTAGATTACTCTCCCTTTCTTCTCACAAGGGCATTTTGCAAGTGTCAAATGTGCCTTGGAAGGGAGATGGATCAAGTCCAATCAATTTATGAACAATATGTTTTAGAATACTCATAAGGAGAAGCATTTCAAGGCAAAGAGTTTGGAGCTCACAATCCCTACAGTCAAAATAAGAGCCTTAATCACTGTGTCAGAGACTCAGTTGTCTACTCTTTTTGACTACCTTTTATAATTTTAACTCTTTTGTTAAAAAGGGACAAAATCTTACTTGGAGGAATGGGATAGCCACGAAATAGGCCAGTGTAGTCGGCTGACAAGTCAGAGGAACACTGGCTTTAATTTGCAGGGGATGATTGTGATCCTAATTCAACAAAAATACAAATACACAGAGTCCTATGCATACTGAAGTGCTTCAGACTTGGATGTTCTTTGTAATTATGTTCTATCATATGTCTTTAATCTGTGGTAATAAATATTTTGCATTTAGATAGAATTTTGTTTGAGGACCTCAAAACACATTACAAAAGCAAGTAATCACTGTCCTTATTTTGTTGCATCACAGACAGGAAATTATTTTGGGAGAAAAGAACTTTCCAGAGACAGCACAACACACCTGTGGCTTTCTTAGTGCTTAATACCAAGTTCTCCTGACTAAGTCCCATTTTCCTAAGTGGCTGGTCTGTTTCTTTTCCCCTAAACCCTAATATTTTGTTTCTGTATTTATAGAAATATTATCCTGAATTAGCAAAGCTGAAATGAAAGCATTAGTGAGGAAGCCCTTATATATGAGGCTTTTTATGTTCTTTTTCCCAAAGTGAATTTTGGGGTAATTTTTCCTGTGATACTTTCATAGCCTGAGATTAACACAGCCTTCCTTCCTAACTATGGCATGTTGAAATGTTTCCTTTTATTAAAAGCCACATATGAAGCTGCACTTATAGTGATTCAAAAATAGGTTTTAAACTTTCTGTTACTAGCATATTTAATAGGTTTTATTTTACTCACAAAATGCTAATGTACCAGCAGTGTTTTAATAAAGGTAATATGAGTATATTATCCCAGTTACAAATCTAGAACTTCATTTTATTTCCAGGTATGTTGCTCCCAATATTACTTTAATGCATTATCAGTGTGAGTCCTATTTAACTATTGCCTTTACTTTGTATTCAGTTAGTTTGAAATCTGTCATCCTGTTGACAGCTATTGTCTATCACTTTACCAAACAGGTTTCAGGAATTGGTAGAGTACCATCACGTGATTTTTCAAATTCATGCACACAAACCTCTGATTAGTTAAAGTATTATCTTACAGCTCCTTTGTGAAATTGTTCTTTCAGTTTAGTTATTTCTTTAACAAAAGCCATGAAAGAGTAGAAGATCTTCTTAGATAGTAAAGAATTAGTAGAAATAAATATTATTTCTAAGCACAACTATTTCTCCTTATAATTGCTTTGATTCCTTTATAGAATCTTGGCTTTCATCTCTCATCAACTCCCCTCCTCATTTGATGTTGACACTTTTTCTAGTGATCAACCAGTATTTCATCTGCCATTTTTAGTTAAGACCAGGGTAAGGCAGCTGTCAATATCTTAGTGCCTCTTATTATGTTAATCCTCTCTCTTGTGGATGGAGGTGTATTGCAAAGCTGTATTGTGATGGTTGATTTTCTTGGTTAAGTGACCTACTGCATCCTGTGCACAGCAGTTCCACTGGCTGCTTTTAGATAAAATGAATCAATTAAACTACCTGCTGTGCCCTAGCAAAAGTGACTTCAGCTATCCTTGCTCTTTTCTACTGGGGACAATATGCCAAAGTCATGTGTAACTGAATACAACAGGTGTATAATACAACTGTGTCTTACTATAAATACTTAACATCATTTTTCAATGTAATTTCAAAGGAAAAAATATGAATTTGATACTTAGATGTGGGCTTTTCCTTTTTCACTTCTCTCAGGATAATCTTGTTTCTGTATCTAGCGCTAGGTTACAGCTACTAGGTCCTAGGTTCACAGTTCAGCTACGGGTTGCCTAAGGGGCTTAGATATACAGAGCTTTAATTAACTCACTTTATGCAGTTCATTTTAGAGAAAATTAAATATTTGACTTCATGTGCTCTGGACAGGAATTAAGCTAGGGACAAGGTAGCTTTTCTAGTGCTGAAAGTGATTAAAGTAATGAAACACCTTCCCAAAGAAGAGTGAATTTGCTTGAAGTCTTGCTTATCTAAACCCTCTTTAATTACAGTAGTGGTACTTCATAGTGCTGTGAAGCTATGTCAGGGAAAGTTCAGGCTGGACATAATGAAAAGGTGGCAGGTCCCTGGAACAGGTTCTCCAGGGAAGTGGTCATGGCACCAAGCTTTGTCAGAGTTCAGGGAATGTCTGGACATGTGTTTAGTTTTGGACAGTTCTGCAATTAGCAGGGAGATAGGACTAGATGATCTTTATGGGTGCCCTCCAAATTGAAATATTCTATGGTTTTATGATGTATATCTGCTGTGCATTTAACACAGATTTTCTTCTAGTTTTCTGGAAAAATATTATGACATATCAGAGAAATGGTGGTCATGATTCTTTCTGGCTTTGGCTAATGAGACATCTGGATTTCATAGTGAGTGCTACCAAGCATTACGTGCCAGGGCATTGGGCAGTTGCTTGCAGGGGACTAGAACATTCTTTCCTCGCTCACTTTTTTGAAGCAGCACTTGTCAATGTGCAAGGATCTCAGTATTCAGCCAAATCATGAATGAACAGGGAGACAGCCAGAAGTGCTATCTGGTTGAGAGTGAAATGCAGTCTAAATTACTTTAAAAGAAAAGTTAAGGTGTTTGATTGCTCTCAAGCACACGGAATGATTTCCATCAGGCAAAAACAACTGATACTTTTGTTTGATGCCCGTCTTGTTTGAAATGCTGATCACTGCAAGTGGAGTCAAGGAGGAATTTTCTTTTTCATCAGAGTGGCAGGAGTCTTAGGAAATTTTTTTCATGTTGTCTGTGTTAAATTCCATACAGTTTACTTTCTAGAATTTTCTGACATTGCACTGCATATTTCCTTACTGTTACAGCACAATACTGGTTTATTTTTAATGTGAATCATGCCACCACCTCACCTTTCCATTGTCCCACAAACAGCTGTATGGAAATGAGAACAATATGGGGGATAAATGAGTAGCTGGAATGAAGGTGATGAAAGTGCATCTTAGTCTCTCCCTCTTTGTCTGGGTATGCAGTTTAGCCTTCTTGGGCCTAGAGTAGCTATTATTTAGTGTCTTTAAAAATCTGTGGATGGAATGTAGTGGCCTGCAGTATGCAGGGAATAGAATGTTCTAATTGTTCTTTCCAGATGTAAACCTCATGAGACTCCGCAGAGGTGACAGTTAATCTGCATCTTACCTTCTCCCTCAGGCTGTAAGTTGCTTTGTTGGAAAGGACAGTTTAAGGAGTTTCCTTCTCGTTCTGTTTTGGCCATTACTGCCCTCTTTGCTCTGACCTTACAATTTTTTTTTGTTGGCCTATACTGCTTTGTTGGCTGTAGGAGGGTGGGTGCAGGAGGCATTAAAGGAGTAGGGGGACATTTTTGATCTGTGGACAGTGTGAAGATGAGGCCTGAGTAGTTGTCCTTGGGAAAGGTTGGTGGTTCATATACACTCTGTTGCCACAAGAGTCCCAAAGAGGATTGAAGAGAGAGGCAAGATATATGATATCAGTTAAGTCTTTTCCCATGCTTACCCACCATCCTAAGGTGTTGGAGGGGATGCAGGTTGAGCTGGGAAAGGAAGAGAGAAATCTTGGGGTAAGAGGGAATAAATTCTAGTTTTGAACTGCTGGCCAGAGGGTAAAAATACAGAGCGGGCTGTTACGGCCCACATGTCTCTGTAACCATGAGGCAGGTTATCAAATTCCCTTTTCTGCCTCAGAATTGTGCTTTACAAGGTCAGGTTTAATTTACCATTTTCTAGTTCTTGCATTTGCAAAGAAGCTTTCTGCAATATATCTACAAAGCATAAGTGGGTAAGTTTCCCGATAGATTTAGATTGTATGTCTAAAAGTAGTGGATCTAAGAAATTGTGTAATCTGCCTTTCTGGATCTTGTGAACTCAGCATTTTGTTACAACCAGCCAATTTTTGCATTGCTTCAATCCCTTGGCCTATGGATCTGGCCACAGTAGGGACTGGACTGTATTTGGTACATCCTCTCTGAAGGGCTTGTGGCATGATAAGGAGTAGAACAGCTGCTTTGAGGAACAGGTTTCCTGTTTGAAAACAGTCACTGTAAGAGACAATTAGTTTGTCAAAGTAGATCAGTTTGAAAACGAGCAGTATGTCAGGCTTGATGGCTTAGGAAAGGAAGTTACTCATGTATCGGCAAGATCCGCCTGTTGTGTACAGGGAAATGGTGCTTAAGGAGATTTTCTTGGGTACCATCATATGTCAGAGAGAAGTTGAGAGTGTAATGAAAATTAACCCTTAGAAATAAGGATTGAATGGAGGGCTGATTGTAAAATGCAGCCAGGTGCAACACATTAATTGCTTCTAATTAATCTTAATGTAAAAACAGTACAGGAACCAGTTTTGATATTGTCTGTGTCATACGAAGGCACATTCTTCATGGTGAAGGTTGCAGTTATTGTCTGAATTTGATGGGTCCAAATTACTCTAAGTTTCTGTCCCAGTAATTATGCTTCATAACCTTGGAGTTGAGGATGGATTACAGAAAATGATAAACCTCTCTATTTTTCACACTAAAATTTTATGATGAATTTTGAAGTTGTGAATCCAAAGTAGACCTCAGTTTCACTCTCCTTAATTTGCAATAAGTATCACTCTGTAGACCACAGAGTTATTGTTTTGAGAGTTAGACAAGCAGAGGAGGCTCAGTCACTGTGTGTACTGGTGGTGTGCATGGGGTGGTATTTATGTGCATTTACTGTTTATATTGAGCTGGAATGCCTGTATAACATATAAACACCTGTGCTGGTAATTAATAAAAAACAAGCAATTGCTTTAGTGTATAAAAGCTGAAAAGTGTGGAATAATTGTGAATTACCACAGTTTCAGTAGAAGGAAAGCTTCCAATATTTATTTCCTTCTTTACTTACCATTTGCTTTTCCTTATGGATTTCTCCAGCATGAAGTTTCCTGATGGTGAACATTTAGCATAGATGAATTAGTATTTTTGCCTGTATGCAAATGAATGAGTATTGAATAAAAGTTCAGATAGTTCCATATAAGGCAAAGTTTTGTGAAGAGATAAACTAGACTTTCCTCAGTTCTCTTGGGAAACACGAAAGTCAATCTGTTTTCTCAGTAGAATATATCTTGCATGGTATAGGGGGGCTGTAAGAAAATGGAAGAACATGTAAGAAATACATCTGCCACCTTGAAATGAACTTTTGTTGCTGACTTTTTGCAAATCACCTCTAGACAGTAGCCAGCTACCCTTCTTGCCTCTTGTCCTATTTCTCATCTTATAGGGCTACTAGTGTTATTTGTAAATGGGTTGCTGTAGCTTTAAAATACATTAGTATTATCACTGTTAAATACAGTTTTCTATGCCTACAAGGTATTAATCTGCTTAGGGTTCTGGTTCTCTGGCTGACAAAGTAAGTAACGTGCCATGGGATGGCAACTTCCTCAGTGTCAATCATACCTGAATAAAAAACACTGCAAGGTCTATACGAGCTTGTTTATAGTCAGTCTGACCTTGAGTTCTCACTTGAAAATACTTGACAGTGATGTGCTTTTATTTTTTTGTTTGTTTGTTTTTAATATCCGTGTCTAGTGGAGATACTTTTGTAGCTGAAATCCATTCTAACTTTCCATTGAACTACCTCTCACCACGTGCAGCAACCTCAGTAGCACCAGCCAAAAACCTGGGTTGTACTGGGCCTGATTTTCATTTACAGTAAGATCCTTACATCCTTTATCTAGCCTTTCTGGCTAGATAAAGAGCCTTCATATTATATATAGTATATAAATGACATATAATGTTCACTTAAAAACTAGTATTAATAAATACAGTGATTTGCACAAGCATTAAGGATGTCATACACTGCCAGAACTCAATGTAAATGAGTTCTTGATATAAACAAGGATCAATCCCCTTCTCTCCTCTCCCTAATATATCCATTATGTTGGAGATATTTTGTGGTTTTGCTTAAAGAAGTGCATACACATTTTTTCATTTCCCTAAAAAATAGTTAAACTACCAAAGATGCAGGTGAGCATCTTTCCTTTTGTTTTCTATTTTCCTTATTCCACTGCACTTGAGGTATACAAATGATGCTGTGAGATAAAACTGAATTATACGGGCAGAAGAAGAAGGATCTGAAAGCAAGCTTTACTTCCCTGTGGAGCAGTGAGAGACTGACCTCATGTGGTATGAAACCAAAGTTGCCAGGGGAAGTACAAGAATAAAATTTAATAAACTGAGCATCTTTGAAAAATTAATTTTCCTCATGCATTTCTGATTTTTTTGGGGATGTTGTACTGCTTAAAAAATTTTTGTCCGGATAGTTTGTAGTCTGATTGCTAAAAAGTTGACCAGTGTCCATATTCCCAAAGACATTTTTGTGTCCCAAAAGGGGTGCTCTAACAAGCTGACCCCAAGACAGCCGTCTATGAGCTGTGGCCCAATTATTCTTACTGCTGCCTGTACATGATTTTAATTGAAATGAGTAGGAGTTTCATGTGAGCAAGTAACTGAATAATCAGTCTTGGTTTCTAAGCCCTTTCTGGCACTTCCCCAGCAACATGCTCATTGTGCCTTCAGAGCCCTGCTCTGTAAAATGAAGACAGGGCTTAGGAAAATTATAAAGTGGCACTATGCAGAATAGGCAGGGTGTTCCTTGTCTGTATATGTTTTGCATGAATGAATAAGATTAATAGTGGAGACTTCTGAGTCAGTTCTGTTGGCCTGATTCATCAGTATATATGGAAGGATCTAAGTATACACATAACAAAAGGAGTCTCAGGTTTTTTTTAAAAGTCTCCTTAAACAGCACACATTTAGTTTCAAAGGATTTAGGGGATATTGTGACTAGAGACCCTCACAGGGGAAAAAAAAGCAAAAGGAAAGGTTAAAAAATCCTTAGGGAGATTCAGATGAACTTCAGAAACTCTGATCCCTATTCTGCAAAGACTTCTCTATATGCTTAATTGTATTGTATGTTTCTGTTCTTTATGTTGACCTAAATATCTGAAATAACAAAGGCCTTTAGTACTTTCTGCAAGTACTCTGAGTACATCTTCCAGGTGACAAACCTTCCATTTTCTTCTTTACAGATCCTCTTGGAACCAGGGGTGATACAGGACGTCCTAGCAGCTGGGAGTCATTTGCAGCTGCTGGAGCTTCTCAGTTTATGTTCTCACTATCTCATTGAGGTGAGGCTTTTTGGCCTGATCAGCTGTTTCTGTTTGGTACACTTTTGTTTCAAGCCTAATTGCAGTAGAAGACTATTAGTGCAATACCTGGTACACTGTAAATGTCAAGAACTGGATTTCAGGAGATGTAAATTTTGAGTGGAATTTGGGTTTCAGTTTATGGTAGATGCTTTATCCCTCCATCCATTTTGTCCATTTCATTCCTGAAAACAAGAATGGTCCACTGATTAATATCAGCACATGGGAATTAGATTCCCTCTTTTACCAGGGAATTTGCTTTCTTCTACCTCAGTGTACCACCAAATGTGAAGATATTTCCCTATTGGGATCATGAGTATTGTGACAAATTCAGATGTGTAATTCTGTGAATATTGATGTGTATTTCAGGGTACTACAACCTCTCACTGAAGGAAGAGGGCTTGTTATAATGGTACCTTATTCTCAACTGGCCTCATGCCCATAATGCCAATGTCTTTATAAAACAAAAAATTTGAGTTGCAGTAAAGTTTTTTTTTGGCTTGTGTAGGAAATGACTTATGATGATAGCAAGAACACGGCTTTGATGGGTATCTGTGAAATGCCTTCTAAAAATAAAATGGCAGTAGCAGTTCTACAGAGCTGTTTCCTGCTCTCGGTAACTTTTCAGTACCGTTTCTGAAATCGGATGTGTTAACTGCATCTGGGCAGCACTTGGGCACGAAGATGCACATCAGCACAGTGCTCTTAGTATGCACTTGCCTTCCAACAGCGTGACTGCCTTTGAACAGTTGGAGTGTGCTTGGCAGCATGCTGAGCTGCTGAGTACCAGGGGCATGCAGGATCTCGTGTTAAGAACTTCAGGATGTACTTGAAGGCTCTGTGTCTTACAGAGAAAGAATCTGTTCTCTGAGTGTTAGCCTTAGGAAACCCTTCAAAATGTATGTTCAGATAATAAGGAGGTATTAATTTGTGCATTATAAATTGATTAGAAAGTTAAAGGAGCTGTCAGAGTGCTGCAATTGGTATATTTTTTTTTTCAGGGATGCAAGGAGGAACTTAATTTTTCTGAGAAAGTGGAAATGGGTTGTGATGGGAGGGATGGTTGGTTTGAGAAATAAGAACTGTGAGATACCAAATAAGCCACAAAACCATTTGACCTACTAATGTCAGGCAGGCATGGGAAGGGGTTACTATAATGAGAAAGATATAAATCAACACTAGTAGGCATACTAACAACCAGTTAGTGTGAGTATGTCTGTGATGCTTATATGTGGCTCTTACTTTGTCAGAAATTGAACTAAAGAGACTATTACAACAAAGAACCTACAGAAAATATTAAAGAGTATGGAAAAGACTGAATATTGTGCTCATGAAGCAGGGATGTGAGAGGACTTAGGAAAAGAGCAGGTATATGCTCAACATAAATCCTTGTGCCAACTTTTTCTATCACCTGTGTTGAGTAGCCTCTAGTATTTTTAGCCCTTCCCTCAGCACCATCTTTAAACTTTTAATCCCAAGGCCATTGCAGGGGAGAGACAGACAACTACAGAGTTACCAGTGCTTTGAATCTTGTCCTTAATGTGCAAGCTATGGTCAATTATTTAGGAATAGATTGCTAATGAATTAAAAAATAAATCAACCCCAAAATCACACTAGCCCCATTATAGAACCCAACACTCTGGAGTTAGTAAACATTTCTTCCAAATTACTCTGTATTAACAGACCAGTAAAAATTCTCTGGACATGAGAGTCATAGAAACCTTTAGGCTGGAAAAGCTCTTTAAGATGAAGTCCAACTGTAAAAAGATTGCAAAAGATTCAGAGGTGTTTTAATTCCTCTCCTGCTAATGGTTTTTCCTGTTGCTCTCATGTCTTTAGATGCATTTTGTCTAATGTTTATTTGCATGTTTTTTCTGTTTCTACAACTTAGAGGATAACCATGTCTTTCATGAGTTACAGAAACCGCAACTCTGTGGCCTGCAGTTGCTGTAGGATGTGTGAAAGATGTGAAAAAGCACTGTTGTGTTCTGAGTAGTGTGCCAGGGTAGGACAACTGGAGCTACACTGTTGTGAAAATTAAGAGGAAGTGGGACCCAGTGTCCAGATTTATAGCAGTAGAGGGAGGGAATAAGGTAGTGGAAGAAGGGTAGGGGAAAAAAAGAGGAGAATATGTGTTGGAAGACAGAGAGCAGTGCTAGTTCTGTAAACTATTTTTGAATCAGGGTCTCATCATAAAAGTTTGGAATCTGCATGCACATCTGTGGGGTGGCTGTAGCTTGTATCATGTTGGGATTTAGGCTGTATTTTACAGTATTTTTCTTATGAAGTTCACCTCAGCAAGGCATATATGTAGACAGATTTGCAGTCTGAATAGATCCCAGTAAGAATTTACCTGTCTTGTTTGTTTTGTACAGTTGCAGTCCATGCAAGTAATCAGTCTTGAGTAGTTGCTGTAAGTCTTTTTAACAGAGGTCAACAAGATTAAGACCATGATATCTTTCAGGGTCCAAACTAATTATACCAAATATCTGTTTATGTTCTACATAGTATTGTGTGACTTCAAAAAATACCTTTTGCCTTATTTTAGTACTATCTGCAAATAAAATCCAGGTAGTTAAAGAAGGCTTCCTTAAAGCCACTTATCCTAGCTGCAGTTGGTAACTGGGGTGTCTTGTCACCACATGTGCTGTGATACAGATGCTGGAAGGGGAGTAGTGCTTGCCCTTTTTCTTCCTGATAAATGAGTATGCCAGAGTTCTTCATTTACAGTGCTACTGAATTACTTTCATGCTGTTTTGAGTTGTTGAAATATCATGAACTTAGCTTAGTTTAGCATAAATTCAGGAAATGCAGTGTGTGGGATCTAGCTGTCATTTATTGTGTAATGATGACACAGAGTTTTAACTTGTTAGGATTATCTTTAACTGTTTTGATTAGACCAAGCTTTTCCTGTATGAGTGCTGCTCTTATTGTTAGCACTTGTTCCAGCTCTTCTCTAGATATTCCAGGTTGTCAGTTTATTGGAACGGTCTTGAGCAGTTTCATCTTTTCTTGATACTTTTATCTGGGACCTGTAATAATTCCATGCATTTTGATAAGGAGGGTGTTTGTTGCTACAAATGCAATTGGCATTGCCCATTCAAGTATAGGTTTCCAGGCACATTGGTAGTCTGTGAGTTTCCAAAGAATACTGTACTGATCTGATTCAGCTAAGATGGTTGCTGAAGTGTCTGATTATCAAGAATTATTTGTAGTGGTCTGGGGACAGAGTAATTTCCAGCCAATGCTGACTTTTATATTGACTGGTCTTTAAGGAATTTCCTCTTGGTTGCCTCAGAATAAACAAAATGTTATTTTGACTATGATAGATCTTCTTTCTTATTGACTAAACAGCTTAGAGGTCTTGAATTTGTAGATGAATCTCAAGAATATATCTGTAACAAATTGTTTAAATTGCATTTATGGCAATTTTTTAAAGAGTTCTCAATCAAAGGAAAGACAGGAAAAAGAAGAGGAACATTTTCTCCCCACCCTCAATTAGGTAACGCAATGGACATTTCTGACAACACTGCTAGTTTATTAAATGCATTTTATCATCTATAAACTTCTCATTATCAAATGTTTTGATAATGTTCTCATTATCAAAATTGTAGCATCTAATGTTGATTCAATATTTTAATTTGAAAACTCATGCTCATTTGAGATTGATAATTTACTAGTTTTTATTTTAAAACAGTAGTAAATAATCTTTTCTTTATTTGCTAACAAGAAATGCCCAAGTATGCCTTACTTTAGGTCTTAATTCCAGCTTTGTGTTGTGCAGACTTCTCTTTTATCAGCATTGTCATATCCTGAATTATGATTATTCCACAACCTCTGCTGCTTGGGGGTTTTGTTTCCATCTTCATTTGTAGAGGGGGACTCTTCTGAAGCATGCTGATGTATTTTATTTGAGATACATACATATTCATGAATCTCTCATGTCATCTGCATAATTCTCAGGTACATTAAACATTGAAACAAGGCTTGTAAGCACGCACATCTGTCTCAGGCTGAGCAAACGGTAAGGCAATGCGATTTTTCTTAACTGCTACAGAGGTGTGGGAGAGCTAAAGACTTGAACTTTGTGTACAAAGTGGCACTGAGGTCTGTGGTCACTCACACAGCATTTGCTTGCAGCGTGCACATCCAATTCTTTTAGATTCTTGTTTCCCAAGTTCCTCCTCCAGGTCAGATTGATTGTCAGTTTTGGGTGAGGTTTTTCAAAGGAGGCTAATGCAGAGAGCTGCAGCCAATAGGCAAACTTCGAAATATAACGGCAATGGGTTATCTGAATATCTTCTTTCCCTTTTAAAAGTGGACCATATCTGTCATATGACATTGGAGAAAGCAAGAGATAGCTAATTAAAGGCATTAAAAGTGATGGACATCTGAGACTGGACTTTTTAAGTAGAACTGTAGAGAACATGGTATTAGATAGTATGCTTGTGATGACCTATTTTGCCCTTTAAAGCTTTTGAGTGTTTTTCTGGAAGACAGATGACAACTTTATTCTTACGCAAGAGCATAAATGTGTTAAAACATTTATTCAGAACATAAAAATGTTTGTTTCATATGTATATATGAGTTACATAACTGGTTGTAGATCTAAGAAGTTTTGTCTTTCCTCAGCTGTTTGTGTATTCAGTACCAGAGAGCCACAAACTGCAAATTATTTCAACAATCAAAGAGTCTTAATAAGGAGGGAATGCTATTGAGAATAAAAGTTTTTAATGGAATTTCCTTCTACTGATCAACATAAGCTTAGTATTGTGTGGGTAGTAATTGGTTTTTAAACCAGAGGTTGATTTCCACTGGTATTCAGGGATCTGGGATATTGGACTGTCCATAATTGAAATCTTAAAGCTAAGTGATTTTTCTGTGTATTCTGAAGTACAATTTTTTTTTTCAGTGGAGTTCTAGGTACATCCTGAGTTACATTCAAGGTACAAGGGTGATAGCTGTGAGTGAGGGGTTCAGAAGCTGCAGAATGGTCCAAAGCAAAGCACTCAGTTCTGAGAGGCAGGATGTGGTATGACCATTAGATAACATATATCCCTTTAATTTTATGCTGCCTGATCAGGCACTTTTTGTGAAGAACAAATTAAGTTTACACACTGGACAGAGTCTGGGATATCATTTATGTTATGTTTATTGGTGAGATAGTGGCATCGTTTCAGTACAGACTTATGTGAAGTGACTGTCCTTGTACTTAATGCTGGAAATGATTTCTTATTCTCAGAGTTTCTGCGAGGAGCAGGTATAGTAGACATGAGCAGTGATGATCCCGATTGCCACTGAAGTTACTCTGACTTGTAAAAAACTGTTCTTGGGATCCTAAATGTTTTTGTGTCAAGTGAACTTGAAAATTTGATGCTGATTTCCCCATTAGTTTTAAGTGCATTAGGTTCCCTGCTAAATGGTAAATGTACCATATTACTTTTTGGAAACTTCATTACATTAAATGGAACTCTGCTACAGGTGTATCTGCTGGCTTGCTACTGATGTCAGTCATACCATCTTTAAAGAGAGCTAATTTAAGCTAAAAAAAAAAGGGCATTTTAGGTGAGTGATTAAAATAAGCCTGAACACAACATTATACAACAGCAGTCAACTGGAATTTTCTTGGAACTGCCTCTGTACTGCCCTGCTCTGGATTCTTGTATACAAAAGCAGGCAGTGAGCAGGATCAGACGTGGAATACAAAAATAAGATTAATCAATTCACAAATTATAAAATAAGGCCTCCTGTGATAATTCATGGTAATAATTGAAACAGGCAAATTGTCTTGGGTAGGGGCATTTGATTTTTAAACTTCTACTGTGATGGTCAATTTAGGCTTATAAAACAAAGTTTTTTCATGGTGTACAAATGCCTAATGATCTGAATATTTTCTCCTTCTAATTTTAAACTATTTGAATGTGTTGTGGATTGAAATATGTTACTGTTTTTAAATGGAAGAAGCCACAAATGAATTTGCATGTGGAATTAAAAGGAGGAGTGTGCATGGTTTATATATGTGGGTAGGACAGAGCTTCAAAGCTATTTATCTTTCTTAAACCCAGCTTCTCCATTTGGAATGGTGCCAATAACAATCCCAACTTTCACTAAGATACACTCCTTCAGAGATGAATTAATTCATACACCAGAGATTGAGAGCATCACCTTTGTATTGCTAGAAGCCCCAGATCAGGTGGGATTTTAGCTCCTGGGTTTTTCATATAGAGCGAATTAAACTGCTGGAAAGAAAATCCAAAGGTCATCTAGCAACCAAGGCTTGCTTTTTTTAACTAATACTGAGTTTTTAATCTAAGTACATGCATGCACACTCTGCACACTCCCCTCAATGCCCCAAAATTAGTCACCACCAGCAAACTTAAATCTACCAGCTTTATCCTGTGGTGAAGTAACCTTCCCATGCTAAGAATACAAAGTAGACAAAAATAATGTTGTCTTGCATTTTCTGGTTTTAAGTGTTACACAACCAGTTGTTGCTGTGCTAGCCTGCTATTTTTTGAAGGAGCAAATTTTGTCAGCTGTTGTCATTGAGCTATTGGCAGTCATTAGAAAAGTTCTTGGACAAAACTCAGAAATACCTTTGGGAATTTTTCTCTGCTATCTCTTTAATATACTGATACATTACAGAGATAATGATCTATATATGTGAAATGTGAATGCACTAGTGAGGATTCCAACTGAAAATGGGACTCAGGAAAAAAAATGATGGTGTTTTTCTCCATTTTTCGGTTGTGTCAGTGAGGAAAGTGAAAATACTCCAAAGTGACAATACCCAGTCACTTTGAATCCCATTCTTACTGCAGTCCACTTGCTGCTATTTATCTGCAATGTGAAATGAATCTGATGATGGATGTGTAAAAAAATGGTGCTGCAACATCTAGGTTAACTATTGCTGGCAAGATCAAAGCTCCCAAGCTGTCTAGGTAGTTGTATGGATACACATTTCCAGTCCTCTGCAGTGAAGTTACAGGAGAGGTCACAATTTGGGAAGAGGCAGTTGTGCTGTACCTGCCATCTCTTTGCAGATTTTGTCAGGAAGGGAGAGCAGCTTTGGCATGTGTTTTAAATAGGAACAGAGAAACTACATTGCTTCGTGGTTTCCCTCCCTGCCCTTCTCATGTTCTGGCCAGTGTAGCCTCTTTAGATGACCTTTCTGTCCACCAGTCCCTGGAAGATTTCTGCTTCTGGAATCTTTCCAGTATTTTTATAAAGTTGTAAATGGGCTGATGAATGACATAATGCTTAGTGTAAAAAATTCTTCTTTGGTTTTATTACCATCTGATCAATACTAATGTTTTATGTTCTTCCTGTCCCTCCCAGTGTATTTAGCTTTAAATTCTCCTTACAAGTTGATGCAGTTTGGATGCATGAGCCCCCAGAATGGAAGTATTTTTAACTGGGTAGTGCAGCTGTCCTTATCTGCTGGTGTTCTCAGCGACATGCCCACTTAGAAGTCTGGAAGGAAAGTTTTGTTTATTGCAAGAGATGACACCCAGAAGGCAGAATGCCTGAACTGGACTTGAAATGAGGCAGTCGGACCCCTTCCTCCCCGGGCCTGGGCAGCAGGTGGCAGTGTGAGTCCGTAACAGCTTGAGCAGAGAAATTCAAGCTAAAATCAGAAAAAATGAAAAGAAAAATTATTTATTTTTACTCTGTATTAGTCTTCTGACCTAATCAGTAAAAAAGTCATTATTCACACAACACTGGGCAATATGCATTGTAATTTTTAACAAATAATAGGAAACTGTTAATGTTTTCACAGGAAATACAGTTCTGTCTTGTGCAGCAATGGTCATTTATCACTGCACTTTGTGAAATCACTCATTTGTTCTAATTTGAATGTAAATGACTCTAAGGTTTTACAAATAAGGTGACAGACTCACATAAATGTAATTGCAGGGTTCATCTCTCTCTTTTTATATATCACTCATTAAGTTATGAATTAAATACATCGTATTAAACCAGGGGCATGTCCAATGATGATATTGTAATGGCAAATTACTCTATGCTATTAGAGGTGTATTTTTTATTCATGGACATTAATTTGTCATTAAGCGGCATTAGTTTAGCACTTTTATGTGTAAGACGTGACCTGAAAGAGGAGACTTACAGCTCTAATGTGAAAGAACAGGAATATAGGCACCAGACACTGAGAGGGGTTTTTACCTCCTGTGAAGAAGCAGAGGGAACTTTTACTTAAATTTTCTTTGATCTAAAGCACTTTTAGTTGTGTTAAGCCATTTTAGCAAAGGTATTTCTGAAACAAGAAAATGCTTTATTATAAAGTATTTGCAATATGGGAAAAGCCAGAGTGCTAAGTACGAAATGGTGACTATAAATCATTTGTAACCTATGAACCTGAAGAGAACAGTGGGCTTGAAGTGAGTTACAATCTGATTTTATCTCAGAAGTATCACTGTGGTAGAGAGTTAATAGTTCCATCTTTTTTTTCCTCTATACTGGCTTACCCAAAACAGAGCTGATTTTTTTCATTCTTCATTATGAAGTAAATATCTTTTACCTCTTGTCTACTTTGTATTTTTAGATAAATTATTATTATTTTCACAGGGGTCAATTTCAAATTCTAAATGCAGTAGCAAAACCTTTCTTAAGAAAATGAATGAGAAAATGTATTACTTGATGGAATTTCAGAGGCAACTTAGCAGCTGAAGTATTTAAACTAAGGAAAATAGTGAATGACTCAGTTTTCTCTATCTTTAAAAAATGTCAAAAAAGACCTTGTAAATTTTATTGTATTTTTTCTGTCAGTTTAATAGAAGAGACTTTCAAAACCTTGTTTATTTTATGGTGAAGATGGACTGAAGCAATGAGGATCCAAGTTATACATTCTCCAGTTATGCAGTATTTGCATTTTAGTCTTTTTGGTAGACCATCTCTCATTAAAGGCAAAAGAAATCCGGACTTGATACAAACCTGTGTATTTGGCAGTTGATGCCCTGCCCCATCATTTTTTATGTTTTTCTGATGGCTTAATCATTACTGTTTGATCCATCTACCTGAACTGCTTACAACATACTCAACTAGTTGTGCTAGTTAAGAAGAGAGATTTGTTAGGAAAATTGCCAAAGCCCAAGTTATACATAAGTAGTTTCAAAAATGGAAGTACTCCAGATTATAATCTCTTTTTAACTACTGTTAAATACTATTTCAGTACTTAATAGAGAGACATTTTTTGCTAAACCATTTATGTTTATAGGGGGACCACAAAGAAAGAAACAAGTTCCGTGTCACACTAGTGATGTTCTCCAGTAGATCTCTTAGCAGCAGTAAATGAAGCAGCATTTTAGCACATGACATCATTTATGGTATTTTGTTTGCACAACTGCATGAGTAGAATTTGTATTTTGCTTCAGAAGAGTGTTGTAGACTAACTCTATTTAGAAGAAAGACACACTTTCTGTCCAGGGTATTGAATAGGCCTTGAACCTAGAATGAATATAAATGTGTACATGCTGTGATGACTTACTGAATCTTCAGCCAATATGTAATCAGAGTTTTGAAAGTTATAAATTGTCCTCATTCACCTCACTAATTCTAAAAATTAAAGGTCCAAGTCTAAAGATTAGTGGCATCAACAACTTTATTAACCATCAATAATGTCCTGCAAGTGTGTTATTTCAAACATGAAAAATACGAGAAATGTCTGTAACTTAATTTGCCCATTTTCTTGTGTGATGTATTAAAAACATCTGTTTATTAATTTGAAGGAAGTTGTTGCTAAATTTCCCATCTGTTTAAACACAGTTTTACAACATTTGTGGTTTCTATCACAGAGTGTGTCTAGCTGTATAGGCAGCATTGAATCTTAAACCAGGACTTTTATTTACAGTTCAGTACAAACTGAACTGGGAACACGTGGAAGTACTTCCACGGTAATTTTTATGGGTGCTATTGTGTCCTCTGGGTTAGAGAGGTAGTGATATTTTGGTTGAACTTGTCTTGTAAACACTTTGACCTTTGGTGTGAAAGTTTTCAAAGCTTTACAATGGAGGTTTTTTTCTAAATTCCATTTCAGTGTTTTCTCCTTGTTTATTGCATGCGGTATCTATTCTAATTATATATGTAAAGGGCCTTGAATTTCCATAGCATCTCAGCACACCTGGTTATCATGGGAAAGTACTGTATGTTCAGGTATGTTCAGTAGCCAGCAGTCACTGGGATTGGAATTCCAGCTGACTTGAGGTGGCATGTTGTGGACATGATGCCTGCCTCTCAGTATTTTTACTCATATTTTCAGCATTACCCTCTTAATGGGGAACTGAAGTATGTAGGAAGTATATGTATGCAATGGCGATGTCCAGAACCCCTGAGACTGCTATTGAAAGTTTATTGTAACCAAACACTTGAAATTATTTCACTACTCTAGGTACTATTGTGAGTCTTAACTTCCATTGAATTCCTAATCAAGTTCTGGACTCACACAGCACCATTCAGCCCTGGAACAAAACTTGAACAGGTTAAAGAACTTCTTGAAAAGGAGCAAAACAAGTAGCAAAAAGGATCAGTGTGTGCATGGTGAATATTTTGAGGTGGGGGTAAACAAACAATATTAGGCATATGTAACCTTTTATAAGCTCTTTGTAGGGTTTTGCTTATAAGTGTGGTTGAAGTCTTTGAAATTTGAGTGTTTCAGCAACATTTCTTACTGACATTTGTATTTGAAAAGGACTGACTTTATAACACTGCATGGAATAATTATTGGCTAAAAACTTTTTCGGTAAGCTGTAGATAATTTTAAAAAGCAGTGACTGTTCTGCAGAAGTACATTCTCTTTGAAGCAACTGAGCTATGTCCCATCTTTAAATGCCTTTCCAATGTTCTGCAGAAGAGTGTCACAGGTTGGGTGAGGTTGGAAGGTACCACAATGGGTTGTCTGGTCCAGCCTCCCTGGTCAAGCATGGACACCCTAGAGCACATGGCACAGGATTGTGCCCAGATGGTTCTTGAATATTTCCAGTGAGGGAGACTCTGCAACCTCTCTAAGCAACCTGTTCCAGTGCTCAGTCACCTGTACAGTAAAGTTCTTCCTCATATTCAGGTGGAACTTCCTGTGCATCAGTTTGTGTCTATTGCCTCTTTTCCTATTGCTTGGCACCACCAGGAAGAGCCTGGCTTCATCCTCTTGGCACCATCCCTTCATGTATATTGTTGAGGTCCCCTCTCAATCATCTCTTCTTGAGAATGAACAGGCCCAGTTCCCTCAGCCTTTCCTCATAACAGAGATTCTTCAGGCCCGTAGACATCTCTGTAGCCTTTTTCTGGACCCACTCCAGAGTTCCACATCTCTCTAATACTGAGGAGCCCAGAACTGGTCACAGTTCTGCAGGTGTGGCCTCATGAGGGCTGAGTAGAGGGGTAGGATCACCTCTCAATCTGCTGGAAATGCTCTTCCTAATGTACCCCAGGACCCCTTTTTGGCCACCAGGACACACTGCTGGCTCATGGACAGCTTGCAGTCCACCAGGTCTCCCATGTCCTTCTCCACAGTGTTGCTTCGCTTGATTCTATTGTGTTTCAAGGGAAATGCTAGAGAGGTGCCTTTCAAACTCTTCAGGACTGAGGTCCTGGAAATGATCTGTAGTTGTGAATACTTAGAAACTGGGCCTACAGTGATCTATTCAGCTTTTAAAGGTGGTATCTTTAGGGTGAAATCATGAAGTCAGTGAGAATTTCACCATTTGGTTGTCTTAAATATTTGGTGCATTGATTAAATGTTTTTCTCTTCTCTTTCTGTGGATAAAAAAGGCTTTATGCTAAAGCAAGGGATTCTGACAGTAAGCTGTTTGAGACCTGGGAGTGAGGGCAGAAAAAAAATTTTTTATTCTTGGTAAGAACTGCTAGAATCACATGAACAAGAGTCATCATGATCTTTGAAGGCTTGTACATTCCTTCTGGTGCTTGGCACCTTTCAGCAGTGTGAACATTCACATGTATTAGTTTTGGGGGACCTGTGGCTTGTTTGGCACTACTGAAGGTCAGATGTAGGAAATGTCAAACTGCATGTTGAGTCAAGGCCCATTTTTTGCATTTGGCCTTCACCCTTTCCAGGTTTTCTAGTTTTGAAAGTCAGACTTATAATTTCTGACTGAAAGAATGATAGTCAGTAATGCTTAAAATATGCTTAGCCTGGGGGAAAAAAAGGAGGCTCAGGGAAGACCTTATCACTCTCTACAACTCCCTGAAAGGAGGCTGTAGCCTGCTGGGGGGTCTGTCTCTGCTCGCGGGCAACCAGCAGCAGGACAAGAGGACTCAGTCTTAAGCTGTGCTGGGGGAGGTTTAGGCAGAACATTAGGAAAAAATGCTTCATGTAAAGAGTGATTTGCTGTTGGAATGGGCTGCCCAGGGAGGTGGTGGAGTCATTGTCCCTAGAAGTGTTTATAAAAAGACTGGATGTGGCACTTAGTGCCTTGATCTAGTTGACAAAGTGGTGTTATTTCATAGGTTGGACTTGATGATCTCAAAGGTCTTTTTCAACCTAGTTAATGCTGTGATTCTGTGAATACAAGCAAACTCCTCTTGATCCTCACATGTATTATTTTTTTTTCAATTCTGTGGTTCTTCCAGATTTTTTTCATTCTTTACTTTTCTGCCCATTTATGGCCTACCACTATCCCTTTTAATACTGTTTACCTCCTGAAATCAGTTCTGATTATTACATAGTAAACCTAGTAACACAGCTCCTAGTTGTGGGAAAAAGAGATGTTCTTTTCACTGCATAAATCTGGGGAAAGAGAGTTGTAGAGAGTTTTATTCTACTGGGGTGTAATGCTTGTACAATACATGTTGCAGACATTTTGCTGGTTTTTGAGCTGAGGTCAGGTATTGCAGAAGCATAGAGATACCTGAACAAATAAGTTTTCCAAATAAAATGGAAATGTTGCCTTTTTATCATTCAGATACTTACATTCAGGTTCTTTTAACTGCTGAGTACTCTCATATCTTCCTGCAGCTGCAACAAGACTCCTGCTTTTGAGAGGAATGAGAAACCATTTTAACCCCAGAGGTCAAATTGCACAAATATTTCCTTCTTTACCTGAACAGACAGTTGCCAAAAAAACTTGTTTTATTGCAGTAATTTTTTTTTTTTAAATGCAGAGCTGCAAAATGTACATAATCCCATGAAGCCAATGCAAACAATCCTGTACTTTCTAGTTCCTTGTCCAGGGTAGCTCTGATCCTACATTCACGCACCAGAAGCTATTTTCTGAAAATTTAGTCAGAGCTTTTTTCTTTCATATAGTCTCTCCATGTTATAAATATCTTTGCTGAAGATCAAATCCTTCAGGAGTCTTTCTTTAAAAAACTGAGCTGAGCACCTGAAATCCTGCAAGGTTGGTTTTCCAACCTGTAGTATTTAAGTATCCTTAAAGTTTGGACTTCAGAACTGGGACCAATAATTGAAGAGTAGCTTTAAAATGTAATGTTGAAGCAGCAAGAGGGTTTGTTTCTTTCATTGGGCAGTACTACATGTGCATTTTATGACATGAGCTTATTTTTTTTTGCCGCAGCACTGCTCCGAGAACTGATGTTGCTATTTATCACTGCTTCTTAGTGCCTCCTGATGGCTTGTCGGTGTTGTTCCAAATAGAGACTGGTATATTTTCTATATTATGTTAATAGTTCACAGATAGATAGCGATGTAGATATAGCCACAATTTTTTTTCTTTTTTTTCTTTTTTTTTTAATTACTTAACCAGGAAAGCCTGACAATACTCATGCTGTCCTAGCAGAGTCTTCTGCAGAATCTGTGGACAAAACTTACTCTACTTCAGTTAAACTGTTAACAGTATTGGATCAAAATTGATTCCTTGAGGACTTTGTTGGAAAAAGTTGCACTGCTTTATAAGTTACCATTATCGACTTCATTTTGAGATTGAACAAATTTTTCATTAAGCAAATCTTTGATCTGCCTGAGATGCATCCTACTAAAAGTGTGTGATATATGAAATTTATGAAACATAACACACAAATTTCTATAATTCTCCTTGTGTTAAGCTTGTCCCATTTTATGCTGTTAATATTTTTGGGAACTTGGAAAACGGAGCTCTCCCGAGGTTTCAAAAAAATAACGTTCCCCTACTTACGCCTTAATCCTTTCCTGCAAGTCAAATGTTAATAGATAGCTTAGGTGATGTGATTCTTATAATGCAGTAGGAAGTACTGATTTCAAATTGTGACTGTTTCTGCTTTGCCTATCAAAGTTATGCTCATTATTGAGTTACCCTGCACTGGATTCCACCTTTCTGTATATGCAGTATCACATACTACCTTAAAATTCTACAGAAGTTTCATTGCTTTGGGTTGTTCCGCAAATATCTCTGAGACTTGAATTTATCTGTGTTAAATAACCAGTTGTCCCACATATTTTAGACAACTTGTTTCATTCTCTGGTGTTATTAGATGACCAGCTCACTACAGATACCCTTTTCCAAATGTAAATTTTTACACGTGTCTGTTAGCTTTGTAATCCTTAAATATTTGGTGACAGGCTGTTGCCTGAAATAGGTTTTTAAGAAAGGTGGCCCCTTGCTGGGCTAAATACAGAGCACATGTATACATCAATGAAATGTTCCAGAAATAAAATGTCATAATAGGATTATGAAACCATTGTTTAAATCATATTACATATTCTTTGTACATTAACATCCTTCTCCTTATTTAGAGTGTTAACATCAGTATATTCAGATAATTCTGAATATGCTTCCTGTTTGTTATTTAGCGGAATGTCTTGAGTTGTGAATGTTGCCTTCCTTTTTTTAGTTAGTGACTATGATGCTTTTTATCAGTCTTCATCATTTTTAATTTACATGTATGCAGAGTAGTTGGAGGAACTATCACTCAGCCTCCTCGAGAAGCCATGTCTTCTCTGAATTGTGATTCTAAATCTCCTGCTATATTCCAATACTGTTTGCCTCTTGTAATCTCTGGGATTCTTGTCTGGATCTACTCTCTTGTTCTGTGGTCTGGAGTTTTTTCATGACGTGGCCTCACCAGTGCTGAGTACAGAGGGACAATCACTGCTCTGGTCCTGCTGGCCACACTATTCTTTATACAAGCCAGGATGCCATTGGCCTTCTTGGCCACCTGAGCACAGGGCTGGCTGATGTTCCGCTGCTGTCCACCAGCCTCCTTTTCCACTGGGCAGTTTTGCAGCTACTCTGCCCCCAGCCTGTAGTGCTGCAGGGGGTTGTTGTGGCCAAAGTGCAGGACCCAGCACTAGGTCTTGTTGAATCTCATACTGTTGGCCTCAGCCCATTGATCCAGACATAATTTGAAACAAGTCTTAAAAAAAATCATTGAAATAATTTTCCCCCCAGTAACTGGTATGGAACAGGACAATTACAAGATCTGTTACTGTACTAGTTTGAAAACAAACCAGTGGGAGGCACCAAGTCAGAATAACAATTTAATAGGGAAATTAAAAAAAAGACAAAGGGAGAAAACACTGGTTCAAACTGACAGTCAGGATACAACCTGACACCCTGTTAGTCAGGGTGGCGGTCACAGTCCGATAAGATGGTGGCTGCACTCCTCCTGAAGTGGTGGATGTGGTTCTGTTGAAGCAGTGATCCTGCTGAAAGGGTCTGCTCTTCCTCAGAAGGTCCAGTGGTGGCTATGTAGCTCCTGTTCTCTGGGAATCCCATGGAAAGGGTGTCTGTGGTGTTCAGAGTCTCAGATTATGTCCAGGATGGAATGCTTGGCTCCTCCCTCTGGGTGGAGCATCTCACAATGGGGTAATGAGTCATGAGGCCAAGTGTTGATTAGGCTCATTAACAGAAGATAGTCCGGAGGGAGTTCTCTCTGAGTCAGGCGGCAGGACAATGATGGGCCATTAACAGAAAGATGGTCTGGGGGGAGGAGGCAAGGGAAACACTGCCCCACCTGGTTTCAGCTCATGAGGGTGGTTACAGAATACACTGCAACCCAGGACAGTTACTCAAATATAGAAAGAAATTAAAGAAGTGATTGGAAAATAGTTTCTGAGTATAGTTTCTCAATAGAAACTATTGCATCATAATTCCCATTTGTAATATGTCATATTATTTCTGTCTTGCCTGGCAGACTGAGTGGCTGGTGCTGTGTCTCACTTGAGGACCAAGTTTACAGAGAATTTTCATGTATTAAATCATATGATGACTTTGAGCTACTAATGTGATGGCATCAAGAAAAAGGCAGTTTTACTTTTAAGATATTTCATACAAAGTAATTTCTAGAGCTAAGAAAGTATTAATGCTACTTTACAAGGTATTGCTGAAAAATTGGGAGTACTGGGAAGAGTTTGTCCATGCAGAAGAATAAGTGAAATCAAAACTGTGAAGTGTAGAAAAGGTCAGCTAAGATGATCGGGAATGCCTGTTTTACACGAGAAGATTAAAAGAGTCTGCCTTGTTTAGTCTAGCAAAATGAGGGCTGAGGAGGAATATAATTGCTTTCTGTAAATATATCAAGGGAGTAAATACTGAGGGAGGGGGGAGCAGGGAGTGAAACATTGTGCTGTTAAATCTAAAAGATAATGTTGGTACAGAAGCAAATGCATATAAACTGTCTGAGTAAATTAAACTAGAAATTAGGAGATGGAGTCTCAAAATCAGCTGATCCTTCTTGTAATAGTAGTTGGGAACAAAATGGATCTTTCTTAATTTATGATAAAGGTGCCTTGATGAGCTTGTGGTATAGTAGAGGAATAGACCTCCACTTCTATGTTCTCATGGCCTTAAACTGTTATTACTCCTGTATTCTCATGGCCTTAGGCGGTTATAGGAGCATGTAACAAAAAAAACCCCAAAAAAGAATAGTATTATACAGTCCTATTTTTCTTCTTCTGGTTTGTAATTATTTATTTTAACTACTACTCCTGTAAGGTTTGGGTTTCTAAGGGACAATTCTTGCTCTTTCTGGGTTTGTCAATATTAGCAACAAAAACAAAAAAAGAGAACACTTACCATAAAAAATTACTGGTTGTTGATGCATTAGGCAAGTAATTTTCAGCTTTCCACTTACACTGTAGTAAATCCACAGGGCTAGCAAAACTATAAAATGATAAATCATCTGCAGAGGCTGTATTCTGTGATTTCTGCTGGAGTAAAGAGTATATGAATGTGTATGAGACATGTTATTCCTCACAACATGTTTGAAGAAAAGGCAAGCTCCCATAGTTGGCAAAAACAGTAAATCTTGATAAATCTCATCAAATCTCTGCTTTGTGTTTCTACTGTCTGAAATGGTATAAAAGTGCCGGGTGAAGGATTAGAAGATCTCCATGTTCCTTCATCCCTGTACTTTTTTTTGTTAAATAGCATTGATTACTACAGTTATCTTGCCAGGAGTAGCTGGTGAGATGTGAAGCTTTTCATTTGGGGAGTTTCTGTGCCAGGGACACTTAAGATAGTTTTAAAAATTCCTATAGCAGCATCCGTTAACCAAGGGAATGCAGCTACTGAAACCTCTGCAGAACCTGACCTGTAGTTGTTCCACTGGTACTGATGCCTTTTCCTGGTCTTAAAATCAAGAGTCAAACAAGGTTAGAAGGGAAAAAGGGATTTTACCTTGGTATTTATTTTAAGGATCCTTAGGTGCACCACGTCCAGGTGGATTGCACCGAAATGCCCACTGCAATGCACACCCACTATAGATTGGACCTATAGATTATAGGTCCTACCAGTGAGTTTATCTATCAAACAGTCCCCAATGAGAGGCTCGAATGAGCCCCCCTCCCCAAGGAGACTTCCCCTGAATGGTTCTATCTTAGTTTGCAAAATGTGTTCTGGAGAGGACCTTGGGATTTGGGGCACACTAACCCCTACCTACGAAGCTTCTAAAATGTTTAGTCTCCTAGCTGAATAAACAAGTCCAAGAATGTAGGCAAAAAGCACTAAGAATACAGAAGTTGTAAGAAGGTATAACAGGGGTATAAAAGAAAAGGCAAAAAATGATCATGGCATCAGTACCATGAAAATTTAACTGTGTAGTCTTAATGTTTCATTATTTTATTTCTTTCTGTGATATATGTAATTGTGTATGCAGATTATAAAAGGTATGTATAATCAGGGTCACCTGAAATATTTAATTGGATTGCCAGTTGAAGATATTTGTACTATTTAATAAAGTAGATCGATCTGACTGGGTTTCAGGAAAATGTTTGCTTATTGTTAGTTTTACACATGTCATGTTTCACTTTCTTTTTTTGAAGACTGCACATTTGTGTCATCACATGAGCAATCTGAGAATGTCATGTCTTTCCTCTGTGCTTGTGAAGCTCACAGGCCTCCTCTGTGTCTTCAAAGAGAATTCTCACTAGCACCAGCCAGCAGAATTAAACCTGAAAACTGAGCAGATACAGAGAAACAATAAGTGAGAAGGGAAATGAATTCTCATAGGGTAGAGGGAAAATAATAGGCTGAAATGTTTTGATATTGTTGGTCTTTTACTTGGCTCTAGACCTACTTTGAAATTGCAGCAAGGATGCAAATTAACTTTTCATGCTTAAAGGAGAAAACGAAAGCAAGAGTTACAGAAAGTGTTGAGAAAGCAGTGATCTATCAGAAAAATTAATTGTATAAAATGAGTCACTTAGAAAGCCATCTTTTACTTTGTCTATAAACACATCTGCAGTCTGCACTTAACTCATAATAAGTGTAATCAGTTCTATACATTGAAAAATTCTGAGCCAGCTGTTCCACTGTGACCAGGCTTCAGCAAAATGGTTTTCATGGTTCAACTGGATGACTTTGGTGTTTAACAGAGGCAAATTTCAAATAAGATCTAAAATACACTTTTTCTGCTTATGCTTATTATGAAACGTTTATGTCTGTTGCTGTGCTGTTGAGTGTGTGTGATCTGTTAGTTCTTAAATGTGTGAGGTTTTGCAGAACTAAAACCTTTGATATAGAAGGAAACAACTAGAACCAGCAGAAATGGATTTCTTTTATCTTAAAATTGTGTTGATCCCTTTTGTTGTCAGGTAAGTATATTTTTGTCACTACAGGTTTTCATTTCGTTACTATCCCTTATCTATTTAGAGTCCATCTTTGCTGTAATTTTTGTCAAGGTTCTCTTCTGAGTGGTGCAGCTGGTTCATAGTATTTAATGTGGCAGAGAACCTGGAGGACATAGGGTCAAGACCCTGTTGTATTAGGTGCTGCTTATGGATTTTGAATAACCTTGTCCCTGTCTCAGAGACCTCACACTTGGGTTTGGGGTTTTTTTTTTTTTTTTGCTTTAAAGAGGCTGAACCCCTTTTAGAAAAAGGGGAAATAGTGTCACCATGCAACTCTTCTCTGCTACAGCTAGTCATTTAATACCTTGATTTATGACAGTGTTGTAATCTAAATAGGAAGCAGGTGGAGTTACAACTGGGTACGGTATTTTGGATATTAATGGCTTGGCTTGGCAGTGTAATTCTAAAGCTGTATATACTTTTTCTGTTTTAATTATGCATTCATTAAAAGCTTTTATACCCAACAGAATAAAGTAAATATTGTTTGATCTCCGTAGTGTGCTCCCAGACTGTAGATTTGCACAGCAGGGTCTTGATAATCTGAATAAATTGTATTTCCCCGAGGAGTTTATCTTTCAAATAAGGTCATAAAGAAATGCATTCTTTCCCCTTAGTTCTCCTTGTGCTTTTTCTGCTATTTATAACACGGAGCACAGGAATAGAGGTATATTGTAGTCTGCTGTGTACTTGGTTATGATTAACTCTAATTTATCAATCTGTTACATCCTTTTCTGTGGCTTGTGCAAGGCAATTATTCTTTAAAGTACAAATGAATAAAGATGGTTTTGGAAGCAATTTAAACACAATGTTTATATCTATTTTTCCTGTTTGACAATTTATCATATCTCTATATTAAAATACACCTATGTATCAAAATATGCACAGTCATATAATTTGTTTTGAATATTTAATATTGTCGTATTTCAGATTATATTTGTTTGTAGAACTTATTTTCTTTTATGAGGCTTTTAAATGTCAGATCATTGTTGAATTGTTTTGACATCTAAAGGTTGATGCTACTGAATCAGAAGACCAGTAGTGGGGAACAGTGGATTCCCTTACTTCAGTGGGGGATGCACACTAAGTAGGATGCATAGGATCTAAGGTAGTTTCTTATTTTAGAAGTAGACACTGAGAAGTAATTTAGCCAATTTACTAAATTTGGTTTGAGTTTACTGTGAGATTTCAGGACTATTTCAACTTCAGTTTTAAGTGCTGTGTCTATAATTTTATACATATTTTCTTAGTCTGAATGTGTTTCAGCAGTGTAACATACATCATATTAGAAGATATAGGATCACTACCTTTCCCTAATTCTCTTCAGCTCTTAGTGACAGTTCTGCTTATGTTCATATTTCATCCTTCAGTTCAAAAAAGATAAGTAGCACATACATAAAAGTTTCTAAAAAAAGGGGTTAAAAGTTTCAATAATTTACATAAGCCTGGTTTGTATTTCATGTTTTCAAAGAACATATACTGCAGTACAGTACCAGAAGAATCTTGCACACTACTTCAAAATTTTGTAGTTGCTCAGTTAACACAATATGATAAAATCTGTGGAAAGCAGAGACTGCCAGTACTCTTACTCATGACCACATCTAAGTTTCCTGTTCAGTGACCTATTTCACCATTTACCACAGGTTTTAATTTGATTAAGGTTTTAGTGTGAAAAATCTATTCAAATCAGACTGAGTTGACAGTGATTGCTTTGATCCTTCCTGTGGGATTTTTTTAAAGCTATGTGCATTTTTCTTGCAAGTAACTCACATACTGCATTTTAGTCTATTTCTGAAAGTCTTACCACTTATAAGAGCAAAGTTATATGATCTGAGGTATACCTCGAGCAATCTCAGTGTGGCATTTTTTCCCTTTAGGATCATAACTGAGTAATGTACAGTACTGTGTAATCTTGATTTTCTTTTGTAAAAGCTAATGCACTATTTGCCTCTTCGTCTGTGAAATACAAACCTGTAGATCAACTCTAACCTTACAAAACCAGAAATGAAAGTTACTGATTCCAGGCCAAGGCCAGTTTTAACAAAACACACTTGTAGTATTCATTAAGAAGTAAACTTTCTAAGTTCAGCACATAACTAACATATTATGTTAAGAAGCATCAAAAATCATCTGAAACTTACCAATGAAAATAAGTAAACACATAACCCCAATAATAAATAAACACACATACATAAATAAGTATTTGGAATAAGTTATTACATGCTGTATTGTAAATAAACTACTGGTGAGATTTTATTTATACATCTGTAAGTATATTTGGCCTCTGCAACTGTAAAACAGCTTTCATAAAAACAACTTCAGTTGTTGCTGTTGATTTGAGGGGATAGGGGAGTTTGGAGGATCATGAAAAATATCCAAACCAAAAATTAAGGCTTACCAGTGTCATTCAGATTTCACTGGAAATGTGAAGATTTTTCAGGGGTAGATTGCATTTGTGTGTCTCATTACTGATTCTCTCTAATAAGGAAAGATTTTACTATGTTATCTCCAGTATTGTCCTCTTCTGAATTCTGCTAAAAGCCACCTCTCCTTCTCAACTGACACTTAGTGGGCTTTGACCTGGTATGTATTTTAGTGGGGCTGTTGATCCTCAGCTCACATTGCTTGATTATTTATTTATTTATTTATTTTTATCCTCCCTAGACATAGCCATTGACCACAAAAGAGCTCCATAAATACACACTGAGCTCTTCTAAATTTCTTTCTGGCATTTGGGATTTATTCAATCAGCGAGTTCTTTGAAAAGAGTTTTCTAAACCAGGGACAGTAAATTGTGGTTGTTGCTTGTCAAATACTGTGATGTTTGCTTTGATCAGACTCCTATGTGCTGTTGCCACCACTGCATGGCCATCACAGGAGTGGTGTTGTGAGGTACCATCTGTGATCTGAAGATATTAAATTACCAAGCAAGCACACAGACCAGATACTTCTCATGTAAAATTCATTCTTTTCTCTTTCTTTCTGCAACTGCAGATTTATCCTTGCCTCCTCTGTGTTAGTGTGAGGAGGAGCTGACACTAGAGTAACTGTGGCTTTTGGGATGATGGCTGTTAGTGCTTGTTCTGACAATGTAAAGAACTTATCTTTGTACTTCCAAGAAAACCATGTGAAACTCTTATGCAGCAGTCTAAGTAGATAATGAATAGGATTCATCTTTAGTGTACAACTCTGCTAGGGAAGGTGCACTGTTCAGACTGGGAGATTATGTAACAAGCAGGAACCTCCACAGGAATTTGATTCTATTTCCTCCAGTACTGACTCTAAGCAGGTAAAAAAAATTCTTTCTCCACTCTCCATTGCATATGCATAAACAGCTCCACAGTCATTGGGACAGGCACCCAATTCACACGTTCAAGATGTAGTCCATAAAACATTCCAAAAAAACCCCTCTTCGCACTTTCCCATCTTCCCTGTTGCTCTGCTCTATCTGCCAGCCGTGCAGCTCATTTGACATTTACAAGATTTCTTGTCAGTTTCATTTGGTGCTGCCATTCCATCCAGCAGAGCAGTGAAAGTGAAATTGACTTAATTTAGTCTGTTTCTCTTCCTTGCTCCAGTCCCCGTGTTAACTCACCAGCAAAGTGAGACTGACGAGGCTCCTTGTCATTCTCACACATGGGGCTGGTCAAGGAGCAGGCGGCTGATAGGGAGCAATGCGGTAAATTGGAAGATGAAAACTAGGATTGCGGAGGAGAGAGGAAGAGAGGTGTGAACATGCAGCAAGAACGGAGAAAACGGGTAAACATGACTATTTCCCAGGTGTCCTGGGTACTTTTCTCTAATAAAGGTGAATTCTTGGCCTCTTCCCTGAAGGGAGCAGTGTGGTCTAGAACTGCAGTGGTTAGTTGTCCAGGTACTAATTTACGAGGGATGCCAAGTTGGAAACATTAGCCCATAAATATAGGTCATCTGTTAGCAGGATGGACAAAGCTCCCTGCCTTGAGCTACTGCAGCTTGTCTCTTCGCATTTTCAGCTGCCAGAAGGAGAGGGAGAAACAGTAGGCGGCCAGCATCCACTATATGTTGATGCCAGTAGTTGGAGAAATAACAAAGGGTTCATTTGTTTATTGAAAAAAAAATTAATACGTAATAAAATGTAGCTCAGCATCTTGTATTTTGTGAGATTTCATTGAATGAAAAGTTGTGCTACACAGGTGCTCTAGTTCAATGAAAACAGTAAATAATGAACAAACAGTTGCTTTGTAACAAAACATTGTAGTTAAAAAATACATCTTTTAAATCCACTTGTTAGCTCCTGTGAGCTCTTGACATACAGTGTAAATCATGCTGGTTTATTATATTGTGTACTAATCCATATTTCTTACAGATGCGTTATGCATATATAACCTTAGAAGTTGCAGTATAAATTAGTACTATCATATATATTTGCATATGCACTGGTAACACTTACATATACATTTTGAATGAGGCTGTATTAATTAACTTCAAGTTATATTGCCTTCCTTCTCCACAGCTCCAAAAGAATAACCATTTTTCATTATCTGAGACTTGTGGATTTTTATATTCTCTGTTTTGTGTTTGGGATTTTTTTTTTGTGACCTGTATTTTATTTTCTTCATCCATTTAGGAATTAAATAGTTTTAATTACTTGGACCTGTACAAGCTTGCGGATCTTTTCAACCTCACTTTGTTGGAGAATGCAGTCATTGGCTTCTTAGTAAAACATCTCTCTGAGCTATTGAAGAGTCATCCTGAAGAAGTTCTGGCACTCCCATACTGTCTTCTCCGAGAGGTTTTTAAAAGCGATAGACTCACTTCACTCAGTGAAGAACAAATCTGGCAGGTAAGGAGATTGGTGAACAACCAGAATGTGTGACACTCTATAAACCATAGCAGTAATCTGTTGTTTTGAAACCCTGGAGCAATCTCGAGGGAGAATAAGCACTTGAGCAAAAACTGTGAATAACAACTGAAGGAAATTTCTAAATGAAATTCTAAAAGTGTTGTGTTGTGTTAATGCAATTACTTTGTTTGAAAGAGAAATTTGTCATGCTGTTTAACTTCTGCTACTTAAATACAGCCAGAGATTTTCCTCCAGATCCAACTTCTTTGGTGGGAAGAGATGGCTGATGCATGCAACTCCATTATAATTGCCTCTGATGAGGCTAGTGCTATGAGTCTGGTGGCAAACCTGCTTCTGCAGTCTCTCTCATTCACTTCAGACAAACTTAGCTTATAATTTCAATAGTCATTAAAATTGTTTGGGCCACCACAGCCAACTTTGCCTGAAGCAAATGAGAGAATCATCACACAGGCAGGTCTGCTCTGAGGTGAGTGGAGGCTTCTGTAGAAGGTTTGTGGCAAGAAGCTGGAGATCACTTCCTTTTAAAAAGCTGGATCTAGAAAAGGACCAGATTGCTAGCCATAAAGTATTAACAAGATAAAAGCATTATGTTGTCATTATATTATGACCTTTAGTGTGTATGGGCTGGGAGAAAACCTAGTGTGAGAAAAACACATAGCCTATTAAGAGAAACACAAAAACTAAACCAAAATCTGTCCTTGGAAGAATTCCCGTTGTATGTCTGTAAAAATTCACTATAGAGTGGAAGGAAATCTCTGTAATATTGATTACCCAAAGATTCCTTTTTGCTGTCATGTTTTAGAGAGGAAAGTATTTCCATGTATTTCAAGGTAGAAGGACACTTGCTGAAAAGAAATCTGTGCATTCCTTTTAGGAAGTGCGTTATATTGGTCCAACAGAGAAGACTGTGATTCAGAAGACTGATTTATATTTCAACCCCTATTATTAATTTATTTATCTTTTGGATTATTCTAAGGAAATAACTACATTTAGATGCCATCAGTTTCTCAAAATGTAAAGTGTGTATTCATCAGAGGGATGTTTCATGTTCTGTGGATGAATAATGTCATGCTGGAACAAAATATTTATTCTTAAAAAAATAAAAATGTCAGGTTAAGTTCTTTAAACCACGAAACCAGTATGAAAATGTAACATAACCCTTCAGTATAATAAAAGGCATATATGTTTCCAAAATTTTGAGGCTTTAGATTATGGAGTATGTTACAAAGATGATATTTTCTGCAAATACCAAAATAAAGTTGGACTTTTTCCTGTTCTAGTCTCTGGAGGATGCCTGTACAACGGAACCTGCTGTATACTACACATGAGGATGGGTTGTGTTTGGTTTAGGGTTTCAAGGCACACTACTCTGGAGTCCTAGCCCATATTCCCTTTATCAAAAGCAAGTTTTGATGTACAGGTTTATGCATGGAGCATGGATGATTGGCCGATTGGGTTTTATCATCGTTTGTCTGCAGGGTTGGTGGACTCCCCTAGCTTGGGTGTACTTGGGCCATACAAGTATAAGTTAATATTCACTCAGTAATGAGCAAGCACATCCCAAGTAATAGGCCCTCTGTAACCTGCTGTAATGATGTTTGGGAAGTGGGAGTTTTTAAATCGTGTCTCACTGTCCTGTCCTGCAAGAAAGACTCAGAAGTAATTTTCTTAATTGTGTGCACTCCAGTCAATGAACACTTCATGAGGCAAATATGACAAAGCCTCTGTTTCTGTTGCAGGGTCATACTGGGGAGAGATAATTATGGGTAATATGCTGCTTTCTGAGTGACAACAAACTCCACACTGTCCATTTAAGTGTTATCATAATTGCCTCTCTAAAGGTTACTAATGCTCTTCCGAAGAATTTTTTAAACTAGTTTTCTGCTGCAGGCAAAATGTGCATGCATCTTTTTAATTCAGTTTGTGAAACCAGGAATAAATATATATTTATAAATATTCCAGGTCCCCAGAATGGATTAAAAGACACATATAAATATTTACCAATTTGGGCATTCAGAAGGCAATAAGAAACTGGTTTTTTGCTTTATCTTAGTAAATAAGTAATTCCCTCATAGTCAACCCGATAGAAGAAAATCAAATCAGAGCAGCTATATTGCCTCAAGTGTAGTTAAGTTCATCATTTTTGCTAAGGTTATAGTGGTAATGCAATATACCATGGAAGAATCTAATATTCAGCCCAGGGTGAAGATTGGGTATGCCAGAGGATTAGTGTCAGGGTGCTTTATAGAAGTGAAACTTGATGGACAGGCTGGAGACAGATCTACAGAATCTCATTAAATTGCTGAATTGTTCATTACTGAGCACTCTCACTGTAATAAAGTGCTCATTGACTTTGACAAATCCCCATCCCATGTCTTAAGGAAGAACAGCAAAGCAAGAGGTGTTGGGGAAGCTGGAGGAAATTGGCACAAAGTGGGGCAGATAATAGAAAAGCTGATGGTGGGGATGCTACTGTTTGATTTATCTGTTTTACCTGTGACTAGTGTAGCCTCTGCACACACATGGCTGCGTGTCACAGCAATATGAATTCAGCACATCCCCAAAGCACCTTTGCTAGTAAGGCTGCCATGAAGCCCTAAGCACAAATTAAAGCTTCCCTCAGAGAACCTCTGGAACGGGTGCCACTGTCTGTAGAGCACAGTTATTTATACCAGTTTGAATTCCCAATGTCCACTTGGTGATCTGATCCTAGTGCACATAAAAGATTAAGGCAGTTATTTTAATGCATCAAAATGCATACATGGAGTGATGCTTAAACATGATTTACAGTGAAGTGACTGCAGCTCTATCCTGTCACACTTTGGATTTTTTAGGCTACCAATTCACAACTGGCCAGTTCTAGTAAGTATGATGAAATATAACTGTGAACAAATCAAGTCTGAGAAAGTTAAATGGTAATATTAGTGGCAGTGTGCTAGGATATGGATTAGAGTTCTACAGTAATTCCTGTTGATTTTTCAGACTCTTTGGCTTGATGTGTCTTATTTTAAGTGGAGACAATAGACAAGGACTATAGTGATGTATTTCTTAAAACAAATAAAAAACAAAAAAGCCCACCAGAAAGCCTGTGTAGGCTGTGAAATTGGATCAATTTATGAGCCTCCACAATCAGGTTTTTTTTTTTGGTAAGCTAGCCCAGTAATAATGATTATTAGTTGACATAAGATTTGTTTTCCTGTTGAGTTTTTACATTTCATTAGCATGTGAGAGTATGAACTATTATTTTGTATATAAGAAATCTGTTATTTGTCAGCTGCATTAAAATGTGTAAAGTTAAGGCAGTGGAAGAAAGGATTAAATAAAAAAATGAAGAAAACAAAGGAAGAATCCTGAAGAAGGTAGAGGAAAATAAACTATTTTTTTTTTGTTCTTTCTTCTTCATCATGACCTGTGCAGCACCCTTCTTTTTTCCACAGTAAGCAGTCATGACAAGAACATAAATGTCTAGTTTATCATGAAATGAAAAGTTAATCTTTTCATAATTGGCCATTACAAGAAAGATTCATTTGCTCTACTTTAAGGAAGCAGGAGAATTCTTTCCCTTGATAATTGAAAAAGTAACCAACCCTATAAGATGGAACATGTTGCCAGAGAAATATAATGATGGAGGCTTGTTGTTGGAACCTTAGCAAGTAGAAAGCAAGCCAAAGATTTAAGTAAAAAATTAATGTTAGCTTTAGTTACGATATAATTATGCCTTATATTTTTTATTATAAACTCCAGTGTCATGAAGCTTAAATATTCATATTTCAAAGATCATACTAATAGTTGCAGATAGAAATATTTAACGGATTATTCTGTCTTCCTGCAGTAGATTGGTCAAACGATTCTGTATTAAATACTGCACGTGATCCAAGGTGGACTCTTAAATCATATTTGGAAAAAAGTCGTAATGTGAGATCAGTATAGATTAGTTTCTTCCATCTCTGCTACTGTTTAAGTAGGTTTCTAAAGGATACATATAATTTTTAAACAGCTAACATTAAAAGCAGATCAATTTTAGTATTTGTCAATATTTCTTCTGAAGCAAAGGTTAGACTTTTTCCTTGGTTTTTTTTTTGGTTTCTTTTATTTTTTTTTTTCTTTTTTTACTTTGCCAAGCAACTTAGTTTCTTGGTAATCAACTGATAAGCAAGCAATCTAGGAAAAATTGGTAGAGAAAACTGCATGAGTGGTTTATTCAGCTAGAGAGCATGCAAATGTGTTGTGCCTTTTCCTGGGCTAGTCTCCTAAGACATTCCAGCCCTGTTAAATTCCTTGTGTGTAACTTCTGGACTTGTGTTCATGAAGTACGTGTTCCATGTGTGAAAGTGTAGCACTAGTTTTTCCTTTTATCCCTGCGGATGAGCAAAAACAGTGTTTGGTCTCTGTATTAGAGAAGTGACTTTGCTTGAATAAATAGAAAAATAAAGGACAGGAAGACTGCAGTGTTATAGGTCAATCTGAGTTTTTAATGTATCTTTTATAAAAATAATTAAGTGTAAAAATCCAGTTTTCTTACTACAGTCCTGTTTATCCTCTTCTCTGCCCTGTTTTTAACAGCCTTTTCTTACACTTGAGCTCCATTTTGAATTTCCTGATGGCATTTGTGAAGGGCCAAAATTATTCTTCAGCAGAAATGCCAGAGTTCAGTGCTGTAGGAAATTTTGTGGTATACACATTGTGGCAGCCTGCTATGTTGGAACAGTTCTGTGCTGATGACAGATCCAAAGACATCTTCCGTGCATCTCCAATGATGCACACATTCACCTATGCAGAACAGCAGTTTCTAAAGTGGGTTGTCATGTTCTGGTACAAGCTTGCCACTCCTTCAGAGCAGTACTTGAGGGTTTTTTCTGTCAATCTTTTGGTATTGCAGAGTAATTTTTATCATGGAGAGACCAAAAGTCATTTTTCTCAGGGGTATATATATGTTTTAATGAAATGTGGCCTAAGTGCCTTGCTAAATGTGAACTTAAATTTTACTGACAAACAAGTAACAACATAAAATATAAGTGAAGGAAAGCATTTCAGTAATCAATGTTGTGTTTAAGCAGTATATTAGCCTTTCACTGTTCAAGAAATAAGCTTAAGTGCTCTCTTGGGCAATAAGTGAAATAATGTCTACTCTAATGCTTGTTCCTAGTGAGTATTTACCCTAAGCAGAAAACTACCACTCTAAAATGTGGCTGTCAGCCTCTCATCAAGAAAGGCATAGAAGAGAAAAAAGGGGCTTGATGCATCTCAAGGCTGAGGTGAATTGGTGAGGCTAAATGAGAAAATTAACACATTGCCTATGCATGTTTTGCTGTGCTTTTTTGTACCCTTTTTGTGAAAGTCTACACAAAAGTGCCAGAGAGCCACCCGTGAATCCCAGTATCCAGTGTACTACATCTGTGATGATTGCACTGTCTATCATGACTGGCTGCAAGCAAAATCACACAGTTACCCTGAAATAAAAGTAGCATGGGAACATAACCTGTGATAGGCTGCGGGTTTCCTTTTCCTTAGTCTAATCCGCTTAAACATAGGTATCTTACCTGAATTGACTCTGTGCAATGGTGTATTCCTTACAATCTCCCCAGACTGTGTGGGATTAATTTTTATAAGTTTAGGCATGTACACTATTCTTGGTATGACATCCATTATAGATAGGCCGAGCTGGTAGTTGTGGCCCAAATTCTGCAGGGAGGTTGGTGTCCCCTGGAACTGCAGACTGGACAGGGTTCATGCAGGATACAGTGGGTCAGGCAGTGGATGTAGGACGGAACCTCTCACTGTTCTGCTGATGTGCTTAGGTCACACACTATTTTCCTGATATAATTTCTGTATCATTTGTAATAGTAATGGTATTTTGGCTTACAGGGAAAATGAATGGTGTCCCTGTTGGCACTGTTCCCTTATTTTATGAAACACCTTTCCCCTTTGTCTGCTTTGGCTTAATTCAAATGGGCTCTTAATCTTGTCCTTTACAGTAATATCTTGTGAACTTTATCTATGCTTTTGTTCTGAACTTTTAAAAGTTTCAGAGTCCTGTTTTTTGAATGTTAGCTAATATGGTTACTGTTATTTATCAAGTATAACAGTATAAAAGGCGATTTTCTGTATTAAAACTGGGTTTATGTTAGGAGCAACTGTGTGTTCTTCTAATTCTCTTTTTGATACATGTCAGTTGCAATCAGAAAACTTGATTATTTTGCTGCTATTGCTGTGAACAATAGAGAATTACTAGAGAGCATTACTTTTGTCTTACTGTCCTACAGTCATATTGCCTCAACCTATTTATCCCAGATTACCTTCAGAAGTGCACAGAGCATCACACCAGTATTTAGGAAGGCTGCTGTGCTCACAGCTCTTGAATTTAGGTCACTTCTTTAGCTAAGCAGTGGATGTGCATTTTGATTTGGAAAGCCAGACAAGGACGCCGAGGTGTCCACACAGCAAGACTTCTGTGTTACTGCATTCTGCGTTTGAATTTGTCTGTTGTACTGGGGTTTGTGTTACGCTCTTTGTGGCTTGGATCTGTGGAGATTAACTGAAATATAATTGTATTAGCATACAGATATATATGGTTACATAAAAAGAAGTTACTGAAGCTGTTTTGAAAGCCAAGTGTGGTTGAAAATACACATTAATTTTTAAGGTAAAGAAAAGAACATAAAGTCTAAAATGCACAGATACCATGGAGGATCAAATATGTCAGTCTGTTGTTATTACCTTAGTTAATGTCTTCCATTCAGAAATATAAATGTTAGTAATCTTTACTCTTTCAAAATTTTACTAAAGCTGTTTAACACGGTTTCCAGTGGATTTAAGCTTGTGGAAAATGATAGGAAATTAGAAACTCTTCTGAGAATTCCCAGCTCCATATTTCAACACATTTTCCTTTGGGAGCTGATAGAAGCATTACTTTTATTTCTAACCACAAAGCCAAAGAAGGTGATGGAAGAAAATTGAATTCCAGGTTTCCTGAAACCATGCACATTGTCATCAATGTGTTAAGATATCTAGAATCTAGTTTTGGAGTTAAGCACCCAAAGTGTGCCAACTTAGATGTAATAAAGTTGCACTTGTGTGTCTAGACCTGCTGAAAGGTGTGTTAGTTCAGCATGACTGCTGAGATCTCATTAGCTATTTCCCTGTGCTATCACTCCTGCCCCAGGATCAGGACACTGGAGGCTCCAGGAAGGGGAGGAGGCAAGGAGATAGAAAAGCAGTGGGACTCCTGCGCATCCTTTGTTACTCCAACTGGGGCACCCTTGGCAGCTTCCAGATGTGCAAGTGAGCTGCAGAGCTGGGGGTTTCCTTGCCTTGTGACAAAGGGTTCCTTATACTCCTTTGATCACTTTGGACTCCCTCATGCCAGAGAGAAATGGAAGAAATTACGACAAATACACTTGTCAAAAAGATCTTAAGAAGCTTTACTGTGAAGTGGCTTCCAAGCTAGAGGTCTATGTGGGATAGTAATAACAGATCGAAAGATCACAGTCTCTGAAGTGAAAATCTGTGCTGAAGAGCTTTCAAAGTGCTCCTTTGGGTGGAGCCTATTTTAACATTTGTGTGAAACTGTATAGGTCATAATTTTACAAGATTTGTCTGCTAGCAGTTGCAGGTGTTTCAGTTTGCTTGAGGTATTATTTAGTCAGTTTAAATAGTAAATTTATGCTTGTTTTAATCTTGGAGTGGGGAAGCTCTGACATTCCCAATTCATTAGGTATGTTTGAGATCTCAAAAGCAATTACAAATGTGGTTCTAAGTGTTTAAGTCACTTTTTGAAAGAAATAGCTTTCTGAGAACAATTAGTTAATTTTGAAAAATTAATGCAGGACTCATTTTTAAGCAGTGAGTCAATCTGAAGCCCATCATACAGGGATTACATCAAAGTCAATAAAACTGACTGAGAGAGTGGGGGTTTTTCAGCCTGGAGAAGAGAAAGCTTCTGGAAGATCTTATAGCAGCCTTTCAGTATCTAAGAGGGCCTACAAGAAAGATGGAGAGGGACTTTTTGCAAGGGCATGTAGTCATAAGGACAGGGGGTAATTACTTTAAACTGAAAAAGAGTAGGTTTGGATCAGATATACAGAAGAAATTCTTAATTGTGAGGGAGGTGAGGCACTGGCAGAGGTTACCCCAGAGAAGTTGTGGATGCCCCGTTCCTGGCAGTGTTCAAGGCGAGGTCAGATGGAGCTTTGAGCATCCTGGTCTAATGGACACTATCCATGACAGGGGGTTGGAACTAGGTGATCTTTAAGATCCCTTCCAACCCAAACCATTCTGTGATTTTGGTTGGAAAATTTGAAGTCTGTGGTTTTGTAGTAACACAGCGTGTTGAAAGCATGCATATTTATAAACCAGCTAAGGAGAGCATATACTTTGAAGTACGTTTTTGTGTGTGACCAAAGATATTAATGACATACAAGTCCTGTATAGCTGTTGTAAAGATTATTATAGAAAATGATACATTTTTATGTGATTTGTTGGATTTGCCTATTAAATCCCTAGAAAATTATACCCTAACAATAGGGAAGAAAGGAATAGGAATCTTTTTACATTCAGGAACCATTTAGACTAATTTTCACAGAGCTGAATTGCATTTTTATAGAATTTTGTCAATTTTGTGCCTATTCCATTTTCTAACAATTTTTTACCAATGAAAGCTTGTAGATTCTTGTCTCTGTAGTGAGCTGCTATACTTCCAAAATATATTTCAGAGGGAAAAATAACAAGAGAGGAATAGCAATAAAACCAGTGTGTATCAGATGGTGAAAAATTGTCTTTTCCACTTATTAATTATGTACCAGCAACTTATTTTAGTGCTAAATGTGGCTATGTAAAGTTTCAATGCATTTGATGTCAACCTGAGCAATTCTAGATTTTGCGATGGTGGCTGCTGGAGGGAGGTCCTTTTCCACTTGCGTGTTCTCTGTCCTTACCCTGTTGCAGAAAAGATAAATGCTATCATTAACCCTAATCTCCTTAAACTGAAATCAAATCACAGTTAAGAGCCCTAGTTAAACAGCTGTGTTTATGAAGAGATAAGCTTCTGTTCTTTGCAGCTTCAGAAAAGCCTATCAGATATAAAGCACCTAACAATGTTGGTTCTACCATCACAAGAAATGATGGAGGATCCAAACTCGAGCATTTTGTGATGCACTTGAAAATGGATGGCAAGAAGTTTTTACCTGAGAGCTTCTTGCCATTTGATCCAGTTATTAAAGAGAGGCAGGTTTTAGCGACCCATGAAGCTACATTTTAGGAATGTTTATGATGAGACGATTTCCTTGTCACTTCTAACTCTCTGTGGCTGGACTTGTTTCAAAGGAAAGAATTGAGATTGTGTTTCTGGAAAAAGTGAGATTGAGCTTCTGGATGCCATATTTTGCATTTAGTTTTATTGCTTTTCTTTGCTCTAGTTTTGTTGGCTTTGCTTTGTCACCCTCCACACTCCTTTTTGATGATCTTGTTAAAACAAAATTTGCCTTGATTGCAGAAGTAAAGCCTTTCCAGTGTGACCATTCCCAGCTCATTTATTTTGTGTGTGGACTCCCCAGTAAGACAGCCATGGCAGTGCACAGGAAGACAGAGTGGCTGTGAGAAGTGGGGTAGCTCTAAAATTTATTGCAACAGGAGCTACACACAAGATCATACAGCTTTTAAATACGCACTTCTACATGTGGAGTGTCATTGAGAGGGGTTGCACTGGGCCTTGCTTGCCCCTTCTATCACAGTAGAAGAACCAGTTAGGTGCAAGAAGCACACTCGTATATCTGTCTTGGTAGGGAAGCTCCAAATGACTACAGAGGAAACTCCTCCATAGTTTGAGGACCTGATCACACAAGGGCAGACTTCTCTTGAAGCACACTGTGGGACAATTTAGTCTTTGCTGATCCAAGGTTAAGAAAGAATGCAGTGTTTATTGCCTGTGTGGAGATGCACTTTTCAGCTGCAAAAATATTTCAAGTACTTTTGACAGATGATACTTAGGGAACTGTTTTGTCCTCAGTTTCAGATACCATATTACCACACTTTGTTCTGTGGCATGAGCACCAATATTTCCACAGAATTTTTTGTAGGGAAATAAAGAGACTCAGTTGGACAGATTGAGGGGACAGAAGATTTTGATTAGGGCACCTAATTTTTCTCCGAGTTCCTATTTTGAGGAAGTGGTTAAAATGTAAACTTCTCTCAGGGAAGCCTGAGTTTTACTGCTTATAAATTGCTTTTAGATACTTGGAAGGAAAGCGCTGTCTAATTTTGAAGTTCAGATTCCCCAGAAGGTGTAAAATGGCAAGCTTTCATGAGCTGTGGTAATTTACAACAGCTGAGAGTTTACCTTCTGTCTGTACCTTACTTCACTTTGAGCTCCAGTAGATGAGAAGTTCAGTTTTTCTATTATAGCAACTCAATTGCTTTATATGATTCCTTACCATATATAATGTTATATATTAATGTAGTTCAGGTAGCCTTTTGTAAAGCTATGATTTGTGATCACAGTTACTTTATTGTAAATCTAAAAAAATGGAATATCTTTATTGAGTTTAATCAATGTCTTCTAGGTAAATTTCTTACTCTCATTGCCAGTAAATATAAGAAATGGAGAAAGTGTGTAAAAGAAGTGAATACAATTCTGAAAGCATACATTCTATTCTTCACTGTTATTATAAAACTGGCATTTTTTTCTATGTGTTTCATAGGAAACACATACATAAAAAATATGAAATTACCACTGTCTTTCTCACAAACCTTTTTCATAAAATAATGTCCCTTTTGAGAAGGCCACTATCGTTATGTAGCACTAGGAAAGAAGGAAGCTTGCAGTAAAGCACTGAACTGGCAATGCAAGGGACTGTACTGGATTGATGGAGAGTTTGTCTTTGGATAAAGAATTCCTCTCTCACAAGGATGTTGTGCAGAAACAATTATTGAAAATTTCTGAGGCGGAAATACGGGTGTTAAAATTGTTACTCCTGGAGCTGTTCGATTATGAGTAAGAAATCTGTCAAAGATGTGTAGGTTGTGTTATCCTCCTTGCACATGTTGAAAGACTGTGCAGGACAATTTTTTTGTCTAACAGCAGTTGCTCATGGATGCTTTACAGCTTAAATGCTTTAAGAAGATAGATCTTATCAGCACTTGATAAAAATTGAGAAGTATTTTTAATACATTGTGATTCATTTTAATGTAATTGATTTTTATGAATGTTTGTTATTAATACAGCTGCATTATCTACCTCTTGCTTTGATTACAGCATAATGTCATGAAATGCATCATTTTTGGTGCAAGAGACTTCCACCAATAACTCTGCTTGCTGCAGTGTTTTTGAGCTGAAAGATCAAAAATCAAATTTCTGCTTCTTGCAAAGTGGCTTACAGAATACAGGGCCCATGTTCTGAAACTTGCAGGTTGTTACCTTGCCATCACATAGATCCCAAACCGGCGAATCAGCCAACAGGTACAGCATTTCTTATCTAGAGCAAGAGTTCCCTGAGTAATACTCTGGACAAATCCACTGCAGCTTTTGCGGACCGTGATCAGAGGTCAGGAGGACATACTCTAACAAGTGCTTTCATTCTCCAGAGATAATGAAGCTTGGTGTTCTCTAATCTTCCTTTGGGGCCGTGTATTTCCTGAAGTCAACTCATTTGTAATTGGCTTCCCTCTTTATTGCCTGAGCCAATCCCTCAGTCCTCCAAGCCCTGTCCATCTGTGAAGCTGAGAGTCTGACTGCATCACAGTGAAAATGTTTGGGTCTGGAAGGATGCATATTTTTTCTTTCCTGCCAGCTGTGATCTCAGTCTTCAGTTTGGGAATGCACTTCAGGGGCACCCATGTACACAATCCCAGTGCAACTGCTGAAGCAGAAGTCTGGCAATAGTGTGGGGTTGGCTGGGTGGGAGTTGCGGACAAACAGCAGAATGACGGGATCTTTGAATGTGTGCAGTGATGCCTTGTGGTGGGGAAATGTGAATGTGAGACACCTCTCTTTATGCAGAGAAACATTTGCTTTGGAGTTGTCTTCTGCTGCATCCAACAAAACGCGTGTTGGCAGCTTCCCAAACTCTTACTTCCCTTCTTCACTGGTTTGTGAGGAATGTTTTGGGTTCATTCCCAAGAGTTCACTATATGTATGTATATGTATATATATATATATATATTTCATAAACGGTGTCTTTATACTTGGAAAAGTTTGGGCGTTTCACCTTTCCTGCCGCTTCAAATATTAAACTCAGCTGTCAGCTGAGTGGAAGCATTGTGGGGAAGTACTTCTTGCCAAATCACTGGCAAACTGGGCAACTTTGGTCATGCTTCTTTTATCTAGGACTTGGAGCTAATAAATCTTAATTGGGCGGGCTTGATGTCTTCATACTCTCTGAGGGTAGTAAGATTTTCCTCACTATAAAAATAAAAAGGACCAGAGAGCCTTTCAACCTCCTTACATCAACAGTAGACTTCAATAACTGTAAATATCATCTTGTGTGTCAGTAAGGATGTGCAAACCTGCTCACAGCTTCCTCTGCTGAGGGCAGTTCCACTTAGGTGAATGTTCTCCTACAGTCCCAAACTTTTAAGGAAGTAAAACTTCCATTGTGTAGTGTGAGAATCAATACAGGACATAAAATTTCTTAAAAGCCTTTGGTGTTTGGATCAAACTTTTCTATCCACTCCTCCTTCAGACAAATCTTAATCTTGGCTTCTAGACTGTTTTTTTTTGGTTTGGTATGCTGATGTGAACATTGGTATGAATTCTGTAATGTTTGACAAACTAGAGAGCATCTGATGATGACCAAGATCACAGAACAAAAGATTTACCACTCACTACGTGAAATATTTGCTTTTTTCAGAGGTACGATTCAATTAGATTTTTTTTGTTTGCCTCACCTTCCTTACAGCAGCCTTCTGAGAAGGAGAAGGCATATGGCTGGAGCAGGGCTGGTTTGGGAGAGAAAGTGACCCTAGCTGAGGAGGTGCAGGAAATTTGAATCTTTCATTCTTTCCAAATTTAAGCAGCCCCTACATTTTTTCCTTTTTTTTTTCCCCCTGTTCATTTGTGAGACACTCTCTATCAGTGCTGATGAGTAAGGTAAGAAAACCTAGTGGGATTGATTAATTTCCCATCCTTTAAAATGTGGGAATGAACAACCCAACCCACCAGAAAACTAAATATTGATGCTGTCAGTGGCATGATAATTGGTCTCTGCTTTCATCTCCAAACAAACCCTTGCTTGGATTCTATTATTCATTCAAAGAGGAAAAGGGTTATTAATGCAGTGTTCTTTAATTTATTTTTTTCTTTTGTGTGTGTGTGAGAGAGAACAGAAGAGCAATAATACAATAAATATATTGGCTAAGAGAAAACATTTGCAAGAGATCCCTGCCCATTTTTTTTAATCTTCTCTTATCATGAAGAATGTGAGCTGTGATAAATTGTTCTGCTAATCAAACAGCACTGAAAGGTTAGGTCATTGGAAGTCTTTAGTCATTTTGTGCTTTTCAAGAGTGAATTTGTTAAAATTATGCTGAATACCCACTTAAAGCCTGGGCTGAAAACCCTACCTGTGTTTTATAACTCTGCACTGTCAGAACCCATAATAAGTCAAACATTCTTTCAGAGGTACTCATAAGGGAGAAAAAACCCTGTAAATTTAAGAGTAATTTCAGATTGTAAATGAAAAAGAGAGGCACGACTGTTCATTTGCGCCAATCATGCCTTCCTTTCATCTGCTCTGATTAGGCCTGGTGCGGTTTCATCAAACTACTCCATCACTGAGCTGTCACTCCAGTCGTCTGTTGATTGAAAACAATCAGGGCTCTGATGGCACAATTATTCTGACCCTTTAACTAGAGGCTGCTGTGATAATGAAAGGTTGATTATGATAGTTTGTGCCTCTTTCAGTTTGCCAAGAAGGTTAATTTGGGCATCAGACGGATGTTTAATGGGCGCTTGCTGGCTACACTGAGGTAAATGAGAACGTGCAGTCTTCGATATTGCACGGATATAGTTTGGCTGTCAATCATTGTCATTTTGAGTTTGTGCCTCACACTCTGGAAATCACATTTTATTTTTTCCTTGGGATTTAATTTATTCTGTGCCCTGAGGAAGTTCTTTCACTCTGTGACCTTCACAGTAGCTTTCTCTGTCTTTTTTCGCTTCCCTCACATGGAGCCCAAAGGCATAATACATCCAGAGGAACGTTTTTCTTTCATTTTTCACATTAAAAAAAAAAAAAAAAGGAAAATTTAAAATCCCTGTTTATCAGCTCACCCTGAACAGAGCAAATGTTTTAATTCTGATTCTAGAATCCAAATGTGCAAATGGAAGCACGCCTGCTTGCTAACGCAGCGCCACACCGGGAGCTGCTTACGTAGACACACATTTGTAAAACTGACAAACAGGTAATTTAAAAATGTCTCTGTGTAAAGAGGGTGGGGAATGGCACAGCTTTATTTTCACAGGCTTCATGCATATGCCTTCGCTTGGTGCCTTGTAAATGTGGTCTTAGTCATTGTATTGCAACTTTTTGGGTTAGAAAGTCTCCCTTCAGGGTTCAGGGGCAAAAGGCATTTCATTGCTGATTCATAGATTATTAATATTTACTGTGTTCAGATTGAGAGAATCATATGCATAATTTTGTAGTTGTTTGGCTCAAGGTGCAAAAGAAATGCAAATACCTCATAATTTTGATTGTTCCACATGCAGCTCATTAGAGTCTTATTTTTATGCACATTTTAAATTCAAAATAAAAAGAAGAAAAAGATTTCTATCTTTAAAGCTCTCTTGCATCTAGGCTCAAGACACTAATTCTCCATGATGTCCACAACTGTAAGATAGTACCTGATTGATAAAATTGCAGAGTGAGTCTGGAGGCTGTGCTGAGTGGTTACTAACGTCTAAAAATATTCATGTGTAACTCATGGCTTTGAAAAATTGTGTGCATACGGTTTTTTGTGTGGTGGGGTTCTTTTTCCTCAGCAACAATTCTTACATTTTTCTTCCTAAATAGGTGATACAGACCAATTTAGTTCATCCTACTTAAAATGCTTAAATGAATATCCTAAACCCTTGGGTTTTGTCCTTTATAGCCTCTAGAGAGAGAGGGGAGGACTAAGACCCTTTAGAGACCCAAATTCAGGCCCTTTGGAAATCCATCTTCATTTTAGATTAGGGGAAGTTCCTCTGTAGCCCTCAGTGGACTTTGTTTCAGAGCTTCAGTAAATGTCCTGGTTTACCCATGCATTCTGCTCCTGTACTTGAAATGTGAAGAGCCAGAGTGTTGCTGACAATTGCCACCTGAAATGTGGTTTTGAGACAGGAGGTCCCAGTCTGGAATACCTCAGGCTTGCTGAGTTAGATAAAATCCAACAAAAGACAAAATTATGTGTGAGTTTACAGCCAAAATATATATTTCTAGTGTTTCAAAGACCAAACAAGTAAATTTCAAGTTTTGCTTTTTGAAGTTCCCTTGGTGGTGCTTTAAGGTGATTGCTGTAGTAACTGTGTTTCTTGCACAACTCTTCTTGGCATCAAAAATCAATAGGATCAGTCTATAAGCACTGTCCAATATGCTAAGGATACAAAGATATTAATGTGATATTTTTCTTTTCTGGCCAAAAATTTTTGCTTCTGGTAAGGAACAGAAGAACTGTTCAGGTGAGATTTGTAGTTCTTTCCCTTCCCCTCATATATCATCATCAGATTGTCATGCACAAATTGGGTCTCAGTCCAGGAAAATACATCTTTCCACAATTAAAATTTTGTTTTCTCTTAGAATTTACTAGGTTATTATAATTAGGATTTCCATTTGTTTTAATAAGACAGTGTGAATTCATTGCTTTAAAATCTTAGAAAATTTGTTTCTTTCTATTAGTTGTTGCTAAAATAAACAAAATGAAAAAAACCCAACACTTCAACCCTCTAATTTTTTCCACTGCTGTCACTTTTGGACTTCATCTCATTTACTAGACACCTTGGATGATATAAAGTAGCATATTTGCTACTGGTCCACTGGGCTACAACATGAATGCATCAACTAAGGAGCAGACCAAGATGACTTTTAATAGAGTTCCTGTGGCCCCTCACACAGAGCCCAGGCTTAGAAAAGTTTTTTCTTTCTTGGAGCTCTGTCAACAGAAACTTTCCCTGCTGCTGGCTTTGTGACTTAGAGTAGTTTCTAAGTGAACCTGAGTCTAATAAATATGAGTATGTCAAGCTTTTTGCACTCATGAAGTAGCTTGGCTTTTCTGATTAGAAAACTTGGTGTGATGTCAAGTGAAGGTTTGGCACGTTTCCCAGCAGAGTGGCTGGAGAAGGATTGCAGGGGATGCTGAACAGGCAAGGCACAGGCGTGATGGGCTCTCTTGCTCCCTGGGATAGCTGGCAGCCCAAAGGACCAGGTAACTACTTCTTGCAGGGTTATCTTCAACAGGAGTGAAATTCCTAGTTCAGCTTTAACCTCCTCTGCCTCTGTGGCCTCTCCGGCTGCGGGATGTGCGTGGTGTGTACACCATTAACAGCAGGGAGGGAAGAACTGCGCTCCAAGCCTGTGTGACTTGGACTGTTGAAGCACTGTGCTGGAAGCAGAAGCAGGTGTTGGAAACACAATGAAATCGCTATCCAACATGCAGATGTACTTTGATGTGTGCTCCAACTGTGCCACGACATATTTTTCCATCTCTTTTCTGCTGTTTTGAGAATGAACTCCATTGCTAAATCACATTATGTGACCTTGGAGAAGAAAGATCCTTTGGGTTAAGGCATTAGAATAAGAGAATTTATCTGGTTTGAAAATCCTGTCCTTCTGAGGGTCTACTTTTGTCATTTACTTAGTTTAGAAGATGAATATGGCAAAATATATTATTTATTAAAGTTGATATAGGCACTAGGCTGTAGCTTCCTTTACTCACACACTCATACATTAAAATTAATAGAAAAGAAGCTTCTAGCAGTTTAAACAGAATTTGCCTATATGGCAGAAGGAGTAGGAGTCTTTCCTTATTTTTGTAAATTATTTAGCACTGATACAAATATTTTAAACCCCAAAATTGTGGATGCTCTTTTTTCTTTTTTGCTTGCTTGTTAGCATTTTAAACACAGCTGTGATTTCAAGTGCTACTGGTATTTCCTTAGAGAAGCCAGAATATCTTTTCTTGCAGCATCATAAAGTGTATAATGGCTTTGAGTTTATTTTGCCAATACTGATTATAGTTGCTAATTGTTACTGCCAGAGAGGCAAAAACATAGACACTATAGTCAGTGTATAGATGGGGTGGATTTTGGGATTTTTATGTAGGCACCAGGTTTTTCGGTCTAGATTAAACAAAACCTGAATAAAGGTGTTGGAAATCGTATTGATAGATATACAGATGTTTGCTGGTCTTGTACATGGAAGTTTCTGTCTGCCGTATGTTGGTGAGAGTTATATTTGCCTCCTTTGCACTGGAGGAAAGTTAGAACTGTGTTAACATCCATCAGTGGCTACTTCTACTATAACTGAAAGACTTGTTTGAGAATTCAGTTTTCTTTCTTTTGAACTTTTTCAGCCTTCCAATAGCTGCCAAACCATCCAGTGACTAGAGTATCTGTTCACCCACACCCAATTTTCTTCCATGCCTCCATAGTGTGAGACACCATGTTCTGCTAGAGAACATGGTAACAATGTGCTGCAAAACCAATGTAGAAATCTAAGGCTCAGTTTGTGAGTGTTCCTGAAACCAGATGACCTGTTCCACAGCCTTGTGTCACAATTTAGGAGTTGGTCCTGTATTCTGTAAATAGGCATATAGATACCTACATTTGTAGGTTAAATTCCTAGCACTTACTTTTAAGTAGTGACCCAAAATGAATTTTAAAATGGAGTAACAGTTATTGTCACAAATAGCAAGACAAGGAGATAAAAACATTATAGCTTTTAGCTCTTACGGCCTTTTTTCTGCCTTGGGGTGTCACAGACTAGGTGTGGGTCATGTGGAGCACTGTAGTCAAATTGTGTTCTAACAGTAGCATGAGTTGATTTGGAGAGGAGCTTCTAAACAAATTGTGATTCACAGACCTCAGTTGCTTCCCCAAGACTCAGTGAAGCTTCTCTGCATTCTGTCAAATGCCTACAGACCATCCAGGTGGCATGCAGGGTTCTTAGTCCTGCTTTCTAAACTCATACAGTAAAATGCTCTCCTCCACTGCAAATTGACCTCAGACATGGAGTCTCGTAAGAGCCAGTAGCAAACTACACAAGAGACAGCCTGGGATTCACCTTGTCCCCCCATTGCTGTTGCAGCTGCTTGTCAGAGGGGAAAGGTGGAAGTAACGTAGGCCAAAGGTACCTTGAGGTGCAGCATGTAGAGAATCCCAAGCAGGTTGCAATCAGCTTAATTTGGAAAGATTCAAAGGTTTACATAAAAAAGATTCAGGACAGATGAGTGGGGATAAAATAGTGTGGAATGGGTAGAGAAGATTTTAGTTCAAGACCCAGAATACACTGTACATCTCATGAGTGCCAACAGCGTCTTTGTATCATTTCGCAGCTATCACTGTAGTGGTTTAGAAATTCTGTGACTTTAGAGAAAAGTTAAACATTATTGGTTTCAGTGAAACATTTTTTTACAACTCCAGTACTATTCTCAGTACAGACCTAACTCAGTATGAACCAAGCTGCATATGCCAAACTTCCTACAGTAGAGAAAATGTATTGTAATGGAGATGTCCATGTCTTCTGTGCAGATCATCACACATCCCATATCCAGAAATGAATGCAGGTACCATGTCTTTGACGTTATGAATGTATGTGTTGTTGCTTGTGTGTTTATACAGTATTTATTGGGGGACCAAGAGGAGGACAATAAAGGAAAGCAGATGGATGAAGTTCTAAGATATTAATAAGGCATTAATATTAATCTTCCTCTAAAAGTCTTGTGGTTACCAAGTCCTAGTTTACATTAGTGCCTGTCTTTTACAGAGTCTATAATGTCTGTCACTGTAGCCCAAGTGATACCTCTGTGATGCCATTAGAGATGTGAGCAAGGGCATGAATTTATAGTTCCAAAAGTAACCAGTCTGTTGGATGCAAGTGCTAACAGATAAGAACTAAGTTTTGGTAAATTCTTCTATCTCAATATAGCAACCCACAAATCATTCAGTTGCTATATATGCTGAAGATAGGCTGAATTTCTCTTCAATTTCAAGTGTCTGAATGATGAGTGCTAAGTGCCTTTCAGGAATCATTCACGTGGCCAAAGACACGGAATAGGAAGTTGCCTAATAAAACTCAGTAGGAGACACCTGACACATGGGTTTGATGGACTTAGAACACCTGGCTGTAAAGCTCAATGACTTCAAGTCCATGAACATTTTCAAATGTATTTGATTAATGCCTTTTTACTAGCAATTTGAAATACATATAGCTAATGCATATATTTGAAACTCAATATAGCATTTAACTGACTGAACTACTGTTGCATTTTTGATGCCCTTCATTGATTCTTTGTTTCACAGGGGATCACAAGGAAGAAAATGTGTTTCAAATTAATCTAACAAGAAGGTGGTTTTGGTTTGTCATCTTCCCTCTCTGACAGAATACAGAAGCAGTAATAAATTTAATATATCTTATATGAAAGCTATGAATAAGAGAATAATTTTCAGCTCCTTTATGTGACATTCCCAAAAATGGTACAGGGCAGTAAGATTTAACTGAAAATTTTTTTATCACGCAGCTGGTTGAAAACACCCATGCCACAAGTTCTGTGTCAAAATAATTTGAAGTATCCAGTAGAGTTTGTCCTTATCAAGAACTAGTCAATGTCTTTGAAAATGACTTGGATGAAAGAATAATAAGGGACTTATGTTTATAGAAAATCAGAAGGCGAAATGGTTTTCAAGCAGTTTTGAAAATACAATTAGGATTGAGAACATTCTTGACTGAAGGAGTGGCAGTGGCCTAAAGTAACAGTAGAGAGTTTGGTAATGACAGAGAAAGCATGACATGCTGTGAAATTTCTGGAGAAAAAAAAAGAAAAAAAGAAAAAAAAAAGTGGGAATAGTACTCAGTCATAAACTTCAACATGGATCAGCAACATCGTAGTACAATGACAGTCTTACATGGTGATGTGCAAGCAAGAATGGCATAGATTATCCCAATCAAAGAGATTCTTCCAACCTATTCACTACAGCTAAAGCTATAAGAAGATTATATGCAGTTTTCGAAAGCAAACATTAAGGATTTAAATACCTGTGGGATTTAATATCCTAACCCAATCCTAATCCTAACCCTAAATCTAACTAACCCTAAAACTAACTTTAAACCTAACCCTAAGTAACCCTACCTAACTAACCCTAACCCTAATTAACTAACCCTACCCCTAACTAACCCTAACTAACTAAACCTAACCCTAATTAATGCTGACCCTAAGTAACCATAACTAAATAACCCAAAAGCTAACAAACTAACCCTAACCTTAACAGTAACTAACCCTAATAAACCCTAACCCAAACCTGCTGACCCTAACTCTAATTAACTAACTCCAACACTAACCCTAACTAACTAGCCCTAACCCTAACTAACCCTAAGTAACTAACCCTAACTAACCCTAAGTAACTGACCCTAAGCCCAAATCCAACTAACCCTAACTAACTAACCCTAACCCTAAGTAACACTAACTAACTAACCCTAATTAACGATTTCAGTAACAAAGAACTGTGAGCCAAGCAACAGGGATTTAGAAAATACGACCCAAGATGCATTGAAATACCTTTTTTCATTTACTGAAGAGGACTCTCACACCAATATTAAAATGCATCTGAGGTGGAGAAGAAAAAGAAGGTTAACAAAATGCTTTTCATCCTGTATGGATGAATCACTTTCAAGGGTTGCTCTGGAAGATAAACCCAAAGGTGGAAAATGGGATGATGAGTTTAAGGGTTTAGAGCTTTTGCATGTGTAAGAGGAATATTTGTCTGAGAGATACCAGAGTATGGGAATGGTTTTCCTGAGGAAGTTTTGGTATCTTCATTACTGGATGTTTTCAAGCATAACTTATACAACAATTCTTCAAATGGTTTAGGCCCTTCTTAGCCTCTTTTTAGGACCAGTTGGGTTCAGTAAGCTTTATGTAATTTGTTTAATTTTCAATGTTGGTACTAGTTTCAATTGCTGAACAGTTTTAGAGTTTTCCTTGTTGCTTTCTGTCTGCCCCAAACTAGCAGAGACTCTTCTGTGCTTCTCTCTTCTCTGACTTAATTTTTTTGTCCCCTTACACCTTTCTCTCCTTTATGAATAAAATAAATGAGGAAGAAAAAAATATTGAAGGATTCAGTATGTACTGTTATATTTCTTCGATATTTTGTCATAAACAGGATGAAATATGAAGGGCAGAAAAGGCTTTTTTTTTTTTATCTTCTGATATTAATCTTCTTTCTAGTCTATCAGTGATCCCATAGCCCCTAACTTTTTATTATTTTTCCAGCAGCTTGGTTCAGGGATAGTATGGTCTCCAGCAACACTAACAGGTTGTACAATGAGAGTATTGCATAGCAGCTGACAATGCTGTGGAAATTGTTTAGGGGAACTGGTGCAATACAATGCTTTTGTAGATACACTGTAGGTAGAGTCTTAATAGGTATCTTTTTATGTGGACTAATAGGCTTTCACAGCTGCTTTTTAGATGGATAGATAGATACCATGACTGAGGCAAGTATATATCTGCTCTTGGAATGCAAGCAAATTTCAAGAGACCAAATTTTGACAGCACTGTACGCAAATAACGCATGTCTTGTTTTTCCCTTCCTTCCCCCCATTTTTAGCTGGCCGTGAGGTGGCTGGAACACAACTGCCGCTACCAGTACCTGGATGAACTTCTCCAGTACGTCCGCTTTGGCCTTATGGATGTGGATACACTGCATACTGTAGCTCTTACTCATCCTCTTGTCCAAGCCAGTGAAACTGCGACAGCGCTCATTAATGAGGCCTTGGCTTACCACCAGAGCGTCTATGCACAGCCAGTTTGGCAAACGGCAAGGACAAAGCCTCGCTTCCAGTCAGACACTCTTTACATTATTGGGGGCAAAAAACGAGAAGTCTGTAAGGTGAAGGAATTGCGATACTTCAATCCGGTAGACCAAGAGAACGTTCATATTGCAGGGATCGCTAACTGGAGCGAGCTGGCGCCTATGCCTGTGGGGAGGAGCCACCACTGTGTTGCTGTCATGGGAGACTTTCTTTTTGTAGCTGGTGGAGAGGCAGAGCACTCCACGGGGCGCACATGCGCCGTGAGAACTGTCTGTCGATATGACCCCCGCACTAACTCCTGGGCGGAGATAGCTCCGATGAAGAACTGCCGGGAACACTTTGTGCTGGGAGCCGTGGACGAGTACCTCTATGCCGTAGGGGGCAGGAATGAATTGCGTCAAGTGTTGCCTACAGTTGAACGCTACTGCCCCAAGAAGAACAAGTGGACCTTTGTTCAGTCCTTTGATCGGTCGCTCTCATGCCATGCGGGATATGTGGTGGATGGTCTTCTTTGGATATCAGGTAGAAAACGTTTCACACAGTTTGAGGTACTAACAAAATACCAAAATACTGTCTTGAATTAAAGTAATAAATCTTCTTTGGTTTATATGTCATGATAACTTTTCTCTTAGGAGAGGACAAAGAACTGAAGCCTCATTAGAAGTATAGGAGCATAACGTACCTTATACATACACTCTTGGTGTTTCAGAGCTGCTGCTATCATATGTGCTATCTCCAGTTGCCATTCATAAATCACAGTGAACTGGAATGATAATGCACTTTTGGACAAATTTCCAACGATAAATTCTGTGTGCTTCCTAAAAACAAACAAAAGAAGACATTGTTTCTGTAATATGATCTGGTTCTTTTGACAGTAACAGGACCCAAGGGAATGGCCTGAAGTTGTGTCAGGGGAGGTTTAGGCTGGATATCAGGAACAGGTTCTTCACCCACAGGTTGATTGGGCACTGGAACAGGCTCCCTAGGGAAGTGGTCACAACACTAGCCTGACAGAGTTCAAGAAGCGTTTGGACAATGCTTTTAGGCACATGGTGCGATTCCTGAGCCTGTACAGGGCCTGGAGTTGGACTTTGATGATCCTTGTGGGTCCCTTCCAACTCAGAATATTGTATAATTCTATGATTCACTTATTCCTGATGATGAAACGGAAAATTAGGTGCTTGTTAGCTTGTGTTGTTCCAGGGCTTGAAGGCAGGTGTATGATTTGCTCCCACTTGCTCTTCAGGATATTGTAACAGGCCAAGATGACTTTTTTTTAAAATCATCCATGGCTCTGTCCATAACAAGTGCACAAGACAGTTTGGATGTAATCATAGCTTTATGGCACAGATAGATAAATGTATAGACCCTATAATCCTAAAATAACTTATCATTTGCAACTGAGTCTTTAGTTGTTATGTTCCATTGATGGGGGTGGGAGGACTTAGTTTCCTTCATGTTTGTAGTGACTTTTCTGGTATTAGTTATTTTAGAATACAGTCAGTGCTGTCTCCAGAAGATTTGACAGAAAAATATTCCCCCTTTACTAAGAAGTATGCCACGGAAGGTTATATAGTTATAATATTTATTAAGGAAGCTAATGAGTAAATGGGGCCAGCCCTTGAGGTAAATGTTCAGTGATTGGCATCTTCACCGTAGGTACCTTCTGGAGATTTTAATATGGTCTGGAATGCCTCTGGTGAAAAGATGGAATATGAATGGAAGATGAACTTAGCTTCTTAGGCCTTCGCTGTGCTTCTCAAAGTGTGTTGTTTAGGTTAGTGGATGTACCTTCCTGTCCCTATGGATTGAGTGCCTCATGGGAATGGATTCCCAAACACTGGCAGGGGAATTAGCAAGTATCTATTTTAATACATATACACTAAAGTAATGAATGATGACTTTGGAATTAAAAGCAGGACAGAACACAGAAAATCACCAAGATCCCTGGCAGGTTCTTTGGGTCACTTTCTTTAGTGACCGTCATTTAAGGAGTCTTCTAGAGTTTGTGTTGTGTGAATCCTTATCTGAGACCCAGTTACAGTACAGGAACAGGATTTCTGCTTTAGGCTACCAGCTGGGTGTATTCAGAGCATTATCCTGTTTATTCACTACCATTCCTGTTTTATTAGTGGAGAGGGATGTGTGTCTGTGGTGGGAACTTCAAATACATGGATGTTACTACTACTGTGCCTTGATTGCTGGGTTTTTTTCCTGTTTTGTGGTTTACATTTGTCAGTATTTATGAAGAATAGGACTTTTTAGAAAATGGTGTTAAGCATTCTCATATAAAATCATTGAATATGCACTAGAAATCCATCAGTGTGGTCTTTCCTCCAGTAAATGAAAAAAGTAATAGTTTTTGTCTTAATTTCATTTAAAAAACCTCAAACCAACAAAGCAGAACAATCAAAACTCAAGAAAGTATTTGATAGCAATTTTTAAGTCAAACATGGGTCTGGTTGAAGATTAAATTTAATCTTTCCAGATTTTCTAGGAAAAGGGAAATTATGCTGAGGATTAATTCATGTGCTTAGTTATGTAGGTGAAATGCATGCATGCCTGTGTGTTTTAAATTCCACTTGTGTTTATAAAATGATGCAGTGTGATATTGTGTTCAAGGATATGCCTCTAACAGAGCTGTAGAATCAAGCGAAGAGATAAATGGAAGCCTACTGGACGAATTCTTTAAAACTGGGCAAAACAACAAAAAATATTTTACCAGTATTGTTCCATTTATACTTGAAAATACTACCAACAGTGGAATAAAGTAGACAGGGATTTTCAGTTGTATTTTGACAGGTTCCAATAAAATGCTTAGAAGTTTTGAGTTGCTCAGTTCTGACAGGTTATTATGAAGGACAAGAACATACTTACTACACTACACTTCAGTAGGTATCGATCTGAATTTTGTACTCTCATACTGAAATCTGGCTGTTTATCGAATAGAGTTATTTTAAAAAGAAAAGTAGATGGAGATGTAATAAGTATAGCTAGCTTTCTATTATTAATTAATTGCTTAGGACTAGAATGTAGCTCATGGTACATGTACGTTCAGGGGCAGGAGAATAGTAGAGAGAGATGTTTTATTGTACCATAGTCACTGCTGGAAAATCCACTGTTCATCACTGAATATAAGACGTTAGCATAAAAGTAATTAATAATGCAGGAGGGAACCTAATTTTGAAGTATGTGGCCTAAAATTAAGTAATTAAAAAATTAGTCTGAGTTAGAAATGTTTCTGAGTTGTATCCCTGCTGCTTTTTCTGGGAAATACAGGTCATCAGCAAAGAGCTCTCAAAGTCAGTCTGCTACTACCAGCTGGCAAGGGAACCATGGAAATGTGCCCAGGTTTTTAGTGAGGGAATAAATTAAATAGTGATAATTTAAGTTTCTAGCCCTTCTATTTGTGGAGAGAGTCATCAAAGCTTGATCTGCACACTGACCATTTACTTTATCAGTGCTTCTGCTAGAGCCCCATGCCCTCTTAAAGGCTTTGCTGATCAAAAGCTGACTAGACTTAAGGGATTTCTGTTATTATTGGGATTAATTTTCAGCTTTGCTTTGCTGCTCCTTTGGGACAAATATGACAAGGATTCAAAAATAATAGAGAATAAAATCATGGCAAAGGCAGCAGGAAAGGAAAATGGACAAAACAAAACACTGTACGAGTGTACACAATGGCAATAGGAAGTGGGTGGCTGGTGTTCAGGTGACAGAGGGACTCCTAAGCTGCTACCACCTCTTTAGGGTTTTTAACCTGACAGAAGCAGATTAAAAGAGGGAGGCTTTTGCACACTGGAAATAATCAGACCCTCTGCTTAGCACAAGTGGGTTCAGCCCTTGAGTTTTCTGTGCTCCATTTTTTATATTCATGTCATTATTTATTGTTTTTCCCCCACACTCTTCATTTTATTTTCTTATTTAAAAAAAATACATGAGAGTTTATTAAAAAAATATTCTGGTTTTGACTGGGATAGAGTTAATTTTCCTTATAGCAGCTAGTCTGGGCTATGTTTTGGATTTGTGCTGGAAACAGTCCTGGTAACACAGGGATGTTTTTGTTATTGCTGAGCGGTGCTTCTACAGAGTGAAGGTGTTTTTTACTTCTCACCCCACCCCACCAGCGAGGAGGCTGGGGATGGGCAAGAATTTAGGAGGGGACACACCCAGGACAGCTGATCCCCACTGACCAAAGGGGTATTCCAGACCATATGGTGTTATGCTCAGCATATAAATGTGGGGAAAGAAGGAGGAAATGGGGGATATTCATAGTGCTGACATTTGACTTCCCAAATCATGATTATGCTTGATGGATCCCTGCTCTTCTGGAGATGGCTGAACACCTGCCTGCTCATAGGAAGCAGTGAATTAATTCCATGTTTTGCTTTGCTTGTGTGCGTGGCTTTTGCTTTGCCTGTTAAACTCCCTTTATCCCAACCCACGAATTTTCTCAGTTTTACTTTCCAATTCTCTCCCCGTCTCATGGTGGGGGAGTGAATGAGTGGCTGTGTGAGGCTGAGTTGCTGACTGGGGTTAAACCACAACAAATAAGTTCTCTGTACTGCCATTACATGGGGCAGGTGGTTTGGAAATTTTATAAAATGTTGATTCTTCTAGGCCCCAGTTAACATCTGATGCCATGACCAATTTCACAAATGAATTCATGCCCCAATGCTTGAAAAGTGAAGTATTTCAGTGAAAGAAAAACAAAGTACACTAAACACTTTGGAGTTCAACATTACTAACAATCATTACCTATAAAAGCGGGGAAATATTTTCCATAAGAGCAAGGACTTGAACCATGCCCATTTCCCTGCATCCTCTGTGGAGCACACATGCAAATCCAGAGACCTCCTTTTCTATACATGTTAACCTTGTCCACCAGTATAGGTGTAGTGCCCCTGGGGACAGCGAGGGGCAGGGAACCTCTGCCAGGCACTCCAACTCTGGGCCATTCCTGCAGCTGCATCCTGGGATAATGACACTTCCCCTTGCCTTTGGTGCTCAAGAGATTAGCACATGAAAAGTCTTGTTTAAAACAAAGTGTTACACTGGTGTTTTGCAGAGGCCTGAGTTGTCTGACCTTAAGTGTGCCAGCTAAAATAACATCTTGACATGCACATAGAAACTGAGCTTGTTGGAAGGGGGTAAACAATCCAACCCTGTACAGTTGCTTTGTATTTAATATAGGAGGTTTTTTTTTCAAAATTCAAGATTCTTTTTGGTTTTTTAACTGTTGTTTTTTCCCTAATGGTGGAGATTTTTGACTAAGGAAATGATGCTGATAACATAGTTTGAAGAATTATGCTGAGTTTGCAAGTGATTTGGGATGAAAAGTATGACCTTACTATCAGTATGCTGTTGTGAAGTAAAGATTTTTTTTCTCAGTAAATGTCTATAAAATGCTTTTATGAAAAATAGATCTGGAATAATAGGAGTTTACAGAATCTAACCAAATAAGTTTTACAGTGTGGCTGGCACAGGATTTACTGGGAGTGGGAGGTTAACAAGTACATAAAATTGCCTTAGGGGCCCAATCTTAATCTGTATATGTTCCATATATATATACAGACTTCATTTTTACTGTATTCAAATGAATGATCTCACATCTTTCAGTGGCAGACATTATTGGCTTGATGGCATTGATTCTCCTTAGACTGAATGTAAACATCCAGCTTTAATGATTTAAACCAACCTAGGGCTTGTGCCCCTCTTGTTTGTGGCTCTATTGCATCTGGAGTCAAAGAGCAGTAATCAGAGCTGATGCTGGCCTCTTCCAGGGAACTCCTTACCTTGGGAGAATATGCTCCAGCTCAGCTGTCCTCACTGCACCTGGGCTGGCTGCAGTCAGAGGCAGTGGGTTTGCACATTGAGGAAGGATTATCTTGTGTTTGACACACAGACACCTAAGAGAGGAGAGATTTCTGTTTTAAAATAGCAGAGCACCTTAGGGTAGATGTCATGGGTTGCTATATATTCCCAGGATTTGCTGGAAGGAGCACACATGGGAGCTCTTTGCCAACGTGTAGTTTTACACGTCTCCCCGTGAACTCGGATTCCCGCACACAGCCTAGCGCTTGGGGACTGCAGAGAGAGTTGTGATATTTTCTGGGGGATTTGGATTGGATTCGATTTCTCAAGTCATATGGGGACCTTGCTAGGACACGTTATAAATATGGCTTATAAACTGTCATTTAGGAAAATGTTGAATCTACTGCCTCCTACCCTTCTCTTTTTAGAAGTGTCTGTTTTGAAGGTGTTTCTCCATGCAGTTTGTGGAGTGTCTGGGGGGACTATAACAATGCAGAATGTTTCCCAAGTGTGGGAAGGGGATGGACAAGGTGTGTTTTGGAATCCTCTAGCAATTTCCCCATGTAGAGGGGCACTGTTGCATGAGCTGGGAATTTACAGGCCTTGGAGGGCTTTAAAAAGCAACATTTACAGCCTACAAGAGAGCAAGGGACAGTAACTGTGGCAGTGTAAAAACATTGTAAGCCCATAGGTTGGAGGATGGCCTTTCCATGAGGGTGTGCTCCTGTCTGTAAGTCTTGTCCTGAGGGTGCTCCTTGCCTCCCAGGCAGTGGAATCCTCAAAGCAAGCTGCTCATGTTAAAGTGGTGTAATCATGACTCTGTTTATAAAAACAGCAAATGCTGACCAAACTGTACATTTTCTGTAATTTAACCAGCCAGACATTTTTTTTCCTCTAACTGTTGGGTTACTACCACATTAGCTGTTATTGCTTGACATCAAATTTAATAGCATAGTTTGTGTTTTTAAATACTTTCTCTCGTTATGATGTCTCTCTATCCTCTCCTTTCCTCATAGAAAACACAGCAGAGAAGTTTAAGAAATTCTCTCAAAATTACCCCATTTCTTTTCTAAGAAAGTATGTATTATTTTTGGTACCATTTAAACTCTTTTTTTCCCTTCTTTTCTTATTTTTAAGAGACATATTGCTGCTCTTTTGCCCTTTCCCAGCTGTCTGGAGTATTTTTAAAAAAAATAGTTCAAGGGGACATTGCAGACTTGTTAAAGCTGAATTTTGGCAGAAAATTTTAAACTTTTGCTATAGCACTTCAAAGTTAGAAGGAACTAGAGTTTGAAAATTGATGCAGATATAAGATGGCATATTTAATGACAGATGTATCTATAGAAACCTGTTAAGATGCAGATTATCCCCCTGGGGAGGGGAGATCAAAACTGCCAATCTATAAAATATACTTGTTAGGGGAAGGCATGGAATCTATCTCTGCGAGCACTTTGATTGCAGGGGACAGTGTAGCAGCATGTGGCATCATAACCTAAGAGCAGACAAATCAGCTTGATGACTTTCAAAGCCAAGAATACTGCTGGAGGCAAGGGTACTCCAGTCTAGAAGAAATTAAAACATATAGAGACTGTTATTAATTCCAGATCTATTTTTGTGTAGTCAAATCTGTATGCAAATCCTTAGCATCTCATTTTGGCAGATTAATCTAAAAGTGAAGAGCAGTATGTGAAGGGAATGTAATGATAAAACACCAGAGATGAGCAATATTGCAGGGGAAAAGAGGTAAGCTGTGTACTTGGTGTGAGTGGCTCTTTGTGAAGAGAAGCAAATAATTTTGCTTATTTGCTTATTTTATTATTTTATGAGGAAACAACACTCTTCTTTCTCTTCTTCCTTCACATCTTTCCCCCCAAATTAAGGTGTCCTTTCAGAATGGAAATGTATGACCCAGCACTGTGTTTTGAATGTGTCTCCTGTAGTTTAACATTCTGGAGCTAATAATCCAAATAACTATGTTTTTTATTTTTCAAAATACTAATCTGATGTCTCATTTTAGACATTATGCTGGGAGAGAAAATAACGGTATGTAACAAAAAAAATCAAACTACAAAAGAGATATTAGGAAAGAAATTTTTTTGCGTGTGGCTGATAACCACTAGGAATATGAAGGCTGCACAACAGTGTAGAGGCAAATTAAAGATTGTGAGATCAGACACAAGAGCAGTCATAGCTTTCCAGTGCCTATTCTTGTGTGTGCACTTCACATGTGCTGTGATGGGCAGGGTGTGGTATAGTGTGATAGAAACAGTTTGGAAAGACTACATCTCATCCCAGCTATCTCTTAGCCTGTGAGCATCTCTGAGCTGGAAGTTTGTGCTGCCCTCCCTGGGTAGGTGCCCAGTACAGGCTGTTGCTTGCAGAGATGCACCCAAGTAACAGCATCATTTCTCCCTGCTGCTGCAGCTGAAGAAAAGAGTCTAAAATAGAGACATTTGTAATTTCTGCTATCGATTCTTGGCCCCACTCAAGTTATTTGGAGTGATCAGAGGGTACTTCTATGTCAGCAAGCAGCTCAGCCTGGTAGGAGCAGATCAGCAGGTAAAACCTTGGCGCCGAGTTCTCTATGTTTACTCCATGTTCCCGTCACATTTTTTGCTTTGGACTAGGTTTGTTCTGGTCCTCTGGCTCAAATGTTCCCAGTACTCAGATGGTACAAAGTCAAAAGACCAGTTATTGTTTCATACCCTTATGCTGCCATTAGGAAGTGGAGCACAGCTGGTGCACATCTGGAGCAGAGCTCCTGGTTTAACTTGAGTGCACACCAGTCCCAACCTACAGCCTAAAATGACATGGGGGAAGTGGCAGAGTTGCTTCAAAATCATGGTATGCCTCTGAACCAAAATGCTTCCCTCGGCATAGCTGGAGGCTGGCAAAATGAGGATTCCCCAGCACAGAGCTTGGGGATAAAAGGGAAAAAACCAACCCAGCAATCTTAGTGGGACTGGGCCATAGCTCAGCCAGCAGGAATGTAAGTCATTGTGCTGCTGTCCTGGCTGAAACAGGGTATGCCCTCACAAAAAGGGAAGCGTCAACAAAGTGAAATAAGATGAAAATCCTTGCTCTCATTGCTGTGGATTTTGTCTGCTATTGTCCATGTGCCATTAAAACTGTAATATAAATAGTTTGTCTGTCAGTGTGAGTGTCCCTGGTGTGTGGCCACTGAAATGCCCTAGTTCTGCCCAGACCTCCTGGCACGATGAAGGTGAGGTGCAGCTTGCAGGTGTTATTTCTGATTCTATCTTCCCATGGGCCCAGCATGGTGACAGAGAGGGATTGGGAACTGTGGCAGTGCTGCAGTGACACCATGTCCCCAGAAGGCTTGAGCACACTCAAAAACCTGTTTGCACAGGTAAGATTACAGACTGAAGAAGTTTTCTATGTTTACTTAGTGAAATTTGCCATTTAAAGCAAAATGAGAAGAGGATGATTGGGCATTAAACATCTCTTCACTGCATTGAGGTAAATAGTTGGTTTGCAGCATCTACTTGGGTCAGACTCTATTCCAAGCTTTTCTGAGGTGCTTTACACCATACTTTCCTGACCATTATTGATAAGTAAATGGTAGTGGTGTTTCTGGTCACTGTGGAGGAACCTTCCAACCTAAGTTTACAACTAAACCAGGAGATGTTCTCTCTATAATACAAACTAAGTACAGAATTTCTTTCAAATATATAGGGGAGCACAGTTGCACAGGTTTCCACTGTGCTCTAACTGGCAGTGGTATCCCCTGTCATACTCCTGGTAAGGCAGAGCTTCTCTCTGACCTCTCCCTTCTCTTTGATGCAAGCCCACCTCCTCCTCTTTTAAACAGTGTCACATGCTGTATGTTCCCTGGAACAGGAATGGGTTTTGTCTTTGTGTCTTGATGAAGGCTGAATGCACAGTTACTTATAAACAGATCAATTTTTATCTCATTTTTGGCCCATAGAATTAGCTCTATGAAGGAAGTGTGTGGGGGGTGTTTATTGATGCTATTCTGTGTTTCTGTATAACAAATGGGGCTTTTCCCCTTTGTAACCACATGAAGAAGTGCAGTGGAATGTAAGCAGAAGTGGTAGTATGTAATGTAGTTATTATCTGCAAATGAACTCTAGAATGGGTTATTTTGCTGTACCTGATCTTGGTCCTGGCTTTGCTGATATGAAAAAATGTAACCTGTTTAAACTCTTTTGTAGGAGGAGTAACAAATACTGCACAGTATCAAAACAGACTCATGGTCTATGATCCTAAGCAGGTGAGTGTCTGAGTTATATATGTTTATATGTTTTGTTTTGCTTCAAACAGGTCTCTTGGCAAATGCATAAAAGGATTTTGTAAGGTTAAAAGCACTGACCATTTGAATTAGCGGTGTTTTAAATTCACTTTGTACTGATCTGTGAGTTTAACAGAATAATGGAGACCCCTGACAACTTATTATGTTTGTAAGCCTATAGGCATTAGAAATATCTTAAACACAGAAATGTGCTTTAAATCACCTATATTTATCAGTATTTATTTTGCTTGTTCTTTTTTTAATTTTTTTTCTTTTGTAATCCAGCAGCCCTGGGCAATGTATACTCAAAGTCAGTGTCCCAAAACTGCTGCTTGTCATTGGCATTCTGCTTTTAATTGCATATATGGGCCTTTTTGTTTCCTGCATACTTTGGGAACTGTACTACCTGGCCATGACTTACTCTGCTGACTGCAAGGGTGCCTATCATTTCATTACCCAAGCACCTAAAATATCTTTTAGGGATTATTTCATACATTATGTATGTGTTTTGATTAGGTTAGCATGGCTCAGTAACCATTTCAGAGGGTTAGGGCATGGTTATGCCCTCTTGCTTGTATTAGGAATTAAAAGTCCTAAGCTTGCAATCAGAGTTGCATAGCCTGATTTACACCCACATGGAAGAGTATTGACTTTTCTGATTGTAGGATAGGGGCTTTGATTGCTGTATTTGGAAAAAAATTGTGCCAGGAGATACTTCTGTGTGGTTCCCACTGACTTTTTAAAGCATAGCACATATGGGGCCTGAAGCAGAAAGCAGGAGATGACACACCTGCCTCGTTCTTTTTGAGGTGCAGTTTTATCATTGACTGTACAAATGCTGACTGTCCTAAATCCAAGTAGCAATTACAGGCAGCAATCTTACTTTTCTTGTGAGGGGGGCATGTGTTTGGATACCATGTCTCTACTGTACCTTTCACTTTATTTCTTCACTTGCTGACGTGAAAGTTGCCCCCCAGAATAGCAGTGGTCGGGCTGCCTCAGCGTGCTGTGCTGATGGTGAGGAACCCGGCCTGGTGCGTGAAGAGTTACAGAGGAATTGTGCACTTGCATTCTTCAAACGGGGTCTGCTTCGTGTTTGTACACACAAGCTCTTTTTAAAAATTCTGCTGGCATATTGTTTACGGTGGGTACTGGAAACCATCACATCTGCTTGCATCTCGCACGGAATCTCAATAGCTCTATCACGGAGCCCCAGCGCCGGCTCCTGCGCGAGGCCTTTGTGGCGAGTCGATAATGCCTGCCATCTGCCACCGAGCACACAGCTACCTGCCAACAAGCCGGCTGGGCTGACCTCTGCTTCCCCACCACTGATTAGTATTCACACACCGACTTATTAGAAATGACCCTGCCAGGCCCCTCTGTTTCGCTGCCTTTGCAGCGCTTTGAGGCTCACCTGGCAGGCACTGCAGTGGAGGAAGCTAAAGATATAATCAGGGGATGCAGGCAGGCTTTGCAAAGCAGATGGTGTCTATAGTCTGGTGTTAAGAGACTGGACTACTAATGCGAACATTAATGCCTAATATTCAACTATTACACATTGAAATGTATAGCTATATATTGCAGAGGTTAAAAGGCAGAAGGTTTAGAGGCTCTCGAGTTGCTGCACATGTATCACAAAAAATTTCCTCACAGATTCTTAACTTCCTCCACTTAAGTTAATCCTACCCGTTGCCAGGTTGTTTGATTTGGTAGACATAGCAGGAGCAATTGTTTTCTCAGGTATAAAATACTGTGCTTTAATCCTTTGTCTTCCATGTCTTTTTGCCTCTTCCCCTAAACAGGTAAAATTCTTGAATATTGTTAATGAGTAAGAAAAATATGGAAAGGGTTGTAACTTTGTAATTTCCCACAAATAAAGGGTTAACTTTAAACCAAATGCATGAATCATTTGAGAAGATTCTTTAGGAAATTATTTTTCCTGTTGCTTCATTCTCCAAGGATAAGATCAAATAAGCTTCTGAATAAAGAAAGGTAGAAGAATTTCTCTTCTCTCATAACAGAGCTCATTGGTACAGATAATTTTAGCACTGTATACAAAGGAGACATCTAATAGTCTGGTTTAAGGAGAATTTGCTATGGAGTTATAAAGAAAAAAAAAGACCTTTGAAACCTGATGAGCTAGACAAAAAAAAATACAGAGCAAGAAGTACCTTTAAATTAATGAATTTAAATGTGAGAACTGTAAACCACATGTTGAAAGTCCAGTATCCTTAGTCAGTGTTACAACCAACACACATGTTTAGCATATGAACAGAACAAGTATATGCACTTGTGGTTCCTGACCAAGGCTAAGAAGAAACCAGACCTGTGCTGCTGTTTATTGCACTACCAGTATAGGTGTGTCTTTGAGCAGTGCTTGGACAAGTTCCCTCTCTTCCCAGAATAAGTGGTTAAGCCGTAGCCCGATGCCACAGAGGAGAGTGTATCACTCCATGGCCGCTGTCCAGAGGAAGCTTTACGTGTTAGGTGGGAATGACCTCGACTACAACAACGATCGGATCCTGGTCCGTCACATAGACTCCTACAGCATAGATGCCGACCAGTGGACCCGTTGCAGCTTCAACATGCTGACAGGTGAGCATTGTACAAAAGGGGAACTCACTACTGTCGAACTGAAACGTATTTTCCCTTTAGATGCCTTTAGTATGTGGAACTCCATGACTTTGCTACAATTGCTTCTGATTTAGGGACCACTGTTAGCCAAGAAGACACTTTTCTTTACAGTTCTGGCATTCAGTGGTCTACAAAACATTTGTTTTAGCACATTGTACATTAAATTTTGAAGAAGGTGCAGATAAATTTTATTTAATTAAGCAGTCATTAAAAATAATTTGGTATAATATTATCAGTATTGCTTTTTTAATTCTCCAAAAGCTTGCCTGTGGTATTGGTTTTAGTTCCCTGTTTGAGTGTATAAGAGACTGATGTTTCTTTACCATGTAACATCATTTTGTAGTGGTTTCTGCTGGCGTTATAGGGCAAAGCTTTCACTGAAATCTGTTAACTTCTAAACAGTATCTTCTTAATAAATTATCCGAAAGCAGGTGTCCTTGTTGGAACTCTGTCAAGTCAGAAGTGAATTGAGCACTTAGTTAGCTATAGGATCTGTAAAGTTCTTCTTGACTTACGAGTAAGAACTGTTACAGGTGTACCTTGCAAAGCACTGCAACTCACTGTCCCTGCCACCCAGTCCACCAAACTTCACCTCCACCTGATACAATTCCCTGATGTATTATCCCCTTGAATCCCAAGGGGAGACATAGAATCATAGAATGGTTTGGGTTGGAAGGGACCTTAAAGATCATTTCGTTCTAACCGCCTGCCATGGGCAGGGACACCTCCCATTGGACCAGGTTGCTCAAAGCCCCATCTAACCTGGCCTTGAGCACTTCCTGGGACTGGCCATCCACAACTTCTCTGGGCAGTCTTACCACCCTCAAAGTAAAGACTTTCTTCCTAATATCTAGTCTAAACCTACTCACAGCTTGAAGCCATTAACCCTTGTCCTGTCACTGCATGCCTTTTTAAAAAGTCCCTCTCCAGCTTTCTGGTAGGCTCTCTGCTGGTACTGGAAGGCCACAATTAGGTCCCCCTGAAGCCTTCTCTTCTTCAGGCTGAACATACCCCAGTTCTCTCAGCCTTTCATTGCAGGAGAGGTGCTCCATCCCTCCCATCCACTTGGTGGCCTCCTCTGGACTCATTCCAACAGGTCACTGTCCTGCCTGTACTGAGGTCCCCAGAGCTGGACACAGCACTCCAGGTGGGGTCTCACCAGAGTGGAGTAGAGGGGCAGAATCCCCTCCCTGAACCTGCTGGCCACACTTCAGACAGGCATATGACACCTTCTTAGAGTAGCACTAGCAGTAGGGTTGCTTGGTGTCCAAGTCAGGCCATCAGAGTATTTGATGAACACTGGGGAGAGAGGCAGAGATTAAAAGGAATTACACACAGTCAAACAGAACTGGTTTTTCACGTGTCTTTTGCTCACTAGTTAATTATTTTATTATCTGGAGGAACTGACAGCCTTTGAGAAGGATGTAATCTGATTTGCAACTGCAGAACTGTGGCACCACAGGCACTCTCCTCATTCTGGAGCTGACTCTGTGCCATTAAATGCTTTGCTGTGAGGCAGCCTCCTCTCCACTGCCTGCAGGTTGTTTCCACAACCTGCACCTTAAGAAACTATCCAAGCCTTTCTTTCTGTCTGTGCAACTGGCAGTAAATGTGCCTGGTGCACTGTGTAGTGCAGACTTTTTTAAGGCTATTTTTTTCCCTCAAAACTTCCAAACTTGTTTGGAGACTGTTGTGATGGGGACTTGCACAGCAGCTCCAGCGATTTTCACCGTGCTTGCACCTGGAGGAGCTGGGCTGAACAGGTGTGGGCAGCATGTGAGGAGCTCTCAGCCTCTGTGGCTGAGGGGCATGTGGGGACCCTGCCTGTCACCTGTGACACACCTGAGGAGGGAGCAGATGGTCCCCTGCACAGCCACAATATTGCTCACCTGAACTATCCCTGGGCAGCACCAGGTGGGGCTCCTGCAGAGAGCAAGGAAGTGCCCCCACGCCTCACCTTCGCTCAGACATGTTGGGAATTCTGAAAGTCAAGTTACTGCCAGGAGTGTTTGCATCCCATTATAGAACTCCAGCATTTGGTGTTAAAAGGGTTAATTAAACATTGAAAGTGGTTTCTATTTCCATTTTTGCTTTAGGTCAAAATGAGTCTGGAGTTGCTGTCCACAATGGTAGAATATATTTAGTTGGTGGCTATTCGATTTGGACAAATGAGCCTTTGGCATGTATCCAGGTGAGCGATTTAGGTTTCTTTTAAAGTCTTTTCCAATAAATTTGCAAGGATAAGTTTTGCACAGTTGTTATTAAAAAAGGAAAATACATGTGAAGTGGAGAGATTAAGGATATTTCTTATGCAGTCACTGAACTTGCATAAACAGAGAGGAAATACTGTAGATATTAAAAGTATTTCCAGATGAGCCAATAGATGCAATTCCTCTAAGATATTCCAGTAAACCAGGGCTGAGTTATCTTTCCTTTGGCAAGGTTTGGATAAAATAATGTGTATATATTCACAGGTTACACAATCAAGTTCAAAAGGAATAGGGCAGCAGAAATGGGTGACGGGGCTAAGAATTTTTCAGCCCATATTGTGATTTTTCTTTTCTTTCCAAGTTGTGTTTCTGAAGGGCAGCCAGAGTAAACAAGTTGTTCATTGACCAAGTGCAGTCAGCCTGTGACTTGCCCTACTGCTTACTGCTTTAAAGCTTCAGTGGAAGTTTTTTGATCCCTGCTCTAGGCAATAGGTTGTCCAACAAACTCTTCTGCTCTCCCATCTTTTATAAAAGCAGCTCACCTGCAGATCCATGGATTTCAGGTACTTCGGTACAGAAATTTGGAATTCTTGTATTTCTGCATGTCTCTGAGTGAAGCAGCTCTGCATCACAGCCATTGCTTTGTGACCAGCTGGGCAGTTACAGACAGAAACTCTTGTTTATGTCTCAGTTTCTGCACTTTTGCTGATAAACAAAATTTTCATTTGCTTCCAACTTTTTGGATTTTAGAATTTCACCTCCAAACTGTCCCATAAGACTAGAAGTTAGGCTTAGCATAAGAAGGGAGTATATTAGGTTGCCACACTGCTGGTCTTACAATGAACACTTAGTAGCATGAATTTGTAAAAAGTAGATAATGCAAGATAAACAGTTAAAAATATGCTCTGGTCATTAGTATAATTCTGTTTTAGCAAGTTGTTGGATACCATACCTAAAAATTTATTGGAAAAAGTCGTTCAGGCTGGCTTGGATATAGCTGACATATAATGCTTAGATGGAGTAATAGCACAGTATAGAGGTAGCAGCTGTGCTCCGCCAGTGGGCTCCTTTATAATCAACAGGTACTTTGCAGTATTGCACCTGGGTTTAAATACAGCTTAGTGACAAGCAAAAATGATCTTGGGATCTTGCTTTCTTAAATGGACATTTGTCCACATCCCCAGACTGATCGTGAACTGGCAGTCTGCCTGACACAGTCCCCACATAAAAGGGAAAAGAAATATAATGAGTGATTTGGCAGAGCTCTGTGTGCTGTCCCTCCTCAGCTGTTGGCAGTGTGCCTGGCTTTAACCAGCAAAACTAGCCCTTTTATCTTCCAGTTGAGGAAAACTGAGATTGATCGCTCCTTTGGAAGAAAAAATTCCACTTTTCTTCAAATACCTTTACTTACTTTAAGTCAGTCATTTCTTTGGCATTCCCATCTTCCATAGAGCTTCTGTGCCCCCTATACACCACTGAGCTGACAGATGATTTGTGCTCTCTGCTAACAGGAGCCCTTCTGTGCAGGGTAACCCACTTGCACGGCTGCACCTTCTCCTGCCAGGAAGCAGGATCCAATGTCACCGTTTGCTCCCGAGTGCCTGTGCACTCAGGTTTTGGGTTGGGTGATGAGAACAGCAAATGGATCACCAGATCCATAAATAATCTAAAAGTTATCTGAAACTACCATTCCACTGGGATGAGTAGTAAATACATGTGGTGGGTGCCAGCAAATTTGTTTCAGCTTTTTTCTGTGATCCCAGAAATATTTTGTATGCTTTGACATGCAGGTGCTGGATGTTAGCAAGGAGGGGAAGGAAGAGGTATTCTATGGGCCTACGCTCCCCTTTGCTTCCAATGGAATAGCAGCCTGCTTTCTCCCAGCTCCTTACTTCACGTGCCCCAACCTTCAGACTCTCCAAGTGCCTCACCACAGGATCGGCACAATGTGACGCATTCCTTGCGCTTCACAGAACCAGAAGTGGAGGGGGAAAACATCAAACCCTGTGCATAGAAGGGTTCCTCTGGGTCAGTGAGAAGAATCAATCCACTGCTGCTTTACCATCACACATTTGTCTTAAAGTCAGATGACAGCAAGCAGGAAGGAAGCTACAAAACCTTTGTGCGGTTTCTCCTCAGCCTCAGATGCAGAAGCAGATAACTGAGAGCGTTGGGCATTTCTGCTGGTGACTACTTGCTACGTGTCTACTTCATTTCCTTACCAACTTCATCAGGCATTGTGGATGCTCTCAGCTCTCCCTGGGCTGTTGCTCTTTGGAGTCTGCACTTTCAGTTGTTCACCAGTGGCGCTTTCAAAGATGATAAAACATATCTGTTTATGTTGACAAAGATGATATAATACTGTGCTAATTATGCAACTTACTTGATACCTTTGGCAAAAAGAATAACAAATGTGTTGACTTCCAATTCCAAACTCCATTGTTTACAGTTTCTCATTTAATAATACTTCATTTGAAATTTAAATACTTCAAAACAGATTAAAACAAAAAAAACCAAGCAAGCCCAATAGGATATGAGGAACAGATAAAAACTGTCTCAGCTGAAAGGCAAAGAAAATGAAGCCTCATGGTTAAACTCAAGTCTGAACTGAATGTGTTTGTCTAAGAATCTAAAGATTGTTTGGGATGTCATTTACCAAGGTCTACTACCAAATAAATGTTACCTTCTGTCATATGATCAATTCTTCCTGACAGCTGCAGTCTTTTAATGGTGGAGATCAGCCTCTTTACTGTATAATTAAAATGTGCCATTTACTTAATATTTTTAATATCCAGTTTGCAAGGGGTCACCACATTTACAATTATCAATGAACAGTCTCATTTTGTCCAACATATGGTCCCACAAATCACTGGTCTCCAGAGGCTAAACAGGTGTAGAACAATGTCAATATTTATTTATTTATTCTTTCAGTTTATATAGTGTGTCTCCATTCCATTCTCCAGGCATATGCCAGCTCACAGCAAATAGTCTAACCTAGTGTATTTTGGCTTTGCTTGGCTACTGCAGCCCCTGTCTCTTATCTCTGTGTTTTATTTACATATTGAGCAAAAATGTCAATGTTTGTAAATATTAACCAAGCATGTAATTAAATCTTTATTTCTGATTTATGGATACTCTGCACTTCTCTGCCTTACCTACTGATCAGCTCCCTGCCACTGTGCTGCCTGAGCAGACCTATCAAATTCCTGCTGATGCTCCTGCTAATGCCACATGTGGAATATGCTGCAGCAGTAGCCTGTGCCTTCTGGACAGGAACAGGTTTGACTTTGTCCAGTGAGCAGTGCTTTCAAATCAAAAACATCTTTTCGCTTTTAAGGGTCTGGTTACAGGGAAGTAATTTTATTACCATTTCTGTCTCCCGCTGGGCAGTGGGACATCACCTTTCCTTTTCCATACTTATCAGGTTAGACTGTTTTATGGTTGGTTTGGTTTTTTTTTTTTTTCTGAGCTTTCTCACTCTCGTTGCCTCAAGCAGAGCTGCAGCTGCACAGTCTTTGCCTGGCACACTGACTCAAGTTACTAACACCATCTCCTTCTGTGCACCAAGCAAGCCTGCATCCAGGCAGGACTTTTCTCTATGCTGCAAGGGAGCTGGATAGGCTGTACATGAAGACATATTTTAGTTTCTTGTTTTAATTTGTTTGATCTCCTGGAAATCTGCATGCAAAGAACAGCTCTCTGAACAGGCCATTTACAGAAATTGTATTGCTGTGTGGGCTGCAGGGTCCAAGCCCCACAAGTATTCAAACTTTGACTTAGGTGGGGCTTTCAGGGACACAGACAGAGTACATGTCTCATTTTCAAGAGGACTGTGGCTAAAATAATCAAAACCTGTGTGCAGGGGCTTTGAGTCTCATCCCCGAGGTACCACACCAGGTGAGTGATCAGTTTTTGTTTCGGGGGCAGAACTGACACTTTCTGTTTAAGCCCAGTGCACTTCTGGACAATAGTGCAAAACATGTTTTCTGTCTCAGCTTAGTTTGGAGGCTTGTATTCCTAAGTCTCATAGCTTACCACAGCTGTAGCTATGGAATAATTTCTAAACTGCTGCCTCTGGAGAGCAAGGGGAGGGATTAGGATGGATCAGGATGACTGCTGAGCAGTGGCAGAAAGTGGCAGCAGTGGCCTGGGTTTGAGAAGAAGAGGGGGGCAGCTTCCTTATGCAAAGCAGCATGTGCCTCTTGGTTCGAGGTCTGAAAGGCAAGAAAGTTATTTATCATGTTTGTTCTGCCCCTTAGACACTTTTACTGCTCTGGTTGTTATCACCAATTGTCTGCACTGTGAATGGCAGTTTTAAACAGCTGTGCAATTGCATTATATTGGTTAGGGGTACCTCTGCCACAGAGCCTCAGGACAACACATATGCTCCTATTAGTGTCAGGATTCTGCTCTGGCTCTTAATCATCAGGCTCTGCTGATTACAGAGGTCTTTCACAGCAACCTCTGAGTCATTTAAGATTTTGCATTTCCTATCTGCGTCTTTCTGCTTTTGTTGCAGGACCTACAGGACAGATGGAGGGTGCTTTGCTGCACCTGAAGTCAGAAAATGCCTCATAGCCCTTGCCAGATGAGCAAAACCCAGTTAATTATTGCCAGGTAAGAAAAGGGAACAGTGTGGATGCAAGAGCAGATAGAGAGCACCCTGCTGTGGCTGTGGGGTCTCAGCTGGAAGGAGTGAGGATGGGAGAGCAAGGCTGGCTTCACCTGCCACCTGCAGCTGTGCAGAACTCCTGCAAAGGCTGCCTGGTGAGCTGAAGTTTCTGAATCACCATGTCCTCGCTCTGCCATCCTTGCATTGAGCGTCTCTGGCTTCTGAAATTGCCATGGTTTCAGAATCCTATGTGTGACCTCCAGATCCACCTGTGATGTTCTAAATTTTGTACCATTTTGGGCAAACATACAACTCTGAAACCAACCTTCGTCCCTACCCATCCTACTGGATTTGGTATGTACCTCTGACATGAGTTTAGTTCAGTTTTTCCACACAGCCTTAAAGCTGTCCAGAACAATATTATTTCTACGCTTTTTGGTTCTGTCAGAGTCTGATCATCACAGTGTGAGAGCAGATGCCAACACAAGTCATTTACCCAGCTGGGAGTGTTCAAGGTCATGGGACAAGCTGCAACCAGTGAGAACTCACTGCTGCTTCAGGGAAAGTGGTGTTCTTACCAGTGAATAATGCAGCAGCAGTCACTGACTGTCCTGTTTGGAAGACAGTGCAATTCTGTGCCCTGAACTCCTTAGATTTACGCATTAAAGCTATTTATATCTGCAACTAAGACTTTTGGGCCACAAGGTCTAAAGAGCTGAAGAGCTATTCTCTGATCTTTTTTAGGCCACTCCCATAAAGAGTAATATTCCATCCTTTATATAGCTTTAATCAAAGTATATAGTTTAAAGTCTATATATTTTACCTTTGAGTCCTAAAATGTATTATCAGCTCTTCTTAGCTATAAATAACCACAAGGGAATCAGCTGCTTTGTGCTTTTAATCAAAAAAATACCCGATTTTCACAAGCAGCAGCACCAGCAGCTTCTTCTGCCACTTTGGTGTCTCTTGAGTATTTCACACCCAAGTGCTGACTAAAGAAACTCACGTGTTATGAGCCAGTGTGCAGCAGTTCTGCTTCTGTACAGTAATGTTGTTGTAATCCTTCAATTTCTAGTTGTGGCTTACAATTTTCTTCTTAGTTTAGCAACTTTTGGGCCAAGTTCCTGACAGAAGAGCTGAAACTTCTATAACTCTTTTTCATCTAAGCTTTGCCTTCCCCAGTTACCCTCCCCCAAACCTGTACAGACATTTAGTACATCAGTTGCAGAATCGTGGAGAAATAGATAATTGAATATTCACACATGCAGAAACAACCCAGGCAGAATGTGGAACAATGTGGAAACAAGCGCGAAAAGAGGCGGCATCTGTTTATTGAAAATTAGAATGTAGAATAAATTAAGAGGGCAAGGTTAAAACACTTCATCTGCAGGCAGAGTTTGTAGGGAGGAAGACTGCAGGAAGTTTAGCACACAGACTGTATATAAAGGACTTATGCTGTTCTGTTTTTGCAAAATGAGTTGGTTTTTCTTCCCTCCAAGGACACGTTATAAAGGGATAAAGTGTCCACATAAAGAATGGTTTTCCAATAGAGATGATTATATATAGCTGCTTCACAGTAATGCCAGAATTAAAATGCTTAAAACATTAATGTTGCAATGCTTCAAGTACTGAAGAACAGAGTAAGTATTTTTAGCAATACCCTCAATTCATGTAAGCAAATGCTGTGCTAATTTTTCCACCAGTGCCTATGCAGGTCATGCTGGGCCTTTCTAAAGCAAATAATAAATTTAGCAAATTTACATTTTTTATGCCTGTTTTGGTGTCATTCTGCAAGGAGAAGGGTAGAGCCAAGATAGTGTTTGATGCATTGACAAATCCAGTGAATTTGGTTGTAATGTGGAATTACTCTGCTGGCATTCCACAGGCCTGTAAAGATACCACATCTATGAACAGAGGATCTGAGCTTTTACTTTTTTGTTGTTGTTCTGTACATACCTTTGCACTTTGTACATTAAGCTTCCTAAAGGTTTACCACTTTAAAACTGCTCAAGTAGACAAAAGCCATATCCTAGTCATTCATCATAAAACAAGCTTAATTATGCTAGGACATATTGACACTGCATCAGATTTTTAATCTTCAACATAATTTTATAACCATTGCTAACAGATGGGCTGATTACACTGAATTTAAGTAATAGTTAAAAATTCTAAAACATGAGCAAACTGGAAATACCCATTGCATACATAATTATGAAAAAAGCTACTGGAAGAAGGAAAACCAGAGTGCCATAAAACCTCTTTTTTGTTTCCTGAGGGAAATATATTGCATTTAAGTGCAGAGTTATCAAAGTTCCTTAGATGACCAAGCAGTTTATGCTATTGGCAGCTCCTCTTCAATTACAGCAGATAACACAGGACTTTATTCTTTCCATAGGTCTGCTGCTCTATTCCAGCATAAAAGGTGTGAATTTTTCTATTTCAGAAGCTCTTTTTTATTGAAACATGCACCCCCCCACCTTTTTTTTTTTTCATTGAAAATGAAAGCAAGGAGTAATTTAAATTACCATGTTTCTGCTCTTCAATAACAATAACAGATGTAAAATTCTTTTGAAACAGAGGGACAGCTTAGTGGGACTAATGGAAGTCACATATGAATTCTGAACAGAAGGTATTTTTTTTCATGTTATCTTAAGGTTACTAAAGGAAAGATAAGCCAGACTTCCCTCTGCCTGCCATTGTTCATCATGTGCTGGACATCTGTTTCTTATCACAGGGATGATAATGGGTCAGAGGTGATTGGTATCCTGAATTCTGGAATAGAATACTGTCTATTCAGATCTCAATTCTATACATTGTGTGAAAAAAAGGGTGCTTAGTATATATACACACATAGTCCTCTTATATCCTGGAACAGTCCTCTGGCCAAGGAGATCAGTGTGGAAAATGCTGGCAAGGCTTATGATGACTCTGTTTCAAACAGGTATCCCATTACCAGTATTAGCATTCCAAACGAAAGGACACTGGTCACAGACTGGGCAGCATGCTTGGGACAAGAAAAAGCTTACTGAAATATTTTGTTAAAACCCCACTGACAAACAGTGATTCTGTAGTTATAAGTAAGATGTCTGCTAGTTTTGGCTGGGGTAGAGTTCATTTTCTTCACAGGGGCAGGTATGGAGCTGTGTTTTGCATTTGTGCTGAACACAGGGTTGGTAATGTAGAGATGTTTTTGTTATTGCTGAGCAGGGCTTCAACTGAGCCAAGGGCTTCTCTGCTTCTCATACTGCCACACTGGGGCAGGGGCTGGGGGTGCTTGGGAGGAGACACAGCCAGGACAGGTGACCCCAACTGACCAAAGGGACATTCCAGACCATGTGACATCATGCTCAGTACATAGAAGTGGGGGGAGAGGAAGGAAGGAGGGGACATTTGGAGTGATGGGTTTGTCTTCCCAAGCTTTGTGCTACACCGTTATGTGTGATGGGGCCCTGCTGTCCTGGAGATGGCTGAACACCCACCTGCCCTTGGGAAGCAGTGAATTCATTCCTTGTTCTTCTTTATTTGTGTGCCTTCCCTATTTATGGCTTTTGCCTTCCCCATTAAACTGTCTTTGTCTCAACCCAGGAGTTTTTTACCTTTTACCCTTCCCATTCTCTCCCCGATCCCACTGGTGGGGGAACAGCTGTGTGGGGCTTGGCTGCTGGCTGGGGTTAAACCATCACAACATTCAAAATAACTTATAATACCACCATCATTTCATTATATAGATGGCTTTGAATGATGAAATTCCCCTGAATTAGGTACTCTAGCTACAATTTTATTTTCAGGACCTTTTCACCATCAGTTGTGGAATTTACAACTGCAGGAAGCATCCATCCTTGCAAGCAGTGTTATTTTTAAACAACATACTGGGAGACACCCTTACCATCCAATAAGTAAAATGCTGCCCTAGTGCTACAAAACTGCAGGCCAAAGGAAGAGCCTATAAAAGCTGAAATCAGGCTGTCACTTTATGGTGCCACCTCTCTGAGCAACCTGTCCCAGGGTTTCACCATCCTCATAATAAAAAAATTCTTCCATATATCTAGTCTGAATCTACCCTCTTTTAAACCAAACTGTTCAATGTCAAATATTACAGAAAGGTTTAATTTAAATAATGTTTATTGCCTTAAGCAGCCTTTATACAGACAACATCTAATAAGACTATATATATATACATATATATATATATATATTTAGCTTTTAAGTTTTTTCTATATTGTAGTTAAAATAAGCCTTTTCTTTGTTCCTCCTAACTGGTTTTGGACTGCTGTTTTGGTGTATGCTTGGTAAGTCAGCATAAACTAGCACTCAGCAAGTCTTCCTCTTGTTAATATTATTGGAACTATCAGTCACATCTGCAAATGTCCATACCAAATAAATAGACCAAACCACATCCTCCATTTGGCAGTGGTTGATGACTATGATGCAAAATGCCTTATTTCTGTTCGCATTAACTTTGTGACAGAGAAGAATGATAACTTCCAAACTGTTTAAATCAGTTTCTCATCTGCCAGGAGCTGCTAAGCATTTCCATAAAGTCTTGTTTCTTTCTCAGAGACTTCCAACCACTGCAGATAGTATTAAATGTCTTTAATAACCTACTAAACACATCATTAAGTGCTTTGTTATAATATCTGTTCAATCTTTTAAAATCAGAGTCTTCACTTTCAGGAAGTAGTACTGCAGTCAGACATCTGTTCTGGGATCCACTGTGTGGTAGGACTCAAGTGTCAAAGGCATCTCAATTAATTTCTCTTGGAGAGGGGTGTTTTATATTTTTTTAAAAAAAGTTTTTCAGAAGCAGAATCCTTCTGGGATGAATAAAACTCCTCCCAGGTACATAAGCTTATGAGAAGCTATAATGCAAGTTCAATAAGTCACTTTCATAATGAAAAGAACCTCCATGTTCTGCACTATTAAGTAGCCTAAAGAGGCTTTTAGTTACTGCATTATCTGAAGTACCGATAGCTGATTTAGGCAAGAAGATTATCTAGTTAGACTTGATAAGATTACTGTAACAAAAGGGAAGCTGCTCTGAACAAGATTTTAGGGATTTTTGTGGAGCTATCAGACACAAAAATAATTTTTCCTTCCTGTTAACATTGTAAAGTTAAAACGTGAATAACTTTAAAAGTAAGAGCCTGCTCCCCCGGTGTTGCCATTAAGGGCAAACCCACTCCCAAAGTCCAGTAAGTAGTTTCAGAAATTTTCAGAAAGCTTCAGATTATTGAGGGAAGTGAAAAGTGTAGATACCACAACCATTAATAATTAAAGTTTCCTGAGAACTTTATAAAGAGCTAGATCCACCCTGGAAAGACCCAAAACACAGCAAAATATTTGGAAGATCCAAATTTCCAAGCAAACAGGAATAATTATTAGCCTATCATCAAATGAGAAGTATTTTCATTAGAAGTCTGTCCTCTCTTCTTTTTCCCTCCCACCTTTCACTCCTAGTCTAAGTGGATAACTAATAGTGTCATGACTAATTAGAAGATCATGGGACCCCTGGAAATGACAGGTTAATTTTAAGATCATAGCATTGAAAAGGAAGAGAACAGGAAATCTGAACCTGCCTCTTCTTATATTACCCAGAAAGAAAACAGAGCAGTTTTACGATGGAATATGAAATACTGAAATGTTTTAATACAGGTGGAAGATTAAGACAGCTATATACATTCTGTGCAACATAAACATGAAAAAAAAAATGCTCTCTCAACACAAGCTTTATCACACTTGCACAACTTCTGAATGCACTGCATTCAACATGTTGAGTACTAGAGGGCACGCATTTTTCTCATTCTACTAAAATAATAAATAGAAATTACAGAATTATTATTTTCTTAAGAAAAGACTGGATAAGATTTTCAGAAGTACACTATTAAGAGGGACAAGGTCTCATTCAATGTGAACTAAGTTGTGAAATTCTTTGAAATCCTGTCTTGTATGTTGCAATATAGGCTCTGTTCATATAGATACTGAATATGTAATAAATTAGCTTTCAACCTTTCTATTGCTATTCAACAGGATACTGAGTTAATCTTCAAATGCATGACAATAATAAAATACCACCAATTTTTTTTTTAAATTAATACATAAATTGGGGGGAAAAGCAACCACAACAATTGATGCATGTATTTTCATTGTAAAGATAAAGAACTTGTCTAGTCTGTTGTAGACTGTAGTTTTAGACACCAACAATGTCATAACGTCTGAGAGAAAAGGATTAGTCATCATCACACTACTGATCTGCCTCATTTTCCAGTTTTTGTATCTCATTTTGTCCAGCCTCTGCGAGGTAAGATAAGAGTCTCTTATAGGCTTCTCTGTTGGGGGGAAAAAAAAAAAAAATCAAAACATGTAATGTGTTATTTTAACAATCTCACACATCCTAGGAGTAAAAGTGTGTAATTCCCAAACACATTGTTTAGATATTGGGATATTAAAACATGGTAACTTCCTGACACCTATTCAACTTCTTTGTTTGCTGTGACTCTTTAGCATGGCCAGATCAGAGGAAGAATAAGGACTGCATTGTTTATGGCTAGAAGTGTAGTGGAGATGCTTAGAAGCCTACTTGTTTAGTGAACTGCTGTGAAATAGAAGTTCCTCATTTAAAAATGTGGAGTTTCCAAGGCCTAGATGAGATTAGCATTCAGACTTGACGATGTTTGCTCTCTCATTTCTGCCTAAGCTATCCCTGTGACTCTCACCACAGCACAGTGATGTGAGCCCCTGGCACTTGGGTGCAGCCCAGCACTAACCCAGATTTAGACCACCATCCTCAACCAAGGACAATGACTGTTTTAAAATAAATCGGGAATTCAGAAGGGAACTGTCACTCAAGTGGATTTCCAGAAGAGTGCATATGTGTTGATGAGACTTTTCACCTTAAGTTCATTCTAATACTCTCCAACCTAGACAGTGTAATTATTGTTGAAGTACTGCCTCTGACATTTAGGTCTTTTCTAATTATCTGGTTTTGTCATGAAATATTAACTTGAGCAAACAAAACTGAAGTTTTCTTACTAGTTCCTTGCAATAACAACACCAGACATCACCACTATAAGCATTTAATGCAACTTCTGAACCTTACTTCTTTTATAGAGATGGGTTTGCACTTTCATGTCTACAGTAATTGTACTGAATATGTTAATACAACATTATTTAGAGGCTGGGACTGAAGAGAGAGAATCAGGTGTTCTTGAAGAGAGAAAATTAGTGTTCTTACAATAAAATGCTCATAGATCACCTCAGGCTGCTGGGTAATGGAGCACATTCTAAATACAAATTACTAATAGAAAACATCGGCAACAGATTAGATAATATATAAGGTTTAAGTGATAAGGCTAAAGGAAATGTAGCTCTTCAGTAATCTCCAAGCATATATTTCAGGAAGCTCAAACAACCTGCTTGCTTTCAGTATTTCGTAGATAATGGGATGAATGTTACCATATTAACAGTATTTAACAAAAGAAAAACAAACAAAAATTTTAGCCATGAAATACAGTATCGAAGGATGAAAAGCAGGTCGTGTGGAAATCCTGCATATAACAGTACATCAGGCTGACCCTGGGCAAATTCTCTTAAATAAAGGGAAATGCAGTTGTTGGTATTAGATAGTAAAAAGTGAAAAATATAAGTACAAATAATTAAGTACATTTTTCATTAAATGGAAGATTAATACCTTGTGAGTACCCTTTAGTGTCTCAGGAGTCACTCTTGCACAACTCTTGTCTTTTGGACTTTTTATAGCCCAGGCCCTGCCAGCACACTTCAAAACTTCCCCAGTGTGTGGCATGAGTGGATCCTCCCCTTTGAGTAGTCCGAGGATGTGCAGTAATGCAAACCCTGGGGCCAGTTCCTTGCCCAGACTACAGGAGAGCCACGGGCAGCCTTCCAGTGAGCAGCACTAACAGGAGGAGCCCTTTTGGCTTGGGTGCCACACGAGGCAGAGCTTCCTGGAGTTTTGTAACAATGCTGAAAGGCCAGTGCTGCATCTGCACCCAGAGACACCACCCTCCCCACACAGCTGCTCCCCTCATGTGCCATTTCCTCCTAATGCCAGATGGATTCACATGTCAAATATTTCCTAAGTTCTTGGGGGGCAAACGGAGGAAGTGTGAGCCTGCTGTGCCTATTGGAGCCAGCCTTTCCTGGACACCCACAACTCTTCTAAGTTTAGATTATGAGAGAGCTCTTGAAACTAAGTTGGGGGTATTTCTTTTCCAACCATCTCAGATCATACCTACTAATACTATAATTTTACATATGACCCATAAAGTCCTCTAAAACAGGAACTAACAGGAAAATTCTTAGGGTAAGGAATTCTTAATTGTTTTGCAACATACAGTGCAGAGACAACCTGGATTCATATAAATTCTTCTGTGGTCTGTGGACAAAACAAAACATCTCTGGAAATACTCAACAAATATAAATGGCTTAAAACCATGAAAGGCTTGAGTTAAGAGAGATTTCTGGCTGAACACACTTAAAATCACTCATTTTTGAGTGTCTGTGCTGCTGTCTTAACACTGCTTTCTTTCAAGAGAATAAACATCTACTATTCATTGTCAAAAAATAATATTAAATGAAAATCAAACCTCTGTGCAGCATTTCTTCCAAGGCCTTGTTTGTGCTCCGAGTCCTTCAAAGACTGTGTGATTGTGGGAATCAGGCTGGTAACGAACGTCCGATCCAAGACTGCCACTGTTTCCAGTATGCTGAAAAGCCGGTGATCATAGACAGCAGTGTAGTCCTGGATAAACTGCCTGAGGGGGATACAGAGGCATTTAATGCAGGGTCAAAACTAGATGCAGAGAACATGCCAAGAACAATTGAAGAGTCTAATCAGAACAAGCAATCTGGCTGCATAGCAATTTTCATATTGTTACACTGGAATACTCTACCTGGAATACTTTCTCTAAACAAAGCCATGCTTTTGAAACCTAATGCTAAAAATTCCACACAGTTATTTTCAAGTAATCTGGCAGATTCTGGCGGCTGTTTCACCAGGACTGCCTTGTTCCAGAGCACTTCACTTCATAATGTGTGTGAATGCAAAACTAAACTATATATTCCTTATTTAATAACGAATAATTGTAATAAAAAGATTAACAAAACAAGAGTTTTAGATTCAAATTTGCAGAAACAATGTTGGCATTTCTTATAAAGCTCCACTGGATCTTAACTGGGGCAGACCATTGGATGGAAGCACATCCATTTGCCTTCCTGAGGATTTGAGGTCTTTAAAGACCACAGATTACATTCAAATCAAAATTAACGCCCTAGGGATGACACATCCCATGAAAGTGATGTACCACATACAGACTGGCATTCCCACAAACACCCATTCTTATCTTGGTGAGTTTCTCTGGAGCTTTCACCTAGACGTGACCCAATAAAGCAACAGTGTGTAAGGGTTGCAGAATGTCTTTGGGTGCCAGGTCAGGCACCTGTTCTACTGTATCCATGTGAGATACAGGATTCATTTTGCAGAGCTATGAAAGGAGGATAATTTACATTATAATAATGTATTATTGTCACAAAATCAAATAAAAAAAGATAAGCTTGTTATATGAAGATTATCTGCACTTCAAATTTGGCACACACATCTTTCACAGCACTATTGGCATTCCTGAGGAGTTTTTCCCATTGCAGGAGTAACACACCTCCCTACTGTATGCCTCTCAAAACTACCTCACCCCTGAGGAAGCAGGTATGTCTCTCAATTCTATTTTTATGCTCTGGCTTTTTGGCAAAGCTGTGTTCAAACCCAGTGCCAAAAGTACCATTACTTAAATACCATAAACAAGCAACAATGCAGCATGTTAGGATAATTAGTTATTTTAAGAAAACATGTTTGCTGTCAACTGGCTTGCAGCAGCTTTGCTGCCAGTTGGCATATTTTCTGGTTACCTAAATACAGAAGTCAGCTGGGTGGCATGTTCTCCTCCTGACCCTGCTTGGCAGCCTTCTACCATGTACTGTACAATGTCTGTAGATATTTTTTTAACTGCAAAAGAAAAATCACAAGATTCACACAGAGCTCTTGAACTGACCATCTGGAGAATGTCTTTCATGAAGACAAAAATTTTTAAATGAGGAAGAAAAAAAGGTTTCATCTTTCTTTGATGCAAGTGAAATGACTGTGAGAGCACTTAGATTGGCTGTAAGGAAGAGAATGAGTCATGGTTTTATGCAAAAGTCTTTATTTTTACCACCATTATCCTTTAAACAGGTTTTTAAATACACTATGGTCTTTTTAAGTTAAAGCCAAGAGATACACATTTAGAGGAAATAGAGGTTTTATTTAAATGTTACGTTCTGTTTATATTCCTTCATCGTTCCTATTTGATTCAAAAGAAAGGTAGCGACAGCATTATATCCTGCTCAGAGCTATGTGGATCTACTCTGTACTTTCAGTGGTGGAGATTGTTCTGAAATGCACCCTAACTCTTTTTTTAAGGGAAAAAGTCCTAAAAAACCCAACAAATCCCCCCTACTATTTTCTCAATAATTGTTTCCAAAAAAATTCCCAAGTTGCAAGATACAGCTCTTCCTTTATAAAGGCAGAACTGGGCTGCAATGACTTTTTCAGAAGGGTGTGGCAGAGCCCTGTCCAGGCAGGCAGGGAGCTGGTGGCTACAGCAGCACAAGACTTCCAGCTCATTCCCCAGCACATTGCAAGGTGGGTACGTAGCTTCCAGCAGATATGGCTGTGATGGCAAAAGGGGGAAGAAAGTTGTGTGATGATTGAGCTAATTTCCTAAGCACATCTTGTCCTTGAAACTATTACACACCAGAACCAAAAAGTGCTTCATTAGAGAAAATTCCCAGGAGAAGTCAGAGGTGAATCCAAATTTTGCTTAAATGCCTCTCTAGGAGCAAGAAATTGAAATTTTGAGCTCAGGTACCTTCATTATACAATGGTGGGGTGAAAAGAGTGCTTCGTTCTTTAAGCAGCTAAAAATAAAGCTGTTCTTGCTACAAAACAAAGCATGCTAAAAGAAGAAAGAAGACTCAAAGATACCTTCAGAGAGCAACATGCTACTTTTAATCCATTTATAATGCCTCTGTGGGGAGAACATACACTTGCCTTATTTGGTCTCAAAACTTTAGGTGGAAGAAAATTTCCACAATTCCTAAGTCTGGAGGAGATTAGGTGGGAAGAATGGGGAAAAAGGAAATGACTTCAGATTCCTGAGAAGTTGATTAGTTCATTAGAGAGTTAAATGAGGCAGGACTTCTCTGCTTGAGAAACAGAAGTCCCAGACCAGTTAATGAAAAAAACAGCCTCATGCAGTTTAGCTGGCCAAATTACCTTATTCACCTCATCTGAGAGTCTTAAATACTGGGATGAAAGATGCTCAGCAGTGCAAAAATCTTGCAGGTGTGGAGAGATGTACTTAAAGCAAACAAATAACTCACCTTGCAGCTCATTAACCAGTACCAAGCATTTCAATGCGGCTGGGAGAACCAAGTTGATGTCACACAGTTCAGTGCTCTGAGTTCTCTGAAGTACTTCAAGAATGAAAGCAAGAACAGAGGCCAAGCGAGGAGGTGGAGCATTCCCTTTGAACTGCAGGTAGTTTTCACTGGGAAGACAAAGCAAGCCAGAACAAAGTCTATGACTTGGGGTTTTTTTCCATTCAATGCAAGCACCATATACCTTAAAATAACTGTGCTATTTCAGCAAGAGGCCTATTACATAGATTTCTATCTTTATCTAGGCTCAAATAATGGCTTCTATTTGTCTTAGTCGTAGCAATGACTCCCAGTTTGTCAGAGGACAGTGATACCTTCTGACTCTTCTATTGAGAGGGGAGTAAGAAATAAGAGCAAGCATAATTACAGTTAAAAACCCAAGTGTGACAATTAAAAGCTAACCACAAAGGTAGCTTCATAATATAATTGACTAGATGAAGGAATCAAGATTCTAAGATCCTAAACCAACATCCACAATACAGCTGTTACTCAGTTACGTTATTTTAGCTTCACGTGCTTTTGCAAACTTACAATCATACTTGTGGTAACAGCTCTGTTGTTACACTGGTACTGTTGTTTTATTTTTGTCAACAGTATTTTGTAACAGGACAGCCAATGACTGATTTTGCTCTGTCAGAATTAACACAAATGTCTCCAGTATAAAATCTGGTACAAAGATAAAAGGTGACCTGTCGATCTGCAACAAGAGCAAATTTTAACATCGCATACAGGGAGTGTTGCAACTTTAACACCTTGATTTGTTCCTTTTCCACAAAAGAATACAGGAATATGAACTACTCTTGGTTTGGCACCATAAATTAATGAAATCTGAAGACAGTAAGTTTGAATTGAAGCATTCAAGACAGAGGAGCGCAGGTGAAAGAGAACACAGCTTTCATTCATCAGTCAACAAGAGCACTCCCAGAACCTTAAAAAAAAGCTTTTAAGATACTTAATATTAGGTACAGTTATCTACTCAAACAAGGCACATGTGTTGACTGAGTGATGCATCAATTAAAAACCAGCATCCTTATCAAAAACTCAGTAAAGGGTGCTTCTACAACTTTCAAATGAAACCTGACTTTCAGAGCTCTGGGTACTTCATTGCACTGCTTCAGAGCACTGGTGTGACTTGGCAAATGAAAGCTATAACATGTACAGTTCTTGTATCATGTAGTCTTACTTTAATATTAGCAAGTCCAAAATCTTCTGTCCCATTAATTACTCTGAAAGTTTCCCACAGATTTTTTTTGGGTGTTCTTCCACTAAAATAGTCAGCTCTCTGGCCTGAATAATATAAACTTGATGGTGTAGTTCCCTTTCCTCTCTGCAGCAGCAATACGTTCACTGGCTTTCATACGGCAAAGCGGCGAGCAAATTGCACCTATTTGTGTACAGACCCCGTGACTGCCTCATGACCACCCAGCAATTTGCAAACCAGAGTGCTGCTCAGTTCTAACACATTCTTCCCAGATCACTAAGGAATGTTTCACATCTAAAAAATCACTAAGTGCCATTACACCTTCAGAACTTTCAACTCTCAATCCCCATGTTCACACATGCATGCACACATTCAAAAGTAATTTTAATAAGATGACGAAGTTTGGGTATCCATAAGTTAAAAACATGTCAGAACTAAGATTGTGAAATCTTAATTCACTCCCTTAATGTGTGAGAATCAGGCTTTACTTACAGGATTGCCTATCATGCTTACCCAAGATCAACACTGACATTCTTTTTCTGATCAACATGTATACCCACTCTTTAACAAATAAAAATCCAATTACCTTGGATATAAGCCCGTATTTGAGGGGGTTTAAATGCTTTCCCAACATGGACAAAAAGTACAGATTGTTCACTATTCTGTAGTACATAAAACAAAGTGTCAGCCTCTGAGCAGCAGAACACAGATGTGTAGCTGCTGTTGACATCATGTCAGTGGTGACAGCGCAATGAACAAGTACTGTCTCCCTGCCTCTCTGTCTTCCTCTTCCCACACCCACAGTTTTCCATGTCCCCTGGGCAGCTGGCACACCTGTGTATGCCCTGACACTTACAGTGTGACAAGGTCCCACATGCACAGGTATCTGTGGCAGCTCTAAGCACTACAACTCTGTGCCCCTAAATACAGCCTGAGACACACACGATGATGTCTATCAGAGCATAATCTTTCTAGAAAATTACTTGCTTTTCATGTGACCTCCTGCAATATTTTTTGTTATGGCCTAGGACCTTTATCCTTAATTATTCTCTCCCAAATCTTTCCAGTTTTACTCTCGTGGTGTATAAACACCATCCTTCCTTTGCTCCCTGCCCAGCAACTCACAGGCTCTTCCAAGAGCCACACCGTCACCTGAGAAGAAAGCAGAGGCCTGAGCTCATGAGCTGTTTGTGAAATCCGAATCTGAAATCCGAGTAAGTGATGTTTTATATTTCACTGGTCCTTACCTTATGACATGCAAAGTGGTCTTGCGGAGACGGAGCAGCTGGGGGGCTGTGATGGAGCTGCCCAAAGCAGTGAGCAGAGGATGCTGTCTGGCACCGGGCGCAGTCGGGGAGGAAGGGAGAAATCGTCCAAAGTAATGTCGAATAATGCTTCCAAGAAGTTGATTTAAATAGGCACCCTGTGTTTGGGACTGACAACATATGAAGGACAGGCCCTGTAGAAGAAAATTTTAGGAAGTGAGAAATTGAATGAATTTTTAACAATACAGTTGAATAAATCTTTAACAATGGTAGGCTAAACACTCACTACATGCTGTGTAAACTGCTACACGCAGAGTAACTATGTCTGACAAATAAGCAGCACTGATTTGCTGCAGATATGATGATCTGCAAATGAAGACAGACAAGGCTTGAAAAGGAGAGAAAAATCTTTCACTAGATTAATATATTGGAAGATAAGCTTTGGGACATGCAAGCTCCCCTTCAAGTTCAAAATAAAACTTGGCATTTCAAACCTGAAAAAGCTGCTGCGCCCAAAAGCTTCTCATTTCTGTTTGCAATCCTGTACATGGTCTAACAAAGTGTGTTAGGTAAGATTTAAGACGGAATAGAAAGAATAAATCTCATCTGCTTGTAAAGGACCATGTGAAATTTTTGTATAAATGATATAGCAGAAAAATGAGCACTTAGAATTGAGCTCAAACAAGAAAAGATTTGCTCAATAGTATGAGCAAATTAGAGTAAATTAGGCACCATTTATAAGGGATTTAGAGGAGGTTTTAAACTCTGTTTAAGATAAGGCTCAAACTGCTGCGATTTATCCAATATAAGCTATATTGATCCAGAGAAAAATCTATAATGAAAGTACTTGCCCAGAAAGTGCTTATCTGAACACTACCTGTTGTTATAGAACATATCTATGGTCCATCCCTGAAAAAAAGAACTGTATTTTTACTGGAATGGGTTCCCATAAGAGAAAGTTAGGATCTTGTTTCCTTCCCCCTCCTCTGACTACTGAGAGGAAGAACAAATCACTAAGAAAAAAATAAAAAGGTTCTGTGATCTCCTGTCTCAAGGGTCACAGTCAGCAGCACAAACAGAAGCCTCTTGAGAACTCAGTTTTCACAACAGTTTTGTCCAACAAGAATAATGGTGTAAAACAAGGTCAAGCACAGAGTTCCCTAGACAGCAATTTCAACAGTACTTCAAACTTCCATTAGCATTGCAATCCAGACTCCAGTTTTGGTGGGAGTATCTGTCTGAATATTTATGGTTGCTGAGGGAAACCAATGCCCATAATATAGGAATGAACACAAGCTGCTTTTGTTCCTCAGCTATGAACAAAGCATATTTCTGTTGCTTGTTGTGTAGAGGTTCCTCCCCAAAAACATTTTCATCTGTATCTGTCTGTGTGAACGTGGCTGAACATTCAGGAAAAAAAAAAGCAGCCTGAAGCACAGCTGAGGGTCTTGAAATGGGGAGTTCCCACTTTTGGTTCCGCAGTAAACAAATACAGGAAATGTGAGATTTCAAGAAATGAGGTGCCTGAAGACTTCCTGTTGGTGGCTCTCTTGAATGCAGATTTGGGTTAAGGGTTTCACCTCACACACTTTTAGGGCTCCTTGATAATTTTGGCAAGTTCAGTGATAAAAAACACACTTTCTGAATTGAGGCTTTGATTAAAACTTCAGATTTTCTCCTCCTTTTGTGTACAGAGAGCAAATTTTTGTAGGAAAAAGCAGCTGCTGCTGTATCAGAATTCTTAAAAACAAGAAGTCTGCTACTTCTTGGCAAGTAGCAGGCTCAGAGAGACTGTTGGAGATGACAGATTATTTAGTGTGTAAACTTAAGTGTTTGATGTTTTCAGTAAGATATTGCAGCAGGCATAAAGAAGAGTTGCCTGTGCTTTCTGTAATAAAGCTCATACAGATAGAATGTATTTCATAATCCAAATATTGGAACTGGCACTCTTAAGACTCTAGATTGTTTTAGCACTAAAAGAACCCAAACATCTATGACAAAGTGTATTAATTTATCTGATAAAAGGACACAAAAACCATCACAGCCTCACAGAGGATACCTGCAGGAATACATGAAGAACACAGCACCTCTGAAGAACTAACACTGACGGTTGCTAAAATGAGACAGTTCTTCAAACTGATGATTAACAAATAATACACAGGATCAAGAAAAGAAGACATCAGTTATTAACTAGTTAGAGTTACTGTTTTAAGAATGATCCTAGAATTATTTAATAGCAGCAATAAAAAGAAAAGAGTATTAGAATTTAGATATCGGAAAGAATGCTGACTAATTTTTGCAGGTCTAATAATTTCATTTGAAAGTGAATCAACAAATGTAGCCTGATCCTTCCAAAAAGCATCTTCATTTTTTTGTGTTGAAATAAATTGATTTGGAAACTGCATCCCAAAAAATTAGGAAAGAACTTGGATTTCCCTCTTGGACAAAAAAGCTTCAGCTCAACACTGTGCTCTTTATTTTGGACTCCTCCTTTTCCTTACAAAGTGCAGAGAGCAACAGACCTGCAAAAGGTCTGACAATACCATATCCCAAGTGGCACAAGGCATAAATTACCAACACTGCACAGTAGCTGCAAATCTCTAGGTTCAATGGCAAAACATGCTAGGCAGTGCTGGCCAAGGATGTGATTACACAGTAATCACACAGAAATTTCTTCTTTTAAATCCCACCAGTAATTAAGAGAGATGAAGGTAACTGTTCAAATGTGAGAATAAAGAAACAACCGTGCTACTGGACTGCAATTCTGGACCAGAGATTTGTAATCAATCACATCAGACACCAGGACAATCCCTACAAAGCAGATGGACTTTAAAGAGCTGATAGAGTTGCTTTCTTTTCCTTAACTCTGTTCTTTAGCCATCTTCTGAGGTTAAGAATAAAAAAAGAGGACATTTTAAGGGGAGCAGAGAAGCATGACATCATCTGCTCTTCGTTTTAACAGAAAGGCAACTGATTCCTGTGTGTGTTCACTGCAGGAACCTTTTGTGGCCAGAGCTGCCTCTTCTGATTTATCCGTATATCTGTAAATCACCTGTGGAGAGCAAAGAACCGATTAGTATGGATTACTGGAAGTATTCACTGCAGAAATGCCAAGCTACCTAATGAGGACTTATACTGTAAGTCCTGCTGTTGGAATAAATCTGCTGTTCATCAATTAATGTTGTACAATTCCTATTAAATATATATTATAATTCACAAAATGTATTAATAAGCTTGCTCAAATATCGGACCACAGATGTGGCTCATGGGAGGGCTTTTAAGGTCTGACCTCTGACAAATGCTAAGCCTGCACAGAGCCATTAAAATCACTGGGAAGTATATGTGCCAAGCACTACTCAGAATGAAGCCCTTTTGCCATTCTCCATATTTAGATAGAAATCAACAGATCTTCTGTATTTGGACAGGATTAATGCTGATAAGTCAAGCAGGGTATCTTACCTTCCCTATCATTATGTAGACAACGCTTATTCCATGCACCCACACTGTATTCTGCAAGATACATTTAAACTAATATTTCTTCTCCAAAACAAGTTTCTTACATTGCTTCAGTTCTTTCCCATATTACTGGTAAATGTGTACTAAAATTCCTCCAAATCATTCTCCAAGAAATCCAGCAAGAGCAATATTGGTCTAAAACTTCCTGTGGTAGACTTCAGCAATCCACTACCACACAAATCAACTCAATTTCTTTTTGCAGTAGTGAAATACCTAAGCTTAAATTTTACATGCCTCACTATCTCATAATTAGGAACAGTCCCATAAAATTGTAAAATGGCTGTTCATTCACGTTCTTCATCCTTTACTTTCCAAAGTCAGTCATTCAAACAATTCTGAGGGCAATTTTTGTATATATCTCAATAAAAATCTTTCTTAGGTCATAAAATATTACCAAAACAGATGATGCACAGTGAAAGAAATAGTATCCAGACAATAACCCTTTAGGCAAGATAAAAAAACCCCAAAAAATTAGTTTAAAAGTTGCTAGAGCAAAGTTATTTTGACAAGGCAGCATCAGTGACTGACTTTGAAAAATACTTCTTGGTAAGTTCCCTGTACAGTGGAGACCAGACCAGCTGCCCAAAAACTGTCAAAAGGCAGAACTGTACAGCCCAAAGTTCTATATAAACACGAATGTAACAAGTAAACACAGTCAGTCTGAACTGAGGAGAGAGAAATGCAACATCCAGTCTTAATTAGCGCCTTTGACAACTAGGTGTGCTTGTGTAAAATGAAACAAAGCCTCTAACTTTGATCTACTAAAAATAAATCTGTAGGTTTGGGGTGGTGAAGGATGGTGAGATACAGTCACCTGAACTGTGTAGTAATAAACTACACTATGTGAAGAGAAGGAGCTTTATATGTTGTCCTAAAAGATAAAAAAAATTCAAGAATTCTATAGGATTTTATAAAATTGCTGCATCAGTGGATATGTAAAATTAACTGCTCCTAGGACTGATTTCAAAACCCCTTTAAAACCCACAAAAAGGATCAAGTGAACCACATTAAGAGTAGCCGTTAAAAACTCTGGAAAGAGGGAAGTTTTTTCAGGTCATTGCTAGCATAACTAAAATGTTTTCTGGGATCTGAAATAGTTTTTTGAACAAATCAGGAGAAGCCCACACTGTAGGAACTGAAGAAGAAGAAGAAGAAAGATGGAGCCTGGAACTTCTCAGAAGACAGAAGAAAAAAAAAAATTAAAAAATGAAAGGCTGCTGAGTAGAAATTCCACTCAAGGGCTTTTATACTTTGACTGTGAATAAAGAACTTGAATGTATGAGAAGATATTTTGCATGGTCTCCAAATTCCTTTTTCTCTATTTTCATGTAAATGCCAAAGGATTAAGTTGTAAGCTGGAGTATTAACAGGGACAGATCTAGAGAACAATGTTTGTCTAACACTGGGGTGAATTAAGGCTCCTGCACTAAAATACCAGTGCTCTACCTCCACAAATGAGCACCAGGCACAGGGCAACTACCCAAGAGGGACCTCATCACACATTTCACCTGCAGTTTAAGTTAGTCAAGGTGAGGTTATTCCCAAAGAATTCTGTTTCTCCATCTTCCCTTCCACTACATTTACATGCTTTCCCTCCCACATATACTGTTTTATCACTTTTCTGATATGCCCATTTGGGGTTTTGGGTTTTGTTTGTTTTGTGAGGCTAGTTACTATTTGATTCAGGTCACAAATGGCTATTCACAGAATCATTAAAGCAAATTAAATAGGAATGCGTATGGTGGTGAAAGGGAATGAATTTAGCTTTAAGCCAACTGTGAAACAATAACCTGAGATGCCAGAGAGTGCCTAGAATCCATTCAGTCTCAAAGGATCTCAGCAGAGTTTGTTTTTAAACTGATCTTGAAATATATTTGGTTTGAGTTGATTCTAAATTGGAATTTTTCCACTTTTCCACATAAAAGAGAAAGAAGTATTTTTGAATGAATGAAGCACTTTGAAGCACTTAATGTTGGAACCAAGCTATTAATAAAATGCAAAAGTCCCATACTGAAACAGGAAAAATTACTCACGAATTCTCCTCCTTTCTCCCCAACAGTGTTTATCAAATTAAAGAATTACTTGTTTTCTAGAAGCAGTGTTTGTCTAAAATAAAATATTTGGTCAAAAAAGATCATCTAGCTTAGCTGGAAAGACATGGACAATGCAGCAGACTGATGAAGAGTACAAAAGTGAGGTCAGGAAGTCAGAATCTGGCAAATAAACCAGGAAACAAGGGTACACAACACTCAAGACTTCAAAACCAACTCAGGTGGTTTCATCTGAAGACTACATCTGTCTGTACAACTGAAATACCAAATTAGCAAACAGACACACTCTGTACTATTACCATTGTCCAGATGGCCCTACATGTACACAGCTTCTGAAAATGCCAACAGAGCAACAAAGCAAGTCATACTGTGCACAGCATTATATATCCATATTCACTTCCATAGGACATGCCTTCGATCACAATGAACTGCTTTTGAAAGGAATAAATCCAAGAGATGTTAACAATGTCACTACTGTACTGTTCCACAATACAATCCTCCAAAGTAGTGAGTTAAGACTGCAATCAAAATGAAGACTAAGAGAGAAGAGAAAATGGTAACCAAAAAAAACCCAAGGATTTACAAGGAAAACTTGTCAACTTATTTATTTTCAAAATACAATCTTTTCTCTTTCTCACCAGCAGAAATTAGTCTCTTTCTACAGCATCAACAGGCCTTACAGAGCTTCAAGAGTCATAGGGAAACTGAGGAAAGAGTCGGAGGAATAATGGGCAAGAAGGCTTTAGTCATGAAATCATAAGCAGCAGGAACATGATTTATCAAAACATATTCTCAAAGCATTAAGATAAACCAGTGGTATAATACATGAAGGATTTTCTTTTGTTCCTAAGAGCAATGAAAAAAGGGTATCTCATCTCTGTCTACAGTTAGCCAAATCAAGGATGATTTAAAGTATTTGTTTGCTCTGTCGTCTCACTACTTATTATGATTACTTGATGCACTGTTTGAGAATTCTGTCACATTGGAGACCAGTGTAACCAGCAGGTTGGCTAAAAGTTTTCCATATGCAGCAAAGAGACCAGAAGCTCTGGAGTGTACCACTGCATGGCTGCCTGCAATGAGGAAAGCCAAAAGAGTGGCAATTTTCCTTCCACTTCTATAAGAAGAAAAATACTTCTCTTGCTGCTTCTGTAAATTCAGTCAACGCTTGTTCCCATTATAGAAAAAGAAAACATCCTCTGCAATATGAATCTCTTCCTGAAGATACATTTGTGTGCTGATAATAGAGTTGTGATATTTACCTGAAGATAAAGAGGCAGGCTTTCCTGAATGGCAGACAGCAAAGCCACAGGCAGCTCCTTGTCCTGCTGAAGCACAGAGTGTGGCAGCAGTAAGCAATCCACAATGCGAAACAAGAGTTGCTGTGCCTTGGAAGTAGCCAGTATCGGTGCACAGAATTTTACCAGACATCCTGTTGAAAAAAATTTAAAAAATCCCAAAGTAATTTACAGTTAGGAAAAAAAATTAAGAAAGCCTAAAGAGGCAATTATGTTAAATTACATAATGTGAGAGTAGTAAGAGCAACTGAATTGTCTCACTTCCATGTACTCATTCCATGGCATCCTTTTAAAAAATCCCAGTCAAAACAACTCAAAAGTCCACTTACAGTTCACCAAAATGAAATACTAAATTAATTCAACACATTACAATTAGAAGTTTTTAGGCAAGCGAAGCTGATTTAGGAAAAGTACAGCAATGCTGAAGAAAGGATGAATCTCTTAGATCCCTGCAGAAAACTTAACTAAACGTGATCCATAACCCTATTGCAATCAGCACACACGCACTTGAACATTGACCTTGCTGTGTGCATTCATCCCTTTTACAGAGAAATGCTGCCTTTGCCTTCCCTTCACATTTGTTTAACACCACTGTGGCAACACCACATCAGCAACTACTCACACAGCAATTCAATGTTAGCAAAGCATTAAATATCCTTCAAATTGCATTTAATTTCAACAGATTAAGAAGAACAAAGGGCAGCCAACTCCATTAACCAGCACAGTCTTGCCAGGTCTTTGTGGGGCTCCCAGTTCACAAACTGAGAGCCTCAGAGAACATCTTTCTTGTTTTCAGCACAATAGTGTATCACTTGCACAGCTTTGAGCCAGTTTTAATATTGTTCTTTTGACTTGCAAAAAAAAAAAACCAAAAAAGGAAAAAGGTGTTGATGTGTAAATACCCCAACTTTGAGAAACATCTTTATTGCAGATGAGGTGTAATTTTTCATGAAAAACTAACTCCATACTCAGAAGTGTTAATACTCAAAATACACATTAAATAAAACAAGATTCTTATGTAGTAGTTTCCACAGACATTTTAAACTTTGTATTTTAATTAGAGGCAAGAAAAAGTTTGCTGGGTTGAAAATACAGGAATATCCCAAGGAGACATGTTTAAGACTTTGAAAATAATGGAAAATCAAAAGTAGGCTGTTACAAGATATTATTAATCTATAAAAGTCATTCATTATCATCTCTAAAAACAACGCAAAACAACATTAATCTTGTGGAGTGAAAGAAAACACAATGATCAATCATAGAGAAAGAGAACGATCACCTAACAATACTCCTAATAATGTTGTCTAAGCTTCCTGCTTTGAAAGAAACATGGTCATTCCAGCTAAAAGTACTCCTTCTATTATCACTGCTGTGATGTATGGGACAGTACAAGACACAATCTGACTACAGACTGGAGGTGTTTAGATTTGTTAAGTTTCATGCTTTGTCCTTGTAATTTAACAAGCCCACAGAATGTGAAGCAGTGATTGAAATACACTTGATTTTTTTTTCTTTTAAACCTCCTTTATGTTTTCTTAAATAAAAAGAAGGGACATTTTCTTGCACACAACACCATGATTGAAGATTAATCGTTTCCTACTGCAAAGAACAAAAAGGACAACACCAATCTAAAAAGGAAAATACCAATCTAAAATTACTTTCCAAGGCTTCAACCCTCTTCTGGATACCTAAAAACGATTAATTTGATCTTGTGTATCAAAGTATGCTGATCTCACAATATAAAAATAAAGTATCTTACAAAACTCTAATTCCAGTACATTTAATGCACCTTTTGCATCTTGGTCATGCTTTCCCTGTGCTCCTTAGAATCACGACGTAAACTGTGTATGGATGCAAATCATTACCTCTCTTTTAAGATGCATAAGGTTTACCCTATTTTTAAAGGTAAGTGGGTCAGACTGGCACATTCGTTGATAATTAAAGCACTCTTCTTTTTCCACCCTATCAGTGGTTCCACACTTAATGAATAAATGCTAGATTTGCATTTTAGTAAAGCACAGAGTGTATGTCAGAGAAGCAGTTCGCAAAAGAAGCAAAATACATTCCTGAGCCAACTTGGCCACTGCCATAACTCCACTACACACCATGTAGCCTGTCATAATACTGCTTATCACAGAATGCCCTGAGTTAAGAGGGACCCCCAAGGATCACCAAGTCCAACTCTCAGCCCTGCACAGGACACCCCTAGGAGTCACACCATGTGCCTGAGATCATTGTGCAAACACTTCTTGGACTCTGTCAGGCTGGTCCTGTGACCACTTCCCTGGGGAGCCTGTTCCAGTGCCCAACCCCACTCTGGGTGAAAAACCTTTTCCTAAACTCCCTAAAACCAGAGTTTTAAACTCTACCTTACCCCTCCACATTGGCCCTAACCAAATCTGCCTACAGTTTGCTGAATGCTATGACTCCTTGGCTGCACTTCCATTTCTAACTTAACTACAGTGATTGAAGCAATCATTCAAATAAGTGATTACTACAGTGTTTTCTCTGGTGAGCCAGGCTATGCCCCATAGCTTGGATACCTAACACCAAAGCTGCAGGTTGTCTCAATCCACAGGGTTCGAAACCTGGAATTCTTTCAGAAGGGTATACACCTAACCTTTATGTTCTATAGGAAAAACTCAGAGCTCATCACTTCTGTTTAAAATGAGCGGGCACAGGAAGGAGACAACAAAAGACCTCATATGAAAAGATCTCATGACCCTCTATGGGAAGACCAGATCCACTGTGGGCATAAATTGCTGTAACTTTAGGAACTGCTATGAGTTACAATAATCCCCTCTACAGCTAAATAGCCAGAAGCCAACTCTTGTCACAGTTTCTGAGTTTGTTTAGGTAAAACAGGTGGTTTTCAGTAATGAAAGATGTGAAAACACCTTACTTTTGAAAATACTGATTTGCAGGGGTAATAAAAAGCCCCACAAACAAAAATCACAAAGAGGTTATACATCAGGATCTAGAGAAAATCTGGGGAAAAAAAAATATCTAACTGCGGTATCTTGGTGGCTTTCTTTTTTCAAACATTAAATAGTATAGAGGAAATACATATATGGATAGTATAGAGGAGAAAAAAAGTATTAAAAGTTTATTTTACTGATTCCTTAAAACTATTTCCTAAAAGAAAAGAGGTTGTAAAATAATTACCTATGATCCAATATGTAAGCTGCAGACCTTCTGGGGGTCCTTTTGCCTTCAGATAGGGTTTTACGTACTTTAATACATCACCTAAATACTCCAGAGTCTTTGCTACCATGGCAGATTTCTCAGGGAGTGTCTGAAGATCACTGTAAGTTCTACCAACAGCCTGAGAAAACAAAAACATTGAAATAAATATAAATCAGCTTACTAGGTCTCTCATGAGACTTTTGTGAGTCATTTCTTTTTCAGCACTCTAAATCTGATACATAGTCTCTTTTCACTAAAATTATCCTATGAAACTAACACAGGGACAGATGTACAGTACCTTAATGAACTGGACAAGAGCATTTTCTGGGTCTTGCTTGAAAACTGACTGTCCAACATTAGCCTTTAAAAGAATGTTTTCTACTTCTGAGAGTTTAAAAATCAGTCTTGTCATTTCAGTCAGCTGCTCCATGTAGGCTTTTCCTGATTATTACAAGAGAGCACATCAGTAAATACAGCATACAGCTTTTAGATTTAATTTAGTCCCAAAATGATAAAGTAAAACACCATTTTAAAATACCTAAAACACAAGTATTCGGCAACCAACTGCATCTCTCCAGACAAAGAATGTAAGTCCAAACCAATTATTTTTCTGATACAAGTTGTAAGAGAATGAAGAGTTTAACGTATGGATAAACAAGCTGATGGCTTTCTTTTTTTTTTTTGAAATCTGGAAAACATGTATGAGAAATAATGACTAGAAGACGTGTTCTATAGATAATTAGAACTGCAGTGGTTTTAGAAGAAGGGATGAAGTATTGCTCTAATAAAGCAAAATATCCAGTATAAAAAAGGGGAGAATTAATTGCAGCTAGATTCCCCCCCCCTTTTTTTTTTTTCTTTTAGGCCATTCACAGCATGATTTCTGAGTATTTACTTCAGATTTTCACTTTTTTTAGAGCAGTTTCTCCATGGGGGAAAAATAACTTGTCTCCTTGGGAGCAAGTTTTTATTCTTTGCTTCCAAGGAAACAAGCTCTTTTATCTTTGTTTGTGATAAATTTGTCATATGCAGAGCAGGCAAACTATCAATAAATAGCACAAGCAGTGTAAAGAAACACATTTTGTAATTAGGTAAAAGTAAAGGAATACAAACAAAAATACATTTTGTAATTAGCTGAAAATGTTTGCCAGCTTTGCAATATAGCCCCGTTACTGCAAACATGAGGGAAATGTGAGCACTTACCAACTGTTCTCTCAGCATCTGTCTTGGCCAAGGCGCCACTTGGTTGATCGAGGAACATTTGCAAAACGCAGCGAAACCACGAACGTACTGTCAAAGCTTCGTAGGATGTATAGCCCATGCTAGAAAAAGCTTCACACAGTGAACTGTGTAGGTAGAAGAGGAAAAAAAAAGGTAGAGAGATCTAATAAAAGTAGGCAGAAAGGTGACAGTGTCTCTCATTTGGCTGGAGATTCACATAAACACGTGTAAGTATGTTTTGGCTACATAAAACAGAGGGAGGAAAATTCACATAATGGGAAATGCCTTACTCTAACAATGGATGATTTGACTGCATTACCTAAACTGACAATGTACAATGCTGGAAATAGTTTATCTGAATCAGCCTGGTACTTCATATTGACACTGCTTAAGCTGCTCCAGCCTTTCATACAAAGCCAGCCCAGGTGCCCCATGCTACTCTGAAGTCTGCTTAGTTCTAACTACATTAAAGATGGAGAAGAGAAGGTCTGCTTTAGCAAATAAAGATATGCCATGTTTGAAACAGATCCAAAAGGGAAACATAAAAGGTCATCTTGGAGATGAGAAAGGAAACTGCTGTACTTGGCAGTACACTTACAGACATACTCATTTGGGTAGGTATACACACACAAGTATATACATTCCCACACGAATTTGCTATATATGCTTTCAAACACTTGCTACCATTCTACCAGTCAGGTGTCAGACCAGAGTCACACAATGCACAGTCCCTGTACTCTGCTGCTCTGTATTCCCGAAGTTTTACTTGCCTCACTACCATGAGTAGATGCTGCAGTCATTTTCCCAAGCATATCAACCTTGCATCATTAATTCTGGAGAAACTCCTTGCTAAATACAGCAGGTGTGTTCTGCACTCTGTTCCCAATTACTATCAAAAGAGCCGCATGTGTGCTTCAGGCCAGGGAAGTTTTTTGAAAATAGTTATGTGTTTTATTTGAGATACTTCCTCCCTGGTCAGTCCTGGATACTTCAACTTTAATGAAAAATGCTTGTACTCTTTCTTGATATATGTACATGTAAATCTACTTATTTTCTACTGATTTTTTACTCATGCTTGCAACAGAATGTCAACAAAGGTCCAGATGGAAACCAAACTGGATTCTACTTCTCACTAAATAACATTAATGAAGTTGAGGGTTTTTTCTGCTTCATTTACTTAAAACCAGTGACACCTGTATATTTTGTCCGAACATCCCTGCTGAAGTACTACTGACAAAATAAGTAAGGAAGCAAATAAAAAAAATTTAACACTGAATTCCAGGACCAAAAGAGAACAAATAGGTTGCCTATGGACTTAATGCTCCTTGCAGTAACATATAAACAAGTTCAGTCTCATGTAATCTTGATATACACAGCTAGTCTACTTGGTCCCAAAGGCTCACAAAACCACTTTCTGTTATAGTCTCACTCCTGTTTCTCTTGCTGGCTGGTAGGTGGACCACTTAGGCATCTTCTTAGAACTGGAAAGGAATATGCTCCTAATCCTCAGAAAGGAAAGTAGAATAACTACCTGCTAGAAGCATGGCAAGTGGTCCTTTTTAAAACAGTGAGCTTATTCACATGCTCAGAGTTAGTTTAGACAGGTTATACCACTATCATGTACTACACAACATGGATCTGGAGAGGATATTTTAGGCTCTACTGCAGAAGAAATTCCAAAGCTCGTGTGTATGTTGCCAGAGCTTGCAGGGTATAACAGTATTGGAAACAATTTTTTTAACTGAGAATGCTTGATGTGAATATTGTCAGAGCACAGTAACCATGAAGTCTTAAGATCCTAGCACTTAGATACTTTGATAACTTTTGCTCTACAACTGCCTAAGATAAATAAGTACATGAATCATGCTCCAAAAATAGTGTTTTCAAGACAACAGTGTTTCTAATATGATACCTCTGTATTCTACCAAAAATATCTTACCTTAGGTACTCACTGTCCTTTCACAAGGAATCTGAGCGAGGAAAACCATGCATCTATGTATATACATTGTTAACAATATGTCAGGTGCTTAATGAATACTGGTAACAAATACTTAAGTAACTGTTTTCAATCACCTACCTGAGCATTTACTGAGAGAATTGGTAATTAACTTAAAGCACCTAAACAATACTCTTATTTCATTCAGCACATGCCAGGTATCTGCAAGCTTGAATGAAACTCATCCTATAAAAATCATAAAAGAGAAATATAGCAGAGGACTCAACACTCCTTTCCCAAGTTCCAAACTGACACACAAGGAACTAAATTCAACCTCTTCTAACACCTCCCTGCAAGAAGGCCATAGCCTCATCTTTGTCAATCACACTTAAATAATCTGTACCATATCCTGATTTACAGTTACTGTCCTTAGTACACTATGTACCCTAAAAATGTGCAACATTTTTCACTTTCAAATACAGTCCGACACAGAAATATTCCCTCTTTCTCTCTCATTTCTCACCTCCCCTGCTTCCAAAACCTGATTCAGAAGCGGGCAAGGCAGGCAAAAAAAAGCATACCACAGAAACAACCACCACCCATCCATCTTAGGTTCACAGAGGCTTACTTAGTGAAAATAAAATTTCTCAGGTATAAAAATTTGACTGGATTGTCCTGGGCAATCTGCACTAGCTGACCCTCTTTGAGAAGATCTAAAGAATCTGGACCATTTTAATGAAACATTACAGTCTGAAGCAAGATTTTCCTCAAGTCTAATGAAGGATGAAAAGGTACTGGAAGAACAAGCAGTTGCAATTTTTCACCTGTTTTGAATTAGATGACTTAGATATCTTGACACCAGCTGAGGCCACACCATGTCATCCCATCCAAACAGCCTCATCATTGACAGAACAGGCTGTGGCTGGAGATCTGATAGGGCTTTGCTGGGTATATCCAAAGCTAAGAGAGTAAAACCTGTTTTTAGAGAGAGAAGAACATGGCACCATGTTAATAATTTCTCAGTATAATCCCGGTTCCACTAAAAAGTAATGAAAATTTATTACAATTAATAATGTGCAGTCTGGAAGTACCAGAAATCTCAATTAACAGGGAAACTGTTCTAACAGAGTGTTTGTACCCACATTAAAAATGTAGCCTCTATCCCAAGCAGTTTGTAAGTCATCAAGACACACAGGCAGCAAAGGAGGAAAAATGGATCCTAACGAATGCAATTTTAAATAGATTCACAAAACCACAGTTTATAAATCCTGAAGGCATAGTTTTACCCCCTCTGCAATACAAAACATGTCTTAAAACCTGCCTTTTTGTCTTCTTGACTTCACTTTCTTACTTCCATCCACTCTATCTTGCCCTGTACACTTAAGCATTACTGTGCTTTACTGGGTTGAGTTTTATTTATTTGTTTTGTTGTTTCTACACACTTCTCACAGTGAAAAACTGTATCTGGAAAGAATTCACTCAGTAAAAGCTGGTACCTTTCTATTTTTAGAAGACTTTCCTGGATCAAAAGTTACCATATAAATAAAGCACTACAGAAGAATTTACTCTTGAAAAGGATCACCAAACAACAGCTGCAGATCTAGAAACAGGGGCAGTACTTTGTGCAGAATTTTGTTAATGAAGCATAATCTGTTTCTGTTAGGTCTACTGTTGAATCTGTAGTATCCAACACTACTAGAATAAAAAAATATAATGCATTCTTAATATTGCAAATGACAAGTGCATTAAAACTCAGAAATTAAATGTAATTTTAAATGCTGGGCAGTTATTAGGTTATAGGAAATGAGAAGCACCAAATGAGTCAGGAAAACTGCCCTCATTGGACGGCAATGAAAAAGGGGCTCATTAGTTCCCAAACTCTCCAATTCAAGTTAAACATAATATTAAAATAAATATAAACCTGCGTGCATTGATCAGCTGACTTTGAATTAGACAGGAAAGGCTAATTTTCAGAAACAACAATGAAATTGTTTTCATTAACAGTACAGGGACAGACTATCTTAAGCCATGAGTGACTTCCCACTTCCTTACGTGCCTCAGAATAAACAAGAAGGTCATACAGAGTCCCCACTCTGCCTTAGCTGAGGAAACAATTTGTGCCAGCCTTCTTCCAGATTGTCACCTCGTTTCTGCAGCATCAGCCATAACAGAAGTTGGGGAGAAATGGGAGATAGAACAGTGCTGTGAGGCCCAGGCTGTTTGCCTGGCAGGGGGAGCAGGAGAGCTGTGACAGCTGCTCTCTCTCTCCTCTGGGCTGCAACCTTAAGGCGAGAAGCTCAAGCAGCGTGGGAAAGGTTTGCCTATCTCTGTAGTGCTACCTAACACATCTCTATAAAGCAGGTCACAACTGCACTCCCCTCCTTCTCAGAGGAGTTTATAATAGCTTGCTGCTCTTGCTACTTCACAGTGCTAATATAAAATAAAAAAGCTATGTCACTGTAGGAAATGAATGAAAGTTTTGACATTAACAACTTCCTCCTTTGATTTGTATTGCTGTTTCTCACACGTTTCAGCGGTGTGAGACCACTACTGTTGCACACTGCCCCTTTCATTAATGCTGCCTCCTAACTACCACAGAGCTGCTTCAAACGAAGGATCTTTTAGCTTTTCTACTACCAACTCAGTACTCCTGAGCTTGTAACTGTATCTAATTCATATCATGATGGGAAAAAATATTTTATGTTTCACTCCTCTGAATTTTAGTTGACGGGATACAAGATTTCATTGTAACTACACAATACAGTGTTAGCTACTGATGTTAAAGATCAAACTGGGGTGTCTTTCTATGCACTGCAAAGCTGACTCATTGCATGTAGAGCTCACACACATATGGAATGTTGTACTTCAAGATTAAAAGCCTTCAGTGTAAAGCAAGACAAATAATTAGAATGGATTATGAAATAGTTTTATGACCATGAATATAAGGGTTTAGCAATAGGCAACACTCAAGTAAGCAACCTCTTAAAAATTGCCTTCAAATGAAAAATATTTTTAAAAATTTAGTTTGAATCTCAGCCATTATGAACAGTTCAACACCAATAAACTTCTACAAAACCAAGTAAATTCTGGATATAGCGATAAACAGTATTCTTATTTATATTGTATAAAACTTGTATGTTGATTATAATCTGTGACTAGTAGTGAAAAAGAAGTCAGGCTTGTATAGCTTCAAACCCCTTTGGCATTCTCAATGTGTTTGTATTCTATTAAAGAATTCAACACTACAATATTTCTTTGTGTCAAAACATTTAGCACAGATTCCACTTTTTGCATTTATACATATGTAAATCACTCAATGGAAGGAGAAATATCCCAAAATACAAACTCCTTGAAAGTTTGTGATGCAGAGAATAGCACCAAATCCAGCAGGTTGCAGGGAGGGTCAGTGCTAACCTGCAGCTGCATCAGCAAGCTGAGGGGAAGGCGGTGTCTGTGACATTCTCTGGCTCTTCAAGTAGGGAAAGAAATTTCTCCAGAGAGCACTGGCAACAGCAAGGTGGTGCTCTTTAGCCACTAATGGAATCTGTGCGTCTGGGGCTGTGTTTCCCAGCTGAAGTCCCTGGCTTACACGTTCGTGCACGCTCCTAGGGAGAAACAAAAACAATGTTTACGTTCAATAAATGAAAAATTCACATCTTTTTAAAACGCATTTACTACTACTTTAAACCACAGAGCCTGAGAACTGAAGGATCATTTTGAGCAATTAAAACCTTTATGCAAAGACATTATGCATACCAGTTATTTGATGGATGAATGATGGCATATTAAGCACCATAAAGTTAATGTTAATTACTAATGTCAACCATTAATTATATGCTTTTTAATATGTCAGATCAAAATGAGAAATTGGCAGCTTTAAAATGAATATCTGCATTTTGCAACTGCTAGCATGACAAGCAAGTCTGCTTCCAATCCAAAGCCAGGTGCTTCTTTAAAATTGTTGTCACTAGGATTTTTAGGATAGAGTTGTGTACAGCAAATAATGGCAAATGATTTTGATCAATTGTAAAGCTTCCTTCTGAAATCCACTTCTCACTTGTAAAATCTCACTAGGTAGGAGTTTAGATAAAAGATTCATTTTATCCTGATGCACTGCAGACAATTAGGTTTGACAGCAATGCCCACAGCTTTGTTAGTACAGTAAAGACAAAAGTTACCACTATACATAACTCCCATCTCTTCCTCAGACAATGTGGCATGAATTCAATAATGCACTCAATTTTCTTTGATTCTTCTAGTACCATTCCTGCTACTTAATCTAATTTGGAAGTTGCGACTTTCTAGAGGTTTAATAGAGATATGTCTGCAGGGAATCAATGTTCTCAGAGAAATGGTGGGGGGGGGACATTAATAAATTTGTCTGGTAGAGCAGGATAGGAGGCATTACAGTACCAGGCTGATCAACTAAATAACATGCTTATTAAAAACAATCTGTAGGAACGCACTATCATTCCTGTTCCTATTTATCTTCTGGTCAACCCAATTGAGATTGTGCATTAAAGCACAGGCAGCATTATTACATTTGCTTTATTAAATTCTATAAACAGCACTGTAAAGTCAGAGTCAAGATATTTATAAGATAATGGCAAACTGCAGAGGCATTGAGAATTGCCTTAACACTAACATTTCTAGACTACAATGCTTTTTTCTTAACTGCCATTCCCACAATATCAACTGTTTCACAAAAATCTTTCCCTAGATCTTTATTTTATGCTTACCCTAATTTTAAATAAACCAAAACAAAAATAGAAAAAACTCCAGCTCCTAGTTCCCTTCTGGGAATGGGGGAAAATTATGAAAGAATTACACAACTCACAGCACTCATTAGGACATCTGAAATGGAATAATTTTAAATAAAGAGTAGGCTGGCTGCAAGGCCTTCCTGTACTACAGTTGATATTAGAAGCGCATCTCATTATATCAAATTAGTATCCAAAAATTCTGCCCAACACATAATTTAAAACATAAAACATACTGGCTGTCAAAGGTAACGATACCTTATGCCTGCCTGCAGGCATTCATTAGTTTCAATAGGACAGACAGAGAGAATTGAGTACCAGATACTTTTCGAATGGCTACATTTAACAGACAAGGAAAGGTATGCAGCATTAGGAGGAATCAAGGATTTCTCTGAGAGACAGCATGAGTCCAAACACAGGAACAGAAGCCAGGAATTCTAAACCCAGCACTTATTCCCTCTGTGGCTTCACATAAATCATACAGCCTTTGTTAGCCTCAGTTTCCCAGCCATGATATTTGGATAGTAAGACAGCTTACCCTTTAAGGATGCTGTGAAAACAATCAATGCTTAGAAACTGAGGATTATATTCAGTATGTCAGTTGGTATTCCTATTTACAAGGCATATTCTCCAAGTCAACATGAACTGAAATAGAAGCAAGATTAGCATAAAAAGTCATGCAGCACTTCTTTGGGAGCATCCCCTTATTAAAAAAAGGACAAAGAAAAGGGTGTAGAAATAGTGAGGTCTAGAGGTCAAATGATGAAAAGGTAAAAGCAAGGCTAAAGACAAATTAAAAAATTATTTTTGCCTATTACAAAATGAAAAAGTTTAACAGTAAAAACAAAGGGCTTTTCTGTTCTATTTTGTTAGGAGAGGAAAGCATGATGCCTCATAATGCAGAGACTAAAACTTCTGGGACCAAATTCTGCCCTACTTACATCCAAACTACGCTGTAAAATTGCACAAAGACCTTTTTCTCTCCTCTAAATTGCCTCTCCAAAGACGGGTGCCTTGCATCTCCTTTAGCCATCTATGCAAAGTAGAAGGGTGTACAGACTTCCAAAGTAAGGTAATATATCTCCGTGTCAGTGGAAGGGCAACACGTACAAATCAGTATTTATGTTTATTCATAGTAACCTACACAAATGCTTGCAATAAGGTAAATGCTTGGAATCGATGGGGCATCAATATATCCTGAAGCTGATGTAGCCAGCTACTTCTACCAACAAGCACACTTTTTAACTCTACAAAAATATGAATAAATGCAATTTTACTTTTTATTCAGGTTTCTACATTTTTCTAACACTAGACAAGCATACCATCAAACATCACTCCATTTCTAAAACTTTATACATTTAATTTTCCATTCTGTTAAGAATTCTGGAACCACCAGTTGCCTCACTGCATTGGTAAAAACTTGGTGTGGTTTTGACTTCTTTTAAATAATGAATGTCCTATTTTTGTATAAAGAGATGTGGTTTTTTTTTCATTTTGCCATCAGATCATATAAACCCTGGGTTTATTAAAGAAGGGAATGCTTGTGCTACTTGAATGAGGATTGTGCTGGATGTGTAGGTATAATAGTAGCATACAGGATTATTTTCTATATCCTACACCTAGGGTAAGGAACTGCAGCCATTCATCTGGATGTAGATATAGTAATCATAAAATATGCCCTTGCAAACCTGCATTACTAAAACAGAGCCAAACTTTAGGTCAAGCTAGAAGAGTAAAACACAAAATTCATCAGCCTGCCTATATAAGGGAAACTTTGAAGTCACTACTAGTCTGTAATCTGCACTGGATGCATATTAGCATACAGACTTAATTCAATGTCATTTAATTTGATCTACAAGGGTTCAGAACTCCCCAACATGAGAGAAGACCTCTCTCCTACCAGCACTGCCAGGGGCTACCACCCTCAGGGTCTCACAGGCTATGAATACAGATACTGGTTTCTTCACAGACAGTATTCCCAGCTCCTCGACTCCCAGTCTAAGACAGGCCAGCCAACATCTACAAATCTCAGCTGCCCAGTACATCTAAGATTAAGCTCAAGAAAGTCTTTTTGAAGGACCTGAATGACCTTTTGATGTTGAAACAAATAAATAATTAAAAACCACCACCTGAAGTACCAATATGCTTGGATAAAACTAGGGAGATTGGGAAGAGATATATGAGTATTTCTAAAATGGTAAAATGGTTTTGATGCATAGAATTTCAACTACAATCATCAGTTATTTCCAGAAAAACTCAGGCAAAGGGAAAGGAAGCAAAGCACCATCACAACCAGATTCAAAGAGATGTAGTAAGTGCTTTGTGCCCTTTGCAAATCAATGGAACTTGCACAATATTTAAATTCGGAAATTTCCCTTCCAAACATTCTCCCTCTTTTTATATCATTATCAACACAGTTTATAGAATCATGGAATTGTTTTGCTTGGCAGGGACATTCAAGATGACCTATTTCCCACACCCCTACCATGGACAGGAACATCTCCTTCTAGACCAGGTTGCTCAAAGCCCCATCCAACCTGGTCTTGAAAACCTGTGGGGCATCCACAATTTTTCTGGGCAACCTTTGCCAGTGTCTCACCACCCTCACAGTAAAGAATTTCTTCCTAACGTGTAACCTGAATTTCCCCTCTTTCAGTTTGTACCCATTACTCCTTATCCTATAACTACAGTTCCTGATGAAGAGTCCCTCTCTGGCTTCCCAGAAGGCCCCTTCAGATACTGGAAGGTTGCCATGAAGCCTCCACGCAACCTTCCCTTCTCCAGGCTGATCCGCCCCAACTTGCTCAGCCTGTCTTCGTGGGGGCGCTGCTCCAGTCCCCTTGTCAACTTCCTGGCCTCCTCTGCCCTTGCTCCAGGCCCATATTGATCCTCTGCTCAGGTCCCCACATGATGCCATGACTGACAGCTCAACCAGGGCTTGGGGGGGGGCTGGAGGTGGAGCAGGGCACTGCCTCACCTTTAGCAAAGCCCAGCCTGCCCCTCCCACCAGACACGGATAGCGGGATTCCAAGGTGTTTCAAGACAAGAAACATCCAGTCTCTGACAAGCGGTAGACTCAGATTTTAGTGACCAAACAGTATTTAGCAAACAGCATTGCAGAATTACTTGAAAACTACTCATTCAATTTCACTTTCTTCAAATGCCATAAAACACCAATACTTCTTTAATACCTGTACTGATTTCTTCCTGTCACACCACTAGAACCACTATTTATGCTGAACTGCAAGCAAGGTTTCAGCAGAAGCCACACACATTTCCAGTAACTAAGTCTATCCAAGATTAAGCTGAGAAAGGTCCTCGTGTGCCCCCCATATTCCTTTGAAAATCCAATACGAGTATTCAACTAGTTGACTGTTATGTCATTTAATTAAATGTTATAGCAAATTGCAACTATAGCACTTATTTCATTGATCCCTATGGATACCAATTCCCATGTTGACAAACTCACTGTTCAACTTAGTAATTTGTTCCTAGACATTTATTTAATTTTCGTCTGTGCTTCAAACATGCAGTTAACACTAAATACATGTAACTTGTCTGAATTATAACCACTTATAATACCATAAAATATTCGAAGTGTGAAGGAAAACACGTTTTTAGAGTGAGTCAAATACTTTTATACAGGATTTTTTAAAACATTAAAAAAGAAAAGGTAGTTTCAGTCTGAACTGTAGTACTGACACTCACAAAGGCAAAACCAAAATTGTTGCATATAGGTTCAAGTCTACTTTCAATGCAGTATCATAGCACTGTGCCAAGATACAAGTAACAAACTGTATGATCCTACCTCTCTTACAAATGCAGATTCATGCAAAAGAAATGGATCTGGATTCACAGAAATGGCATACTAGCTGCATGGTGGTGCAGCATAGAGAGTGGTGGCAAGTCACAGATTTGGGTTTCAGGCATCTCATGGTAAAGGCTCCTGGCTTTCTGGTCACTGGCGAAGGATTGTGACCATCTGAGCTAATGTGTGAAAAGGTGACCCTCCTTTCTCTTGGCCCCAGTTATGAATGCAGGTGCGCAGAGTGGCAGAACTCCGCACGGAACTGGTTATCAGCATGTTTAGTAAGGGCACTGATAGCATGCTTACAAGAATTTTAAGTGCTAGAACATCTACTTTATGGCCTCAAAGTGCCTAAGCTGGATGCTAAACAGCTAAGGTCTATGAAAACAGCCTTAATGCCTCTGGGCACACGTTTTGGTACCTAGGAAAGTTGGGTGCTTAAAACGGAGTCACCTAAACACTGTCAGACATTTCCACATTCAGTCTGTTTCAGTGAGACATGCATGGAGGAAGGTGACTAAATTCTACCCAAATCTGATTCAAACATCCAAGCCTTCTTTTACATCTGTTTCTAAGCTCTCTGGGATACAATTTCTTTTTTATAACCCTTTATATAGCACCCAGTATATTGAGACTGGTATGACTGCAGTAGGAACTCTCAAAGTGCACAGAATTTTCACCCATCTTTGTGGAATTAAAGACTACATTTCAAAAAGCTAAGCAAGATGAGAAAATTAAGACCAAAAATAAATTTTCCCATCCATTAAAAGAAACACTCAGAAAAAGATCCCACAGTTTATAATGTAAGTGTCAGCACTGTGTAAGCCATAATAATAGCAGTAGCACCACCACAGAGCTGTACTGCTGTACAGCAGAGCGTATATGCAGAACTGGAAAAATCATGACAATATTATCAAACATCAACATGCCCCTATCAGTTCAGTATTTATTAAATGATGTTTTAGTGTTCTCTCTTCATTTTAATTTGCTTTAATAAGCCATGTGTTTAAATGTTTACTCAAAAAAGGATGTCCAAACAACATGCCTGGTTATGAATGTGTATGATGATTACTGAGTTGTGTGATGGGGTAGAGAGGGCTACCAAGGGAAGAGGGATGTTTCTCAGAACTCTAATATGCAGGACTTTTATCAAATGCTTAAATTCACCCATGGTGCTTAAGTTCTTTATAGCAGACTTGTACAACACCATTAATATCAGTGTTACAACATGCCTTCATCAGGCACAACATGAAGCATACAGAAAGTGATGTGTCTTAGATGTTGGATGAGATCCAAGGAGATACAAGGATGTAATGGTTAAAAAGCAGGGCACAAACAGGTATCAGACTCCTGAATAATAATTCCCAAACTGCTCACTTAGTCAGATCACCTTCTTTTGACCAGAAAGTTCCCTAGGTGCCTGCAACTGATCTACACAAAAGCCTTGAGCTGAGCATCTGACTCACAGTCTCTGTCTACTGGGGCCCAGAAATCTGAACATGACTAATCCACACCAAAAAAAAAAGCAGCAGGTTGTATAAGGTGCAGCAGTAGCTACTTGCATTTTCAAACACAGAATACACTTTTTTTAATGTAACAACCAATGAATCACAGCATCAGGGTGAAGGGCACCTGGGTCCACTTTTGATACTATTTTGGGGCTCAGGCTCTCCTCTTGATTGTGGGTTCTACATTAACTCAGGTACTGGATAAAAATGTGAAATCCAGAACAAGGAATGGAGCCCATGCCATTCTTCTCCCCCAATATTACATACTAACCACTAGGGAGCAGATATTTAATCATTCCAGCTGCTGCCTGTGATTTAAATGACAAACAACAAAACAAAACCAAACCCCAAGGCACTTAGGCACACATCTTCAGCAGTGGTTCTGAACACACAGATTTCTGTTTTCATGACTCTAAATTAGATATCTCTGGGCCCACTAGACACACGCTGGATTCAATCCTTTCTATTTTCTGTAGGTTAACAGGAAACAAAATCCCAGAGAGGAGGCAAGAGCGGTTTGTTGTACAAGACACATATGCTGCATGTGTCAAATGAGCTGCTGGTGAGCTGGACCTGTTACTGTAGGTCATCAGACCATTACATCTTGGAAGACCCCTACACCATTTGAGAGCAGGATTCTTCCAAGTGCTGGTAACCTTTAAGCTCATCTGAACAGAGCTGTCAGGCAGAGAGATACCCAGGAATAAAAGGTCAAAGAAGCCAACATCACCACAACACTGTAGAAAGAAACTGATACACATGAAGTTCCACCTGAATATAAGGAAGAACTTCCTTATTGTACTAGTGACCGAGCACTGGATCAGGTTGCCCAGAGAGGTTGTGGTGTCTCCTTCACTGGAGATATTCAAGAACTCCCTGCACACAGTCCAGTGCCATAGGCTCTAGGATGATCCTGCTTGAGCATGGAGGTTGGACCAGATGATCCCACTGTGGTCCCTTCCAACCTGATCCATTCTATGATTTCAGTTACAACAGCTTCTCTGTAAAACTGTAGCTAACATTGCTAGAAGATACTCTACCTTCCTCCACCTGAAAATCCTACCCTGTGTTTGTTTGGTTTTTTGCCACATGAACATCAGGAATACATTACCCCCAAATATCTTAAAACATATTTTGCATTGTGTTGCCTTAATCGAAAAAAACACCTTTTACCAAAATAAAAAAGGCTACAGATCCTTTCAATTTATCACACATCAATCACTGCCTGGATAGAAGCAGATCACATACTCTTTCCTACTGAAGATACAGTAGGTTTAAATAGAGCCATTCCAGTCCTTTCATTGGTGGTATAAATCTTCAAATCTCAGTGGAAGAGCCTAGGATATTCCTGTTGTTAGTGAATCATTGACAGAACAGACTCAACAGTTAAGAAGATTCTAATGTGACAATTTATATAAGCAGAGTAATTAAAGTATATTAGAAATCCAGATAATCTCTTCCAATCAAACCGATGAAGGGCAGCCCATGGGTATTCAAATTACACATTGCAATTTAGCGCGGGGTCACCTTCCCAAGTTAAATAATATCAACAGAAAATGCCTTAAACAAAATGATACTTACTCATAACTAAACCTATTCAGGAAACTATAAAGTTCTTTGAAGATATAAACATTTTAAGAAGTTAACCACTTTAAACCACTACTTTTTTCCTTCTAGTGATCTGGAGACTAGGGCCAAATTTAATTTCTCAGACATTGCTTGATTCACTAAAACACAGGGAAGAGAGCAGAAAATGTGTCAGATCCCTTTCAACATTATAGTGCAGTATGGCAGTAGTATTTTCTTCACATTACCTGAGAGGGTGTTAAAACAGATGATGCAAGATGTAGTAATTAAAGAATTATACAGACAGATAGGGAATCTAGTGCTTATGATTTTTTTAATATTTTCATAAGTAATTTTTTTTACAGTTTTTGTTGAATGTTTTTTGTTTGTTTCATGCATCTTTTGCAAATCGGTCTATCAACTGCACAACTGAAAGTAATGGATTACATTACATTTTGACATAAAATTAAAAGTAAATCAAGACCAGTATATATAGTTTTCCAACTTCAAAGTTATATTAAAAACAAAACAAAGCAAATACCCCCCCCAAACATAACCATTGCAACCGATCCCATAATACGCAAAAATGGCAAACATACACTATTCACTTTTAAGTCCAAGTTCCTATACTTTTTAATACACAGCTTAACTGCTTGTTCTTTAGAGAAATACAATTCAAGAAATGGGGCTCTTTGTCTGAAACTAATACAGAGGAATTTGCTAGATTTATGTCCATCACTAAATTATTTAGATTTGAATGTAACAGAGCAAACAGTATGTACCGCAGAATAAAATTGAACTGAAAGTCTCAGGCTTTTAAGACAACCATTTTTTCCACAGCAATATGGAAACAATAATGTGCTATGATATATAATCAGCAAAGTTCTCACTGATGAAATGATTTTCCCCATCAAGGAATCACTAAAACTGGCAAAAGCAGCCATGACCTAATCCTCTTCAAAGTTTTCAAACCAAGCATTCAGAGTAAGGGATGTTAGTTTGTCAAGCTGCAGCATTCTGAACACAGCTAAGCCTTGAAACTTTAAATAGTCTTTGGGAATTCACCTTCTGGACTTTTAGAAGGAAACAGCACATTGGTGTGAAAAAGACTCAAAATCTAGGCGTAATTCACATACACTCCTTTACTTTTTTTCTACTGGATAGCAGAAGTTACACAAAGGCCAAAGTGGTACTAGCCTGAATATTCCTGCCCTTCTACTGAAGGGTAGTAAAAGTTCCCAAGATATCACCTACAGACTTGGCAGAGACAAAAGAATAAAAAAAGAGGTTATTTTAAAACTCATGAAATTGCAGGAAGAAATGTGGATATCCTTTAAAGAGGAAAATGGGCACACAGAAAATGCTGTAGAGTTTAACTAAGAAAGAAAAAAATAAAACACACAAATGAAGTGTCAAGCAGAGCCAGTTCTCCCTACTATATTACACCACTTCTTGTTCCACATTATTCCTGCAGTGACCTTTACCCCATGCACTTATAACAGAAGAGAGACCTGGAAGATGCTATGAACAGCCTGTCCTGTCCTTCTGACTCTCATGCAGATTCTCAGTGAGACTTGCCATGATGCAGGCCAACCAGATGACATAATCATGAGACCCAAATGAATAGTCCCACACAAACACTTGCAAGAACTTCCCACTGATTGCTTGATGAAAGTCACATATATGGAGAAATGGGTCAGCAGTCTACCTGAAACAATTCCTACTAAATTACAAGAAACAGCAAGGATTTGGAAAAGAACTAGCATATAATATAATCATGGACAAAGAAAAGGAAATCAAACTTGGAATTCTTTTCTAGTGACTGGATTCCCTTTACTTTAAAGACATGCAGTGCAAATGTCACCAAAATTCTGATTTTATAATGTGCAATATTGAAGACAGGGCAATAAGTTCCAATGATTTTTCTATGCATTTAACATCAGATTTTAGAGGAAAGCTGTTTGTTACTAGGTCTGCATTAATGACAGAGAGAAAATGTCAACACATCTTACGTTGCTGCTTCAATCCACTGATTCATAGATAATTTGCGGATGGGGAACACTAGGGAATGTTCTTCTTAATTACTCCAAAATGTTCTTGTGTATCTATTTTAGAACACAAGTATTTTCCAAAAGTATTCACTATTTTGTAGACAATCAAACAGCATAATAGCCCCATACTTAACCACTAATTCATTCATCAATAAATTATTTTACCCATTTTTGAATGGCTAGGCTTGAGGAGTATTCCCTGTATATGTCTAAGTGAAGAAATGTCCAAGGCAACCATTGCAAGAACCACACTAATAAATAAATTTTAAAAAATTAGAAAAATTATCTGCCCATCGAGGGGCTCATCTCCTGATATCAAAGATTCTAATCTTCACTGGGATTGAAAGTGTTAATGCTGTGAATAAGATATTTTCAACTGCAACTGAATCATGTGAAGATTATCAATATAGCAGCAATGTACAAAGGTGCTCCAGCAAGGTTACAGAGTTTAATATAATCCTCTCTATAGCTAAGCACAGTAATAGAGAACCCTGCATTCACTGTGACAGCATGTTGTGTGCGCTCAGTAATACTTATAAAATACATGGGGAGAACAAGAAATCCCCAACATCCTTACTATTCTCAAAGACAAAGTAAAGATATTAACAAGAACAGACACACAACCCTAAAACACCAAGGTACAGAAAAGCCAAGCTTTCAAAGCTGCAGAATATTACTTAGCACTTTCTCCTTAACCCTTCTCAGTGGGTTTAACTGCACCACTGAAAAGACAAGTTGTTATGACCGTAAATTAAATGCAAGCAACAGAGCTCGAGCTTGCTTTTTTGTCTAGGTCTGCTGTGGGGGAATATTACATCTTCCATAGCCACCCTACAAAATTTGTTTTAGAGAGCTGTTTTCTTTTGCTAATCACATTTAGAAAAGATAAGGTTGCAAGAGCAGCAAAGACAACACAACCTGTGTTAATTCAGTGCAACTAGTTCAAATTTCAGTTTGTGGAATACTGTTGGGAAAAACAGACAACTGATTTGAGCCCAACTGCAATTTTCCTTCATTACCTTCACTGGTGTTCAGCCAAGTTAGCTTCTGCCCTGTACTGTGTAGGCATATGCTAAGATTGCAGTTTCCTTTGTGCCTGTAATGCAAAATACAAACTGGAACACACAAACCCACAAACCAACCCTTTGCTGTCCCAAAATCTGAAGTCCTAGGAGAGAGAGTGTCCAGGTACTCATCACAGCATAAGGGCCCAGCCATTCACAGATTTCAGCCAAGCAGTCTCTCCTAGATTCTGCACAGATTCTGCACTATTCAAGGCACTGGGAGTCATCTTGTTGCTTTGAATGGGTCCCTGCTCAGTTCTTTTGAAGAAACAACACAAGAAGTAAAGAGATAAAAAGACATTTAGTTTCCCTGAGCAGACTTTCAGTATAGGTCAGATTCAGAATATTTAAATCCACTCAAAGAACAAAGAGAAAATAAAAAAAGTTAACAAGCTGCATTGAAATTGATACTATCCTAGGCTGTTGTATTCCCCATTTTTAGTTCACATATGCAAAAATCCCCACCTAAACCAACTTTAATATTTATAAGTCATTGCCATTTGACAGAACTTTTAATAGCTGCATTTCAATTTTTAAAAGCCTTATTTTGAATAGAAATATTTTGCAATATTACAATTAGTTTTGGTCAAATTAAGACAAAATTCCCCAATAAATTCCCTGTCACCTCACAAAATTAGAGTTTAAAAGGAAAACACTCATTCACCACTGATGGGAAGGAGGAGGCTTACAGAAATCATTGGAAGTTCTGTGTTCTGCCCTGCCCATGAGACACTTTGGCCTTTGGTTTTGAAGCTTTTGTTAATTTGTTTGTTTAAAAAAACACTGGTCATCTTTTTTAAAAAAAAATTTCTTAGAGAACTGAGAAACCGTAATTACATTTCTGTAACTTTAAGTTACAAGGGACATAAGTACTTTTTTTTTTTTAACAGGAGATTTCATTTCTTTTCCAAACTATTTTATATTTGAAAGAACAGGGAGCCCAGATCACTTCGGGTTATATTTATTCAAGTTCAGAGTTTATTAGGAACATAAATGCTAATATCTGCCACATAGGGACAGACAGTATTAGCTGTTAGGTATTTAGATGAAAACAACACATCACTGCTGGTACCATGATTCCTCCTTCTTGCCATCAGAGCAGAACAGTTACAACCAAAGACTTGAGAGTCACAGCTAATAAGTTTAGCACCATTTGCTCCCTGTTAAAGAGTATCTTCCTTCAAAATAATCAAAAGAAAAATCCACCCATCCCCATCAAGACCTTCTGAGTGAACTCCTTGCTTGCAAAAGCTGACTGCCTGTGACCACGTCCAGAAGGCTTCTGAATAGTTCCAAGTATGGAGACTCCACAATGTCCCTAGACAACCTGTACCAGTGCTCAGTCACCCTCACAGTGAAAATAAAAGCATTTGTTGATGTTCAGAGGGACTCACCTGTGCCTCTGGTCTTGGCACTGGGCACCAATAACAGCCTGGTTCTGTCCTCTTCATGCCCCCCTCTCCTCAGATAGTTCTATTTATTGATAAAATCCCCCTTCTCCAGTCTAGGCTGAACAGTCCTGGCTCTCTCAGCCTTTCCTCACAAAAGAGATGCTCCAGTCCCAAAATCATCTTTGTAGCCTTTCACTGGACCCTCTTCAATATGTCCATGTCTCTCTTGTACTGAGTAGCCCAGAACTGGACACAGCATTCCCAGATGTGGCCTCACAATAAACAGAGGGGAAGGATTTCCACCCTGAACCAGCTCTGCCTACTGCAGCACAGGATGTCATCAGGATTTTTGGTGGCAAGGGCATATTTCTTGCTGAAATCTGCGATGGAGGAATATGGAAACCTTCCACATCATTAAAAAATGACTCATATGTGAATATAATTAATAGTGAGAATCAGAATGCCAGATTATCTGAGAAATCAAAATACTGAAGTGAAAAACAAGTGTTTTTAAAAGTCATGTTACTTAATAAACAGAGAAACTGCAGATTACAAATAGGTATCTTTCATAAAACTCTTCTGTTTGAGCAGAACTTCTAAAATTCATCATACTCTAGTCATTATGTGTTAATCAGGATTTCCATTTGTCTTTTGTCAGTTGTTTGCACTTGTTTGCTCTTTTTTATTTTTGCTGGTGGGGGGGAAGTGTTGGTTTTGTTTTGTGCATTTTTTAATAGAAGTTAAAGTCATAGAAAAAAACCTAAATTGGAAGAGACCCCTGGAGGTGCAACCCTTGGCTCAAAGCAATGCCAATCTTCAATAAAATAAGGAGAGAAATTCTACAACCTGTCTTAGAAATTTGTTCCAATATTTATCTTGTGAAAATTTTATCCTTATTTCTAATAAAAACTTCCTTCCTCACAATCTCAGTCCATTGATTCCTACAACCATACACATCTGTGACAAGTCTGAGTCCATCTCATCTATAACCTCTCCCCCAATAAGACTGCTTTACAAATCAATAAATTGCCTTCCACCCACCACCTCCTATCCAAACCCCCTTTTCCTAAGGATGAAAAACTCAGCTTTTTGTGTCTCCTTGTAAGAGCATTTGCTCCTGACCCCTAATCATCTTGTTCATCCTCTGCTCAACTTAAATCGGTATTTCAATGTTTTTCTTTTACTGGGAACCCAATATGCTGCTTACTTATACAACATAATTTATTTGAATCATATTCTTGTAGAACACCAGGAGGGCAATGAAATGTAGCTGCCTATAGCTACACAATAGCCCAGACTCAGATACAATAAATTTTCTGAAATTTTACAAGCTAAGTCTTTTTTACCAATTCCTTACTGTCTTTTTTCTCAAAAAAAAAAAAAAAAGAGAAATAATAACTATGTAGTGTGACTGGAATGCCAAGTAATGGTACTGAAAGGCCAGCAATGAAATTCATTTTTAGATATAGTAATTTCCAAAATCCTGCCTTTAGCTCTTCTGTGGGACTCTGAGATCAGGATAACAGCCGCAGACAGAGAATTATAATGATGGGAGAGGTTCACCTCTTTTGTAAACTATTGTTTACACTTTTTAAAGGAATTTCTTACACAGTACAGATAGCTGAAATAAAAATTAAAGCTTAAAGGTTGACCTTAAACAGATAATTTCTTACAATTCAGACCCCAGTAGTTAATCAGACTCCCAGTGCCGATGGACTCCCCACACTGGGGAAGAGACACCCACATACTGTACTAAAGTGGATCTCTCTTTAAGCTCACAGTGTTTCATTAAAATATATCAAAAGAATACAGGTCATTTTGGAAGAGCTTACAATCTAAGAAATGTGATGGCAAGTTCATGGCTATGCAAAGATCATTAAAATTCTTCTTAGCCATGCTATTAAAAAAATTTTAAAAAATAAAATCCGAAGTTCCACATATTGCGTGAAACATTCACTGAGGTCAACTTCACCACATCTCAAATATCTTCCATTATCTAGCACAGCTTTAGAAATGCAGTTTCTCTCATTGAGCCTGTCCTCACCCAGGCTCAAGTAGCAAGCAGCAGAGACAAACTGGTAAAATTGTTATTCTGGCTGCAGAAATTCAAATGCTGAGTGGGTGCCACCTCAGTTAAAAGTTTCTGATGGGAGCATGAGATGTGAAATGGACTCTGAGGATAACGGCACAAAGTCCTCAGGAGAATATCAAAATATTAAATATTAAACTCCAAATACTGAAAACAAACCAACCAGAAGTACTACTACCCACAGTTATCTCTTCAGACATTCTGAAATCATTTCCAGTAACAGACCTGTCTTGCCATTACACATGTAACACTGTTGTTAGTATCATGCAACTCATTTTTCAGGCAGGAAGCCTGAAAAATACTTCAAAAATACTCCTAATTTAAAACAAGACTGTAACAGGGAGAGGAACTGTAGTTCAAATGAAGTTTTTCTTTCCTAAAATGAAACTCTCTTGCTCCAGCTCCTCCAGCTGTCTTTGCAGAAAACCAAAACCTATATGCATAGGGATACTCTCTAGGAAGCTGCTGGGAGTCATATACTGTAAGTGGCTAAGGAAAATCTTCCTCTCAAAAGAGAAAACAGACTTTGGAAGGCAGGCAAACTTGTACTCAAGATAATGAGATAACTTGTTTCCAAATTCCAAACAAAGCATTTCATTTCCTTCCTGCAAAATCAATTTTATTCTTTATGGAGTATCTGTTGCAGGAAAGGATGCTGTTTGTGTAACATATCTTTTTAGTGGAGGTGATTACTTTGGGTACAAAACATCCCCTACTAACATTGTTCCCAACGCAGGGTAATACAGACAGGAGAGCTAATCTTCTGTCATCCAGAAAGAATGGCAGGCTTGCTAAACTTATATCATCATCCCCTCTGAAACACAGTAAAAATCACTGTTAGAACTGATAGTTTATTAGATCAAAGGTACCATCAACAATGTCAATTCTGCCTGGTAGTGTTAACAGGAAAATGTTTTACAGGTTCTACCACTGGGCATCCATTTAACTTCCAGCACCAGCTACGCTGTGAAACTGCACATAATTTATCTGGCAACCTGTCTGTGTAGGAAGCATTATCCAGGCAAAACTTCTCACAGTCTGACAAAATACTTTGATTTGCACTGTTCAGATGATCGAACAAACAGACTTTAAGCAATCATCGACAATAGTTTTTATCTTCAAACATGTTGAAGTGTAATACTACACGAGAGCAATCCATCATTTAAGACCAGATTTGATAGAATACAAGTAAACGAACAATTACTGCATTTTAAACTTATACACATCTTGTCCATTAGGTTTAAGTATTAGTAAAGCTCACATTTATCTTACACATTTTTTTGCAATTTTGCCACAAAACACTCCTAATGCTTCCATGGTGTCCATGGTAATGTCTTTGCTTACATATAGCTTAGATAGACATTCATTCCAATTAGGTGAAGTAAACAGAAAACAGCCATTCATAATTCCTCAAGTTACTGTTACCTTTTTTTTTTTTACATAGCAATCAACAGCCTTCAAACAGTTTCCAGTTAAAGTCTATCACATGCAGTTGATGACAGATAGGTGTGCCAACAAATTCTCTTCCCTGCATCATGGCAAAACCAATTTAATTACTCCCAATAATATGCACAATATACAAAAAAGTATTTAATAATAATTCCAACAATGTAAATTTGATAACTTATCATATTTCTTTTCAGTGTAAATATATTGCTACTACTCTGCAAGGCTTCCTAAAGATTAATCTAGTATTTTTCTATACTATAAAAAACATTTGATTTATAATAATCTGACACACGCTATAATGCCTTCCAAAAAACTCACCTCAGATAGAAAATACTCTCAATAAAATATGATTGTATGAAATATTGCATTGTACTTCATATCAAAACAGAAAGGGATGTTGTTTAAAAACTTGCAGCACATAATTTTTTAAAAATATTCTGATTTTCTGTGCTTGTTTGTTACTTTTCTTAATTTCTTAAGATGCACTTGCCTAGTCTGCAATATTTGCTTTTTCATTGAGAAAGTAGCTGATAAAGGTGTTTTCTGATGTTTTTTACATAAAAACCACTATAGTGAAAAAGCAGCATGAGCCCTGGGACACCTACCAGTTCCTACTACTCTGCCTATGTTCAGCATGCTGTGTCCTTGCCATGCAGCATCACCTACCACAGATAGACAACACATTGTTATAATAATGTTACAAATAACTGTTTAAAGTTTTCTATGCAGCAGCCGAAAGAATTCAGAGACAACTTCAAGACACACAGAGTTAAATATTGAAGCTCTTTTCCCTATTTTGCTCTTCAAAACCCTAAACTAGAAAATCCCTTGAGTGAAAAGTCAGAGAAAGGCTACCATCCCTTCTAGGGTTAAAAGATGCTTTTGTAAGATTTTTAGGTCAGATTAACCTTTTGCTCACAATAGGGCCGGTTATTGGTTTTATTTTTTACTGTCTTTAACACAGGTAAAAAAATCAATATGAAGCGAGACAAAGGGCTCTGGAGGCCCTGGCTGCACCAGCTTTTGGTTTGGCTCATACACAATCCTACAACATGCTGAGGCTGGGAAGGATTAGCCTGCTTGTGTTGAGTAAACCGATGATACTCAATAAACAGTTTCTGTTGTAAACCCCTTAGGACGTGCAAAGCCACACTAGTTGGCATTAGACCAGATAAGCTGCCGAACCAGCTGTAATCTCATTTAGACCTGAGCTGATCCTCCTGTCCTTTCATTCCACAGGATCAAAGCAAACCACTGAGGAGGCAGCTGTATAATAGCAGCAGTGCTTGCTGGATGCGGCAAACATTTCATAAATTCCTCTCCTTGAAGCAAGCCTGCACATAATCTACCCAGAGCCAGTTCAATCAATGGATTTCTGAATTCATTAGTCTTATTATTACAGGATAACTGTTTTCCCCACATAGTGTGGTAGCTGTTGCAAGCCAACTTTGCAAAACAGCTCTTATTGCTGACCATTTCCTTCTCTGATAATGTGCTTTTGCATTTTTGCAGTGCCACATGAAAATGATTTAAATCACTTCAATGCAGTATTTTTTTTAAAGACTAGAAATAAAACCAATTCCCGAATAGTCAAGTAGGAAGCCTTGAAATATAGCACATTCTTCCAAGCATAATTACTGGCTACCTGTTTGAATGCTTCCATGCACCAGTAATGATGACCAATGTTTTCTGAGCTCAAATGATAACAGCAAAAGTAGAGATTATATCATTGTAGCAGCATAAATACAGACAAAAAAAAAAAAAAAAAAAACAGATGCTAAAGGAGTAATTCTAAGAAAAAGACTTCTATTTGCCTTTTACTCTTTTTGTTTTCTGGAATTAAAAAGAAGAAATATTTTCATTGTTGAAGAAATGAAGAGCACAACTTAGGAAAACCAGAAAACCACATAAGCAACAAGTCTTTTTAAACTAAGCAAAAATGAAAACCAAGGCATTGGATCAAATAAGACTAGAGGGTGCAACATTCGATTTCTATACCACATTTGGCGTTTTCACTCCAGTTGCAATTATAGATAAAAAATGTTATAGTATAACCTTAGAGCTTTAGAAGAACAGAAAGTGTAACTCAGAAAATGCATCAACTGATCTATTTCCCACCAGTGAACTCTGCAATACAGCACATATTCACAGATAAGTAAAATTAGATTTGTTACTTACATTGGAATAAGGAAAATATTATTAAAAATATTTTTCAGTCCTTTTAGTTGCTAATTATATTAGTCATTAATGTAAAGTTTTCTGATACAGCTACATTGGGGAAAAAAAAGAAAAAGGATGTAATAAGAATTATGCACTACAGCACCAATTTTTTTTAGGTCATATACAAGTAACATTACTGATTCTTGGATCATTCCTTGAGGAATAAGTAGTAGCCAGAGAACTAAGTTTGGTCTGCAAAATAGGGAAGGCCAGGTAACCCTTAGAGTTAAGGTAAAAATAGCAGTGTTTGTGACTTACTGTTATCTGCAGCCAGTATAAATATGCAGTACAATCATGCACAAACTGAGAAGTCAGGAAGATCCCTCACAGAGAACTGCTCCGAGTTTACAGAGCACAAGAGAAAGGTCTGTATCATCTTTGCAGTCACACCCTACCCTACACCACACAGATCTACTGAACATCTGTATCTGGCTGCTCATGTTTTTATTAGAGTATTAAAAAAGTCCATGTAATAAAAAGTATCAATGAAGTACAATAAAATCGAAGTTTTAACACATGCAAATGATTTTTAACTGATTACAGTGAGGAGATGTTTAGGATGAAACTTTTTCAAGCACTACAGCACAGATGTGCTAGAATACGTCAGAGGCAGCTGGCAAAGATGAACAAAAGGTATTTGCACCTATCATGTATAGATGTGTAAAAAACTCACCACACATCTCTTCCTCAATCACTTAGATACCATCTGATGTGCTAGTTAATGATTCCCCTCTCTCCACTTCATTCTTCAGACATAAAGGGGTCCCATTTAACATAATCACTTAATAACAGCAAAGTGATGGGTATCAGAACCCTAATTCTTCTAATATTTGCAAAATCCAGGTCTTTGTAATAATAATAACACCATGATAGCAAACTGTAAAACTGTGTAATTATACTTTAATTGTATTGTGAGGCATGCATTAATCACAAAGTTTAAGTACCAAGGATGGAATTATAATAATTCTGTAAAACAAATTTAAGCTAGCTAAGTAGGTCAGAACCACTAGCATGCAACAGGAGACCTCTGGGAATTTATCAGTTAATGGCTATTTATGTGCAAATGAGTGCCCTCCAACCCTCCCAAATCCTGTGTAGCTGAAGGGTATTTCTGTTAACCAGGAGCATGCTTAACTGCTGAGGCATAAATTAAACCATTTATTGGAATGATTTTAATTCTTCTCTCCCCCCACCCACTCTTACTACTCCCCTCCACCCTCACTAGCAGCACAATTTACAGTATTAATTTACATGGAGATAAGATTGCTGAAGAGTTTTCAGAAATTACTCTGTTTCAAGAAAGAGCAGGACAAAGAGAGAACAGGAAAGAAAAAGGAGCAAGAGACAAACTTTCAGTAAGAGACAGTAGCAATGCTACACTTAATCTTCAAATCTTCCAGAGGATAGGTTGAGCTATTAGAATTCCAGAGGTTCAGTATCACAGCAATGCATTGGAAACCCTTCCATAACGAACTTTAATGCAATTAAATTCTGCTTTCCATCCTCACAGAATCCTTTAGGTTGAAAAGACTTTAAAGATGATCAAGTCCAAACATTAACCCAGCACTGCCAAGTCCACCACTAAACCATGTCTCAAAGTGCAACATCTCCTTTTTCCAATACCTCCTGGCCAGCCTGTTCCAGTGCTTGACAACCCTTTCCATGAAGAAATTTTTCCTAATATCCAATCAAAACCTTCCCTGGTGCAACTTGATGCCATTTCCTCATCTCACATTCTAAATTTGGAGAAGACAATGAAGCTCAAGGGGGACTGCATCCACTGTATTTTCTGTCATAACATTCAGACTGTACACATATCAAAGGTCTTCTTTCAAGAAAGAAAACAACAAAAATTTCTTGGCTGCAAGAAAAAACACCTTCAATTTTTGAGTTTGACTTGGAAAAAGCTAGCCATTTTTCATGTCTTAAGAAAATAGATACCTTTACAAACTACTCGGAATCAAGATGTATTGAATTTTCACTGTGATGTAAAATGGGGATGATTTACAGACAATATAAATTATTTCTCAACACTTATCATCATAGCAGTAATTCAGTACAGCAAGGCAAGGTAACGTAAGCCTAACTTCAAGATACACTTTTAGGCTTAAAATTTCATATGCTTGGGGTTTCTTTTTCTTCTATGTGCATGCACACATATTCTTGGAAAGCCTAGGGTCCCAGAACAATAAAACAGAAAAAATCTGATTATCCTAGCATCAATTAACCACAGCTCCCTGTTACCCTAAACAGGGCCACATCTCCCCAATGCCTAATAATCACATTGTAAAATCCTTTGATTGCCTGAATATATTCACTCTCCCTACGATGTTTGGATGATCATGGTTGTGTTATAGTTAATTATTATTTAAGAGCTGATCACAGTACATAACTCTTTCTGATGTCATCTTCACACCTAATACGAAATTCCACATAAATGTAACACACTGGACAAATACACACAGTTTTTCTTCACCAATTCAGGCTGTTGTAGAATATCCTTAAATATAAATAGGTGTGGTATGAATCAGAGGAATTCCCTGGGATCAAATCTTTAGCAGCTCTAAAATATTTTTAATAGTCATATGTGGAACACTTACTTAAGTATTTCCAAAGGTACATCTCCAGTAGCTAATCAATATATTCCTGTCCAGGGAAACAGAAGAATATCAATGAAAATATTTGGTTTTATTCTTGTGGTTGACTTTTTGTAAGGAAAACAAGACTGCAAAAAGCAGTAGAAGGAAACTTCACTGTCCTGGCAAGCACATCTGTACTTGCCTGTTCTTCCCTTCTCCTGCCCCTCAGTAAAGGATGACACATCCCTGGCAGCAGGATGTTCCTGCTGTGCGCACAGTGGCTGCTGTGGCTGACTGTGCAGCCCCTGCATTACCACAGAGAGAACCAGAAGCTTTCTGCCTCTTAACATGGATTTCCAAGCACACACATTAAACCAGACACTTCCCACAACTCTTTGGTAACAGCCAGAAATTAATGAATGAACTATCTAACCAAAAATAAGTTCACTCCTGTATTTTCAGGAGCATTAGCACATCTGCATTATCAGAGCCTATGAGAAGCCCACGGTTACCTCCCCCTTCCCTACAGTGAGGGGTGCAGCCTTGATTATGTCTGTACCTTACAGCCATTGGCAGGGGCTCAGTATTGCCCTAAGGCTTTAATTAACCCCGATTAGAGATAAACAGGGCCTTCTGGTTGTGAAAAAGAGGAGGGAATAGACAGTACCTTCAGCTTATCAGACAACTAAGTAAACCACAAACTGCTTTTACCTTTCTCTACTTGCTCCTCCCAAAAAAAAAATGTCAGGAAGAGGCCCCCAAAAAGTCCCTGAGATGATGCACAATGTATATGTTGCAGAGTATGCTCTCCTCTTTCCAGTTTGTTTTTAGGGAGGATATATATGGTAGCCTACTATTTCAGGCTCATTTTCCATTAGACGTATTTTCACTGTCCCTGTTTTAGTGCCACTGTAAAGAAAGCTGGAGCATTTAGCCATTGGCAATTAGTGACACTTGGACTTGCTCCAAGCCAAATAAAACATGGCAATGCACATCTACAGGCCCTGAATCAATGTCTAAAAAAGCATTTGCAAAGCAATTTTCTAGACAGATTTCAAGACTCAAACACAAAACCACTGAAAAGCCATCACATTTTTCAGCAGGGCCACTGTCCAGTGCATACAGGAGAAGCCATCTTTACACTTCCACCCCAGAAATTCCAAGAACAAGTAGGATACTGTAGCACTAAACAGGTTCAATTTTTCTCCCCCAATAGAACATGGAAATTAAAACAAACTCTAAAAAAAGAAAATAAATAAGTTTGATTCCATAAGTTTCTCTTGAAGACTGCAAGAGTGCTACAGTAGCAGCCTATTCTAAATAACCACACTAAATGTCTGTCCAAAATTAAGACAATTCTGTCTTCACTGGCATGAAGAACAGCAGAAAACCTGTAACATCCTTTTACATACTGGGTAACTTCTAGCTTGTCTCAACTCTTCCTAGCTGAAATCACTTCCGTCAAACTCATACAAACTGCCTACTTTAGTCATTCACTTCTGTGACTCCCTCTAATTTTCAATTTATTCATAAATATTTTGTAAAATGACATATCCAGAACTGCATACAGAATGCTGCAACTAAAGACAGAATAAGCAGCTCTTCTCACCTGCAGGAGTTTTATTAACACACCTCACAACAATATTTAATTTTTTTTGGTTTTTTTCCTAAAGCAGAGTCACATTAGGTCCTGCTTCCTAATATCATATAGGCTGTGTGCATAAGAAACTCACTGTTAAAAGTTAGCCAATAGATTTCAAAATCCAAATTTTGGATTTTCTTGCAGATACTACTAGAAACTCACAAAAATAAACACTCTGTAAACAGAGGTGAAAGCATAAGTAGCAGGTTCATTTCCCACTCCTTGTAAGGTACAAGGGAATCCACTTCACAAGCAATTCCAGTTCACAAACAATTCCAGTTTTTCCCCCTGCACTAGGCAGCAACTGCGCTAGTGCAGGGACAATAATGGACCTTGCAGGAATCTGTGCTGAGCAGGCAGCAAAGTCTACAAGCAAGGGCAGAAATGAGGTAACAGCAAGGGCAGCTACCTCACTTCAACCAATGCCAGATGTGAAGATTCCCTGTTTCTCTCACCTTCCCATACTTTGACAATATGGCTGCAAGTCAAGCATTCCATGTAATATTTCCATGTGTCCTTTCTAATTTCAGTATTTGGCCTTCACTATTTCTTCTCGTTGAGGATAATTTATTTCAAAACATCAAAGTAATTTTAAATGCTGGTTTTGTTTTCCATTTGAACACACAGAAATACTCTCTAATTTCTGGCTACATATAAAATCAAACCCTAACTTTTTTCATCTAGTACGACTAGTTGTGCTAAACAGTTCTTTGTTTTCAGTGATTTGAATGAATGCCATTAAACACTGATAACACTAATTTTACACAAGTAACATTGAAACCTTACACTAGTGATGATTTTTATGAAAATTTTCTCTTATTCCTATAGATTCACACCATTTTACAGAAAATCTGTTTGTACTTTCAAGGCTGCTGTTTTCTTTTTTCTGATCTTTTTTTTTTTTTTTTTTTGGTTAGGATACCCAGGAATGAGTACACTAGAAGTTATTTTATTTCCAAGAAGAAATTCAATCATAAGCAAAAGCATCCTAGGGGATGAAGAATCAAACAGTATATACCCAGAAAACAGAAAAACACTAAAGAATAAACAGAAAACACAATGTATTGAGATCCAACCCTTCTCTTCATTTGGTCATTGCTTTCAAGAGAACATACCAAATTGTTTTTGCTGATTAGACAGTCCCAGAAGTTAGTAGCAAGAGAAGTTGATGCTGGTAGGTTACAGCTGTCAGTAAGAGAATCGGAAATAAATTTGGAAAAAAGGAAGCAAGTGGCTATTTCTCATCACTGTAGTTATTACCCAGTTTTCGAAGTATGAGTGATGGTGGGGGGGGGGGGAACAAAACCCAGAAGCTTGTTCTACTGAACCACCGAACTGAATCTTTCAGAACTGCACAAAGTGCTTCAATCTATGTTGTGACAAGCATCCAGCAAGTGCTTACCCTAGTTTTCATTTTCCTCCATTAAGACAAGTACATTCATCTGTTCAGTTAGCATAAGGATTCTCCTTGGAGTTGGTTCAGATTTTTTCCTCCACTTTAAAGGTCAACTTTCTTTAAAACACATAGGCACAAATTAATTCTCCTCTCCAGAGAGATCAATTCCTTTCACAGGGGCTAGCAATGGAGACAAGAGAGCAAAGGGAAATATTCTGGGTGAAGCAGAGCCAAATGTGTCTGGATCAGTGCACATAATTGACTCGTCTAAACATTCTTGACACATGCAAGACAGTGGCTTGCTCTTGTCCCAGAATGCACACTTGCTGTTTTATCAGTCACATTTCTGATTCTCTGCTAATAAGAGCCTAGAAACCCCGGGCACAGCTGGGCACTTGGGCAGGCCAGGGCAGCCAAGCTGTCGGCCCGGAGCCAGCTCGCCGTGCGCTCCCTCCATCCTCCCGCACGGGCTGTCAGTAGGAGGCAGCATCGGCTCTGCCAGCAGCAGCTCCGCACCGCAAAGTACTTGGGAGCGGGCTTCATTCTTCTGTCATTATATAAGCAAGATGACACTGTTCTCTAATCCAGCCAAAGCTGATAAGTACCATCAACCTGTCACTTCCTACATTTCAAATTCTAACATTGCAGCATCAAAGAGTTTTTACATTTCGATTTCTTTTGCTGGCAGCGGTCGGTAGCCTCTCATTCTCCCACGGTGTTCTAATGCAGCATTTGCACACCGGGGTTACTCCCAGCCTGAATAGCAGGTCATCCCCTACTCACTGAGCTCATCTGCAGCCCATGTGCTAGGCAATTTAGATCCAATCAGCCCTTATTTAGCTCAAGAGTAATGAGCAGCATAGTGACACAGACTTAAGCCTGACCCTCAGGACACTGCTCATCAAGCAGTAAAACTGTGACAAAATCATTCATCTTCCACCCGCTGGCAAGAAATAATACTCACACTCACTGTATTACTTTTTCAAGACATAGGAAAAAAAAAAGGTCCTGAATTTTCATGATGCGAGACATTAATTTGCAGAAAGCTGAATTCCCTTAAACCCCCCTGTTGCTATGAGCTCACCAGGGGGAAATAGGCCTTAGGAGACTGAAATGGAATAAAGAAAATTGCTTCAGCTTTCTGTTCATTTTAAATAAGCCTTAAATCTGACATGAGATATCCTAAAGAGAGAAGAAATATAGATCTTGTAAGGTAACGAAGAAACAATCAAAATTAAGAGATTAGAAGGCTACTTGCATATAATGATTTTATTGGCAAAAATATTTCTTTTGTTTAACATCCATAACAAAAAAAACCCACTTCATATGAAAAGCCATCCTCACACCTCATGTGAAGAATAAAAGTAAAACTGAGAGGAAAGTTAATTTAGGGAAAATAGTTTCAGAAGTGAGAAACTTCCATCAGAAAACAAATCTGTGCTTTACGTCCTTCAGGGAGCACATACTTCTCTAAACAACTATAGGGATCCAAGCAGCAGGTTCTCAGTACACCAGGATATGATTTTATTCTTTTTTTCATGGATTTACCCTTTCACAACAGAAATCTTATACTGCTGTCAGGTAGGCTACAGAAAGCTTATGTGGATTAATTTTTGGTGGATAAAATGGATACAATGGAACACAAAAAGTGTGTTTCCATCTGTAGAATAGGGGACTGAACTGTATATCTTCATGATTGATGTCTGAGTACTAGACTTGAGTTTCTTTAGCTTTGGGTATCTACCAAGACTTTTTTTGGACATCAACAGTTAGGTTTTTTGATAGCTTTTAATGTTTCAGTGTGTTCTGAAGTGATTCTAGAATAGAACAGTAGAGTAGAATATTGCAGTAAGAAGGGACCTAGAATGACCATCTAGTCCAACTGCCTAAGTAATTCACAGCTGATCAAGAGCTAAAGCAAATTATTAAGGGCTTTGTCCAATTGCCTCTTAAACATTGACAGGCTTGGGGTATCAACCACTTCTCTAGAAAGCTTGTTCCAGGGCTTGACCATCCTCTCAGTAAAGAAATGCTTCCTAATGTCCAGTCTAAGCCTCCCCTGGTGCAGCTTTGAACCATTCCCACATGTCATATTAGTGGAGCCCAGGGAGAAGAGCTCAGCACCTCCCTCTCCACTTACCCTTCTCAGGAATCTGTAGAGAGCAATGGGGTCACGCCTCAGCCTCCTTTTCTCCAAACCAGACAAGACCCAAAACCTCAGCTGCTCCTCACAGGACATGCTTTCCAGCCTTGTTGCCCTCCTACTACGGCAAGATGCTATTACATCTTAAACACCAACGTGCAATTAATGTTAATCAGTTGTTCAACTTTCATGTGTCCACCTACTGATTCAAGAAAATGGACACTGAGAAGGGGAAATGAATATTCTTACAAACCTGAACCAGTGACAAACGTATACAGGAACTTTCTATATGCAAAGTATTAGGTACACATTTCCAGTGCATGCTGTTGTCTCATTTCATTTCTTTGCATAGTAATACTCTCAGAGCAGAGGAAAAACAATTAAAGCAACACATTAGTTTTAGTTAGTCAACTTTGAAGGTCAGAATACAAGGGACAAAGACGTAAAACATTACTTTAGACTCCAACAAAAACCTGAAAAAACCTCAAATCCCACAAAGCAAGAAGAAAAGAAAATTCAGTTTTAATTACCAGAGCCTCACCTTAAGGCAACAACTGTAGCTAAGAACATATACTGTATTACCTGAGAAGGTGGTAACATTATTTTTAAGGATTCCTACACAGGAAACCTCTCAAAATGCTGTTATATTGTAAAGCAGTGCTTGCTTCTCATGCATTAGAGCACTTAGAAACTAGATTTTCATTACACTCCCTTAAACACCAATTTTGTTAATGGAATACTTGAACTTCAAAGAAACCATAACAATACTTTAAAGGATAGGTCAAGTTAGCATAGCAAGGCATACTTGCTCCCCAAGCATAAGATATTTTTTGTGAAGTGAAAAAGGAAGGATCTATTTCCTTTTTTTCACACAGGTAAACAAAGTTCACAGCAACTTTTAGTGGTCATTCATTAAGCCTGGGAGATCTTTGAGCAAAACTAACATCTTTGGACTCTCAGTTCAGCAGCTTAGTCCAGAGTTGCCTTCTGTACTTATCAGGGCATCACAGCTGGGAGCTCTATATATTCTCACAGGATGGGATGGGTAAGAGAAGACTCATGATCTTCCAAACTCTTCTGAATACAGTTTTCAGACGCTCAACATCAGAAAAAAGATTTTACAAAGACTAACACTATAACCCCTGAGGGGGAAGAAAAGGAGGGAGGACCTTTCTGTTCTCTCCTCCTGAGCTTATCTACTGACTTACACAGTAATAGAGAGAGGGAGAGATGCTTCTGTTGGTCTCTAAAAAGCTTCCCACAGGCTGTTTTGATGGCAAGTATAACACAAAAAAAATTACAAATGACTCTACATTTCCATAGCAAAGATATACTGGATAATCCATTCCTATTGTGGTTTCTCTCACTACCTCAAGGCTAAACACACTCAGATAGAAACATCCTGTTACCCATGGTCCAATTATTAATGTAACTTTCTCCTAGAGACAGGTTTACTTGGTCAATATTCCTGTAAGAGCTTATGAAATTTACACACTGAAATTTTCAAAAATTAGCAAGAAAGTACAAATGGGCATAAATGCACACAGACTGTTTTCAAAGTAAAATTACCATTTATGATGGTATCAGGTTAGTGGTACTTCTCACTTCTCCTCCAAGTCTCCCTGAAACTAGGCAAAGATGTTTGGAGCACGGCAGTGATTTTACACCTGGGCATGTACTCACATTTTATAGTGCTGTAACTCTGTGCTAACACTCAACAAAACTCAAATGCCAGGATGACAATAATAAGAGAAAGCTCATGTCAAAGCAATACCCCATTACAATACAAGACATTTTAGCATGTTTCAAACACTTCTTTTAATAATATATTGCAGTGCCAGCACCTACAGCCGGTTTCTCAGAGTCTTGTATCCATTTTTACAGCAAGTTCTGTCAAATCCATTTAATGCCTGTATTTTTATTAACCTAGGGCTTCTTTTTGTGTCACGAGGCACACAGATGACAGATAGTGCTAGAGAGTTGGAACAAATGAAAGCACACATGGGCAAACATCCTGCATTTACCTTTCAATAAAAAACAACAACACCAACACCAACAAAAACCCTAAAAAACAACAACAACAAGAAGTCAGGATTTTAAAACATTGCTTAAAAACAGGAAAAAAAATAAAGGAAAAAACTTATGTCTGAGCTAGAAGCTGAATGCTCCAAGTAAAAATAGGAAGGAAGTACTTCACATTTTGATTTAGGGGAGTTTCTTGATTATTTACTGTTTATTTTACATGGTTTTAAAAAGGAGACTGTATTAAAATACAATCTTACAGTTCATAGTGAATGTTACTATGAAGATCAAATACTTGCAAGTGCCAGCAAGTAGCATCTTGATTTCAATTATCCACTCACCACATATCAAAAAATGATAAAAATGAGCTCCTGTCAAGACATAGTTGTATTTAAATATATGGATTCCAAAATAATCATAATGGTAACAACCAATAAAAAAGCGGTTTAAGAAACCTTATTTAAAATAGTCTAACCATAGGTAAATACAACAATCAAAAGCTACCAGTACTTTTCTAGCAGACAAGAAAAATACCAGAAAAAGCTGGAATGGGTTATTTTAAAACACTGTGGTGTAAAAATGGTGAAGGTGGGGGTCTCTTTTCAGATGTCTTTTATGAAAAAAGAAAGAAAGAAAACAAGCGTACTTTCAAATCCTTGTATGCCAAGTTTTAGCCCAGAGCAAGTTTTCACTGCTATGGTACAAACCCTTGAAAATAAAGGTTTATAATGGAAATGCTGACAGACCCTTAACTATAGCGGCATGAATAGCTATAATTAAAGAAGAGCTTTTGGCTACACCTCACTCTGAAAATGAAAGACTAGAATTTTTACAGTATCCTCAAATAAAAACAACTGGGAAACCTGGAATGAGATTCCAGCAATCCCAACAAGATATGTTAAAGAGGACTGCTAAAACTATTTGACATTTTTAGCTTTAAATATTGAGGCATTTAGTTAACACAACCAAGTCAGTATTTTCATAATGCTACTTAATCAGCAATAAAGAATGCTCCTGTGAGCCATCATCTGGGGTTAGCAGAAAGTAACACATGAAGTTATTATTTCCTAACAGCCTAGAGGGAGCTGCTTGTCTCTTTAATCAGTGATCTCACTTCCTTCCTACCTGTAAATTCCCTGTCATACAGTTTTAAAATTATTAAGAGTGCAGTGTACAGAAAAATTACTTTTATGAAAGGCCTACTATCTTATATCAGCCTGGATTTTATAAACAAGCGTTTCATCCTTATCTGAATTTGAAAACAGACCAGGCCTAATCAGTCTGGTCAATTCAATAATATTTTAACATCTGGTTAGCACAAAATCATCCATATCTTCTGAATCAAAAAGGTGGTTTTAGTGTTGTTTTATTTGCATGGCAACAGAGAACTGTTTTCAGTGAGTCTGTCAAAGCAGCAAAATCACTAACATTTTCCTGCTCCATACAACCTGAAGATCAAAGTGTTTTGTAAGTGTTAAGGAATTTAGTTCTTCTGTAGATGGGAAAAATAGGCTTGTAACAGTAACTAAATGTATAAATACAGAAACTGAAATAAAGAGCTGTTAAAAAAAGCAAGGCTCTAAAAATCTCTCTCATACTAATTACTATTTGAGCATGTTGGTAATTCAAATATCTCAGAAAAACTACTTTTTATAAAAAAAGGTACTAATACTGTCCTGTACCTTATCTGTGATGACCTGAGAAGTCTAGATTGAACTTGCATGCCCTCTTCTCTGTCTTACAAGAGGGCCACATAACCCCCAGTCCTGGAAAGCTTAAAAATAATGCCAAGTTATAAAACAGGCAATTTTTTCACCAGTATCAAATTTCTCCCTATTTCATCTTTAAAAACAACACAACAAATGCTGTGTATTAGCTAATGGAGAAGATGTCAAAGCATTTTTGAAGTCTCCAATTTATTCCAGGAAATACATTCAGTTGAACTGAAATAATAAATAATAAATCAACTAAACTTAGTTTTGTGCTTCATCTTTTTTCAAAAGACTGCCTGAAAAACAGTTGTCTTTGGATCTATAAGCTATTGACAGCTGCAGTCAAACTAGACAATAACAAAGAACCTAGTTAAAGAGAGATCTTGCATATGGGCCTCAGTATTCCTATTATGCACTCTTCCACAGCTCTTTACACATATTTCAGTCTTGCACATTTGAAGTAATGGCAGATCAATAGCTGCCTCTTAATATCTTATGAAAAAAAAGCAGTTTGGGCTTCAAACTGGAGGACTGCTTCTCAAAGGCATCAGTAGACAAAAAATATGCTTATTGAAGGGCACTGTGGATGTTGAAAAATGAACTAGTACATCAAAGCAAAACTGCTTGAAAGTGGTAAAATATGATTTCCTTCTTTCCCATCGAACCCCAGACGAGTATTTAAATCTCCATAACTGTAGTATTTGAACGCAACCTTGATGAAAAAAAAAAATTAGAACAAAAACTCTGAAAAACAGAATAATATTCAATTAAGAAACAAAACCAAAAAAACCCACCCCCCAGCCCCCACTTACGTAATTAACACAGACAATAATTTCTACGTTTCCTGTATCAAATGAGAGATGATATTGTCTGAAATAGTAGCAACTGGATGACTTTCTAAAGAGACACTAATTCATAACAAAATATCAGGATGTCAAACCTAATCTGAAATAGTAAGGAAACATTTCAAAGATTCTATATGCACTGAAGTATTGGTGGGTTTTGAGATTGAACGCATCATTCACAGACCTTCAGAGATTTCTCTTTCCTTTTACTCAATTTCAGTAAAAAATTAACAGGAACTACAGTTTAACCCTAAAAACAAAATGCTAGTCTATATCCACAACTTAACTAAATAACTTACCGAAGTCTGGCTAGAACAACCTGAAGAAAATTCAGGACCATGCTCAGCTCAGCTCCCCGACATGCAGGCAGCAGCATAGTAAAGCCATCATTTAGCAGCTTTTCCTCAGAAAGGCTCAAGTAGCAGCTGGTCTCAAACACTTCCTGGGCACCATCAATGTAGGTTGAAAGTAGAGTCCAGAGATTTTGTCTCTGTGTGTAGTCATTTTTGGTTACTAAAAACTCCTTTGCCTTCTCACAGAAAGTATTTGAGATTTTCTCGGCTAGGGCACTAATGTCCATGTTCTTCTCAACATAAATTAAAAGGAAAGCAAAATGACCTCTCCAGATGAGAGCTCTCCGAGACATGGTGATGGAGGATGGAGTCAGGAAATCCAAAAGATCCAACACCCGACTCACTATATCTTCTGTCTCCGCAACAACTGCCAGCATGAGGAACAGGTTAAAAAAGTTCTGCAGCCCCACTTCTGTCAGCTCCTGCATTCTTTTCCGATGGAACTTGGAATAAATTCTACATTAGAAAAACAAACAGAAAAACCCAGGAAAGAGAAAGTTTCTTAAAGTATGCAATTTTCTATCTTCTTGAGTGACTAAAACTGTATTTTCATGCTTTCAGTTTACAGTTATCCACTTCTGGTAACCCTTAAATTTTATATACTCTTTTTTTCATTACTTTTATGGCTACTGGAACAAACATGCTCTTTCAGTTTCTGCTCCTAATTTAAAGCACACGTTGTTTCCAATTGGAGGTGCAGCCTAACCTTCCCCCTTATCTAACCTCTAGTACCAAGCGGAGGAAAATGTTATGAGTAGACTCTCTCTACTCTGTCTGTGATGGGTGTCCCCCATACGGTGCCTTCATATCAATCAAGTCTAGCCCATGAGGGCTCCTAGGAAGAGAAGCTGTCAAGTGGCATCTCTTTGCAGCAGCAAACCATTCTGGTACACCAACTTCTTCCCTGGAAACGTCCTCATTTCCATGTGGAAATCAGCTACTGGTTTCTGCTGTTATGTTGTAATGCAGCAGCTGCTGTGATCAAAGTCTCACCTACCAAACCATCACTGCAATAAAAGGAAGATTTCTGATGGAAAATTCCTTTTCTCCACAGTGCTTTGCCAAAGTCTGTATCAACCTGTACTGCGCACCTATGGTATGGATGGGTTCTAAAGAAAACAGACAAGCTAAGCTGAGGCATTTGGAAAGAAACCTCTCTCCAGGCAGGAAGAGGTTAAGAAACTTTATCTGTACTGCTTATAGGACAGTGCTCAAGTCATACACAGCTGATGGTGACAAGCACTGCTACTTTGAAATTTTAAAGCAGTTGACAAGAAGGAAAAAGCAGATCTTTTCTGGGACCTTTGCTTGGATGTGGACTCTTAAATGAAAGCCACCATTCCTACAACAGAGGAGTAAGATGAAAACAGCTTGACTCTTTGATTTTTGTGTTTAAAACTTCGGGTATATCCTTCACATTTAATTTAAAGTAAGTTCCACATACAGTAGTTAAACATCTGTAAGTGCTGTTTTCCTATTCTGTCACCTGGAAAAGAGTTGGAAATGGTGTTGAGGTTATCAAATCTAGCCACCAAAAATTACAGCATATCCAATTAATGTTGTTTAGTAGTAAATTACTACTGACAAGCATATATGCTTTTCATGCATCCATTAATGCTTGGTTAGCTGCTGAAAACAGAGTTCATCCCAAAATCATAGCTGTAGACTGTTAAATTTTGCTACTTGTGTAATTGATATTTTCAAGATAGAAATGATGAATACTGGTTAAGCAGACTGACACACTGTGTGTTGTGTATTATTATTCCCCCTCTTAAATTAGGGAAAGTAACAAGCTATAATAGCACAAAAATGTAAGTGTAATCTCCTTGCAGTAAGAACAGAGTAGGCTAATTAAAATTTTTTTTAAAAAAGCAAGACACTGATACAGAATCCAACAACATATTTGTTTCTACATAGTTGCAATGATTTATAAACCCAAAATTTAGTGACTATAATAGCTTCTGAAGTGTACATAGACATTAGGCATACTGTTTTTTCTGATAGCCAAGATAACCCTTCTTTCTTAGAAGAAAAACACCACATAACTTTGTAAGGTGTGTATACACCTGGGCATTTTTAAATGTTTATTTCTTGCATACATGAAGAACTTACTAATGCTTAATAGAACTTTAATTTATTTTATTAATACTTAATAAAATCTTTTTAAACAACTCAAAACCCTAAACCAAAACTATTTTTGTTTTCTGTTTTCTCTATCTAATGAAAAAAAATTACCAAGTCTGTATTAATCATTACAAGTGCTATCCTCATTACTATAAGAAAAGTCTCATGGATTCAGTAAGCATCTAAAACATCAAGAGTTTAATTTAGAGCACATATATTTTACAGCTTTTTATATCATGACTGACTGTACTTAATTAGTATGTTTCAAAATTAAGTGAAAAATTTAAATTCTCACAAAAATACTATGAGAAATTTTGAAAACCACTGAAAAGAAGTGAAATATTTAAATGAAAATACAGGTCTAGCAAGTGTCAGTCTGCATGTTCTTGAACAACACATGGCTTACATCCAGCTCAAACACAATTTCTGTGCTTTAATTACATTATCTGTCTGGCAACTGAGTTGTACCACTGCACTGGTTGCCAGTCTACCAAATTCCTGGCCAGTGGGACGAGGTAAATCATCACACACCATGAATGCCAAGGTGATTTTTGGACCCAGTGACAGCCTCAGCTGGCAACAGAAACTTCAGGGAACAACTGCTTTCTTCAAATTATAAATCACCCTGGATCTGTCACCCCCTTTACTTTGCCATAAGCACAGCGCCCTCTGCCTTGCATGTAGCTGTAAGGGCCCCTGACTCACTACACTTCTTACAAAATGAGACAAAGTAAATAGCATCCATACCGTCCTTTAATTTGTTTCCAAGGATGCACCCCATTGTTTTCTTCTTTCATAATCCGTGCCAAAATGCTGAGGAAAATGAAGTAACTGTTGCTGGACTTGTACAGAGAAGGGATCTGCTGTTCGCAGCAGCAGCGTTTCACCAACTCAAGCATTGACAAAGAAGTCTTACTAACATTTGCCAGATCCTTCAGACCAAGCCAAGGAACAGTAAAGCAGCTGTTCTGAAATAGATGAAAACAGAAAATACTATAAATAACAATAAATGCCAATATTTCGAAGGCAGTAAGATGCACTCCTCCACACAAACAAAAGGATATGTTGTTCCTACCTCAGCTAAAACGATAAAAATGCATTGTAACTGTGTGCAAAGTATTTTTACAAGATCTTAAACTGAGTAGTCCTGATGAAAAATAAGAGTTGAAATATATTATCATATTCTATTATTTCATAATGTAATGGACCATAACAAATTTAAACATGATTTCATTAAATAAACATAGCAAATTTAGGGATACTGCCATTGACTAGGTAGTTTTACAGAAGTACAGCAATCAAGCTTGGCTACAGGAAAATCAGAATTAATCAGCAAAAATCAAGGAATATCTACATGCAATTCTACATTTTTATGTATTCATCTACTTACCAGATTCTTGCTGTAATAATCCCAGAGTATGGTGACAATAGATAAGTTCAAATCCCAGAAACTACACAAAGTCAAACAGCACTGAAGATGCATTCGTAAGTGTTCTTCTAACACACCAGTCTTGAAAAGGAAGTAAGAAATTAATTGTAGGAGGGGAGTGTCACCTCATCTACACATAAACCCAATACTACCAGACTGTTGAAAGTAATTTCCTAATATAAAAATTATTTTTAATTATATACTGTTGAGTAAATGCGTCTGCTAATTCATGCAATGAACTCAAAGATAAAGGCTGACAATTGCACCCTGCAAACCAGCCAATGCAGTAGCTCATCCCAGAATCATAGAATCACAGAATCACTTAGGTTGGAAAGGACCTCTGAAAAAGTTCATAGGAAAGAAAATAGGAAATGCCAAACAATTTGAATGCAGTGAAGCATTCAGGTTGTAATTGTGGGATAATGAAAGTGGAATTCTTCTCATCCAGCTTTTGGTAGCAACAAAACTGAACTTTCATTAGATGTAGGCTATTAAGAGCTCTATGCTCTGGCTGAAATCATGTGTTTAACCCAGCCTATTTTAGGCATCTACTTCAGCATAATTCCTGTAAGGGCTTTATTATCTCCACTGCCTGCAAAAGTGGTTTAATGGACCAACTTGTGTGCAGTTGTCCTAAGGGTAGACTTTTACATGTGTGGGTCTAACACCTCCCCCATAGCAGAGGGGTGGGAAGTAGATGATCGTTAAGGTCCCTTCCAAACCAAAACATTCCATGATTCTATGACTTACTCACAGTGCTACTTCTTATGACTTACTGTGTCTTGGAGTGGCTTTTTTTCCTGTTTTCAATGTCACACAAATGAGTTTCACTCATTAACTCGTCTCTACCTGGCTATTACATTCATATGGAAAACTTGACTTGCTACACTTTATCACAACACTGCAAACAATTATGCAATCACCCACAATAACTTCTAACCAAGTCTGCCTTCTCTTCCCATGAACAATTATTGTAGGGCATATGGCTTCTAAAGTGGTCCATTCTTAAAACAACTTGAAAATTGAAAAGACATTTTCAGTTGCCATAGAAAATTATATATTCAAGACATTATGTGTAAGATACAGAACCTAATGAAATAGGAAAGTAACTTTCCAGTAAAGACTCATTAAAAATATACAGAATAATAATTCAAATGTAATAAAAATGCCGACAAATGAAAGGTGATATCAAGTGTTTTTTATATATAACTATTAAATCAGTAGACTTCCCAAAAGATAACAATCTCGCACCAAAACCAAGGGACAGAACAGCTGCTATTTCTTTAATGAATAAAAGCAGGTGTCTTGATGTAAAACAAAAAACCTGCAGCTGAGCATATCTATTTCTCTAGAGGGATCTACCGGGTTACAAGGAAGTAAAAAAAACAAACAAAAAACCAAAACCAAAAAAACCCACAAAACTTCAAAACAAAACAACCCCCAAAAAACAAAACACAACATTCAGAAAGGGAATGCTTAGTCTGAAGTTGTATTTTGTGTCTAGGGTTATGTTAAGGATATAATTCAACAAACAATGACTGCTTCGGTTAAAGTAATTCAACAATAAACATTGCAGCTGAGCAGCTTCAATTAGAGCCATTATTTATCTGTCTAACAATAGTTTTAGAAACAGTTTCCAAAACCAAGACAGCACTGAAGGCCTCATCTCAAATTTAATATGAAAGAGTTATCCAGACTTCAAATATCCCTGGGATTAATGGATTCTCTCATTGGTCTTTTGCTTAAAATGGTCTCCTGCACTGCTGGAAATACTATCAGAACTCTTGAGGTAGTCAGCTTTTAATTTATCACAGAAGGGAGGAACACCAGATACTATCAAAATGATAGTACTATCTAAATATAACATTTTTCTCTTATGACCTCCTATGTAGTAACAAAATTGGTTTTCCTAGAAATCCCAGAAATACTTCTCTACCTCTTTTAAGGTAGAATTAAACAAAAAATACAGTGAAAATATAACAAAATTGAGGCAGAAATGAAACAGCACAAAGCATTTATTTTCTAAAATGAGAAGTCTAATAAGACAGACTGCTATTAGTTCTTGAGAACCAAAAAGCTTTTGATTCTCACAATAAAACTTCATAAATACAAATGCCTCTTACACTGACAACCCATAAATTTAGTCAGTTTGATGTTGCCTAGTAGACAAGTACAGTTACAATACTGTTACTACTACAACAATTTCCATTTTGTAGTACAAATAGAATTATACACCTTCTTTTGGAAGAGAATTACAAATTACAAAAAAAGTAGGAAATGCCTCGTGCAACTAGTTTCCCCAAAAATGCCCTTTTTTGTGATAGAACTGGGAGTTTTTTCACATGAGCAATTTTCTTCAACTCTTATCCATCTACAATTTAAATAGAGAGTGATTTGTGGCTGAAGAACTCAGCTGCTGGCCAACTGTTTGAAGCTGAAAGCATACATCCAAGGAAGCAGCACACTACACTTGCCTAGGCATCCATGATTGCTCGTATCTTCTCACAGGGTGTTTTTGCTTCCCATCACTATTGATCCCGTAAGATGAACAGCACCTTAACATCTTTTCCTTGCTCAGCAGCAGGATGACTGTAACCTTAAAGGAGTTCCTATCTGGAACAGGGCACTGCAGCACCCCTCTACCACCTTCACCTGGACATGCAACACCTTCTTCAAGTGGTCTTCATCATCCAAAATCCATCATATCATGGATTAACATGCCTTAGGCTCTCTACTGCCTACATGGGGACAACTAGACGCAATAGTATTACTGAAACTGAAGAAATGCTGCAGATTTAACACTGATTAGGCGTTTTTGTAGTCCAGTAATTAGCTGTCCTAAGGATGTTAAAGCTAACTCCAGCTTCTGCTGCTTCATGATGCTCTGTTACCCTCAATGGCTGCAACAATGCCTATTAAATCATCTTTTCACAGCATGGAATTTGAAGCTCACATGAAGAGAAATTAACAGTCATTGATAGGAGAGATTATCAATTTACATAACAGATGTATGTTCTGCACCTTTTTCAGATGCTTTTGAACACACAAAACTACACATACTTGATTTCTTCTAATTTCCTCCCATTCAGTGTAAATTGCCATTCATCTGAGCATGTACAGCCTAGAAGCTATAGGGAAGTTAGGGAGTAACAAGCACAAGATTATGAGGTTGATGAACAGAGTAGTAAATATGATTAGTTTTTAAGTTCCCATATACCTAAAAATGAAGTTTTTAGCTACCAATTCGAGCCCTCTCTAGCAAATGGGTGATTCAGCACTATTATTTCTTTTAGTTTATTTTGCACAGCTATTGCTGTGCATCTTTAGTAGATAACAGTCTATATGCTGAAAAGGATGGCTCAGACAGGATTTACTAACAAAGTTATGCCAAGTGTTAATAGGCAGTATCATCAATTCTGTCCTGCTGTTCATTCAAAGAGTACTATTATCACTTTTGCTTTCTTTTGCCTTTTCCCGCTTTTCCATGTTCCATTTCATTATTGACTTCTTGATATCTCATTGTGCTTCTCATTACTACAGTTTCTGGACTTAACAATACCTAAGAGATGCAAAAGCATAAGATAAAAGGTAGGAGTGGTCACTTGAAGCTGCCAAATCAACAGAGGAGATAGACATGTCTACTGGGAAAAGAATTCTCCTTCCTAGACACTGTCAAGAAGGCTGCTGTGCAGGGATAGGGAGCAGGATGTAGTTTCTAATAAAGTACTACATTCACTCGTGCATGCACATATAGGAATTAATGTCCCCCAAGGAGCACTTCTCTCGGGCAGCTAACTTCATAATGCAAGAAAAAATAATGAACAAATAAAAAAAGGAAATAAACTAGATGGGCTCCTTAGATGGTTGGTAATAGTTACAACCATGTCTTTGGCAAATGAGGGTTTATTTTAATTCCAACAATGGCTGCCTTTGGAAATTAAAACACATATTTGCTTCATATTACTGTATCATGACTGACTCAATATACAAGTCTTCTGAACTTGGCCACTTAACTTCCTTTTCTAAACTGTCTACAGTTCAATACTTTAACAGAAGCATCAAAAACAGTGTATTTTATGAATGTTCAGCTTCAAAGTAGGCTTTATTCAAAATAATAAACACTCACAAGAAAAGGGGATTATTTTGAAGAAAAGAACGTTAAATACAAATGTCTTTTTACTGTGTCTCAGGTTGCTGCCATACAGAAGATGCAACATAGGAAGGTGGCTAATAAGCTACTCACAGTTTTTATGGATCTTATCTAAATCTCTCCAGTTTCTCTCACAGAATGGTAAGCATCCAATAAGTAAAATCATCACTGTGGTTTTAATGTATATGCACAGTTTGTATTTTTAGTCATATACTGTAAAATCATTCAAAAAGAGTTAATCTTTTAAGCTGAAAGACTACATAACCAAGCATTAGAGTTTATGTAGAGAGTAATAAAAACCTGAAACATCATGCTATCATTTCAACTCTCCTAACAACCACAAATATTTTCTTGCTGAAATCATAGTTGTAACAAGTATTGTTCTACATTCCAGCTTTAACTACAGTTGTTGCTACTCCATAAACAAGACATTTATAATAATTAAAAAAATTGAAAGAACTGATTCCCCTTCTGCTTTCAACAACAGAACTTTGCAGGATTTTTCTTAATTTCATACACCAAATGAAGAAATAAAATTTCATAGAGCAAATGAAAAAATAAACATTTAATGTTGTCTTAAACGTACACAAATACATTATTTTTACAGGCATTGCTGATACAACATTTGCAATTTGTACCATGCAACTTCAGAACAAATTTACAGAGCTACAATGTAACTTACTTAAAAAAACTTTATGAACAGCATATTTAAAAGCATATTAAAAGGAGGTCAATTCTGACCTCTGGGCCATGAAGCATTGCATTAACAGTTCTGCAGAAAGAAAAATGATAAGGTATGAAATGAGTGCTCAGAAACTAGAACCTTATCAGTAAAAGTTTGATTCAAGCCTGTAAGACAAATTGCTCAGCAAGGCAAGTCACCTTCCTGCTGTGATGAGGATATAGCTGAATTTTCAATGCAACTGACTATCTCCTCCATCATGTCTCCTCAACTTGATATCCTTACATTCAGTATCTGGTTTACATTTTCTAAGCATCCAGTTCTTATTCTGAATACATCTTGTCTGAGAAGCCACATACTACCCTTCCAGGATAATTATCTTTTTTCTTTATCTGACAATTTAGCATCAAGCACAAGCACTTTAAAGCAAGTGGAACCGCTAACAAGGAGGGAACTGTACACTGTCATAGTTCAGCTATGTCAAGGTTGTTCATTTACCAGTGATAAAAACACTACAACTCCAAAAATACATTTGTTAGCTGGACTTTGTTCCATGCACTATATTTTCCTGAAAGCATCCTGACACTTTCCTTGTTCATTATTCTTTCCTTGACACACTTACTTGAGCATCAGTGGATTTTTTAAGGAGTTCTTCCACAAATTTCCAATTGGACTCCTTCTGTTTCTGAAAAATAATTATCAACATGAAATAGCATTTGTATCCCTTACAGGTTTCTGAAAAATAATTATCAACATGAAACAGCATTTGTATCTATTACAGGAAGCACTGTGTAGTAACATGAAAGTAAGCAGGCAAAATATTTCCAGAAATATTTAATGTCACGACAGCATACTGTAGTCATAATCAAAAAGAGCTTTTCTGTTATATGAAAGTAATCAATATCTGTCCCAAAAATTAGCCCTCAGAAAGCTAATAAAATGCCAAAACCAAAAAGTATGCAACCACTTTAAGTGACTCATTTGCAATCCCAGCCTTCACTTTTAATGGAGAAGCAAAACATTCAGGCATTTTTTATTAGTCCAAGCAGTATGTCTCACAGTTTCTTGCTCTAATGTTCTGTAAAAAGGAAGCTATAAGGGGTAAGAGGGGGAAAAAATGTACAATCTCACATTTTCTTGCTTTTTTGCTTTTCCATTTATTTATGCAAAGTGGAAAAGAAAGGGGTAGAAGGCTTTGCAACTAAGGCCATTTTCTCAAGAAAAAAGAAAAGGCAACCAGGCCAACACATTTACATTTCTAGGAGATCCAACAATCATCTCAGCTATGTATATAGCTTCTGTAGATAAGTAGATGTGTGAACATAGTACTTCCATCATTGTCCTGCCTTACTTGTTTCCTCCACTACCAGAACTGTTAAGCCTTGTACATTATTCTGCAGATAGCTGTCCTTTAAACATCAGTTTAGAACTTACAATAAAGAGCATTTTATGCTTTGGTAATTGAAATGTAACTACTTTCCAGCAGCGACACCATTGTGCTCCATCCTCCTCCGCTACTGATTAAACTAGTCAATGGTGCGACTTGGTGACAGTTTCACACAGAACTCCAGAAAGTACCAAGATAATTTAAAAAACAAATTCTTTTAAAAAATGCACTAATACTCATCCAACAGTATTTGACTACTTGGTGACTTTACATTTTTGCACCACAAGAAAAAGAGAATACTGAAAGACAACTAGTTATCAAGTCACAGTCCATAGACTGTTTATGGAACAAATATAAATGAAAGGACAGATCTACAGAAAGTTACACTAAAGTTGTAATTGCATGATTCAGGAACTTGACTCATATCAGTTAAGAAATACACACTGCTTCTTCCTCATCCTGACAGCTCCTCTTTCTGCCCTCACAACTGTAGCATGCCACTGCTCAGTAGTTCTGGTACTTCTGTTTGTGGGACTCAGAGCAAGAACAGTGAATCAACACAGAGCTTTAGGAGAAGAAGAAAGAATGAAAAAAGGAATAGGGCCTGACTTAGGTCACAGAAGAGGGACACTAATAATTGTGCCAGAACAGCAGATGGCACATCATGCCTGGGGTGGTGAACAGGATTTAAGCTGTTACTGATGCCTAAGGCTCTGTAGCATGAAACCAGAGCTAGCACCCTGTCAGGAGAGGACATTGCATCAATAGATAGCAAAAGAGTAAAGGCAGCACTTCAATAACAGGTAAATCCAGGAAGTACACAACCAGCATTTCCAGACAGATCTGGCCAGTATTTACATCAAATTTTTGACTGCTGTATTTTAGAGCCTGGTGTTATGTGAATACCTACACACAGGCAACATCCTACTGCAGATTTCAAGTAAAGCTAAGGAACTGCTAAAACGCCAGTTTTAGCAGCCATGAGTAGATATTAGTTACGCTAAATATCTATGAGAGCACTGAATGTTTGGATCAATCTGCTTAGCACATGTTTTTAGCAGTACCATAGACCAAGGGCACATGTTTTATACAGCAGGTGTTTATTGCCAAAGTTCCAGCTTGTCTGCAGATCACCTTACAAGATCTTGGCGTAATCTAGGGCAAACTCCTGACACCAACTGGGATTGATTACAGGAGTGCACGCAGGTTCAGCCCAAACTCAGGAAGGATGAGCACCAGCCACCTGCTGCACTCTTTTTAGTTACAATTGTATCTATATTTTAAAAGACTTGTCTCATTCAAATCCCAATAGATTTAGATCCAAACAGTATTCCCTACTGCACCGGCAATACAGCACAGCACCTGTTTACCATTGTTTACAGTCTATCCCTGTCAAAGAATATGTAGAATCTACATCTTCAACTCCAAACCTCGTGGCTTAAAACATCCTCCCTCCACCCCCAGAGAATCCTAAAAATCAACAGAACCCAGAGACCTTACAGTGCATAAAAGTGCTGCTAAAACCAAAGCTTGAGCTGAATTTGCAGAAAGAAACTTTTGCAAGGACTAACCTGGAAAAGCAATATTAGGCTTCTTAGCTGGAAGTCCATGTTTGCATATCTTTCCACATAGTCATTTCAGATTATTCTATTCAAAGGCAAGAATTCTTAGCCCCAAGTAACTCTGACTATATTACCTTAGCCCATAGGATATTAAAATTGACCCCTGCAACGTTCAGAAGTAGCAAATTTCTCAACAGGTCCCATTTGAGTTTTAAATATACAAATCCTGCTTTTCAGAAGAGTGAAGTGGGACCTGAACAGGGGAATATGGAAAGAGACATGTACCGAACAGTCTCTAAGAAATCTGTCCAAAATTTTCTAGTTTAAAAATGTCGTTTCATGTATGTGAAATATATATTCAATATATATGAACCACTGCATATTTGAAATTGCATTATATGAGCTAAAAGGGAAAAAATAAAAAGAAGCAAGTCTGAAACCTATTTAGAATTTTAAAAGCTTTCAAAACAACCTTACGGCCATGGAGACCACATTAAAAAATTAAAAATCTTCCACAGATGACATAGGCTTAGAGGCAATTTTTGCTAGAGCATATGAATAACCATCATTATGACACATCACCCTCCCACCTCTGATCACAGTTAATTAAAAGAAAGCATGTGTCACAAAGCCATTGCATCAGATGTTTAATCAACAAAACAGGACTACACTGAGACCTCATGTAATTCTACTGACTTCACAAATTCATATCACAGACTATTTTACCTTATAATGTTCAAAAAATATTTGACATTGCAATTCAAGGAGGGGGACAGGACCTAAAGGGATGGTTACTATTAACTGTCTATGACAGATTATATTACTGTGGGTGAAAAGGCCCTAATGTTACTGATAAGATTTCTTTTGTACAAGAACAGGGATCCCTGGACAAACTCAAAGTAACACTCAGAAATGCAAAGCACAGCTAACAGTTTGAACATAAAGACTACTGGAAACATCAAGAGGAGCATGCACAGGACAGTCTCATGATTTACAAATCAAGACTTGGAAATTCTCTTCTCCCAGGTAGGCTCTAAGGAAAAATTATTATTTAATCTTGGGCAAGTCACTTCCTGTCACTGTGTCTCAGATTCCTACTTTAAAAGAACAACAACAGGAATCCTTTTTTCCATTCTACATCTTTTTTTGGCTTATGTAAATAATATCATGCCTGGGGCAAAAAAAAAATAATCTCTCATGAGGCTAAATACATAGTATCTATCAGTGTGAGTTACAGGAAAAAAGCCACAATGATCAAAATAATCAGTATCACTGTATTTGGATTATGGCATTAAATATAAGAAACCAAGTACAAATGTGTGATTTCTGTATTTAACTTAGGAATAACCTTTCCTCGCTTTCTAAGAAAGAGTGAGTGTAGTTATTCTATCTTCCAAGGTCCCTCTATAATACGCTTTGGACTCTGTCCCTCTCCCCACCCACGTAGTAGCGGGGCAAAACCAAGGGAAACTTGAGACAACCTGCAGTGTAGCAATCAGACCTGGTCTGCAACTTTACACTGTATAAATGTGCAAGAAGTTGCTTCATTTTGCCACATGATAACAAGCTGCCAGCCATGGCATCCTAAAGGATTTGTCAACTAGCAAAGAGAAGCAGCATAAGCATCCCACATGGGCCAAGTCCTCTAGTGAACAGACACGCTCATGAGTTTTTCAACTAAGTATTCAAGCACACCTTTGCTACATTTTAAATTTTTTTTACAAATTTGCAGATCAGAAAACCCACCTAATTCTTAATTTTATTGGAAAATCTAATTTTACTTAGGATTGTAAGTATTCACAGAATTTCAACATTTTTATTTCATTCTCTGTTTATATACTAATGCTTTTAAAAATCTAAAGACAAGGAGAAGGATTTTAAGTTATCAAAACAAATTGCTCAACCAATGTGATCATTCTTCTCTTTTTATAGATTTACAGTTCACAAACATGTTTCCAGGTTTTAACCTTTCCTCCTAAAGCAGGAATGGAAATCACAGGACAGATTTTAACAGAAAGAGGGTACAGCCTTTCCAGTTTTAATATGCACGTTAAATTACAAATAAGACAATTCACAATAAAGGGCAATTAAGCCCAGTTTGTGGAAGACACCATACAGAGCTTATGCTTGGCAAATTAGGGAATATGAGCAATGCAGCTGAAAGGTTAAAAAAGCCACCAGACAAAAAAACCCCAAAACCAAACAAACAAGACCACCACCAACATCCTCCCCTGCCAAAAAAAAAAAAATCAAAACCAAAACAAACAGAAAAAAAGAGTAACGATAACAGGATAAAAGAACAGAAGGAAAAACAACAGAAGATGGCATGACCAGATTCTCCCTAGTTCAAAAAGCACTACTGGAGAGTGAAAACCTACTACAAAACAAACTACACCAAAAACACCCCAAAAACCCCAATTTCTGCGCCTTCATCTATCTCACTCGCTTCTAATAGGCTTCCTCTATAGACAATTAAGAAAAATTGTCAGCTGTCATTCATCTCAAAATGGATGAATTGCCTCAGCAAGTGCAAGTTTCCTAAACTGAAACTTTAAGTCATTAGACAGTGTCTTTTGGTAGCACACCAACATAAAAATTAAGCTGTATACACAAATATATATGCATGTTACGATGCTATTGCTGTGATGCAAAGGCAATGCAAGACAGACAGACAGACTGAAATTTATCCAGAGCAGAGCTACCACTTTAAAAAAATAAGTGGCATTAATAATTACACAGTCAATGTTTGAGGTTTATAGCTCATACAGCACAAACGAATGTGTTCAATTCCTAAAACAACAAACCCAGTGAAGCATTTATGCTGCAGGCAGACAGTCTTAAAACATATGCTACATCATTAAGTATATGTGCTACTAACTAGTTGGGATATTTCAAGTTTCCTTCATGCAGCTCTCTACTGAATATCTTGTGTATAACATGAATGTGTCTGGGGCTCCTAGAACATTTACCAACTTGTACAAACTTAAAACCAACTTCTTTTAAAGAGTATGAAAATTCCTGCATTAGAAAACAAACTGTTTTCTGTCAACAAAAATAACCAAAGAGATCAAAATCAATTATAATAACTCTTAAGTATTTAGAAAAAAGCATACCCACCTTTTCATCTAGATTTCCATTACGGTCGAACTGGTAGAGTGGTGCCAGATGACTCATAATCCACCAGCTAAAACTCAGTGGGTCTTTACATTGAACTGCTTCAAACCCAGACACACTTTCAGAAGTACTTGACCGTTCAAAGATATTCTTTAGGGTTGTGTTCATCAAGCTCCAGAAACCCTGTAGAAAACACAAAAGTTAATTTGAACTGTGTTCAATAACAAAACCTATGGTAACAATTTCCTCTACAACACTGTCCTATTGATTAATTTGCTTTTACAGAGAACAAGCAAGATGAGCCATTTAAAGAAAATAACAAAAAGCAGTGGTCAGTGTTACCACAGAAAACTCAGGGCTACCATCGAAAGTCCCCTCTCAAATGTCAGTAGAAAGCAATGTGAAAGGACAAGCTTGGGTCACCAGGAAGAATGCACTGCAATACTTCACAGGCAAAATTACAAGCAGATGGATTGATGACATGCAGACAGGATAGTGCTCCAACACTCACAAGAGAAAGGTTAGAGTTCTTTAATGAAGACTTGTCATAGCATATTTTTGAAAAATTTCTAGTTCCAGACTAACCTAACCAAAAGGAATATAGTAGATGGTAGAGAATCAATCTGAAAGACAGCAAACAGAAGTTCTGTTTTGTCACAGTCTGTTCCAACACTGAGAAACTGATTAATTCTCTTTGACTCAGACCCTTGTCTATAACACAATATTACTATTTCTTACAGGCTTTGTCTATCTTTCTTAGTTTTAACGAAGCTCTCTGGGACTTCTTTGCACGTGTATTTCACCCACCTTACCTGGGTCCTGATGCTAACTTAGCTGCAAAGTGCTACTGCCAGTGCAAATGCTTAACAGCAACACAGTTTCACTTGTGCTGTCCACCTTTATATGTGTTGTCATTAACAAGTAAACAGCCATCAGTGCAAACCCTATACTGTAAAGTACTTAATTCTGTACTAAGTGAACCGTACTCATGGCACAGATGGCCACTTGGTTCTTATAAAGATTACTTCAGAAAACTTTCAAAGGATTTTTCCACTTCTTAATATTCATTCAGAGAAACATCAATTCAATTCCAACCATCAAAGAAAGAAAAATTAAAATGCTAGAAAATATCAGCAAAGGAAAAGAACAAAACAGAAAACATCATTATGCAATGTATAAAATCACATGGCCTCCTAACCCATACTTGAAATACTGCATGCAATCCTGGCACTCTGTTATTCAAAATAGGATATGGTAATATGGAAAGAGATTCAGAGAAGGGTGACAAAGATGACCACAGGAAAACAATGGCACCTGAAAAAAAGAATTACTGTAAGAAGTAAGACTCTTCAGCCTGCAAAAGGCAGAAGGTAGGATATATCAGATAAAAAAAGAACAAACTGAAGAGGCATATAAGGTTGTACTGGTATAACGAAGAAGAACAGGTAGTGATTTGCTGATTTCCAACAGAAGTATAAGGAGGCATCTAGAGAAGTCAGTAACTACAAGATTCAAAACCATACACAGGCTGTTCTTGTATAGATGGGTAACAAAGACAGAAACATGGGCTAGTTGGATCATTGTTCTGACTGTACCCACATTTCTAATGCCTGGAGATGAGTCATTGCATGACATATCACAAAAACTGCAAATAATTTAAAAAAAAAATAAGTAAACATGGCTTTCTGTGTTTTTTTCTTCCATAAAAAGAATGGAACTTTCACAGTCTATTCCTTTGCTTTGCTTTCTTTAGCACTAGGAGCACTCCTTATCAATGACCTAGGTCATAATCCAACAGTACATTGCAAACCTAGAACCAGGACTTCATGCACATTCAAGACAGTGGCCCAAGGCATCAGTTAGCATGCAGTTCTCCTGGAGCAAATATGAGGTTCAGTTCTACCATCAGATCTGCACGTTCATGGCCATATGGGAACATTTGGTGGCCTTACTGCACATGTAACAGTATTCTTCCTTTACCTCTGTATGAGACCCTTTATTTCTGTGGTCCAGCAGCTGAATAAGTAGAATCCATAGTTCTTTAATGCAGGTACATGGATAATGGCTACTAGTAAGAGCCTCAGAAGGTCGCACCTGAAAGAGAATATAGAGTAAAACTATTCACAGAAGTGTTATTTTTAAAATTGTGGTTTATATATCAATATTTCCTCTAGTCCTGGCTGTTTGGTTTGAGGGTTTTTTTTTTTTTTCAGGTAAATAATATAGTTACAATTACACATTCAAAGGTGAATTATTTCACCAACATCCAAAATATCTCTCTCATACAACATAGACTCTTTCCCAATTCTATATAAGTTACAGGTTGCGTTATTTCCTAGTTTCTTCTGATACACTCTCAAACATCATTTAATTGAATAAAAACAGCATTCCATGTTCTAAATGAAAAGAAATTACAATAAATACTGATTCATTGTCTGACAGTAGGGAAAAGAAAATGATTGATTAGATTTTCTTTATGTTCCTGAGAAGAAAAAGATTTCAAATTATTTAATAGCTATTATTGTTATTTTTAACTGAAAAATCCTTAATGAGTAGGCATAACGCTAGTAGAATATGTTGTTGTTGGCATGAGGATGTTAATGTTCCCACAACATTTCACAAAATCTGCTTTTCGGTAAATTTACTGCAAGGCATTCTTTTAATATGCAGAAAACAGCATATTTCAAGTCATGTACGTTATTTGATTACTATTCCATATTTAACAAAATTCACTCAGACTGATGCATTTCAAATGCAAAACAGTCTTCTTGTGATTCATCTTTCAATTTTACATTCCCTGAATTGTGAAACAAAACAGCAAAAGGAACTGCTAAATACATAAAAAAAAAATCTCTGTATGCTTTTATGTTTTTATGATCTACCAGAACTGTATTTGAAATAATCATACTATAGACAAAACTTTACTTATTCTATCCTAAGACACATGAACCCACTGAACTGTATTCAGAGGTGGCAAAAATTGTGAAAAGCTTTGTTTAAATAACATAATTCAGCACCTTTTACCTTCAGCAAGGACACAATGGCAGAAATGTAGAAAGAAAAGAGTGAAGACAAAGCAGCTTATACTCATTTTATCCCTAAACAATGAGTAGTCCAAGTTTGAATAATCAACCTACACCTCTCTAAAGCAAACAGAGGGGAATAGGTACCTAGAGAATAATTAATCTCACTCATTGCAGAACTGTTGTTATCCTTCCATGACAATAGAAAGTACCTCAGGTGACTAGTTTAGCCAACTAACTCCTAGACATCTACATCTGATGAGATGGATCCTGAGTTTTTATATCCTTCTGTTTTTTCTGATCCATTCATGCACTATTCTCAAATCATCCTGGCACTTAAAATAATTTCTAAATTTGGAAACCTAATAGTGTAAATTAAAAGTTATATCAAAATATGCAATGCCCATGAGAGCAGTGGCTGTGTGAGACATTACAGAAGTGGGAGTGAATGACTAAAAACCCACATTTTCACAATTAGAACAAGTACCTCACCAATAGTTTCAAATCTGTATAATATTCTATTAGGATGCAAACTTCTTATTTATCATCCATATGATATGTTACATAATAATATGTTTACAACTACAGTTTCATACAGCTCCAAATCAGGTTTAAATACTGAACATTTAATTATAAATATGAACTTTCATGTATATATAAATGTGACACAGTTTGTTTTTTCTCTCTCAAGAATCCTGTTTATCCTACGAAATTGTCATGGTAGACCTATTTTAAATAATTCTTTATTCATTTTCCACATATACTCACAGTACTTCACATGGCCTTCTCTCTCCCCACACTTTTAGCTAAAGATCTGTTACAGGAATCTCTCAACAACCTGAACTAATTTCATGTAAATGTTATCTTGAGAATAAACAGTATGACCACTAAAGTCTCTTAGAAAATTCATTATTTAACTACTAACTTCCCAAAACTGAAGTGCCTCAAAAATAATTCTGGTTATGACACACCACAAAAGAGCAAAAGAGACCCATTGGAAATGAGCAGTCTACTTGTTACTGTAGCAGTGGAGGTTTTTATAGAATTTTTAGGCATAGAAACTATCTTACAAATGAGTTTCATACTTTCTAGGTGGACTACCAGTTGTTGCAGCAAGGTTTCTTCAACAAGGTTTCTTCATCTACTGTTTGCATCTGTTACCGTGCTATTCTACAAGATTGCAGGATCTCTTCTGCAGGAAATGTGCAGTATCCATTTAGGATAGACTCTGGGTAGTAGTAGCAAAGCAAGACACGATACAGATATTGGTTAGACTAAGGATAGCCACGATATGTTGTTTTCAGAGATATTCTGGACTTCCTCTTGCAACATCCTCAGTTCAGCATCTTGGTAAGAATGTTTAAAACCCCAAACTGTGATGCCATTGGGACAATAAAGCTCTGGTGCCACAGGTGTGGCTGCTGAAGACAGAAGATATCCACAGATATGTATTTCTCTGGCAAATATGTCTCAGAGCACACTGGGCTCAGTACACAATCCAAGTCAAGCATCTTAATATCAGAGCTGCCCAAGAAACCAATCTGAAAATATCAGTCTGGAAGACTAGAGTTTATGTCTTTCTTTCCAGGGATATCCATAAATTTTAAGAGCTGCACTCATGAATGTTTTCAGCCAAAAGCCCGAGGACATGTTTTAGTGATGAGCTGATGGTGTCACCTACTAGGGGTATTAGTTGCATTTTCAACAATTTTGAGGGATGCTATTTCCGTCATTAGCAATGATTAGCATGCTATAGGAGTCACCAGCTCAAGTGCAAGCTTCACTTCAGAAATTAATGTCAAATAGAACTAATTTGAGCTGTGGCCCACACCTAGAGAGGGCTTAAGAAAAAGCAGTGGCAGAACAATCTTCTCTCTTTGTAATGTGGCTCTGTAAAAGTACGTCAAATCTGTCATTTTATCATCTGTCATTTCCAAGCCTACCATCAAGCAAAATGTTCAACAGATACTATTTGAATTTTCTTTTACAAAACATTATTCTCCTCTATTTGCCTTTTGTCAGGGGAGAAATTACTTTTTGGGCATTGAGCCAATGATATGAGATAAGGGGTGGAATGTCTTGGGGTGACTTTGTGATGTGTATCCCCTATCGCTGCCCATGCCCAGGAATTAATTTTGTGCCTTTCTGTGCTTTTAAACTGAGGCTGAGAGGGAGGAGGAAAACCTGAGCAAAACTTCTTCAAAGCAGTTTGCAGCTTGTTCAAGGTCACACAGAGATAGAGACTTCTTTTTTTCCAGCTGCGGCAGCAGAGCGAGAGTGGGGAAAGGACCCTGTTTGCTTTTGGCCAGTTTTTCAGCTCCTTTTTTTCTCCGGAGAGAGACAGAGAGTTGAACTTTTGTTTTCCTGGGACGTTGGGTTTTTTTCTTTTTTTTCTCTGCTGGACTGTTTCAACATCAGAATACATCAGGAGGAATTTCCACTGAGGCCTTGGCCCTGGAGGTGGGCCCACTGCCCCGTCCCAGCTCCAAGGAGGGGGAGAGAGAGATCTATGGAAGGACTCAGAATTTTCCCAGGTTTCTCTCAGCAGAGCGAGAGGTTTTATCATTTAGCATTATTATTCTTTTCCTGTGTGTTTGTTAAATAAATAGTTTTTATCTCTTTCACTTTCCTTCGAGGAAAATTTATTTTTTCCCGAACCTGGTGGGGGAAGGCTGGTTGCAGCCTGCCTTCTCTCAGAGGATATATTTGGCCAAACCGGAACAAATTTGCAGTATTATCTGATAATTTAATAGATCAATACTGATTTTAAAAGGTAACAGTTCTCTACAGGAAGGTGTTTTAACAGAACAGTTATCAAATGCTAGTACAGCCATTCCTCCCACCCTCAAAAGTAATATGAAGAAGAGGGAGTCTATTTTTTACGTTTTTGTACTAGGAAAATATAAATTATACAGTGGTCACTGCTACTTCTTCTCAGAGTTCAGCTCTGCATTATGGATCACACATGTCCATCTCAAGCAGGTTTCACAATGACACGAAGATTACACAGCTCTTTTACTGGCTGCTATAGGGAGTTATTACGACTTTCTAGCTTTGGAGTGCTCAAAACAAGTGAGAAAAATACTGCAGCTATGGAAGGAAAGAAAAAGAAAAAGAGAAGAGATGGACAAGTTTTCCCATGACAAATGCAGAAGTGCTGTAACAAAAAGATGAGGTGGTGGAAATAGGCACACTGCAACAATAAACTGTAATATGACATTCTCTAAGTGTCCAGTTAGCTTACTGCCAGGATTAGTGTTATTCTCTTTTTGTTCCTGTTGAGAGAGTTTGAAAAGACTTTTTTTTTTTTGCATCTATCTAAACCTTTTAGACTGTGCCATGTTTGGCATTAAACCTGGAATACTGAACTTAGGAAATGTGGCACTCACTTCTGCTCTGTACACAGTGCATTTCAATATTACTCTCTCATTCAACTGCCAGATGGTCATGAATAAATATAACACAATTTGAGCTCCTAACAAATAACACTCTTTAAAACATGGAGATACAAAGCCATACGTAACATTTAGAACTAAGCAGTAAGTCATCTATCACTGGTGCAATACCCAATTCATATGGTTCCCAGTACAAGCATCTAAGTACCCATGTTCTATACAAAGAAAAAGAGTTACCTTTGTATACTTGTTGATAGCCAAGCTTATTAAATCAGATATGAGATTTCCACAGTGTTTTTCAAATAAACTGATACTGGTTAAATTCTCTCCGGTTAGATTTATGAAATGGTTAGCATATACAACTTGTCCTAAAACGCAGAAGAAAAGTAGAACTGTTTAGTTTCAGGTTTGGCTGTAGGAATATAAGACAGACAGGATTTCTTTTCTAATACATATATATTTTAGAATGGGCTTGTTGACCTGTATGTAATTTTAATTTATAAATTCATGCGAGAAAGCTCATCCTAAATTCAAGATAATCCCTTCATCATTGCACGGAAATCTGGTATTATTCAGGTTGACAGTAAAAAAGCTTGGCACTTTACAGCCTTTTATTGGCACAGATTTTGCAGAGGAATAAAGATTTATTTATCTGCAAGTTCCTCTTTGTCACATGCCAGTGCGCATGTTCTGGAATCATGACATGTTTTGCAGATATGCAAGCTGATGACAAACAATTCTGGAGAGGTCTAACACTTTCCTTTGGATGTGTTGATGTAAAAAGCTGGCATGATCATGTTCCAACTTGAGCATTTGTAGGCATTAACAGATGAAATGGTAAAGTTAAGAGGCTGCAAGATCTTATACCACAAGCTTTTCAACAGTACAACCCCCTTGACACCAGTGGAGCAGATGATACGTAGAATGAGCTTGTATTTTATTCCTGGAAATGTAAGGTGAAGCCCTGAGCCCACTATCCTGCCACTGGTCTCGGCAGTGTGAAGTTTCCACTCAGAACACTTTACAGAATAAGATAAAAACCTAAGAAATTCTAAAAGGCACATAAGAATACAAGATAATATATGCAGAGATATTACTGTCTCGACTAGTAAATTTTATTCTTAAAAATCATGAGCTTTGTCTTACAAAGCTAGATTACTGCATTATTACTCAGAACATTATCTAAAAATAAATACTGAATTCTGGAGAATACATTTCCTTCAACAGTTTCACTACCCTTTCTCCAAAATGCTCTAAAAAAGGAAAACAGGCTATCCCACAATGGATCATAAAAGAAACTTAGAATTATAGAACAGAAAGCCAACCCACACACTATCCAGTAACACAGACATGCAGAAACAGAGAAAACGTGTTAATGTGAGCAAGGCTGTGTTGTGACAGCGCTGGGAGCAGGCAAAAGCTAATCCAAGTGTTCAGATTCAACACCAGTCACTGGCCTAAACATGTACTGCATTCTTTCTATACCTCAACATCACTTCAACTGTTGCAATTCCTGTTGGAATTTATATTGACAATTTATAATTGGGAGGCATGAGGGAAGGTATGGTTGCAGTGACACACTGATTATAGAAGAAAACACACTTTTGTGATTTATTCTGGTAGAATAGACACGGAAAATAGATATAAGCCTCACAAAGCAAATGAAGTTCTCTTCTGTATTTTAACAGTTCTTCAGCAAACTGAACTACTCTGAAATTTAGTTTTACAATTGCATTCTATGACCTTTTTAATCTAACTTCAATGAACAGCTTACTCTTATCAACTTACTTTTCGCCCCTTTAAAGCCTTATAAAAATTTTTTTAAAAGATATTGCCTTGCCCTTTTCTTGCTGTACTTTTATAAACTTCCCTGACTGAGGCTTCTTCTTTTGCTCAATATTTTCTTAGTGTTGCACATGGTTAACAATACAGATTCTCTCCTCCGAGAATCCTTGTTCTGGTCCATCCCTGGACACTTCCTACACTGTTTTCATCAAATTCACTGTTATGCATTCTGGATATCTGTAAATGCATTTTTATTTGTGATGTCAAGAAGTGCATTGTTATTAAATATTTAGTATGTTGCACCAGTTGAGTATGAACTTTGTGATCTTTGTTCTGACAGAACAAATTCCTAATACAATTTTATTTGATTTGAGCCACACGATGATTCACAAAGAACCTACCTTTACCATATTTGAGTTTACCCCATTCAATACAGCTATGCTTAAAAACCACCATAATTAGTTTTGATTCTGGACAAATCAAGATGGGAAAACTAGGTAAGTCATATGTAAAGAATTAAGTTCAAGAAAAAAGCCTGCATACTTACTCATCAGTTTTTCACCTAGTACATGAAGAACTTCTAATACTAGCCAGTTAATATCCAAATGGAGATGTAGTAAGTGCCACGATGGAGGAAAGACCTGTAATTAGAAATACATTTACTTATATTTAACATTTCTTTAGTGAATTCTGAATACTGTACTAAGACAGGGTGGTCAGGCTTTGGAACAAGCTGCCCAGGTAAGTGGTGGAATCACTATCCCTGGAAGTGTTCAAAAACATATGGGTGTGGCATTTGGGGACACGGTTTAGGGGAGAACATGCAGGTGCTGGAGTAATGGGTGGACTTGACATTCTAAGATGGCCTGCAAAGAACATTATGGATATCTATGATCAAATGCAATGTAACATACAAACATGCCATTCCGTTCAAGAAAAAAAAAAGAAACAAACAAAAAAATTTTATTACAATTCTGTCTGTAAGAGGCTATTTATCGAGTTTTGATTCAAGCTTCACAAATTACAACACCCTTAGTTAACCTTTTCTTTACAGAAAAGTATTAGGTAGCACACAAACTGCTAAAGTGAGCTCTTGAAATAACTTTAAGGAAGAGAATACTAAAATTTTGGAGTTTACTTGAAATACTGTTTCTTTCATCAGCTCAACAGTGGCCCTACTGACAAGCTAAACAAAGAAAGATTCAAAATGCTGCTTCTCAGTTGATCATTCCTCTCTAGATACTAGTTTATACAACATAAGACAGAAATTCCTTTCTTGTCTTTATAAAAGATTTGAAAGCATTAGCTATGATATGTGTATGCACAAATCCTAACAGTGTATACTTCACTAGTGTTTAATGCTGCCGTGCCTCCTTCCACATCTGCACTTTTCTTTGTATACAAGATCTTTACCCATTCTGAGTCAGATTTCAGAATGTATTTTTTAAAAAATGCCCCTCCTACTGGGAAGCTCAGAAATTTTAAACATTACTACAGACAAACACCAAGTAATTTTTTTAAACAAACTATGCTAATTCAAGCCTACTTATCTACCTGTAACTGGTATTATCATTTGTATAGTATAGGAAGAATTCTAAAGCTATAGAATGAAAATAAATAGATAAATAAAAACAACAACAGCAAATCCAGATCTCATTAGTTATGTATGCCAAGTAAAGGATGGCACTCAATAAAGAAAAAAAAAAAACCAACCCAAACCAGAAAGATTAACTTATATTAAGCCAAAATTTATGAATTTATCAAGAATACATAATGCCACATAAAAAATTAAAATTCTAAAGAGACATCAACCTTTGCCTGATTTTGAATAGTAAATGCTGCCAGAACATTACTAGGAAGTTCACAAAGGTGACCAGTGTGCACAGTCAAAGCATGAAGCTCTTCCACCAACACCGATGGTAACTGAGCTTCTAGTTCTTCATAAGGATGGAGCATTCCATCATTTTCCACCTTAGGGGGTTCCAGATACCTGAATGTAGACAAAAATACACAGAATCAGAAAACCAGTAAGAATCACCTACACAAAGCTTGATACTCAAGTTAGTAAAATGTGTGTAAATCTCACCTGAAGATGAAAACTTTCACATAGTGCAAAAACTTAAGACATTGATGCCTGATGCTCTCTGCTTCAGAGTGCAAGCGCGCAGCTTGACCTGAAGTAAAAGAGATCAATAGCTTAAAGCAGATGTGACCACACCATGGCTCGTTTAACATTTGCATTCTCCACAGTAATTAAACCAGACCACTGGAAAGACACTCTCTGAGGACAAGCTGGGAGGTAACTGATGGTAAACACCCACTTCTAAATGTCATCTTGCCAGAGGGATTCTTTATCTTACCATCCTCAGGCACATTTCCAGATACAGATAGAAAAAAAGGCCCTCAGGAAAGGTGAGGGCAGTACTGAGTGCTAGAAGAAATCATTCAGCCCTACTGCCCTGCTTCCTGACTGCTTTCAAGACACCTTCAGTAAAGACATTGGTAAAACAGTTTATCAGCCCCGTTTTCTCTTGATGGACTTATTTGTAAATACACTTTGTAACTTTTCCTTGGAAGCATCACATTGTTGCACAGAACCTTCAGATGTATAATGCTAAGAGCCACCCATTCACAAATCCTGCCTTTCACTTGCAGCTCTGTGTCCTTTCAGGCAGTTATTCTGACTACATGTCTCCTTTCCTTTGTTCTCTGAAGCTGTTCTTATGGTGTTACCATCCTCACCTAGCACCTGCAAGCTCAAACACCCCTATAAGAGCAGAGATTCACTGGAAGTTATTGCCACTGTGTGAAAATCACTCCTTATTTTTTCCTACACCTTGCCTTGTAGCTTTCAGCTTATATTAGAGAAAGATGAAACTTGGTGCATAACAAACCAAATATGTCATTTAAATACCAAATAACTATTGCCCAATAATATATATACACACAAAGGCTTACCAAGCAGTCTGACTGCACACATGCTGATCATTGAGAGCATCTTAAATACAAGCATCAAACAAGGACCTTTAGCAGGGCCAAATGAAACTGTATCACCCTAGAGGAGATGCAGGGCAAACTCCTGGTCACCTACTACACTGGACTGCACATCCAGGGAAAGACAGTTGTCTTTGCTCCTCTCCCCCCAGCTGACCACTGGGGAGTCTTCCCTTTTTTTAGTCTTGCTCTCACTCTCCCTTTTGTTTCCCCCCATCTTCTCCCCTTAACCTGGAAGTTCACATAAGTCACTTGTTACAGACCCCACAAATAATGCTTTGTGCATACAAGCTTATCTCAATATCTTTTGAGCAACAACACTCAGGGGGCAAAGCAAATCAACTGGTACAAGTACCAGAATATTCCAGTGTACAGCCTACCTGCACCACGTCAGAAGCCATAGCATCTGCCATGGTAATGAACCACAAGTTTAAGAGGATCGATTCACTCTGTTCTAAAGTAATTATTTGTAGATGTTACTGCTGATTTGTAGCAATAAAAAATACTGTATTCTAAATTCCTCAGAAGTTCTGCTTAAGCAAAATTTTATGTTACAGTATTTTTTACATGGCTTCTACATTACACTGTTCTCAGTACGAAGTATTCAAAGCTCATCAAGACTGATAGGAAATGAAATCAAATGTACAATATTGGTATCTATATAAACACAGAGTATAACATAGATTTACTGAGCCAAAACTCTTAACTGTGGTTTTAAACAGTTTTGACAGCACATTTAAGACATCAATAATACCTAACATCACCCTGCCTGATCACTTTAAATACTTCAATCCTTATACACCCTTCTACTACTAGCCCACTTCTATAGGGAACTGAGTCACAGCTGAATCAGTAACTTGCTCTGATTCAGAAAGAAAGCCTGGTGCAAAGCACAAAATTCAAGTTCTTCATTTTACTAGCTCATTTGACAAGTGGAAGAACAGGATACAAAGAAGAGAAGAGAACCAAACAGGTGCTTAAATTTAAGAGAAAAAAAGAACTACAGAACAGTTTCTTGGTGTCCAGCTACAATATCGAAGTTCAAATGTAATTTAAAACAGGCTATTTCCATTTACGTCAAAAAATTTAGATTTTTAAGATACTATCAACAACTGCATATGAAAGAAGCTTGATGATAAATTCACATCAATTATTTAAACAGCAGAACATGTCAATATCAAAACAAAATAACAGTAATGTGTAAAATTATACACTCATAGAACACTAGCACTTCATCTGTAACAAGAAGACACTATAGACAGTTTATTTCTAAGTAATTACTGAGCTTCTCAACTTGCTAAGTAATTCAGCCTTCAACTTACAATAAGCCCAAGGCTGCAATAATCCTTCAGAAACATGCTGCTTCTCATGCCTCAGTATTTAATTGAAACAAAGCATTTTGTAGTGATCCCATTTTATCGATCCCACTGCAAAGATAAATTAAGTTTGTAAATAACTCTAAACTAAGCAAATAGAACTAACTCGTTTAAACGTAAGCCAAGGGAACACTGAAAAAAATCCCAAGCCACTACCTTTGTGACTAAAATAGTTGTTGGGATGTTTGATGAAATCTTCCATTTTTAATTAAAAGAGTTAATAGTTTTGCCAAATTCTGCTCTAGGGGTGACACCTTAAGTCAAATTAATGCAAAATGCCCCACTAAGGTGAGTAAGGATTGCCCTGTGCATGTACCATACAGGCAAATATGGTTCCAAACTGACTCCCAATATTTCCACAGTCTATTTCCCTACTGTCTTACATCACTTGGTTGCCTATATTTCTACCCTTACCACAGTTTTATGCTGCTTATATGCTGTTCTGAGGCACACTCCAAAAGCCCTTGGTCAAGAGTCAAAGCACAAGTGTGATCTGTGAGAATTTACTTCTGTAATGAAAAGGCAGTCACATGCCTATTGCAGTGTCAAATTAAATTTGTGAAACTTACCAAAATCAGATGAACTCATTTGTACTAGGTTTTCCAGTGCGTGTATCTGTTGCCTAATTAAAGAAAAACAAAGATTAATGGTATTTATATAAGATGTTTAACTCCACTTTAGTAAGGTCAAAATGGAACAGAGAAAGGTAAGTGTTTCTTGTTCTGTAGTTCAGAAAAAGCTTACGGAAATGTAACTTAGGAAAGAGTTTTAGTGGAAGGCAATGGACACATCCAAGTGTGAAGGGATGACATTGAATAGAATTTTTGCTTGGTTTTAAATCATTAAACGCAGTACCAAAAAACCCCTATAACAATTGGCTAAATATTGGGGAAGGCAAAAAACAACAATACAGACAAAAACCCCCAAAAACCATTCCCTGCAAGTGATCTTTCCACAAGCACAACTCAACTTCATGTTTGACCACAGAATAAACCTAAAAGTTAGCCCTCATGGCATATACTCAGTACACACTAAATTAATCCACTTGTGAATGTGCATTCTGTCAGCAGCTTTTCCTGCTTCTTGCTTTGGGTGGTCAGGGGCTGAACTCCAGTACAAAATATAAACAGCAACAAATACAGTAGAGTAAAAGGAGGTGTCTCTAGAAAAGTTAAAGCTCAGTTCAGTTTTGGAGAGGAAAGAAAACATTTTTAAAGAAGCTAAGTGCCACTGCAAACAAATATTTTTTAAAAAGCTGTAGCATAGGTATTACTCAGCCATATTCTGTAACAACTGTTATTTGCAAGTGGTCTTCCAGTAGAGTCTCCACAGAGATAAAGCAGTATTAAAGTGAATATATGAAAAGCACAACTGTGTCAGACAGACTTTTGAAAGAAAATGCTGCATAAATGAGGAGGGAGCTCTCTGCCTCATTTCTTATACAATCAAAGCAATAACTACCAAAGGATTCTAAAATAGGCTACTTGGATATGACACAAATCAAATGTTCTTATGAAAACCCTGAAAACTAGAAAGCATCTAAAAGACATAAGAAGCATCTAAAAGACACAAAACTCCAGGTTGTAACTTGCATATTAAAGTGCAAACACACAGTAAAATGATCTCCCTTAGCTCTTTCCTGCTTCCTTGGATAAAGCCATGTCAGCTACCCTTCCATCATTTAGGTGGGTTGCAGAGTTTTGTTTTTTGTTTGTCTTGAAATCAAACCTGAATTTCTGCCTGGATTTTTCAAGGATTTCAATCACGTGAAAAGGGAGGAAATCTGAAAAGCAGGAGGACTTTATGAAATAGGGCTTTTGAGACTGGAGAATAGAGAAGGAAGGTACCAGAAAGAAGCCACACAAAAAAAGAAAAAGAAAAACACTCTCCAGTGAATTGACAAAAGACAGAATACAGTGGGCTGATAAAATTAAAGCACAAACTGGGCAAAAGAAACATAACAAAAATACCCTTATTTAAATAAACAATTTTAATTTCAATTTGCATTTGTACCTCAAAGATTGATCCTCATGGCTGTTAATCATTAGATCATTTGATTTGCAAATACACATTCTGACAGGTAAACTGGTACTTCTGTTTATTAATCAAAGATATACTATCTTAGTATACCCACTTAAATGGTTACATGGTCTCACTCACTTTGCCTCACACTTCTTTAATAAGAAAACCCATAAGTAAGAATTTTTACCATGAAATTACTATTTTAACTTGCAGTTCTGTAGTATACTATTATTATTTATTACAATAGTTTAAAAATTGTAAATGATTTTTAATTTCAATATTAAGTATAATCTTAGACATGAAAAAAAGACTAGGTTTCTGTAAGCATGTATTTAAACATAGATATTAAGTATACTCCATAAATTTAACTATTTACACCCACCCTATCCTCAAAAACTATTGTAACTGGTACTTAACACATTTGATTTCCACAGTGGAAAAAGGAGGAGTTCTACTTTCAGTTGTCAACTGGTCTATAAATGAAACTGTTCCATTTTATGATTGAACAAATGAACTCAATGTCTTTGCAGAGGGACTTGTCACACCAAAAGACAGCTTAGCAACCAAACTCTCAATATCCAAGTTAGTTGAAATCCATTATTCCTACCAGGTCAGTAGGTTTTAAAGCATGTACAGCTTAAATAGCTTAAAAACCACAATAAAAGACATTATGCCTTATGTTCATCTCTATTACAATTACAAAGCAGTTTACATTACAGGAAAAAAAACCTTAAAAAATAGCCATTTAATTCAACATTCTTATGCCACTGCCCACTGATTTTATGTTAATGAACAGTTAATAAATCAGACTAAATGCTGAAACTTTTAACTTAATCATATCTCCCCCATTACCACTTTTTTTAACACTGTGGGTTTTTTTAAACACAGTGGAGTCAAAGCTTGCATCAAAGCTTCTAGCTAAATTATTTAGCAAAGCTAAATAATACTAGTTTTAATACACTTCCAGTCATCTATGTCATCACATTCCAATAAGCTAGACCCTATTAACCACGTTGCACATCATATCCTTGGTCATACCCTAAAGGGATGGACCAATCCACTGCGATGAAAGGAACGATGGAATACATCACATATATTTGTGAAATCATACAAAAGCACTTCTCCCATCCACTCTCTGTATGTGCTGTACATCCTGAGGATTATCAGTAGCAAAGAGGATTATCAGTGATCTGTGTATTTGCATTGACCAGATTAAGCATCTACATTGAATTAGTCAAAGACTGAGTAACTGTATCTGAAGAGATTGCTGAAGCTATCCTAATCCAAACAATTGAAGAAAGCACTGCATCCAGCATTTATAGTATTTGATTTTTCACCTCCACTTTCCTTTATGCACAAAAAAGGACTAAAAATCTTCAAAAGACAACTTCAATTATATGGATAGCACAATCTCATTCAAGGAAATCTTACATAGTCTATTCATACATTCTGAAGCTAGAGCCTTCTAAATTAACCCCAACACTCTGTTGTAATAACTATACTTAATTTTTTTTTTATCTGGTAATGCCTAAGATATGCATCACACTACTTAGAAACTTAATAATAAGTCACATAATATTAAAAATCCGCGACACAATGTACTTCTTCCTGCAATTCCATCTGTGTCTTATCCATCACTTACTGGAGCATTAAACAGACAGCATTAATCTTTTTTAGATGGATTGCATAACCCACAGTCTTTTATGATGTTACTATTAAAAATGTGAAAAGTTTGTTACACCCAGTAGAGATAATTACAGATGTGGATTAATTATAAAATAAACACTATCATACCTAAGTAATCCAAAGAGAAATTCGCAGGATTCAACTAATGCCGTTTCAGTAACCCACTGAAAGCCAAACAATTCCACTGTATTTTCTTCATAGTCATTTGGAGAAGGATCTAGTCTCAGCAAAACCCTGCAAAATAGAGCCAACAATATTCATACATTTTCCAGTAATAAACCTATGGAGTACAATATCTACAGCTGGCTTATGTACCACCAATACTTTCTGAATATATCAGCAACATGTACATGACAGATGTCTCAAAGACAGTTGTACCTTTTAGAGCAGTATTATCTATAGTAATATGACAACTCCTAGCTTCAAAAGCATTAAAACAGGATATAGTCACAGGTCACAGTATATTTTGGAAACAAGAATTAACAAGCTACCACCTTGAAGTATCTTCATACTTACAAAGGGGCTGAGACATAACCTACAGACTGTACTTAGAGAAGAGGCTGCTATGTAAGATAACACGCTGCTCTGCATGTTTGGGATCTGTCTCAATGCACACCACATACCTAGCAACTAATGCTGGACATACGTTTGTTCGTTTGTATACATTTAATAATATTTATACTGAAGATACTGCTAAAAGCACACTTTTAGGCAGATGACCAGATGAGGGTCAAAATGTTACCTTGTCATTATAACTTAAACTAACACTAGGCCATAACTACCCTCTGCTCTGGCTAAAGAAAAATAAAATAACATCAGAATTAGCATTTCACTCAAAGTGGAGAAAATCAGACACCTGTATTATTAAAACACTATAATTGTGCAAATAAAAAAATATTTCATTTACATGCTTTAAAAAAAAAACTCACAGCAAACTGCATAATGACAGCAGAGTAAATTATTTCAGAATTTTCCCACTGCCTTTCATAAAATAATCCCACACAGACTACCCCTAATTGGCTAATATGTAAAAAATATTTTCATTTAAAAAATGTAAAAAATACACTAGGCAAGCACTGAGTTTCCATTGTATTACACACTAAATTAATATTCTGCTTGAACTATGCACTATTTCCAATTTCATTTTTAGAGGCAAAAAGAGAATCCGCTGAATTGGCTCAACCTCCCATAACACTTGGTAACTTCTTGAACACTTGTCTGTTTTGAAGCGTCTAGCAATTAAATTCAGCTACTCCAGTTCCAAGCAATGAAGACAGAGGAGTCCCTCACATGGAGGCTTTTCTAGGGCTTTGCAATCCAGGTAGACAACGTCAATAGACAGTAGAAGAACAGTGTTATCACAACTATAGTGACTGGGAAACTTGTCTACATACAAGCTCCTGAGTGAGGTTTTAATGACAGAAACAATTTCAGGTGAAATATTTGTCAACGTGGAATCCACTACTGATATGTTCATGCAGATACAGGATTCCTCAATCATCTACTTGACATAAATTTGAATGAATGTGCTCTGATGCAACTAAAATATATGATAAATAAGGCAGAGAATGGGGAGGTGCAGTGGAACCCCCCCTTAAGCCTTTACAGAAAAGAATGTGGAAAAAAAAAGGACAACACAAAATATGAAGCCTGTCAGAAGGACAGACAGACAGAAAGATTAGGCTTTTGTAGGAAAAACAAGACAACCCTTGTAGGTTGAGCAAACAGCACAGTAAACTAAGCTGAATGACAGACAGTAAGGCAGATAACTAAAACCAAAGTAACGTTTTAAAGTCTCACAGAAAATACTTCTTTGCTATGCATATGACTTCAGAACCATAAATCCAGAATGCACGCAAGGGTGAAGCTTTGAGAAAGATGGTCTGGAAGCTACAAAGGACAGCCCCAGCAACCTGGGGAAGCCAGGTAGAGCAGGTTTGTTTCTCTCAAGTGGAAAAGAGAGAAAAATGGCCAGCATTTAATAGAGCATATGTCTGGAAAAACCAGTGCTGAAGCCTCCTCAGAAATTTAAGTGATCTCAGATGCTGCTGCCCAACAGGCCAGTTTTGAAATAACCTAGCAGGCTTGCAAATGTCTGTTACAGTATCTTAAAAGTAAGTTCAGAAAGCTAGGAACTGCATGCACAGCACCGTTCAAAGCTGCTTATCAACACAACAGCCCTTCCCACTTTGGTATCACCAAGTTGATTTCAGGATCAGGAGAGCTGAAGAACAAACTGATTTGGAAACCCGTCAGCATTCAGAGGTACCAAACATGAGTGGAAAGAACAGTTTAGAAGGTTTTTATATTTGTAATTCAAAAAAATCTCATACCTTTTAAGAGACCCACTTGCTAAATAAGACTCTGCAGAGAACCTTCTCCCTCCATTTTGGTTGTCAAAAGCACAAGAAAAGCAAGACGGCCTTGAGCTCTCATTCTCCACTTCCATCGCCAACTCCAAGCTGTCAGTGAGAAACGGGGGTGTGGAGGAAGCCCCAAAGTCATCCTCCATTGTTTACACCTGACCCAGAAAATAAATAGATAAATACAAAAATACTCATAGCATTTCTTCAAATAAATTTCTCCTTGTTACAACTCCACATCATCCTTCAGCTCAAGTGTGGACACAGATCTGAGCACCTGTAATATTGAATTAAAAGCTGAGAGTCACCACCAAGAAAGGCAATCACGGTCACATGCTCTGTCAGCCAATTCTGCCACTTTGTGCAACCACACCTGCCTCACTGAACAGAGCCTGTTCAAGAAGACACATCAGTGACTTAAAAAAATCCCAGAGAGGTACATTTTCCTCTGGTTTAGCTCTCTAAATTAATTAGTGATGAGGTTAGACTAGCAGTAGGTTATAACAGGAGGCAGGAACGCATTACAAAGCTACTTTCAGCAACATTTCATTTCATGACCAGAGTAGCTATGCTGTGGAAATACATCATGCATTACAGGCTGTCTGTAACTTCAAGGCATATTAAGTTCCTCCTAGGAAACAGTGAATACATACCACATGATAACTATGGAACTCTGAAATGCTAAAGTTTTAAAGCTTAGAAAGTTACTCTATGGCCAATTCTGACACAGTTGGAAGTTCCTATCAAAAGAAAAGTCTAACTACCCAGGAATCTGAAAAAAGAGAAGTAAAACCAAAGAAAGATTACAATGTCCAAAAGAAGTTCCCTGTATAGTTAATATTAGCGCATTCATATGTTATACAATATATTGAAAGAGCAGAACTAGGCAACAGGTGTCAGAGAGTCCTGTAAAAATATGCAAACAATATAACTAAAACTCTAAATTAATATTTTCAACTTCTTTGGCGGCAGATTTTGATATGGTTCTTGCAGAAACTAGTTTACACCATGGCTCTAGGTTGGTAACACAGAGGTTTAATTAAAAAGTAAGCTCAAGTAATGAAAAAGAAGAAAACAGTTTCTGTTCTACTTTCTCCCACCCATTCACATTCCTGCGGAGCAGGGGGCTGTGCAAGTAGGGAAGGCATGACTTCAGTGCTCCAGTTTACAGCAGGACCCTATGGACGGGCGTTGGTACAGCTGGCCAGGCAGCTGAAGGGAATGCCCTCACTTGTGGTTACAAGAGTGCCTAAGGAAAGCCTGCTCAGTTTGGGGTATCAAAATCGCCCCACACATACAAAGCCGTGGGGGAAGAGTTACATAAAAGGGCAGCTCTTCCCGGCCATAACTCCCATCAGTTCCGTACTTGTCTACCACATCCCTGATCCAGCGGAAACAATGACTTTAAGCACCTCAACCTCCTTGGCCTCCAAGAAGAACGTTCCAGGCGGCTGCAGTCCCGCGGGCAGGAGCTGCAGAGCGGCGGGAGCCGCCGGGAGCAGCACCGTGGGGCGCGCCCACGAACACGACCCCCACGTGTAGCGCCTCGGCCCCGCGCCGCAGCCCTCTCCTCGGAGGCGCTTCCCCGCCGGGCCGGCGGCAGAGGGACACCGGCGGCAGAGGGACACCGGGGGCAGAGGGACACCGGGGGCAGAGGGACACCGGGGGCAGAGGGACACCGGCGGTACCTGCGCGCCGCCCGGGCCGCCGCTCCCCTTCCGCGCCCGGGCCCGTTCCGTACGGCCCGCGCGCCGCCGCCACCCGCGCACTGCGCACGCGCGAGGGCGCCCATTGGCCGCCGGCCGCTCCTCCCCGGCCGCGCTTCCTCCTCCCGCTCCGCCTCCTCCCCGGCACAGAGCGCCCGCCCGCCCGGCCGCCAGCCCGCTCCCTCCTCCCTTCCTCCCTCTTCCCCTTCCTCTCCGCGTTCCCGCCCACCCTCCCCACGGCGAAGCGCCGCCCGCCACTCCTCCCGGTGCTGACAGGCCAGCCGGGTTTCTTTGCTTAGGTGGGCATGCCCTGGCCGGTCAGCCACCACTAGTGGTTTCTGGCCAGCTCGCGCATGAACGCCACCATCTTGCCGCTGCTGTTAAAGCTGCCTCCCTTGTGCTCACAGAATCATGGAGTGGCTTGGGTTGGAAGGGACCTTGAAGATCATCTACTTCTAACCCTCCTGTGGTGACTTCAACTACACCAGGGTGTTCAGAGCCTCATCCTGGGCTAGAACACCTCCAGGGATGGGGCATCCAGAACATCGCTGTTCAACCTGTTCCAGTGCCTCACCACCCTCAGAGTAAAGATTTTTTTCCTAATACCTAATCTAAACCTACTCTCTTTCAAGTTGAACCTATTTCCCCTTGTCCTGTCACTACATGCTCTTATAAATACTCTTGCCCCATGTTTCCCATAAATTCCCTTGTACTACAACTGTTCCCTACCTTTGTCTGGTGTCTTTCTTGTCTAGACTTTACCTGAACTTCATTTTCCTTCTCAGCCTTCTCAGTTCACTCATCCAAATGCTCTCTCACAGAGATGGGCAAGAGGTTCTCCTGGTCTTTTCTGATGCCTTACAGATCCAGATCCAACCTTTCTATGTCTGTAAGGTAACACTCGTATCCCCAAACACACCCAATTCTCATCAAGCTTGGGAAGTGGTGTTTAATGCATTTGAAATTCAAGCTAGGTATCACTCCTATCATCTACTGAAGCACCTCCATTGGGTGTGACAGTCACCACAGAATGGGGGCCAGGGCAAAAGTCCTAAAACCTGTGCCTGGCATAATTTAGCTTCAAGTGCATATCGTGCACCTGGTGGCTTATGGGTCTTTTAAAAAAAGTGTTGTATTATTTTGGATTGCTGTGGTTTGATTTTGTTTCAAAATGAATGCTTTTCCAGTTTTGCCTGGATTTTGGGTGCAAAATAGCAGCAGTGCACGAAACTTCCTTCTAGTAAGAAAGTTGCTATAAAAAGTTTTCTGTTGCTGCTACAGCTTGCTCTGAAAGCTTTGCTGTGATTTAAAATGCTTCATTTGCTCCTGTGTCTGTAAGAATCTCTCATTTCCTTCTTTAAATTCCTGTCTAATTAAAAAAACAGTACATCATGGTTAAATAAAACTGTACCCAGGATAACCCTGATTTCCATATGCAGATTTATCTGCACTGACAGCCCCCTCTCCCTCTCTTAGTCTTTCTGTTTCCTCTCCCTCCCTCACTCTCCCTCTTTCTCTTCCCCTCTCTTTCTCTCCTTGTCTTTTTGTCTCTTTATGTCTATTGCATTATGCCTGAATAATTTTCAGTCTTTTTTTTCCTCCCCTCTTGCACGCACATGCTAAAATAACTAGACAAAGATGCAAGGTGGTTGCTGCAGTCCCTGTCTCTAGGACAAAACCAAGAAAGCTTGTGATTGCAATGCCACCTTTCCTTTTTTTTTTTTTTTTCCTTTTCTTCTTTTTTTTCTTTTCCAGCCATGCTTGGTGATTAAACTTCCTCAGGATGGGGAAGAAAAAGGAGCTGGGAATGATATAAGGTTGAGGAAATATCCCATTGCAGCAGCTGCAGCCAGTGGTGTCTGCTGCCAGATGTGCGAAGGTTCCTGGGGTCCTTGTCACTAAAAGGCAGTATTCAAATATTTGGAGACAAAAGCTGCATCCTCAGTGATCATTTTCTTTATTTAACATGGCAGCAGGCATCGTGTGGGAAAAAATCAACACGCTGGATGTTGAATCGGACTTTTCTCCTTTCTGGGATGAAAGGATGTTATCTATCCCGTGCCAAGAGGGAACTGAGGTAAGAGAGCTGACCCAGCTCCTGTTTTTTCCTAGTATATTTCCTAAGCATATTTTCTGAAACAACCTGTATATATATATATATGTGTGTATGTGTGTATGTATATATATACATGTTTCTATGTTTGTATATTTGTGTATTCGATTTCAAGACAGTAAGTGGTAATGGTTTTTTTTTTTTCTGCCTTCACATCAACCCAGAGAAAGTTAATTCACAATATATATTCAGAGCTTGTTCAGAAGGGTCGTTTTGTGGAATTTTTTTTGAATACCTTTTTGTTTCCAGAGAAGACTTCAGCAGTGACATCATGGTCGGCTGCTGATATTAAACCGTATTTTCAAAGTCTGTAAAAAAAAAAGCCAGTAACTTTGTGATAAGAAATTGTGCAGGAGATTCATATGTTCTATTTTTCAGTTGCACTCTAAATATTGGAAGTCTTATTAAAGCGATAGTGAGAATTTTTTATTATTATTATTTCTAGCACAGAAGCGATGAATGCTGCATAATTAAGTACAGTATTTAATTTGGCTGTTGTGAAGCAAAAGAATAAGGTAATAATTTTTATTGTACTAATCAGACTCAAGATGTTCTCTGTGTTAATTGGGTTAAAAAAATTGCAGTACTTATTAGAAATTCTAATTTCACAATGCAGCACTGACAATAAGCTCAGCCAGTGAATTATTCACATCTTTAATTTGCTCTCTTAATGACAGTGTTCTGTAATCAGAGTGCAGCGACTGCTTCCTATGCATTATGTATGATGTTCAGGACTTAAATGCAGGACATTATGAAGCCTCTCAGTGGCTCAGTAATTAGTTTTCCACAAGACAGGGCTTAGATATTCACAGATAAAAGTCTACAGCTGAGATAATGTTAAGGTGGTGACTCATGCTAACAAAAGCAGGGAAGTTCAAATTTAATGCTGAAACTGCTCTCCATTCTCCCTCATTGTGCGTAGGTGCAGGGGGAGGGGAAGAAAGTCTTCAAAACTAGCCCGCCATGGTGAGTACGCCGCGGACAGCCTGAAGGGGCAACCCGGGGGCTTGTTCACTCCGGGACCGTGTTTCTGGCAACTTTACTGATCGAAAGGTGGAGGCGGAGTTGCGTTTGGTGCCTCTTTGCAGTGGTTGTGAAAAAGGCAGTGAGGTGCATAGTATCTGAGAGCGGTCATGTATAGGTGAGATGTATTTTAAAGGTTTTCATTTGAAGCACTGACATTCGTAACTTTGTCAAGTTAGGAGGTTTTGAATGGGAGCTACTTTGTTATGTGTAGAAACTTTGAGAACACCTGATACTCGCTATATTGCTGTTGTACCTGTTTCAGCTGTCATGGTCTTTATACATTTTAGAAAACGTTATTTTCTACTAGTTTAGTCCACACCATCCAAAAGATGAACCGTGATGCAGGTTTGTGCTTTTATTTCTTGGATCATTTACCTGGTGTTAGATCAAGTGATTTAAATGTAGGGAATATGCATGGCTATGTAACTTTCCTACTTCTACATGCTGCTTATTACAGAATAATAGGAAAGAATATTGAAATGAAGCTGGAAAATCATCGTTTTAGTCTGTCACTAATCAATCTGGGACTGTACATATGTCCTGTGTTCTCCCATTAATCAGACATTTTTACTGGAAACAAAATAACTGACTAGAGAAGGTTCTTTACTTACTTTGTGTTAACTCTCCAAAGACTCCAAAGACTTGTGGCCTTTTTACAGGATTGTGATTCTAATTATTAAGGTTGATCCGCCAATAAAATGTTTTAGGCTTAAACTAAAAACAAACAAACAAACCACTAAAGATCCCAACTTAACAGTAAAGTAGAGATATGAGAATAAGAATTTGGAGTGTACCTAGATTTTTAAAGCAAAATATTGTAAAACTAATTCCTTTAAATTTTTCAGCAGACTCTACATCTGGAATTCAGTGTTATTAGCAGCTGTTGCTAGTGTTGTCTGGCCTCAAGGCCATGGGACATGTTATTAAGTAATTCCTCTTAGCAAGCAAAATCCTATATCCTGTGGCTGGATATGACATGGGTTGTGTATAGTCCAGCCCTGAAAGCAGTTATCATTAAACTGTTGAATAAAGAAGGTGCAGATTGGATCAAGGTAGCTAGGTGATCCATAGATTGCATCAGAATCCAAGTGATTGTATACATGAAGAACTTGATTTGGTTTTTTTCCAGAATAAGACTTTCCTTCCAAGTCAAGATCCCACAGCAAGTGGGTCACTACACGGCTGCATTTCTTCGGACACTTCAGCATGGAATCACACAGTTGAAAATTATTCCAAAAAGGCATCACACCTGCCCCCTCACTCTTCCTCCAAGGCCAGGATCGATAAAACTTATCTTTTTAAGTGAGGACTTGCCTGTCTGCCTAAAGATTTGTTATGATTACTTACCTAAGTAACTTACCTATTCCAGCATTTCACTAGTCTTTCCATTAGAATGTTTTTTGTGCTTTCTGATCTTAAACTTAACCTACTATAAGTAAATTAGTTGAACTCATTAGCCTTTGTTAGTTAGTGGTACAGGGATTTTATTTTCCTCTTTGCCCACCCCAGATTCTTAACATATTTGAGATTCTTAGTCATGTTTCCATTGTGTTATTCTTTTAAACAATCCCTGTTTTTTGTTTTCTCTTTTATAGAAAAAAAACCCAGTCTTTTTCTTGTATTTCTTTAATTCTTGTTGCTGTGCTCTGGACTCTCATTATTTCTACTTTCTAGAAATGCAGTGTTCTGGATTTAGACATGATTTCAAATGCCATATAAGGTCTATATTTTCACTTAATGAAATGTGGTTTGTCACTTCTTAAGAAAATCTAGTTTCCCTAAGAAAATGTTAACAACGACTTGCATGTTGTAGATACAAAGATATCTGTTAACCCAGGATACAATCTAGGGTATCTATGGTACAATTTGAAAAGGTGCAACATGTGTTTTAATAGGTTTTTAATTCAAGGCTTTATGCTTCTAGCAGGAGTCTTCATGGATATTGTTTCCAATATCCTTATCTCACAAGATAAGTACCTGTGACTGACCTGATTAGTGATGTCCGAATGTGAGCCATCAAACTGAAAAGAATATCTGAAGTGTTCAGTCCTCAGAGAATTGTTTCAAGTTGGAGAAGTACTACTGTAGAGTCAAAATTTTACCCAGTGACCATGCTTTAAAGTAGCTTTGGAGGCTGGAAGTTATAATCTGAACTTTTCCAGTCAGATTGGACAATGTGAATTTAAGGCACTGTGACAGGCAGGTTTTTTACAAAAGTGGCAAGGGTGTTACTAGCAATCAAAAATTACAGTCCAGGGTTAACTGTGCAGCAGTATGTTTTAGATGAAAAAAATAAAAAGAAACATTTAGAAAGTTAGTCCATTCTAAGTAGCCTAGAAGATTGACTCTACATCTGGGCTGTGCATCTGGGAAAGAGCCAATCGTTGTCTACCCAATCTGTTAGAATAAAGTGGAGGCCCATTCATTTTTAGCTCTGAGAAAGGAAGAGCCCAATATCTTTCCTGGGTCAGAGGAAGATAGTTCATAGTATCCTTGAGTTGTCATGGCATGGGAGGAGAACAACACTTCTGAAGTCAAAATGAAATCATGTCTTTGAAGAGTTAAAGATGACTGGCCATGCTTCCAGAGGATCAGGGTTAATATAATTTGTTAAAACAGACATAGGGCTGCCAAGAAAAATTTTAAGGGCCTTTATGTGGTTACACAGACATCTAGTTCATGTATTTGCAGTGTAACCCTTTTACTGTCCTCTTACTGGCATGTAACTTCTCTGGTTTAGGCATATTGCAAGTCTTTCGGACTGATCTGATTAATATTTCTTTATTTGGTCATATATCTAAAAGCGAGGAAAATAGTTTTAATTCAGGTCAATTTTTAGTGAAAAAAGTTAAGAAAAATCCATCCATAGTATATTTCCAGGAGTTGTATTTTATGCTTTTGTTTATACTGCTTCAGGCTCAAGTACCATTATAAATATGAGGTTCTGAAGTGGTATGATGAGTTAAGTATTTCTAAATGTCTTCTCTTAATCTAGCCTAATAATGCAGTCCTTTCATATGCATAATTCCCATGAAAACCAGTGGGAGTACTACATTATAGAAGGAATAATAGATACATATGCCAAGATGTCTTCATTTTGAGTCATTGTTTCAACTTGATTGACAAAGAATAAAGTTAACTAAAAGAAATCTATACTGAGAGTGGAAAGAGAGTTATTGATAATATTTTTAATTCCAAATTTATCTGTTTCTCCACTGAAGCATATGTGCCAATAGAATGACAATACTCAGAATATCTAATGGAAATCTCAAATGAATTTACATTCACTAATGCTTTCCAGGAAATATTTCACAAGTAGATCGTGTGCTTTCTAGTCTGTAAAATTCCATATAATCGACTCAATATTAAGAATTCTAGCCTATATATAAACCTATGTATATATTATGTAAAGTAGAATAGTGATAAATATTCATAGTATAAATGAGTTTGGACTTTTTTTGCAAAGTCAGGCTGGAAATAACATAATGTACTGTATGAGTTCACATACTCAATCTTCTGTAAAATGTAAATCCATAAAACTTTGCAGTTCTTATCTGTATCCATAGCAGGCCAGAAAAAAATAGTAGTAGGAATACTTAATACTGTACAAAAGCATCTCACTGCTTCCAAGTGGCATTTCTTCTGTCTTATCATCTATACATGTTTTCTGTACTGACTCATCCCAGGAACTATTTCATATCCTCATTAAACCTGAGTTTTCATTTCTCATGTGCTAATTTTTCAGCCTTTCTTTTTAAGCTTTTCCCCATGCTTTTTTGAAGCTCAGGAGGCTTTTGCTATTCCCAAAGCATCCCTCCTCAAAATTCTTGTTTTGTTTCGACTTATGTTTGCAACAGCCCTTGAAATATTCATATTACACTATCTTTCTTTCATTGTTTTCTCGTAGTATCCCATTTCTTGCAATATTTAGATTGCAAGATCATTGGTGAAAACAAGGGATTTCTCTGTGCTTGTAGAGGGGACAAAATAAAGGGGTTTTAGGCTCTTTCTAATAGTAGGAATACAAAAAATATGTGAAATTAATAATTTTAACTGCCACCCTTCTAATCCCTAGTAACACAGACTTTTCAACTCTTAACAACTTCTTTGCAATAGAATTTCATCTGTATTCTGGGAAGTTGACAAGTTAGGGCACAAGAAAACTGAGAAACAAAGGGGCCACCTACAAGCAAAGCAGAACTTATCCTCAAAATATTTGTGTTCAGTGCCCTCTGTTTACTATCTTAGCTTCTCCTATATACTTTTTCAAAAATACCGTAGGTCCAATAAAATTATTCTGAAAGCTTTTCATCTCTCAGGTACATAAATTCTTTCTAGTGTGGGGTACACTGTGGCAATACAGACTCTGCTGGACCAGGTGAAGGATTGTATCAGTCCAGCTGTAGACTGAGGGTTTTTTCTCCAGAAGGAATAGCTTTAGCTGAGAGTGGTTGTGGTGCAGCTGTCTATCAGCATTTTGGTGCACTGTGATGGTAGTATCAAATATGAAGGTGTACTTTGGGAAGCAGAAAGCACAACTGTGCAGTCCAGTATAAAGCTTAGCAGGAAGCTCTGGCTAAACCATATCGCAAACTTTTTGATGCAGAATTTTTTAAACCAGAATATTTGCTTTACCACCGCTGCATGGATTTTTAGTTGACAGTATTTGAATGAAGGCAGTTAATTTGAAAATGGTGCAGTTCTCTGAGTCCAGCTATCACTCTCCACCTCACACTGTCTAGTGTTGGGACAAAAGGCTGGGCTCCCACTCTGTTAGTCAGCAAAGCTCTTTCTCCTGACTTGTCCAGAGGCTGTAAGTTTAGAAAGCAGATCAATGTTTTTGTGTGGATATGAATGTGAATATCATACAAAGGCACTCAGTGTAAACCACATTCTCAAAGAAGTGTATAAAAAGCAAAATAGCTATCTTTGACCAGTGTAATTTGAGAATTACAGAAATCATTCCAGAAAGTGGATCTCCAATAAGCTTCAGCTGTGGTTTCCAACACCACACTATTTTGTCCATTTTTGTGCAATCTCAGAAATATTCCCTTTTCATTTTCTCAGTGCTTTGTGATCTTTGCCTCAATGAAACCTGACAAAAAGAAAATTTCAGATGGTTATTGGATACTTAGCATAACTTCAATGATTTTGTATTTAAAAATGTTGATTTTTTCCACCTCTGAGTATTACAATAATATTTATATAGTGGAAGGAAGAAGGTGCTCTGCATATCTCAGATCCACCTTTATCAGCTTAGGAAACAGAGATATAATTAGCAAAAATAATTCAAAGGTGATGGCTCCTATTCAATTTCTTATTCTACATAGTTCATCTGTATGATTTCAGGAACTCACTTCATTCTTGCATCTCCATTCTTCAGCTGTGTAATAGAAAAGGAAATCTTCTTACTTTTCACAGAATCAAATCTCTTTGGACCATATGAATTTTAATGCAGGTTTTCTCTCTTAGTATGTCATTAAAGCACACCAGTGACATCTTAGGCTCATTTAAAGACACCAGGAGGATCTTGCATACTCTAGGACTTGAGCAAATGTATAAAAATAGGTTGGTGTGAGCAAGTATGGAGATTAACAAGTGTTTCTAATGGTCATTGTAAAGGAGTTCTGCTGAGCATCTGTGTAGTGAGATTCTTGAAAGGAGGTGGGGAAAGAGTTGATTTTTAAAATGATAAACACTTTGCAGAAGGGGTCATTTAATATGCTGCCCGTGAAATCTTTTGTGTAAAACATCTTTTTATAACTGTATTTCACAATTTGCAAGAGAAATTTGTCAAAATACTAATTATTAAAAGGAGCTCTGCATTGAGGCCTTCAAATTGAAATTGTGTTCTTTAGTTTTATTTTGCTTTTTATTTATTTTATATCATATTTTTGTGTTCATGTTTTGCACATCTTTAATATGATTTCCCATTGCTCTGTTTCTTAGAGCTTGGTAACAACACAATCATATAGCCCTGAAGCTTTTCTTCACCCATTTAGATTTCATCAACCATGGTACTTACTTCAGTGTGTGGGATAAGGTTGTCTGAACTGTGTCATAAAACTATTTTTTAGCTAACTATACAAAAAATATATTTATAAAACTATTTCCTATTAAGTTCGTGGGGTTCGTGCTGGTTTTTTTATCCCTAGGAAAAAGTGATGAGTGAAGAAAGGATGACTTTTCTCTTTAAAGGCATTCCAAAACCAAATAGGAACCAGTGAAAACAAATGCTTTAAAAAATGTACCTAGAAATCAGTACAGGTTTTCCAAAGATGAGCTGTTAGCCAGTACACTAACACAACTTTATACAGATACTGTTTTTATCAGTTGATATCAAAATCTTTGCCAAAGTAAATGATCTTACCCTTTATTTTGCAGATGTCCTGGCTACCTAATTTGTAAAACATGGGTGTAAAATGATGTAATCTTTGTTTTGACAGCAGCAACTTAAATAAATATAGCTAAAAGGCATTCTGGCTGAAGAGTTCATAAAAACTGTACAATGGAACTATTCTGCAGTGTCTGTCAATCATGGATAAAAAACAGAAGAGTTTTGTTCCTCTATCTGGTATCTAACCTTCAAAGGCCTCAGTCTGTATGATAACTGCAAATAATGCTATTGTGATGATCCTATCTCCAGATGTCCATAGCAGGATGTGAATAGGAGTTGTATTATCCTTTTGGCAGAGAAAGGTTATAGAAGATAGAAGGGTGAGGATGATGTTTGATGACTAGATCTGAAATCTCCAGAGGCAAATTTCTTTCTGGCAAGAGAGAAGAGGAAGTTTGTCTGTCTGAAGTAATTTTCCACTCTGTAAAATCTCTTATATTTTATTCTGCCTCCACTATTTTTAGTAAACACACACACAGAAGCTGAAAGAAATTTTATGTAATTTTTTAGAGATTTCTCGGGTTTCCTGATGAGAGTTTTGTGTTGTCATTTGCCAGGTATGCTTGTAAGACTTAGAAGTACATTAAACTTTGCTTGTTGTCAGTCTGACATGTGAAGTTTAAGCTTGGAGCAATTAAAGTAGAGAGCAATGAGAATAAATAGACAGCTGTCTCACAGCAAGCTAAAACTAGAGAAATGAAAATACATTATCATGAAAACTGTATTGGAAAAATGTGTCTCAAATTAACTACTGGGCATAAGTAATGAATCATACCTAATTGCATGTTGCATATTCTAATAGATTTAACAATCCTTATCAAAATAAGGAAGCCACTGTTTTTGAAAATGAAAATTGTGCAATGGTATCATAGAACAGATTAGACCTAGTAATTTCGAGTAGGTTGGTAACAGCTGTAAAATCGTGCTGTAATTACATTTAGAGCTAGATGCTTTTAGTCAACCTTTCCAGTAAAACAACACTCCAAAGATATTCTAATTTATCCCCTGCTCAGACTGATGTGGTTTTCAGTATGTGGCTATCCTTTGTGGACTAAATTAGAAAAATAACCTCTCCCACGTCAACACTGAGTACAAATTCAAGCTGAATGTTCCAGGAGATTGTGAAGGCCCATCTTAGAGGAAGGACTGAGGCAAAGCACCTCTCTTATCACTATTTCTCTGGGAAAAAAATTACGTTTTCAGAGGTGCATTGAATGAATGGTATTTGTTTTTAACCAAGGGATGAATTATAAGCAGCCTCACAACTCTGAGCACATAGGGCTTCCCCTTGCACTTTGATGGGAAAAGTTCTTGCATAGTCCCTTGTCCTGGTGCATGAACAAATACAGTTCTTAGCAAGAAAACCAAAAAAACCCTAAGAACCAACCATTTGCAATAGTGGTGAAAATTTACAGTTTTATTTCAGTGTGATGGACAGCTGCTTACTGAGGCGAACATTTGAATAGACAGATATTTGAGAATAGATTCTTCCTACACTAATAAAAGGAAAAGAGATTTTTTTTGTTGTTTGCTTGTTTGGCATAAAGAACACCAGCGACAATATTGTTGGTTGAAATTATGAAAACAGTTTTGACCTCATCTAGAGCCTATTTAAGTTGAATTTTAATTTTTTAATGATATCGTATGATATCATTAAAAGTGTGCAGAAGCAACTAATAGAAAGCCAACAGGAAACTTACTGAGAGACTTGAAAAAGAGAATGAATGTTGCTGTTTGACTGTCATTCAACTTTTAGGGTATTTACCAATAGAGAACACCTTTATACTGCTCAGTAAAGCAGATGGGCAACAAAAGTTTGCCAGGTTTATGGAACAGAATGTGTTGGAGAACTTACAGTGAAAATCTGGCAATTTATTTCAAAATAGATTTATTTTAGAGTTTTTAAAAAATAACAGCTGATTATTTAGTAACAGCAGTTTGAGATACTTCAGGACCAGGTTTTCTCTGGAAATTGTTTCTTGTTCCTGAAATCTTAGAATTCACATTTTTGACTGCTTTTGAGTATTTTGATCTTGATTTTTATGTATTTAGCCAAGCTATACTTTAGATATTCACAGGAGAGCAGGGAGCATTTTTAGATAAATGTTGCCAGTCATCTTTACAAATTGAATAATCTCTTGTATATTAGCACAGTGATTTAATCTTTTTGAAATCAATACTGTATCTTAATACTTCTTAGAGCAAGCTATTATTAGCAAGAAATCAACTAGATATACGAGATAATCACAGCTACACAAAAGCCACCTATCCATTATAAGTAAACAGTATGATAATTAACCCACAAGATTTTTCCTGACCCTAAGCCTAGGGTCGGCCAAACTGGTTGTGTTATATTTGAAGTGCAAGTACACTGGCTAGGATCTCAAAAAATAGTATCACTGAACTAGCATATTGCTTTTTCCAAGTTGATATATTGTACATCTTAACACAGCAGCTAAATTGAACTCAGCTTTGTCGTGGTCCAATACTGCTGTATACTTCTATTTCAGGACCTACCTTGATCAGAAAAAAATATTTGGGATGTCTTCCAGTACACTGTTGCAAATACAAATTGCAGTCTCTCTCCATATTCATTTTGAATAGTAGATTTTTGAAACTTGAGGTTCAAAATGTTAATGCTTCTCAAAATATTATTAGTTGACAAGACAAAGCAGTCTTCTATTTCACCAGTGTGAAATAGAACTGTTATTAACACTGTTTATGAACTTTCTCTCATTCCAGCTCAACTGTAAACGTTGTTAATAAAGTCAAGTAAATTGTCTTGGGAGGCTTAGTATCATACAATAGTCTGATACAAGATTTTTTCCTGTTTAAATTCTGCATAGTTAAGTTACTGTAATAACAGAAGTGATATGATCCATCTCTTTTTACTAACAGTGTTCTCCAACTGCTGCTTTCAACCTGTTTGGATACTGAGCCAGTTGGACTTTTGATCTGATCCCATTAAAATATTCTTAAAGCAACTGTTGTACCTAAAATCTGATCCAAAGACTAGATGAGCTTCCTACTACAAAGAAAACAGTGTGGCAGCGTAGCAAAATGCACATTTCCTTACACATTGCACATTTTGCTAGTTATTTGCAGCATTTTTTTGGCAGAAAGTTAGAAAAAGTAGATGATGTATAAGATACTTCGATTCCATACCATTTTTGGACATTGTTTATGTGCATGATTCTTGATGATCAAGAGCAGTGAGAACTCGATTGCCTGTCTTGTTGATTAAAATGAGATTTGTGAAAGTTTGGTGCATAAATTCCAGAAAATAGCACAGGAAATCAGTGCTCTTACAGCTGCCTGAACCAGTATATCCCTTAAACTCAGCATATATATGTTACTATGATCTTAATTTCCACTTAAATGTAGGTTCTTGTATGTAGCTACCTGGTGTGACCACTGCATTCTTGCTTCTCCTCAATGTCTGTTAAAATCTAGTGATGAAAAGGGTGGCACTGAAACGCTGCCTTCGTCTTTGGAGGTGTCTGATATGTTTTGGGAGAGGTGCTTGGTATGCTCTCAGTGCAGATGGGCATCTTAGTGCTCAGTGCAGAAATCCCTAAGTGTGATCACATCTGTGTTTTCATGTAGCACGTTTTAACTACCAGGTTGTTCAATAGTCTGAGAGGGATGATTGGGGGAGCCAGTGGGTGCTGAGCCACGCTGCGGCAGGAATGCCAGATTCTTAGTGCAAGGGAGAAGAAGAAAAAGTGGTGGGCTGCATGCCAAAGAGATGGAGAGAGTGGAAGGAGCAGCATATTGGTTGGTTTTATGCTTTGAATTAAGAAGGTTTTGGTTTAAGAAATAGTCCTGTAAGACTAAATTAATCCATATTGCCTATGGGTTTGGATTTGTGAGTTGATATTTTAATTGAGTTTATACTCAGGCTGCAGTATAAACTTAACCTGTATTAGACAAGAGAGAATCAATTTGAAAGGGGGGCCTTTACTGAGAAGTGAGTTCTGCACTACTAAGTAAAAGTTGCATTCATGTTGCATTTTCTTTTAGCTAGCAGACACCCCATACAACTGTCTGCTTTTAAAAAGTTTGTAGGAATGTTAAATCTTTGAGACCTTTTCCCATGCATTGGACTTAGATGGAATTGGTTACTGGAAGTGATCAAGAGGAGCTGAGCAAAGCAGCTCATTTTTTTCAGGAAACCATGTAAAAAGGAACAATAGTCTTTGGTTCAAGGAGCTTTTTGTTCTCTCAGAGTCTACAAAAAATGCTGCCAAGCTTGGTGTCTTAGTAAAGATATGGTGTTTCTTTCATTTAAACTAATTTAAATATACTCATTATTTCTTATTCATAGAAACCTGATCCATATCCTGAAGAATCAGGTCAGGTGCCAGGCTTTTAGGAGTAAGAGCTTCTGATGGAAAGCTATTACTGATGTTTCTTTCTACTCTTACCCTAGAAAACTGAATCCCATGCCCTGCATTCCTATTTCTTTACTGTCCTCTGCTCTTCATCTCTCTATTATTTTATGGTTTGTAATATTCAATGTTTTCCTTTTTCAATTGATTATTTGATTATTTCGCAATGGATTATTCACTTTCCTAGCCCCAAATAATCCATTCCTTCTCCTCAATTATTTCACAATCAATAGCAAAAAATCCAGCAATTATTACCAGGTAGACATTTTCTGTGCTTTTTAAAAGCATCAGGTTTCTTTCTTATTGCTTTAAAAATCTTTAGAAATTTTAGCTAAAATTGGGTCATTTTATGTTTTCCCTGTGTCATCAATTTTCTTAATCTAAAAAAAGAAAAATATATTGGGATATATCTACAAACACGAAGTGATAAATAGTAAAAGGTTGACAGTTGGTAGTAGTACTTTAATAGAATCATCTTCAATAACAACTCCTCTGGTACCTGTTATATGTGCTCATGAATAGCCACTGAACTAACACAAAACATCTGCTGCTTTGGCTGAATTTAAAGGCCCCAATCTGATAACCTTGTCGAGAAATTTAACAGTTGTCTAGAATGGAAATCCACATACCAGTCCTGATCCATGAGAGAACGAGACTCCACGCATGCACAAATACATGTTAGCAGATCCAAAGATTTTGTGTTGAGCGTTGTTTTGTATTGCTGTGTTTTACATAGTGGTTAATGGCTCCGAGCTAGGGAGAATTGTAATTATACAGGTAAATATGCAGGCACTGCCCACAATGTAGCCCTGAAAAAATAGGCAGAAAAATGTGTTTATTTAAAACTGGATTCACTGATGCATGCACGTACAGATTTTATGGAGTAATAAAACTCTACATGCAAGACCTGTTAATATTCCAGATTCTTAAAATTTTCTAGGATTCTTCACCTAAAGAACACTTAAAGAAATATTCCTTTTACAGTATCACAGGCATTTACAGTGTATTTTGGGCGAGTATTTTATGTGATATATGTTGAAATTTATTTTCCAAGAAAAATGCATTCTTACATACTTGTAGATTTCTGTGACTTTTCTTGCAATATATTTTTTTCTTATTGTGTCAATTGTTTGACTGAAGTTTATTACCACTTTTATCAATGAAAGTGATTGATGGATGGGGTTTTTTTTTGAAACCATTAAGTGGTCTTACTCTCTTCTTTTTCACTGCTTTTTAAAAACTAAGTGTATTGGAGTTTCTATTTTATGTATTGAAATTTAAGCTTTCCATTATTTCCATCTTATGCCTTTTAACTTTTCCAGTTATTTTTTAGAAATAATTTTGATGGTATGACTTAAGAAATCTTCAGGTTGTATACTTGCCACAGTTACTCTTTTTGATCTTCAAGTGCCTTTTTTTCTAGCTCTTCTATCCCGGCTTCTTGGGGTGGGCTTGAAAATCAAATGTACTGGAAAGTAAAATAAATACATATTTTAATGTGTATTGGGATTTTACCTGTTTCAAATGCTTCAACACTTAGAAAAAAATAACCACCTTTAGTCTGTCAAAGTCTGGGGTTTTTTGTATCGAAAGGAACAGCAGGGAGAAAAAAGAAAGTGTACAAATTTTGTACTAAGGGGAAATATTCAAATCCAATTTGAGATTTCATCCTCGAATGTCATTAGCACATATCTGGGACATGGTTCTGCAAGTCCAGACAAGGTAATCTGTAGAAAAGTAGTGCAGCATGCTGCACCTGGGGAAGAATAACCCCAGGTGCCAGCATAGGCTGGGGGCTGACCTGCTGGAAAGCAGCTCTGCAGAGAAGGACTTGCAGGCTGGTGGACAACCAACCAGTGGGCAGAAACATGCTCAGGGAATTCCGTCTGAATAGGAAGGACATCTGACGTCTGAAGGAGGAAGAACATCTTTACTGTGCAAGTGACTGAGCACTGCAACAGATTGCTTGGAGAGGTTGTGGAGTCTCCCTCATTGGAGATATTCAAGAACTGTCTGGGCACAATCCTGTGCCATGTGCTCTGGGATGACCCTGCTTGGGCAGGCAGGCTGGACCACACGACCCGCTGTGATACCTTCCAACCTCACCCATCCTGTGATTCTGTAAAGTATAGCTTGTTAAATTCTAAGTTGTCTTAATAGCATAACAGCTGGAACAGACTTGAGAGTGGATGTAGTAGTTCCTGGGGTTTCTTCTTGAAGGTGCTTAGCTATTTTTCTGTGAAATTTACGTAAGTACTTTAAGTACAAAGTTGCTGTATTTGATACAGCATTGGCAAAAACGTAGTACATGAAGGAGAAATAGTTTAAACAGCAACTTGAAAGTTGTTTGTTGTAGGGATTCTGGGGACCAACCTAGACTTATTGCTATGGTCTTGGGGAAAAGTAGCAGGACCAATTTTTTTCCAAATGTACGTATATGAAGGAATATAGGGTAAGGATACATATTTGTGGGTATGTGTATGTGTTTGTGTATGGTTGGTTACATTATTTTTCTGTAGAGAGCTCTGATCCCTTTCAATGTCATTGTAATTATATAATAGATAAGTAATTAAGACTTTTTACACTTATGTTCAGTCATTTAATTGCTCTTTTTTTACCTTTTTTTTTTGTGTGTGTGTTCAGGTGACCAAAAATCAGAAGAATTTTCAAATACAGGATTATAATTTGTAGTATAATGGCACTTATTTTTCCTATTGTTATCTGCACATATTTCTACATTATCAGATGTGGGCACTCCAAGATAATTTTGCAAAATTAATAATTCTAATAAAAATGAAGTAATTCAAGAATATTTTACAAGATACTTCTTCTTATCTAATTAATAGCTGTATGACCTACAAGTAAAATCTAAAGTAATCTCATGAGTTTCTTGATCAGTGGAGAATACTCTAAATTAAAAAAAACCAGAGCCAATCTGTAATTGCTAAAAAGTTATGAAAGAGAGGGAGTGTTCCAAAGAGGCTATATTGAAAGATCTTCTAAACTTCCTCGAATATTTTATCTATATCTCTAAAATTCATAAAATTGTGAGCAAACAAAAGAGTGCAACTGAAGCAAATGACAGATTTTCTTAGAAGAACTTAAGGAAAATAAGAATATGAAATGGAGTTTGTTTCATTTTTGGTTGGGTTTTTTTGGGGGGTTTTGTCCCTTCAGCTGTGCAATTAAAAGAGAGTTGGCAGCAGATGAAGGAGTTTGAGTCCCAACATTGGGACATGACAAAGTACAAGAGCAATGCAAAGTGGTCAATGACTCCATGTCCTGGTGGACATTGGTGACAAGTGGTGTCCCTCAGGGGTATGTATTGGGGCCAGTGCTACGGAATGTCTTCATCAGTGACACAGACAATGGGATTGAGTACACCCTCGGCAAGTCTGCAGTTGACACCAAGCTGTGTGGTACTGCTGACGTGCCTGAAGGATGGGATGCCATCCAGAGGGACCTGGACAAACTTGAGGAGTGGGCCCATGGGAATATCATGGGGTTCAATCAGGCCAAGTGCTGCACCTGGGTCAGGGCAGCCCCCAATATCAATACAGGCTGGAGGATGAACAGATCAAGAGGAGCCTTGCCAAGAAGGATTTGGGGGTGCTGGTGGATAAGAGGCTGGACATGAGTTGATAATGTGCACCTGCAGCCCAGAAAGCCAATTGTATCCTGGGCTGCATCCAAAGCAGTATGGCCAGCAGGGTGAGGGAGGGGATCCTGCCCCTCCACTCTGGTGAGAACCCACCTGTGTCCAGTTCTGGTGACCTCAGCACAGGAAAGACACAGATCTCTTGAAGCAGGCTCTGAAGGGGGCCACCAAGTTTGATCAGAGGGATGGAGCACGTCTCCTATGAGGAAAGGCTAGGAAAATTTGGTTTGTTCAGTCTGGAAGACTGTCAGGAGACCTTCTACTCCCTTCCACTACTTAAAGGGAGCCTACAAGAAAGATGGGGAGAAGTATTTTACAGTGCCTGTTGCAATAGGACAAGGGAAAATGGTTTTAAACTGAGAAGGTAATTTAGACTAGATACAAGGAAGAAGACTTTTAAAATGAGCATGGTGAAACACTAGGGTGAGGGTGATTGCCCAGAGAGATGGTACATGCTCCATCCCTGGAGACATTCAAGGTCCTGTTGGACAGGGCTCTGAGCAACCTGATCTAGTTGAAGGTGTCCCTGTTCATTGCAGGGTGGACTAGATGATCTTTAAAGGTCCTTTCCAAACCAAACAAGTCAATGATTCTGTGATTCAGTCTCATTCTACTGCTTATAGCTTTATTATGTTAATCAATGACAGGAGTTCCTAAATTTAAAACTTTTTTTGACATCCCACATCAAGGGAAGCCATAAAAAGTTCAGTATTGCTATAGCCAGACTACTTCTAGAAATCATTATTCATTTTTCTGTCTGGCTTTGGGAGAGATGACTGCCATACAGACTACGCATGCTATTGTCTCCTGAAAAGTGGAATGTACATGTGATGGAGATGAACCTAAAATTTGCAGGATAGTTCCACACAGGTCTGCGCAGTAATGAAATGCATTAAACTAACAAAAGGTAATCCTCAGCAGGTAATACTAAAAACAGTCGTGAGATCCTGATGTGCTTCAATACTGTGTTAGAGAGACTGGAACAAATGAAAAAACAAAAAAGGCACAAAAAGTGACTTTATGAATAAAGTTGTCATATATGTAAAGAGGAACAAAAAGGACAAAACTGAGGAACTGAGGTCAGTACTATTTTCATTTATCTCTTCTATTTTGACATTTTTGTTAGCGAGCTAGGAAATCAATAAAGACTAATTTCATTGGCAAGGATTAGAGAGTACGTAGGAAGGAACACTCAGGATGTGTATAGTTGCTTTCAAGGGCACTTTGAATAAAATATATTTATTATAAAGTAAATGGAATGGTTCTTTTTGTCTAATTGTCTCATATATCAAACATTAATTCTTTGGAATACTCACTATAGAAAATGAAGTTTGCAATATTGGATATACAAAAAGTATTTTGTTTATTTCAGATATTTTTGCACCATTGTAATAAATGCTTGTCTGGTAACCAAAGCCCTTTCATAGAAATAATAAATCATGTAACTCTGAGAGTATCAATATAATACAGGAACTGTCCTTATAACACCCTGTTAATCAACAATGTTCAAAAATTAAATATATTCCCTGTGCATAATCTGTGATGTAGTTTCTCTGAAAGAAAAATTCATGATTTTGTGCCTTCTATAGGAGATTAACTAACCAGTATCTGGAAAGTTGGAACTGTTAGTTCTGGAGTTAAGAATGTGGTTGCACACTGGATATCCAGCAACAGAAAACAGGCTTTGGCAGGAGGAAAAAAGAGATTCTTCAAAGTTGATGAGGATCCAGATGTACTTTCCAGCAAAGCATCTGGGCCAGCTGACCCTGAGCTATGCAAGACTGATGGGAGGAAATGAGGAGTGATAGAAGTAGGAGACTTCATGCAGTGAGGGCTGGAGGTAACCATTTGCCAACCCAGCCTGTTGCCTAGAGGTTTTCTGCTTGCCTGAGATCTGGATCTGGGACTGTGTTGCCAAAGCTTGTCCAGACCTGTGACTGTTGTCTCCTGCTGTTCTTCCATGTGGGTACCAATGATACTGCTGGAGGCAACCTGGAGAGTATCAAAACTGACTGCAGAGCTCTGGAGGCAATAGTCAGCAATGTGGGGGCCCAGCACTTGTTCTCAATCTTGCAAGGAAAGGGAGGGCTAAGGATATTGCACATCAGGGTTTGGTTATGGAGCTATTGGTAGTAACCAAGATTGGGTTTCTATGACTGTGGGACCCTGCTTGAAGATTAACACCTGCTTGGAAGAGATTGGAATCCACCCCCATGAGCAGGCCAATGGTGTGTTTGCCAGCAGAATGTTTGACCTGATAATTAGGGCTTTCAAATCCCTATGTCAACAAAGGCAAGAGTGTTACCACCAGCCCTGTGAGAGAGTGATGGTCATGGCTGACAGCAAAAAGCTTGGCATGATGTAAATGAAAGGGAGCACAAAATCAACAAAACAAGGCTAAAGTGGGGGCATTTCAAGCATTTGTGTGTAAACAAGGAAGTGGCTTATAGAAAAGTGCCATTATTTAAAAAAAACAACAACCCAGACCTTTTCTGATAAATCATCGTGGTAGCACACCTCTACGATGGTCTGTACACTAGTGTGGAGAATAAATATGAGGAAAATAAGAGATTTATATGCAGTTTCAGGGATATTATCTTGTTGGGATTATTGAGATGTGGTGGGATGATTGCATGACTGCAGTAGAAAAACAGATGGCCCTGCTCGAGCTGGGGCGTTGGACCAGATGACCTCCAGAAGTCCCTTTCAAGCTCAGAAATTCTGTGATCCTGTAAATTCAGCTAAAGTTAATACAGGTTACATTAAACTCACTATTTCTGATCATATATCCCTAATAGTCTTGGATAACAAACACTGGCGATAAAGGGCATTGTAACGTGTGTTTTATAGTGAAGTAATGCGGTATTAGCTTATAGAAGAAATGTGTTCTAATGGTTTCCTTTGGAGTAAATAAGCAGAGGAAAACAAGCTCCAGTCTCATGCATACCCAAAGTTTGATGGAATGTATTCCAAGGTGTGTTGGTTCTTTACTTACCATCTTAGCTAAGCATTGCTGAGAGAAGTTCTTCACATCCACTTTGAAAAGACTCCTGTAAAAGCAGTAAGTCTGCTTCAAACTTCTGGTCAGATTTGTTTCAGAAAAAATTAAGTTTGCAGTTTAGTTCCAATGCATATTTTCCATAAAATCAACATTATTTAATCATTGCTATAAATCAGTGTAGCTTGCAATCATGAATAAAAGCATGAGTACTTAATTCATTGTTGACTTCTTTGTTGGTGCCCAGATGACATAGAAGACAACATGTCTCTCATATGGCTTCAGCCTAGCTGTAGAATAAATTTGTAAAGGCAAAACGTTTGAAGATGAAAGATTTAATCCTACACTTTTAGGTGTGCTGTGTGTAATTGTGAAGGGGCAGAAAAGGAAAGAATTCTGGAACATCCATGCTGTGCTGAAAAAATTAAAAAGGAAATTTTGGGAAAACGGAATTATTACCACTTACCGGTGCAATACACCCCCTGCATCACATGACTTGATCACACTTTTGGAGTTGCATAACTTTTCTATTCTTCCTATTCAAAATATTGAATAGAGTATGTATGATGCCAGGTAGTTGTATTATGTGCTTCTAAAGAATGGTGGAAAAGATAATGTAGAGAAATCTGTATTCCCTTTGCAGTATCAGCACCCTGCTGAGCAAGTACCTCCTCTTATTCTGGAATAGCTGCATTACATTAAGTACAGTGAATGAATTTTCTAACGGAATTTCAACAGAAATCTAACAACCAAATATCTTGGATAATATTTTTTTCCTGTTTAGAAAGGGTTTAAAAATCTAATAATTGTTCTTTAGAGAAGATATTTTTATAATACCGATTAACAGTATTATACAATATAAGCATACTACTTTTGTTGTTTAGTTTGTTAAATTATTGGATATAACCTTATAATTGCCTGAATGTCCCACACTAAATCACGACTTTACTTGAGGAGATGTTTATTTAAAGATATGAAATGATGATTCCTTTAGAGAGGCTACATATTAAAGACACCCATATACCAAACACCTCACTCATTGTGACTTCATTCGAGCTACATACACATTAAAATTAAGCATGTGTTCGCAGTGAGCTGGATAACTAAACAGAAGAGTGTCAGGAAGATGAGATACAGTCAAAATATGTAGAGTTATAGGCATATATTTCCCTGAGTGCTGTGTAGATATACAAAACTTCAAATCATTAAATTCAATACAAGCAAGAAATTTTAGAGGTAATGTTGTTTTAGTCTTTGTTGTCTCCAAGTCTTTTTTCTCTTTGGTTTGTCTTGTCATCTTTTTGATCCTTCCTATTTTGTGTTTTGTATTTGCTTACACATAACACTGAGACCGTCAGTGATTACATGGTCAGTCAAATAGCTCTAAACATTGGGATTCTGTAGGTATACTGTCACTTTACAATAACTAAAACAACATATTTTATATGTTACACATTTATTGTGCTATATGATTTAATTATAATGATACCTTTACACCTAGGTGTTCTGTCATCAGACTGTCTTTTTTTAAATACGTGGAAGAGACTGAGCTAAGAATTAATCCGACATTTAATTATACACTGAATTATTATCATGACAAGGCTTAAAACCTGTTGTATGGAGTCCAAACAAATTTGGTTAATGCACATCATAATTCTAAACCTGGAACTTGGACTGAGCAGAGCTTGTAGCACTTATCACTTAATCTCTGTAAAACTTCATAGGTTGCTTATAGTAGTGTGTTTAGCATGCTGTCAGGCGTCATTAGTTGATGTCTGCCTCTTGAGACATGCATCTTTGTTACCAATAGTTCTTCCGCTAGGAAAAAACCCAGATATGTTTTTGCAAATTTTAGAATTTATCAATCTGAATGGTGTTGCAACAGAAAAGCAAATCGCACAATTTTTAGGAGCAACCATGGGTTGATATCGAACAATTTTTTTTGGGGAAATTCCATCAGCATACTGCAGTGTTCTCATGAGACTGATGATGTTAAGTCTGCCATTTTTGATGCCCTAAAATCTGCTGCCACCAGAACTTCTTTTCTTAATGTCAAGGTCTGCTTTGGCAGTGAAACAGGGGTCATATTGTGGAGCTGAAGAAAAACAGTTTCAGTGCCAAAAGAAATGAAACAATTGGTGCATAAGGTCAGCTGGTGTTCTTGCCAAGTGCTTCATGGCATTAGACCCTTCTAAATCTTTCTTTAAAAATCTTCCATCAAAAGATTGGAATACATTAATCTTGTCCTTTAGTACTCCACAGAAAGGATGAATAGTCCAGTATTAAATTTGAAAGTAATTTTCTAATGAAAAAGAATCTAAAGCTTTTTTAGAATGGCATTTGTATCTTTGAATAAAGCAATATTCTTTTTATGCTTTCTAACCTGAGCTGATAGCTCTTTCATGGGTTTGTTTTAATTTTTTACAAAAACTTGAGAACTATTTTTTTTGTTGCTAAAATGTCTAATTATGTAGAATGAATAAAATCTCTTCGATTTAAGAGTAAGAGAAATCAAACTGTAGAATACTTCCTTTCCTACCCTTTTATCTAGCAGTTGGTGAAAATGGCAAACAGTAATTCCTATTTACATCCCTAAGATACATTATTTTTGTAGTTGGTGATATATGGCTACTTTTTTTGAGAGAGTTTTTGCAAAACTCTCTATAAATTGGTTTAATGCTCTTTCTGTTTCTTTTGCATGTGACTCAGATTCTAAGACAATACTTAACTAAATTCTTCAATCCTTGTGGGCCTAGTAAGGGTCTTAATAAAATCTGTAACACCATGTTATTTAATTTATTTTTAGGTTGATATTTCTTATCAGTTTCAATGGTAAATTTAGTAAGATTGAAGGTGGAAAATTGGTGACACGTAATTTTATATGTAATTTTATACTTTTTAATACACTCTAGAAATTGTTAGAGAATTATCTTCGTATCAATATCCTCTAGAACTCTTTCAAGGTCAGATTTATAAAGAAGGTCATCCCAGGGGACTAATAAAACACAGAGTTGATGTATAAAGGGGAAAATACTATTAGCAATATTTTCAGTTGCTTTGATTGCCATTTTATACTGGCAGAATTTACTCAATGGCTTTGCTTTCCTTAGTTATGGGCACAAAACTGAGCCAGAATGAAGCACTCATCTGGAAGCTGGCGATGGTTTTTGTTGGCTTGCCCATTTCTTTTGATAAGAAGGGGCTTTTTCCTTAGCATAAGATATGGTTGACCTTGAGTTGTCTGGAATGTTGTTAATGCTGAAGAAATGACTGACAAACAGCAATTATGGAGAAACATGTGGTTGTTGCTATTCTTATGCTCTCATCAGGTATTGTTACACATTTGAGGTCAGACTGTGAGAGGTAACATTGTGGATAAAACAGTGAAAAAGAAACAGCGTTATTTTCAAACTCTTTATTCATGACTACAGATATTTTCTATATGATTTGCCCTTTCTATCACAGTGACCTCTACAGACATGATGATGAAAAATATTAATAAAAAGATAACAACTAATAGCTGGAATAAGAAGTTATTCACAAACACTAAGCTAAAAGCAGACAAATAATTGCATGAGCCATTGTTAGCATCACAGGAAGTATAAAGTCAGATGTGGTTTTCAGATTTACGAGTGCAAGGACCCCCCGCTGAAAGCATGTAACAGATGCAGGATTTTCTCAAGGTTAAATGTGATTATAGTGCATGCACACATACAAACTGCAGTCAGAGATTGAATCACAAAATGATGAGATCTTTTCAGAAGGTAGTAAACTATTCTGATTATCCTTTCTACCTGTAAGATATGCTTGCGTTTTAAGTCTTTATACACTATGTTTATTGGGTAACTGCATTTAAGCTGCTATTATGTCATTGAACTTGAAGGTTTATGCACTTCGTTGTATTACCTGCAGAAAAAATTAATTTCATGTAAAGGATCTAGAGTTTTACTTCTGTGTGTCAACGGTCAGAATTATCTTAATTTTTTTTATTTTTTGCCTGATTCCTTACACATCTGAAATGAAATAATAAAAATCACAAGAACATATTAATGAAACAGAAACTGCTGTAAGAAAATGAAATAGATATGAATAAGTAACATTCTGTGCTTTGTACTGAAAACAGATTAGTTTAAATTTATTGCTAACTGTCAAAATAAGTGACTTCAAAACTCCAAAAGGTGAATTTAAAAAATTCTTTTACTATCTAATACTATAAAGCAATGGTTTAACTCAGATGGAAAATAATGAACTGATTAGATTGCCATAACCAGAGCATCTCTGAAGGTAGTGTCTGCCCTAGTGATTTGTCTTGGTGCAATAAGAAATATTCTATGTGAATTGCCCAACGTTATCCATTTGTCTTTTTCTGGTCCAGGTTTCCATGTAGTTTGATGCACAAAAATAGAATTCCTTTTTGAAGAAATTAAATCAGAAGTCCTGATCCAAATGTGTTCCAGAGCTAACGCTTTTACATTAGACCCCCCCATTCTATGGTGATTTAAGAGAAAGTATTTGGTAAACACCACTGAAAAATTAGGGTATGCCAAGTGATTGCTGAATTCATTAAATGATGGTGGAACTGAGCGCTTAAACTGATTCAGTGTGATGCTGCAAAGAGTTAATTTTCAAATTAATATGTTAAACAAAGCAGATTCTGCTGTGTTCTGTACTTAGTCCCAGCTCTGCCTCAGAAAGGACTGAATGCTTCCTCCATTCAGAGTAACACCATATTGTGCTATCCAGAAGTTTTTCACAAGCCTCCACCAAAAGAGTGCTATGCCTTCAAGGCATAACTAGAGCTCACTGGAAAGCTGTTCCTTTAAAAAATGCTCATTGAAAGATGCAGTTTCATTGAAATGGAAATGTACACAGTTTCATGGATTAAAAAGCCAGAAGGGAGGACTGTGATCATCTAGCCTGGCATACTGTACAACAGAGACCTCATGGCTGTCTTAGTTTCTTCCCATTTGAACTAGGTCATGTCTCTCTAAAGATAAAAAACCCCTCTACCTTTCTTTTTAAAAAGCATACTTCAAGGATGAGTGTCTATCACAATTTTCAATGAGGTACTCATCATTGGTAATTAAGATGTTAATTCTAAGTTTGTCTGTCTTCAGTTTGTAGCCCCTGGGTCTTGTTATGCTTCTGTCTGTGAGACTGAAATGAATTTTGTCTTCCTGTGTATATATTTATAGACTGTAATATAGCTATCCATTATACTAAGGAGGTGAAATTTCTTGATTCTCTACTTTAGGTCATGTTTTTGAGTACTTTGGTGGTTACATAGTGAATACTTAGCTACTTACTGATGTTATATTTGACTTGTGGATGCAGAAATCGGCTGTGTTATTTGAATACCTAAGTAGTTGATGTAAGTTGTGTCTCCATTCCTGTTTAAGATTCCACTGTTTATACATCCATGTTCATGTTCTTTTTTGAATGAGATTAAGAAAAGTTTGGAGCTATCCAGATGGTCTAAACCTGCAGGGAGTTCTTTGCTTGACAGCTTGGATTGTAAGCTTTTAGGTGTTTGTAGTTTACAGCTCTGTTGTCACCTCTAGTGACACTAAATCATACGTCGTTGCATTCTTCCGTGATGCTAAGTCTTTTTTAGGCTACTTATTCTGGGAGAAGCTTTCTTTTAAAAAATCAGAGACCTACCTCATTTTTTCTTTTCCTAAATGCAGTCTAGGTCTCAGCGTTTGGTTTACTTAAAGCAAATCACAGTTTGGGATGGACTTAACCAAACAGCAGCCTTCAGGAAAAGTAGAAAAAATGAAAAAGAAGGGGGAAGGACTGACTGATGATATAAATGATAGTTGTGTTGCCTATCCATTTTGTGTGAGAGTGCACATGCTAGAATGTTTAGCTCAGATGTGGGAGATCTTAGTGCACTTTCTTCCTTTGTGTCAGAAAAGACAAATTTACTTTTCCTACTCTCCATGAGAATACTTTTACTACATAGACAGAAAGTGATTTTTTCTGTCTGCCAGCATGAATGTGTATTTCATGTAAAGCTGAGTAGAGGCATGAGTTCAGCAGTGTACTTCAGAGTATCTTCTTTCATTTCTTAACTAGAGCAAAGAATCACTGACCTCTCAATGGAACCTCTTGACCACCAAGACAATGATGATGCAATTTTTTTCCAGTTTTGCTAATTACCATTTAAAAAAAAGAATTCCATATTTCTTGAAAAAAAATCTCACATTTGTGTTTTTTTTCTTTTGGTGAGTAGTGGATATTTAAGAATTTTTCAAAAGGTAGACCTCAATTTTTAGAATATGATTAAATTACTTTTAAACTTATTTTGCGGTACAAATGCACCATCTCTGTGATCTTCATTGTAGCTTATGCCAATATTACAGACAGGCATTGAAGTGAACTTAAAAAATGGATGGCATTTAAAATAAAGTTATTATGTATCATGTGGCAAAATGTTTCTAAAATATTTTCTTTCTAAAAGACAGAATCATATGCCATTTACAAATAGTTTGGTCTTTGCAAAGGAACAGTATTTCCCAAGGAAGAGTGTGACAGCTATGGATATAGGATCAGTAGTATTACAGGCCCATTTAAATTTGTTTAATACTTGCCTAAGTTTAAAAAATGGATGCAAAAATTTTCATGCTGGTGTCTGCCTCAGTAGTTTGTTATGGTCATTACAGCAAAAAAGGCCCAGTCATTTTAAAAAAAAGAAACTAAAAAGGGGGGTGGGGGGGGGAAGAGAAAAAAAGAGCTATTTTTAATTTAAATACTTTGTGGCTCTTATTTGACATGGGACTAGCTGCTATATCAGGAGTATGACTTGGTTGACCAGTTACAGAAGTCTCTACCCAAAACTTCCACTCCTGGTTCTCCCTTCCCCATTGCCTTCTTTCACGATTTATTATCTTTTGAAAAACTGGGGTTTGTGTGCTCAGGGTATGTATAATCAGCAGGGACTTCCTGGAACTTAATTTCTAATACTCTATCATAATCACTGAGCATGCTCTATACTTTCATAGTTTGTAATTGGAAGAGATGGCAACTGAATATATTTCTCCCCTTTGCATCTCCTACATCTAATAAGAGCTTATGCATCCACTGCAGACGTGCAGTTCTCATCAGTTAGCGCTTGGGCCATTCCTACTGAACTGGTTCTGACTCAGAATAAATTTCTTTCTTAGAGCAGTTCTGAGCCAGAATAGCAATGAGGCATCAGCACTGTGATTTGCAATGCAATTTTTTTCAGCTGGGCTGCTGTGAGCCCTGGCCTGGCTGCTGGTGCTTGGATTGGCTTGAGGTTGAAAACAACACGTCTGCTGAGTCTTAAAAGATTGAGAGAAAAACTGAATGGAAACTGGAGGATAAAGTTGAAAGTAATTGTGAAAAAGACTTTTTGGAATGTAGCTTTAGGCTGAGAAGCTGAAACTGAGAGATGAGAACTCCAAGAGTTTAATTTGCCTGCGTATCCACTTAGTCAAATCTCCTTTCTGCTTTGCATACACAGTTCCACATTTCTTATGTAGCCACTCTAGTTCTTACTCCAAAGACTTCTCACAGTTTTCAGTCTCATTCATAGCCATGTCCAGTCTCACCTTTTGCTAACATCTTAGCAAATTTTCCTCCCTCCTCTCCATGTGGCAGAGGCTTTCTGATCTAGTACAGGTACTAAAATACGAGTGCTTATTTCATTTCTACTTGTGGCTTCTTTTTTCCAGTTTTTCCTAGCTACTCTTAGGCTTCTCCTCATCCTTTGCCTTTTTGTCAGAATTCTCTTTCCAGACTCCTTTTTGTGTCCATCCACTACTTTTTCCGTGACCAGACACTCTTGAACTCTGCCCCCTGACAGTTAAGTGAATTCCAGTGCTTACTCCCTGACTGCAATCTGTGCAATTGAGATTAAACATGTAGATCTTAAATACAGGTCTCAGTTACAACTGTATTTCAGCTTTGTTGGCCTGTTGTTTGACATGTAACCTTTGGCTTTCTGTTGCTCATTTTTGCTCCGAAGTCTGAATTACTGCATTTTCATGCTGCTCAATGTCTGAGTCTTCATAATCTTAATTATTTTATTTCTAAAATCTTCTAGAGAAATGAGGGAGGAAAGAAAGTGGTTTTATCCATGTAAAATAATCCAGGATATACAAATTGAAAAAAAAGAAACCTTAGAACCTAATTTTTCAGAGTACTTAACGTTATATGCTGTATATTAACTTCTATATGCTGAAAGCAGAACTCCTCTGGATTACATTTACAGCTATGTTATCAGCATTTTTGCAAAAGATATTTAAGGAATAAGCTGGAATGGGATATGTGTGGGCACAATTAATGATGCCTCAGAAAGGCTCCGTTTAAGTGCCTTATCAATGTTATTAAGGCATGCAGCAGGAGAACACAATCCAAGTTTTTCAGGGAAGCTATCACTTGTTTTGATCATGATACCTTCTTTCCAATTGTGCAGTTGTTTATTACACAATTTCCAGGTGCTGCAGCAAATGAAATAAAAATTCTACTTACAATCATGGTTTTCTATCAGAGCAGATTCCTTCTGAGCACCAATTGAGCCTGGAGTTTCCTGGGAAAGAATAGTGGATGTTCATGAAATACCATAGTGTTGTTAGTCAAAGGTACAGGGAGGCAGAATTACTTCTGGATTGGTGGATATAAGTCTATTTTGAATGTATGATGTTCAATCGCAACAGCATTGTATTAATTTATCAAGGTAACTCTGGTAGCTGAAGTTGAAATGTTCATCTGTGATAAATAACTACTTCTCTGTTCTTAACATAAACTTTGGATAATATTAAATGCTAAGAGGACTTTAAAAATATGTATAGTGTTACACAGTGCAAATGGATGTAGTTTGGATGTAATTGTTATAAAAAATCAGCTGCTATAGTTTGCTGATAAGCAGGGCTTAGACAATAAACGTTAATTATCTGAGGTTCTTTGACTGACTAGGGCAGCAACAGCATACTTTGACATAAAAAGTGTGTTTACTGACTACCAAACTCTTACAAATGGAAATGCATTTAACTGACATTTGAGACTGTAAACCTGAGCTACTTCTTTCAATATACAAGGTAGGATTTAATAATCAAAATAGAAGTGTCTAGTGCTATTTGAAATGCCCTAGCCTCCAGCTGTCATTCCAGAAGGACTCAGATTTCCTCTAGTCTCATGTCTGCTAGCCCCAGGTCTCAGATACCCTAGGTGTCTGAAATATCTGTGTTTGAGCCACTGAGTCGAAGTTCTCTATTTCATATGTACATTTTTGATCTAAGTTGTACAGATCTTGGTCTGGGAATCAGAGCTTAGAGATCTCTTGAACTAGGGAGATATTTTTCTTAGAGATTTTTAATTTTCATAGCCCATGGTAGAATTTTGTTTCCCTGTGAATATTTTGATAATTTTTGAGTGAAATTTAGCATCCCTGATTCTATGGATGTGTTTGAAGGATTATCTTCTTCTGTTTGTTTTGAATCTTCTGTTACCTATTTTCCCTTATTTTTTCCTACTGCTTCTATTGGAAGGGACAGTAAATATGCTTTTTTTTCACGTTCTTAATGCCAGTTTTAATATATGGTCTTTGATATGTCCCTATCTCTTTTCTAGGCTAAGGAATCCTGGTCATTCTTTCTATAGAAATTGTGTCAACTTTGATCCATTCTTTGTCCTTTCCTGTACCTTATCCAATTATATTTCATTCTTTTTGTGGTAAGAAGACCACCAGATTTATATACTCTATTTAAATTGGAGCTGTGCTATTTATGTATTCTGTGGCAATAATAATAATCATAATAATTTTTCTCTTTGCTTTTAACTATTATTAAGCATATTCCTCATATTTCCAGAGAGTGATCTAACTCCAAAGGTCTTGCTATTGGAGAGTATATACTTCAGAGTCTGTCACTGTGTATGTAAAGCCAGAATTATTTTTCATTTGGCCTGTGAATTTATATCTGTCTGTATTGAATTTTTTTCTGCCTCTTAATTGCCATAGTCAGACGATATTGTGATATTTGAAACAACCATTAGTTTACTATCAAAAGCAAGTAAACTCTGTAGATTTCCAGCCTTCTTTCACATAATTAATGAATTTTTTGAACAGCACAGATTGCAATACAGGTCCCAGGAAGATGCTATGATTTTTACTGTGAAAACTGACAAAGTATTCCTACACAGCTCTCCAACGGACCCACAGCTGGCCAAAACTCAGCTATCCAGACAAGTGTTGTGGTTTGACACTGGCCAAAAGCCAGGCACACACAAAAGCTGCTCACTCACCCTCTCCTGCTACAGCGGGGCAGAGGAGAGAAAATTTAATGAAGGGTTCATGAGTTGGGATAAGGACCAGGAGAAAATACTCCAAGGGCAAAACAGGCTCAATTTAGAGATATTAAGTAAATGTATTACTAACAAAATCAGAGGAAGATAATGAGAAGTAAAAGAAGCCCTTAAAACCACCTTCTCCCCCCCCCCCCCCCAAGCTCCTCCCTCTTTCCCACTAACAGCGCAGGAAGACAGGGAGTGGGGATTTTGGTCAGTTTATCACCTGTGGTTTCTCTTGCTGCTCAGGGAGAAGAGTCCTTCCCCTGCTGCACTGTGGGGTCCTTCCCACAGGAAACTGTTCTCTGTGAATTTCTCTGATGTGGCTCCATCTCACGATCAACAGCCTTCCCAAAACTCTTGCAACATGGATCCATCCCACGGGCAGCAGTACCCCTCAAACTGCTGTTTGTGGGTCTCTCTTCCACGGGGTGCCGTCCTTCAAGGACAGGCTGTTCCAGCCTGGGAGCAGGGCCTCCCTCTCTCTCCATGGGTCTCCCACTGGGCCACAGCCTCCTCCAGGCATCCACCCGCTCCAGCGTGGGCACCTCCCCCATGGGCTGCGGGTGGATCTTTGCATCCCCTGTGGATCCCCATGGACTGCAGGGGTAACAACCTTCTTCACCACAGTCTGCACCACAGCCTGCAGAGGCATCTCGGCTCTGGAACCTGGAGTACCTCCTCCCCCTCCTTCTCCACTGACCTTGGTGCCTGCATGTTGTTTTCTTCTCACAACTTGTCATTCCTACTCAGGCTGGAATTAAAACTGGGCCCCAAACTTTGTTTTGGTTTCTTCTTAAATATGTTATCACAGAGGTGTTACCATCATCTCTAATTGGCCCAGCCTTGGCCAGCAGCATGTCCATCTTCAGAGCCATCAGGGATTGGCTCTGCTGGCCATGGCAGAAGCTTCTAGTAGCTTCTCACAGAAGCCACATCTGTGGCCCCCCACTACCAAGAACCAGGCCATGCAAAACCAACACAACTTGTGTTTGGCAACTCCCCCAAATATGCTAACATACTTAAGAAAGGGCACAAAATACCAGAGGGAGAAAAAACAGTGAAACAGTGAGAGAAACAGTAGAGGCAACAGCAAGAAGCAGGAGGAGATGTTCCAGGTGCTGGAGCGCATATATATATATATGTGTAAATAAATATTTTGTCTGACAAAATCTGTATCACTATGGATGATCAAACACAACAGTATTCCAAACATAGCTTCTGATGATCCATCAACAATTTTCAACAATTTTTCCCTGGTTGTCATGTAGTAGAATCCTCTTTAATATAAATATTTTTAGTAATGCAGCAAATGATACTGTAAGCATTAGATAAGTGCCCAGATCTCCTTTTTTTGTTCTTGTTCTTTCTCCTTCATCCATTTTAATATGTAAGAGTCTGTGAAAATTAAAAATATTTCAAAGTGAGTGTAAACATTTTATTATTTATCTAACAGAGGTACAATTGCTAAATTTCTCACAGTAACTTTGAAATATGTGTGCACCAATCAGAAACCACAGAGGGAACAGGGTAAAAAAAAAATCACTCAGAAAGACGCTCCTCATTACATTATAATGTCTTTAAAGTATGTCACATGTTAGATCTAAACTGCTTGACAGGTCGCCATTTTAAAGACTTTTATGAATGTAATCAATGTAATCCTCAATGGTTATATTTCTAATAACCAATTTGCTGACTTCATGTTCTTGTCAGGATAATTTATATATATATACACCATATGTTCTGTGAAATTTTTCTTTGCCCAGGTGAGCATTTAATCTTCCTTTCTCCCTAAAGGAATTATCCACATCCCTGAAATCAGAGGACCCTCCACTTATTTTTCCCGTCTGTCAGACCTTCCAGCCGTAAGACCTCAAGTCATAATGATCATCTTTTCAGCAGAGGGCAGCATATGGCATTCTCAGAGTCCATCAATTCCACTGTTTAATTGGATGTAGAAATCACTGTTGAGCTAAAGCTGATTCTGAAGCCCTTCCAACTCTTCTTGACTTAGGCAAGATTCAGATTTTAGTATCCTTTGTGATTGTATAGAATATTTCTCAGGGGAATGACCTGTAGTAATGAATCTGTTGAATAAAATGAAAGTTGTTTTTTCCTTTTTCTTTAGTGTTACAAGAAAGGAATATTCCTCTGTTTGAAATTTTCTTAGTAATGATAGTAAAGATACATTGTTCAAATAAATTGAATAGATGCTAAATATTTGCATGTCAGATAATTTTCATCATTGGTAATCTTAAACCCTTGTCTTCATAATAATGGTAAATCTGTTATGGGGAGAAAGGCTTGGCAAACCATTTGATATTGGGAATCAGACTGCCTAACACTCTGAGCTACTAATTCTGTTATACAATAATTTCCAAAAAAGAAACATTTTATTTTTTAACAAAACTTCTTCCCTTCTATTCTATGTAGACACAGAACATCACGTTTTGTTATGCACATTTTGATTTTTTAATTATATCACATTTTACTCTTTTTCTTTCCTTTTTTAAAGTAATAAAAAATGCTTTCTGATTTACATATGTTCAAAAGTTCTCAAAATGACAGTTCATTCTTTTTGCATGCTGCAAAGGCCTCTCAATAGATTAAGAAGTTAACACAGTTTTTACAATATCACACAATCTCTGTTTTCTGTGAGCTACAAAATCATAGAGAAAAGGACCTTTGAAGGTCACTTGTCCAAACCATCTGCAATGAGCAGGCACATCTTCAATGAGATTAGGTTGCTCGTAGCCATGACCAACCTGGCCTGCAGTGTTTCCATGGGTGGGGCATATACACAGAACTGTATGGAATGACTGATTCTTGTAACCTTGATGGTGGAATAAAATAGGAGAAATGAATGTTTTAAGAATTGCTTCACATGTTTTGTTTGGTAACTCTGGGAGAATGTATTGTTGTATGAGTCATCCTGAATTTGTGTTTTGCTGTTGCTTGAAGTATCTGTTGTTTTTCACAGAAGGGCAGAAAATTTGTAGGTGGACTATCTTTTGATAAAATTTCTTGCTAGCAAGTGTCTTGGCAGTGACAATGAATGCCCAAAACTCAAATGTAGAAATTGTTTGTTGTTCCATGTACCATAATACCATGAGCATTAACATGAAAGAGGTATTTTTGAATCGTTTTAAGGGGGAAAAAAAGTATTTGTATATGTAATTTGCAGCTCTTAACTAGTTAATAGGTGCTGCTGAGTTGATTGAGTCTTACTATAGAGGAGACCAAAAATCCGTTGACTTTGCAGAAAGGGAAACATATTCTAAATGCAGGTTGACATTTAAACATGGTTGACATTATAGACAAAACCTTGAAAGAGTCTTGGATTAGCTCACACTGTTTGGAGGGCCAGATAGAGGTTTGTTGGTCTAGCAGCTAAAGGGTTTTATTCTAAGTGCTTAAGTTGTTAATCTTTGGCTGGGTATTAAGACTGTTGGTCTTCATGAAAATAGGGGTTTTGGATATGATGGGTAACTGTCTTGTGACATTTCATTCTAACCCCTTAGAAGCTTTTGAAGCATTTGACTCAGTCACTTAAGCGTTTTACCACTGTTGACATAATGTGTTTGTACAATTCCATTATGCTTCCTGTTTATTCTGTTTTATTTTTCATATTTATTTAAAACCTTCAAAAATATTTTCTACGTATCAAATGTGTAACATTAATTTGTCTGGACCCATCTTTTTCAATTTTGATTCTTGTTCTTGAAGTAGCATGGTCATGGAGAATCTGTTCTTTCTCCACTTTGATATCCTTGGATATCTGTATGCTTTCCATAGGAATTTTTCCAACCTTATTACTGACTAGCAATAAGGCACACAGAAGTGAGTGTGACAGCCTATATAATTTAGAACACTTAATTTATCTATTATATCATCCACTGAGTGATAGCATAATTTGGGCAATTTTAAGTGTGGCATAACCACCCAGTAAGTGGTTAAACCTCTACAGTGTAGCATGTCTGACATACAGTTTGGCAGCTGGAATTTACTCTCTAAAAAACCCCAAAAGATCCCTTGAAGAACTTCAGCTTGGAATGCTTCTTGAGCACAAACATTGCTTGTGGTACTTCAGTAAAGAAATCTTGGAGCCTTCAACTTATTGTTTCAAAATGTTTGAAATGGTTATGGCTCTGCATACACTGGGAAAATGTTCTTTTAAACCAAGAGTTTTGAGCCATTCTTCATTTTTCCTGACCCTGAGGTTAAATGTATTCTGAAAGTCCTTTGGAACAAGCTGAGGAGGTTATTGAAGTTATGCTGGGGAAAATATTGTCTCAAGACTTCTTCGGAGTTTTCTCTCTATTTCGTCAGAGCAGAGGACAAGTTCTCAATATTGGGTATAAGCTTTCCATTTTCTATACTGGTCCTATCACCATCATAGTTAAATAGTTTTCAGCTATCATTTAAGACTTGCTTAAGGCTATTTCACACTATTTTAACTGTTGAAAATTACTTAAGCGGGGGCCTTGCATCACTTTTGTTTCTGGGAGTGCCCACTCTTGGCAATTAAATAGAACCCTGAAGTAGGATATCTATACAAACCTTATTGAATTTTGAATTCCAGCCTGCATAGCTATGTCACATTTGCTTTAATCCAGAACAGCCACTTCATCTTCGACCTCTCAGCCCTGCTGCTCAAGGGAAACATACAAAATACCTTCAAAAGATAATTCTGGAACTAAAATTCATAACTCTGCTGGGCACTAAAAACCATGGACTCAACAGAGACATTGGTTTTATGGCACATTATATTTTTTGCCACCCTAGAATAACCTTTCCATGCTGCACAGACAATAAATTACTTGTGTCTCTTTTGCTCTCCATCTCTCTGTCCCATAGGAGCAAACAAATGTATTCTTTCCCTTTGTAATATTTCTCTGCCTCATATTTATGAGCTATCTTATCTTTTAGTTAATTCAATTGATTTGATTAAATTAAAACCAGAGCAATTGTTCTCAACTTTTATTTAGTTTGAAAGATTGCTATTTCTACTTCAGGCTGGAAGAAAGTTTTGAATACCTGAAAGCTTGTCATTTTTCCCTCAAATATTTCATTTAGTCAACTAGAAGATAGCAACAGTTATTATAAATGCTACATGTTTGTACTATTAGAACACATGGCTAGAGAAGTACCACTTAATACACATTAACATGATGATTACATACAACTAATTTCTCACATTTGTTTCCAGGAGTTTATAGTAGTTCAGTCTTTCAATAAACAATTTTGCCCATCCAAACTCCTCGGTAGCTATGTTTTTGTATTTTTAATATCTTCTATTTATTATTCTTGTGTTATTATGCATGTGGTTTGTAAAACATTTTAGACTGATCTGGCTGAGGAGCAATGTGTGTTTGTCCTGTTTCTTATTTTCCAACATAAATGGAAGCAACTAAAGGAACAAAATGCACTCGATCACGAATGTCCCTGTTTCCAAGATTAAACACTCTCTACAGAATTTGCTAATTTCTTGGTGCTCAGTGACATCCTCTGAAAAGGTGATAAACTTCAAGCTGTATCATCAGCAACTGAACTCTATTCAGCTTCTAATACAGTCAATAGTGCTTTGATAAAGCTGAAAATGCTGAAATGCTGACAGTTTCTAAGATAATCCTTTAAATAGTGGTTGCCAGTACCAATATATTTTAAAAACAAAAAAATATCGCTCAGAAAAAAAGGCAATAAAATGATGTGTGCATTATTACATACTCTTCACATCAGAGATTCCTCAGTGAAAAAACCCCAAAATAAATAGCATATGCTGTCTCTGCAGGTCTCAGACATCACAGGAGATTCTTCTGAATACACCCTTATGGTTTAGTGCTTATTCTTAGATGGGAGAAACAATGCCATAAATTCAAATCTTACGTCTGTCTCTGGTTTTATAAAACTTCAGTAAAACAAATGAAAGAAAACAAAGAAGATACAGTATTTGGGCTCATGGCATTATGACATACCATCTGAGTAGACAACACAAATAGCCTGCAGCATAGATCAACTTTATCTGTGGTCTTGTCATGTTTCATAAACTGGAGCAAAACTGGGCTTGGTCAGCATAAGATACAAAGCCTGTAAGAAAACTGTTCATAATTCAGAAAGTGGTGCATGTGGTTCAACTGTTTTGCAGTATTTTTAAAAGATCTGTGGAATGTCTTATTACAACTAAAGGGGATAATTTTGTTCTCTTTTTAGATTTTGCTGGTTTTTTCAACATTTTTGCAAATGCTTCTGGTGGTAATCACTGGTTTTTACTATTAAATATGATTGAACTGTATTTAGCTTCAGTCCCTTTAAGAAATTTATATTCACGTCTGGTTATTTTTCTTTGTGTGACTAGACAGCAGTACTGTCTTTTATTGGTGTGTATGGGCCTACCTAGCAAAATTACAATTCAGAGACATAAGTGTGTATTTTGTAATAACATCAGGAAGCTACTAATTTGTTGTAGGGTTTATTATTTCATATTTAAAATTTAAACTTAAATCTCTGTTGTAACAAACCCAGAACACTCTCAAGACTAGTAATTTTTGAACATGATGCTCATCTGCTACTGACCCTGTAGAAAAGATTCAGTGTTATTTCAAAATGCTCTTTGTTGTAACAAGCACTTAATGATAGAAACACTACTGCCAGAGCACTGGTCCTAGTTGGTCTACTGAGTTAAGACCTGTTACAAATCCAGTATCAGTCCTCTGTCTACTCTTTTGTTTAATACAGAAACTGTGTATCATTTTTATTATATGATAGAATCTCATACTCCTAACCTAGACCAAATATAACAGTAGAGTTGGATTTTTAAATGATTTTTATTTTTTATAATTAGATTCTGTTAATGGAACACAAATTGTGTGTTTAAGTGGTATTTTCTGTTTAATTTATATTTTTATTTGCTCTTAAATATATAATGCTATTAAAAATAAACCTATTCTGTTCTTGCATATGTGCAGTTAGAAAATTCTAAGGTTTTCATTCATTTTGTGAAATTTCAGTTGCACAGTACTACAGTATTTGTCACACCAAAAGAAAGAACTTAAATCTGTCCTTGCCCTCCCTCCAGTAGAATTTAATAAAATTGTGAATTTAATAAATTTATTTAAATTTTATAAATTTAATAAAATCTTCTTTCTCAATTGGTTAGTGAAATTAAATTGTTTTCCAGTGTATATAAGTAAAGTTTAATCTTTGCTGGTGAAATCAAAGCATTTTCTTAAAAATCCATTGTTGTAGAAACAGAGGATTAAGGCAGGTTGAAGCACTGACCTGTACAGGATCTCTCACCCTGTACAGCATTAATAATGGATGTCCGTATTTACTAGCTCTCAAGAGCCCACTTTAGAGTATATCATATTTACTGTGAAACTTGAATAAAGGCAGATGCTGAAGAAAATGTGTTGTATACAATCAGCCATAGGTGAGTTTATTATTACAAATCCTGGGTGAATCCTGACTACTTCCAGGACTTTTACTGTCCTTCTTCCTGGCCTTTAAAAATACCTCTTACCCTCTATTTACAGTTTAGACAAATAGTCTCAATTTGGCATTTTTTAATGTTGGATTTAACAAGATTTTATTAATGGGATGTGTTCTATGTATGATTAATTCATGATGGGAGTTTTCTTAACAGGGTGATTTGAGTGGAAATTCCATTCCTTGTCAGCTTGCTAATTTCCTCATGGAATGGGGTTGGCATCCTTACATCCAAAACATGTAGAGAATGTTGCTCTTTGAAGAAACAAACTCACACTTTTCAAAGAACAAAGCTTTAACTAGCCCTGTGGCCCAGTACCTGCAATTAAGACACTTGGTTCCTTTGTGTTTTCCAGTTTCAGTGGAATGGTGAGATTGGGAACTAAGGGTTTGATTCCAGGCTGTAGAGAACAGCTAGTCTGAACGCTATGGAGTCTCCTGGTTTGTTCTTTACAGCCTGGTTGAGTTTTATTTATAATTTGTTCTTTCTACTCCTTTCTTCTTTCTCCAGGTCTCTTTATCTCAGTAATCTTGATTGCACATTTTCTGCATTTGTTCAGTTCTTCCCTTCTCTGATCTGTCCCTTCCTAAGTCATCTAATGTTGGACTTTTCAGACTCGCTATCATTCCTGACACTTCTTTTTCATCTCTGTTTAACCAGTGGTGCTTGGAGTCACTTGAACCAACTGATTTTATATCAGCTGAGGTCCCATTCAGTCCACCTATACAGATAATTTCTTTATTTCAGTCTCACTCAGTTCATGGCATGGTAGTTCTTCTGTACCCTCTCTTGCTTTCAAGCAATAGTCCCACTGCCCTGGTACTTAGTTCTCAGTCCTAGCCATCCTAATCTGTGAATCCAAGGCCTCTAGCACAAATCAGGAGTTTTACTCATGCCCTTGCTCTTCTTTCTTCCATTCTATTGCCACACAGATCCTTCTCTCTCCAATTTATCCTCTGTTAGTACTGTCTTTGGAGAGTATAGCAAGACAGTTTCTTTGTCCTCCCAAAATATGGATTGGAATATAGCAAAAAAAGTGCATCATGGCATCAAGGGAAATATAGGATAAATCTTGGGATGGTGATTACTTTGTGCAGGTGGAATTGTTCATGATTTCAGTTTTCAACTGTTACATGTCTCTCCTGCCCTTGTTGTGACTACAGTTTTCAAAACTTTTTTATCTTGTCCAAGTTTGGGTAAATTTTCATATCATACTGAAATTAAGTCCTAGTTTGCATTACCTGAGATTAGCTCAGTTGGTAAGTGCATGCTGCTAATAATGCCAAGGTTGTAGGTTCAATCCATGTATGGGCCATTCACTTAAGAGTTGGACTTGATGATCCTTGTAGGTCACTTCCTACTCAGAATATGCAGTGATTCTGTGATTATGATTGAGACCCAAAAATTCCCACAAAAGAAGTAGACATAGTTTTCTTAAAAGGTAAAATAATGTATTCTCCCTACCCACTTTCTTTTTGGGAGCAAATAATTAAGGTGAAACTACACCTGTTATAGTTTGCTTCAGTGTCATTTGAAAGTGTCAAATTATTACTTGTATCTATGAAATATTCTTTGAATTTTTGAGTTTGCCTTTGAAGTTGTTTGAGTGAGTTTACCAACTCTATTTTCTAGGATGGATTTATAATTTTTTGGAAAGCAAGAATCTACTGAATTAGTATTTTTATGGAAATCTTCAGCTTGAAAAAATGAGTAAGTTCTGCAGATCTCTAATTTAGTACTAGCAAAATAGTTTGATTTGAAAAACAGTAAAGTGAATGTTAAGGAATACAGTATCAGAGGAGAGAAGTACTTTTACCAATATGTCAGTGGTGTCAGTCCCTTCCTGAAAAATACAGGGTTCTACCATTACATCTCCCTGCAGGGGAATGAACCTATATTTTTCTTTTTCTAAAAGAATGCTCTGGTGATCTGGGTTGTTCTAGGTAGACTGATTTTGATCTTTTGTTCTGGAAATGTTTTATACTGCATGAATTATACAGGGTGGATATACATCATCAATTTGTTGGGTTTTTTTCTTAATTCTCTCTGAAGCACCAATTCCTCTATATCCTACTCAGCCTTTGGCTTACTCTAAATATAGGCCAACTACATTGCCCTAACCTGGGTATGGAGATCAAAATGGCTTTAGACTACATTAGAATTGGTAGGAAAAGACCTTGGTTGAAATCCATTCTGAATCATGTTTAGAGTAGATTGAGCAGTAATGTCTTTTTTGGTTTTTTTTGTTCTGATTCAATCACCATATAAGTAAATAGCCCATACAAAGTAGACTGGCATTAGCAGAAGAAACACCAAGCCAAATAACCTTTAGCCTCATGCATTGGCTTGGATAAGACTTGATGAAATTTCATCTTCTTACAGGTGGGAGCTGAAACTTAATCTTTCATGGCTTCCTTTCCATTGATTACTGGAGTTCATTTCATACAGCTGTAACATGTTTAGCTAGACAACAAAAATATATTGCAGTTCTCACCATCTCAATCCTTAGTTCCAAAAAACAACATGGAAAATTGCTAGTGTCCATACTACATAATTAAGATTTGAGGAGGGACTTTAGAAATTTAGATTGCTTATGTCTGGCTGTAAAAATGTCTTGTAAAGCTTTGTCTATGCTTCAGATAGTAATCAGCATCCAGAAACACTAATTAATTAGTAGGGGTTCCATTTGATTGGCTTTACTAGACCTTTACAGAAGTATCTAGCTGGTAGGATCTCATTCAAGATCTGATTTTTAGATCTAACTGTGCAGATACCTTAAGTATATCTTTTCAGTATGGCAGTATTAAAGATCGTAGGTTTATATTATTGTGGACTGTAAGATATAAGATTAACTGGGTTTTTCTGTTGCACCTTAATTTGCACCTAATGTTAAAAAGAGTTATTATTGGGTGTGGAGTGGAATTCAGTCACTGGCTGCTTTGTCTTAATCCTTGGACTTTCAAGAAGGATGCAAGTGAAAGACATGGTTGAGGAAAGACAGAAGTATATATATTCAAATTTAATTTATATCTAACTGCTGTTTTAAAAGACTGCTTGAATAATAAGTGCTGCAAACACTACAAGCATATAAATGAACATGGCCACCCATAACATGCAAAACTACATTGTCCCATACATTTCAAAACTAATTTTTAAATTCTGTTGCTGTACAGCTCTTAACAGGTACCTAAACAAAGGGGAATGTCGGTGGAAAAGTAAATTGGATCTCTGCCACCATTTACACCTAATATCACATCTACTTAAAAGATATCCTTGTTGTTTCATCACAGATACAACACCAGCATATTACTCAGGAGATTTTGTTATTTGCTACTGCCGTACTTTTAAAGCCAGGATCTAGTGCTTAAGAGTTAGCATGTACAGAGTAAACTTTCAGCCAGGTATTAATATTGCCTAATTAAGATACCTGTAGTCTTTCTCATATGCATCATCTTGACTTTGTCATCTTTTCTGTAATTCATTTTTCTAGGCAATTTATGATCATATCATAAAACTCCATTTTAAACTGATACTTCATAGAATATATTACAAAAGGACTTATACCAGATATTCAGATATTTAGATTAGTCATTGTTATTAAAATTGCTATACATTCAAGTGGTCATCTTCCATTTTGATATCAAACACTGAAATTTTTCAGAGAATGCCATTTGACCTTCAGGTCCAGTGAACAGTTTGAGACTGGCAAACCACTGGATAAAACTAGTGAAACTTGTATAATAAAACAGGAGTGGGAAAAGAAAATAATCATGTAAGTAAAGCTGCAAGGTAGTGTATGTTTTAATTTTTGAATTTGTATGAATAAAATCATATAGCACAATATCACTTTGCTTTTAGATACTGTCAAGCAGCATAAGCCTCTTAGATTCCAAAAATAATGGGGTTTTTTTGCTTTCATCTTTTTAGTTTAATATTGGAACTAAATAAAAAAAGTGTAGGACTTTATTTTTTAGCCAAAGAAGAGGAAAATAAAATACAGCCACCTCTGGGTAAATCCTCACGGTGAACAACAACAACAACAAAAGAAGATGCTTACACTTTTATCCCTTGTGGATTTCTTTTTTAATATTTCAGAGCAATGAACATATGGCTGTTGCTATCAGCACTGGTGTATTTGCGGCGATGCCTATCAACATCCACCAGAGAGCAGGGCAGCTCCAAAACCCACATCTTTTATGCTGTGGAAATTGATGGAGACAGCAACCAGCCAGCTTCTTGGCCAAACAACATGGAATGCAGTTCATTTCAAAGGTCAGCGCATATTTAAACTTGCTTCATTACTCCCACCTTTATGCTTGAGATTTTCATTTTTTTAAAATCAGTTTACCTAGAGGTTCCTTTAGAGACAGAAAAATGAAAGTGCTGAATCCTATTTTCATTTGGGGATATCAAGCTTTTTATCAAATTATAGAGGTGGCGTTTCAGAATATTTCATATCTGATCAGAAGGAAAATCCAAAAATAATTTTCTCTTTATTCAGGAGTCTTTCAGCCACTGGGACTGTTTTATTTATTACTTAATATTGTGCTCCAGTCAATCATTTTGAATTCAGACAGGAAAATGGAATTTTTATTTTTAAAAGGAAAAAATCCAGAGGAAAAATGCTATTGGAATAAAGCAGATTTTATTATTTTAAAAAATAAAAATATGTCTTCTCTTCCTCTGCTAACTGTCTTATTTTCTTTTAATCACAGTGCATTAATATGAAGACCTATATTAAACAAAGGATCTTACATAAAATCACATATTTGTTAATTACAGGCATTTTTTTCAGAGCATTTCTACAGCATTTATCACTGAGCTTGAGAAATTATGGCCTTGTAACACAATAAAGGAAAAATGTCTTTCTTCCTTTGGAATAGCATTTCAATGCACCTGTTTTCTGTATATGTACTGTGTATGTGTGTATAAACATGAAGTGTGTATTTATATTACATATAGCTTTATTTTAACTTTTTGTTGAGAGAAGGTTGTTCCTGAGGTGTGTGTTAGTACCATGAGACACAGCCCAAATAGAAGAAACACATCAATATCTTTCATTTGCAGTTACTGGTCTGTAAAACTGGACATGTATACCAGTGACATAGTGTTAAATTTTCCTGTTGCTTCTAGTCTAGAAACATATTGCATCAGTTGAAGCAGATCACAAATAAATTATTAAAACTTTTAATATGTTAATCTGTAGCAGCCTCCATTCATTGACCTGAAAGTTCTTTGCCAATTTTAATGAATTAAGCCTTGAAGTGCTCCTTTTGCTTTTATCTCTACTTCTCAGATGTGAAAAGCAGAGGTAGAGTAAGTAAAACAATTTGTTCAAGATCCACACAGGAAGTCTGTGGTCCAGTGAGAAATGGAAAAAAACATTGCTAAATTTTCATTTCTGTGCTCTAGCTGTAAGAAATTATCCAAAGAGAGAAAATGTAATGAGCTTTTGAAGGAGAGGCACTGCATTACACGTACTTCAACAGCCACTATGGTCTGTCATGGAAATCACTGAAGGGCCCCCAGGAAAACTGCACCCAGTTTTTTGTTAGAATGACAATGACACAACCTTCCCAATGTGTTCTCCTCAGTGTATAAATATTAAAATTGCCACAGGCTGTTGCATTGAGCATGTTAATAAAAAAACCCCAACAAACAACACTGAGATATTACACAGTACTTCTTTATAGGGTGTCTTCAGTGGTAGGGTTGCAAAAAAGGGTTTCTTCAGGGTTTAAGTAGCACGGAGGTACTTTGTACAAGGGGAACAGGAGACAGTTTCTGTTGCTGTATAATTAGGGCACTATTTATAGCTAGGTTGATGGGAAGATATTTGGTGGTATAACAAAGGCAGTCACACTGTATTCTTTGTTCTGTAATATTTATCTAGGAAAACACCTTTTTATTACAGTGATTATGAATAAGAAACAGCAAAAGATGGAGAGAGAAATGCAGGAGAGGTAGGAAGGGTTTTCCTCCTGTGAATTTCCATTTTACAACCTGTTGTATAAGCAGCAGATACCTTTCTAAGCATTCTCATTTCAAATGTGGAAAAAAAAAGCTTCTGTGGTATTTAAAGCTTATGGTCTTTAAGCCATGAGGAGCACTGGTAAAGTACTAAAGATTCAAATATGATTAAGCTTAATATTTTTTCAAACTTTTTGTTGGCTTCTAATAAGCTTACAAGCATGTGCTATGTGATAAGACAAGATGATACTAAAATATTATTTGGAAAAATAAACCGGTAAAACATGATAAAAATTGTTGTGACTAAAATTCCTAGGTAGTCAGGAGTATTAGTATTGCAGTTAGGAGTTACACTCCTATTTTAGATTCCCATATGACAAAGCATTTGAAACACATACTTGAGTTCAATCCTTTTTCAGAAAAAAAATCCTCATCATGTGTCTAAGTTAAATGGGATCTAGACATATCCTTAAGTGCTTTACTGGATAAGGCTGGACTACTGAATAGGGCTCTTGGTGAAAAAACAGTTTTGTATGAGAAAAGTGACATCAAAGATTGAAAATGCTATCTTTTAAATATGCTACTGTCACCACAGGAAACAGACTCCTGTAGAAATGGTAATTATGTGTAACTGTGACATCCTTGCTTCAGCATGTTAGCTGCAATTTAGAGTTGCAGTTTAAAGGCCTGACTTCCCTTTGGCATCAGAGTTCCCTTTTACTATGATACAGTGGATAAAGGCAGTGAGTTAAGTGTGTTGCTTTGGAATTTTTTCTCTCTTTAAATGGTGTTACTTATTAATATGTGGATGCTTGGCAACAAAGTAGGAAAATTACAAGTGTGAAAAAGGCTACCAATTAGGTATCACACTGGAATACACTCTTGAATGACATTTATGGTATGAAATCCAAAATGGTAAACTTTTGACACTGGTTGCAATAGTATTTCATTTCACATTCTGTACCAGCTCTAACTTAACCAATGAAAACAATGTAGGTGAAGAGGGATTTTTTTTTTAAACTTACTGCTATGATTTCTCTTAAAACCACTGACTAAGTTTCTGTAAATCAAAACACTCACTACATACTGTGAAGAGACCCCCAGCATGTAGGAGAGTCTCACCAGTTCTAACCAAATAAAAATATTTTGCAAAGAAATGCTTACTTTGGTTATAAGTTTTGCATTTCTAGGTGATAGCAATACACGTAGTAAAGATTAAAGAAGACAGCAGATAATAAATATAGTTGTACATCAGAGGTATACATTAGAATCAAATGTATGTTAGGATTCTTTCACACTGTTGAAATTTGAGTTAGCCCAATTTCTTTGTTTTTATCACTATTGTAGTCTGCACATAAGTCTTGTCTCTACTGCAAAAAGGATTGGTTTTGGTACTACTAGGTGGCAGAAATAGGGGATATAGTGCCAGCTACTTCAGTTTCATTCTCATTTCCTTCCCCACAATTTAAGACAGAGGTTGTAGTGAAGAAACACTTTACAGCATTTCTCTAGACTCAGAGGGAAGGAGGTGGCAAAAGAGTAAAACTTGAAAAAGTAGTGCCTGCACACCAACTCTGGCTCATCAAGAACAATACATTTTTTTAGCTGTATAGGGCTTTATCTTTACCTCAGTGAAGACAAGAGAAAACCTCACATTGACTTACAAGGTACAGTAGAAGAAGATATGTTTCTATGTAAATGTATCCGAGTAGCAAATATCACCACTACTTAAAATGTGAGAGACTCATATGAAAACAAAGTGAAAAAATTGCAAATTTTATCTCCATCGTCTAGCCCTCCAAAGTGGTATTTTTGGTATCCTGTTGTCTACTTTGTTCCTGTGTGGATACAAAAACATGAAGAACACTGGGGAAGCTATACCAACATCAGTTTATGCTCTGTTTATTTGAAGAAGCAAGGATTTTACACAAATAGTTTCAATTGGGCACTCTCTTAGCTGAGATTTTAAAGTAAGCACCAATTTTATTACAAAAGTCAGATAAAACAAACATGTCACGATTATCTATGGGTGGATTTTTTAAAAATTTGGATTAGTAAAAGTTTTGTATAACGGTGAATTTGAATCTCAGTGAAACTAGGAAAGCTGGAGAATGGTGGAAATGAAGTGTACTGATAATTCTATTACTTATGAATGAATTGCTTAAAGCCCTCTGTTTAATTGCTGAGTCAGTTTTGAAGATTTTGGTAAATAAATACACACATATGTATATATGTATACACATAACTGTCATGTATAGATAGATGAGTGTGTGTTTGGACACACACCCCCTGTATATACTTATCTACGTGTATAAATGCAGGTATGTTACAAAGTTTCCTAGATCTATTGGGTATTTATTTTTCATCAGCAAAACTCTGAAAAGTGTGATGTAAAAGCACATGATGTTTGAGAACTATAACTAGGAATTTGTTCTTGATAATGTGCACTGGGAACACCTGCAGTGAAGTTCAAGGTCTTGATATTCCTAAACTTGTATAGAAACCCCAAGCAAGTCTTGGATTTAAAAAAATGGAGATTTGAAATGAATTATTCTGATCATGAGTCAAAAATTGATTGTATGTCAGTATATATATATGTATTCAGAAGGTAAAGTCAAGCTGGGCAGCAAACCCCACTTTTAATAAAAATGGGTTTAATACAGATTCTTTCTAGAAATGAAAGCAAGAACACTGAATGACATTTTGACTGTAAGCAAGGTTAGTTTCATATTTCTCTCCCTATTTTTTCTTCCTTCTCGGTTTTTCTTTTAATTGCCTTTTCTCCTTCATAATCTTTTTTTTTTTTTAAATTTCCTTTTCCAGTCCAGAGAAACTTTTAGTGAATTCATGATCACTTCTGTTTCCCAAAGTCTGTATTTTCCTTATTAAGCTTTCCTGGATATTTTGCAAGCTGTAAGCAGAGAAGATATAACATAATGTTTCCCAGTGTATTTATTACTTTTATTTTATGATATATGACTTCAATATTATTGTACCTTTAAAAGTCAAAGTACACAAAACCTAAGGAAACTATGGAAATGCTTCTTGCAGAGCTGGATATGGATTTAATGGATCCCATTAAAGAATGACTGTTAATTTACATGACCTCACTCTATGGGCAATTTTTTTGAATCAGTTATTTCACCTTCAAGTTTTACAGCACACATTTAGCAGATTGTATTTTCTCAGAGTAAATTATGGGATGGGCATTTGTCCTCATTTCCCCCTCTACTCTACTGCTTTTATTTATATAGAAAGAATATCTTACGTTTAAATTACTACTTTAAAATTTATTTTCTCTATATGGTGTTGATATACCAAGCTTTTTAAATGGGGAAAAAAAAGGTATTTTTTATGGGTTTTGATTATCATTAGAGTTAATTCCTTTGCCTTGGACTGATATGCAAGAAAATGTAGGATTTTTTAGAAGGAGGAGGGTTCTGGAATTGTGACAGATACTTCTGTTACTCTTCTCTCTGCCATCCTGGGAAGCTACTGAAGTGTCTAGAAAGTCTTCTTGTTCCACGTTTGGCAAAGTGAGGAACAATGCCTCACTTTGAGACTTCACACTGAAGTCTAAAAGTAGTAGTGACAGGGGAAAAGCACAACTTGGGTGGTGCTGTTTGTTAACACAGTGGATGAATACGTAATGATTTGAAAAGACCATCGAGGTTTTTAAGACATACTACAGAATGAGATTTCATTGTGTTTCACTTGTTTACATATGTGATTATAGAATCATAGAATATCCTAAGTTGGAAGGGACCCAAAAGAATCATCAAAGTCCAGCTCCTGGCCCTGCACAGGATAGTCCAAGAGTCACACCATGTGCCTGAGAGCATTGTCCAAACACTTGATGCAGTGACCACTTCCCTGGGAAGCCTTGCAGTGCCTAAGTACCCTCTGGGTGAAAAAGCTTTTCCTAGTATCCAATCTAAATATTATAGGTGATGTTTTCTTTAGCATGGCAATTACTAATTCATCCTCTTTTTGTTAATAAAATGATACTTTCCTCAAATTTCTGCTTCTGGAGTAATGTTTGCTTTCCAAGAAAGTCACATTAGTCTATCTATAGCATAAAATTAATACCCTCTTCAGCCAGTTACTGAATCATTATTATTTGGTACAAGTGTAAAGTAGTGGCATCTGTTCTTCTAATGTCGGCTGAAAATTTTCTTGAATCTTTTGACCATTGTGAGTTGTAGATTCAGGACTGTACATCTTTCCTGTGGTTTCATCTGTGCTGTGCATCACTATTCAGTTGTGTATGTGACAACAGTTAATGTATTCACCCTTCTATCAGGTGAATGCTCCTATGCTTGAGAAGGGCTTTACAAAAAGGCAGAGATTTATGAGCACTCATTATTTATTACCAATTTATGCTAATATACATGGAAAGTAATCATTTAATCGTTCTGATTGAAATGATGGGCATGATTCACAGGAGATGTAAATTGGTATAGCCCTATTTAAATCAATGAAACTATACTGATATGTGCCAGCTGAGAATCAGGTCCCTCATCTTTATTTGAATAATTTAATGGTAGGTTGACCAGACCATTAGAGAATACAGTTAATAGAACAATCCTATATTGAAACTGGAATGTAATATTAAATGAAATTTTAAAATATTTTTTTACCTCTCTATTGTCCTGTTTAGTAGACAGGCCTTAGATCAAGTTTAAGCTTTGAAGCTGGTGGCATAATGGTGCATTTAGCAAACAACCACAATGTGGAAATAGATTAGAAAATATATTTTCACATTACTGCCAAAACAACCCACTTTTTGATGACTTTCGAAAAAAGTATAAATACTCATTTTACCTGTGTGTTCTGTCTGTCCTTAATCTTACCTGGTCTGGTGTGAAAATAATAACTACCATGCAGGAGAAAGATGAATGAAAAAGCTAAAATCACTGTAATTTGGCTAGGTCTTTCTAACAAAGGATCGTTCCCCATTAAATATATTCATTTCAAATTCTGGATACTTGTCATTGTAAGGAAATAGTATAAACATGGTTGCCAGTGTTTTATCTTTTTTGACTGAAAATATCTTAAATAAAATTTTGAAATTTAAAACTCTCCCTGGAACTAAAACAAATGTTTCTTCTCATGTCATGTACCTCTGGGACTGTAACACTAGAAAATGGTTGCAAAACTCTATACATTTTGCCAGATGCTTAGTACTGGGTTCCTGTCTTACATTGAATGCCTCACTACTTTTGTCCCTGAAATGAGAAAAGAAGTCAAGATAAATTTGAATTTGGTTTAATTGAAAGCATATTAGTAAGCTAATATATGAATATTTTTTTGGTGATTGCCAGAGGTGTTTAACAAACCGACGTCAATATATTGTGTGTGCATATATTATATACATGGAATTGCATGGGTTCCACGTATGCATGGACTACATGGTGAGCCAAGTCATTTATTTCTATCATTTTACTGTGGAAGGTTCATGGTTTCTTAAGAACAGTTTGATTTTAAGAATTTTGATGTCAGACATTTCAAGTTATACAGCTTTCTGCATCTTTTAAGTTGTTTTTAGAACACAAAATTGCACTACTGAGATCCAGCTTAGTTTTGGGGCTGCATTGATAGGCTGCTTTACTTTGTAAATTGATGTAATGACAAATTTAAGCTGTGGAACATGGATTTTTGAGAGAGAAGGGAGACTAGGAGAAGAAAGGATTGCTTCACTTGAATGGTCATTGCAATGTTCTTTGTACTTCGCTTAATTGTTTAACCATTACAATACTTTTTATTTGTGTAGCACACTTCATTCAATATTGTAAAGGAAATTTGAAGTGTTTTCTTCTAAATGAAATATCCCAGCAAAACAAAAATTAATCTTTTAATGTGTAAACATCTTTGAAAATTAGAAAATAAAAATAAAACATACTAAAAAAAAGAAAATATAAAATATTAAGCAGAAATTTTAAAATTTCTCTGGTACAGTATTTTTTCATTTTTTCTTTTTTTTTTTTCTTTTTTTCTATGTTTCTACAAAATTAGCAGGGTTAATGCATGACTGAGGTCGGAAGGAATCCCAGGAGGTCATCTGGTCCAACCCCTCAGCTCAAGCAGGGCCACATAGACTCTGTTGCCTGGGACAATACTGCGTACCTCTAAGAATGGAGATTCCACAACCAGTATGGGTGACCCGTGCCAGTGCTTGGTCACTTTCACAGTGAAAAGAGTGTTTCTTGGTGTTCAGGATGTCTGTCTATTGCTTCTTGTCCTGACATGGGGCACCACTGAAAAGAGCCTGATCCCCTCTTTTCCATTTCCTCACTTCACATGCTCACCCTGAGCCTTCTCTACTCCAGGCTAAAAAGTCCAAGCTCTCTCAGCCTTTCTTTGTAGGAGAAATATCCAGTCCTGTCAGCATCTTAGTGGCCCTTCACTGGATGCTGCCCAGTAGCTCCGTATCTCTCTTGTACTGAGGAGCCCAGAACTGCAGCACTCCAGGTGTGGCCTCAGCAGTCTCCTCACCCAGAGCTCTCTCTCTTTCTTCCTAATTCTCTTGTTCCATCCAGAAAACCAAAGTTTCTTGGGTTTTTCCAGCTCTGGTTATCACAGCCATTTTATATATTGATAAGATCAATAATTTCAAGGCCGCATTAATGCTTTAATAGTAAATGATGGAGAATAAATTCCAGAAGTCCCATCTGCTGCTGTTTATGGGGAGACTATGCTAGTGAAAATACAAATCAAAAGAGGAAATCAAATCAAAATACAAATTAAAGAGGAAATTTGGACAGCGGTGGGGAGAGATTGCAGTGGTCTTGAGAGGATAATAGCTCAGAAAAGTTAATGCTTTGGAAATGTTGATTGAAATAATAGTATAAATGTGATGTAACCTTTTGCTTAATATTAAACTGCATTAAGCAAAGTGGAATTTCCAATGATAAGACATATTTTTCTTGCTCCTTTGACTTGTGTATTCAGAGAGTTTTCTCTATGAGGATTGCTCTTCCTTCTGACCAAAAAAAGTTTCCTAATATAGTGGGACCTGTCAGAGTCTGTCTAGACAAAAAGGAAGCAACAGGCAAATGAGGATTTTGCACAGCACAATAATAGGTAAGGATGAAAATATTTCAGCATCGACAGACATGAAAGTTTGCTAGATAAAAAATCCAATAACAAATGTCATCTTCTACACCTTAAATCATCATCATCCTCAATAAGGTTTTTTCAAGAACTTTCTTTGCTATGCAAGCTAACAGCTGGGACTACCCAGCATTTCAGTGCCAGGGGAGAGGTGTTTGTGACATGAATGTAAAATGTGAGTGTACTTGCAGGTATTACCACTTTTTCTCATGGACTATGGTAAAAACTGCTTTGCAGTAGATGACACAGTGCCAGTGTGAATCAAGAGTTTGTCTCCAGGGATATATAGAGCACTGTCAGCAGGCATGTAGTGATGCCATGAAGATTTTTTGCCTTTTCTTTTATACCCCTGTTATACCTTTTTTACAACTTCTGTATCATAGTGTTTTTTAGCCTATATTCTTGGACTTGTCTGTTCAGCTAGGAGACTAAACATTTTAGAAGCTTCGTAGATAGGGGTTAGTGTGCCCCAGACACCAAGGTCCTCTCCAGAACACATTCTGTAAACTAAGATAGAACCATCCAGGGGAAGGTTCCTTGGGGAGGGGGGGCTCACTCAAGCCTCTCACTGGGGAATCTTTGATAGATCTGCTAATTAGTAAGACCTATAATGTTATACCAGATCTATTGTGGGTATGCATTGCAGTGGGCATTTCTGTGCATTCAACCTGGATGAGGTACACTCTAAGGATCCTTAAAATAAATATCAAGGTAAAATCCCTTTTTCCCTTCTAACCATGTTTGACTCTTGATTTTAAGACCAGGAAAAGGCATCAGCAGGAAGAGAAAGAAACCTAAAAGGTTTTCATTGACATTGGTTTTCATATGCTGAAATCTTCCTGGAGAGTCTCAACTGGTTTCAGCATCACCTGAGAAAGCTGTTTGCAGTCAGGATCAAAACTATGTTTGTCTTTTTTTGGCATATGTTAGCATCTTCAAAGATTTGCATCACTCCTGATCTGTCAGTATTTCTAATTAGTGTGTCTGAGTGTGCATACTGCAGCATGCACATTCACACACGCACACAAGCAAACAAGCACCTGTGTACACCTGTGCACCTTTTACTTGCACTTCTTTTGGGGACTACACAGCTTTGTGTGCCCTCTCTACATGTGATTAAATATTAATTAGGCTTCTAATATAAGCAAGTGAGTTCACAGGCCCAAGTGCCACATAAATAATGCATTAGGTACCCGAAGGCTCAGCCCGAGAAGCTGATTGGCCACCTTGGATTTGTATAATTATGAAGTTTCATTATTAACAGTGGAAGCAGTGGAGAGATTTGCCTAGCTTGAGGGACTTTGAAAGCATAAGCTGTCTCATTAGGGAAAAAGAGAGTAAGGCATAATATGCAAACTTGTTAGTAAAAAAAAAGAAAAAAAGGAATAAAAATTAAGCATAGCTGTTTAACAGGAGTATTTTCTATGTATATATAAACATTTCTAAGTGTATAAAAAGACTGAAATTCAAATAGGTGAGGTCTATACTACAGCTATTTAACAGTTTTGTTTGTAAGAGGTCTTACTTAAAAGCTTTTGTTCTCGGTATAAAACAATCTTTAATATTTTACAGAAAAATCCACAGGTAGCTTAATGGGTTCTGCAAAGTGAGAGGTACGGAGGTGAAAGAGAATGAACACAGTCCAGGGTTCTTGCTAGAATGTGTGTTGTGCATGCAATTAAATCTCAAGGTCAAACAATTTACAGACAATTACTTTTCTAACATCTCCAGAAATGCCTGCTTACACGTCTTTAATTTTAAATGATACTGATATTCCAATTCTCCCCAAAGGTTAATGCTGACTAAATCCAGCTGTGACCTGACACGATGCGACAGCACAGTGCCTAATTATCCTCTGGATAGTCATTTACTTTAAACCATTAAAGAAATAGGCTGAGAGGAAGATTTAGGACCCAGAAAAAATGTTAGCCTGACTTCTTTCTTCTTGAGGATGGGATGGGCTGAAAAATAAAAATAAAATCTTGCTAAATGTTAGCCATTTGCTTTGATGGCAGAAAATTGTTCATCCCAGTCTGTTTTTTTACAGGTTAAATTGCTAACTAGTTCATTTTATCCATTGCCTACGGCTGGCGCTAAATGTCAGTGACAAATTTTGTACTTGTCTTGAAGAATGAATTAAGTTATGCACAAAAGCTATAGTGCTTTTTTTAAGATGAGTGAATTGCAGAGAGGGAAAAAAAGTTGCTCATTTGAAAAAGGATTATTTCGATTAAAGGCCTTTTCTATTGTAGTGGAAGACAGGTAGTGGTTTAAGATAATTCTGACAGTTACCTCCCACAGAGGCTGCAGTCCTTTACTAGAAATTTCTTTAAGAGCACTTGCGTCAGATTATGCACTATGATTGTTATTGTAAGACCATTTGTGACAGTAAAGGGGGGGAACAATTACAGAAAATGGCAACTATTATTCATTAACTAAGGTAAAACTGGTCTTTCTTCAGTGAGGTCAGCATTCCATCGTCTTCAGAAAACCTTTCTATGGTTTGTAGCAGTGGTAATTAAAAACCCCCTAAGTACTCTCTGCCAAATATTGGTGAGAAAGAACAGCTCATTCAGAAATTTATATTGAGAAGACCTGGTGCAGTCTTCACAATCCATCTGGTTTTCAGTGGTCTGGCTCTGGTAGCACCCCATCATCTCCGGGCGAATAAAGAACCTAAGAATGGTTGGTTACCATCAGTGTTTGAAACTGTACTGGTTTACTATCTGTAAGCTTGGCCTAAGGGAGCTCTGCATGTTCGGATTTGATTTGATTTGATTTGATTTGATTTGATTTGATTTTCATGTGCACTCTATCTGTTTATTGAAAATTTAAAGAGAGCTTAAAGTTAAGACTAGACTTTACAGCTACGTCTCTTACGGGGGGCTTCGTTAGAAAGTCTAGATCTCTCACCCTGCTGAGGTGGCATAACTGATGCTCTGTACTTACAATGCTTAATTTGGTCTGTGGACAATTACTACTACAGTGCAAAAATTATTTTTACTTTATTTTTTTGTATTATGGAAGTTCCTGGTATTTCCAACTGTAAGCAGAATACCATTGTGCTGTGCACTGTACAAAAACACAGATTTGAAATAAGTGTTTTTAGTGGCACCCACAGGTTTTGGCAGATACTTTTCTCCTCTCGCTGTGTGCATAAATATTTTCACTGATACCAGCTGTAGAAAGTGATATGGTAAATGCTAATCTCAGTACAGTCATAGCAGTCACAAATGGAAGTTAGATCTGTAATTTCAAGTTGAAAGCTGAAATGAAAAATCTAGTGATTATGCACTACTGCCCTAAGCTACTTCCCTCTTTCTTTCTCCTCTACACTCATTCTCAGGCAAAGGGATAACGTTTCCTTGCCAGGAGAAAGAAAAATACAGATTATCAGTTTTCTGGTGATAACAGTGCAACTCCTGAAGACAGTTTGGCTCTAAAAAGCAATACATGCTGGGATACATCTCACCTGACTTTGGATGTATAAAGCATAGATGCCTCAGTCTGAGCTAGCTATTTGTGCCCCTATTTAGTGAGGAGAGGAAACAGGTACGACCAGATACATTCCATGTAATTTCAGGGTTCTATTTAGGATGAGATGAATTGTCCTCTGAAGCTGCTTGGTTCTTTCTGTTAACTTTAAAGAGAAACCCAACTTGATTGCAGTTTTAGATTCCCACATTTAGGCATCACACTAATGGTGATCTTCCTATTCCTTAACTTTTCATCTCTGGCTTGCTTGACTCTTGAAGAATTCATTTCCACTCTATATGCATGGAATATAGATTTTAATGAAAATTTTTATGAAGTATATTTTAAGCTATTTCTCTGATATATTTTTTCCATTTTGATCTTCCCTTTGATAAGCTAGTTGGAACACCTTTGGTTCTACATTTTTGCTTTGTTTTTTGAGGATCATTCATCACTTATGTAGTTTGCTTCTAACTTTTGTACTTCACACATTCGTTACGTGTGAATAAGTGTTGTAAGAGTGGTCTCACCAAAATTTTGCACAGAGAGATACTCTTTCATGCTTCCATTTTGTGGTACATGAAAATTTTGTTAGTGACAAAACACTGCACGAAGAAATTAAATTATACCGAGATAGGTATTTATATTTTTCTGTAATATTGCTTTTCAAAGAAAATGTTGGGGTTTTGCTTCCAGTTACCTCTTTTTTTTGCATTAGACTATATAAATTACTGTATTTATAACTGTACATTTTGCAGACTGTAGCCCTTCAGCTAAATGGTTGAGTTGCACTTCGCCCTCTGTTTATCATCCTACAGACCTCTCTGTATTCTGTTAGCTCAACTTCCTGAAAATGATCTCTAAAAATATTGTCATATATGGCCAACAACTGTTTCTTTTGTAATTTACTTAACCCAGCATCACATATTGATAATTTGATCTATTTGATGATTTAAAATCTTAATAAAGAAACTACTGCACCTGTCAGTGAGTCAGATTAGCTACAATTTAGTGACTTACCCAAATGTAAACATTTTACCTAAGCCATGCAGGCAAGCAATTGAGTGAGAGAGGCATCTTCAGAAGGCAACCCATCCCACCAACTCCAGTGGAAAAGCTGATCAAAATTCAAATCAAGAAAGTGAATTTAAAAAAAGTAAAACCAAACAAAAAAAAAAGTCTTTTCATATGTAACTTCTCCAGAAGACAAAGAGTGAAGGTGAAAACAGATCAATGGTAACACATCAGTCATATCCCACAGACTGTGTGCAAACTCTAGAGTGGGCTCTTTGAACACTGCCATGGTTTTTTTGCTGCCTTCTCAGTAGATCTTGGAAACTTATATTAAATATTTAACATTTAGATGACAAAAATTACATGGGATGAATATCAATCTGTTTGAATATGGGTTTCTATGTTTTCCTGCTTTGTTTATTTGAGAAATAGGAGAATGTTATTTAAGAAAATGTAATGTATTTTAATATGTCAGATATTATGTTCAGTTCCGCAGAGTAATAGAAACATTTCAGTTTCATATTTATTCTTAGAATAGAATTCTGGAAACTGTATCTTTTCCTTATGGCCTTTTTCATGTCTTAATTATTGGATGGTCTCCTGGTAAATTTTATCTTTTACTAACGGTTGTAATTATGTTCAGCTGACACCTCCAGTTTGGGCTATAGAACTTTTCTGCTGAATCTTATCATCAGTCCCAGGACAAATGTGTACTGGATCATAGATTCTGATCCATAGACACTGCATCTGTGAGAGCACTTTCAGGAGTGGGAGGAGACATACTCATTAAGAAAATATTTCACCAGTGGTACAGCTGTAGTTTTGAGAACCATCATCCCCAGTAATGTTACTGTATAAAATAAAGAAGAACTGAGTGTGAATATGCTTTGGTTGCAAAATGACTTAAAATACTTTAAATATTTCCAGTGGATTTATTTAATCCAATTTTTGTAAATGCTGGAGGAATATATGTTTAGTATTAAGAAGTACTGAATATACCTCTGTCTAATTTTGTTTTCCTTTTAAAGCTAAATGCATAAGCTAATGTAAAAGGTTCTGCTTTAGCTAGTTCTGTATTAGTAGTTTACTCCGTGAGCATTTGAACTGAAATCAATGGAAACTTTTGTGGAATAAGTTAAAACTTTCTGTGAAGGTGGGAAAGTAAATAGTCTCCTCACAAACAACACCAAGAAGCAAACAAGGTGTAAATATATATAAATTCTGGTTAAAATTTAACAGCTAATGAAGTGGGTATAATACAAGGAGGGTGGTGGTGAATAAAGCTCAAATTCTATATTAAACTAATTTCAGGGCATATATTTAATTTCTTTCTTGCAGTGCTTCACTTGTTGAATCCAAGTGTCTGATGACTTAAGAGTATCAGCAATTTTCCTTCCTCTTTTTCTCTGAATACTTTTTCTCTCAGTAATGAATTCATGGTATATCCAGGCAGAAGTAAATGGAGAAAACAAAAATATCCCTTCATTTGTAGATGGAAAGAACAGTGCCCCAGCTGCAGGCTCAGGTCCTGGCAGCTGCTCCCAACACCCAATGCAGCAGGGCTGAGCCCATGGGATGAGCAGCATCAGGCACTGGTCTCCCTCAGCTGAACATGCCTAAGAGGTCCATTTGTGACCAAAAATGATTGTAAGAAAGATGAAAGATGCTGTCCTGTTTGTCTGGAGGGAGTCTATCTACTTGCTGCTGGCAGTAAGGTAGTAGAAATCATACAATATGCAACCACTGACAGATTAAAACCCAATCAGTGAGGTTGTTAATGATCAGTAATATGAAATAGAGAGTAAAAACCTTGAACTCTACTGCATCCCCATGCAACTATTTGTCAAATCTGTACTTCACAAATGCAGAGTTGAATTCAAAATGGTGCATTTTCAGTTTGAGTTAATAATAAAATTTTGTTAATGTTTTACTGAAGAAAACTTTTCTATGCATAAGAAGAGTTCCTCTTAGATATTTTTGAAGTGCTGTAGTGATTGGATATTGTAACAGACATTATGGGGTGGGGTTTTTTTGTTTTGTCTTGGGGTTTTGGTTTGGTTTGGTTTTTTGGTTGGTTGGTTTGTTTGTTTGTGCTTGGGTTTTTTTTTTCTGAATGAGAAATATTATGCTTTCACCTGAAAATCCCTATCAACTGAAATTTATCACTTGGTCATGTTGCCAAAAAGCTGTTCCAGCACCATTTTCTTTTTTCCTCCTTTTTAACATACATTTATCTTGATCTTTTCTTAAGTGATGGTTTCAGTCACTTTCTATTTTTTCCTGAATAATAACAACATCAACAATAATAATAATAATGTTCTACACTTTCAGAACATCTCTTGAGACTTGCTTGTCAGCCCACTTTCCCTCAGGATAGCTCAGGGCCCATCTGGAAAACTTTTATCTACTCTGGATCCTCTAAGGAAACTTAACCCATAGTGTGTCCTTAGTGTATGACCCAGTCCAAAACAATATCCAGTTATTCTCAGATCCAAAATCACAGCCAAGCCTAGAGTAATCTTAAACCTAATTCAGTGACGTAAGGATCCATAATTCTGGGTAGGTTCTTTAACAATGAGAGAGTTTTATTTCTAGTAGAAATTAAATTTTTATTCTTACTTTTTTTTAAAATTGTGTTACATAAGATTTGCGTGTCTCAGATGCATGCCACTGAAAAAAATAACATGATGTGTATTTAGAAGTTGTGTGTTTGCTCCAACCTGAAAGATGATGAAAAGGGAGCAATCATTACCTTACTCGCTTTTTTTTCCCTGTTGTTTCAAATTCACTACATCCAGGAAAGAACACATTTGGATGTTTGTCAGAGATTCCTAAGTTGCAACAGAAACAGTATACAAGCAAGAACAAAGTCAAATTGGTTTATTTTTTGGTTTTTTAAATACTGTCTAGCGTGTGAAATGTTCTGAAGCTAAGGGCATTGCATAAATAGAAACTGTATTATGCTATCGTGCTTATCAAATGCTCCTCATCTACTGCATCACCCCCATAAATCCACCAAAGCTGTTATTATTCAGGGGTGGGAAGGTGGGGAGAATGGAGTGAAAGCTACAGAATGATTTAACACTGTGGGAACTTAATCAATAAGACTGTTGCAGCGAACTCCCAGGAAAGAGTGTTGTTTTCCATCCAGATGATAATGAGGCAGACTAGCAGCAACCTCTGGAGGAGGAATGCTGGAGCAATGAATATATGGTACAGCTTTGCTAGTTGCTAATTAATAGTTTGAGGCCAGACACCTTTTTGCCATCCTGCTACTTGCAGTTTCTTTCTGGCTTGCACACATACCTCTTTCACTATTGGGTTCAGTCTGTGATAACTCAGATTCTGGAAACCAAATTTATGAACAGTACTAAAAATCTAAGTTTACCTTTCTTCTCCCTCCTTTGTTCTTGGCATTATTAGTACACTTTGTATGGCTATAGAGTATGTTATCCTTCCTGACATTGCAGAAACAGTATTTTCTTATTCCTTGTGCCTTGTATTCTAAATTGAGACGCTGAAATTACTTTGGTGTTTGATATCTGTGGTCAGACTGGAAAATATCAACAAAAGCCAAGCTGAATAAAAGTTTTAACTAATATTGGTGATGTGCAAATTTAAATAGTTTTAGGTGGTGCTGCCTTGAAGAGGTTGGGAATGCTTTTTCTGTGGTACTTAAGCTCAGTATTGATTTTTTTCACTTTTATCTGGAGTCCAAAACAAAACAGGGATCCACTAACAAAGCTAAAGCTCTGGTTGAATGCCACCATTATATCTGTATCTTTGCAACACATATAAGAAGTAGAGTGAAAGCAAATTCTTGCCAGGGAAGAATTGAGGCAATGGAAAATGAAACAGTGAGGTCAAAGTTGGCCATAAAGCAGATGGCTGTAATACAATGTTGGACACTGCAGTCTGTAGTGTATTGAATCCAGGTTTTTGAAGCATATTTAATAGGAACATCTAAAAGCATGTTATAGGGAAGAGTGAATTAGTGCATTGTTTTGCTAAAACATGGGTAAAATTGGAGGGGTTTTGAGCCACTGGGAGCTGGCAGAAGGGGGTTTTACCCCTCGCATGCCGACACAAAGAAGCCCGGAGGTCAACGCTGAAACCCCTCTGGAAGGCGGCACTCAGTGCCCAACACACAATGAAAAAGGGGCAGAGCTCCTCACCCAAAGGGGCTGTACCTTCCTGTCGCTGTCAGGCAGGCACACAGGGAAGGCAAAGAAGTAAAGAGAGCGGACTCTCCGTGTGTGTTCCATGCACGTCTAGTCCAACGAAAAAGCAAGGACAGAGAGACCAATTGATGGGAGGGTCCAGGGATCTTATACTGGGTACAGAATAGGTGGGGAAAGGGATCTCAGCCAATGGGATAGAGACAAGCAGGTGGGATTGACAGGAAGGGGACCAATGGGAACAACACAAAGGAGGGACTCAGGGAAGGGTCCAATGGGGCATCGAGGAACAAGGAACTTTCTAGAACTAATACATATTAACGAAGGAAAATGAATATGCATAACTTTATACATAACACAGGAGGACAAAGTATTAACCAATCAGGGGAAAACATACAAAGGACAGAAGAAGGGAATCATGGCTTCTCACCATGACTGAAAGTTACATGCTAAACTTAGGTTGCTGACCAGCACAGGTGGTTGTCTGAGTTCTCAGGAGAAAGTGTAGCTGCAGCCACCTGCACTGCTACAGAAATTCTGCTACATTCACTAAGAAATACAAGATGACATTTGTTTTAATGTAGTGAAAATATGAATAGCAGTCAGCAGCCATCCTTCCAGGTTTCCAGTCTAGTAGCATCACTTTTACACCACCTTATTTCTCTAAGATTTTTTTATTTCAAGATACTTGGAAGCTTTTCTTAAAATGTTTTCCTAAACCACACTTGCCATAATTAATCAATGCTAAGAACAGAAACTATTAATTAAATTCTTTTTATTGATGATGCATAATGGGTTTTGTTGCATTTAGTTTTGGTTTACATAGTATTTTTCTAATTATTTTGTTTTCTGACTCTTGATTGTTTCATCTTTTTATTAAGCTTGTCATGACTCTTGTAGTCATCCAAAGCACCAGTATGATAGCAGGGGAAGCAGTGGAGTAACTGTACCCATGTGGCAATGTATTTTTCCCAGATTCACAGCAAATGGCCATTGAGACTAAAACTGCTCATTTGATTTTTGCTGATCTGAGAGGTTCTGTACCATCTTTGATATTTTGCCAGAGCAGATCAAGATTTATAGAGAAAATATTGCATTAACTAGAACTTTATCATCCTAAACATTTTTTTTAAAATGGTATTTAGATTTTGAAGAGGTAATGCAGATTATTTTTTTGCATTGAATTAAAAAAAATCCCATATGATAATCATTTAATCTACTAATGAGTGAAGTGAATCGGACTCTGCATTTATGTGGGTTCAAATATATTTCTGTTTTACCTAGAAATTCGACTGATGTATGCAAAATTATCTGTAAAACTTGATTCGGATACAGAGCTCCTGCAGAAATTAGGCATTCATTCCCCCAGGCAACTTTCATTTTTTGAGCCTAAAAATAGCACATTCACAGTATAATTTGTAATTAAAAACCCAACTGGTATTTAAAGACTACTGACAATTCCATTGGTAGTGTTTTTTTCTGTAGCATTCCTCTCTGTCCCTCAGTAGCAGAATTTCTGACGGTCTTGTGCTTTCATAGTAAGATGTTTTGGGCAGAGACCCTTGTTTGGGTCAGTGTCTGGGGTAGCATCTGCTGCTTTGGTTTCTCAGGTCAGAACTGACATTTGAAGAGACAAATATGCCATTAGTAAATTATTTAGTACTGTAAGCGTCTGTCATCTCATTCTTTGATTCTTGCTCTCATCGGTGACTCTACGCTGCAAAAAGGTTTGATATCACATTGGTATGGGAGGGTTGAGTAACGCTTTTCACAAAACAGAAGATAACTTCATAACAGAAAGAAAACAGGAATGTTTTATTCATTGGCGCACTGAAAATTATAGTGCAAATACAGATTTGATTTGGATTTCAGCACAGGGCTGTTGCAATGGCATGTGGGCAGAAATAGCAGACACCAGATCAGGACTCATTCCTAGAAGCACCAGAACAATACATGCACAAGCACGTGTGCACACAAATACGCACACAGTTCCTAAGTACAGTCTTTGTCCTAAATAGATATGCATATATTGGTCATGATTTACAATGATTTTTGTTTGTGAACAAATTGTGATTTCATTTTCTTTTGTGCGTTGACAGGATATAATTATTTCTGAAACGTATAATAGGACCAAAGCATATTTCATTATTAAAGAAATTGTTGCATTATGTTAGTGCCCTCCTGAATGCATGAAAATGTTAATCCAGTTTTGTCATATTTTTTTTCAAATGAGAATCTTCTTCATATGAAAATTTTGTGAAATTAATTGTTTGCTTCTCTCAACCTCTGAGGGGTCTATAGCTTCAGAGGATATCATATAAAGGATGATGACATATAATGAGAGCAAGATTTAGCTATTAAACTTCCTTTGACTCACTTTAAATATTGATTAGAGAAACACTTCTGGGCAAATATTTATATTGAACAATAATATAATTCAGTGATTTTTTTTTTTTTTTTTAACTTTCTGGATATCATTATGTCTTCAGTAATTTAGCTTAGAAAAATACATTGTTAGCCATAGGTTATATGTTAGCCATAGGTTATATGTCCTAGACAGATGAGACCAAGAAAGAAGAGTAAAATTTTCCAGGAATAAACCATCATTCATAAGATGCAAAGATACTCTGTGTTACATAGCTTATATCTGGCCTTTCCTAGGGTTTAGGACTGTTGTACCTGGGATATTGGCTTCAAGCAATTTCTTATATAATGCTAATGTTGTGACAGATACTAATGAAACCATGCTGTTTCTAGATAAAGCTGATATTGCATACATAGGTAGAAGAGGTAATTTCCTTATTCACTTTCTTAATGAACTCATGAAGGACAGAGGAAACTTCCTGCATCTGTGACTATCTCCTAGATTTTATTAGTTTTTTTTCAACAAGAATAAATTTCTTTGTATGTTTTTGTTTACTGGGTATATAACCATAACAGCTGAACCTACTTGTGTAAATGAACAATGTTCTCTTTGTAAGGGGGGAAAAAAAACATGTAAAAAATTCTCAGAAAAAATCTTGAAAGAGTCTAAGAAACATCAACATACTTGTGTTTTAAAATTTCTTCCAAGTTTTCACTCAAATGGTGAAGAGTCCAACATGTATGCGAAACATAAAGGGACCAAGTATGTATATTATACATATATATTTGAGTATCATCTCAGTGTGAAGGCTGTGTGTGTTTTTCAATGAATAGTTTTTGTTTCTTTAATTATGTTGAACCTTTGGTCACTAAACACTCCAAACGTTCGCTGGAAGTTTGAGTTATCCAGGTTGGAGAGCACTGTGGACACTCCCCACCTCAAGGCAGCACTCTTAGCTCAGCTGTCACATGCTGAATGTCTTGCTTGTCTTACTCAGTGTTGCTGGTCCAGTCTAAAAACCAAACACTGCAGGGGAGGCTAAAGAAATAAGTGCTTGCAATGGACTTGACAGGATATAAATCTTGACAGCAGTAGCTGAGAAGGAACAGGAAGGTGTGAGGCCAGATATCTGGATACATCTGGCATGTCCATTGATCCTTGCACCAAAGTTAGATCTCTGACAGAGATTATTTTTGCCTTACATAGGAAAATCAATACAAATTTAACAGCCATTTGCATGTATTCCTATTATTCCAAGTTCTTAAAAGGGTAACTTTTACCTATAAGGAAAATTGTCCTTGGTCAGTTTCTCAGTTAGAGTCCATGTCTGTGCTGCTACCTAGATTTCAAGAAAGCTGCTTTAATTTAGGAGAACTACAGGGTTTGGTCTGTTGTCTGTAAATACTTTATGAAATAGTCAAATCAGTTTTATATTATTTGAAGTTGTAATACCTCAATAAGGATTGTATTATGGATGTATGCCATGACAAAAACCTGGCTCTATATTGAAATGACACCCATATATCCATATTTCAGTACAATTAGATTTTGCAAAATTTCATCTGAATTTTGAACTAATGTTTAATAGTTAATTTTAAATTGTATTGAAATGACAAATTTATATCATCTTTGATTGCTGATGTGTAATATTGAGATTCCTTCACCTGAATCTTACTTTCTTACTGGAATGCAGTTTCTTACTGCTCTAATTTATACTGTCCTCTGTCAAGTAAGAAGTAATGCAACTTATTCTTCAGACCCATTTACTGAAAATGAAAGGAGTATGTACTGTTCTAATTGAGAGTGCAAAATCCACATAGTGGTTTATAACAGAGAGGAGAGAGATGTTCTAAGTAGTCTATGATGAAAAACTCCCAAAAGGAACCTAGGTTTCAAAATCATCAAGTGGTAAACTAAGTGAATAGGTAAGTGCTTGAGGTGCTTTTTGTCATCTCAAGGGATGCAAACCCATATTTTTAGATATATACAATCTGCCTGCTAAAATATGGAGGCTAGCCTGAACTAATATTCGAGGACAGTACTTCCTGCTTTTGTCAATGAATGATCTGGCCTTAGGGATTAGTCCACAGTCTGGCTGAAGCAAGGGTTTTTCTCAAACCAATGAAGGTGTAATAAGACAGAGGTGTGTGGGTGTGCAATAGCTGCAATTTAAAATTCTAAGGTTATACAGATGTCTCAGGAAAAGCCCAACCTCTGCATGAAATGAAAAATATAGCTTTAATTTCTCTCAAGAATGGCAGTGATTCTAATATAATTCATCAATGAAGGCATTTGCCAACAAAACAAGTGCATGTTAAAAATGTTTCAGACTCAATATGGAGGTTTATGTTATCGCAGTGTAGCCAAATGAGTTTTTCTCATCATTCAGTTTGCAAGTTAATCTAAAGTACCATAAGACTTTTCTTTAGTGTATTACTGATTTCTGATTTTTCTGTTTAACTGGGTTTTTTCCTTTCTGGTCAGATATTGTCCCAAGTTTGTATGAATGTAACATTTTGAATGTAATGGTGAGTAACCACATATCCAGCTTTAACAGCTATCTTGCCATTTTTTCCCCTTCATGCTTTCTGTCAATGCTTCTGACTTGCAACATTCCTGTAATTGCATTCCTACAGCAAGTTATTTCTGCATATATCTAGGCTGATAGATGTTTCATGTCCAATCACATTTTTCTTATATCCAAAGTGACAGATTTTCAAAACTTCTGTAGTGGCCTGAGGTAGTCCTGGACTTATTATCACCTTGGTTCCTTTTTTCATTTTTGTAATTACATGGGCCAATGTAATGTGAAAGTCAGGATACTAATTTATTTAGTTCTTGCTTTACTTGCTGCTTTTTGTGTTCAAAGTATCTTCTTCAAATGTCCAGTATCCTCTTCCCCAGGCTAGTGGCATACTTGAGTTAGCTCTCTCCTTCCAGCATAGAAGCTGAGTATCCTTCCTTATTGCTGTGACATTTCATGTAAGCAGAGATTTAACTCTAGTTTTGCTCACATTTGCTTGTATAATTGCCAATCTGGACAGCATCCTTACTGACAGTGATTTTGTGATGTCTTTTTTTGGTTGTCTTGCCTATGCTATTGTCCACATGTTTTTGGCCTTCTCTGTGTGAAACCATAGCTGTGAAGGTCCTACTATGCCCTGTACTTCATTAATGTGTAGTATCTAGTAGCATGTAGTTGAGAATGACTGAAACTAGGATAACAAAAACACAGGCCTCTGTTGAGCTCATAGATCCTCAAGAAAATGTAATTTCACAAGTAAAATGACATAAAATACCACATATAACTGAGAAAATATCCTTGATGGAAAAGGAGATTTGTTATAACTCTACTCATTACAAATTCTCTGAAGATGTGTAGGACACCAAAATAAGGCTTAAATAGCACTTTCAGCAAGTAACTGCAAAAAATAGATATCTTAGAATAAAGACTTAAGTGGTGGTGTTAATTCCTTTGATAGGATGACAGTCATGATGTTTTCAGTTGTTCTCACTTAAATCAGCTGACTAGTTGTATTAGAGAAATTCAAAGAGTGTTCAATTCCATATAAATATAAACCCCATGCATTTTCTAAGCATTTGCTAAGCAAAGATGAAAGTCTAAAAGTGTTTGAGAATTATTTAAAGGCAAGCTTAAATATTGCATGTGTGGGGAGCTGATTGAGTCCTTTCTCTGAGAATCTAATGGGTCAGGGACCTTGGAGAGAAGGCTTTGGAAAGTTACTGACCAATCCAAATTTTAAATGTCATTTATTTTCCTAAGCGAGAGTAAAGTAAGAGCAAGAAGATGCTCAGGGAGAGTAGGCGGTGCCCTGATGCTGTGGATACAGTCGAGGGTCTGCAGTGCTGTATAAAGTACATTAGGCAGAACAGCATTTGAAGACCAAAGGAAGCACCACAATTTTAACACTCATAAAGACAAAAAGTCCACGGAAAGTGTGCCTTTTGAGAATGTAACTGCATCAATTTTAAGTTTTCAAATTTCGGTATTTTCAGGCTTTCACAGGACATTGCTACCTGAGTGCTACCTCAAAGAACACCCTTCACAGAATCAGTAGTGGAAAATGCAGACAAAGATGACTAAACTGTCAGCTTGGAAGAAACAGGACATAGAGTGATTTACATCTGAATAAAAGCAATAATGAGATTCTGTATATTAACACTACAGGAAAAACTGAAATTGTATAAAGAGAGGTTGTGCTTTTTCATTCAAAGTGTGTGCTGTGTATTGTTCACTAGACAAAACTACAATCTTTAATGGAATCTGTGAAGAAATCCCATGATAAAATTAAAATTTTGGCAATCCTTTAAATTAATCTCTGAGTTCAAGTCTGGTCCTCATAGAGGTAGGGACCTGATTAGGGAAGACTTTGGAAACAAGTGCTAGGAAGTAGTAAGATCTCCACAAACTCAGAGTACACTAACCTGACCTGTCTAGCATGAAATATGGACTGAAATTTTTAGTCATGCCCACTTTTTGTAGAGAATAATGAAAATCATTACTACTGAGTGCATGAACACCATTCTTTGTACTCTCTGCTGTTGTTGAAGTCTCAGACCTGAATGGGACTATGTTTATAGGCACTAGGATAGTGCTGCTTAAATTATGAAAGAAAAATATTGTGATAAGAAGACAGAGATTAGAAACAGAAAGTCCAAGGGAAAAATATGGTATCATGGGCATCATGCAAAAAAACATGTTAGAGATAGCTGTTTCAGCCTGTTGCATATGTCAGAGATGTTGAAGATCAAGTTGAAAGAAAGATTCTTGTTGATACAACTTGTAAAGATTCTTCCATGGCACCAAAGCTGGAATAGATTTGAAGCTAGTTCTGGGCTAAGGCTCACATTTCCAAGATTGCCTTTGGAAACTACTCTAGGTAAAATCCAGTCATATATATAAGTCTATTTTCTCTTAGCACAGTAAATTTAACATCTGGTAATCACCCACATTGTAGCAGGCATAAATTCAAATGTTATTAGATTTAATGTTCTGATTATCACCTTGAAATACATACACTGATCTTATGTACTGTTCAACAAAGGGAATTAATCAGACTGTGATACACAGAGGATACAAATCACAAAGGACCAACTCTGTCACCTTTAGTTGCCCCTGAAATGTTTGTAGAACTACCTGTATATTTTATGCTTGGATGTGCTTCATGCTCAGATCTGGAGAATTACTGTATTATATATTAACAGTAGTTTCCAAAAGAAATGTATTTAGATGTAACAGTTTTGGGTTAGATCTCTTTAATTTCTCTCTCAGTTTGACAAACACTCTCAGCAGACCCACAGAAGTAAGGAAATGAAAAAAATCCCCGTCCCCCAACCAAAAGCCACAGACTGGGAGGAAATACTTGTCAGAACTGAGAAATTATCAGAAGTACTTAATTTCTTAGATTCTTGGTGAATCCTACAGAGTCATTTACAATTAAAATGAAGAAACTTTTAGAAGCTGTATCTTAGGTTTCATTGTGGGGGAAAAAAATTCTGTAATTTCTAAACGCTTAGACTCTGTTTTTGATTGCCTGAACCAACAACTTTTCCAGCCTCAGATCATTCAATAAAAAAAACCACAGTGATTATTATTTCAATTAAATGTGGAAAATAAGCATTGAAATATCATAGGAAGTTAGGGCTTTATTGCAGCGATTTTATAAGTTTCACCTGTAAGAGCTGGGGCCAGCATTTGGAGGTGGGGCTGTGCACTGACAGTGTTGTGAGTGCAGTGACAGCCAACCATACATGCCCATTGTTTTGCATCATTAGCACTGTAGTGAATCTCAGAAAAAAAAAAAGAAAATGTCCAGTCTTTTTTATTACTTCACTTTTTTAAAATTTTTTTTCTTTATAAAGCACCTAATTTAGGCCACAGACAAAAAGAAAATGTATCTTGAATATGCATCACAGGTTTTAAAAATGAAAAGAAATTGGATTTGGATAGCACTTACTCAATAGACAGATATGATACATGGTAAGAAGGTGCACTGTCTGCCCTGTGATAGATTAAACTACTTTGTAGGAAAATTACTGTGAGCCAGTCACCACCACCACCGTGGCTAAATCTTTAATAAAATTCTCTTCCATATTCAAGAGCGAGGTATGAAGTACACAATAAGCAGAGTGGAGTAGAGTGCCATTTATCAAACCACAGCTAGGTCTGTAATCTCCTGCTTTATCCTTTTTCAGTACTTTATTTGTCTTTATTGTTGCAAGGAAGCACATTTACCCAGGGCAGTGGGCTTTTGGTGCTGATAAACCTTTTGTTTTAAATTCTACCTGTGGGGTTTTTTATTTTTTTTCTTTTTTTTTCTCCTCCTGGTTTTTTTTTTTCCTTCTTGATCAGATAACCATCCGGTCACTCTATGGGACTAATTAGTCTGTTTTGGTGGTCCCTGGCTTGTTACATGTTCTTTCACCCTTCCTTGCCTGACCTGACCCTACCTCTCTTGTCTCTATGCTACCAAAAAAAAAAAAAAAAAAAGAATAAAAAAAGATACTATAACATCTAAGACATTTTAAAAAGAATACTCAAGCCTGTGCAGAAGACAGTCTGGGCTGTATTGCATAAGGCTTTTTTGAGGCTGTTTGGCAAGATGGCAGTGTTGTAGCATGTTGCAGTTGGCCCCTGGGTGGCACTACATGGCTAGATCTGGGACCAACAAAAACATTTTTGGATAAAGGCAGAAAATGTAATTGAAGCATTTTTCTTTTTAAAAATTAAAGACTTTAACTAAATTTGTTGATATTTGCTAAATTCAACACAAATTCACAGTATTATTAAACTGTGTTCTTCTGAGTGACATTCCAAAATGTTTTGTCTATCTTGACTACCTGGTAGTATCTGGATCATTTTTGGGAGCACGCTGATATTAAGTACGGATTCAGTGGAAGGGTTCCTATGGGTAGAAGTATGTGACTAGAACTGCTTTGTGCTGCCTGAATATGCATACTACCAGTCTGTGCTGCAGCCCTGGGGGTGATTTTTTAGTACTATTATAACCCTTTTTATTGTTTGAATAGCAGTTTTATGACAAAACATTTATATTCAGCCTGCCTTTGTACTTGACTGAAAGAGAGCAATCACTGAGAATGATAAGGCAACAATGGTAATGATAACTGCATTTATGGAGGCTTACAGAATTTAAACGGGCATGCAAAAATAGACTTACAATAGTGCTCTACCTGTATTTGAACTGGCTTGGGTATATTTCTTGTGCCTGGCCCATGTTTGATTGTTGATGGATATGTTGCATTTTCTCCTGTTTCTCTCTTATGGCATTTTTTCTGTATGAGTCTTACCTGTGTGTACATCAGGGTTATCTTAGCACTGAAAGATGTCCTAGGAAGATGGGGGAACATAACCATTTTACAAGATCCACATCCCTGAAATTATTGCTTAACTTACATATCAAGTTTTCAGAGTTTGTGGTATTATGATCTTGCATCAGAATGGTCATTACCTGTCTTTCAGGGTTCTGCCTCTCAAGAAAGATAGGCAATTTTTTCACTCTCCCTTGAGAAGAAGTGAGGAATAGTACTGGACATTGGAAAGCAATCCAAGAGTTTAAGAACAGTCCTCTGTTGCCCGAATATTTTTAAGCCAAATCAATTCTAATTTTTTTTCTTCCTAAAAAAATTTATTCCTAATCTTTTGCTATGAGGTTTTCTCTCCATTGAGGTTCACTTAGACACATCCACATGGACACACATGCACATTTGTGTGTTTCCTTAAATTTCTTGCTTATAGAAGAGCACAAGAAAACAATGAGAAGGTTCATTGTGTTCTGGGAGGAGACAAATAGTTCCTGGATCTCCTAATTTTGTGTGAGGGGAACAGAATTATGCCAAAGTCTATGTATATTTTAGTATGGATTACGAAGAAATGAGGTGTAATTTATACATTTTCCTAAAGATATTTTAAGGCTACGTCCATCCACACTGCTCAAAGACTGCAAAGGAGACTTAGCAGTGTTAGAGGGTTTCTTACCAAGGAAGAGAGTGTTCTGATGGAGTTAGAATGACAGATTCAGCCTACTCATTTAGATATTATTTTTCAATATTTTGAAATCATTTTGTCAGGAAGCTATTTTATATAAAAACATCTTTCTATAAACCAAACCAACGTGTATTTTTATATAAGTGAATGACTGTTTTAAAGACCTTTAAAATTTTGAACCATATATTTAGGCTTTATTGTTCTTAAAAGGTGGGAATCTCAGTACAGCCCAATTTCTTCCATACTATATAGTTTTACTTCTTTCTTCACCTTGTATTTCAGTTTTTCTGTACTTAACCATCCATTAGAAGTTTACAGTATATAACAGCTAGGTAGCAAAAAATTCTGAAAACTAAGTGACTAGAGATGTAAAAAAAAAAAAAAAAAAAAAAATTAGTTGTTCAAACCACAACATATATTTTGTTTTGTGTGTTATTTTACTATTTCAGAAAGTCAGTAACTGCACTCCATTTTTTAATGTACGTATATGATCATTGCATGTTAACCTCTTCATGTGTTTCTGTCTGTACTATTTAGGCTCTAAAAATGTTTAAATTAATAATTCAAATTCTCCTTTGCAAATGAAATATGAGTAATGGAAACATTAATTTGCTTTGCCTTACAGTATTCTGGATTGTTGCATTCAATGATACATCATTTTCTGCTAAATGTCTTTGAAATACTCCTGTGCAAATGATACCTTTTCCCCAGGCCCAGCTACTTAGTGGATATTATTGAACAAATGTCTTTTATAGAATCGAAAAAAGTGTGGCATTATGTGAAAGAAATTTTTGAAAATGTGCATGGACTATTTCGGAATATGCTTAGTGAATATTAAGCAAACACCTGAAGTTCCTGTGCTGCTGCCTAGGACCAGCACTTCATTACCTATTACGTGCAGTGACTTTGAATTTTTTATTAGGTACTGGTTTCTTAGCCTGTAAGGCTTGTGCATGATGTCTATGAGAGCAATTTCCAGCAGAGCAAAGCCTTATCACAGATCCACCTAAAAGGTAAGGATATTTTTTAATTTTCAGTTCACATGCTGAACAGCTGCCTGCAGAACACCTGCCCACGGAGCAGGAAAGAAATTTGGTTTAGGGGTTGATTATACATGTCTTACTCATATACAGTAAATCCAGAAATAGGCATGATGAACTTCAGATAAACCCAGAATATGCAAATGGAGAGTACAATACTAGAATATTTACCCCCGATTTTGTGCTCCACTACATTTGTAGTGCTTTTTTTTTCAGGTTGGCAAGAACATAGGAGAAAGGCTTATATATACTTCTCATTTATTTAGTTTCTCCCAAATCTGTAGTGTTAATGTATTTTAAAAAAAAGTTGAACTATGAATCTGGCCGGTAATGCATGTAAAAGAATGAGTCATTGCTATTGGCATTCCTCATATTTGCTAAGGAAAACAGTGTTAACAAATACTAATAAGATTAAGAAAAAAAAGCAAAGCAGGAGGAAATGATGAAAAATCGAGAAGGACAACTAATAAGAATGAGAGGAAAGCAGGTACAGCAATAAAGCTAGAGGTGGTGAAGGAATGCACTGATTACTTTTTCACTGAAAATGGCTTAAATGGACTTTTGAGAGTGAGGGACCTTATTACAATGGATCATGAGTGATAAGTTCTAAGACTATTAGTCTGAGGAATTCAAATCAGGTAATTTAGGGATAAACATGTCTTAAGAAATCATGGGCTACATTCAGAATGTGGTGATACCCTGATGGTTAAGAGAACAGAATTTGGTAAAAGAATAGAAGGAGTGGCAAACTTGGAAACCCAATACCAACAGGGACCTTCTTGGTCTCCAATTTTCTCATTTTATCACCATAAAGTTAGCAAAGTCCATCTTAGAAGTTTTTGCTTTTTTCTGATAGAAATCTTCTCTTGAACTTTCTTTTAGAAGCTTACTTTTCTAATCTAATTTTTTTTCATTTCCAATTTATAAATAACTTGTGTGAAATTTTGCATCTTGGTTGGTAACTGTCTTTCAGCCTGATGTTTTACCTTTCAGAATAACCTATTGCCATTTCTTCTTTTGCCAATCCTTATACACCTTTCAATTTCATTGCTTGCCTTAAGTGTTTTCAGCTTTAACTAACCTTTCCCCATGTGGTGTTTTATGAAATACCTTGCTGAAATCCAGATAGATACATATCCTCAAGCACATCAGTTGTCTTATTTAAAGAAAGGTTTTGGTTTAGTCTTCCCGAAATTAGAATATGTTGTATTCTAAAGATGGAAATGTCTCCTTTTCTTGATCACATGAAAACAGAGCTGGTACTGATAGTGCAATGAAATCATTGCTCATGCAAAGGGAAAGCCTTGTGATCCACACTTTCTGGGGAGTGAATTTGGGTCATGCTATTTAAAAAAATGTTTCCTTGAAAGCAGTCTCTTTTTGATAATGGGGCCTTAATCCATTCCCCAATCAGACTGAGCATGCATATCATGACAAATCTTTCCTCCATTAAAATCGTTTGCTATTCTAAAATGAATTAGTTGAATCAATATACTCTTCCTGAGGTTTCCCTGAGGAGTCAGGAGCAGCTGCTAGAGCAGCAAGTGCTGCCTGAACAGTCAGACACCAAGGCAATGAGGCCACCACTGCTGTCACCAGGGAGCAAGAAGCAGACCCTTGTAGGGAACTGGGGAAAAAGGTTACTCATGGGTACCACAGTTTAGCTGAGGCAAAACCAAGAATCAGATATGACTGTCAGGACTGGCAAAGCTGTGCAATCCTGGAAATGTATAATAGTAACACAAACTCCAAGGCAGCAAGATAAGAAAGAATGCAGCTGTTGTTTCCGATGTGTCATGCTCCTCTAACTACTTGAACTTCTTGAACGGCTGTGTAGAGACTTATCTTCAGTTAATTAATTAAATTAACATGTTCTCAAGGCTAGTTTGTGGTAACATTTCTTACTATTTGGCTTCTTATCCTTGATAAATATCACTATATAATGCTAAAGGTATTTAATAATGAGCATATACTCCACCATTTTCTGAAGACTTTTCTTCTAAAGACCTGCAATCCTGCACGGAATAGGAAAAACAAGGTTAAAAAAAAAGTTAGATATAAATATGTTGAAAAATTTGAGCTGGATGCTTTCAGTGAGCTTAGTTTGCACAAATTATCAGTTGTAGAATTTCTGCAGAGGTGGTAAATATATTGATTTTTTGAAATTTTTTTCTAAATTGAAGTAGAAAAAAAGTAACGCCATGGAAAATATTTTTTCAATTGAAAAATATTATTAGTAGATTTTTATGGCTCAGTATTTTTTCTTCTTTTCTTATGAAAATGAATACTTTTAAGGAAATACTGTATTAACACATTGTGCTTTACAATTAAAATTTATTCTCAGCCCCAGAAAAGCTGATGGTAGAACTTGATTTGGGATTATCCATCAAAATTATTTTTCAATAATTCATTCTTTGAAATTAGAAGTAGCATTAGTATGAAGTATTAGTATTAGAAGACCCCTAATTTAATTTAAAAATGAATTCTAACATTTTTGCAATTAGATAATTGAAAGTTTGAGAAGTGAATTTTTTTTTGCAATGCAGATTAAAAAAACCCCTCTGGTCATAATTATTAGAAAATTTGTACTAAAAATTGCAAAATCCCTATAAAAACATTTGGAATGTTTTAAAATTACTGACCATATGTATATGAATTTTTCATAGTTTATAGGGTTTTTTCCTGATTATTTCAATAGGATGGTATATTGAAATTGAAAAATATTTTTGTCTGTCTACCCCATTTCCTTGTGATGTTTGCTTGATGTACACTATCAACTGATCTTTCAACACATCTCCTTAACCAATGTATTTTAGTGTTTACATGAGACTTTAATTCAGTGAGCAGCTAAACTAATTTCTGTTTGTATGGCAGGGGTACATACTTGCAGACAAGTTGCAGATTTGTGTGTTGAGAAATGACTGAAGATGGTTATGACAATGTTGGTTGTTTGACTTATGATGGTTACTTTCATCAGCAAATAATATAATTTTCAATATATGACACTGATTCCTTATGCGTTTTTTTTTTTCATTATTAAATTGAGGGTGAATTTAAATATCAAGGCTGTATTGCTTTTCTTGGTAATCATTTGAGCTGTTAGGATTGTACTTTTATAACAATTGGGTCTTTTCTTAAAACCTCTTTCTTTGTTCAGCACAACTTTCATGTGTTGGGCATGTCTCCTTTCATCACAGCAGGGGACACTGTGTATTTGCGGGATAAACTAGTTCCATATTAGCAATGTGGAATCTCTTTGAGCTTCTCTGCATATGCTGATAGTGCCTTTTGTGAGGGTAAGTGTTGGGGAATTCTGTCAGCAATAGTATTTTTCTTCTCAGTAGTTAATTCATATCCTGTAAGTATACTGTTGCCATTAAGCCTAAATGCTATTTTTATTGTCTATGAATATAGGATATGTTGATAATAGCACAAAAATAAACTCATCTGGAAATTAATGGCTGGTGTTGATGAGGGAAATGCCAACGCTGTAACTCACATTTTGCTGCCTAAAAGAGAATCTCACATGGTTGCTGTGTTGAAAGCTTTTAGGGTTGTTTTGAATATGCGTGTGAGAGTTCATTCAGGGAGTTGGAGCTGTGAAAGCACTTAGACTATGTGAGTCTCCACGTTGCATACTAAAAGTTTGATACATGGAGAGCTTCAGTGGGAATCTATCGCAGCAGGTCAGGTGCCAGGGCTCCTTCTGGAATGCCTGGTAAGGGAACTTGTTTGCTCCAGTGAAGATATATCAGGGAACTTTTTAGTCTGAGAATTTAAGTCAGGTTTAGGTAACAAAGTCCTCACTTTGATTGGTCTGGTGTACCTTTAGAGTTGTATGGAAGCAGGATGCTGGGTGACTTAGTGATTAGTGATAAAAGCTTTATGTATTTATGTGTATATTTTTACATCTTCACATTACATAAAACTATTTGATCCAAGTCCCACTTCAGATGCCTCACCTGATTTGTAAATCTTACTCTTTCCTTCTTATTTTATCCAAATATGCGTGTTGATATAAATTATCACTTTAAATTACCATTTTATTTATCATAAGAGCAATCTTGACTACTTTATGTGTGAGTGGTCTGCTGTGCTCATTAGAAGTTATAAAGATGAGAGTGAACCTTTAGTTATTTCTGTAGAATAATAAATTTTCTAATTTGATTTTTAATCCTGCCTAAAGAAAGCCACACTGCACTGTAGCCACACTACAAAATCCTCTTGATTTCATGGAATTTTTAAGTTTGATCGTATTCTTATCTATAAAAAAATAATAATTGATCTTAGACTCAATTTTCTCTGGGAAGGACAGGAGAGAATATTCAGGGAGGCTGTTTGGAACCTACACTATTCTGTGCTAAAGACCACCAAAGAAATAATTTACCTAGGAAGATCTGTTTTTAAGAAACCTGCCAGCAAGCTTTTTCCCTTCTATAGGGTTCATATTTAAACTGTTTGTAATGTTGACTTTTGGCCAACAACGTCTCTTTCTCCTTCTGTGATGGAAAGAAACAGCTCAGTAATAAAAAATACTAATTTCTCTGTCTTTCACATTCATGCCCTAGTAGACATGAAATTTATATAAGAAAATTACAATCACATTATAAACTGCTTAAGAACTTAAAGAAAAAAAACAACTTCTGGAAAAAACATGAAAAAATTATACAGGGACTAATATTTTTTCAGAAACTTAGACATGGTATTTCCTTTTTTTGAAATGGACATATAAAAATATGTGAATGTCTGTGATATCTCACAGAAGAAGTTTTAAAATAGAACGACAATTTCCGTCATGAAAACAGAAGGAAGTTTTTTGCTAAGGTCAAAAGAAGATGTGAATATTTCTTACATGGATTATTTGAAGGAAAGTCTGTGACTGCATCCTAACTAACCTAAACACAAATTCACCTACCCATTTGCCTCACAAAGCATGTGATTTAAGCCCATTAATAAAGTGTATTGGTGAGGAAGTCTGAGGAAATGGAAATGAACTGGTCTTTCTTATAGCATGACTGTATTGCAGTTACTGGGCTTTGAAGTGGCTGTGCCTGATCTTTCTGAAATATAGTTGGGATATGCTCATTTGAAGTACAAAGTTCATAGCATGGGAAAAAAATATTCGAGAGATCAGTTATTACTCCTGACCCATAGTGTGTTCAAGCTGTCTTTATGACTTGTCACTGAGACAATAATTTTATTTGACAGGCTGATTGGATGTTATTAACAGTAAAGTTGCCTTACTGCACATGCAAGGTGTTACAGAGATCTCCATGAAGAGAGCCAAGAGGACTGTGGCACTAGTGTGGTCTGCAGGTGAAGGAGTTGGAAAATTTCCCAGTTTTGTAATTGGGTGGTGAATTAATTGTATATAGTTGTCCACGGAGGGCATTAACTAACAAAATGCATCTCTCACATTATTAAAGTTGATACAGTGCACCTTTTTCAAGGAAAAGAGGAATTAGCAGTTTAGACTGAGGGCTCTGTCATGTTACTGACGTTATTATATTACTTTATATTATCTAGTATGAAAAATTCATTACCATCTGGATCCCATTTTACCAGATACTGTATATTCATATAAAGTAAAAGAAACCTATATAAAATTAGGAAAACAAAAGAGGAAAAGATTGAAAACTACATAGATATAGGAAACTAAAAGAAGAAAATCATGTATGATTGCAACATTCTTGATAAGCTTTTTATGGATGAGTAAAGCATAAGAAAATCTTATTTGGGCTTCTCTGGAAATGTTCCTTGGAAAAAAAATCCCTTCATTATTATTTCCTCTTTATTAAAAAAAACCAAACAAACAAAACCCCCAAAAAAGCTAGTAGTGATCTGATCATGAGGACATTTAGATTTTAGTGATCCTTAAATGTACTCTCTTATATAATCTGTTTCATTATTTTGCAACTGTTGCAATTGGTGCAAATGCATGATCTCTTTTTATAGAAAAGTTCGCCTCTTTTATATAATCCCAATGAATTTAGGTGTATTTAAAGGGGTTTTTTTCAAACTTTTGGTAAATTATCTATTATTTCTTACAAAATAAATTTATGAGGGGCCATACACTCCACTATGAACCTATGTTCTGGGCATTATACAGCAGTCCAATTTTAAAATACCTATTTTCAGACATTTAAGAGCAACAGTTTAGAAAATATGTGATTCCTGAAGTCCTTCCATAAACATCTACTACCTGCTGGTAAACTATTTAAACCTTTTAGGCTGCTCCTTTGAATTTTTAGAAATATGTGTAGTAGTAAGAAGCACCCATGACTAGGATTTTTTAATATACTTTCTCCTATCAAAGAACATATTTCTGTTGTGCTCTAATATTAACCCTTAATATGTTCATTTTTTTTTAAGAAGAGCAAATTTTAGTAAACATACAGGTAAACTTACCAATTAATTAAGTTTACATGTAATTAAGTAAATGTAAATTGCCATATGCTCAGTAAATTTCATAACCCTGAAGATAATAATTACCATACCTTGCTTATAATGGCATTACTTTCAAAACAGGTGGGATATTCTCTGTCTGTTTTTTCATTAACAGTTTCTGGACAATTACTAAAAACAGTTACAAAATGTTACCGAGAGCAAAACTTTGTTCAAATTTATCACTGCAGACCTAAAAAACTATAAGTTCCTGTCCTTGCAGGTAAGGGTAAACAAAAAAATGATTTTTGATCTGTCACATGCAGTTTACAAATCTGAAAGTGAGGCAATTAAAAAAAGTTTCTTCAACTTTTGAATTTTACTCACATGAAACTTTACAAAAGAAAGAAGGAAAATATTTAAGATACTGGCACTGAAACTTCACTTCCTGAAAGATGCCATTTTTGTCTTATTCCATCAGACAATCCTAAAATGCCTGAAGGGCAAATATATAAAAATGTGAATGTGCTTAAAAAATAGAATTTTAAAAGGAGAGTGAAAGGAATTTTTTTTAGAATTTAACAGTCATAAAAGACGACTCATCAGACTGTGCCTTCCAAAACACTTTCATCTTTGTCTCTGACATGCCCTTAGTCATTCTATGATTTCCCTCAGTCTCTCCATGGTAATTAAATACTGAAATATTGTAAAATATAGTGTATACTCTGTATGTATATTGATATTATTTTGTAATCTGTATTATGAACACTAGGAATAGTCAGTTGTTGTTCTTGCTAAATTGACATACACTGCTCCATGAGTAGTTACCCTCTCTGAGAAGTAAAAATACAAATGCATGAAGTACTATCAAATATGAAAAAGTTTTCCAAACTGCATGCCATTAGTGATACCAAAGTCCTTTCAAAATACTGTGAAACCTTTCACAGATCTCCTTCTGCTAATTGTAATTACTATGGTTCTTATCAATACAATTGATGGTACCAAGCAATTAGATTTTCCAAAAATTTGATCAAGGGAAAGTTATGTATGGATATGCAGTATGCATTTAAGACTACAGCTATTCAGCCTGAGGAAGAACTGCCTTCCTTTGAATTGGAAGCAGGGAGGAAGGGGCTGGAGCTGATCTAGTTTTGTTTTGTTTCCCTTCTGAAGTGAAATGAAATAAAGAATAGCAGTTAAGAGGAATCTATTAGGGCAATTATTGATATTTTGATTCGCACTAAAAATATTTGATAACTTCTTTATAAAATCTGCTTAGAAGAACCCTTTGGAATATATTCTGCAAGCATTCTGAAAAAAGACAGAATATCCATGAGAAAGGCCTTTAATTCTTTACCTTCATCCTTCCTTGTTCTCCTCACTTACTCTTTCCCCAGTTTTTAGATGTTTTTTACCGATGTTGGTAATACAAAAACCAAACCAAACAAAAAGAACCCCCAAAACACAAAAGCAACAACAAAAACCCCACGAGACAAACAAACAAAATCCCCACAACAAACCCTAAATGTCAGCAGAAGATTTACAGAGGAATGCAATCAAGAATGATATTGCAAATCAAGCCTAGAATCAGACCATCAAACATTCAAAAACTTTCAGCTATTTGCAATTACGGTGGTAATTGCTATTTTAAAATGTTTTCCTTCTTCCAAAGAAACTCCATGTTGTTAGCTGAAATTCTAGGGATTTTAAATCACAGCAAATCTCTGCGCAGCTGATGAAGGCTAAATATTATAGGCAATCAAAACAACACATTATCTACATATTTCAACTGATTAAAAAAAAGTAGCTTTTGAAACTTCTTTAAGAAGTTATTTTACTGTGTAGTTCTAGCTAATTACAGCATGTTTTTCAGACCAAAACATTAGCATTAGATATTTTAAAGGAAAATGTGATGGATTTTTAAGGAAATTGCACCTGAGGTCTTTGCTACTTTATTTTAGTCTAAGCAATTATTCCTTTTCTTTCTGTTGTGAATCAGTTTTGCAATGACATCTTGGTTGTAAACAAAATGTAATACATAAAATTAAAGGGTCCTTTAAAATACTGTAATTTAAAGATTGATGTATCAACGTTACATAATATGAGTGGAAGGTGTCCCTGCCTATGGCAGAGGGGTTGCAACTGGATGATCTTAAGAGTCCTTTCAAACCCAATGGTTCTGTGATTCCACTGGGTGTTTTCTTTTAGCAACAGTTCATTAGTTAGTTGATGTCTGATGAACAGATATAAAGGTAAAATTGTAAAATGTCTGTGTGATCAATACGCAGCAAATTTACAGAACTTGTTTTGAAGAAATATTTAGTAAAGAGGCAAATTAATGTTTTTATAACAGTTATTCTATACCCACTAAGTCTGCATGAAGCAAATGCAAAGGATTGGCAGGGCAGTGATGACACAGCACGGATACCACCGCAGTGGGATCAATGCTGCTGGCAGAACCCTGTGTGGAATTTTTTTGAAGTTGGAGGCAAATTTTTATTGCAGCATCCTGACTTACAGACCTTATTTACAGAACAGTCAGAATGAGCAAGTGTATTAAAGTACTAAAGTTAAATTGTGTAAGTTTTGTGCTTGCTTTGGGGTTTTTTTTGTTTGTTTGGTTGGTTTTGTTTGTTTGTTTTTATCCTGAAGTGGAGCTGGAAGGTGTCAGTAAGTTTAGGATAAAGGAAAGTATTTAGACACCAAAATAACTGCAACTCACTGTTGGTATAAAATTGAGACTTTGATTAATCTGCTAAACACATAATTTTGTACTCACTGATTCATACCATTGAGGCCAAGAACTTAATAAATATTTAGCATCTTTAGTAAGCTTGTGTGACACTGAGGCAAAATGAAGTGAATAACCTTAAAAAGGGAGCAAAAAGGGTTCACAGGTTGAAACCATGCAGTGTTGTTTAATCTGTAGTACTAAATTATTAAATCCTTCAAGGAAGAGAAATCTCATATTATTGAAAGTATATTTGGGAAAATGACTTTTCAACATTAGAGTAAATCTGTTAAGTGTGAAAATATGATTTTAATCAGGGCATGAATGTTGGGGATTTTGTACAACTAAGCTAGTCTTGTGAATCATTGAAGAGGGTCACTTGAAACTTATTTTTATGATCTGCAAGATATAGGAAAGTTAGGGAGGAAAAAAACTACCATGACCTTTTGAGTTTTAAGCATATGTTGCTTTTCTGAGTTCATAAGTAGCTTACTTTTTTTATAACTAAAATTGTGCTATAAAAAAACCCCAAAAATATATTTGGATCACATTTAGAATATAGCTAAATATTGAGAAACAGACCTCTCATACATCATCTTATGCATTAGCAATAAAGGGATTTCAGCAGAGGTCTTTGGTTTGTAATACCTGTAAACCTGAAATTCATTATGAGAGAGATACCACAGAGGTTTTTCCCTCTTACAAGATGTCTCTAAATCTGATAGGACATGATACTATATGAAAGAGAAAACAGTCATGATTTCAGATATAAAAAGCCTGAAAGTAAATCTGTAGTATTGCAACCATACTTGGGACAAGCACCACTCATTTCATTCTATGGAATTCCTGAGCCAGCTGATAGATTAATCACTTTTGACAGTAACTCACTTTTTGACCTATGTGGCAAGGAGAATGTCACAGCAGTAGGAGAGGTTCTGTGATAATTGGAAAGTGAAGGGGACTTGGTGGTGCAATAGGGTAGTGCATTACCCTTTCCCCTCTGGAGACCTTGGTTCACATTCTGCCTTAGGGTCACCAGTGAAAATTCATGCTTTGCTATGCTACCTCTATTTGTACATATGATAAAAAAAGACCTCTGTTTGGAAAAATGTTGTCTTTCTTCATTATAAACCACTGTATTGGCTAGGATCTCAGGGCCAATGTACATTGGTAGAGAACTTAAAAAGCTTTTGTTCCTGCAATATGTGTCTGCCAAGATCACCTCCCCAAAAGATCATTCACTCAATATATTACTAAAAGGAAAAAAAGGAAAATCTTCTAAGTTGATATGCATGGAAACAATGCAAATAATGAAGGAAACTCATCTGCAGTATGAAAGCTGCACTGTTTCCCCCATTTCCATTTGGAATTAACTCCTGCTAATCTCTCTTGCACTGAAGTTATATTTATCTTAAACTGTTTTACTTGAACCTCTTTCTGACTAAGATTTTCAAGTGCCAGAGAAGTGCTGTTTCATGTGCAGTGGAGTGGAGCAGTGATGACATCCAGTGATTAATTAATTCAAAAAGTACACATTCCCTAAAGGTATCCAGGGAACCACTTCCCAAGCCTCTTTAAAAGAACCATATTGCCTGCATTTACAGGTGGTAGTAAGCTGAATATAGATTGGTTATCAGTGATGTACTGCCTTTTATTGCATCTGAAGTGCTTGCTCTTACTGCCTTGTAACAAGGGTGCTGCAGCTAATTGTGCTTAATGATCCAATGCAAAGAGCCTGAATTTTGTATTATTAACTCCTCCTATGTTTATCTTTTCATCTCCCTCACAATTTACAAGTTCCAAGTTCCATTAGGGATTTGAAGCAATGTGTGAACACCTTAACCTGAAAATCCCCACAAAAATGTTAGCTGTGTTTACAACTGTGCAAGAGCTTCCCTCTTTAAACATGAATTAAATGTTCAGGATGGGTCCAGCCTGAGCACCTTGGTGACTAAAGCAGTCTGTTTAAAGATGCAAGAGGCATCAGGGAAGATCCACAATTTTACACCTTTCTTCCAGGCAAGAAGCAATAACAATTATGGCTCCATCTCTGGAGCAGATGACAAGAATTTTCAGCTAATCACAGTATCCAGTCTCTATCCCTTTTTGACAATAGTTTCCCTCTTATTTTAGGGAAACATGGAGTAGAGATTAAAACCTACTTTCTTTTTCCTTCAATAATTACAAAAAATATGGAGGGAGTAAGCAGAAGAAGCAAAAGATTAAAGAAAAAGACAGGGCAGAGGAAACTTCAACAGAAAGCAGAAAAGAACAGAGCTGTTTGACTGATAAATCTTTCTTTTCAGCTGTGCTAGCCGAAGAAGGCCTGAGTAAGCAGCTACAAATGAAGAAACTTTAATTTATACTTTTAAGTGCAACCTTTTAAGTCACCTTTTAATAGGGTGATAGGAGCCTTCATTTGAGACCTTTTCTTTCCTTGCATGAAAAAAACTTCCAGAATTGTGAAAGCCTTTAAGTGGCTTCTGTAGTAAGTAGACCCTAGGTCTCCTTTGAGTGCCCTAGATTTCTTTCAATAGCTAGGTTTCTTCAGTGGTTAGGTTTTGTTGTCACTGAGGTTTTTTTGTGTGTTTTTTGATAATTTTGGGGTTTGAGTGGTTTTTTTTCCATAAACCAGATGGAGTTGATTGGAAGCCCTGGATAAGATGTAGAAGCAAGAGGGGATTGAACTGTGATTTTTCCATACGTTGTAATGTTCACATAAAGGACTTAACTAAGAAAGGCTTTCTCTTGGTACAGCTGCATCTTGCCAGATCAGGAAATGGAGATCTATGAGTTGCAGGATGTTGGTAAATAAAAAACCTGAAATAGTTCTTCAACTGCTTAAGCAGGTTGATCCAGAACATTACTTTTAATTTTTTATTGTAATTGTATATCTGATGTCTTAAACCAAAAACCTTGTGGGTAATTCTCTTCCTAAATCAAAATACTGCCTTGTAAAGAGCACATTTTCATCATTTGTTCACTTATGCTGTGCCACATTACAAGTGAGGTTCTAAATGAAGTGAAAGATGGCTAGTTTGATGAACCTCTGCTGGTTCTCTTGAAGTTGTAGAAAGAGGAATAATACTGTGTGCTTCTTCTGGAAGCCTGCATGAACCTCCCAATGAATTTTGTAGGACTGTTAGTTTTGCTTAGCCCACTTTTCTCAGAAGCCAGATAATATTTTTACTCATCTAAGTCTTCAGTGGTCAACAGGACTTCTCACTAATAAGTGGATCTTCATCCTGAGACAACTGAAATTTGTCTCTATTTGTTCCTATGCTCTCATAGATGTGTAGAATTTAAACATGCTAATTTTTAGTGGTTCTTTTGGCTTTTGTTTTTAATTATGAAAAATAGGAGGTAAAGGTAATGTAGCAGTTGCAGTGAAGTGTTCAGATTTCTAGCTGTTAACAGAAGTGTGTGTACTTCTGGATTTGGTACTGAGTTGAGAAAATAATCTGACAACTTATTTTTACACCACTTAAGTATTGGTGTGGGGGTTTTTTAAGTTTCAGTGTTGTTAGGTATGATGCACAGAAGCAGGGTGAGAAAGTGATTTCATGCTCTATTTCTCCAGATGAAGTTTTGTGCTTTGTTGACAAATACTGACATGTAAACCCAAATTGCAACTTCCCAGATCTAACAATGGTATATTAAAACATTGTTTACATACGCCATAAGTGGACTTTTATAGGCCACACAAAACTTTGGAAATGAGTTGATCTCTTATCCTGGCACAGGTTAGCTTAAATAAAATTAGCCTTTCTTGGTTTTAATACTTCTAAGATGATGACTGGTTTCTATGCTTTTTAAATAGGTTGGTTGTTGCCAACATTTTTAATTATATTGAACCAAAAGAAGTAAAAAAAAAAGAAAAATGGCCACCATGTTGGAGTTTTATTTTAGAATGGAATTTTCTTGATTGTCTAAAATCAAATAAGCTTACAGTACATGGCAGGATGTAAAAGGACAAAGTTATGTAATCCATGAATATAAGGAATGGTTGATCCCTTTACTTTTGAAATCTCAAGAATAACTCTGTCTTTGCTATTACTTAACCCAGAATTTTACCACGTAACTATTTTTGGGTTTGGTTTTGTGTTTGTGGGTTTATTATAATATTCATGGCTCTATCTGTGGTTCATGATGTTTTTGAGAACAGAGCAGATAGGAATGAAAACGTCTCCAGCCAGCCATCAGACCGTAGTAGCTCAGCCTCAGCCTTTAATCATTAGCTTACTGTAACTAGGCTCTATACTGGGTTGATGCTTTTTCTGCATGCAATTTAATAGAACATAGTTTAATTTGAAGTAAAACAAAGAAATAAATGCTGCATATTTTCACTGGGAAAAAACTTCTTAAAAAAAGTTTCACTCAAAGTCATTTACGGCTGTGATTCTTGTTCCTACTTCATAATCTCAAAAATGATTGTCACCTAATAATATAGTAAAATATTGTATTAAGCTGGTTACCTGGCCAGATATATAATTTTGAGCTATTTCTAGTGTTTTATATTTATCTTTATTTCCTAAGGTAGCTCTGTGAAGATGGAATTTGATTCCATTAAAAAAGGGAATACTGTGGGTTGTATACTTAACCCACAACTTTGGGGTATAAGAAAAAATGGTAGAGAATAAGAAAAATTAGGTTATTAATTTGATAATAGCAGCAAAACATTTAATAATGGATCAGATAACATTATCAAAATGTTTATGTAGCTGCCTACATTCCTAATGAGAATTTCTGAAAAACAGTCATACTCACACGCTTATGATAAAGTATCTGAGGCTTCAGATGTTCTGTCCAACAAGCACTAATATCATAATAGTGTACAAGTAGGTTTACTAAACAGTTATAAATGTAATTATGACACTCTGATATAAAATTGTTTCAGAGGCAAAGTTGCTTCAATCAACAATAGTGGAATACTGCTGGATGAAGTAAAATTATAGCACTCTGTTCATTACAGAAACCAGCATACTGCAAATAAGAATATTAAAATTTAGCATGAAAATAATAGTTTTATAGCCCCCTCTTCAGGCTTTGTTCTTTGTTGCTTGGAATGTAGAAATTAGGTAGCTGTGGGTGGGTAAGGCTTTGAGTTGACTTTTTCATCCTGCACCCATGATAGACTTTGTGGTGAAATGTTCCCAGTCATAACTCTACATGACATTAGGGTTATAGCCTGATTATGTGACTACAGCCAGGTGCTGTACACCTGACAGATTTCAAGGGGTATAGAAAAGGTGTTAAAGAAGTGTCTCAGTTTTGTGGAGTTCATATCAGGAAGGAATTGGCTACCTCTGCAAGTATTTCTAACTCTGTTTTGCTCAAAACAAATCTTGAAGTTTGTCTTTCATGTATTTAGAACTTTTTAAAGGAATGATTCCTTCAAAATGACAATGACTCCTGAAAGGATAAAAGCTTAAGAAAATACATAACATACTGAAATATTCACACATATTGTACCTCATCTTGCCTAGTTCTCCATGAAATGTCAAAAGGACCTCCTACTGTGATATGTCTGTGAGCTCTGCAAGACTGATTAAATTTCTATATAATGTCAGTCGTTGCATCCTGTGAACCATAAATTATAAAATTTGTTTCTATTTTATCACTCAAAAAAAAGTTTAAATTTTTTTTTTCTTATATGATACAAAGAATAAACGGTGACTCTCATTTTATTTGTGGCAATTTTATGCACATGGAGAAACAGAATGTAAGTGTGGAGTATATTTTTTATATATATGTGTGAAAGAAATAGATTAAGAAAGCATTTACTACAATAAAGTATATAATATTATGATTTATTTCTCAGTTTTGCAATGTCCCAAAGTAAGGGAAGAAAATTAGGTGCCCAAAGCCGGGTATGTTAAGATCCCTTGAGAGCAGAACAGAGAATATTCAGGCTGTAAGATGATGCAGTTTCCTCCCTTACATTTTTAACCAGTGCAATAGAGAAGTATATTCAGGAGATTGGTGCTATAGAAGATTTGCTTTGTGACAGAAACTAGTGTTAAAAGGGCTCGTGGTCATTTCTCACACCACTTCAGAATGTGTGGTTTCTCTTCAGTATCTCAACTTACACATTTAAATCGTATTCAATGTTTTTGACCTTTTGGCACCACACACCAAGAGGCTCATGTGAGGAATCTGTTCCTCTTGAATTGCTGACTGTAGTTTAAGTCCATTGTTCAGAGAATTTCAGGATTATGAATTTCAAACTGAGACGAATGTAATAAAAATGCCTTTATTCTCATTCTCATCTCTGTCTCACACTCTGTCACTCTCTCTCACAGGGTTTTGTACTGCGGCTCATCACCATTGCATCTGAGTGCATTCCAAATAAAATAAATAACAGTAGCAAAGCCTCTAGTGAACATCATGGGGAACATCAACATTGAGAGGCAGGGCTTATAAATCTGCATGCAACACTGTATGAACGTGCTTAGATTGCTTCCAGACTGGAGCTGGCTTACATCCATCTTCCTGAATAAAGTGTATTTGAGTGACTCCAGGTCTATATTCTCTGTATGGATTTACATTGGGGTTGATGTCTCTTCCAGGGCAGGGATACAGTGGAAGAAAGGTGAAAGAGGGAGGAGTGTTTGTAACAACTTTGTGTTTGTGATAACTGTGCACAAAATTTTTATTAAGATTGTTAGTCTCACAGTTATGAATATTCCTGTGATTTCTTGTGTTGTTCCTCAATGACAATAAGCATAACTTTAATAACTTTTCATATTGAAAAAAATTGCAGTGGAACTAGTTTGATTTTTTCATGTAAAACTGCATGTTTCTATTTTTTTTTTTTAGTTTATTTTTATAGTTTCTTGTATCTTTAGTATTGTAGTTATCCTGTACAATATGCCATTAAATCAAGAGCAAATGTAAGCTGATCATAATGGAGTGGCTTTCAAAAATGTAATGTTAATTTTGAGAATGGATCATAAACAGAAGCCTCTAGTAGCATTTTGCAAGGTATCATCTGTGATCAAAGGTATGAATAAAAGTGGCAATTGTAAGAATTTTGAAATTTTAAGTGACAAGTATTGTAGCAGCAAAGTGTAAAGTAAGCAGTTACAAAACTCCTAAAATCTGAGTCACATTAAACCAAGTGCAAGGAAAAAGAGTAATTAAACCCTTTCGCCCCAGTGAAAACACGGGTAGATTGTAGGCATCATAGGGCAGATATTATGGCTGATTTTCTGTATAACCTAGATGCTGTTTCTCATGAAGGGATTTCATTCCAATCCACTCATAGGTTATCTTTAAGAAACTGTGTCTTGCAGCTGGCCACTTTGTCAATAGCTGACAAAGAAATGGTTGCTGAAATGTTTGAGCATCATCAAAAGGATATAGTAACAGTGAGCTGTGCAGTAATAACCATTTTTCTCCAACTGTTGATAAAACCTCTGGAGTTTGGATAACTTCTGAAAGGTTAGTGAGTGCAACTAGATTTTTGAGTGAAATCTGCAAGTGTAGAAACTGTGGGTTTAAAGTCAGAGGTATTGCTGCAGTAGTGCACTTTGATTTTGGGCCTTCTGCTAGTTTTCTGGGGAAATACACTTTGTCCTGGGGGGAAGAAACAAGGGCATAGGATCATCTATGATTAAGCAGTTCTTCTAAAGTTCTCTTATTTTGGTACATTGTCACTTGCTATAAATACTTTGCATTTCTTGCCTAATTCGTGCAGTCTACTTAAAACTGAAAATGTTATAAACCCTTGCAAAATGACTAGTCATTTACCAGCTATTTTCAAATCTGCAGAAAAAAACGCACTTCTGCTATGTTTGGAAAATGTTGATTTTGTAATACATTGGCATGATTCCCTCAAGAGTGATTGTGACACAAAGGTTTCATGGAGGGGATCAGCATAATATATGTACAACAACTGGACAATTAAGAGAAACTTGTTGAGTTCCTAACCTTAAAGGAAAAGATAGAGGAATTTAAACCTCAGAGCTGAAAGATTGCATAGATTTTTGCCGAGCTGAGTTTTGAGATTTCCATTCTTAAAGGATGCAATATTTACTTAAATAAGGAAGTACCTATTACTGTTGTACCTAAACTTGATGACAATTTCATAAGGTGAATGAGCATGGCATACAGTTTTCCAGTTTTCTTGGTGTTGAGACAAATGTAAAGACAATATCTCTTAGTTTAAATTGCTAAAGGAATTAATGACTTGTGTTCTCTTCAATACCCAGAGATGAAAATATCATTAAAAGGGTTGTTTAGAAAGTAGAGAGTAATAGATCTGTTTTTATATGTAACACAGAAAGTAAAATATTTCAGTGAGATCTTTAAAACATTTAAAAGTCATTTAATCGGAATATGGGAAAAAAATACCAAAATATCTATCTAGATACATATATACTTTTCCCAAAGGATTGGAAAGTTGAATGAACATCATTTTCTGAACCCAATAAGCTATTCCTACATGTTCTATATAAGCCTTTGTTGAAAATATTTGTTGAGAGCATTTTAGCAGAAATCAAGGAAAAGAGTATTTCTCCTATACAGCCTCTTTTTGATCATTAAAAATTATTTTGACATCACAGGTTGATACCACATCTGATGAAGACTACGTAAGTTATTCAAGTTGTTTGCAAATGTTTAGTTATTTTATTATTATATTTTGAAGGTGATTTTTCCTAGGTATTAAAATCCTATTTAATTTAATTTCATTTTTATTTTACCTGGAAAATTAGAGCAAAGTGGCTAAAGACAGTAAAAGGGGGACATACGGACTTGAATCTCATGAGGTGCTGCTTTTGATATTACTCAATAGGCAGTGCGGGTCTAGACTGACAGCTAAAAGAATGCAAAGGCTGAAGATTTGTATCTTGGTCACCAAACAACTTGCAATGGCTCTCTGGCTGGATTTTGCAGAGCAGCAAGAAGGAATGTAGGAAGGTATGTAGGAAGGAAATAAGAGATTAATAGCACTTTATCAGAGTTCCTGGCAGAACTGAGCCTCTAGAATGCCAGCTAAAAGGGAGAACAGAGAGGATATATCAGTAAACTTACTAAAACTTAAATTTTTTATTCTTTTTCAAGTGTTAGGATCCTCTATAAAAGGCTAAAGAATTGATCAGAATTTTAAAGTTTTTGTTTGTTTGTTTTCAGCAGAGAGGTTCTATTTTAAAACCTTCACATAGGACCTTAGGTTTTAGGATTTGGAACAAAGGAATTTCAGTCAATAGATGCTTCACAGAGTTCCAGTCTGTATTTAGAATCCACTGGTTTCTATAAGGAATAGGTATGCCATTATTTTATTTCTTTAAAACGTTCCTTGAAAAATCAGCTTGTTTAAAATTCAGATTCACAAGAAAACATAAACCTTAATCTCTTTTTCTTCCATGGGGTCACAGATAAAGAACTTAATTAAATTTGGGAAACAAAAGTGAATAAATAGGGAAGCAAACATCCCAGAGGTTCAGAAAATTACTCAGAAATGTGGAGGCCTCTAAGGTATTCCCTAGTTAAAGAAAATATAGGAGGAATCAATAAATGAAGATGCCACTTATTTGAATTCTAGGAATACTGCTTATCCCAGCAGAAAGATAGCTCTTGTCACCTCACTTAAAGGAAGACTTAGGAAGCAATTAATATTTTGAATCAAAAAAGATAGAAACAGGTGGGAAGGTCAAATGTATAGGAAAATGGCAGGGATTTTTCTAAGGAAAATAACCAGTGCCCTGGAACAGTAGATGAGAGCTTGTAGACTTGCCCATGGGAGGGGCAGCAAAGGAAGTAACACCTAAAGCTTTTCATCTTTTCATTGAGAATGTCTTTCGTATATTCTTCCTTTTTCAGATAATTGACTTCCCCCAGAGTCCTTCCAACACTGACATTAGATGGAATAGGAGTTTAATAGTTAGATGTTGGCCCACTAGCAACTGGGCTTCAGTCACCGCTGTGTGTCACATAGGCTCTTAGTCACCTGCCAGGCAAAGATAAAGGTCCATGGTGTTCAGAAATAATATCACAAAGGTGAAAATTTTAGGTGTCTGATTTTATTTTCTACTCAAAAAACTTTAAACATGTCTTCAGTTTCTGCAATTATGTTTCTTGGTGGCTCAGCATAAGTCTTCTTCAAAAACTGAAGAATTCATGCCAGACCTTTGACCTAAAGACCCTAACAATTGAAATTTCAGCTCCCAGTCCTGTTGCCAGGTGGCGATATCATATTTCCGTGAGTTATAATACAAGAATGAGTAGCATTTAGAAGGTCAAAGGCATGGAAGTAAGCAAAATGGTTTCCACATTTCTAAAACTTCGTAACATTTTGGTTTGTCTATCTAGAGTAACTCAAGTTCTATGAAGCATCATTATTGAGAACCTGTTAGTACTATTAGTGTATTTTGAGAAACACTGATGCTTATCTCATGACACAGGAACAGTGTAGAAGAATTCATTTCTTCAAAAGCTTACTATATAAATAGAAAAGGCCGACAAGGAGTGGGAGAAGAAATGAAACGTGAATGGGTCAGATGACTTGCAGGATGGGAGCAGTAACTTTATCATCTCCACATCCAATACCTTTTACTAGTCCCTAAATAGGTCACAGAAGCATTCATATTGTGAATATGCGTGAGAGGAGTGAGAGGTGATAATAGGTGAGACAATTACAAGGTGCAACTCTTTACCTCGGCAATCTAACTGCTATCTACCTGTAATTAAGCAGCAGCTCTAGTGCTCTATGACAGGTAGGTTAATGTAAATACTTTCAGCTAGTTGTTAGCAGCCTTTACTCTGCAGAAATTGAGCTGCTGCTGACTCAGAAAGTTTCATGGTAACTGGTGAGACAAAAGGAGGTCACAATTTACTAGGAGGTTTGAGAAATACTACATTAAACTGTGCCTTTTCTCAAATATTCTAGTCGTCTTCTGATTTTACTTCACAAAGCTTGACATTTGTGGTTTGCTTTTACAGATCATAGGGTCTGTTCATACATTAACTCTGCCCATAATTAGGTGAGTGTAGATAGCAAGCACACCAAGATTTTCAGCTTTCCTCTCTGTGGCTGAAATTCAGTCACAGTAATGTTTTCCTGCATGGCAGCTCAGGTATTCAGTGGTAGGGGGTTCAACAGCTTTATTTTTAATTTGTTCCTTAAAATCTGATTTTGTCCCTCCTATTACTTATAAAGTCTCTGACAGTCATATGAATACTAGGAATAAGTCTTATGCTTCTATTCTCTATAAAGAATTTAACCTTCACTATATGTCATGGTTTAACCCCACCCGGCAACTAAGTACCATACAGCTGCTGGCTCACTGCCCCACTCCTATGTATGGGGTGGAGAATCTGGAAAAAAATTGGGACTCATGGGTTGCGGTCAGAACACTTTAAAATCAAAACAAAATAAAAAAAAAAACCAACCAAAAAACCCCCAGTAATAATGATAATAGTAATAATAACAGCAACAATAACAATTGTAATAAAAAGGGGGGAGAATTAAAGCCCAGTAAAACCAACACAATTGCTCACCACCTACCGACCGATGCCTATCCCATCCCCAAGCAGTGATTGGCCCCTCATGGCCCACTTCTCCCAGTTTACATACTCAGCAAGATGTTCTATGCTATGGGGTATCCCTTTGCCAGTTTGGGACAGCTGTCCTGGCCATGTTCCCTCCTAGCTTTTTGTGCAGCTCCTCATTGGCAAAGCCTGAGAAACTGCAACAACTAAAACATAAGTGTGTTGCCAGCATTATTCTCATACTTCATCCAAAACATATCCCTGTACCAGCTACTAAGGAGAAAATGAGCTCCCAGCTGAAACCAAAACAGAATCCAGCCTCTTATGTTCAATTTCTCTGCACCAGCTATTCAAGGAAAGCTTTGACATGTAGTTAGAAAACTATTGCTAGGAGGAAATCTTTTAGTGCTGTATCAGTACATCTCCCCCATAGTCCCCTCTCTGGTTCCCTGTATTATAAGTTTTTCTAGAAGATTTTGGCTTGACTCACTGTCTATGATTTTGTAAGATCTCCTGATGTGGAATACAAGTGAATGTTGTCTCTTCTGATGTGTTGGTATATAACCTCTAGGGAGCAAAAAGACTGCAGTTTAGTTGAGCCTCTGCAGCAGTTGGCTCTCTTGTTCTCTGTAGGGAACTCTAGAATGGAAAAGGCAGCCAGTCATGCATGCTGTAATTTACATCTGATTGATGATAGGTTTAGATTCACAGGAACAATTTGCACTGGGGCTCCTGTGGGCCTAAAGCTGAAATATTTTGCCACTGCTATACAGCATTAAGTTTTCTCTTGATCAGTCTCATATCCTTCCACGTCAAGTCCATTCTCGGAATTAACGCTTGAAGTTATACATTTAGATGATGTAGTCTTTTCTCCTGTATTCAACAACCAAGTAAGTTAAGTTGTAGCTGAAAACACTGCCTTTCTAATAAACAGATAAATACATTTTCATGGGAAAAAGCACATCATACAGTATTTGCTATGCTTTCAAACTCAATTTAAACTTCATTTTTATAATAACCAAATATTTGCACAATAATTCACTAAGATCTTCAGAAAAAACACAGACTCCAAGCAAAATCCCAGCATCAAATAAAAGCTTTTGGAAATCTCAGAAAGTACAGGAAATTAGTGCTTGTTAATGAAATTGAATCAGGCCAATGAGGTATTATCAGTAAGTTCTCAAACATACATATTAAATTAAATCCTGTCAAACTTACTATTATGTAAACTAGAGTTTATATTACTATCATACCACAAATATAGCTGCTGTTGCCCAAGGAATAACTGCAACCACCACTAGGGAGATTTTGTTCTGGCCTGGCATGTGCCACGCTGAAGCTACACAACTAGAAAATCCTTGAAACTGAATGATTAAGAATAGCCAAGTTTGTTTGTTTGTTTGTTTGTTTGTTCTTTTCCTGAATTTTACTGTTTTTGAAATATTAGGACACAGTGAGGGGAAAAAGTAAATGAATCTATGCAATGTAAGAATAATCAAATAGTGTTGTTTGCAAAGTCATAAAATATTTTTTTCATTTAAATGTGTCTTCAAAATGAAACACCAGAAAATTCTCATTCCTTATGTGTATTTCTAGACTAGCTAAAACATGTAAATATATAAATTTGCTGTAAAACTTATTAATGGGAATTTGTTTACATATTTTTATCTCAATTATCTATGCCCACAGGACCCATTCAATCAATTTTTCACTAAGTAGTTTTCAAAATATAATTACTCTTATGGGTAGGTCTATGAACAACAGTGTCATTTACACTATCGTTCATTAATTGCACTTCTAAGCCGTTATAATGAATTATACTTGTACATTCTTTACGAAGATCAGTTAATGCTAATCATTTCTATCACATATATCACTTAGAAGACATCCATCTAACAGCATTTTCATTTACAGCATCTTTCCCTTTTAATTCTCTTGCATTGTAAGAAAAGGCAGTAAATGAATGGTGTGTGCCCACATAACCAGTTAGCCTTGTAAACTTAGTGATAAAAGTTGAGATTTGAAATTTAGAAGATGTGTTTTTCTATTTTTTAATAAATCTGAGATGGAAATTATTAGGTTTGTGATTATTAAATGTACAGTTCTGGGACACCAATTCAAGAATTGCTGGCTATGGGAATAACAGAAATAAACAGTACTGGTAAGAAACTTGATGTATTTATGGATGGACTGTATAGAACAGGCTTTTCATGTTGGGCGACTAGAGTGATCAACCCAGATGCTTTTGTAGCCCTATTTTTTGTGCTTTAACAAGACAGAGCAGTATGTACTACAAAGCAAGGAGCTGAGTGCTTTTGTCTAGCTAATCTACAGACTGCATTCCTACATGCAGGCAGTGAAAAGATTCCTTTGCAGGATGAGAGATGCTAAAATAATGATCTTGTACTTGCATGAAATCCTTCTGACTAGTTTGACAAGGAAAGTGTAATTTCTTAAGATGTGGGAAACTTTACTGGGGATTTAGGTACAAGAAGCTGAGAGTCTCCGAGTGTGAAAAAAGAGCTGCCACCTCTTCTCTCCCTGTTATCATCACAGAATATTGAGACAATGTTTCACTATTGCCTTGCTGGAATCTCTAAGGAGTTGTGGCAACACCTATAGCGAGGATCTTAAAAATGCAACATGCATGAAAAATGAATTCATGTTGGCATGTGTATCTAGTACAAACAGTAAACAGTAACTGGTATCACAATTTTTATGGTTGGAATCTTCATAAAATTACCATGATACCTAAGCTACTGGTGTCTTTACTCACATTCGAGTTTCTAAGTGATAATAGTGAAAAGAAACTATGTATGAAAATATCAGAAGTATGAAACAAGTGGTCTCTTTTGTTAGGTTTTAAATGTGAAGGAAAACACTGAAAAATATAAAATTGGCTTTTCAACACCAAAGTTGCAGCTTACTATGAAAAAAAAGTTAATGATTAGCCAGAAAGACCTATGGTTTTAAAAACATGCTTTGAAAGAGTGTGGGAAATTCTTTGTGGAAAAAGTACAATATAAGAAAATGGAATACAAAGGAGTTTTATAGTGTCTTAGTAGTGTAGCTTCCTCAAGAGGAGTCACACTCCTCTCAAGCTCAGTAACTGAACCATCTTTTTTTAGAGATGGAGAGAAAAAGGACAATAGTATTTAAAAATTCTTCTATTTTGCATGAGCTTAATACCTCTAGTGGGTGATTCCTCACAGACATTCCAAAGACAATTTTTTAATGGCGCAGTTCTATTAACCAGTTTACTACATCAATTTTATCTGTAGTTGTTGACATGCATTCAGCAGATTTTGGCATCTTAATGTATGACTTTTGGAGTTGTCTGTTGAGTAAATCTAGGGGATCATCATGCTGGCTTACTCCCAGACCACATTCTCTCCAGTTCATGTGGATGAGTATAAGGGAATAATTATTAGAAAATTCTGATAACTGGTGGATTTCTTAGCCATGAGTAGAAGATAAAGTGATAAAGAGAAGGAAAATGAGAAAGCTACCTCTGCATACTAAGGGCGGAAGAGGCTATGTAAATGGACCGTGAACTGCACCTGGGAGATGAAGTAAAGGAACTCTACAGCAGACTAATTGCTGAAGGAACCCTGGTTGAAAGAGGTACTGGAAATCCCCTCCAAAACCAGGAACAGTCTGATTCTTGCAGTTGGAGTCTGCTTGTCAACAAGAATACAGTGCCCTGGGAAAAAAAATCCCAGAGAAGAGCTTTTCCATGAACTATCTGCCAGCTACCAAACTATGAAATGTGGATCTTATTATATATTATAAATCAATTTTATGGGAGCAAAGAAGAAAATCCACCATTATTTTTTAAATCAGGCAAAATCTATGAAACATCAAATTCTTAGAATTTGTACTAAAGTTTTGTCCTTGTACTTATAATTTTTTTTTTTTTTTGGTTATTAGGTATAGAGATTTTCCTCAATATTAACATCTTGGAACAAGTATTCTGATAGGGATATCTCAGCCAAATTATTCTAGTGTTTTGCAAGTTTAAACTGTATGGAACTGCATTCCCCCGGAATGGGTGGCAGAACATTCTGTCATATGTATGCTGCATTTCCCTTAGTTTCTCTACTGCAGAGTTTGTAGCCACCAAATATGGAGTATTATGAGAATGGGTAAAAAAGTATATGGAACATGCCTGGGGTCCTTTGGCATCTGAACCCAGCACATGAGTCCAAAACAAAACTAAATTTTAGTTATTCTAAAGTTAGGTCATTGACTTAGTAGCTGAAAGTAAGGGGTGAGTGAAGAGATAATAGACAATGCTTTAGCTACAGACACACATTTCCATAGAATCTGTTTTTCCCTCTTCTGCTCTCGAGCTCTGCACTGTTTGATGCAGATCCATGGCTGTGAAATGTCCTCCCCTATGCCCATCCCTCATCCATTTCTTTTTTCCACTGATAATCTGTACCAAGCCACTGAAGGACCTAGTTTCAGAGCACGCAGCATGCTAGACTATAAATATAATATAAACTATATTAGTTTCAGAGTGTACTTTCAGGCACACTGTGTGAAGGCAGACAAATTTATTCAGTGGGGCAGCCCTAAAAGCAGCCTTACCAAATAGTTATAGTAATTAACCCAGAGTTTCAGTACTGTAACTTTTATTTGCTCTGTAGTTCATAGGTCTAGTTAACGGGAATAATCCTAAAAATGGTTGAAATATATTGTATCAAAAGTATATCTAGTACAGTACCTTGTCTGTTACACTGGTGGGTAGTGGATACTTAAGGAAGACAATAATACAGGATTGCTTTCACTCCAGCATTTTCAGCAATCAGTGCTTTAGGGCTTGCAAAAGTGAGAGGTTGCAGTTGGACTGCTGTGTTTAATAACTGCTGATGTATCTATTCTCTGTCAACTAGTCTAGTCCTTATCAAAAGTCATTTATGTTGCTAGAGATTCAGAAAGAAAACCTGCAGCTCCATAGCATATTATGTGCTGTAAAAAGCAGTACTTCTTTTTTTAAAAAAATCTATTGTTTGATGATGTCAATGAATGTCTGTATGTTCTATGAGACATAATGACTTATTCCAACCTCCTCTTTTCCCCTCTGTGTATGACTTTGGATTTCTATTACATGGCCACTCAGTCATGCTGTCTGTGTGAGGTCCTATCTGCTAAGGTTTTTCTCTCTTAAAGCACTACCATACTTCTGACTATTCTTGCCTTTTTCTACTTTTCTATTGCTATTATTTTCTTTTTTTCTTAAAAAAAAAGGCAAATCAGAGTTATATGCTGTATTAAGTAGATATATTTCTTGTATAGTGCTCAGTGTTGTCTTCTGTTTTACTGTAAATTTCTTTTTGTACCTTCTCTATGACCACTGCTGATCTGTTCGTGTCACTGCCTGACTAGCTTGGTGGATGAAGGGAGAACAATTAATGTTTATCTTTAGTGAAGCTTTTCCCTTGGTCTCTACATAGCCGAGTTGTCAAAGTTCAGGTCAGATTAGTTCAGAGGCGCAGAGAATTGTGATCAGTGTCAGAAAGTCCATCTGGAAGCAAGTCACTAATTATGTGCCTTGTGGTGTCCACCTGGGTTTAGTAGTGGGGCCAATACTCTCAAACGCTTTCATTACTGACCTGGATGATGGGACAGAGTGTACCTTCAGCAAGTTTGATGAGGATACAAAACTGAGAGGTGTGCTGGACCTAGACAGGCTGAAGAAATGGAGCTGAGATGAATTTCATGAAGGTTTACAAAGGGAAATGCCAAATCCTGCCCCTGGGAAAGAACAGCCCAAGGCACCAGTACACGCTAGCCACTGGCCTGCTGAAAAGCTGCTCAGCAGAGGAGGGCATTAGTGCCTTGGTGGACAGCAAACTCATCATGAACAAGCAGTGCATTATCACAGCAAAGAAGGCCAATAACAGAATCACAGAATCATTAGGGTTGCAAAAGACCTCCAAGATCATCGAGTCTAACCTTTGACCAATCACCACCTTGTCAACTGACCCACAGCACTAAGAACGTCCTGGGTTGCCTTAGGGAAGCCATTACCAGAAAGCTGGGAGAGGTGCTCTTTGCTGTTTACTCATCACTGGTGAGATACATCTGGACTGCTTGGTCCAGTTCCGGATGGTTAAGGAATTGGAGCACCTTTCATGCTGCTTAGAAAGGCTAAAAGGCTGTGTTTGTTTCACCTCAAGAAGGGAACATAAACAGTTTCATGATTCTGTGAATTTTCTACAATGTCTTCAAAATCTTTCCTGAGTGGCAACCAAGAAGTTATTTTGACTATTCCACCTGCATTCTTCATACCCAGTGCTTTGGAATCCATCTGCTGTTTTATCAGTTGGCCACTCAGTGAATTGTTGAGTCATTCCCTGCTGTCAGCTGTCTGGGTATGGACAGGATAAAAAGAAACTTTGTAGGAAATAGCCTGGGGATCCCAGTGGAAAGGCTGAATATGAGTCAGCATGGTACCTTCACAGCAATGAAGGCCTATTGCATTGTGCAAAGGTGGAGGGAAGTATTTTTTCCTTTCTGTTCAGCACTTTTGCTGCTGCTCTGCCCAGTTTTACACTCTGCTAAAAGATGCACGACACAGAAGGAGCAGCTGGGAGACATGAGTTTATTTGGCCTTAGGGAAAGAAGGCCCAGGGAGGACCTTGCCAGTGGGACAGTACCGAGTATACAGACCCAGAAACTTTTCAGAGGTACACAGTGAAAAGATCAGAGCTATGAAAAGGGAAATTCCAATCAGACTGTGAAAAGGTGTTTTGGTTTTTTCCATCAAGTGAAATGTGGAATGTGGATACAAAAATGCTGCTAGCAAGGATTTTCTTGCTATTTTCTAAGCTGTGAGAGACTTTTCTCTCTCACAGAAGAGGTAGCAGAGTTATGTAAACAATGAAACACCTGCAGCCTTGAGAAGCCTTGTTTATAGTACAGTAGAAAAATATTTTGACAATGGATGTTTTAGGATTTTAGCCAATCACCCGAAGGGGTGACTGATCCTTTGTCCTATTAGACTATGAAGAAAAAAGTCTATAAAAGAGCTTGTAAAATAATTAAATGAATCAATCTTGCTGCACAATTCCTGCCTGCTGGATCTTCTCCTCCTCCTCCTCCCTACGGCTGCGGGACACGGTGATATACCCTGGGGCTGCAGTAATACTAGAGCAGGCTGCAAAGAAGTTTTGTAACTGTCATTCTTTGAGATATTAAAAATTAAGCCATACAAGGCCATGGCCAACCTGATCTGACTTCAAAATAGTGTAGCTTTAAGTGGGAATAGATGACCTTCCATTCTAAGTTATTTTGAAATTCTGTACTCTTTCTGTAAGTATTTCTAGCCAGAAATAGGTACAGTATGTGGAATAATGTTGGTTCATCACATTGTTTTTTCACCTCAATATTTACCCCATTTTTAAGATTAGTTTTAGAAAGCCTATCTTCATTTGGTTCACTGTCTTTTAATCAATAATGAATTAATGAAAAGTATCTTCTATTTTATCCCCCAATTTTTGCAGTTTGCTTTTTGAATCCTTTGGTGAGGAACATCTATCCAAGAGATCACCTATATCATACATCTCAAAATCCTCTAGAAGATTGGTGAAGCACCCATTTACAAAAAAAGCTGGTTTCTGGTGCTCCATGTGTTTACTAACATATTTTTAATTTGTAACAGGTTTTTTTTGATAAAGAAGTCAGAATTTCTAGACTTTAGCTCCCAGATCACCTCTGGAGACATTTTAATGAATTGCCATTATTAAATGCCATCTCCCTTTCCCTTGTTTTAGCAGATTTTGGTTTTTTCCCTGTTTTAGCAGTTTTAAACGGTCATTTAAATACCACTGTTAATATACCAGCAATTTTATGTACGAATTCTTTCAAAAATATTCGTGGTTAATCCTGACTCATGGTGATTCTTTGCTACTCAACTAACCAATTTGTTAAAAATACCTCTTCCTTTCTCTCAGTTTGAGATAATATTTTAGACTTACCCCTATCAAAGAATTACTCTGATAAAGATTTTTTTCTTGATTCTCTAGTGAACATGAGATGCTGCATTCATGAGGTGAATGCTGATCTTGCTGAAGTCAATCTGAGTTTTAATTTTAGGAATATAGAGTTCAGCCTTGGTATATATCCACTGACAAATACTATGTATTTGTGCTTGGAATCCTTGATTGTTTACATTCAAGCCAGTTATGTCTGAATAAGGATAAAGCAAAACAGGAGGCAAATTTATTTTGTTTTCAAATATATTGTTTAAGATATGTGAGTAAAACCCAATAATTACAAAAATGCTGTTAGGTATTTAAATGCTGATGATTTATGTTAGAGGTGTGTCCCTGATATAAACTGACAGTGTGAGGAGTCAAAGCTACTCTAGAAATCAGTGAGGACTGGGATGTTCTGCATATATTCTATTCTTTAAGACCACTAAATCTCTTGAAAAAACAAGGGCAGTGTATTCAGTGACTGAAGTATTTAAAAGAGTATAATCAGAAACTAAATTAAGCCTAAATTTTGCATTGTGCCCTTTATGCACAGTTTTTATCAAGCAGCAAGCTGTGTAAAATATGGAAACAAGTTAGTAATATACCAGCAAATAGCCTACAAAATAAAATGAGTAATTATAGGATGTACTTCAAAATAGAAAATAGGGTTATTTTAAAGTAATACTTGACACTGAATATTTGTAAGACCATGCAAAATAGAAGATTAGTCAAGAGGAATTCTAGTAAATCAGTTTATTATAAAAGACAAAGGAAAGAATTTGCTTGGAAATGAGAAAGAATTATTCGTATGTGCAAGAATCCTACTGCAAGAAAGCACAGGAATCAGGAGATCTGTATAATTTGTGCATCATTCAGCATGGAGGCTAGTACAGAAAGAAAAGATTATTAATTTAAGCATTTAGGGAAAATGTTAGTGTTTGCATTTGGTTTTGCCTTGTCTTTCTGAATCCAGTACTCCAGCATCTCCTTCCCAAACTGCATACCATTAGCAGTTCTGTATTCTAATCTCTCCCTTGCTGCTTAAAATTATCACTCCTTTATTTCAAATATGGCTTCTTATCCTCTGCTCTGCTAATTGGCTTTATTACCCTCGACCCCTTCTTGCCTCCACTGCAGGCAGCTTGACATTTTTACATCAGCTAATCCTCACTTTTCGCACCCCTCCCTTCTCCTCCCCCACCCTGAATTTGCTTCCCTTTCCTCTTTTGGTGTATTCAGAGCTGCAGAGAGCTTTTCAGCAGATATTCAAACCCCTGGAGAAATTCAAAGGGATCGAAACACAGCACAAGGGCCAGGGGTGTTTTCTTCTGGACTGCCAAAAGCATAAGGTAACATTCAGAATGAGGTCACTGTACCGTGATCTTGTTTTGAATTGGATTTGCTTATGGGGCATAGGAAGCCTGCTAGGGAGAGCATATTATTTTGGAAGTTAATATTACATCAACAAACCATGAAAAAAATTAAGCATTTACTTTCATTTCCTAATTTATAAATTCAGGTGTCAGGAGTTTAAAAGAATTATGAGAAGATAATAAAACAGTGGCTTAAATTAGGCATGAACATGGCTTAATCTAGGCATAGACTGGACTTACAGCAGTCAAGTGTACAAGGCACATACGTACAGAGGTACCAAAACAAAATGAAATATTTGAGAAAAGTATTTTGCAAGATAACTGAAAAGGATAGCAATGCTTTTTGTGCTAAGCAAAGCAAGAGTGGGTTGGCAGGAGAAAGCATGGCATGAGTGGATACCTCAGAAACTTCCCTGCATGTAAGGTGCTGCCAACAGGCTATTTAGGAAGAATGTGGCATTCTGGTATTTTCCCTGATTTTTCTTTGTTGCTTCCTAGCAAATGAATGTATATTCTTTCCTATGACAAAGACAAAAATTGGTATTCCATGTCCCAAAGAGCCTACATAATGTAGAGAACAGGAAAACAAGATGCACTGGAAAGCCGTACCTGCTATCAATTTAATTTGGAAACATCATCAATAATTGTGCCCATAAGTAGTATTTTGACATAGGGAACTTGGCAGGAGTTTGCAGTGATTTGAATGAGAAGTTAAACAGCCATTAACTTCTGTTACTCCTGTAACATTGTATTAACTTTGAAACTGGTGTTGAAAGACAAGGCAGGTCCTGAAATAAAATGCATGTAGGAGCAACAGAAGTAATGGCAGAATGCGGATGAACTTTGTTGGTAACCTAACAAGTGAGTGGAGAGAATTAAAAATCACAGAGAGAAAGAAACGCAAGTGCAAGGAGAAAAAACTCTATGCTGAGCTTTAGAGATGGAGCAAAGTTTGCAATAAACCTTCAGAGTGGCTGAGTGATCCTCAGCTTCAGTGTGTGCAGAAAGAAACCCTGGTGGAGGGAAGACACTAGACCATAAAAATATTTGCTCCTGTGATTAAACATCATAATCATAAACCCAGAGAAAGTGGCAGAGATAGGATTAGATTTGGGGCTTTTTTGTAAGAACAGTTTTGCAAATCTCCTACCATTATTTTTGAAGTGAATATATAATTTCTGTTGACTCCAAGGGTTCTAAGCACGCCAAATTTTGGAACGTGTATTTCTGAAACTTAATTAGAAAAGCTAATCAATATTTTTTATTTTTATTACATTAGAATTATATTTTAAATATGCATTTTAAACTGTGTCTTTCTGTGTCATAAATTATCTTTCAATCTTAAAAAAAAGATATTTTGTGAAAATTTTCATTTGTGATTAAAAGCTGTATTACTGCTGTAAAGAAAACTATGCTGTATAGCAATGCAGGCTGGGAAAAAAGATCCAGCAAAATCCCTTTCTGCCTGAAATCAATAATAAAATAAGTTCATTTCATACAAACACACATCTAAAGCTTTCATGACAGTCTAAAAAATGTAAAAATGCCTGCAGAGGATATGAGTTTATTGAATTTTCTTACTTTACTCTTTCATAGACTCTACCTTAACCAGATAGTATAATCTGATTGTATCAACCTAGAAGTATATAGGATTTTATTTTAATGTTAAAAAGGTCAATAGCTTTGGAACTTAAATTCTTTCTGTCTTCTATACTGCACTAGAATCTCAGCACTGAAGTATTACCAGATAACTTTAATAAAAAGAAGTTGGATTTTATAAACTAAAATTTACTTATTCATTTCCTATATATACAGTTAAATTCTTTAGATGAATGCTTCCTAAGTATGTGGCAAAGCAATATATACTTTATTGAATGATGAGAGAAATTTATATTAATGTGGTTGATATAGATATAAAATTTCTTCCAAGGCACTTTTGCTGTAATACTGTTATTGAATATTACATCTTTTTATCACCTCGGATGATATTCCAACATTTTAGTGCTTTATTCCGGCTCTGAAAATGTTTTAGTCTTACCAAAGACATGTTGTGCTAAGTTCTGCATTGAAGCACTTTTGGTTTGGAATTTGAGTTAGATTTTAAAATTTGGTGACAGATATACCATTTGCTGAGCCATGCCGAGGCTTTCAGCTGGTCTGCAGAATGGATACCTTTTGAAAGATTTTGTTTTAGACTTCCATGAACCTTCTGAAAATCTGGATCACATCAGACATAAAGGCTTAGGCATTTTCAGCACCACAGAAGAAGTTTGCAATCATTTTCTATAGTACAAATGGGCTTATTTAGCACTCCTGTTATGGAAAAGATTCTACAATAATCCTACTACTATTATAATACCATTTCTGTAATAATAGCACTTCTGTTATAAAACACCATTATTATAGAAATGCTATTATAAGACAAGCTCTGTTATTTAGAATTGCTTCTGCAATAAAAGTGCTAAAAAGTCTGCTTGTATTACAGAAAATTATTGCAAAATTTCTTGCCTGGCAGTGAAATTTTTCATTCTGAATCTTGTCTGTCACTGTTGGAAAGTCATTCTCATACGTGCTCTGAAGCCTCTGTGAGTTACTCAACAGTGTGTATTTAAAATAAGGAATTACTGAATAGGCAAATGGAAAAACAGCTAGCCGTCATTTATGCCATCTTCCATGTTCCTAATGTGCTGCTCACTTTTTGTCATAGACCACAACTGCTATGTGGAAAGTGTCTGCAAGCTCACAGTGCAGGTTTTACCACTGTGCATAAGGTAGAGGAGATGACATAAAGATATGGAGAAAGGAAGCAAAGCCTTTCTTTTAATCCTGGTAATTTTTCCAAGTTTGAGCACAGTTCACAAGAAACAGCTTCCAGTTTTTCCATTTGACTGTATACTATACTCTTATGCTCATAATATTCAACAGGAATAAAATTCAGTCCATGGAGAAAGACTTATATGAAACACTTTGAACCAATTAAACCACTGGGGTCAGATGTCCTTAATGAGTACTCAGTCTAAGGACCAGCCTATCCTGATCATCAGCCTCCATTTACAACCCACCACCAGTGGGTGCATTCCAGAGCCATAACGAATATCTGTCTTTTGGGAGAAGGGAACAGAAGGAGGAGCCTTCTAATATAAACCCTCTAATTCTACCCCTGATTCTCCCACATCCTGTCTTTTCTTTAAAAAGGTTTCTTTTCCACTACTATAGCTATTCTAATGCACTCTCCACTTCCTTCATGTGCAACCACCAATCCACCAGTGTTCCCACACACAGAGCAGAAATTCTCATTGCAAGGGATTTTTTAGAAAAGATTAGGACAAATTTCTGAGTTTAGGCCTTGGACAGTCTTTGTCTAATGGGTTAATTTCAGTGTGAATGAGTTACCTATAATTATTTTGGAAATGCTTGTGTCAGTGTGAACTTTGCGATAAGGACACCAAACAGTTCCCAGAAATTTCTTTCATGTTCACATACACTCTAACACAGGAAGTCTCTTGTTTGTAGGTGCCATGCCTGTGCAAAGTTCATTCATTCATTCATACATTACATCTGCTTCTTCTCTGGGACAAGGGTCCTCTAGAAGGAAAATATTCAACATGAAGTCTATGGAACCGCATCAGTCATATGCCAGAAAAAGATCCACCTTCTAGGTTTCTGATTTTTGTCATAACTGTTTTCTGCTGAAAACAATGAGTCTCAAAACTTGAATTAATCCTAATTAATTTTTTGTTTGGTTGGTTGGGTTTTTTTTGTTTTGTTTTGTTTTGTTTTGTTTACAGTGCTTCCTGTAACAAGGAAATGACATTACAGTCTGTGTTCCTCTAGCCATAAATTTCAGTGAAATAGTACTTTAAAAAAACATGCAAATCTAATCTTAAATTTTGCCATGCAGAATGTAATTTAGGTATGAATTGGAGCCATTAGATAGCAACAATATGACTATTACAGTGCTAAAACTTTTCTACCAGCATTGGGAGAATATTAAGTCTTTATCACTTAAAATTTCTCCTCACTCTCCTTCACTAATTATACTTTTTAAAATTATACCATGAGTGTCATCAGACTAGAATTTTCTTCTTAATTTTTTAAAATCAGTTTTGTTATTTAGTGGAAGGAAATGAACTAGTGAGTATTGATGCTCTTTTGTACTCCTGTAAGTTGCTAAAGGCTTTGTTTTTGTACTGCTAAATACATTACTTAGTCCATAGAGTTTATTAGTGCCTTTGGGTACCATATTTTCTTGAAAATAGCATACACTTTTGTGCTTATTTGTATCTCCTAATGCTTAAGTGCTTGTGCTCTCTTTTGTGTGTTATTTTTCAGTTGATACTTACCAGTACTTATATTGGGTAACATCTGCTGTTTTGGTTCTTCATTGCAATAGCTCCCCTAAGACTTTTAGTGCAAAAAGTGATTTTATTGTTAGCAGCTACAGTACCACAATCTTGTAGCAGTGGAACGGTACCTTTTTCTTGGCAGTACCAAGAAAAAGCTCTTGCAAATAATAATTTGCTCAAAAAGTTAAGTTTTTGGTAAGTTAAATGATTTCTGTTTTAGAAGAAAGAATATGTCCCATAGCCTCAGGTGAGAAAAAACCAAACGTGAGCAGTTAAAAAAAAAAAATCAGGCATTTATTTTGGAAATCTGTGCAGTGGAAATGTTGTCTACTTTTGGTATTTAAAAACAAAGCACTTATATTTCCTATTTCAAGCATACACTTTTCATTTATAATGAACCTTAAACAAAAGAGCTAGGCAACCCCTGAGCAAAATACTTATTTTTAGTCTTAAGAAAATTTGAATATTTCAGGTTTTCTATTTTTCTGGAAAAAAAAGGTAGATTGGTATGAGGACTTAGAGAATGCAGTTGCATGTCTCAAAACACTGTCCCCATAAGATAAGCCACCACAACAGAACTTGAGATAAGTGCAGACAGCAACAGGAAGATGCTCATTCGAGGCCTGGTGAGACAGATCTGGGTAACGCATCCAGACAAAGAAATCCCACCATGGCAAACCTTGGGACAGGCAGCAAGTGCTTATGCACAGGCCATGTCATGCTACTGAAATGGCATCTACACCTTGTGGATACTCAGGGCCTAGACACTGTAGAAGTGGTATCCCCAGAAGAGCTTCTTGGGGATATCCCCCACTGAAGGCCAGGGTGAAGAAGGATCAGTGGGACACTGCAGGAATCTCTGTGGTGGTGATATCTATGGCTTCATCTCTCTCTCTCACTCTCTTTCTCTTTTTTCCACCCCGTTTTCTCCTCCTATTTCTTTCTATCTCTCTGCCTCTCATTTATTGTTAAATGAAATCCGTGCTGTTAAGCACATGGTCTTGTTTGCACCTTAATTCAGGGAGAGGCATCCATTATAATTGGATCATACCAATTGATCAGAATAAAATTTTCCATTATTGTTTGTTTACCTATCAATTCTAATCCAAATTAAATAAGCCCTTTTTTCCTGACTACCCATAGTGAAGTTCTGGCTATATCTGTGCCTTGGATATGGCATCTATAGCATTATGACCATGACCCTGTAGTTCTCAAGTGTAAAAATTAAAGTGTTTTTTGTTTTCATTCCTTATTCATTTTATAAATTATTGTACCAAACCCAAGAAGTTAAGGCACTTCTGTACCACAGGGTGCACTCTTTCAACACCTAAGCCTCAGGGTGGTTCAGAGAGGTTTCCTCTCAGAACAGCTTAACTCTGGAAGTGCCTACATTCAACTGGTCAGATTATGCCTCCTTAAGGTTTAACTACTTCTCCTGATAACTTTAGCAGGTCAAACATGTGACATAAGTTTCCAGATTCTCTATTTTCCCATGAATGCTCTTTAAGCAGCAAGGTAGATAGGTATTTATTTTCTAAACTTTATGAAAACTCATTACTAAACCTGCAAGGTCTCCGCTGAGTTAGGTCTTATAGGTATGTCCAAAGCACAGATACGAAGAGGGAGCAACAATTCCCTGCTTCTGCTTAAAAGAATGGTAGTAGCCATGGTGTTGCTATCCACCTTTTTCATAACAACCTAGTAACTTCAACTTGCACACACGAGGGAGATCTGGTTTTTTTTTCCTTTTCTGTTGACAGGTTTAAAACTGAAATATTTTACCTCATAGAGGGGTGTCTGGCTTAACAGGCTACTTGGCAGGTTGGGTGATATCCTGCTCCACCCTCAAACAATGTTTTAAACTTGAGCACAAATGATGCACTAACACAACCATGGAGTTCTGAACTGAGGTTTGTCTGTTGCCTGTCCCATTTGGTCTCCTTCTTAACCAACTAAGAAACCAGAAGCTTATGATAAATATTTCACCAACCCACCTATCTTTATGATTTCTGACATCTTAGTTTGGTGTACAAATAGGTGTTTTAAAGTGAGAAGAAACATGGAGGATTAAAAAAAAAAGATAAATAAGACTTCTCTTTTGAAAAATAAAAATTTTTAGGGAAGCTGAGCTAATACAGACAACTTTGGTAGATGACAGAATACATAATTTTATCTTGTCTCTGTTGTGTTAAAGGGAAGCTAAGCCTTTACATAGGATAAGCATAAAAATAAGACTATATCTTGTTTTCAAAGGAAGCCAGTCAAGTCATTTTGTGCCAGTGATCATGGAGTATTGATAGGATCAGGTATCCAAAATTCAGCCTAAGCCACTGTTTTAATACAATTTTTAGAGAGGTTTTGTAGCCCAGCATCTAGTTTGAAAGTGGAGCAATTACTAACCTATTGCCAGAAGAAGTAGATGCTCAGAGGAGTAAAATCAAGCAAGCCAGAAAGAGAACAAGCAGGTAACTACCCTGATAACCATGACACAGGGGAATTTCATTAATAAATCTACCTTTTCACTATGTCATCCCCATCATTCTGTTTGTTCTACAGGGGCCCTGATAATTAGCAGCAGCTTCTTATCCAGTGCTCTGCACAAGAAGAATTGTGTGGCCTCTTGCCATACCCATGGTACAGCAGTGCTTCTTTGGCTCTTAAACAAGCAAAGGAGTTACTTCTGACTTTTCCACTAGAAAGTAAATTTTGGCTAGGGATGCTTAATTCTTTTAAGAAACCATAATTTTCTTGTTATTGTTGAGATAACAGAATCTGAAGTGAATGGGCGGACTTAACGAGGCTTAAATTAAATGTGTTCATGTTCTTTAGATCCAGATTGTTCTACAATAGCCTTTTAAAGATCATCACACTGGTCATATACTTCACTGCAAATTGCTGCAAGTCCTCCCTAGTAAACTGTGGTCCAGTGTTAAACACTGTGTCAGATGTTCTATGTCTAGCAAAAAATACATTTGCATAATCACCTGTTCAACTGCAATGGAATCTAGTAATGCTATCTCAGGAAAATTTAAATTGAGAATTAATACACACATCTCCCTAGTCAGTTTAAGTAAATCGAGGACTACTTTACTCCAGGGGACAGTTTATTCTGTCCCACTGTATAGGTCTCTTTGGACTGTCAGAGCCTGTATTTTGGCACATGTGACAAAGCCTGGATAAATTCTCCAATGACACTATTCAGGAGCAATATCAAACATGTCTAGCCTGTCTCTGTGATTTTTCAGTCCTTTGATTTATCTTTCAGTCAGCCATTTTAAAATACTTTTTCAGTAGCGTTGCCAACTCCCCATTTTGATAATTATAAATTCCTTGTATGAATTTAGGTGTTGATTTTGTTTTAGGGCTTGGAAAGTGCTGTTCTGGTTAGGCTGTACTATTAACAATCATATTGTCATCCTCAACTGCTGCACTCTACACTTTTTTTGTAAGGGGGCAATTTAAAAAATGAGTTTGAGAGGTTTGGATTTTATTCCAATGAAGTTTTATCAAGTGCTCTAGAGAATATTCATGTGGCAACCAAGTTTCCCTCAGCTTGTAATTAGTTTGCAAATTATCAAATTTTAATTTAAAAATAGTTGCCATACTTTCAGGGTGGTGCTTTGCTAAGTTGATTTTGAGTCGGTGCTGCATTGTTTTACAGTTGAAACTGGTCTTCTGTAAATAAAGACATGAATCTTTTTGTGTCATGGACTAAACACAAACCCAGATTCTTTGCACTGGACTAAGCTTTTGTCAGTGGCCAGAGTGAGTAAAGTGCTGATTTACAATTTTGACCATATTGCTTTATGAGAATTTTGCCAGTTCACTCCTTTGACCAATCTATAATCAGCTTATTTTGCACTTTGATGCTGAGTTTCCTTGGGTCTGCACCTCTGCACAGTAATGAGTTTAAGATTTTAGTTCAATAATCTGGTCTTCTGTTAAAAAAATAAGAGTAAATGAAATGAAACAATAATGCCTGGGACCTTTTAGCTTTGGACATTTTACTATTTCATGTATTTAAATTTAGGTGAAAAAAGCACCCTCCTTTGTTTTTCCAAAGATTGCTTGAATCCTGTTCTTTTAGTTAATTTGGTTGCTTCTGCCTAAGTGGAGCTTTTATAGGAACCTGAAGAGTGGACTTGTTAGGTTTTCAGCTGCTCTCTGTTCTTCAGAGTTTCTCAATATCTAAGAAGTCTTCAAACCTCCCTGTGTTTGCTTTGGCTCCTTGACCCATCAATAAAATCATGCTTTTGATGAAGAGAAGGCTTTTTATCTGCAAATTACTGCTGCAATTTTTTTTCTTTGGCAGTTTACCGTCTACCTTCATCTCCATTTTGCAGATATTTTTAATTGTATTTTATTACCTCTTTCTTTTCTTTTAGTGCTAGTAACACTGTCTTTGACATCCCACTGACTCAGTGCTCTAATGCTCAGCTTAAAGTTAATAAATGTCCCATTTACTTTCAGGTTGACAGTCTATTTATCTTCTGATGATGGGCAATACTGCCGGAAAAAAATCATCCAAGGAAGTCATGCTGCAGTTAGCCTCTCTGGCTGTGCTATGCATACTTGACTGTGCTGTGGCACTTTCGGTGCCTGCAAACTTTCATGCACTGATATTAACTAGTGCATGTCTTTAATCTTTTTCATCTGACAGATATTGTGCTATTTTTCATAGACTGTGTAAGTCTGTGGTCTCTTCTGAAGTGGCTTTGATTTTGTGCTATTATGCCTTAGGTATCTCTTCTGTAGTCTGGATTTTCAAGCTTATTTATTCTTTAATATTTTGTCCGTTTCCATAAGCATTATTCTTGAGGGAATGATTCCTGCTGCTTAGCATATTCTCCTTGTGATTTTGGGTTAATCCGTGTCTCCCATCTGTACTAGTAGGCTACACAGGGTTGGGGCATGGACCTGAAAGCTCTCCTTTGCTCATTCCTACTGCTAAATGGTGAGCATGGTCTCTGTCAGAGTTTAACCCCACCTGTAGAAGGGTGAGTAGCCTGAGCCAAGCTCTGTTCTCAGTAGGCAATCTGCATGTGGCCAGTCTGGTTTTAAAGTAGACAATCTGTATGGATGCAAGTCACACTGTGCCATTTGACCATAGGGCCAGAAAATGGTCTCTGGTCCACTGTAATTCCTGGCCTAAAACTAGCCTTTGAGGTCCTTTTCTATCCTTTCTTCCCCTTACTAAATTTTATTAACAATCTGTTTTTTATCCTGGAGTGCATGAGTTAAGATTGACAACATCAAAATGAAGTGAAAATTCTTTACACCTTCTTTAGGTAACTTTCTATTTAATGTATCTTCCTCAGAAGACAGGACAGTACTCCAATTTTTGCAGCATAGTTTCATAGTTGGCATCTTTTATCTCAACTAGCTGAAAATTACTGAGCACATGAAATGCATTAAAATCTGCTGTTGTCAGTAATAGGGTTATTTTTTGATGGTATTCTCTGACATGGGCAATTGACATTGATTGCAAATGCAGAATGAGACAATTTGATTCTCTTTGTCAGTTGTTTTTATTCAGTGACCTGTCAAAAACTGGACCTTCTTGACACACTTTTAACTCAGTAATAAGTATTCTCTTCTCTAGACCTATTTCAAATTTTGCATCAGACATCTTCAGTTCTCCAGTTTTATGCTCTTCCACTAGCATTTACTCTTGTTTTGAAATTTCTATTTACAATATGGTGCTCAAAAAGGGTCTTTAAGCACTGGGCATTATAGTACTCAGTTATTGCAGATAATCTGCACATCAAAACTCTTCCCAAAGCTGAACCACTTAAAATCAGAGATCCCAAATCATGCTACCAGTCTGGAATGTTCTTTTCATGGAGGCTTGTGTTTCAATCTGTAACTGAAAAAATAATGGGGAGGGTACTGTGTTGCATGAAGTCATATTTCAGTTCAGAAAGGCTGGGAAAAAAAATGGAAGCTTTCCACATCACTGCATCTGAGCTGCAAATGGATCATCAATTTTAATTCCTTACAAAATAAATAGGAAAAATGGATTTAACAGAGATATTTCTTCAATGTGTTCTCTTTCAGCAGTTACATTTGAGAAGTGAAATGTTATACTATACCGAAATCTGCTTTAATTTTAAAATCTGTAAATACAGAGTACTTAGACATTTCTGAGCTAGGAGTCTAGCTTTCCTAAGTTCACTCTTTTGCCAACAGAGGGAGGCAGGCATTTCCTGAGGGAAATTATTTTAAGTACTCCAGCTAATAATGCCCAATTTGAATTCACCATCCCAAACCAAGCTGAGTATTATTCAACTCAAGCAGTGCTTGCTACCTGTAAGGAAAGACATCATCTAATCCAGCCTTCCCAAACAGAAGATTTTACAGACTCATCTTTTTCTTGGTGTTTTCTTTGGGATTAGCTTAGTTTTAGACAGTTAGATGTCAAGATTGCATAGTCATTGATATGCTGGCTAAACATTGTTTAGAGTTCCACCTAGGCATTTCTATATTGATAAGGCAAATCTATATTGATTTCATTTTGTAGAGTGTGAGAATTTATTCCTTACAGCACATTTTCTTCAATAACAAAATCTAAATAACTACACTGCATTCTAATATTTTTGTGACATATCATATTAATGACTGGGAGAAACTAATGTTTTTGTTTGTTCTCTCTGTGAGTTTGTCACAGCTCCCTGTGAAAATTTATGTTGTATTGGTCATTTAATGACTTGTTTTCTGGATGTTTTAATTCACCTATGTGAGGAAGCACTTGCTAAAAAAAAAATACAAACAAAAACCCCCAAGCACCCTCCCCCTTTATTATAGCAGAAATGTCAAGAAATGTATTAGAATATAATTGTTATTGAGGCGTGATCTAAAGATGTGTGACCATAATTTCACTTCCCTGGAGAGGGTTGGTTAGTTCACTGAAGTATGGAGGATATGAGTGATTCATCACTCCTTGCCACCTTGCATGTGTTGTTATCAAAGCAAGTAAAGTTCTATTGCTATCTGGGGAGCAGAAGTTAAGACATGTAGTTGATAAGAGTTTCATATGTGGTTATTGCTATGTGATTTGTCTATAATTGTAAATATTTTTTTGCTTTTCACCTCTTTTTTAACTACAAATGATGTATTGTGAAATAACAAAACTAGTCAATTACTCTATTTTGTAATAAATTGCTTTCTGGGTTTTCTTTCATGGACAATTGATTTTTCTAGTAGTATAGATAGATGTCTGAACTTTTTGTCAGTAGTGAAATTACCATACATGTTGTGATTCTGTTGCTTTCGCCAAGGCTGCAGCAACATCTGGTGGTATGGTGAAAGCTGATCAAGTGAAGGCTTCTGAATTTCCCATCTTTTGAATTTTGATAAGTTTTTGAAATGCCATCCTACATCTCAGAAATGAGCTCTGCAGGGAGTTATGCAAAAGTTTTTCATTTTTCTCCTGCTGCACTGCCATAGTCTAAAGTCATGTCAAAGTAAATAAATTTGTGCTACGCTTTTTTGACTTGAAACAGCTCTTCTGTTTAGAGATGTTTACAGAAGTGGTTTGATAAACTGTGCTTAGCCCTGAGCCCTTTCGTCCCCCAATGAGCAAGTCATGTAATCTTCATGCAGTTCGAACTAGCATTATGAAGAAACACTTAAGGAAAAACAGCTGTGCTGACATACCTGTGCTCTCTTCCTTGACATTTTACATGATCATACCAGTCTTTCAACGTGGTGTGTAACTTCAGAGACCACTGTGACTCATCTTTTATGGTTAGTAAGGTTGAAAAATGGATATAGATGGTTACACCCTGAAGTTGCGTTATGATAGATCTACATTGTTTAAACTTTTTTTTTTAACTGCCTCTCTTCTAGAAAAGCTAGCAAGTTATTTTAATGATAGTGAAAGATTTTGAAATAGGGTATCTAGACCATTGCTGATTCTAGAGCTATGTATTTCTTTAATTAAAAGCTTGTTTGATTAAAATACTTGTATATATGATTAAAATAGCAAATGGAACACTATGAGTACATCAGAAAGTATAAAATCCTAACATGAAATATTTTCATGATGAGTTCTTACTTTGAATCAGGTTTACTTACCATCATGAAAATTCACACATAAAACATATTTTGAATTCATTACATAACTACCTCCAGTTTTTATACCAACAAAATTCATTAATTTCACTGGAATTACTCCTGGTTTATACTGGTATAATTGAAGGGGGAATAAGTCTTTTAGACTTCCAGTAGTAAAAAAAATTAAACAAGAGGCACTAAATTGCATGTAGTAATTAGAAGAATAAATGGAAATGTTTTTAGTGTGTTGTAAACAACGCTGAGCAACTCAAGGTCTATAACTTTTTCAAGGGAATAATCCAATGGAGCCACTAAAAGTTAATGTGTACCTCTTAACTCTTCTTGATTACTGAGGACTTACATACAAAAGAACTTTTATGAAATCTGGAGGAAGTCAACCAACAATGTGAGACAAACAGGGTATGTACAAGCCGCACTTCTGCAAGCAGCTAAGCAAGGCTAAAAGCTCTCAGCAGCAGAATTTGCTTCCTTCACTTCCACCACGTCTACTAGTGGCAACGTGGCCTCTGTCTCCTTTTGTTGTTGAAAGCACTGGTGCTTGCTGAACCTTGAATTGAGGCAATTCAATTTACTAACACTAAAGAAAACCATCAGGTTGTTTTGTTTCTAGTTTAGTTTTACTTATGTTAGTGTTAGTTTCCCGAGAGCTAGTCCAGTAGTCAGGTGATCAGTGGTGGTATCTCACTTCTGCGCAAAAATGCTTTCCAGTTCAGCAGAAGATGGCTTTGGAATATGTTGCCTTATATAGAGCAACTTGGTTTGCTGTCTGTTTGTGAAGTGACAGCTTTTGGTGAGTTTTGGCTGGTAGTATCTTGCTGCCGTCTAGTGATGAGAAGATATCAGCAAAAGTGAGGACTTTTTGTCTCCCTTCGAACAAAACTACCACTGACCAGCTGACTTGCCTCTCTCTATATTATAGTACCACCTTACTCTTTAGCCATAAATACAAAGTTAAGCTAGTTCCCCTGATTTCTTATTTTAAATAAGTAAATTTTAACAATAAGTAGGTAAGTGAAGTGACAGTTGACAAGTAAAAGCACCGTGGTCCCAGACTTTTAGTGCCAGAAAACATGCACAGGGAGCTTAGACCTTCACGCTTTGTCCAGAAACACTTGCCATCCATCTCTAGCACTTTCCTTTTACCTTGGCAGGGTCACAGGTCTGCCACTGATTTCTCACTTTTGGTCTCACGCTCAGAAAATTACAAGGCCAAGCTAATAAGCACCTGACTGCATTGTGCGTCCTGGCATTGTTATTTCTAAAAGTGTAGTGTTGGCACCTGGGCTGGTTTTTCCCAGGCTGGCAGAGTTTCTTTGCCTGGGCTGCACGCTGTGTCTTATTTTTGCCTCTCTTCAGAACACAGAGCACAAGTAGAACCAAGAGATATTGTATGGCTTAAGTGTGTCCAGTGGCTGAGGTTCAAGAGACCAGTGGCATCTTGAGTTTTACACCTGGTGAAGGAATTATGAGAATCAAAGAAGTTTCAATGTTTTTAACATTGCACAGTGACATAGTTTATTATGTATTCATGTGGTGCTACTTTGTTGTTCTTTGTTTTTTGCATGTTTCAGCACTTCATGACATGTGCCGGTATTCTCAGTACCTGCTATGACATGAAATGTATCATAAGAAGGATTCTGGTTACTGAGGCACAGAGCTTCAAAAACCTGAAATTTCAATCCTGTCAGTGCTGCCGACTTGGTGTATGACCATGTACAAGTTATTCACTGTATGCCTCAGTTTTCCTGTCTGAAAGCAACATAACAGCTGCAGCAGAAATGTCATATTTCTTAGTACTATGAAGTGCGTTCCCCCCCCCCCCCGGGAGATGTTAAGAATAGTCATAATAATGTAATAATGATTAATTCTCAAACTAGGAAATGGATAGCACCTTCAGACTTCTAAGGAAGTTCATATGAACTCAATACATACAGAAATGTCTTACAGGACTGCATCCATTGTTACTAATTTATATTAGACAGAGGCCTGTAATTGCATTTCTTGGAGTTATCAAAGAGACATTAGCTATTAGCTAGCATGTGAAATACAGAAGCTTTACTAGAAAACCGGATATACTTGAAGGTGGTCCCAGTAATAGACAACTGTAAGGAGAATCATAGAATTGTGGGACAGTTTGGGTCAGAAGGGACCTTAAAGATCATCTAGTTCCAAGCTAGTTTGAGCAGAGACACTTTCCAGTAGATCAGGTTGCTCACAGCTCCATCTAACCTGGCCTTGAACACTTCCAGAGGTGGGGTATCCACAGCTTCTTTGGGCAACCTCTTCCAGTGCCTCACCACTCTGACAGAAAAGAATTTTTTCCTAATATGTAATCTAAACCTACTCTTTTTCAGTTTGAAGCCATTCTCCCTTGTCCTGTCACTACATGTCCTTGTAAAATGTCCCTCTCCATCTTTCTTGTAGGCTCCCTTCAGGTACTGGAAGGCTGCCATGAGGTCACTTCAAAGCCTTCTCTTTCCCAGACTGAATAGACCCAATTCTCTCACCCCTTCCTCACAGGAGAGGTTCTCCATCCCTCTAATCATCATCATGGCTCTCCTTTGGACTCACTCCAACAGGTCCATGTCCTTGCTGTGCTGGAGAGCCCAGAGTTGGTTGCAGCACTGCAGGTGGGGTCTCACCAGAGCAGAGCAGAGAGGCAGAATCCCCTCCCTCTCCCTGCTGCCCACACTGCTTTGGATGCAGCCCAGGACACGTTTGGCTCTCTGGGCTGTGAGCTCACATTGCTGGGTCATGTCCAGCCTCTCACCTTCCAGCACCCCCAAATCCTTCTCCTCAGGGCTGCGCTCCATCTGTTCATCCCCCAGTCTGTGCTGATGCCAGGGGTTGTCCTGACCCAGGTGCAGCACCCTGTGCTTGGTCTTGTTAAACCTCATGAGATTCCCATGGGCCCATTTCTCAAGCTTGTTCAGGTTCCTCTGGATTGCATCCCATCCTTCAGGTGTGTCAGACACACCACTGAGTTGGTGTCATCTGCAAATTTGTTGAGGGTGTGCCTGATCCCTCTATGTCATTAAGGAAGATATTAAATATCACTGGTCCCAATACGGACCCTTGAGGGACACCACTTCTCACTGATTCCATTGAGTCTCTGAACCTAATCACAACCATCTGAATGTGACTGTCTAACCACTTTCTTATCCATCTAACAGTTCACTCATCAAATCCATCTGTCACCAATTTAGAGAGAAGGATATTGTGGAGGACCATGTCAAAGGGTCCTTTATCTAGATCTTCTTGCCTCCCAAAAGCTTTCCTGTCTCTAGATCTTCCTTCAAATAGTAGTTGTATTGGGAAACACTGTGTTGAGGGAAAGGAATTCTAGCATCAAAAAATAATTGGAGCACTGGATTATAATTCATATTTTATAAATAGAACTTTGTGATACAGAGGGAGTGGCTATGCTTTTTAAAGATGATTAAAGTGTTGAAGTACTTGCCACTGTACTCTCAGTTCTATAGTATTTATTTTCTTTTTACTGCTCTTTTCTTAATAGTTCTAATGTATTGTAATTATTTCAAATTTTTTCATGGCCTCACATATTCTAACTGAACTTCCTGTAGCTGTAAAAATGGAGCATGTGGAGATTGTTTCAGAGAATTTGGATTAAATACTTCCAAGGTGCTGGAGATTTACTATGTCATAATCAATGAATAATTACTCCTGCTGTTGATAGGGTCTGATAAGAGTGGAGTGGATATGAGTCATTGTTCCCTCTGAAGTTGCCAACAAAATATTAATTGTTTAACATTTGAGAGGTGTCTCTAAAAGTATATTCAGGCCCTCTTGAAGACTGAGACAATTAACAAACCAAACATATGGTGCAATTAACATTGGAAAAAGTTTTTCATAGTTGAAATTTATAGGAATACTAGTTCTACTCTTCCTTAAAATAGCATTGTAAATATATTCATCTAGCCTTTGAAGGTAAACATGCCTCAAAATAGAAAGTCAGAGATCTCTGAGTTGGGATGAAAATGCTGTTATTTTTGTATGGTATCTTTTTACCAGGACTGCAGATACCTATACTGCACATGAATTGGAAAATGGATGATGATGATGACTTTCACAGAATAAGGAAAAATTGGTTTACTTCATTCAAGGAAAATAAGTAACATTTTTTCTCATAAACAGTGGCAGGACAGGGCAGTGGTCTGTCTTCTCTCAATCTAACTTTTTTTAGTCCATTTGTAGCATTCTGCAAGCAGTACTTTGCATTTGAAATAAATGTATTTTTTTTCTGAGTCAGAAGAAGTTAAGTTTGTTCATAAAAATAGAAGCTGGCAGGAGAAGCTAACAGGTATGATAAAGATTTTGATCTGGAAAATTTAGATTTTGGCTGCAGTGTGATCTCATCTAAGAAACCAGAAAACTTTTAATAAAACCAGGGTGGATCCAGGGAGGAATTTAGATACCCACCTCTAAAGTGAATTTAGATTCCCAAATCTAAAACTGAAAATCTGTAGTTAGCTGTCATCTAACCACTGGATTAAGTAGGAAGGTGTGGGCTTCTTATTTAAGTTAAAATGCCCTGGGTACATAGAATTGCACCAGTGAGCTTTTTCAGGACCATCCCAATACCGACCATGTTGAAACTAGGAGTCTCGACCAGATGCAAGCCAGGTGATGACCAGAAAAATTTTGGTTCAGTGTATAATTTTAAGAAACTCAATCAGCTGGCAGTGTGAACATGTACCTTGCACATGGTAACTGCTGTATACTCCTAGCAAAAATGTGGCGTTTGACTTGGTATCAAACTCCTAAAATAAGCCAATAGAAGAACAATTTATGGTTTTATAGGATGACGTGTTTCAAAAAATGTGTTTAATATCTTAAAACTTGGGCTTAGTTCCTTTCTTTAGTTGAGCAGGTTCAAGTTTACACTGTCCAAAGTCTGTCTTACACTGGTACATGCAAGGCTACTCTGGATGGAAATCGTGCTCTCCACTCTTGCTGTTGAAACTGCCAAAACTGAGATTTGCTGTGTCAAAGACAGACAACTCCAGTCTGAGGAGTGAGAACACAGCAATAAAGTTCAAGGTTCTGGTCTTCTATAGACAGAGGTGCTTGTGTTCCTGAGTTAGGAGGGTTGAGAAAATAGGTAAAGGGCCGGTCTTTTCTCCCTAAATGCATTGTAGGCGATTGCTTGTGGAATATAATAATTTTAGGAAGCACACAGCCCAGGACCTCACTTGCTCTTTCTAAAATACCCCATCTTCCCCATGTACTATTTAAGGAACCTGGGAACTGAATGAAAGATTTTTGATTTCACGCCAAGAATGAGAAACCTAAAAATTATCTCAGTTTGGCAGCTAACTTTTAAACACTGACATTTCCTCCTGGTCATGGTCTTGTTGCTTGCTGATGGATGGCATCAAACTTAAAAGTGCCAGAGTGACAGATATTTTTTGAGGATTATGGTGGTGTTTTTTGGATAGTGACAGAATCTGCTGAAAAAGAATAAAAAAGACCCCAAGATTTAAGTCCTGACCTGAATTTGTTTGAAGGCCCATCTTTAAATTAGCATGGTTGTTGAATACAACATTGCTGTTTTGTTTGTACAACACTTTACATAACATCCATAGCTTGGTGGTGCTTGCAGGTCACACAAATATCCACAAAGTACTGTAGTTCAATGTACCCATGCTACTTATCCATGAATTATTTAACCTGCAGCTCTTCAGTACAGTTCTTGGCTTGTATTATCTGTGGCCTTTCCTGAGAAGAGACTATTAGTAATACTGAACGTAGCCCAACACTTCTAGCACTAAGATATTGGTAGTTTCTTTCTGAGAGTTTCTACTATAGATAGAGTGAGTTTATTTTATTTAATTTAATAATTATTATTTTATGGTGTTTTAATACACTGTGTGAATTCTCAGAGTGTATTCTATTAACTTGGTAGAAGGTATTGCTTAGGTTTTTTGGAGTGCTATATATGCACTGTGTATTTTTGCACAGTTTCTACTTTTGTTTTTCCTTTTGTTGGCTCTGAAAATGGTGTGTGTTGGTTCTGATCCTGCACAGTTTGCTGTTTGTTACCAGTCTGCAAGGGAAGGGTGAATGTTGTCACTTGCTCATGGACATAGCTTGAGTAAGTGCCATAAGATATTACTGAAAGATTTGTAACATCTAAATGTTGTATTATTTACAATGTGGTATTTTTACAACCAGATCTCAGTTATAATACCCTTCTCTGTTTCCATCTGTAAAAGGGAATGAGAAGCAGTAATTAATAAACAGGCCTTTATTAAAAGGAGAAAAAACAAGATCAGAAGTGGCTTTCACAAATAATAGAATATTTTTCTCCTTCAATTTTAAAAAAAAATTTCCAAGGAGATTGCTTTCATTAGGTAGGAATCATCCTGCATCAAGAAATATTGTGTGAGAAATGAAGGGATGGAGAAAATTAAAATCCTCCAAGTCACAGAAATCCTTAAAACCAGACTGTTAACCACCACACACCTACATACACACACGCACACCTTGACTCCTAAAAACTATTCTCACCAATTCAGTATTACCTGGGAAGCTGTGGCTTGTGAGAAATGGTCAGCTAAGAGAAGGCAGGAATTCGGTGCTGCAAACCCCATGTTTTGCCTGACTTTACTAGAGAGGGTAAATTGATTTATAGGTTGCTAAAAATCTCTCCTGTGAAGACTATGATAATGATACAAAAATATTGTAACATTTTAAAAGATGAAAGCTTCTTCTAGAGTGTACAGGGAAGGAGACTTTGTGAGTATGATTTTGAGACGAGCAGTCACTGAGCATCAGATCAGTTATATCAGAATTTTGCATTAAAGGCTTTAAATGATGGCTTCAAATCATGTAATGAGAAAAACCATAGTTCCACGCAAGGGCCTTCAGCCGCTACATTATGCATTTGAAAAATTAGTGTTCAATAAAGGCAGCAAAGTTACATGGTCTGTGAGGAGAGTTTATATAGTTTTAAGTAGTAATGCGAGGATGCAGTACTTCCCTCTGCTTTTCCAGACTTGCCAATGTGGCTATCGTTACTGACAGCTTGACATGATGTTAGTTATTTAAAGTGTCAGATGAGAGTGGCTGATGCCATGCTACTGCAGTGCTCACATTTGTTGGAAAATTAGATGGTGATTTTTTTTCTAAGAAAAGGCCTAAAACCCCCCAACAACCCAGCTGCTTAAGCCTCTGACTGCCTAGGTTTTTTTTCTGTGCTGGGTGTATAATTTGAGTGAGCAGTAGTGAACATGCCTGAGGTGTTAAGAGAATGATGCGTTTTCTGTAGGCATGAATACTCTTAAATAAAACAGGAACACCTTCCTGTCATTTGTTGTCTTCCAGAAAGAATTTTTAAAAGGAAACGGAAGCCAATTAGCCCGGAAGTTTAACCTCTTTTAGCTTAGCTTCTTTTATGGGAGCTTTTTAACCTTTTAAATAAATCATTTTCTTTCTTTTCTCCCCTCCCCTTTGAATCTGTTAGCAGCATTTCTCATGCTGGGCCCAAGGAGCAGGCTGCTTAAATTCAAGAATGATTTTGAGGGGATAAAGTGTACAAGATTTTGAATTCTTGCCATAAGTCCCTGGCAGACAGCCAGGAAACCTCAGAGGAATAGGACTAATGAAGGGAGGGTAAAGGAGATCTGGAGTGTGTGGCTGGTAATGCAGTATTCATTTAATTGGGAGCAGGTATCGGTGCAAACTTCTCCATTTTAATTGGAAAGAAAATGAGGGTGTTAAGGAAGATGGAGAAAAATAAGAATGCATAAAGTTTTCAAGCTGAGGAGCCAAAGGCAGGCCTGTATATGGCAGAGAAAGAACTCAATTTAGGGCAATTTGCTCTGCAAGCTGGGCTGGAATCTCCCCTGGGGATAGGGATGAGGAAGAAAATGAAACCAAAAGAGAACTTGATAAAATCACCTAGCACAGACAATCTCAGTAGAATAGGTTTTACTGAGTTAAATCTGCCCCAATCAATGTGATTCTTTTCATATAAGTTACAAATAAAAAGCCACAAGATTACAATAAAAATCGAGGATGTACTGCTGCTGATGTAGCACATGGGAGTCTTAAGGACTTGTTGTGGAATACAGGTTTTTTGCAACCATCATGTTTGGTTTTTGCTTTTTTTCCTAGCTAGGAGGGAAAAACCTCTCATCTCTGCCTCCTCTCTAACCTTTTATTATCTTTAAACTAAGGTTAGTGGTAATGTGTGAACCTTACAGAGCATAATTTTCAAATCTCTGCAAAGCTGAACATGCTTTAGTCCTACAGTTGCTAAACCTGCAGATTTTTCAGATACTCTTTTTTGCCTTTATACATGACAGAAGTTAAAATAAGGAAAAGACATTTCTCGCCTCTCTCCACCCATTCCCACAGCTGGGCATACAGAAAAAATGAGAGTAAGTGCCTGCATTTTCATGATGCAGAGGAAAGGCTTTATGTTGTTGTTTTCTATACTATATGAATGCAGTGTCTTTCTCAGTACAGATACTTGTAGTATCAAGTGCTGAACAACTCTTCATTCTCCATCTGAGGACTAGCCTGAATGTATTTTCCTTTTATTCTCAGTAGTGTGTTAACCTAAATATTTGGTGTTTAAGGATCTCCTGGGAAATGGCACTGCTATGAGTGGTGAGTGTCTGAGGTGGACAGCTGCTCTTTTGTCTGCACTGTCACACAGCTGAGAAAGATGAGGTGGTTCCTGCAGGGTCGTCAGTTGTGTGGGGAGGTTTGTACCAGAAGAGAGATGATGTGAGATATGCAGCTCTGAGGGTCTGGAGGAAAGAGCAAAAACTGGGGTAGGGAAAATGCAGAGCTAGGCAACAAGATGACTTGTAGTTGCAAAGGATCAGCTGAGATCTGTAGCTGTAATTAAGTGCTTTTCTTTGTCATACTGCTGCAGCACTAATTTTACCTCATTAACTCTCCACTGGCAAAGGGAAAGGCAGGAAGAGTATAAACAGGACTAACATTGCTGCCTGAAATGCACACAGTTCCTGGAATACGTGGGTATTGCTGGTTTTAGCTTTGTTTCCTAAGGATTGTTTCCATTAGCCTGCTGGTTAATAGTTTGTCCAGCCACTGGACATTCTGATGAAAATCTGTAAGCCTTAGAAATTTCAGGTTCCGACAAGTTTTGTGAAAACAGCTAGCAAGTAGAGAAGAGAGACTCCACCTGAACATCTCTGTTGAGATGAATACAGCTCACTCTTCTGGAGGCAGTGGTCAGTAGAGCAGGTCACAGAAGCCAATCTCTACGCAGGCTAAAGCCACGGGCAGAAGGGCAGGGCAAAGAAGAGGAGCTGATTGCAAAGAGATGGCACCAGGCAGAAAAAGACTGGTCTGGGAACTTACCTCTGCCTCGAGGACAGGGATGTTGAGGAGACACTGGATGCTCCAGTGTAGCTCCTGAAGCTTCTTCGATGTCATCACTGTGAAACTTCATAGACAGTATGCTTGGCTGTGCTTGCCTAGAGATGCCTTATGCACTGATTTCCAAAGCCATGTTATGCCAAACTGTGTTTCTGTATCTGCATGAATATGTGCATGCATTTTTGAGCTGTGGTTGAATAGGATAAGGAGATTTTGGCACAACAATGGAGAATGACAATGGAATTAGGGGGATTGTCAAAAGAAGAAATAAAGCATTTTTGTGTCTAATAATGTATATGGTTATGAAAGCTTAAAAGATCAAATGGAAACAAAGCATTTTTGTTCCTTATGCATGAATTTCACACAGGTCCATCCAAATATACACAGAGAGCTTACATGGAGAAATTTATATGATGGTGCAGATAAAGCAGTGTATTTTAGTACTAAAAAGGCTAAATTCTAACTCAGGGTAAAGTTATTGTTAAAATGCATGTCCACAAGTATATGTGCCAATAGCATGTGGGTATATATATATTAATTTTATATAAATAAATTTTATATTGCATTGAGTATTAGAATATTAATTCCTTTCCATTTAAAAAAATAAGGCAATATGACCACTAAATTTTACGTAGGACTCAGCCTCTGCATTATCCTGTGACATTTGCAGGGACATTTAAGAGAACTAATTCATCATATGTAGCAAAAAACCCTATTTAAAGTTACAGTAGAAAGATGGGAGGAAAACCCTGTATTTTGTTCATGATGATAGAGTGATGGTGGAAGTGAATTTATTCCTTTCTTATCTGATTACTTAAAAATTCACAATCATCTGTGATAGTAAGCTAGATTCTGATTTTCTGTAATGACTACAGCACTGTCAGACATAGCTACATTTATATGATCTGACATGCTGTCTTTTATTTTAAACACAGCACTTAATGAAAAGACTGGGGGCAAAATTCTTGTCTTGGAGTCAGCAGAGAAACTTAGCTCAAGTCTCATTTCACTGGTGTAAGTGAAAGGAAAATTTGACCCAAGGCTTCCTAAGTAGTAATTATGGAAAATTATTTTGACACAAGGTAAAAGATAGTCATACAGTTGCATTTTCCAGCATATGTGGAAGGTTTTGAACTAATTGGAATTTATTGAGAGACAAATTCTGAAAGTCCTTCTCTGCTTTTCTTTTAAATTAACAGACTGTAAAGTTCACTAACTGCAAACTTCCACCACAGATATTAAAAAAGAGTACAATATTTTGTGTCTGCAAAGTGCATTAACAGCTTTAGTTCTGTGAATCCAAGAATGACTTTGAAGATTAATTTGATGTCTGTTTAGCTATGAGAAGAGATACTGGTAGTGAAAACTATAACTTTTGTCTTTTTATTCAGATTTTAGTCATTTGGCCCTGTTTTGTTTTGCCCTGCACATGTACAGTTTAGTTTAACAGCACAAAATATTATCCATAATTACAGAAAGACCTTTTCTGCTCTTTTTCTATTATATTGACATCTCTCTCAGCTTTAGAATCTCCCTCTAATTTGTCATACAGTTTATTGACTGTTCTCTCCTTCCAAATGAGGGAACTTAAAAGATTCCTTCTTTATTTGAAAAGTATATATTCTTTCTGATTTCTCAGGTCAATTTCTGAATTAATAGAAATTGTCTCCCACTGAGTATATGGTGCTTTATCAACTAACATATCATTGCTGTTGTTAATAAGGATGATACCACTTTTGTCTTAACACTACTACCATCCAGCATAGGATTTGTTAGCTATATTTACAGGTTTAAAAAAATTTGTTTTTTATATAACTCTACATATGATTGCATAGACATTCAAATGATTGCTTTTCCTGTGGGTGATTTTCCATATGTATTTTCCTGTGGTGGGTGTGAATGAGCCCGTTTGCTTTAGCATTACCATCTGGTGCATCTTTGTCCATGCCCCTGCAATGGACAGAATACCAGGTAAAAGAGGGACATGTGGTAAACGCCCCTTGGATTGAAACCATGTCCTACTCTTTCTTGGTCCTGAATTTATTCTTAAAGCTTTTTCTGGATCGTTTTAAATCTTCTTACGGCTATGACTCTTTTCTTATTATTTATTTATCTTTTTATCCCGTTCATGGTTTCCTTGGAGGATTTCTCAAACTGCTTCATAAATGGTGGCAAGTTATAGCTTTATCAAATGGTTGTACTAGAAGTTTTTATTGTCTCAGAGAGAAGCTTGTCAGAAGATGCTTGGGGATCTGTATCCTGTTAAGAAAGGCAGAAGAGGTAAATCTGTGAGATCTCAGATCTGAGTAGCTTTGAGCATTTGGGTGGTGTCCAACGCAGAATTTTTTTCCAGCCAGAAAAAAGGGTGTCTTACAGCTCAGTGACTATGTGAAGAGATCAAGCCCCTATGCACAGCCTTACGAAAACAGTTTCTCTAATATCCTACTACTCTTTGCATTCTTTGAACTTCCATCCTCAAGAGGATGAGAAGTACAGAAAGTCTCATGAAACCTGCTTTTGAATTTCCTTCTGTGATGAGAAGGCAGAGGACAAGAAAAGCCTAGGCTTTTTTACTTCACCAAATAAATGTTTAGTTCCTTTGAATTTTCAAAATACAGATTTTTTTGTGTTGCATTGTCTTCCATTTCTAGAATGTCCTATGCTTCATGCTAGGAACTGCGTATGTTGCATGAAGCTCTAGACATTTCTTCTGATTTGCCACCAATTTTATCTGTGCCTTCAGTCACAGTTAGCTGGCGGTGGGAAGTTACTCTGACAGCTTTGCCCACACCTTTATTATTTCTGTTAAGATGTGTAAGTCTACATTTCACCTCTCTCCTGGAGTCCTATTAGGCAGTTTTCCTTTTTTTTCCCCTTGAAATTTATTCCTTCAGCTACTTAGGCAACTTACTAGCTGCTGGCAAATGAGGTATCATAGCTCATATAAATTGCAATTTTCCTTTGATTGGTAACAAGATGAGTAGCTCAGACTGCTGTTCTTCCTCCTTCAGATTTTGATCTGGCACTTCAGGCAGGATGCTTATCCATATACGTCCAGGTCACAAAGCAGCCAGTCTCCTAAAGACACATCATTTGATATCTCCAGTTGCTCTTTCTTTGCAGAATAAAACTCAGCAGGTCCCTCCAAATTTTGAAGAGAGACTTCAGGGTTCTTTTTGGCTTGTCAGGTTCTATTCCTGCTCCGACTCTTAAATGCCCAGACAGAAGGTACAGTCACTGTGCAAATGAAATGGTGCAGCTCTAATCAGTACCCCTGATGGTGTGCCAAAATTTGTGACTTCCTCTTTACTGACTCAGTCCTCTTTGTCCAAATGTGGGAGTTATTTAGCAAAGGAAATGAGACACTGTCAGGATTCTGCATACTCTGTGCCCTGAGGCTTTGTAGTTGCTGACTTCTCACCATCTTAACCAGGAAAAGGTAATACTCTGTCAAAAGTATCTGCTGCAGCAGGTGGTGGCTTCCCTTTTGATTTTGAGAGTCAGAGAGACCTCTCCATGTTTTGCAAGGAAGAAGGTTTTATGAAAGCTAGAAAAACAGCAAAAGCAAAAGAATAGCAGCTCCTCTGGGCCTTATGAAAGCTGAAAGTCTTAATTTACTTTTTGCCCGTCTTACATCATGAGACAGTGAATCTGCAGAAATGGTTTAACTGGCACTAAATTAGCTTATCAATGTTTTACCTGCTAGAAGATCCATTCCGATGGATGGCTTAAACCATTTCAGCCAATTAGATCATGATTGGGAAATTCAGGACCACATTCTTGAAATTATTTTCTGCAATATTAGGTCATTCAGTGTTGTTTTTGCAAGCAGGGGAGGGGATAAAAAGGTACAGAATACCTTGAGAAATGTTACCTTCCAAAGTCAACATATGTCCGGATCTTTATTCTGGAAGAGTCTTATGAGACAAATTCTTGTATTAGGACCTGCGGTTGTCAGAGCCAAGGTGAAAACACCTGCTGTGGTTTGATCAAGATCACAAAGATTATCTCAACAGCCTCTTTGAGGCAAGTTGTCATTTGGTTGTCCTTAATGTTCTTGTATGTAATCAATTGTGCTTCACGGCAATTGGATATTCTTTGGGATATACTGCCCCAAGATACAGCAAAACCTACTCCCCCTGCCCACTTCATTTGAGTCCTGCTATTATTTTAACTGAAAGAAACAGTGACACCCCACTCCTTTATTTCTCATGTACTGTACACAGGAGTGGAAAGCAGATTCATTTATGTGGTAATGCTGGGACTTAAGAATTAGGTGTATGTACTTTCAGCCACGTGCATACATACAGAGTATGTCTCAAAGTAACTCATTCTATTAAAGTTGTCTAAATGTTACCTGCACAAACAGTAAGCTGTTAGATATTAGGATTACTGTGCTTTCAGAAGGCTCCTCCTAAATGAAGGCACTTCTGGAATCATAATCCATTCTTCGGCTCTTCGGAACAATGGGGATATTGAATCCCTTCTGGGACTTTAGAAAGACTGAACTTATTGAGCAAATGCTGACAGAACTTCATTCTACATGAGATATTTTTCCCCAGCTTCCAACTTGACCTTGCTCATGGCCAGAGTATTTTCCTTTGCTCTTGTACCTTCATCTTAGATGCTGCTTTGTCTTCCCAGGTGAATTCCTTCCTAAATGAGACCAGATATTGCCCTTCAGACTCCACTGTGCTGTGTAAAAAAAAGTCAGCCTTGTAGTTTTCTCTTATGAGGTCCATACTATTCTGGACAAGCTAGTAGCTCTTCTCAGCAACTCTGTTAATAATTCCCTCTTGCTTTAATAAACATGTCAAGAAACAAATGCTCTGTTTGAGAACACAGTCTAGTTAACACACTAGTGCCTTTTGGATATCAGGGTAGTGTTTTGTTTGTTGCTTTTGGAGTTGTTTGGTTTGGTTTTTTGTGGTTAGTTTTGTTGGGATTTTTTGGGGGTTTTTTGTTTGTTTTTTTTTTTTTAATTTTTTCTTTCCTAGCCATGTTGTGATGCTCCTCATTAATAAGTTAATTGTTCAAAAGATGAAAATTTATTTTTTTCCTATGCTGTTTCCATCTGATGAGCTCCAAATTTAATGCAAAAATTCTTACTACACTGTTAGTGATTGACCTTGCACTCTGTACAGTTAAATGTCACTCATTTCCATTATTCCAGTCCTAGAGATCTTCTTTTTTTTTCTTGCATGATATTATAATTCTTTGTATTGAAAAATACCTTCAACATTGTCATCTGCATATTTCATCAAGCAGTTCTGATTTCTTTTCTGATTAAACAAGGTGGGCCTCAAGAATGAGCCATGAAAAATTTTAGCAGTCCCAGACAAGGGATAAATCTGTAACTATAACCTGTTTCTGTCTTGTATAATTAGTTCCCTTCCCCCTGTACAGCTTTCCTTCTAATTCCCATCTTCTTCAACTTCACCAGTAATTTGCTGTGGCACTCTGCCAGTTCCTTCTCTTGTCTGGATAAGAGAGAACTACTCTTTGTCTTTTTTCTTCTGAAAAATCAGATGTCTTAACAAAGATAGCTGTTGATTTAAGACTGCATTAGCTACCCTTGGTAGCTGGGTGTTTTTTATTCTATGTTCCATTTTCAAAATTTCTCCTGATCCTTGTGTAATATAGAGGTTACCTTAAACATGAGGGGGGAGGTGGAGGGGGAAACAATCCCAGCTGTGACCCAGGGACTTTCAGGCCTCTTGGAGGGATACTTTACAATGTAAGTATGCTGAGGAAGTAGGGATCCCAACTACACAGACTTCACTGTAATGTCAAAGTCAGAAGTCTAGTCAATCAAGATGCCTTTAGGGCAGTGGAGAGAAAATAGATGTCTGTGGCACATGATTTCAGTCTTTAAGGAATAATGATTCAGGCTCCATCAAGACAACAGCCTGCTTAGTGAGTTTTGTATAAACTTGGTCACATGAGGTTTCTCAGTGGCCTTCTAAAGAGTGATTTTCTGGCACAAAATCAGTTCCAGATTTATCAGTTCCAGATGCTTTTTGTAGTCTCCTGGAATGTCCTATGGCACTTTACCTTCATAATACACCTGTAAGCTGTCTACCAGTGATCAATCATCAGGAATGTGGATAGTTTTGACTTTTAATATTAACATTAGATGGTGCAAGGCCCTTTTCTGTAAATGGTTGGAAGGCACTCATATTCTGTAGGCTTAGGCCCTAAAATTTTTGCAATTTAGGGTAAAATAATTGTTGAGAGAAGATCATTCAATTCATTAGCTTAAGCCAGGATAATATTGCTTTGGGGAATTGCTGTTGACTATATGGGAACTGTAACAAACATCTTACATCAAATACAATTCACAGGCCTAGGTTTGTTGGGGTAATTCTTGGCACATGAGTTCAGAACTTCAGTTTTGGTAAACCATTATTATTTAATCATTCATATCTCTCAGTCACTGCAAAGACTCTGGAAACTCTCAACTGCAGGTGAACACACCTCAGTTGAGTCACACCTGGAATGTCCCAAACATGGCATTTGAATCATTATTGCCTTCTTTTTTGTTTGATTTTTTAAAACGTAAAAAATTTATTTGGTTTTTTTAAAATTTAAAAAATTGTGGTATTCACTTTTTATATTTGGAAAATTATATTGGCAAGAGATATGTCCTATTGCCAGGAAATAATTGTACTATTGCTTCATCCCCTCCCCCCCCATATGTTATTAAAATATTATTTATAAGAAAGTTGTATTTTTTGTGTTGTTCACAAAAACATAATATATAGAAATAATTTAAATGTTGTTATAATCTCAGTAACGATATAGCAAAAAAAAAAAAAATTAACACAGTTTTCCCTATGTTTCACTTAACTTTTAAAATAATTTTAGATTTTTCAGATCACTTTAAGACTGAGGAAACTGTTTCTACTTTAAAGGAGAAAATAATCTCTGATTAAATATCTGATTAATCTCTGCATTTAAATGAAGTTTCTTACAAATTACTCTGAATATGGGACAGAAAATCACTGCATTTTATCATTGTTAGCACATTTTGTTCTAGAGAAAATATCGACTAAGCTGTTCTTAGAGTCTCTTTAGCATAAGTTTTCCAGAAAGCAACACAACAAATTCCAAATTGAGAAGCAAATATTTTGTCAAACCAGGAAAAAATATTTTACCATATACCCTGGGATTTAGGTAAAACTCATAAAAGTGTTGTACCTAGTCATTTTAATTTAGCAAAATTTCCCTATAATAGACTTTTCCATGCCCAGATGCTGGCTGATATTAAGCTCAGAACTTCAGCAGTCTCTTCACAACGTTACACTTGAGCAGAATTCTTAAAAAAGATATTATCAGCAGTAAGCGCTCGCTTGAGGAAGTAAAATAGACTATACAGAAATAGTTCGAATCTTGTAACTTTTCCAAGGTGAGGGAGAGACTGGGGGTGGGGAGGTGCAATGGATATTTGCTCCTCACTACTAAGACTACATGCTATGCAAGAATCCAGGCAGAGAATCAACCTTTGTGTCTCAAAAATTTCTCTCATTCCTGTGACAGCTTCTGGTTAGTGAAGGGTGTATGTGATGGGTGGGTGAGTGTGTATGTTTAAAATTTTCAATATGGAAATTTATGTATCAAATTCACTTCTTTAGCAAAAAAACATTTGGAAGCATGCTAGCATTCAAAATCCAGTCTCACTTGTGGTTCCAAACTGAGGAATAGGCAATCCTGCCCAATTCAAAGTATTTCCTGAGTACTGTGGTAGGATCAACAGGCAGGAAAAAAACCTGAAATGTAGTGAGAACTATCCTGTGTCTGGAAAAGGTTGAGAATGGACTATGATCCATGACCAGTTTATACTTTGAGTGACAGTAAAGACTGGTCAGAGATTACTGATATGAAATGGAAGAAATTTTAGAAGGGGAAGAAAATAATTTAGTTTCCATAAATTCTAATAGACAATGACTGGACTTGTTAAGCACAGCAATATAGTTGTGGTCTTTGGGTTAATATGCTGCAATCCCGAGAAGTTATGTCTTGTTTTGACCCTGGGTCAGTGACATCAGTAGAAGATAGATTTCAGTAACTTTAGGCAAAATCAAACCATGATGGTCATTCATCATTTTTAATCATTCTGTGGTTGTTATATGAACCTTATTAAGAAAAAATTTTCCCCATTCACTGTATGGGATACATGAAAAGATGGATTTTAAGACTGGTTAAGCATTATAAGGATCTAAAATTTCAAAGCCAAGGGAAGAACTTCTGTTTATTAAATATTTTTCCTTTATCAAAAGGATTCAGTTAAAATTTTCTCATATGCACTGCTATAATTGCTTAAATCTGGTAAAAAGTCCTAAAGTTTTGTCTCATTCAGATTGTATTAAAATCATTCTGCTCTCAGTTAAGAGTATTGCTAAACTTCTACAACTCTGAAGTCCTCTTAAATATTCCCTTGGAAGAAATAGGACATGACAGCTATTATTTATCTCTGTGATATAGATTTAGCACATTTAATATATAGAATACAGCACAATGTTAATAAATTGCACAGAAGAAGAAAACAAGATACTGCCAGGTCAGTGAAGTGTAAACAGTAAGAGGACTGAAAAAGAGGCAAAAGAGGACTGAAAATAAAAACCCCAAAGAAAGCAGTCTCCATCCATGCCTCTCTAGTAATTCTCTATAATATTTTAATCAAGAAGGGCTAAGTTCAAAGTACTTTTGAGATAGTGTTAGAGATGCTGTGGAAACTAAGGCTCCACAGAAACCCAATACATACCTGGGAAATTATGAATTCTTTTAAAAGTAGTGTTTTATCCTTTGCTACTGTGAAACCCCATACAAGAGATGCATAACCCACCTTTCCTTATCCAGCTCCATAAATGCACACTGTATCTTTTGTTGCAAATCCTCAGCTCTATGCACTTGGGATAAGCAACTGCCTAGTGGCAAATAGTTCAGAGAAAGAGCACTGAGGAACTGAATCTGGTAATTGCTCCGAATTCATTGTTCCCCACTTGATTTCATACAGTCATAGCCAAGTCTTCCATCTGTCTCTGTGCTCCAACAATGATTTCAGGACACTTGGTGCTGAAACCAAACCGTGGGGTTTTTTTTCCTTTTTTTTTTTTTTTTTTTTTTTTTTTTTTTTCCCTTTTTGTTGGTGTCTGGGCTCTTACCATCACAGCCCTTGATTAAATGACAGCTTTTTGTTTTCATTGTCTTACCTTCTATTCCCATTCAATTCTTGACAGCCTTCCCTCTCAGCTGAATACTGTTATCACTTCTTTATTCTAATCCTCTCCCTAGCTGCCTATATTATCACCCCTCTGTTTCAGAACTTGGATACTTACCCTTTAATCCATTAATTGGCTTTTTACCCTCAGATCTCTTTGCCTCCTCTGAGTGCAACCTGACTCTCCCGGCCACCACACACCCACTTTGTTCTCTGTCTGTCCCTCCCTTGCACCTCCTGGCTTTGACTACATTTTGGTGCTACTTTCTCTTCTTTCCAGATAATCTTGTGCTTTATTTCTTTTCATAAAGGAGGGCTCTCTAGTTCAATATCACTTTCAGCATTGCTTCTGTTTCCTCCCTGTGTTTACGTATCGCTTTTCTACATTGCATTTAAACAAGGGTACATGTATATAACAGGAATAATCTCTGCAGCAAATATCTGTGTTGCCCTCAGAATAGGTCCATTTCCTTATCAGGGTTCAAAAGTGTTGGGCAACTTAATAAAATATGGGTTGTTACACAGCAAACATATTGACTTAAACGAGATTATCTTTGGATTGTGTCAGGTTTCTATTACTGTTTGCATGCAGTGGAAGTGTACATTTCTTAACTTTTTTTAAATCGTGTACTCTTTGTGTGTAAAATCTGGTTTTATTAAAAGGAAATACTTTGTCTGGTACCACTATTTAATTCACAAATAATATTGCTTTATTTTAAGAAACCCGGACTACTTTCTTTTTCCTTAGTCAAGATTTGAAAATATTGACTATACTGCAAAGAGGCTTGCTAGTCTTTTTCTTTTGTTCTCTTTGATGTTTTCTTTATATAGTGTGTATGACTACACACATTTGATATTTAGCAAAGTAGGGAAAATTATCCTGGTGCTAATGTACACAAAGCTATTACACCCAGTCATGGTTAATAGCACTAAATGGATTTAGAGTGAGGAGTCTAGACTGCAATCCTGTCAGCATCTGCCCCTTCCCCAGTAATTTATTTGGGGTTTGCACCTGCAGGTGCTGAATTGGGATTGAATTCATACAGAATTTTTAACTTGGATAGCAGGCACTGAAATAGTAACATTTAAGAAGAGCCCTAAATAAAAGTGACTGTGTTGCCATTAACTTTCCCTCCTTCGTTGCCAATATTGAAACAATAGAATCCTGATTATCCAGGCTCTTCCCAAGGGGATCTCCTTCTCTAATTAACTCCCTAATCTATTGGCACCCTGATTATTAGATGTATCTTGTGCTGCCTGGTGCGTTTCAATGTTAGAAAGCTTTCATAAAATATTTCAGTTTTAGCTCATTCGTTGGCTAGTGTACCTTAAATACGTCATGCAAGTGACACTCCTTTCCTTCCCTTCATGCTCTGGAGCATTAAAACCTTTCTGAAAAGGCAGTAGGTACGTAAAGTCCATGAGAACAGCAGAACTATAAAGGTAACTTTGCAGAGATGAGAAGAAGTCCCATAATTACCTGCCTCTCTGTTCCTGTGTCCCGTTGCAGCTGGAAATCACCGTTTCCTTCAGTTTTAAGGATATGCGTATGTATCTACAGGCATCTCCAAAGGTGAAAGGTTCTAACCCATTGTATCACACGTCCATCTCTAATAAAAGAAAAATAAATTGCTCTTCTCCTATAATAATTTTATTTTCAAAGTCAGAATGCATTTAACTCAGGAAATCAAACCAGCATATCCAGGCAGATATTTTGCTTCTCTTCACATGGAAGAACTCAAATCCTGTGGGAAAGGGGGAAAGAAAACCAGTTTAAATATTTTTTTATCAAAAATTCTTCACCTATGTCTTGGCTGTATACATTTAAAGTCTCAAACATCCCCCATTGTTTATTTGAGTAATATTTTAATTTTGTTAAATGACAGACCCTTTATTCTTTGGGCATTTTTTTCAAATATTTTTAGTATTGGGTATTCCCTTCTTTATTTCATTCCATGGAGTATCAGCATGTGCAGTTCTCTTATAAGAGGATGCTTTTTAGTTGTTCAAACTGAAGTCTGTTATCAATACATAGTCTTGTAAAGACCTATGATGTGCCTCTTGTCCTACACCCAGAAATGTGCCTTGGTGTGGTAGCTTTCAAGCAGATGCACATCAGTGTGTAGACTCTTTTCAATGTGTTCAGCCTGGATCTGTCATTCATGTGTGTGCAGTTCACAGATGGATGTGGTGGCCTTTTTGTGGTCTGTGAAGTCTGTGTTTTTTATGCATGGAGCCTTGCACTAGTCCTGCTCATGTGTGCAGATGAAGGCGTGGAAGGTGTTTTCATAAATCTCTCCAGGATTTCCCTCCAGTATTGACAGCAGCCTATATATTTTTAACATCAGCAGGCAGTGAACCCTAAAAAGTGTGTACCAATCATGTAGTGCAAAAGAGAGCAAAAGACAGAAGGGTAAGAGATCATAGTAGTAACTATGTACTGTAGGAAACCTTTATCCACTGTATGCAATATTTTAATTCAATTCATAGTAACCTTAAGGTACCATTGGGGATGCTAAACAGCTTTGTAAAGACACAAGTGTTTTTCATGAAATTAATTGACAGTCTTTGAAATATATAACCTTCCCCCCCCACCCACTTCTGACTACTCTCCATAACAGCATGTATAATTCAAGACTGATTTTTAGCTTAGTTATTCATAATACTATGTATTTCTTGTTCATTCTATCCTTCTTTTATAACTATTTCTGAATTTCATGGACTTCTCATAAAACACTGTAATGCTAATGCTAAGGGTGATTTTTAAAAGGTGCCTCAAAAATATAGATGTTTAATATGCAGCTGCTCTCTTAAGGGGCAAAAGGTTTCTTCCTGCCACTTCTTTCAGATTCTGTATTAAAAATCTTTTCTTTTTCCTTCAACTGTCAATATTTAGGGAAGTACCCTTTCATGTATTCTATAATCCTGTTAAAAATACTAGGCATCTTCTGTATCTGTGGCTAGACATACAGCATGGTGAAAAATAATCTAAACACTCAAGGTTTGTTTGCAGATTTTCTCTAATGAAAAAGGCTCAAGATATATAATGAGACAGCCCCTCTGATGCAGTTAATCAGTATCCACACAAGTTGATCCCTTGAATGCATTACATGATTCATAAGAAATTGCTTAGTACATAAGAAATTAAGATTGACTAATATTTGCTGATGTCTAATTTTTCAGCTAAGAAATCTAACACTTTTAAGGAAGAAGAGGGGTAAGAGGTCCTCACTTATGTTCCTCTGCTCTCTGCAAAATAGAATAGTTTAAGACACAGCTATATTGCAAAAACTTTTCTGAATACTGAGTAGAAAGGGTTCTTTCATTCAGTTGAATACCAGAGGATTATGGCACCATGCCTAAACTGTAAAAATATTTTGATTTCAAAATGTGTTTAATAGGTCATACTTTTACAATCATTGCTTAGAGTTAATTACTATGTCTGGTCTCAAAACAGGTCTATGGTAATAAGTGTCTCACTAAATCTTTGTCTTCACTGTGTCTAAACTGTCAGGGTAGGGATTTTTAGAGGTGCCTGATCAATATATAAACACAAATCCTGTTAAACCTCCCCATGGTGCTGGTGAGCAGTTGTGTGCTTTAGAAATCAGTCCTTCTTTAGCCCAGGTCCTGTTTTATTTTGCATGGGAATAGTTGAAAGGAAAGGAGAGAAAGGACACCATGTCCTCAAGCGTACTTGCAGAACAGTAGGTCAGGACACCTAGCTAATGGGAAGGAAACGTGCTCAGACCTGCAGGGAAGAGCACAGGAAAATCCTTTTTCAGGGTAGCGGGTGTTTTGTCAGACAGGATGCGCTGTCTTTAGCACCTATCCTGACAGGGTGGCTGTGGCAAAAGTGTTCAGCCAGAAGTCATTGCATTGCTCCATCATTGTGGCAAAGTTCTTAAGCAAAACAAAATTGGACGTGTGGGGGAAGGCATTGGTAAACTTGGTTTTTTGAAGGAATGAAGTTTGGAAAAAGAAGAGTTAAAGTTACTGCTGCTGTAATATACAAACCAGCCTCTTTTGGTCTTTTACATCTTCACAGCTCTCTTACAACAGGTTCTCTTCATGTCTAGAAAATGCAAATCTCTGGGCTCCTAAGAGCAACTGAATAGGGATATGTATTTCATCTTAAAACAAAGAGTGAAGAGAAAAAAAAAAAAGAAAGAAAGAAAGAAAAAGTTATTCAAAGGATTTTGGAAACAGGTGTTCTAAATCAACATTAATTGGTTTTCAGTTAATTATTCCTTATACTTTAGGGATTACAGGAAAGGAATATAGGGGGAAAAAGCAAGAACAACTTCTCTGACATACTAATTGCTCTAATATTATTTAAACTGAGCAGTCCCTCATTCCTTTCACAGCCAGCCCACATAAATTGGCCTCCAGATGACTGTTACAATGGCTAGGAAATAAGAATGAAGTAAAAAGGCAGGACACAATCTTTGGAAGCCACCTTTACTTGGGAGGGTGGTTACAAATGTAGTCTGTTATGTTTACCATCCTCTACCTGTAATTAGCAAGATAAAGACAACTGCTAAAAAGCTGTTGTGTCTTGATTTTGGACACTCTATTTCTAGTCTGAATATTATGTGACTCTCCTGATACTTTATCCCTTGCAGTGTATGATCTATGCACACAGTTTAGAAGGTTTCTCCAGGGCTGACAGAGAAAGACTGGGTGGAAGACAGGACATTGTTAAGGATTGTATTTCGGCTTTCGGCTTTCTGTTCTAATTTCTCATGGGAATGAGTCTGCTTCTTGCCCAGCACTGGCACTGGAATAACAGTTGATGTGAAAAATTGTATATGGAAAGTTTTAGTTCACCTCTGAGAACTAACTAATTACAAATTTAAAAGAAGTGGGAGAGGGGGTGAGTGAGACAAGATAAAATGAGATTTTTGAAATTATTATAAATTGGAGCGGTCTAAAGAAATTACTTTTAAAATTTAACTACAAGTAAGGCACAGGGGTTTTTTTGTTGCTTTTTTTTTTTTTAATTTGGGTTTAAACTTTAAATTTTGCAAAATTTGGGCTGATCCCTCTTAGTTTTAAATTGATGAGAGTGGGGGCAGGTGTGACTACTCACTGTCCAGCTTGAGAGAAGTGAATGATAATTGTGATAAAAGTAACAGATTTTCAAAGTTATTCTTAAACTTTAATATGATACAATAATCAGAGCTTCTAGTAACAACTAAGATAATGTTTTACATGTTTTTTGCTTTAACAATGTATCTTTGAAGAACTCTCTACCCCATATGTTTGAAGTATATGTGAAACATGTCACTTTCAGGAGATACAGTCAAGTTATATGTGAAATTATTTACACAGAAAATTTTAAAAGATTTTCGAAAGGCTAATGAAACTTGCCTGAGGGCCGTTAGAATTTGTATTCCAGCTTCCTGCATGTGTGACAGGTTGCTAACTATCTCAGTTTAAAAAAATTGAAAGGGGATTTCCTGCATTCAGTAGTTCTTATCTATGACTGAGGTATATTACTAAGGAGATATACCAATGCCCACTATATGTGTCAGCATATTTACTACCCCTACAAACAGATGGGAATATAATTACATCACATCTACAGTCACTCCTTTACCTGGCTTCTGTACATATTTGCATAAGGTCCTGACAGGAACTTTAAAGATCTGAGATTTTAAAAAAGCTTATGAAAATATTATTCTTAAATTAAAATTGTCTGTTATAATCCAAATTTCTACTACACCTGCATGAAATTTGTAAGAACAGATGCTTTTGTTGCTGCTATGAAAGCACAGCAGAAAGCAGTAGTGAAAAGAGTGATTTCATGTGTTGGTAGCTTTCAGGGAATTGGCCAGATATGTGTCTGTATTGTGCTAGCTGCTCTTATTTATCTCCTTAACCCACAGCATTTAGATGGCACCATTTCTCATACTGTGCAGATGATGGTACTGCACTCGGTAGGAAGAAAGTATTTCTTTATCAAATGCCACTATTTCTAACAGACAATGAAGTGCAAAAAAAATCTTTAAAGTTTTGTTCAATAACTTTAAAAAGATAGTATTAAACATATAAAGAGAAAATGTGTGTAAGCTATATATGCATCAGTACTTAATCCTTGCTTTCTGAAATGTGGCAGTTCATAGTTTTTCCCTTGGTCGTCACTGGTGGGGTTTATTTTTGTTTGGTTTTTTTTTTTAAATCTACTGCATGCAAGCTTTATTCTTGCTTGTACAGAATGTGCTTTTACTTTGCAAATGAATATGCAAACTTTTCCTTCTAGTTAAAGAAAATAAAAAAAAGACACTCTAAAATTCTGTTTCAGGTTTTTTTTTCCCCCCAAATCAATTCCCTCAGTATCAGGTTGCAGGAAAGTATTCCTCAAATTAAATATTCAATTCATAGCCCAGATGTGTTTTATGCTCTTTTACACTGTATATATCTCAGCACTAGCGGCATTTTAATGCTCAGAGTTCTGCAGGGATTTTTTTTTTCTGTGTCACTTTTTCCCTTTGCTTCCTCATCTGACCTGTCTGGCCTTTGCTAAAATCTTCACCATGGTGTATAGGTGATAATTGACTCCTTTTTAAACGACACTTTTTGTATCAGCTGAGTGCTGCTTGTTTGAGATGTGAACACATTTCATGGACAGACTCAAAGCCTGGTTGTGCTCAGTCATATGTGCAAAAAAATACATTGTTAGTCGTCTGTAATCCCTAGCCCATGGTGGTTCTCTCCAGTTTATATGTGAGAAGAGATGTGCTTGTTTAATCACAGAGCAGATGCGGGGCCTAAGGGCCTGACCCAAAGCCCATTGAAATCAGTTGGAATCCTACTGGAGGTTTTAATGGCCCTACGTGTTTAGATAAAACACCTGACTCATTTTTATGAAAACTAAACTAAACAAACAAAAAGCAACTTATTTTTTCTTTCCTCACTCCTTTCCCATTTGCCTCAGGAGGAAAATCCTGCCCTGTACTCTAAATACAATGTAAACAATTTAATAATCCCCACCTGACAACTATTCTGCTAAGAAAGTGTTACAATAGAAAGCTGGAACATGGCTTTATAGCGCTGGGGTGGCTACGGTACCTTTCTGCACCATGAACATTTTCTGATCATACTTTGCATGTAAGGGTTGATGTGTTTGCACAGAAAACAGTTTGTATACAGCGTGGTCTTAGGACTACATGCTAAAAATATCTGTGTAGTCAGTGTAGTCTATTTGTGAAATATAGCAGGAGAAAATATTTATGAGCACCACAGGACATGAAGCTCAAAGTGCAGTCATTTCTAAATGAAAATTATGTGACAGTTCATCAGTATTTAATGCTAACATTGCTTGATCTAGACATAAAGAATTTAGCAGCCATTTATCATAACATACAGTACTGTTCATTTCCTGATTTGCTTACAATACATTGATGTTTTAATCTCAACAGGAGCCACAGGTCTAATTTTAGCTAGTTAATGAAAGGAAAATCCAGCGAGAGACGGATTTTTCACATGGCTATTAGAAGCCTACTCCCACAACTTGAATTGGTTGGTCTCTTTAATGCGCGCTCCCAGAAGCCACTGCTTGGTCCCTGCGCCAGATGCAGGTGTTCCCTTGTGCTGTCAGCCAGGAATGATTAATGAGGATTTGCCCCTACTGAAAGCAGTCTTTGGAGCATTGTTCAGGGCATCTGTGGAACTGTCGGGGGAGACAAGGACACAAGTGAACAACCAATTATTTGGCCATCACTGAGGCAGCATGAAAAAGACATCAAATTGGACAGAGGAGCAAAGCTTTTGTTTCATGATCATATTTTTAGGTGTTAATAGTAACAGAGGAATTCTACCTGTTTTGTTTTTCCTTTTTTTTTCCTTTTTTTTTTCTTTCAGGGGAGAGGGGAAGGGCTCAAGCACTGCTTTAAAGCTAGGAAAGGATGTGCAAAAGAAACACAGACAAAAACTGATCACACTCCTTTAAAAGTGTTGAAGGGAGGAAAACACACAGAATTGATTTCTTGGTGGTTGCACTGTGTTTATAAAAAACACCGTTTTGCTCGGCTAACATTAGGGAATGAGGGCTAAGAATTCTGTGAGGAGGAGGATTACTTATGCAGGGAGCTTCTTAATAGCTGTCCAAATACAACAGTTCAGGAGCCGGGGCTTTAACATGGGGTAGTGCAGGGAAGTGTTACATTAGGATTCTGAAAAAGAAAATGTGAGGGAACAAAACCAGAAAATATTTGCAAGACTGGGTTCAGCATTCAGCCTGCATCCCTCTTTCTGTCTCAAGGAAAACACACTTAGGCGCAGAAGACTGAGGGAAAAAAGAGGAACAGAACTGAAAGTGCCCTGCCTAGGCTTAGACTTCTGCATTTTTATATTTACCAAGAGTTGAGATTATAAATACTAATTTTAAACTGGAGGGAAGGGATTTTCGGAACAATCCAATTACTGAATGACTTATTTGTAAAATACATAATATGCTCCATCCTGTCAAGCCTCTTTTTACCACAGTATTAAGAATAAAAAAGTTAATTATATGGCTTAATTCTAATGAGGAATTGAATGTTTTTGTGACTAATAATAAATATAGAACAATTTCTTCTGAGGTATTGTAATTCATATTTACAGTGGCTAATTCCTAACCTCAGAAGTTCCTCTGTCTCCACACATTCATGCAAGAAAAGGAGTTTGGATCCTGAAACAATTACCAATCATAATTCCCAACTATTCCTCAATGAAGAAGAAATTTATATTTCTAAATTGACAGTTTAGTTATATTTGAGTACCTGGATTTAGATTTATTTTGGGGGTTTTTTTTCAGATTATTTATCATTTAATGGCTGTAATTTATCAAGGAGGACTCATGGAATTCATAAAATTATTTGAATCTCCATGCAGAAGGCCAGTTTCCTTACCCAGCTGGTTTGTAGGAAGCTTTAGTAAGCACAAGGTTTTTGCCTGCTTCTCATTTAAATTGAGTCAACACAGGTAAAAAATTGACTTATGGTACTCAGATTTTCAGAATTTGTCATCTCAGTGTCAAATGGCTGGGTCTGAAACCTGAACAGTCAACTGCAGTTTCTATTTACTATAGGATAATAATTTTATTGGAAAATGAAACTTTAAAATAATAATTAAATACAAAGTATTTAATAGCCACTTAAAGAAAAAAAACAATACAATACATATGTAAATGGAGTCTTTGTATTTAAGGAATATCACATACTTCTTTATACCACCCAGATGAAAACCCTGCTCAGAAGGAAAGCACTAAACAACCTAAGAATCTTTAGGATATTCCAGCATTTCTGATAATTGTGCAAATTGCAGTCTAGAATTTTACATTGGGAATAGCCTCAATACCAGCCCTTGAACTGCAGTACTACTGCAGGTCTGTCCTTTTCCAGGAGTACAGCCATCTGTTACTGTCTGCAAAGGACTCCGACACCTGAAACTGAGCTTTGTCCCTTCTTGCCTTTGGTACATGTGCTGGAACATGCAGTGACTTTATTAGTAGCTATAATATCAGTGTACAGGCACACTCAACTCTCTTTCCTTCTTGTCAGGAAGAGGCAATGGCATCAGCAACATGCCCGTGTCTGACATTACTCGATGGAAGAATAGTCTCTTAGACTCCTCCTGGGCATGATGGAAGGGATGGAAGTAAAATATTTCCAGGGACTAAAGGAATGATTATATCATCTCTAAAGAGGATATTTGCCTGTGACTGTCAAAGTGCTGAACTGCGTCTCCTAATCCTAGATAAGTAAATAGAAAGGAAACTTCCTGCTGCTGTAGGCTGTGCTGAAGACTGCACCTTTTCCTGCCAGGTATGGACTTTGCCACAGGTATTCAAGGGTTGCTTAGCACTCTGTTGTATTACTTCAGACTCTTCTACTTGGAGTTGTCAGCTGGAGAGAATAGAAACATCCGATGTTAAAGCTTGAAGATGAAATTTCTGAATATTTACATGTGCCAGCAGTGCACAGCATTGGAATGTCCTGCAGGATATGGGCATTCTCTCCCAATCTCTTGGTGGGTGAGCACCTTTGGCATGGGGCTCCTGTGAGCCCCCTTGGGAGGTCTCATGGGAAAAAGATCAGGACAATACTTTAAAGACAGGGCCGAATCTTTTAGTGGAGGTTCTTTGGCCTGAAAATAGGAACAGGATTTGCCAGGTAGTGCCCATAATGGGAACACCCCTTTTTGCATACCATTTCCTTGAGTACAGTGACATCTCTTCCATCCATTACATTCCTCTGCAATCTGCATTTTTTCCAAAGTAATTATGTTTCTTCCAGTGCTTGTGCTCAGGTTGATACCTGTTGTATTATGATGTTTTCCCTATAAACTCTTGTGTATATATTTTCATGATACTTCAATAAAAACATCAAAATTTAGATTCAAAGCAAACCAAAAACAAATGGGAAATAACATATGGAAAGGGATAAACCCATTAACATCTTTATTATGAGTGTTGTTTGCTAAAAACATCACCTTTGGTTTAGCTTTATCCATTGCAGATTTATTTTACGAAACTATAAAAAAATTCTGAAGTTGTCACTTATGTTTTTACAAGGATCTCTAATACTCTGCAGACTGCATAAGACTATGAAGTAGTGGATTAGTATGAGGTTAGTACCCGTGAGATGATTTTCTTCCATGTTCTCATGGATCTTTACAGTTCTTTTGATGAAAAAGTTTATTTGTCTTTAAATAGCATAGCTGCTGTAATAAACTGTTGGAAAAAAACCCAAAACCAAACCAAACAAAAAGAGAAATAAATATTTTATATAATAATATATCTATCATAATATAATAATTAATAATCAATAATTTTAATAATTAATAAATTTAATAATTAATAAATATAATAATAAATACAATAATAAATATAATAATTGTTAATATTTGTATAATATTTATAAATAAATAAATATTTTGTAGCTTTTAATATCTAATTAACTTTCATTTCATACTGGAAAGAATGAGGCTTGTTAGAAACATGCTATGTTTATGGGTGAGCATTTACTTCTTTTATTTGTGCTAAGTAAAATCTAACAGCAACATGCTCAAGAATTCAGGAGTGTCAGGAGTTGTGTTTTGTAGAACTTTTGACCAGTAGGATTTCTCCCTTTTTCCCCTTTGTGCTAGTGTAACGCAGCCTGATGATTCTGGTCACAACAGCCAGTTTGTCTCCACTGGTGGTGATGGTGATGAAACTCCTAAGACTTTTGTGACTGTTACTGCCTGCAGGACTGAAATGAAGGGAGGCTGCAGACAACTGGGGCAATGTCATTAGAAACTCATCAGCATTGGTTCTTAATGAACCATTTGATAAAGCAGAAGGAATTTTCTCTGCTGTTTGCACTAACCACAACAACAACAACAACAACAACAACAAAAAGGGCAACGGTAAAGGTTTGGATGCAAAAATACTCCCCCTTGCAGGAGCAGTGTGAATCAGCTGGTTTGTTTTGCTAACATGCACATGACCTGGTATAGGGATAGGCAGAGTGGGCAGGGATTTTGCAGGTGACATTTCTATATTGATTTTATATAATAGTGCTGGTACGTGCTTGGTTTGGGCTGCAAAAATTGCAGTGTGAACTACTTAAGTTCTGGCTCTTTGGCAACAGAGAACTGTGAGGCTAAATAAGACTTCAGTTCCTTTACCCTCGATAGCTAATTTTTGCACCTGAAATCCCAGAGCTAACAGCTTGGAAAGTTTGTGCTCACACATAGGTATATATTCACTTATAAAATCTGTTTTGTCCAAAAATCCATCTTATATCCATAGAAAACTATCTACGGATTTTATAAACATCATTGGTTTATTCAGCTTTTATTTTTCTTCTGTGCTTAAGAGCAGGTTACACTTAGGACTGATGTGTGAGGTCAAAGGGCTTTTCTTCTCCTATAGCCCCCAGTTAGTTTTTTCACCAGCATAATTTCCCACCAGCATAGTTTCCCACCATTTATTGATTTGACTTTCTTCTTTCTAATCCCTCATTTCATGCAGGGTTTTAAAAATTCTTAATACCACCTTGTATACATATTCTTTTCCTTTTTCCTCCCTCCACCTCCTCACATCCTTCATTCCTTAATTCCCTTGCATCCTATTTCAATCCATACACATTTTCCTGTCTTTTTTCCCCCATGCCTTTGTTTGTCTTCTATTCATGCTATAACTGGGAAAATAAAGCTCTTCACACCTAAGGAAGCAGTTCATCACTATGATGGTGAAGTTTCAGCATGTATATTCACATATATGCTGGAAATAGCAGCATGGTTAAGGGTCACTGGCTATTTTTCTAGGGAGAGGATCTTTAAATTAAGAAGCTTTCCTAAATGTTCTTTGTAATGTAAAATGATTTAGCTTCAAATTACTCAGTATCAGGATATGTATTAGGCAAAATATTTCTCAGTGTTTGTATGGATTATGAAGCTTCACCTTATATATCTTAATTGTTAGCATTTTCTTTGGGTTTGTATGAACTACCAAGGTTTACAATTTGTGTGTATTTACTTCAGTATTATGTTCTTGACTGCTTCAGCTTATTTTATTTTCCTATGCAGTGCTACATTAATGGCAAGCATAGCAACACAAGTTGCATACATTTGTTTGAATGAATGCTACCCATCATATGATCCTTACTTAAACCACATTTTAGCCTATTTTTGGAATCTTTAAAAATGCAGACAATGCTCCAAATCCATATTAGAAGTAAAAAAACAGATTATCAGAGTATTTTGGGCAAATAAAAAATGTAATCCTTTGCTGGAAAGAAAGAGAAACAGCATCTGAGCTGGGATGTAGATGGTTAAAAGAAGTGGTGGCGTGTAAGAATTAACAGGAAATAAATAGTACAGAAAGAGTATTTTTTATGAACTACCAGAGCCTAGCATTTTCATAAACCATAATCTTGATGGCAAATCTTGAATATTAATGAAATGATGATTGTAAGAATACCAATATAAAAATATTTGAGATAATAATTTCTGAGGTTTGTATTGCCACATTCCACCTATCAACCAATAGGAAATCAAAGGACATTTTAAGAGAAGTCTATTAAAATCAACTGCATTTGAAAAGACTATCTATATTTCAGGTGTTGCTTCAGGTTCTTACCCCCTGGATATAGATTATCTTTGTTTTTAGAATTGCTGAAGCCAAAAGTACAGTCTGTAAGTTTGAGTGAACTTTCTTCACCTAATTTCAAATCTGCTTGAACTTAGTGACTTTGTATATTTGATTTAAGCTTCTTGGAGTTTGCATTCAATAAAGCAGAAGAGTACAGGTGAAGGGAGAAGAGACACAAATATCCAGATTAAAAAAGCACTCTATATATATATATGGCACATGTGAATTACTTGCTTTTTTTTTTTTTTAATATCTTCTGTGTTTTTCAGCATAGAAGTTTTCTATGGGAAAAAAAAAATCAAGTAGCCATTTTTGATCTTAATAGAATCATGCACAATCCATTTTTTCCTTCATCAGCTGCAGCCTTAGCAGACAACTAGATCTTATGATTTATTTGTCCAGCCTTGCAGGATATTCTTCCAAAAGAGAATCATGGTATGCCAGAAGACATGGAAAATGGAGTGATCTATGTTGTTCTTCTCTTATTGTCTACTAGAAAGTCTGTCCATCCCTGATTTTAATCACACCCACTTAGTGGTCAAGCTAATTCACCCTGCCAGCCAGATGATCTAGTTTGGTGTCCACTGCTGTTATTACAGACTGGAGGTCAAACCTTTTATCTATTTTCACCAAACTCAGTTGGACAGTTTCTTGCTGGGAGTCTTTGGAACGAGGTGATAAATCTTATTGCTAATATCCCAGTAGGTAGTAACATGTCTTCCTGCAGGCATATCTTCAGAATTTTTTGGGATCTGTGAACATAAATAAAAACTTTTGAAAATCCTGTGGAGATTTTGTTTCATTTTTTATATCTGTCATAAAAGTATCTCCACTTACTCAAAGCCTAATTGTGAATTGTCAACACAGAGACTTCCAAGATATTGTCTTCATTTTCATGTCCATAAAGACAGAATATAATTGAATCATGCTAACAATTTTATGTCTGCCTGTGTGTACAGGCATAATTTGTGGCATAACCAGTTTACGTTGCTTGTAACAGTTTGGTAATATGCCAGAAGTCACTAAAATACAATGCACGTGGATTTGGGGAATGCTGCACTATGGAGAACTTGCTTTGCCTAACAGTAATACTTAGATGGTGAAGAGCAGGGATTTTTTAACCTAGGATCTGAATTGTCGGACACAGACAGAGAGCTGTGGTCAATGACTCTATCCAGATGTAGCCCGGTGATAAGTGGTGCCCCTCAGAGTTCTGTCTTGGGACTGGTGCTCTTCAGTATCTTCATCAGTGACAGAGAGTGAGATCAAGTGCACCCTCAGCAAATTTGCAGATGACACAAATCTGAGTGGTGCAGTTGGCACACGTGAAGGATGGGATGCCATGCAGGGGACCTGGACAAACTTGAGAAGTGGGCCTGTGAGATCCTTGTAAGGTTCAACAAGTCCAAGTGCAAGGTGCTGCACCTGTGTCGGGGCAATCCCAGACATGAATACAGACTGGGAGAAGAACTTATGGAGAACAGCCCTGCAGAGAAGGCCTGGGGGGTTCTGGTGGATGAAAAACTGGACATGAGCCAGCAATGTGCACTCATGGGCAGGGAGCCAACTGTATCCTGCGCTGTATCAAAATAGGGGTGGCCAGCAGGGCAAAGGAGGTGATTCTCTCCCTCTTCTTTGCTCTCATGAGACCCCACCTGTAGTGCTGCATCCAGCTCTGGTGTTCCCACATAAGAAACACATGGACCTGTTAGAGCAGGTCCAGAGGAGGCCACAAAGATGATCGGAGGTCAGGAGCACCTTTCCCATGGGGACAGGCTGAGAGAGCTGGGGTTGTTCAGCATCAAGGAGAGAATCTTCTCTCTCTTCTGGGGAGACCTCATTGCAGCCTTTTAGTACTTAAAGGGGGCTTACAAAAAAGAGAGAGAGGGACTTTTTGCATGGGTGGATAGTGATAGGACAAGGGGGAACAGTTCTAAATGGAAAGAGAGATTTAGGTTAGATGTTAAGAAGAAATTCTTTACTCTGAGGGTTGTGAGGCACTGAAAGAGATTACACAGAGAAGTTGTGGATGCTCTATCCCTGAAAGTGTTAAAGGCCATGTTAGACAGGGCTTCAAGCAACCTGATCTAGTAGGTGGCATCCCTGCCCATGCAGGGAGTTTTGGAGTAGATGATCTTTAAGGTCCTATCCTATCCAAACCACTCTATTATTCCAGGATTTGAAATCATGTGGAGAACAGTACATGACTTCTGAGCTGGCTGCAAAAGGTGACTTGAAAGAAGTTTTTCTGTTACACCACAGTTTATGTGAAATTTGGCATTTATGGGTCAAAACCAATAAAGCCACTTGTGTACAACTGTAAAATGGCTTATGCTTTGCTTTGTCTCTAAGCATTAATTTAAGGCCCAAGGTTCGCATTGCCTAGAGCCTTTGTGGATACTGTGAAAACCTACTTCATTTTTTTTCTGTTATTGAGCTGACAGCCAGATTAAATGTTGATTGTAAAGTTCTTTCCCTCTCCTTACTACTGCACTTAATGCATCCTGGCCAAATGAAATTACAAGGTTGTATAATAGAGGTACCTCTATAGCATAACTTATTATAATATATTCATATTATATAAAAAATTCAAAACTTATAATGTAAATTTATTATAATAAAAAGACATTGCAAGAGTAAAGATGTTTTAAAAGAATGGATTAATTGTGAAATTGTCATAGCATTAGAAACCTTGTAATCCCCATGCAGGGCCAAGTTGGGCTAGTCTGCCCACATAATGCTTATTGTACCCTGCAGACTAATCAGCTCTGATTCACACCATCTAATTGCATTTAATTGCAGTAGTATTAGCAATCCTCAGCTTTGGTTTTTCTGACACTGGTTACTGTGCAGTTAGTACTGAGGGTCACCCCTCAGTTCTCTTTTTTTTTTTTTTTTTTGGCCAAAAGTGGTTCACGTCCTGTAAGTCTCTACAACGGTCTGAAAGTGTCACCTTCCCATTCTCCACACAGATGCATCTCTTGCACTAGTTCATTTTCCCTTTCCAGGGTCTACTCTGCTTCCACCAACTCTACAAGATGAAAACCAGTTCAGGAATTACATTTCACCACTCTGTCCGCATTTAATAATCAATGATGAGTCTTTCACATTCACTCCAAGATCCTTGGAATATCTTTTGAAGAAGAAAGAAGCAATGATCTAGGGTTGCTATCACAATTACTTTAGCTCAGACTGGGACATAGGCATTGAGTTTGTCTATAATCCCTGAAAAGGAAGAACTTTTTAATGCTTTTTCTTTTGGCAAAGGATTAGTTGGTTACGTATTCTTTCCAAATATAAGCAGGTAGCTCAGATTCCATTTCTCCTCTGATAGGGAGCCAGCCTGCCTGGTGGACATCAAGCAATACAGTGCAGCTGTCGCTGCTCTAGGTGCCACATTTTTTTAACTGACTGCAGAAAGATTGTTTTTGTCTCAACTCTCTTCCATAATTGAAAAATTAAAAACAAATTGTCCATCTCTCCTTCTTTTCTATAACTCTTCAAAGGAGTCTGCAGCAACTGCACTAGAACACCCACTGCACTGTATCCTAAACAGCAATTAGCTCTGAGAAAGAGCTGTAACCATGAAGTACACATTTTAGAGCATCAAGGAATACAAATGCTTTTTTTCCAAATTATTCTTTATTATGATGTAATTGCTTAATTTTGAACTTGCCTTAGCACGAGCTAAGAAACTCCAAGTAGACTACTGTACTGTGCATTGATTTTCTTCTATGAATTCCTGCTGAGACAAATATTAGAACATATTTAATACAAATACACATTTTTTCAATGTATATGTTCATATAGACACTGAAAAGCAAGTGCTCTCAAATTTCTACGTTATAAACTGAAAAGGACTTGAAAAAATGCTTTGTGGAACATCTGCCCTCTTTTTCTCCACCAAAAAACCAAATTTGCTTTAATTATTTTTTAAATTAAGTTCATAGAGGTATGTTATGACTTTTAAAGGTGGCTTTTCGACAATGGAAGTGCAGGGAGTGTAATTCAAACCTTGGGTACATTAGTTTATAGTGAGAAAGGAGAAATGTCCCAGCTCTGTTGCACAGCATATTTTCTGGTCAAACTGCTTAAATTGTCTGAGTGAAATCCTACCCCTCCTAAAGTCAAGAGGATTTTTACCATTTATTTGAATGGGGCTAAGATATCACATTTGAATTCTGAATTGTTAATAAGAATGGGATAACATGTATCTAACTCTCACAGCTCTTGTGAAGCTAATTAATCAGCAGAGTACTTTGGGATCCTCAGAAGTATAATAGAAGCTGCAAGTACTATTATTTATTTGTCATGTAATTGGAAACCAGCAAGGTAAAAAGTCATTGATAAAAATCCACATCACAAGGTCATTTCTTTCAATGTTGCAAATCTCTTCTTCAATCAAGAGCTTTGTAACTGATGAAAAGTACTGCCTAATCATAACATTATCAAGTCAATTTAATTGGTGCTCTGGCAGCACATGAGATCATAATGAAGTCATTTTTGCTAGTTACAGGCTTAAAAATATTTTTATAGCACCCTTCATCCTAGTGGAAACTTTAAAGGCCTCGCAGACAAGATTAAGGTTTTCTGCCTCTGTTATACAACTGCCTTTGTGTGGTAGATACCAGCTGTTTTAATCATGTCTAAAAAACTACTGGCAAGCATGATATTACTGTGTTTATACTTATCCTTTATACCTGTTACATATTTTATACCTTTAAATTTAATGTTCAAATATGCCAAGGTAAAGAGGCAGCACTTTTGGATTAGAAGGGTTCTGATTTTTTCAAGTTTGAACACTAATAGTTGTCACTGTTGCTGAACCACAGTTTTTAAATATGCCCTGTGTCTGTGAAAATCCCATTTTTGACAACAGAAAGGTCTACCTATTTTTGCACAATACTCTGTTTCACTTTGTCTGAAACTTAAAGCCCCAAAACTGATATTGGCTTCACCAGGTGAAGGTTCGGAGTAAGAATGGTTGGTTAGGTTTCTATCAGCATGCCCGGTTACATCGAGTGGATTGCTTAATTTACCGTGGTGTGAGTTTCTGTATTGCAACAGATGGAAATAATGTCATTTATCTTTTCTTTGCCCTGTCTCTTTCATAGCTGGAGTGACTGAGAGCTGGTGTGCTGGTACCATTGCTCCCCTCCTTGAGGAGCTGGATGCTGTGGCCACAAGTCCCTGCAGTGAGCTCTTGTCACTGACCACATGCCACCTGCCACGGCTTGTGGCCAGTGAAGAGCAGGCTGTGACTTTCAGCTCTCTCTTGCCACTTGCAGCTTTAGCAAGCATTTGACTAAAAAGCTCAACTTAAAATGCAGCCTTCAGAAAAAGTAGCAAATGCAAAGCAGCCAAAAGGCTAGATGCTGTGGCTCAAGGCTTCCTTATGAGGAAGGGAGTTTAAAATCAGCACCTTTCCTGCCTAGTTTCTCATTTCCATCTCATTCCCTCCCTCTCTTCTCTGTGGACTCCTCTTCATCTTTGGTATTGACTAGGCTCCACAGTGCGCTTTTAGTCAGTTTTGCCTGAATGTATCTCAGGTACTGGAAAGCTGAGATCTCTTTCCCTCTCTGATGGATAGCAAGGAACTGTGGCCTCCTCTGCAGCCCAGCTGTGGAATTGAGCACTGGCTAAGCAGGACTGCTTTCCACTGCAGTTTACTCATGGAAGGTTGAGAAAGAGTGACTGGCAAAGGAGACAAACCCCTGTGGGAGTTTTACAGGTGCATGCAGGTGTTTTGTCTTTATAGGCAAAACCTCATATGTTAAGATGGAAAAAATGTTACAAGAACCCTGATAGATAAGGCCAAGGGCCATAGGAAGTAAAATAATGAAAGACAGACAGCATTTTCTTCTATTTTCCCTTGTTTAGCACCACATCCACATCTTTACCCATACTGAAGTGCATTCTGTATGGACACCACTCTGACAGTGTCAAAGAACACTAAAGTGAGTGTAAAAAGTAGCTTTTCAGATGCACTGGTTTAAAAGATCCTTCCATGTAACATTTGTAAACAATGGGTACGGTGCTTAGTTCCATTGCCTTGTTCCCTAAGCACCAGCAACTTGTCAGTCCTACCACAGAAGACCCCTACCACCATCAGACTCTAGTTTAGCACAGCCAATGCCTCAATTTGTTGATAAATACAAATAAATCCAAGAATTCCAGCCTCTCTCTCCCCAAAATGTGCCAGGTTTTCAGGAAGTAGAGAACAAATCAGCCCTACAGCTGGGGCAGATCTCTGCTTTAGATGTTCCTGGATAATCTGAGAAAGGCTATGTACTTAAAGAATTAATGTCAACATTTATTTTTTTTAATATTATGAAGAAAATATTATGACCAGTACTTATGAACTTCATCTAAAGGCACTTCAAATGACCTTCATGTGTTTGCAGGGGACTACATCCCTACTTCTCCCAAAGAATCTCAGCTGCCTTGCTGAGTGCCTGCAACTGCTGTGTGCACTTCTGACAAGTCTTTCACCTTGTCTCGTTCTTTGCAGTGATAAATTTAACCTAATTTTAGCTTATTTAAGGTAGACCTCATTGTCCCATAATATATATTACCTCGGATAAAATCAGATGCCATCTAAAGTTTCGGCTTTAGATTTGCAAGTTCTTAACTTCAAATCTCGGTTTATGCCTGTTAAAAGCTTCATTTTGATGACATTCTACCACAGTTAATTTTGTGATTAGTTTGGATTTTCTGTTTACCTCAATCCACCTCACAGGTAACAGGTTTATCTTGTTAGTAGTCTTTCTGGTTAACCCTGCAAAGGAATTACCAAGTTCATTGTAGATGCAGCTTGAGAAGTTATGGTCCTTGCTGGGTGATCTGGTGGAGGTGAGATGTGGTGCTGTGCTTGCAAATGTATTTGGAAATGAAGTGAAAGTCTGATCATTTTTACAGAGGACAAAAAAAATAAAAGAAGACAAATTTAAATCTTAGTTGTGGATAGAACAACTAAATGTATTTTGTTTCCCTGCATTTTTGGTTTTTCTGATGTATTTCTTTTCAAACTTTATTTGCAGCAGGATTTAATCAGAACTGCTCAAAAATCAAATGTTCCATTTTCACTGGTCTAGTAGACACCTAATATTTTTTGTGCACCCTGAAAAGGAAAGCATAAGAACAATAAGTGCACATATTGCACTTAATTTGCTGGCTTAATATTTGCACCAGTAAACAGGGTTCCTCGAGTTTCTGCAGGTTTCTAATCACAATGGGGTGGGAGGATGATTTAAGTTGCCTGCCTTACAAATTTGAGGAAATAGCATGAAAATATTTTAACAGTACTCACTTTCAGCTCAGTAGCCATATACAGAACTTTATAGAGGATGACAATATTAGCCAACAGTCAAGACAATGGTCTGAGAAAAACACTTTTTATTTCAGACAAAAAGAGGGGAAGAGCACTGTGTAGGGGAGTGAAATTTCAGGGCAGCAGCTCCACTGAAGTCTTGTTAAATCTTTCATTTGGGCCCTTCACCTGCTGCTTATAAGCAATGAAAATGGTAGACAGCAGATGTGGAGGCTAGGAGGGGCTATAATGATGTGAAAAACAAGTTGGGTGACTATACAGAATCAGAGATGGATTGAGACTTACTCTTTTGTATTTGAACCTCCCCTCCCCATGTTGTTATGATCCCAAACACTTTAAAAACTTACTTTCAAAATGAACTGTGTAAAAAGATGAAAAATAAAATTAATAAATAAGCATTCCCCATTTTTTAGAGTAAATGAAAAAAAGGTAATCTTGAACATGACTATTCTCGATCCCTGAATAACTCTCATTAACATTCACCAAGGATGGAATATGACCCTCTGATTATGTGAGGTTTAGAATACGTATAATTTCCCTAACACAAATGATGGAAAACATCTGTTTATTTTGACCACCAGGATGTAGGCTGGCTTTTCCTATATTTTGTCACCACCAAATCACACACCTTACTGATGTTATCTCCCATAGAAATGTTTGTGTTTTGATTTAAATCAGACAATAAAAGAGTTTGAGATCTGCTAAATTAGGAACAAAAGAAAAGGCTTTGTGCTCTGCTGCCTATAGTGTAACCATTATGGTTGTAGTAATGTGCTGTGAGAAGCCATCGGCATGCTAAAAATACACCACTTTAACAATAATCCATGCATAAAAGAGCCTGAAAGGAGATATGGCATATACCTAATGAATTCTGGACCTTTTCCATGCTTCCCATTTATAGGATTTCAAAATTACCAACCCTTCTTACTATGTTACAATGTTTAAAGTTTAACAAACAAACAAACACAACCCCCCTAAATGAATTCAGCAGTAGTAGCAGGAATTGAACGGTCTATGTGCTAAATGACTGGGGGTTGGTTTCTTTTTTATTAAAAAAACAAAAAGAAGCCAGATTTTATATATACGTGTGTATATATATATATATATATTTAAAACAGATGCATGATTGTAAATAGAGGGTAGTTGTAATATTCCAAGCACATATTTAGGGACTTCCTCCCTTTTCCAAATCTCACTCAAGTGGAACATACACTCATTTCTGTAACAAAAATTCTTTCTACTCTATTGGCAAAATGAATAGCATCAACTCAAAATATTTAAAAATTTAGTCACATCCACATCTCGCAGCCTATAAGGAGCTTTCACGCTTTTGGGCTCGCTTTAGATCTTTAATACCCTTTCCTTTTGTGTCAAGGAGCTCACGAGGCGTAAAGAAGCACTGATAAACCCACTTAGATCCCTTCCTGGGCCGTCACCTCTCCCTGCCAAGCGGCTTTAGGTGGTAACTGATCTGTGACAGGCTGCCAGTCAAACAGAGCATTTCTGAAAGCTGACACAAAAGACTGAGCGCCGGAGAAAGGAGAGGGAAATAAGAAAAGAAACCAAACTGTATCAGCGGCTCTCCGCTGCCGGCCCCCTCCCGCTCCCAGCCCCCATCCCGCCGGCAGGTTCATGGCAGGGGCAGCCGCAGCCCCGCGATAGCGATCGGCGGCCGCGCCGGGCGGGGCTGTCCCGCTCGCCGCCCTCAATAGCGGCCCGAGGCAGAGTGACAGCCGGACCGGAGTGACACGGGCACGCTGTCAGCGCCGCCGCTTCCCGTGGGAGCGGGGCCAGAGGGACACGGGGGGCAGCGGCAGAGGGAGGGAGGGAGGGAGGGAGGAAAGGGGCCGCCCGCCCGGCGACTCCCTCTGGCTGCGCTCCCGGGGGCGCTGGGGAGCGGCCTGGGACCGCCCGCCTTCCCCCGGGCGCCGCCTGTCCCGGCAGCGCAGGGTGGCGAACAGCCCCAGCGATACCTCAGTGCGTGCTGCCGGAATGGGGGCCGCATCTCTGCCTCCGGGACTTCGGCTCTGAGAGACCTTATGGCACCTTCCAGTGCCTAAAGGGGGGACACAAGGAGGGAACTAAAAGGGAGCTGGAGAGGGCACGTGGTAAGGGCAAGGGGTAATGGCTTTAAACTGAAAAAAGAGGGATTTGGATTAAATATTAGGGAGAAATTATTTACTGTGAGGGTGAGGAGACATTCGAACACGTTGGCCAGAGAAGTTGTGGATGTCCTATGCCTGGAAGTGTTCCAGTCCCGGTTGGATGGAGCTCTGGGCAACCTGGTCTGAGTAGAAGATGTCTCTGCCCATGGCTGGGGGCTTAGAAGTTGGTGATCTTTAAGGTCTCTTCCAAATCAAACCGAACCAAACCAAACCAAACCAAACCAAACTAAACCACTCCGTGGTTCTATGATTATATGATTCTGTGATTAGAGAAGGGCAGTGAAACACAATAGCAGAGGGAGTGGGACCCTTGGAAAATGCACTTTCCAAGTTCTCATCTCCTCCATGTTTTCTCATCTCCTCCATGTTTTTACATGTGTCTTGTAGTGATCCGAATGAAAAAAAAAATCTACCAGAGAAAAACACACGTTTAATGTGGACCTTAAAGTTTTATTGCTCATTTCATCAGAGAGAAAATTAAATGTTTTTTGAAATGTGTTACTGACTTGGTGAAACTTGCTCAAAATTGTTCTGCTGCCTCTCTTACAAGAATGATTGGAAGAACTTCGAATGCCCTCAGCTCATGTCTCTGGAGCAACTCCCTCCAGCATTTCTCACTCCTTATCTCTCTTGCTGTGGGGGTATGCTGGTTGCAGCAGAAAAGTCACAAGCTCGGGGTTCTTCTTGGGTTTGTTCATGGGTCTATGATGACCTGCAAAACCAGCCAGAAAGGAGTGCTGCTTGCCTTGGATTAGTTCCCACAATTTGAGTGTGCCCGTGTGGTCGCAGGAGCTGTTGGTGTAGCAGAGAGGGCTCCTGGCTGCCCATGCTCCCCACCACCATGCAAGTTAACGAGCTGCTGTACTGGTTAGTGCTGACCTCACATTGCCCATCAGTCCAGAGAGCAGCATCAGGCATTTCTGCACTCAAGGTCTTCTGTACTTTTTTCCCATCCCTGGAATGTTTCTTTCTACATTTGCACAAGGTGGAGGGTCTGGTGGAGGAAAAAATTAAGTCAAATGGCAACACTACATACACCCTTCAAGATCCCAGAGTGCCTTAAGATCATGTGCTGAAAACTTGCGTGACTTTACAATGCCCATCACACCATTTAGTATCCAGTGTATCATCCAATTTAGTAACTTCTTTGAGTGAATCATCTACTAGAAAGGAGAAATATACATTTTTTTAATAGTTTAAGATCCTTCAACTTGGACTAAGTTGTGCAAACATATACCAAGACCAGATTCAACAAAACTGGATTCTTTTAAATCTAAAGTAATTTCTCTTAGTCTGTCATGAATGGAGAATTATTCTAATTATTCTACACTCAAGAGGAATTTAGTCCTTAAAAAAGCACAAAGACTCAGCACACTAAGCCTTGGTTTATGCTGATGCCTTTATGCAGTGGGGGATACTCCCACTGGCAGCAGTTTTCTGATGTAGCTCTGGTAGATGAGAGTGGAGGAAGCATTCAACAGCCTCTGCACCGAGGGGATATGTGGAAAACCCTTTTCAGTTCATCTCCCATTCTGAATTGTTCTTTCGAGATGGTCCTACCAGACCACAATCTCTTTATTTCTCAAAATTGGGTGGTTGTCTTATAGGTGGATGTGGTAAAGAGGGGAACACTTACTCCGCTTAGAATAGAAAACAATTTTCATTGCTCATGTCTTAAGGGCTATTTGTTTATGGGAGGGACAACTCATCTAATGAATTCATTGTGAAAATCTGCAGCCTTATTTTAGTTTTTTTCAATCTTTTAAGACATTTTTCATTTTTTTTTCTCTGTCTCAAGCATGGACACAACAAAAAATGAGTGCTTTTTTTTGGAAAAAACTACAGCAAAACCAAATGAGAGCTACTGGTTTTGACTTGGAAAACCATTCTTCTTAGTTCAAAATCTTCTCAAATTAGTATTGAAAAATGGTATTTAAAAACATATGTTACCATGCTTTTAAACTTTAGGACATTAGGCAGGTTGGTTTTTAAAACATATTAAGAGGTTGAGGTGAATCCTAAAGGGAAATTTATGAAGTTATTAGTAGAGCTTATTGAGCTAAGACACTTTTTCTGACATTATTTACCTTTATCTCCTCCTGGCCCGAGGCTTCTGGAAAGGCTGAAGGCTGCTAATTTCAGATAGTTTCTGTGTGCATAAAGGGAATTCTTAATTGCTAGATTAAACTGCTCAAAGCACAACAATACTGAGAGAAGCTGAAATATTATCTACAGATTAAGAGTTCTAGATTTTTGTCCTGTCATGAACATTTTGAGATTTTGGCTCAAAGATTATAGGAGTCATCTCACCACACTACAGAAAATAGTTGTATTAACATTAACTACTTTTCTCTTTTATTTGAACAGCCTTGTCTTACAGAACAGTGCCAAATGACAGCTTCATGGAAGGTAGGACCACATTTTTCTCCCATATAGTTTATTTCAATAGATAAGCATCAAAATTAAATGCTAATGTAAGCTAAAAAAGTTTTTTCCTGAAATAAATGATATACATAAATATGTTTAAATGTACTTTAAGACTGTAGTTAAAATTATGAAGAATTTATGCACTGGAAAATATTTGTTTATTGTCTCATCTTTTTCTGACTGCATCTACATTTAATAGTGAACATGTAGATAGTTTCCCATTTGAAGCCATGACTACAGTTCTCCTACCATTTCCAGAACAAGTTTGCTTTCAAACTTCACGCAGAGCAAATGTAGAAAAGGAAAGTCAAATATAGTAGAAAATAATTAAGATGCATGTAAAGCATACAACTTTGTGTCTGACGGTTCTGGTTTGGTCCTCAACCTTTGTCACACATTTGTCCAGTTACAGATACTTCAGGTTTCATTATTTAAAGGATTCTGGAGAGGGTTAGTGTTCTTTTCTATTTTTGAGAAAAGAGGGTGCATTCTTTAGAATGCATTCACTACTAGCTCCTGTCAGTCTGCACCACAAGGGGCTAAATTAATTTTATAAGCCTGAGAACATTGTGATGGATATTTGTAAGCACTTTTGCTGTCTGACACTGAGCCTGGCATAGTTCAAGATAGAAACCTACTAATACCTTTTGTTTTGTGTGAGATTTTGTAAGGGTTTATAGACATCATAGTCTCCACTAAATTCACACTAAGTCACACATCCACTAAGTCTTGAGGCTAAGCTATAACCCATGGTGAACAGAACAGAATTCTTATCAAGGATCACATGAACTCCAGTAGAACTAAAAACATTCAAGAGCACCTGCATTGGTTTATACCACATTAATATTTCATAGAATTGTTCTGTCTTTAGAAACAGGCCTGACTATCAATGTCTCAGGCAGAAAATTTAAAATTTCCTAATTTTAGGATGCTGTAGTTTCAAAGATGAAAACATGAAGAAGTATTAGTGATTTATAAAACTACAGCCTTGGAGATATTCAAATCTTGACTGTACAAAATCCTGAGCAACCTGATCTGTGCTGGTTCTCTGCTGAATTAGGGGTTGAACCAGATGACTTCCAGAAGTTCTTTCCCAAATAAAAGTACTTTAGCATGCTTTACATTGGAGAAGCTACTTACAGGTGGTAAAATCTAAAATAATGGCAGAAAGTCTTATCCATTTGTGACAAAAGTTGATTTTGCTGTCTGGGGCTTTTCCATCCACCACTGCATCACCTGCATGAAACAAAACAACTTCTGTATGGTTTTAAAGCCTGAGGGAGACATTTGGGGTTACCTAATCTGATCGATTCCCTCCACCTAATTGTTTCTGGTGCACCAGTTGTCCCCAGCATTATCAAGGCCTATTCAAACTTGTGTTAATGTCTTTCTAGCACCTGGTTAGAACTGAACAGAATACTTGCAGAACTGAATCTTGAAACCTCATCCTATCTGAAATATCACTGGCTGCCTCATATATGTCTCACACCATCCTGCCTCTGTGTCAATAAGGCAAAACCCTTGAGTTTCACCTTTTGGGCTACAGGAAGGGTTTCTGGTTTGGCCAGTGTGATTGGAAAGGTGGTTGCATTCTATGCAAAACTGAGAGGCATCACAGGTTGGCTGGTGACAGGAGTCTGTTTTACATAGCAGGACAACTTGCATGGAAGCAAAAGATCTGCTGACACAGACCTGTCTTGCTCAGGGGACTTTCCATGAATTTTTTTTCCTGTGTAGTTGAGATGTATTTTTAAAATTTAGACTTAATTTTATTCTCCTGTTCTATCAGTATTGTTTCAGAACTCAGTGTACTCTGTTTCCCTTAAGAGCAGCTATTTGCAAACCTAAGCTATTTGCAAGCCTCAGCTCAGCTAAATTTATTATTATTATATATATATATATATATGTAAAATTTTCAAACTTAAACTCATCATAATTTAAGTTTTGGTTGGGAACATATTACATCTTTGATTTGGCTTAAACACTGTCTTCTGTTTTTAATTTAAAATATTTAAAAAGTATTTAAAACTACCATTCACGCTGTGCAAATCAGCTTGCAAACTAAGGTGGTCCAGACACTTACTGAGTTTAGGAAAATACTAGTAGATAACCAGAAGGTAAGGATAAAAAGAAAAAAAATCCCACTCACCTTTAATGTTTCAGCAGCTCCTCATGCCAGAAAACCTAGCATGGGAGAAATAACAGCTAGGCTGAATTGGAAAGGCTAGAATGCTGTTCTGTTGTGGGTGGGCTCTGCATACTTCTGAAGTTACAGTGTTTTTATTTAAAACCTAAATTGGATTTCTAGGCATGTATAGTACATGTCAATTTAAAATTATTGAAGTTCTTCATAGTGTTAAGTGTGCTTCAGTTTGAAAGAGTGAGGCTTTCCTGCAAATGCCAAGGAAATTGCTCTGCAAGTCCAGAATCTTTGATCACCTCTGAATTGAAGTGCTTACGAAAGAAGTTGCTGTGTTCTAATAATTTTACAGCTCTCTCTGATTCATATGTCTAGAACCCCAATCATTTCCAAATTGAAGAGCTCTCATTATTTTGAAGTTCTATGTGCAATATAAAATGAGATTTAAGATTATTCTGCAGATTTTCATTTTTTATTTTGCAAAAAATGAAACTTTTTTTTTTTCTTTTTTAAAGACCAGCTCCTTCCTCTGCAAGCTGGGAGACATTATGAGCTAATTCAAACATTTCATGTTTAAAATGGAAATTGAACCAAATTCTCTCCAAGTAGCAATGATGATGGCTGGGGAAAAAGAAGAAAAAAAATCCCTGCCTGAAAAGCCGAGAAAATACAAAGTAAGAGGCTGTCAGTGATCCTTGCTGGGAAAAGTGTGAAGAACAAGAAACATATTGTCACTGTTCAGATGCGGTCAAGGTGAAGTGGGGAGACTGAATGAAAGTTACAACAATGTGACAAAAGAGAGACACAGATCCATTTAGTCTTGGAAGGAAGAGAGCAGGAGGCACAGAAGGCTAGTTCACATGTTGCTTCTAAGCTGATTTTTGCTGTCATTTTATCATACAATTTCAGAGGGAAATGATGTATGCCCTTTTGTATCTCCTGACTTTGTCTTTTAAGAATAACAGTTTCTTTCTCACTAGAGACCTCGTTCCTTTTTAGCACGTGGCAGTCACATATTGTTTATAAGTCACATAGCTTTGTAAAGAAAAGTGTCATCACTATTTCTTGTTAGCAGTAGAGATTTTTCATTTGTTTGGTTTTTTCTTTTCCCCAAACACATGCACTGGATGGTCTTTGTTCCCAGTGACTCATTATTGCAGAAAAAACAAGGGCAAAAAAGAAGTTTTCTGGGGGAGGAAGCACGCCAGCCTGCTGGGGATCCCTGACTGCACCCTGCATTGCTATGGGTTGCACACAAAAATCACCCTGCTTACTTCCCATCTGGAAACCCTCACCTGCTCCTTCTGGACCTGCTATGGGAGCTAGAATGGGAGCTCTCCAAAAGAAAGAGGAGAAAATTAATTTAAAAAGCATTCTGATCTAGATGGAGTAGAGTTATGCTAACATACGAAAAGAGAAAGGGATTGGGGAACCCACCAGCCATTGCAGATACTTCAGCAGTAGGGCAGAAATTGGTGTGCAGGCAGGATGAAAAACTGGCAGATCAGAGCAGAGAATTTTTTAAGTGTTTCACAATTGTGTTAGTAAGGAGGTAGCCTATAACCTCTGGAAAATCTGGAGATTTCCAAAACAGATGTTGAAACAGAAAAAGAGACATGGCCCATCACAACATCGGCACTTCCAGTCATTTGAGAGAAACAAAATGTAATCTTTGTGTGTCACTGAAAGAATAGGTCCGCATTTTTTGTTGTCCTTGTTAAGAGCTCTGAGGCACCTCAGGAGATGAATACAGCTGCTGTGGGTTTGGATTCTGGTTTACAACTCTCTGCTCCTGATGGTATTGTGGTGGGGCTTGTGAGCCTTTTCTGCTGCACCTCTTTTCCATACAGCACATGCTTATGTCTATGTGGTGAAGAGTTTATATGGCCTCAGAAGGCACAGCAGGTTTACAGAGGGAGGGACCAGAAGATGAGCTCCCTTCAGACACTTGTGCTTTTGGAGGTGTAGCTTCCAGCAGAGGGACAGGGTGATTTCATAGCATTCAGAAGCCAATATCATCAGTTAAAACCTATCTTACCTATGTGGAGACCAAGTCTAGAAAAGCTGCAGTTATTTAGGACATTGTGCTCTCCAATGTTTCCAGTGAACCATTCATCCTAAATATATTTATAAATAAAGCTTAGAAAGCTAAAAATGTAATTTGGAAATCTGTTAAGAATAATCAGACTCAAAAACTCCTCCTGGACTTTTTGTGGCAGGTACCAGAACCCATAGGGAGAGTGATTTGTTTCTTTGCTGCTGTACCAGGAAACATTTAGTGAAACTGGTATTTCCCTTGTTCCTCTCTGTTTAAGGTTCCCCATTTTTTATTTCTTGCAGTTTTCTTTCTTTATCCATGCTCCTCATATATCTAGCCTTTTTTATTTCCTTGTTCTTGGCTTTCCCCTGAACTCATGTTCCTTCTCATTTTCCCATTCCCAGTATTTCTGCTGGTTTTCCATTTCTTTTGAATCCTTTCCATTTTTTCTGCAGAAACTCCCTACTGAAAGTGATTGACAAACCCCTGTTATCCTTCTTGCAGTGGCTCACTTCTGGCTGAAATCTAGAGCTGTTACAGAAGTTCCTCTATGCACAAGAAAAGTTGCCAGGGTTTATCTACCTGTGTTTCAAATGTAGAGTCTTTATGTTTCAGCTTTCTGATTACTTGAGATTTTTGAGAGATTTTGGTGAACAATCCCTCTGTCTACTAAACAATGCTCGAGCTACAGCTATAGCTGTATATATGTATATAATATTACTATTATATGGTAATAATGTAATTTTCATACTTGCATAATCAATAGTCTCACTTGGCAATTAGTATTTCACTAATAATATCCAAACAAACATAATTTTCCAAATTATAGAAAACTTAATCAGAAATTTTGTATGTAGTGGGCTGCTGGAGGATATCAAATACTTAAGAGAATAAACATTATTTTTGCTAATTTGAAGATTAGTACTCCTACCAAGTTTCAATTTACGTGGGTACAAAAAAAAAATTAAGTCCAAAATAATTCAATTTTTTTCCCTAAGGGTATTTTTTACTGTTATACAGCTTGGTGCTACATGACACCAAAAGTTTAATTAATATTTTTGATTGTTTTTTAAGGGTAATATTTACTGATGTCCTTCTAGCATATTCTTAATTTTGAGATATACTGTTCCAAAAGGTGAGCTAATTGGTAAATTGGTCCATTAGAGGCATTGGTGCTTTAGGACCAATACAAACTGGTGTGTTTGGTCCTTCAGCTCCCAGGAATCTGTGAAAGACAAGTGCACCAGACCATGTTGTTTTGGGCTCGTTTCTCCAACCTCCAGTCCTTCAGCTTCAAAAGCAAGTGAGACACCAAATACTGTTAATCATCACTGTTGTGTTGAGTACTCACAGACTGAAATGTGCTGTTCCCAGATATTCCACACCAGTACAAACCCCTTTGTATGTGTTACATGTTACCCAGAGAGGAACCCTTAATCCCAGATTGCTGGCTATCGATGTTACAGATACACTTATAAGTCTTCCTACGCAATCTGTAAATCAAAAATTACCTTTTAGCTATGCTATATTTTAAAGTAATGTAAACATGTTAAAATAAAGGTCTGTGTGTTGTTGGTAATGCACATGACTGCTTGCACATGAATAGTCCATGTGCCACCCATACTGGTTATTAAACTGCTGGCTCAGTTTACTGGTAGCTCTAATACACTTCTGTAACAAGGCACTACTTGTAACATCAAAGCAGGGCAGACATTAGCTCTTTTCCCCTATAGCCTCTGACCTGAAAGCTTTGCTTTTTATCTCTGTATAAAAGGAAAATATTCTTTTCAAAGAAGCCTGGCTAGAATGTGAATATTTTCTCCATTGTAGAATAAGAGCCTGTGAAAGTAATCTACAATTTTTCATCTTTGTTCAGAGTATTGTTTCTTTTTGGACATCATGCCTCTTTGAGAGTTAAAACTCTTGCTTTCAAATAATAGTGACTGGGAAGTGCTTTCGAAATCCTGAGGTACTTCGGTTTTCTGTAGCCCTGTAAGCCTGAAGAAAGGTGATGGAACATTTCTATTTTTTAAAGGGTGATGTATTGTGTAAGAGAAAGAAAATAAAGTTTGAAAAATAGTTCATACTCAAAATGAGTAAGATACTCAAAATAATGAGTAAGATACAAATCCAATTAATTGTACACAGGGTTTGTAAGGGTGCCAACATTTGGAAAATCAAAACTATATTTTTTCTGGCAGATGTTCCCACTTATTTTTAAAAATTAAAAAGAAATTGTATAGCAAGTGGTTTTCTCAAGTGTATTTGAACTTTTAAATCTATGGATTGGACCATCTTATATTCTTACCTTTATGTATCAGATTTTTTTTGTGTAATCTAGCTTGTCTTGTTTCAGTTCCACATTTTAGGATTCTTGACCTTTTGGCTTTTAGTTTCTTACCTTGAGCTGTCTTAGAGAGGGGTTGGTCTTCAGAAACAGCTAAGTATGCAATGCCAAAAGTTTTTTAAGATATATGACCTGCACAATTTTTAGTATCTGATCCCTTGTTCAGAGGCCATCACAAGGAAAGGAGTGCTGGCTTAAACACAGGTGCAGTAAACAGAAAAAGGAAGGCCGAGCATAAATGAGCATATCATATCACAAATTGTTGGTATTTTGCTGCTTATAAAGACATTTAAATCCTAAATTTTAAATTCTGTTCCAAATAATTTCCTAAACTCATAAGCACTGATTGTATTACTGGTACTGTAGAATGTCATACTTGTCTGATCTGGACTCCAAGGGTTCTAATATAATTGGAAACTTCGTTTTCTACCTGTGTTTATTGCAATGACTTTTTCTTAGAATCCAAAAGGGAAACAGAAGAATCATCTCAGTTCTTTTCCACATACCTGGCTTCTGAGACAGCATTTAGCATTATTCACTATGACACTTAACTCACAGTGGCATTAAGTCACCGATTAATTCAATGAAAACTGATTGATTTTTTGGGTACTGTAAGTGGGCCTTCTTATAAATATGAATAGTTCCTCTAGGTGGGTGTTTTAACGTTTAGCCTGGGCTTAACTGCTTTTCCACACACTTCCTAAAAATTGCTTAGCCAGAGGAAGGGTGACAAAGTCCAATTCTGCTGTAATGGCATAATTAAAAAGAAAATAAAGCTTCTCAATTTTCTCTGTATGACTTCATATGAATAAATAAATTTCAATCTTTCTTCTGCTGGAAACAAGCTAGATGACTTGTTTGGGTTTTTAATAAAGATACACAATTTCATTATACTCACAGAAGTGCAGACTAGCATATACTTTTAAGCATAAATACTTTTATTTACAAAATAAGGCAGAACAGCATTAGTGTAAGCTTTATAAAGTGTCTCATTACTTTTTGTTTTTAATATATTGTTTTTCTTCTTTGGTTTTTGATTGTAGCAGAGAAAAGTTTTTCTTGAGGAGTTAATTTTCTTAATAGGAAGCATATATATGTTCAAGTTATACATATTTTATCATGTGCTAGACATAGTAGCAATTATATCCCTAAAATGCTTTCCAGGAATTTTGTAAACAGAAATGTAAGAAGGAGAAGGAGAGAACAGAGTTTATGTGTTGTTTGGTTTTGGTTTGATTTTTATCCCCCAGATTGTAATGGTTAATAATTTAGAAATATCAAAATGTTTTCAAAATGTAAATATCAGTAAATTATGTATTAAACTTGTCTGGCTAGTTAGAATAATCTGAAACCTTCTGCCAAAAATGAATATCTTAGGTTGCATTCAACTAATATGCCAGCTTATGGTTACTTACGTTTTACTCCTGTTTGCTACAGGTGAAGTGGGTGAATATCAGGCAGCTCATTATAGAGACATGCACGCTGCATTCCCAAAGTAGGATGACAGAACAAGTCATGGTATGTATTGTAATTTCAGTTCTACAATACATCTTCAAGCTGTCTGAGGTAAAATGCTTACTAAGCACTGCATTGGGGCTGTCAGATTTCTTCATGGGGTGGTAATTAAATTGAGGCAGCTCTGCCGTTCATTTTGTGGAACTAAGCCAGAATTAACTGTATCCTAAAAATATTCTACTGTAGACTGCTGGTTGTAGCAGGAGCACAGTTTTTTTGCATATAAATTATCTTTTATGGAAAACATCCTATTTCTCCCTGTTTTTTCTCACCTCCATGGGTTGTGGGGGAGGAGAGCTCTTTTAAACTGGACTAGTCTAAGTCTGAGGGAAAGCGGCCATCAGAGATGGTATCTTGCTTAAGACTGCAGACATTTGGGCTGGATTCCAGTTGTGACTAACAGGGATAAAGGATTGATGGTCATTGTGGCCAAGGGTGGCATTAAAGTTTCCCACCTGATTTACAGTGTTCTTAGCCCTGGTATAATTTAGTCAGCCATGGCTGGCCACTGCCTCAAAAATAAAGCTGAATGCATGTGAGGATACAATGTGATAAATGAATAGGAAGTTTATTCTGGTCATTTCTGGAGACCAGCTTCCTTATTAAAACACACCGGAGCTCCTGTGCTGGGTCAGACCAAGGGTTCTGGTAGCTCAACAGTGAGTCTCTGCCAGCACTGTGGCATTCTGCTCTGAAAATCAGAGCTATTCCAAAGTGACCCTGGCTCAGAAATAGTGCTCAGGATGTAGTGGCTTCTCAGTCTGGAAATACCATCACTCATGCTCTTCCTGAGACAAGGCAGTGAGAACTGCAGATTACTTTAATGATATAGCCACACAATGGACTTATAGAGCAGCATGATTATGTTCTTGTCTTCTTCTCTGCTTGCTTTCTAGTGAAACTGACCTTTCTGAAATTTCTAAGTTACCTAAAAACTTATAGCGAGATAGGCATCACAAACTGTTACTAGTTGAATATCAAAAGTATACACAACTCACATAACTGCAAATTTGATTCCAAAGATATTTTTTAAGATTGGAAAGGGTGAGGCTGATTGTAAAGGAGGCTCTCATAGGATAAGTTTCCTATAATGCATAAAGGAGTTTATTTGATAATTCAACATCCTTTAGAAAATTGTTTGGATTGAGTTCAGTTGATTTACTCAGAGTGAGAACCAAAACTGGGGAGGAAATAGCATACAGATGCAAAACACTTTTCAAGTGTACAGTGTGGAAGTACTGTTAATGGATTATCTGGAAATAAATGAAATCTCCTGCAGAAGCTGTAGTTTAATTTTTTTTTTTTTTAAGAAATGGTGGTGAATATGAAATGCAGAAACACACTGTTTACTTGAAAAAATATGTGTCAAAATGGTTGTCCTTTTCCAAGTTGAAATAAATAAATGTATGGAAGTACTTAAATCAGTGTCCAATAAATAGCTACATTAACCAGAAGAGTATTACATGGGAAAGAAGTTGGAAAGGGTGGACTTTGTTCATGGGCTCCCAACTGCTCAGGGTCCACCTACAGTCAGAAAAAAGAGAAAGGTATGGATTCCTAAGGGGGAATTCAGAATAAGAATCTGAACTGACTTGGCTCTCACTTTGAAGCACAATTTGTCATCAAAGGATATTGTGACAGAAGACAGTGCAACTGTTTCATTAAGAACATTTCTTATACCACTCTCTGATTATGGAAAAGCTTTTCGTTGTTGAAAGCTGTGATTTGCCTTTTAAAAAAAATATGTTTGAATCTGGCTCAACTATCTTGTACATCACAAATATTACTTTTTGAAGATATAATTTTCCTTATTAATTCATCATTTCTCCATGGTTATTGAATTTTGAAACACATTATCTCCTTGCTTATTTGTATTTTCTCTTACCTTTGGTAAACCATGCTATATACATGCTCACATGCTTTGATTTTACTGCTGTTTTTTTCTGGCTCCCTTGTCATATTTGCTTCATTCTGTTTGATCTATTATACTTAATGAACAACAGTTTTCACTTAGAATAATGTTTATGCTTGTTTGAATTTTAAATAGTATATTGTGATGGTATTAGTGATGTTACACTGAAGTCCCTGATCCTGAAAAGGCTGATTCATGTTACTCACCTTGCACAGTCTGGACAGTCCCACTGGAGTTCAAGAGTTACACACAAGGGCATGAAGATTTGTGTGTTAATTGCCTCTAGTGGACTCATTTTCAGTATCACAAAGCTCCATTTTAAGAACTGTTGCTTAGGTCTGAAAATGCATATTTCACTGGAAACAATTGTAAAAATATGTCCTCAGCTGGAATCTGGAGAACAGAATTTTAATCTGGAGTAAATTAAGCATATATGTTGAGGGATATATCTTGACCAGCAGCATTTTATGACTATCTAACAACCTTTTTATACTCTTGAAACATAGAAATAGCTTTATTTTTGTACTAATATTTTCAGAGTTGCAGTTCATAGCACAAAGCATGAGGCAGTAAAAGCAGTGCATTTGATTTTGTCCCCACACTCTTCTACTTGGAGGAAAGCAGCTAGAATAACAGGCAGTAATTAGCTTTCAGCCAAATTGTGTATGAAATTTTAGTCTGTAGACTCATTGCGCCTATGTCAGCCTGAAGATTAAAGGCTTCTTAACTACATAGTGGCAAAACAGCTGAGCAAGCTGTGAAGGAGCCAGTGGGGTTTGTTTTATAATAACTGATCTGTGGATCACTGGAAGAGTCTGGATTTCTGTGTCCAATCCAGACCAACAGAACTCTACCTTCTTGTCTCTGTCTGTTTCAGTAGATCACCCATATATCACTGGGGAATTCAGTGTAGCTGACAAAATTTCTGCAGTGCTGCGAATATAATATTCATTGACATGGTAGATGCATAGACCCCCAATAAAGATAATGTTTAGCCATCCTTGATATGGCAGCATGCTGCAGCTTGCTAATTAATTTGGTTGCTGTTTGTGCTTTTTTTCTTACCACTGTGGATATAATCAATGGATTTCAGGTGTTCTACAGTCAGGAAGACACCTGTGCATAATGTACTCTGAAGTTATATTGAGATTATCCTTCAAGTTTCATTATTAGCACAAAATGGAAAATATTCTAATGCATTTTTAAATAGAGAGCTTATTAGCAGCGAACTGTATTCTCTTCCAGTGAAAGTATCCTAAACAGAGCCAAGCAAAAGTAAATTGATGTCAGATAATTTTGCTTTCTCGACTTGGGACAGCCAAAACTTTCTTCAGCTGTACCAGACTGCCATCTTGGCTTTCTGTCATGTAGCATCCAGGATGCCAATCTTCAATTACCCTTTATCAATGTTACCTTGTGTTACTCATTTCTTCTGGCAAACCTATAATTTGCATCTGATTTGAAGTAATTAATTTCTATTTCTAACCAGTCTGTGAGTTTCACTAGTTGTTTTTTCTTTACTTGGAAAAAAATTAGGTCAATTCCATTTTGCTTCATATAATATGTAAAGGAATTAGATGGTGTAGACATTACTGCTGTAACCTAGAAGACTGATCATTTGGAGACCTCAACATGCCTCAGACTGGAGAAAGGAGGGTTCCCAGCAAGCTCACTTTCTCAGTTAGCGTGAAAGAGTACTATTTGATATATAGGTTTGATTTTATTTTTCTCTATTTCTTAAAGACATCATCTCTAGGATTCTGAGTTGAGAGAGGAAGATGAGAACAAACTAAATTATATTTCATGTCCGTTTTTGTGCCTAGAGTATTGGAAAGAAGCAAAAATGGGTGGATTCAATGGGTACTATCTTCTTGAAAATGTCATCCTTCAACATTAATTCAAAGAACCAGCTTTAACAAATACTGTCAATGCAAGCGATGGTGATAGGAGCTCAATGGTTAAACAGGCTTAGAAAAATGTTTTGAGGAGTAAGGGACATACTATTATGTGTGTCATGGCAGCGAATCCTTTATTTATATCACAAACTTGACTCCAGAAGAACAGAAGTCTAGTCTTTTGTATCTTTTAAACCAAAGAGGTAGCAAGGAATAGTCTGTGGTACTCTCAAGATTTAATGTCTTCTCTGAATCACTGCTGATGTTAGGTTGTGTGATCCCTTTAGTGCCCCTGTACCCCTTATGCTATTTGCCCAATAAGAATGATCTAGAAAGGGGATTAGAAATACTTTAGGCACCACTGCATTTTAAAATTTCTTTAAATGAAATCAGAGGGTGTTTTTTCCTAATAGTTACTTTTCAGGCAGAAATCAATTAGTTTAATAGCGTTACTCTTCTCCAAAATGGAATTGTACTGGACTGGTTTGATGTCTTCTTATAATTGCACACTGTATGGTTCTTTGACTCTTATCTCTCCCTCAGTCTGTGAATTTGAAACCATCAGGAAGACGTCACATTGGTATGAGTATTCTTCAGTGATAAGAACAGTAATTGTTGTAGGGAGACTTCTTAATCTTGGGTCACTCAAATCCCTTTTAAAGACAGCAGGTGCTCTCCAGAACAAGCATTAACATGAAGAGATTATGAGGTAACCTGTTGTTCTTTATATCTCAGCATCTCTTGACAAAGCTTACCATCAGGCACTGTGTTCAGAAGCCAGTCAGTACAGGAAAAAAAATCAAACATGACTCAGAAAGGAACTAACGTTTTCAGTACTAAAGAGTGGATTCATTTTAAAGGCTGAATACTGAGACCTGTTACAGGGAAGTTTATATTTAGATTATTTTATGAGTAAATTATAAAAGCAAGAACTAAATTGGTAGGGGCTAAAAAATAGAGCTGCAGATAATCATGTTATAATGCAACCAGAAAGAAATTTTGCTTCCTCAGAAATCAAAATCTGAAACTGCATCTTGCCAGATTTGTATTGTGTTGAAATTCCTTGTACGTTGTACCCCTCATCTTCTTCCCAGCTGTGGCAAACATAGTGAAAGCAAGTTAGTCATTCATATTGTCAGACTCTGGCACTGTTAACAGTATGACTTCATAGAGATGTGCTGGTGCTGTGGGCTGCTTAGCATATACAGGGTGAATTCTTGAAGCTGAACATGCTCAGGGTCTAACAGAGCTCTTCCAAGTATGATCACAGTGGAGCAGAACTGTCTGCTATTTTCAGCTCTCAAAATTTATGAATTTCTGGATCCAAATGCCAACTAAATTTTGTTCAAATAGATTTTGTTTTCTAATTCGGTCCATTTCCATCAAGATTATGACACAAAATTAGCTGTGTAAAGGACGTCTATGGCAATCTTTGGGAGGTCAAGAATTAAGCATAGGATAAATCATTGCATTCAGATGATAAAACCACTTTCAAAACCAGTTCAAGGAAACTTTTTTTAAAGGTATTTAGATCCAAAGGTGTACTTATCACTTTCTAAGAACACACTAATCTCAGTGAGTGTTAGGGACTTAACCCTTCTTCACTCTACTTTGAAAAAAAATCAGCCAGGCACCTATCTCTGCCTCTAAGTTCCTCAAATACTTTTTAAAAAATCTGGCCTTTGATAACTCAAATCCCCTTGACTTTCAGTGAGGCTTTTCATCCTGAATTCTAGATCCTCATAGGTTTTGAGTGTCTAACTCTCTTAAATTAAAATGTGAGTTAAAGGCTCCAGTACTTTTGAAAAGCTGAACCTTGGTGCTCAAGTCACTTCTGAAAAGGAATGTGAGACTTCTAATCCCCTCAGGTGCTTGAGAAATATTTTCCTGTCACCTCTGAGAAACTGTTCTAGAGGAATTTACTTTGTTAATCACTTGCTTTGTCCCAAAGTTTGTATAAAAACTTTGCATAATATTTATTATGGAGAATTTTTATTTTTTTCCCCAAAAGAATGATGAAACTCTTTTATAAAATGAAAAATTATGACAAAAGTATATATTTATGCTTTCAGGAGGCAAATGTGTTTTTTAATGGAATTTAAATAAATGGAAATTTTATGATGAAAAAAAGCAACAGTAAAAGCAGTGATTATGTTTTTCATAGTTCATTTGCCTCCCTTGCCCTGAAGATCTTGTGCAGAAGTAAAATGAGATCCCTGGTGAAGCCTACAATGTCATTGACTCTGAAGAAGGACTCAGAGACCCATTGGTGTTTAATGACCCTTGCTAGCCTCCACGAAAGAAACTGGTATGATCTACTAAAGGAGACATGTGGTTCTTTAGAATTATAAAGAAACACTGTTTTCTTCATGGGTAAACACTGTAGTCATGCATTTCTAAACACTGCCTGGTTTTAGATGACTGCTTTTAAAACGGCTGTCCAAATTTGGTGAGGAATTGCATTCATTTTTCATTAGTACCTGACCAACAGCAGTGGTATTTTTCCAATGCTGCAATCATGCAATTTTAATGCTCTTATTATTCTGCACTATCATATCAGACTGAACAAAACACAACAGATAAGAGAGCTGAACCACACAATAAAGAGCAACTGGACTGCTTTATAGGGCATGGGCACATTGTATAGTACAATCATGTGGTGATATCTCAGAGTTATAGGTAAGTGTTGAAATATTAGGATTTTTCTGTATTCATTTCTTCATTAACGTGAAATACATACTTTACTGCAGTTAGGACAGTGGCAACTGAAGGAAATGGGGGAAGGGAAGGGAAGGGAAGGGAAGGGAAGGGAAGGGAAGGGAAGGGAAGGGAAGGGAAGGGAAGGGAAGGGAAGGGAAGGGAAGGGAAGGGAAGGGAAGGGAAGGGAAGGGAGAAACTCAATATTTAATGGCAAAACAAAACAAAGATTGATTTCACAATGAAGAAAACAGTAGTGGAGATTCAGCTAGGACAATATAGGAAACAAATAGGAAATCTTTTACTGCAGTCATATCACAGAATGAACAGGGTCAGAACCCCTTGTATGAGTGGAGTCTGGTTGCAGGCAGCAATAAAGTGCTGAATATATCTAAAACACTCAGTAGATACCCGGGTGTAGACAAATTTTGATCAGTAATATTGTGCTTTGTGCTTCTCTCTCTCTGATGTGTGTCTCCAGAATGAAAACATCTCTATGACAGACACACCACTGACATCTTTCACTGGTTCTAGAGATGCTGTACCTGTGGTAAAACAAGTGCAGTTATCTTCGTTTCAGTTTCTCTAAAGGGTGTGCTCAATTTCTAAACTTGAACCATCCAGAGGAGAAAATATATTAAGCGGTTGGATTTTTTTTCTTGATCAGTCTTTTTAGTGACTATCTTTTCACATCTGCTTTTAAAAACAATATGAGTGGTTCTGCTAGCTTATAATTTTTTTCCTACTTTAGTATACTTCTCAATGCTCCTTACAAGAGATGGAACTTAATCTGGCTTTCTTTTTTTTTTTTTTTTTTTAATTTTGTGAAATGTGACAATTTATGTAAACTAAGATTCCTCTTGAAAATCAATTCAGCAGTTTGAAGTAATGTACTTGTCATATGGGAATATTAATATGAAAGAAAAATGACATGGATATATAAGAAATTAAACTAACTGCCTGTTTAGAGATATCAAAAAGCACAGTGATGAATACTCTGAAATATTTGTTGCAAGATCCTACCACTCTACAGTCATCAGAGATGCAAATGTTCAAAATTATTTTTATCTAATGCTATCCCAGTGATTAAGAAAAACTGTAATGTACATAGACTGCTACATTGCATGTACCATGTCATAAACTTTGTATTGCTGGGCAGAGTCCTCTAACAGGAGTGCATGGCCCTCCAGAGCTCAGATTTTGACATACTGTAGTGGGAGGAATGGAAAAGGTGAATTTGCCTCTCACACTGGGACTGCAGGAGGGAGAAAAATGGCTAGTGGGAATAGCCAGAAATTCAGACTTTCCTATGGTGGGGCTGATGAAATGCAAGGCAGGGACAGTGCCCTGTAAAGGAGCCAAGTCATTTATTCTTCCTGGCAAGGCAAGAATAAAGCAAGAGAAACTGATTCTCTGAGTCCCAATAAGACCTTTTTGCCCTATTCTACTAATGTAAAGGGCTTTAGGATGGATTTGCATTAACTTTTGAGATACTTTGCACTATTAGAGTTTAAACTTGACATTTTCAGTCGGTATTCATTCTCTAGGCTGCTCCCTGGTACCACTGCTTTCTCTTGAGCCGTCAAAGAGCTGTGTTTCAACAGCCCATTAGGGTAGTAACCAAACTTGAGTGTTGTTTGTCCAAAGTATTCAGAAGGAATCAATTGACCACCTTGCTTCTTTTCTGAATTGTTATCCTTTAAATGTTGCTGTTGACAACCGTTAAAAACACACCGTTGTGATAGGATCAGGCCAGCTTTCAGTATCCTGCCTGGTGAAGGCTGGGGGAAAGTGCAGACGAATTTAAGGGACACTACTGCAATTTCCCTTTAAGAAATTTAGTATTCATTTATTTTACTTTTTGTTGCTTTAGCTATGAGGTGACTGAGGTGACTAAATGAATATGAAAAAAGCTGTACATAAAACAAAATCAATTAAGAGTTATCCAAAGAATGTAAATATATTTGATACTGCACTCTAGTTTGGAAGAAACTCAAATTTGAATAAGAGATCTATTTTTCATTGAGTATGCCCTGCACAGACATAAAAAATGCCAGTAAAACAGATGGCATAATGATTTTGGTAGCTTGACAGACTTACCCCACTGCTTCATTTCTCTCTGTGTTGACTTTGTCCCTTACATTCCAAAGATGGATAAATGTATTAACGTGTAGTTTACCACACAGGTCAGGGGATCTTTCTCATTTGACCTTGAAAACAAATGTTCTGTCTGCTCTGCATGGATAATTCATAAGATTTAGTGGCTCATCTCTGTATGTTTGGCATTTAGAAATGTTGCTTCCCCAAATGTGTCATTGTCTTCTGCACCAGTTAGGTAGTGCATTGCAGCTGAAAGCTGGCTACACATTTATGGGGCCAGCCTCCTGTCACATGGTGATTTCTGGGTTTTTAGCATGAAGGCACAGAATGTTGCTAGCACCACAAAAGTGTCCCCTTTTCCTGAGCAGCAGAACATACTGTTTGAATGTCCTTTGGACACGGTCAGTTGAATAAAAATGTTTGATGCAATTTAAACAAAAAGAAAATAGGTAATGGATGAGCAACAATCACTCTTACAGAATATTCCACTAATCAGTGAAATAACTGAGTGTATTTGTGTATGTGTTTGTGTAGAAACATAGCTGAGAGAAATTAGAGGGCAAAGATAATAACATAGCCTGAATTCCTAACTGTTAGAAGTTTCTGTTAGCTGAATTACTAGACAATGATATCTAGTAAGCAACAGTACTTCCATATAGATAAGATAGAAAAGTAAAATGAGAGACTCAAAAAAACAAGAAAAAGGTCAGTTTTCTAGGTGAGAAAACTAGAAGATGAGACACGTCTCATCTGTACAATTTTTATGGGGCAAAATTTGCAGATATTTCTGCTTAACTCCATACCTCCATACCTTCATACCTGCAGAATTCATGCTGGCTACAGGGTTAATAGAATAAAAAAATGACCCTGCTTCAGAGAGTTTGTAGTTAAGAGCAAGATAATCGAATATTTGAATACTATCAGGATACACCCCTCCACATCAAGAGTCAGTGAGACAGTATTGATCTGCTGGGTAAGCAGCAATCACATCTCATCAGTAGCTTAGTCATTATTGAGTCTCTAGTCATCATAGTAAAGTAAAGATTTAATATGGGACTATGTCTGGGCATATATTCACAAAAACCTAAACAAGTTGTTCAGCTCCACTTTGTAGGACTATCATTTCTGTTTAGACAGTGAATAATTGTTAAGGTACATGGAAGGGAGCACTACTAATATTTTTTCTCAGACCAAATGAAATATAAAGACATTCTAAGGAAAAGTCATATTCTTGAAAGCATAGATACAAAAAACCCCCTCCAACTGGCACAAGATATCATTTCCATAAAATCAGGCAGTTATCATAACCTTCTATTACTACTTCTTTTTCCCATATCCCTTGTGCAAGTCCTTGTGCTGCTACGTGGTGAGCCTCAGCAACTGACCCAAACTAAAAATAATATGACAAGAAAAAAGCATTGGATTTCAGCTTCATAAGTTCTCCAGTCAGTCCCTTGTATGTCACTCTGAACATGGTTGCGCCAACAGAGGGAAAGAGGTAAAAAATTCAAAAATGAGAGCTATCACCTCTTAGGAGCAGCACTAACTTCTTCTAGCTGAAGGTATGCCTGGAATTGTGGTAGTAGAAAAGCTCTCCCCAGAAATAAGACAAATAATGATAACAGTGTATTGCACCCAAAGAAGGATGGTATTGATCTTGAGCTTATTGAATATTTGCCATTTCCATAAAGTCCTTGGCACACTAGCACCAGTAGTTGATTAGATATTTTTAGAGATCCTGAAGAATTTAATGCTTTTTATTATATTATGTCTGTGCCTATTAAAAGATATACTGAATACTGTGCATAATTATGTTCATAAGAGAACAGTAGTAGGATAGCAGCTGAGATTTAATTAATTTTATGGAGAGATAACAATTTTTAGTTGACAGCAAAGTTAAGAAATATGTGCTTGACTGGAAACATCTAAGACCAGGAATGCAGTTTTGTCCTTGTGCTGGTGGCGAAAAGTAGCATACTGTTCTGCAGAGATTTGGGAAACATTCTGTTCCACCTGGGCCCAGGGGCCTGAAAGAGCAGCATCCCCAGTGTCCATGGGCAGCATGAACACACTGTCTGTGCTCCTTGCATTTGCTCCTACTGCGGAAGAGGAACCTTTATCTGAGCTTTTTCTCTCTCTTTCTGGTACCTGTGCTGGGGCTGTTTCAAAGGGCAGGTGCTATGCATCTGTACTCTGCAGTTTAGGCACAGCTTTGGAGTTCTTTGTGCCTTGGAGTAAAATGGCCCTGTTGTGCTCAGTCACCAAAGATGTGCCCACTGAGGGGAAAAGAGATATCACCTGTGGGACCTCCTGCCTTTGCTGGTGAATCAAAGTCAATCACCTCCTGCATCTGATTCCACAGGGCAGGTACTCTGGCACCCTGGCGTGCTGCCAGTGCGCAGGTACCAGCATCCAACAAATGCACCGACACCACAGCCAGACCCCAGGGGCTGCAGAGGTCTTCTAAGCTGAATTTGGGAGTACGTTTTATTTCATCTATATGTGCTTGGAGAATAGTGCATTCAAATTCTTGAATAGCATGGCAGTGTTAAGGTTTGTCCACTGTTCCCCACCATGCCCTTTCCAAAGTATGAATCCAAACCAAAGGTGTAGTACTTCTGGCAATTTCTCCCACTCTTCCCTTTCTCTTCCTACTCCCCTCCCGGATGACACAGAGTGACTATAGGGGGCAATACAACCTCACCATACACATACAGCCTCTGTACATCGGTTATATGCCATATTAATAGGCGGAAACGTTTAAGAATCAGTTTTTATTTCTTGCTTTTGAATAATTCGTGTCATGATAGAGGTAAACTATATTGTTACCTGGCCTCCACAAAATGGAAGGTTTTAACTTCAGATAGGCTTTTACAAGTTAGATGGTTTTTGTTTGTAAGAGAAAGTTAATAGATAGTGATTTTATTTCATACTACTAATTCAAATTAAAATCTAAAGTAAAACGAGCCATAAAAAAAGAAACTAAGGTAATCTTGAAATTCATTTGACATTGATCTGAGCAGAACTGCTTCAAGTCTGTATGTATCTCATATTCATGTAATTCAATCTATATGCCTGTCAATATTTCTGCTGCAGTTTAATTTCTTCAGATCAGCTTCTTTCTCACTTAATGCAGACTTCCTGAAGTTAGTCCAGTTTACAGCACTTAAATGATATTCTTATATTTTTCGATATTTTTGTGTAAAAAATGTTTACGCATTAAAAATCCTGAATGAAAATGTAATTGTCATACCAACAAAAATACACATATATTAGTTTGGTCTCATTTTTCCTACATTGATTGATGTGCACTTTGCAGTAAGCAAGCAAAGAATGGTAGCAAAAATAATTTCCAGCTCTTCTTGTTCAACAGTGTAAAATTGTGTACCTGAGCTTTTCTTACTCAACCTTCCTGCTTTCTATAAAGGAATAGTTAGAAGATGCAGTTCTGAACTTCTGTTAGCATGATTAGAAAAGCTGTTGTTACAGACTATTTTCTATTATTTTAATTTTGTGTCATTATAAATTTTGACAGTTACTGTTTACCAGAGTTTCCCTGAAGCAAAAATGATTTAATGTTCAACACACACATTAAAATGTGTTCTATTTTCATATGTTAAAGCTGATAGAATTATAATTTAAGCAGAAATCTGTGCTTAACAGTGCAGCACATAGAATCTCTGAACACAGATGAAACTGAAACTTCTATCTGAAGGGAAAACAAAGGCAGCAGTAATGTGCCTTAATAATTACAGTTAGAGCTATGTGATATTTTTGTAATGAAATTCAAACCCAGGTGAAGATAAAGTACTTTGGGTTTTGTTGTGGAAGCAAGGCATAGTTTGAAACCTGGGCTTTCAGACTTGGTGACTTTATATTGGCTTTATATTGGCTCATAACCAAACCCATAATTTTCACTAAAAGTTCCTTTTCAATTTTCTCATCCATTCAAACTCAGATCTGACTGCTAGGGACAGTAAGTCTCAAATTCTAGAGGAAAATCCACTGACTTCACTGAATGCTGAAAATTCTTAGTTTCTAATCCTCTAATGTGAACACTTCAGGTTTACTCAATAGCTTACTGACCTTTACTTAGCCATGTACACATTTCAGTGGGAATTTTCAATGCTTTTTCACTAAAAATCGTGTTCAACAATATTTCCTGATCATTAAGACCTGTGTACCTAAAGCATAGACCGAGAACATCTTCTACAAGACCAGAATACAAATCTATACCTTTTTGCAACCTCTTTCTTTCTGTCGCTTGTCAGATTCCTATGAAATCCAGTTTTAATAACTCCTGGTATTGGATATTGAGTGTGACCAGTTGTTATGTATGGTGCTGTTAGAATTTGATCCTTCCTTTCCACTCTTTGTCCAAGAAGAATGCTCAAAGCTAAGCTAGAAAATAATACATTGAGATTGATGGTCCATGTGGATTCACAAAAATAAAACCCCCAAATCCCCCAAAACTGCAAAATTGATTTTATGACTTTGAAAGAAGAAGTGAACAATTGCTCATCTGAGTACTTGTAGGGGGAAAATAATTAAAAACAACAAAAAATCTCAAACTAAAACCGTACTTATATACTCGCCATGGAAAAAGAGTTCAATAGTTATACCGAATTTCACCTTGTTCTTTATTATATATTGTGCTAAATATATTAGAGGCAGAGCAGCACTAGCAAAATTTGAAGTCTTTTTAAAGGGAAGAGCTGAGTAATTTGATAGACTCATGTAAAAATGGAAAATAATTTAATGCAGATAGCAGGATATACACCAGAATAAAGTATGAAACAGAAGAGACACTTGCAGGAAGATGTGATATAGACTGGTGATGGCTGGAAAATTTCTGATATGGTGTCTGTCGTTAAAACAGGACCAAAAAGAGATCCTGGGAATTAAGACCATTGAACTTCACCTTGCTTCTGGGGAAACTGATTGAGAGTCTAATTAAGGATAGAATAGTTCAGCATATGGATAAGTATAACCTAATAGGGTCAAACCTGCACAGCGTTGGTAAAGGGAAAGCATACTTCTCTAACCTGCTAAAGTGCTTTGGAAAAGTTAATAAATTAGAAGATAAAGGTGACCTGGTGAACATAATTTATCTGGATTTTCAAAAAATTCCTGATGTGGTCCTTCATAAAAGACTATTAAAGGAAAAATATAACTGAGGTAAGGGGCAAGATCTCACAGCAGACCAAGAACTGATTAAATGATGGAGAAAAACTTGCTCTGAAAGTCTTCTCCTATGAGTGTAAAGAGGTTAACAGTAGGATTCTCTAAAGGTTCACACTAGAGCCAGTGTTACTTAATATTATTTTTAATGATTTGGAAATTATATCTGCTAAAACTGGCATTAGGCATTAGCTAGTCAAGTTGAGAAGACTGTGAGACTAGGAGAGATTGGTTAGATTGACAACACATATATTTTACCTTGGATAAGTATAAATTTTGGTACTCACTTTATGGGTTATTTTCAGTTCCAGCAGCATATTCTACATCATTATATTCTAGTGAGAATAATTTATCTGCTTTCTGAGTAAGGATACAATAGATATCCCTGCAGCAGCCATGTGGAATGGTTTGCTCTCTCTAGGTATAGGAGTAGACAGGGTTACATGAGGATGAGGAATTCCCATCTGTCAGGTCACTGGACCTTTTCTTCAGGGCAACCAGGCTGCATGGCCAGAACAAGAGTTGTGTTTATCATAAAAGATAAAAATCCTCCTTCATAAATACTCAAAAGTAAATCCTATTCTTGTTAGATGTTGTTGGAGTGTCTGTGTTTTTGAGGCGCTTTTAATTGTGGCACTGACACTGCTGCCTACTGTTCATCTGCAGCCCAGAAGGTTGTAAACTACCACTGGTGTTCTTTGTGAGTTCTTGCCTGTTACTTCCCAGCACCCTCAATCCCATCTCTTCTTCATGAAGTGTCAGTAGGAACAACATTCAGTCCTGTATCTCCCGGTACCAATATCCCTGCTGGCTGTCACCTACTTTTAAAGACAATCAGGAACCCTTGCCTGATCAGATTAATCCATAAGTGACTGAGCAAATTGGCTCTGGGGGTTGAGTTTGGTTGGGGTTTTATAATTTGCTTTACTTTTTTCCCTACTGTCTTTTCTACACTGCATTGAATTTTGAATGTGTAAGATTATTTAAAACCCTACCCACTAAAGGGCTAAAGTAGCATGTGAGAAGACTGTGACCTTATATTAAGTATGCTATATGTAAGATACTCAGTTCATGGTGTGCTGCAGATTTCACATCTACTCTGTCTAAACTGAAGTCCATTCATTTTTTTTTAAATAGTTAAGCAGTGAGAGCAAATAGATTATATCTCCTTCAAAACTGAAATGGGTTCATCTAGTTTTGGTATAAGCTCAATGAAGAGCTTTTGTGTTGCTTTCTATGATGATTCTTAAAAAAAATCTATTTTACCATTTTTAGTGAGGCAAAAAGGCAATCTTTGTAAATGCAACATTTTGGACTATGAATAAACATAGTGAGGAAAAAAGAATGGCAAAAGAAATGTGTGGAAATTACAGCACGAAAAATAGCATTTATCTTGATCAATAACTCATGCTTTTAATTTTTTTTTCCTGAAAAATATTAATAGAGTTCTTTAAATAAAAAGAACTGATGCATTTTTTTCTCTTTGGTTGTTGAAGCCCTGTTTGTATTTACATCCAGTCATTTAATGCCCATTAAAGAAGTAATGCTATGTTAATGTAAGGGAAAAAAATCAATGCTACTCAGATCAGTAGCTGTGGGGAAACAGTGCAGCAGCTGGTTTGCAAACAGCAAGCCCACATAGATCAATGAAATTACAAGCTAAATCTGCTGATGCTCACAAACTGCTTCAGCATTGTGATGTCTAACCTTTCTCAAGTTCAAGATCTCTGGCAAGCCAGCAATAGCTAAATGAAGAAAAAAAAAGGAAAAAAAAAAAGGAAAAAAAAAATGCAAGCACAGAAGAAACAAAGAAAGGACATAATGGGCTGGTGGAAAATTTTAGCATGATATATAATACTCCACTTTTGAAGTTATCAGTATAACTGCACATTTGTAACAGATATAAAAGCCACTGTAATCTCCCAGTGAGCAAAGCTGCAATCTACACACTCTGGAGATTTTCTTCCTTAAGAATGTTCAAATCTGTCACATATTACCTTGAACTGTAACACTGGAGGGCTAGAGAGCACTTCAGTAATGTGGTTGTTAATGTGAATTCTAGAAAATAATTTATCAATGAGCAAAAGTACAGCTTCTGCCATGTGCAGTGTCTTTCATTTTATGGTATGGTTGTAGCTTTTAAAATGGTTTGAATTTTGTTAACTTGTAAATTAAACGTGCAGGGTATTTGACTTGTTGAATGCAAGATTCATTTGCATATTTTATGCTATTTGTATGGTAAGGGAAGAAGCCCCATTACCCCAAGGAAAGCGACACTGGGCTTTATCAGTATCATGTGAATAACATGCCTGTCAAATGATTCTTTTCAGGGCAGTCCTCACCCCATTTGTGCCACTTTTTTAAACACAGAAGCATTTTTCAGGCATTAATCAGCAAGAAGATAGGGGGAACCAATCTCTGAAGATTGCTCCAGAACGGAACACATTTTATAAAGGGAAATAGGTTCATTCCAAGAACAGAATAAAAGGTATCTTGCATTTCCTTCAAATATTGACAAATGTATTTTGTGGGGGACAAAATGTGTACTTGGCAAATATATAATTCTTATTGTCTACTCATGTCCTATTGCTTTACAAATATTAATTAAATGTCACAGTTTGATTCTGTTCTATTGTGTCTGTTTTGTAGGTCGTAAATAAAAAAATTCGTAGAGGTTGGAAATATCTTTTTGGTCTTCCAGCCAGGGAGTAGCAAAACAAAAAATGGATGTCTTTTTACCTGTCTTTTGTTATTATAGGCTTGCATTATTTTACACACGAAGCACATTCAAGAATCAAATAAACAGTGAGGTGAAGTGTGATTATTTCTTGTATTGTCAATTGTTTCTGCTGAAATGATCAATTTTGGATTTCACTTAAAAGTTGCTTTTCTTCTCTACCTTTCTCAGATACTTAATAATGAAAAAAATGAAGGAATATTTTAATTTTGAAGTACTACACTTCTGTTTTTCTTTTGCTTATAGATACAGATACAGCCATTTTCCTTCCATTATTGAGCATTATGTCAATTCATTACTTTATGGTGCAGCTCAGCAGTGCTGATGGCCAGATGTTTCCTGCTGGATGTGTAGGGAAGACTGATTGTGACAGTAGTTATTAACAAGGTGAAAACTGACTGTGTACACTAACACTGCTGGTGGTGGGCAGACACTGGTGGAAATCTCTACTTCTACTCCACACATTGGCTAGAAATGAGAGAGATGCCCAGCAGAGGCTAGGAGTTTTTGCTTCCAAGCCTGATCGAAGATCCACAATGGCTGTGGGGAAACACCAGAATTTCCTCACAGAGTCATAGATCAACAACACTTAGGTGTGCTCACATGAAAGATAGGACGTCTGAGAGCTTTGTCTTCAGGTTTTATTCAGGCCTCTTTCTTTATTTGGAGCTTATTGAGAAAACTCTTGTGAAAGTACTGAAACTGCTGAGACACTCCTGAGCTAAAGAGAAGGGTCCTGTTGGTAACAGCATGACCAGCACTTCTGCAAAAGACTTTTTCTTTCAAAGCAAAATATGAATTTGTAGTGAAGACTTTGTGGTCATCTTAAGTAAATGAACAAGCTTCTATAAGGAAAGCTGTTCCCGTGAAGAAGCAGGTATGTGAAGAAAAGCAGTTCATCGAGTCTGTGTGCCTCACTCAGATTTACTTTGTCCACCTGGCAAGCAATACTAGCCATTATTTTGTTTGTCTCTTTCCATGCACTGTAGTTTGGCAATCAAAGTATGAATCTTGCACATCATAAAGAGTGCATCATTGCAGTGAAGAAACAAAAAGGATAATTGTAGGGGGTGCAATTGCATTGTTCAGAGTTTTTTATTTTAAGAAAAACATCACCATGCTTGGAGAACCCCAGTAATAATTCCTCTTGACTGCAATAAGTACCTACTTTTGAAGAAGAGAAAGCTGATGAGCTGCAGGCTTCCCTGCTGCTAAATTCGTCTAACAACCCACTCATGATGTTTTCTGCTTTAGAGACCAATAGGAACTTTATATATTGGTTGGATGCTCTTCTTTTCACTCTAGCTCAGATCCTAAAACTTTTCTGTTGACCTGAAAAGCTGAATGCAGTTTGGTTACTAAGCAGCATCAGTTGTGAGCATTGTTCAGTTACACTATCACACTATCACATGCAATTTTACAGAAATTTGTGATTGTAGATCTTCCCAATCACCCTGAATGTAAAGGATATGTGGGGTTTGGAGTTTGGCCTTATTCCTATATCTGAACCATGTGGTGAAACTTCATCTCTACAAGGATAGAAACCAAAATCCTGAAATTTGCATCCTGAAGTACCTCAAACCTTTAAATGTGGGCCCAGACCAAACATGAATTTTGAGGCTTATTCGTCTATCTTGGTTGTCATTTTTGATAGTGATCAAAATGAGAAGTAAGAAATTAAAATCTATTTTAAAATTTTCTTTAAAAAAGAAAGATCAGCTCCTTTGACGAATAGGAATATGGTTGGGCAATCTTTTTCTCCGATCTCTGTTATCGTCAGCAAAGCGTATGTACTGAATTGAATCTCGATGAGTAAGTGCTATGACAAAAGCTGTACTTTTATTATATCAGAACATTGCTGGAAAGTACAAACAGAAACCATGAAAAATGCTGTTTTGATGAGACAGCTAGGCCTCTAACCTCGAAGAGCATATACCCTGGCTGCTCATTTGGAAAGAACAAAATGTTTCACATCCACTCAGTCACTGCACAGAAAAAATACTTCTTGAGAAATATATCAGTAAAATTCATGCAGCTTCAATGGAATTATGTGTTGAGGTGTTAACTGTATTTGTATACACACTGCAAGATTTTATTTTAGTCAAATACCAGTTTTACTGAAAATTTTTGGCTTAAATTCACCCAGAATGGCATCATTCAAGAGAGAAGCAAAGCTGAACCAACTTTTAAGAGCCTAAGGATCATTTTTTTCCGGAACCCTAGAGAACACGTTTCTGCCCTTGGTGTATGCCACATGTGTGCAGCTTCTGCCAGGTTTTTCTCATGCTGTTCTGGTTTCCCACCATGTTGTGACCCAGCATGGCCAGGAACACCTCACAAGCCTCTTTTTTGCAAGCGTTGTCAGATTGGTGAAGGGAGAGGATGGCCTTGCACTTGATGCACAACTGAGCCTCTGGGATAACTTTTCCAACTGTTCTCATTCAAAAGCTACTTCTGAAGTTTGGCATAGCCATTATATGCCATGAGATGGTCTGTGTCCAGTAAAGCGCATCTCTTTCTGGTTTGCTTCACTGCTGGCAAAAAAGCACTTAGAAGTACTTCTATTTTCAGCAGAGTGACCTCAAGGTCTGTAATGACTGATCTTAGACACTTTACATGGTTTTGGCTGGGATAGGGTCAATTTTCTTCACAGTAACCAGTATGAGCTGTGCTTTTGATTTGTACTGGAAAGAGTGTTGTTACTGCAGGGATGTTTTCATTATTGCTGAGCAGTTCTTGCATGGAGTCAAGGCCTTTTCTGCTTCTTATCCCAATCCAACAGCAAGTAGACTGGGGGTACCAAAGACTTGGGAGGGGATACAGCTGGGACAGCTGACCCTCACTGACTCTCACTGACATTCCATTCCATAAGGCATCATGCTCAATATATAAAGCTGAGGGAAGAAGAAGGAAGGGGGCAGACATTGAAAGCGATGACATTTGTCCTCCCAAGTCACCATTGGGTGTAGTAGAGCCCTGACTTCCCACGAATGCTTGAACACCTGCCTGCCCATGGGAAAGAGTGAATGAATTCCCTATTTTGCTCTGCTTGTGTGTATGACTTTTGCTTTACCCATTAAACTGTTTTTAGCTCAAAACAAGGGTTTTCTTATTTTTATTCTTCTGATTGTGTCCCCCTTCCTGCTGCGGCAGGAGTGAGTGAGTGGCTGCGTGGGACTTAGTTGACAGCTGCAGTTAAACCACAACACACCTTCTTTTCCAGAGCAGGATTTTCCACTTACAAAGAGCTGGGTTTTCATTCTGTCTCTTTGTCAGTATTTTGCACTTAAAGGCATTGGTTTCAGCTGTTCCACTGGCTCAGCAATCTTGAGCCTATAGTGAGTGGGAAAACATGATGGAAAGGAACAGAGCTGTACTTCCCATCATGAGCAAAGATTTGTTCTGCAGCAAGGGTAACTTGCACTAAGAGAAACTCAAATATAAAAAACATTGCCTGTACAACATTGACAACAACTGAAAAATAGTGTAAGACATGTGAGGAGCTAAATATATGTTGTATATTTATAATACTAGGACTCGTTTCTCTGTGTCTGTCTTTGTCTGTCTTGATGTGCATATCCTGTCTCCCTGAAATGGGAAATTAATGTGTTGGATAGGCTGTCTTTGACATTCATTTTCATCATTCCTATGCTTAGCAATCCAAACCAACTTTCTGATAATGAAGTTCATGTTAGGAGACAGCGGACTTTTGTATATTAGACATTCTAATTTGTGTGCGAGACTAGTACTGCTTACTTTATGTTTGTTGTAGCAGCACTGCTAGATCTGCACTGGTTAGTGGCCCTGTCAGCATTTCCACTACAAATTTCAGTATTTTAGAGTTTAAAAAACAACTGTTGTTTTTCGTCAGTGGTGCTGCTTCATACATGCTTAGTCAGCAAGAAAATGATTTTACAAATTTTGTGTTTAGGTTATTTTAGCCATTTAGCTCTTTGATTGTAGATGCCACAAAACAGTGTGGGAAAATGGGAAGCGAGGGTTTTTTGCAAAGCTCGGTCCTGAAAGTTGTTTAAATGTTTTTCAGCCTGACAGTTCATGTGTGTTTGATGTGTTTTATTCTATTAAAAGGCAGTTACTTTATGACAAAAATAGATCTTCTAGACTGGAGGGTTTGGATGTCTTCGCAATGAAAATTTCACTGACAACTGTTCCCCCATTGCAAAGGTCCGTGCACACGTGATGAGGAGCAGACCTGGACCTATTCAGATGCCAAATCTGTCCAGCTTTCTTAATTTCACACATGTGAAAGTTGGCCTTAATACTCAGCGAAGATGACATCCCTGAGCATCTGCTTCCTCTATCAAATATTCAACACTGTTTTTTTTCCCCTAACTTTGTTTTAACCTTCAAAAATGGTGACAGACTCCCATCCCTAACCCAACAGATAGAACACGTTCACCTTTATTTTACCCTCAGCACTAACTCCTCTTTCTCGCGGATGGTTTCATGGAATAATGTTGCCATTATTTCTGCTCAAGGTACATTAAAAGCTGTTGCCTTGCTGCTGGCGTGTTATTTTGGCTTCAGGATGGCAAAGGTTGTCATGTGGGGAAGCTGGTCAAGTCAGTGCTCCAGGCAAGAAGCCAAGGCTGTCCTCTTTCTAGTGTTGCCACTTTCTTTCCTCCCCAGTACAAGATCCCTCTCTTCCTCTCAAACTGATACAGAAAGACTATTAGAGAATTAATCACACCTCAGGTGTCTTGGGGAATATTCTTGATTTTCCAGTCACTAATGTGTGAAACTCTTGTACTGGAATAATGCCATATGTCAACCTGTGGCAATATCAGGGAAATATTGACAGCATTTCATTAATGAAATGTTGAGCTTGAATGACCTGTAGGCTGAAAATTGAGGTTACATAAATTTAAAATAGTCTCTCAGCTATCATTTGATCTAGAGTTCCTGCATGAACAAAAATGTTGTCTCTGTGGTCACCAGAAAAAAATTATTATTGTGTTACGGTAAGAAAATCTTGCCCAAAGACTAAAACTGAAAAACCTCTCACACTGCGATGATAGAAGGACTTTTAAATTTTATAGTGGCTTTTTTTTTTCTTTTGTAGCCCCGTGATAGTGTTCCCAATAGGATTTCCCTAAATAAACTGAGTGTATGGATGCATGCTACTGAATTTAAGCTCTTCATTGTGAGTTTCTCCATTGATTATGTCATGTGTGTCTTTACACTAAATTCATGGCAGAGTAACCATTATAATCTAAAAATTATTATTAAAAAAGTGTTGGTTTTCAAAGACTGTTACTGACAAATTTTACCTGTCTTCAAAATGTGAGAAAAAGAAGCCATGAAAAGCCAGAATAAGAAGTGCAAATTAAGCAACACAGCAGAAATATTAATTAAAAGAGGTTAATTGGGTTGGGGCAGGGTGGTGGGAAATGCTCTAATCCTCTGCATTACCATGTGATGTTTTAGTGCTTGATCATTCTCAAGGCCAGGAAAAAATGGGATTGGAAATTACAGCATGGAGGAGGAAAGAAATGTAATCAACATTTTCATTTCTTATTATTTTGCACATTCCAATGGGAGGGAGAGTGCTTGGGTAGTCTGCTTTAAAAAGAGGAGAGTGTACAAAGCACCAGGATCTCTCCAGAGAATGCCAATCCTGTCTTGTGCAGTAAATTCCTGTGGCCAACCCCACAGGGTAGCTGGAATTGTGAAATAATTAGCATGGCCCTCAACAGATAAATAAGTTTAGAGATGTTCTTTCCTATTTTTGACCTTTCATTTGAAATTAATTTCCCTTATTTGCAACTCTTAAGTGTTTTTACCCTCTCTTTGTAAAACAAAGTAAACTCAATCTTTTATTCTCCAATTCTTTTTATTAGTAACCTGATAAACATGAAGTTTTCTCTTCCCTAAGGAGCAACAAACAATACTAGAGTGTGCATGATTATTCGTAGACTCCTGTCTCCCAAACAATTTGTGAGTTTGCAATAACATACTGTGTCTTTTTTCCACTAAACTACAAAATCCTGGATGTTGAAAGAAAACGTTTAGTTTGAGAGTTTTCAAAAAACTGCTGCCTCTGTGCAAATAATAGCTAACAACATGTAGACAGTATGAAACACGTGATCTTAATATCTGTCACTGAGATTCAAATCTGGATTAAGATCTGCTTAATTCAAAATTGTATGAAAAAACCTATGTAGAATTTGCAGAAACGTAATGATTTTCAGGCAGTTATACGAAATAATTAACCTTCTCAGAAGTTTTCCTCTTTTCCTTCAAAAGTATTTTGGTATTTTCATTTAAATCAATGTTTATGGACCCATAAAGCCAACTTTTCAAACATAAAAATTGTTAATATTCTTCATTTCCTTACTTGCAAATTTCTGTTTGAATTTTTTTAAAAAAAGGCCAGATTGGATGGGGTGGATCTGAACAACCCAGTCTAGTTGAAGGTGTCCCTGCCCACAGGAGGGGGGTTGGAAGTTGATGATCTCCAAGGTATCCTTACAACCCAAACCATTCTATGATTCTATGGTTCCATGAAGGTTTCTCTGCCAGCTATTAGTATTGCTGACACATGTCTTTGTTTCAGTTTTTAAAAGTCCCTGGATGACAGCTGGGATGTTCACAGACTGGACAGTAGGGCATTTGCAATCATGGCTGAAAAGTCATCAGGGAGAGATTTTATGCACTGTTTTTCTGGGCACTCAGTTCTGGGTTTTTTGTTTGTTGTTGTTGGTTGGGGGTTTTTTGGGGGGAAGGGGAAGGTTGGTTTGTTTGATTTTGGTGGAAGTGGGGCTGTGAAACAATACTTCACTGCAGAGATAATTGTTGTGGGTGAATAAAATGTTGGTAGTCAATTACCCAATACTTAGAAAAGCAAAGCCCCAAACTAAACAGCCTGATTAACAATCTTACAGGAACCTGACCCACAGCCACTCACAAGAGCTGCCCTGCTATGTCTCAAGGTATATGTATATATGGAATTAAGCAGAGAGTGACAACTTAACTTGGATTTTGTTTTCCCTTTCCTCTGTCAAATTTGTTAAGTTTCTCTTAACCCTCCAATGATACCAACTGGTGTTTTGTCAGCTACAGTTTTAGGAGAATGTCAGCACATTCTCAAGGATTTTGGTTGCCATGGATAAGAGTATTTCTTTGATTTTTCTGGGACAGTGTATATTAACAAACAGGGTATTTTGTTTACTTTCTAAAGCATATTTAATATTGCAGCCTATTCATTCCTTTAAATTTTTATAGAACATCTTGTAGAGTGTGGGTCCTCTTTAAGCACTGTCAAACTTCTGTCAAACTTTAAAGGTCAAAATCAACTGTGACACCTACAGTTCAAATGTAATTAGTTGGAGATTTACTGGGATTTTATGCCAATCTCCCAGTACCTTAGGAGTGACGTGATATCTAACCTTATGGGATCCCAGGAGAAGTACAGGTGGATGTGAGGATAAACAGTAAAATATACTAGCTAACGTGCCGCACCTTTTAGCAAGTCATCAGTCTCCTACACTGTGCAAGGAACAAGAGTGCATTCAATATTTTATTTAAAACAAATAACCTGCCAGTCTCTGACATGGCCATCTAGTACAAAGTTGATGTATTTATTTAAAGCTTAGCTCATTCTGTATGTTCTTGGATCATTAAACTGAAGGACTTGTACAGTCGTGATTTTTAATGAAGCATGTTTGAATAATTATGCTAATTTACAAAGCACTAGAATCAAATCAAGTGATCAAAGTTTTCATGATTACTATCGTGTTTTTGTAACTTCCCCCATCACTGATTTCTGGATAGACTCTAACCCTGGCTGCTTTTTTTTTTTTGTCATTTATTTAAAAATTGCCACTAATCAATGTAGAAAGTTAAAAAAAAAATTACACTAGAAAAGAAACACTTTTTGTGCTATGTCTCTATAGTGGACTTTGTATGAGTTTGAAAGTAATATAGCTCCAACAGACACCAGCCTAAATACAGTCTACAATCAATACTATATTCTGCCTTGACAGAAAGCTGAATTTTTATCTGTTAAACGTGTGAGCTTGGGGCAGCTCTGTGTCTGAAGTGGTTTAAATCTGAAATGTGATGTGCTGCAAAGAAAGTTGATTGACATCTTTGTTTATTGAAAAGTATTACATGAACAACAAAACACGGCCAGATACAGAACACTCCATTGCAAAGTGCAGCTGTGTTATTTTTCAATCCTATGTGTTCTGCCCCTTTGATGCCTGTCTGATATAATAAAACTGCAAGGATCTTTTTTGATTCAATAGTAAAAAATTTGGACAAGGGCGAGATATGGAGATATATATTGGTAGCAGGGGTTTGGTGAATATCTTTCAAAAAAAATTGGGGTTTTAGGTTTAATGTTTCTGAAAATGAAAATAAATTAGTATACATTTAATAAGCAAGTTGTCTGAGTGTGCTTGAAATATTTTTAAGTATGCATTGTAAGAGGGAGAAAAGAACAATGATGACTAATCTTAAAGCATTAAATATGCAGAATACAGAATTGAGTTACATTTAAATTTCATGTTAGAATAATTATGCTGTTCATTGACATTTTCCCATGTTTTATTAAATCTTTATTATGTCAAGGTAAATAGAGGTTAATTCTGCTGTTATCTCTTCCAGTAAAGTATTATCTTTAATCTTGCATTAATAAAACAGTAGTAAGTTGCACAATGTGGGTAATCACCATAGACTAATTTAGACCATTCTAAAATCTTGCCTTTAGAGTACAGTGTAGTTTAAAATAGATGTCACCAGAAAACATGGAACATAATGTAACATAGAAAAAATATGTTTTTCTCTAGGAAATTTATAGCTACATTTCCTTAATACATTGACTTATGGCAATATATGCTACAAACTTCCAGCTCTGCTCTTCCTTCCTAGTGTTACTTTGTCTTTAGTTACTGCATAAGCTCCTTTGCTGCCTCTGACACAGCACAAACTGTTAAGTAGAAGTGTTTGTCTTCAGAACTTTTCTGTAGAGACCTCACTTTGAGCATTTTTCTGTGGTCAGCATAGAACACAAAGTCCCACGTCCTTGATTCCTATGCATCTCTCTTCAGTCATGGATACCTGGTGGTGTTCACCAAACTACACTGCACTGTAGTGAGGGCAACAGACACTCACTGCAACATTGCTTATGTCTGCCTGCACAGTACTCTTGACCCACAAAGACTCAACTGGCTCATCATTCACCCCTAGGCAGAGCTCCAGGCATCTCCACGGCTTTCACATACAGGCAAACTCTTCCTCCTTTCCACCCTAGCCCATCCCTCCTGGAGATGTGGTATCCACCTATTGCAGCACTGCAGTTGTGGAAGCTGTCCCATAACATCCATGTGATCCCAGTAAGGTCCTAGCCTTGCAACTGCATGCACACCCCAGATTTCTTCTGTTTGTTCCTTATGACATGTGCTGATGCACATTTAGATGCACTCTACTGTGTGGTCTGTCAAAACTTCCTAGAAAGTCCTATCCCTTAGCAAAACTGGATTTCGCAACACAGTCCGTGTGTGCACACTTTTTTTCCTCTTTTTGTGGTGAGTTTATTCAACTTAAAGGGATGATATGCCTCTTATTGCACTTTAGACTGCATGCTGTTGTGGTTTTGTGGTTTATTTACACTACTATCATTTTGTTTGTCATTCTTAGATTTAATTTTTGTTTTCATCAAACTACAAAATTCCCCATTGAGTTTCGTTAGGTTTGCATAACAAATCAATCCTCACATTCTTCCTGCACACCACATTTTCATTTTGCCAGCTTCTGCGTAAAGCACTCCTCAGACCCACAAGTAAGTAGATGGTCAGTTATATTTTCTCATGAACTCTATTTCATTATCTGGAGTGTCCATAGAGTTATTATTTTAAAAGCATGAATGTCAATAGATCTGTAAAAGGCATTTACCAAGCAGCTTCAGTGCTGATAGGAAAGAAAGAACTCATTTTCAAAGTGCTCTTGAGATCCATGCAGAGAGTGGGATAATTTTGTTGTTGCATGCTAGTACAGCAATATGATCAGAGCACTAGAAGATATTTGCTGCTGCATCCAGGACTAGTTTTCAAGACTTTCTTCCGGTGTGTCTTTTTAAGATAAAACCCAGTCGAGAAGCACTGGGGTGTCTAACCAAAGTCACTCAACTAAGCATTGAGAGAAGTCCAGAGAATCAAATTTCAAAATAAATAGTTTTTTACAAAATAATATTACAGTGACATTTTTTTTCAGCCTTACCTGACTACTATGAATCATTATTGGGTGGTAACATGCAGTCCTATTTAGATATTTCATGTGGAAATTCTTTGCAATAAAAATGGAAGTATGCGATCCTTGATAGGATCCAGGCTTATTCTCAAATTTGGAGCGTAGACATTGCATGTTGAACCTTTTACTAAAAGTCATGTCTTGTTTGTCTGAAATTTGCCCTTCTAATACATGAACTCCCACCATTATATTGAGCTGCATTATAGCATTTAAAGACAAAAAAGAAGGCAAGTGAACACAGAGATTTTTGAAAGAAACTGGTTGGAGTTTACTGGTTTTGCCCTGGATTCTCTTTGGCATGCAGGAACTGCTCACACCTGAAATTCGAAGGCAAGCCTCTGAGTTGGGACTGGACTGAAAGGGAAACAAATACTTGCATAAATCTCCAAGAGGTGTTTTATATATGGTCCCACGTTTTCTTTTTCCTTAACTATGGGACGATCCGAAGCAAGATTTTTCTTGTTGGATGTGTTTTGGGCAAGGAGCTGTTTCTCTTAGTGTTTTACAAGCTCTGGTGCCAGTGAGGTGGTACATAGAGTCTCAGTAAGTACTGAAAGCCCTCTTTAAAGTGGAAATATTCAAAGCGTGCAGGGGTCTCTAAGCGTCTGTTCCAGGGACACATTAATGCATTTGAAAGGATATTAAAGCTTAGCACAGAGGAAAAAAAAGTCCTAGTGGCAAGATGTAAAACTGCTTAACAGAATTACATCCAGAACTTTGTGTATTTGGTCTGAAAAAAAAATAAATCATCTTACAGTTGCTCACATTAAAGATGCATGTCGGTTTGGGAGCTTTTAGGATCTTGGACAGGTTTCATTTCTCTGGTTCACATAAGCTCTCTGTGTATTTGTGCAACTGCTGAACCTCAGAGCATGATTTCTGGTGACCCCGTGCACTGTTTGAGGATTTGCCTAATGTGCAAATTTAAGACAATCATTATGTATAGTAGAAAAATATTATCCACCTTTACCCCAGTACTCGGTTGCTAATAGCGGTCATGGCTTGATTAAGACTCCTTCTCAGTTTAATGCTTCCAATTAACTTGCATGGTTTTGTGGCTGACTTGATGGCCCAGATAAAGCCTGGGCTCTTCTGAGAGAGAGACCAAGCTTCATTTCTGGACTAAGGGATAAGGAAAGCCTTGAGCCATGGTTCAGCTCTAACTACTGGTGGATTAGGAATGTCATTCAGACTTGAGTAACTCTAGACTCTTTATAGGAATCAGATTAAGATATAGAAAAGTGGAGCACTGAGACAGAATGAAGACATTTTGCAACAAATGCAGTAGCTTGAGACTTGCTGTGGGTCCAAGTGGTAGGTCTGAAAGGAGAGGAAGGGCTGGTAAGCCCTGGAGGATGGAAGGCAGAGGCCATGAGTAGCACGTCCCTCTGTTGGCCACTGGACATTTGGTGACAGAGGCAGGCATGATAGTGAAACCTGTTATCTGAGTTAAAGTTGACTTTGGTGTGAAAATTAAAAAAAACCCCATGAAAAACAGAACCTTATGCAAAGCAGAGCAGAATTCTGTCCTTGGCCTTGTGTTTTCTTGGGCCTCATGATTTAGAGGTAACAGTGAAATTAGTGACTTAAGTTTTTTTCCTTAAGCCAAGGAAACACAGATAGTTTGAAATGGCAATCTCTTGTGCTACATGAAATAAATATACAAATGGAAAGGAAAGAGCAAACTGATTACCCTAATATTAAGAGCATCAAGAGGAATTTATAAATATCTTTGCATGTTCAGCATCCAGTCCTGCACAGGGCATGTTAATTCTTGTCACAGAATTTGAAATTCATTTAATCAGATCAGAGCCTTTGAGATGTTTCACACCTGCAAATGCATCAAGTGGCAAAACTTTACATTCATTCTCCATGATATGACCTACATATCTTATTACAACACAGTGTTCACTACAGGTGCTTCCTACAAGAACATTTGCATGAATAAAAACATGATTACTCGCATATATAGTGAATGTTAAAAAGTGTGCTACATATAGGTGCAATATCTAACAGGGGTTGTCATTTATATTTATTCTTAATTCAGGGTAATATTTAATATCAATGGTTGAAGGACACTTCAACATTTCCACTCTTAAATATGCCCTCTTTTTAAAGGATGGGTTGATGGTATCATATGTATAAGTGGAATGCTTTCATTAAAGAGGAAGAAAATTCTGTAGATAGATGAAAACCAGTTTTAAAACCTCTTTTATTTTTTAGACTATGAAAAACCTGTGTCTACCTAAATGCTTTGGAGTGTTAACCATTTCTGAATGCTGAATGTTGACTGCTTTAATGATGATTGTTCAGTACCCGTACAAATGTTTTGGCACCAAGTAATATCTTGTTTGTTTGTGTGAATATAATCTGAAGGCTGCCACAACATCTAATAAAACTGTTTCCACTCAGAGAGGCATATAGGCAGGAGCAAAGGGTTGTTAAAACACGTAGCATCCAAAAAGAAATTCACCACAGCCAGTAATGAACCTACACATCCTTTATTCAACTTCTGATAAATTTGTTGTGCTCTTTATAAAAGCATGATTCAATGCCTCTCACATATATTGTAGTATATAGGTACATTTCAAGATGAAATGTACTATAACTCATCTTACTGCTGCTACATCTTCCTTAAAAATATTCCAAAAAATAACTCAGAAGAGAGTAGAGCAAAGTGTTGAGATCTGTGTATATATGCACATCAAGACTTAACAGTTTCATATCTTCAATGCTTCTAGTGAAGAAAACTCCTAGTGCTGTCCCCAAGGTCACTAGTGTCACTTTTAGGGCTAATCTGCAAGGTTTTAATGAAAAACCTTTGTCCTCCTTGTGATTCAGGTTCAAGTAAATCCAACTTCTCCATATAAGAATTATGCCAATGATGCAAGACTCTACCCCAAATAAATTATCATCTGAAGTCAGACAGCAAGGTATAGATAGCAATGAGGAATTTTCTTTTTTCACAGCAAACAATTTTACACACACATGTCTGAGTGTAAGTGCATCCTTATTTAGGTTTGTGCACATATATCTATATATTAAACAAAATTATATACTTACATGTGTTAGTATTTAAGATGTTTTCACAGTAAATGGAAGCAATGACAACTATTAGTTATTCAGCAGTTGAGATTAATGCAGTGTTCTTCTACATTTGGTATACAGAAGAAGTGTAATAATTAGATAGGTGTGGGATTCAGGAATCTCCAGAATGTAGACTGACAGTGTAGTGTACAGAAATTGGATGTAATTGTACACATATACGCTTATCTATTTTTTTTTCTTTCTAGTGAGGCAAAGACACTGCAGTCCCCAAAGCAGAATTTTCTTTTCCTAGTACATTCAACTATTTTTAGCATTCCTCAGTGGTGCACCGAAAAGGAGAATTATTTTATCTCTGTGGGGGCCTGTGAATTTCATGTAATGTGGGCTTCTGTGAACAGAGTTCAAAATGTATTAGAAAAAACAGTTTAATTTTTACAGAAAGAGGTTGAAATGTTGAACTGCCCTACTGTGGCGGTGTGAAGCATCCCACAGATAATGGTTGGGGACCGAACTCCTAAGAGCTACACAGAATATAATACTATTTACTGTTTTAATTGTCGGCAAGAACTCTATTCCTTTGTTGGAATTTGTAGTGCCCCTTAAAGTAGAAATAGGGTAATACTTCAAAATCTGCTTAACATATTTAATATCCTTAATTTGATGTTTTTACTTTCAGATTTGTTTGTATTCAAAATAGCAGTAATTGGCAGCTGAAGTTGAATCATAGCATCTGGGTTCTAGTCTATTCATGACATCAGTATATTTTTACTGCTTGTAAACATGCCCTCAGATCACCACAAAATGTCACAGAATTTGAATAACTAGAAAAAGCAGAGAGAATTTATGCTGCCATTGCTCCAAAGACTACACGCAGCGTGTGCTGATGGTGGGGATCAAGTTAGAGACAAACTGGCACAGAGGAAAGGCAAGAGCAGGACTTCTTGAAATGCTCTTCCTCTTCTTCCACCTTCAGTCTGGAGTTCAGACTAGTAAAGAGGAAAAGAAAAAAGACTTTGCAGTTACAGCTGGTATGTAGACTGAGAAGGAAAATTAGGGTTTTAGTCTGAGAAAGGAGAAGACCTTTTTCAGAAAGTTGGAAGGATCTCTCTCTGCTGTTTTCAGAGGATTTTATTGAATACTACAGGTTTACCACATGCTTCTGTCAACTGTTTAGTCACTCTGACAATGAATGACATTTAATCCTGTGAGGGTCATACCCTGGGGACTGAAAGATACTATTCTTATTGTGCAGACTAATAAATTTATTGTTTTGGGGCTGTAGGCATTTTTCCCCCAATATCCTTTTTCAATTTATGAAAAACATTTGCACTGTAAACCTCAAGGCAAATATATACATATATTCAGACCTACACATGTACTAAACAGAGGTCGTGGCTGGCAATTTAGAGGAGAGCCAGGAAAGCCAGAAACCCCATAGGTCATGGAGTCCTTGATGGAAAGAGGAAAAGTCCTAGCACCATGGCAGTCGGATACTTCAGGCCAGAGCAGAGTCCTTGAGACATCAAAATGTGCAATTACAACCCAGCAGGCAAGAAGCCAGTGACAAATATTACGCATGCAATGACTACTTTGTATGCTGGCAAAGTGCAGGACATATTTATAACTAAATGAGACGTTTGATTCTGAAGTGTCTTGCAAAACTGAAAGTTCTTTCTTACTTGGTCAGATATTAGGGTGGGTTCTTTTTTTTTTTTTTTGAAACTCCATTGGGGCTCATGGATTAGCTAAAAAAAGGAGAGATTCGTAACCAGTGTATACTTCCACAGTGTTCTCCTGGATCTGACTTTTACAGGTGGAGATAATTTGGTGATATCCATGAAGAATCTCAAAAGGACTACTTCTGAAAACCTACTAAATACCCCAAAATGTGAAAAATCAAAATGCAAAAAAAGTTAGTCTTTAGGAAACACTATCAAATTGTTTCCTAAAGGATGTTACATGATGCAAAATAAGCAAAATTCCTGTCTGAATAGGTGTAAGGTTTAAGATCAAATATCTTGTAGCCAGATCTCAGCTGGGAAGGGGAAACCTATATTGGTAAGCAGTATAAATTTGCATGTCTCTTGATTATGGTATAAACAGAGTACTAGAGACCATGACCTAGAAGTCCAAGTACCATACAAAAGCCTGAAATTTTCCCTTGTGGTGCTTGTTTCTATCCCTGGAACACTGCAGGTTATTATTATTATTATTAATAACAATAGTAATAATAATAATGCCATTTTATAGAAAGATCTATTTTAGGTCACTTTTAGAAACCTTTATGAAATATCATACTTCTATCTGCAGCTGGGCACTTAAGAGAAAGAGACATAGTATTCATTGCCAGTAATTCCTTAAATATTATAACCTCCTTTAAAAGATATTTTGAAATAAAAATGTGTAAAAATATCCATATAAAAGCATTACCATTTTCCATTTCCATTTCTTACCTAGGATAAATGTTATCATGCTAAAGGGAATCAGCCCCTATGGCCTGGGCTTTTGATTGTACTCCCTCTCTAATTATTTGTGGAAAGAGTGCTCACTAGGAAAGGTAGTCAATGATTAATTTTATGTGTAGTTTCCCTCATTCAATGAAAACTTGGTTAAGTTCTCCCTAAAGGAGTATTTAAAAAAAAATATTTGTGAAAATAAAGCATCTTTTGAACTTGGAACTCACCATCATTTTCACAAAACCATCAGGAGCTGTTAATATATTGATGAACATGTGGTGACAACATTAGCTATAAAATCCCTTTGAGATTTGCTGGGAAAAAAGAGATATCCAGATTCAAGTAAAACTTACTGCTTTGTTAGCCCAGCATGAGGAATTCCTGATTCCCCACTTGTCTGTTGTGTTTAAATATTATAACTCAAATATGCTTACATAAAAGCTTATTGATTGGAAGAATCACTTGCTTTTTGTGCATTAGTTAATCAGGCTGCTGTTTTCAAATCTGTCCAGGAACCCACAATGGAACCTTTCCTAATCCATCTGTTTAAGTCTCAAATGGTTTCACTGCTCCACTCACTTACCAGCACTGCTGGAATGTTAGTGCTTTATGATTAAAGGATATTGTTGTTCTTTTCATCCATCATCCTGGAGTTTGCTATTAATAACACAATTCTTTCTTTCTTTCTTTTCTTTCTTTCTTTCTTTCTCTTTCTTTTTCTTTCTTTCTCTCTTTCTCTCTCTCTTTCTCTCATTCTTTTTTCCTTTTTGGCTGTTTCCTTAAAAAGCTGCTTAGATTTTCTGTTCTTCTCTGTTTTGCCTTATTCAGATCAGTCATTTTCAGCAACGAAGGTAGTTGGACAAAAAAATAATTCGCATCAGTGCTTTCTGGAAAATATGCACTGCCTTGCAGTATTTGAAAAATGCATGGGGGAAAAACAAAAGAAAATTAAGCTAAATGCGAGAGAGGAAAAGGTGGAATTGTAGTTGGAGGCATCAAACTATACAGAACTCTCTGTGACTCCAGAAACATGTATGAATTATTGTTTCCTACTCATAGTAATGTCTGAAAGCATTTTTTTCAGCATGTGCTTGTGATTAAATTATATTATGGGGAAAAAAAATGAGATTTAATTTCTATTCAGGTATACTACACTATGTGAAAAAGAGCCCACTGTACTTCTCTAAAATAGCTAAGCTGTATTTGGACATAACTGTTGATCAGCGACATTTCAAATAAAATGAGGAACCTTCTTGTTTTTTCTATCTCTCTCCAAAGGAAAAGTGACTTAACTTAAGAAAACAATAAGGATTTTATTTTTTTCCTTTATAGGTGGATAAGAGTCATGGATGTTAAAGGAGACATTACTCAGGCTGTTGTGAAAGATCTGATACCAGATTCGGTCAAAGGGGACGAGTGTCATCCTGAGAGCGCTCCTCTCTGGGACAGGAAACCGACGGAGCGAAGCCCTGAGAACATGCTGCGACACTTCATATTCAATCCACAGCCCTATAAAGAGATGAAAAATGAGCCTTGTCCAAAGCTCTTACCTCAGCACCCAGTGGCAAAAATAAAACGTGAGCTTGGGACCAGGTCTCTTTGAAGCTGATTTTTTCTATTTTTTTTTAAACTCTCCAACAGGCCTCTGGTGGTTACAGGTATTGATCGTCAGAAAGTAATCTGTTCAGGTTTGGGGGCATGCCAGCCCGAATCCTGGAGTACGTTCCTTACTCTCCAAGGACACATTGAGCTTTTTATACTGTCCACAGTGGCATGCTTGTCAGCTGTCTAGCTTCTTTGTCTCTACTGCTCTCCCTGTTTGTGGAAAGCATATAATTAAACCTCCCTTCTACAAATATTACACATTACTACTCTAGAATTTTCTGCCAGTGCTGAAGGTTTTTTACCCCATTTTTTAACCCTCATTTTTCTTCTGTAATCATTATTTGATTCCCTCTGGCTGTCTGCTACTTATTTGTAGTAGTACCATTCATCCATTGAGACTTTTCCATCTGTCACACAGTTTTGCTTTCTCTCCCCAGAAGCTTTCTTCTCCTACTGTGCCATGCTTGATTTTTTGGGTTGAGTTGCATGTTTGTATGCTCTTTTTTGTATTTTTAAAAATGTTTCAGTATTCAGAACAAATACAACAAGAAGAGAAAAAAAACCCCAACATAGCAAAGAGCAGCTCAAATTCAACATTACACACAGAGACAGGATGAGGAGACTGAGATTCCTGGTGAATTAAGGAATCAACAAATATAGCCAGGGCAGAAGTACTGGCCAGACCTTGCTCTCTCTGAATAGTTTCCATTTCCTTCAAAATCTTTCCCATTTTGTGCTAGATAAATAGGTTATGTCAGGAAATGTTGCATTCCCTCTGCTATACTCCCTTTGCTGTATTGATTATAAAGACTATCTGAGGAAAACCAAACATGCTGAGGTACAACACTGTGATTACTTAAAGAAAAGAATGTTTTAAAGTGCCAAACAGTCCCTTACTAAAACAAGATCGTGGTCATAGCCTTCATTTAAAATTCGATGAGCATTTTTTGTTTGCAGAGGTTAGATATTAAAGAAATGAAGCACTTGTTAGTGTTTCTGAAATACAGGATGGGCTAAAGCAGCATAACCCTTCAGAATTATTGTTTTTTCTCCGTGTATTTTCAACCCCTAGTATGGTCTAAATGGGGAGTGTGTCAAGAAAATCTTGGTTTTTGATGTGAGCAAGAATAGGAGATTTTACAGCTGCTCTACAGATCACTTGCAATTGAATCAAATCTCAAATCTTTAGCCTTGGAGGACAACTCACAAAATTACCTGCTTCCAATAATACATTTTCAATAACTCTTTATTAATGCTCTCTTCTTTTCCTCTTACACTTCTCATTCTATCTTCTTATGCTCTTGTTTCAAAAGTTCCTGCAAGTTTATCACGATTGTTAGGATTAGTAAAAAGTATGTGTTGTGTTTTGAAAAATCTTTTTTCTCAGTAGAAATGCTTCCATTGTTTATAAAATTGCTTCTCTGGCTATATAGAAAGTGCTGATAGTCTCCAAGCAAACACAAAAGCTGTGAGCGTGTCCTTATTTGAATGGCGATGCCTAGAAAGTTTCCTTTGCTACCAGCTACTTCACTGCACTGTTCTTAGAATGAAGTGGGTGGAAAAAAAAAATCTTCAGAATCTTCATTATGCACTTGTATGGGCAAATGTCTGAAAATGTAGGTATTTTACAAAAATCCTATTTATAAAGTGTCATCCCGTGAAGGGGTCATTCGGACCCAGCTTTTACTTTACCTGAACTTTTACGGTGTTTTGCAAAGGAAAATAAATGGTTCCTTTTCTGAAATAAATTATGAAAATAAAATTTAAGAAAATGAGTGAAAACACAAAAGGGGAAGGAATGTGAGAGAGACAAACAGCTCCTACAGTCCCTCCTGACCATTGAAAACTTTTCTGTTTCTTCTCAAGAATAAAGGATTAAAAAAATAACAAGGGTGAAAGTGTTTTTCTGCATGTGTGTGTGTAACCACAATTTGATGGTCCCACTGTAGGATCAATGTACGCCTACATCACTGAAGTTTATCCTGCCTGCTCTGGAAGACCCTCAGTGGGTGAAGTTTCACTGTTGCACAGGGAAGCTAGTCCAGTGCTTTATTAAAACCACTTTTTCTTTCGGAAACTTAGGTCTATTACTTCTTTTTATTTTACCCAGAATGGATTAAGCAAATCTATAATTATCTTCTACACCGTAGCCATTGCTCAAATGCCTCCTTCCATTTTCTTTGATTTAAGGTTAAACAGGCACAGTTCCTTCAGGCTTTCCTCACAGGCCTGATGATTTACATTTGACTCCTGCTGATCCACTTCTTTCCAACATGAGGGCTCAGAGGTACATGCAAACCTTCAGATGACACTTCCTGGGCTGCACAGATGGATTATTTCATCTGCCTTGCAGATGTTGGTAGGTTTTCTTCTTGTAGCCTCATCACATTCTTTGACACCTTTTTGAGGCTAATCTTAAATTTCTATTCCTTTGTTTGTGTATACTGCAAAATAAAGTAAATTTGGATGGCAGTATGATGAAAGAAGTAGGGCAGGGACCTTACAGCTGTGAAACCCAAAACCAACCCAGCTGGTGGATGTGGTAAACCAAACAAATGGCCTACATGGTTAACTGAGTTAGTTTTTGGTAGTCCTGTGAGGAGCAGGTGGTTGGATTCTCCGATCCCTTGCAAGTCCAGATATCCTGTTCTGTTCTGTGGACCTATGAGGGGATGTTAACACCAGTGGGAATCTCTACATGTGGAGGAACACATTCTCATAACCTCTGAGAGTCAGGAGCTTGGTGTGACAGGCTTGCTATTGGTCCTGTTCTGAAAGTGTTTAATTCCCATATATGTAAACTTAATGAAATGGAGAGGACAAAGGAGTAGAGAGGGATTGTTGCTTAGCCTAGGAAATCTGTAGCACAGGATGCAGGAATTTCACTATGCTCTGGGCTTCTATCGTCTTGGCAGGAATAGAAAAAAAAATAAAGTGAATACTGCACCCCAAATAGTTGAACAATTTTTTTTTAATTTTTTTTTTTTTAATACAACATTTAAAAATTCTAAATCTACACTAATACCTAAAAGTGACCCAGGTGGTAAAAGTAGTCTTCAGGGAAGAGTCTGGACACAAGAAGGTCTGTAGATATCTTCAAGGGTATGGTCAAGTAGGCTGTTTTTCATGTGAGGCAGTTATTTCTAAGTTACTATTTTTCAGTAGGATTGTGTACAATCCTTTGTGTACAGTACTAATCTGAAAATCTTGTTCTGTCTTTGTGGCCAATACTTTCTGTCTTTTTCTTTTGCAATAAACTAGAGTGGCTCTACCTATTAATTGAAGATTTTCTTTTAAAGCCACTGCCTGTTTTTCCCTTCCTTCCTGCTTCATGCCATCACTTTAAGATTTCAGAGCCATAGACCAGAGTGCTTGTGTTAAATGAATATATTTGACAGGAGTTAAGTCTTTTGGGCATTGCAATAGGTTTTCCTCATCTTGGCATGTGAAGACTGAGAGTGTTCTTTGACACCAGCAGCAGAGGATGTGAGCACAGCAACTTTCAGGGCATCAGAAGTGTCAGCACAAGGAAAAATCAGCAAAAGTAGACAGTGTTGAGGTAATTTTCCCACAGCATGCCATGAATTTAGCCAACTGGTGCTCCTGTGAGTTCTGGGCTGACAGAGTTTCCTTCTTTGTTGCTAAATATCACATAAAGTGTTCTGTCAGCATCAAGACTTGTTCACTCCCCTTATGTAGTAAAATAAAAATATAATCCTTATGCCCATGTTTGAAATTTGAGCATAAGTTAAAGAGAAGCAAAAAAATAAAAAAAGAGTAAACCTTTCCAACAGGCCAAAACTGCATTTTGGAGGTTCATTTTTCAGAACATCATGTAGTCAATGCTGTCAAGAAGAGTTGAAGGCGAAAGATATGTAGGGCACAAGTACTAAAAATTGAAAATCTTACTCCCATTAAAATGCATGGGATTTCTGCCAGTTGCCATAGACATCAGTGGCAGCAACATCCTGCTATTTTTTTCTGTTTTTACTTTCTGCTTTCCACATCTTTTTATTTATTTTTGAATCCCGAGAAAATGAAGTAAAACACACCAGGGTTTCCAGGGTGTATATCAGAGATTTACTGATGTTTTTAGGATTAAAATTATTTAATTATGTTCCAGATTTCATAGTGATGATTAGAACCTATGGTCAGGAAGAATTATAGTGACACTTAGGTTAGAGACATCTGATCTTATGAGTACTGATAATATGGTTATTGGTCTGAGTTTTGCTGCACCCAGCTGGGAATTAGCTAAGGTACTTAAGGGCAAAAGTGAAAGGCTGGGCTCTCTTTCTGTGTGGCACAAACATCAGATGAGAAAGTGAAAGCTCTGAATCACAAGAGAGCTTCCAATTTTAGCATGGCTTTGAAAAGGAAGATTTCTGCACCTGAAGAGTTTTGCATATATGCATTACTGACAATGTATGACTGCACATTTTTTTGCACAGTATCATTTCTTCTGTTTTTATTGTTCTATTTTAAATTTCTAGCTTCTTTAGTAGTGGTATTTTTCATGTAATCTGGATCCAATATCATTGCTCTTATATATGCCATGACCTTAAAATGACGGGAACCACTGCAAAAAAGGGCTGCAAAAGTTGGTCTTTGAAGCTATTTCCTCTCCCTTTCAGTGTCCCATAAATGTCTCCAAGTCAGAATCACTGCTGCTTCTTTTCCTGCTTCAGCAGCTGAGATGCTTAGAGAGGTTGTCCTGCACCCTCCATCCCAGCCACTGCCCATGGGACAGATAGATGCCCAGAAGTTTCCTCTCTGTCAGGATTTGTCACTGCCACTTGCCAAGAGCAAAATGCGGGTGCTAGGTTTAGGAATCCAGATATTGGCAATAACGTGGCTGTCTTCCTTGTAAACTTCTGAGTGGCTATTTCTATAAATATATCTCATTTTTTTAGGACTTTACTTGGGAAAAGTATTGACTGAAAAGTGTCAAGAAACACAAAGATCTTGACTGTACTCAAAGCAGTAAAGGTTCATAGTTGGGAATAACTTTAACCAGTATGGAAAAAAGCCTCTTAGTGTATTTTTCTCAGGTGTCTGACAATTGTTTAGATATCAATCTTTGACACTTGTATTTATCAAAATACAGAGTGTCCTCCTATAACCAAAGAGGGATTCTGAGTTTCCTGTCTCACTTCTCTTTCAGTGAGGAAAAAGTGCTATTCTGCAACTCTCATATAAATGGATTAATTTAAACTCAAAATGTTATATAGCTTCTTTCCCTTTAGGTGTTAATAGTTTTATGTTAAAAAAAAAAGGCTTTAAAAATATCTTCTTGTCCTTTTGACCTCTAATAAAAATGTCATGATTTTTCTCAGCATTTTAGTTAAAAATATGAAGTCAAATGGATTTATTGTGTGAATTGATTAAGAAAAAACAAGAAACCTAGATAACGTATTCCTGGAAAACTTAATTTCCTAAAAGTACAATATTTTTCTCTACCTCATAAATATTATACAGGATCAGCCCTTGAAAGTAAATAAAATGTAATTACTATTGATGCTTTATATGATGTTCAGCATCTTTAAATGATAATCCAGGATTAAATCTTTGTATAAACTAAAGTAGTCTGAGTAATTTCGCCTTAATTAGTCTGCCTTTTGTTTGTGTAACAACCTATGCTGATTTTTTTAATGCAAGTTAAATACACGGAGCAAAACAAGCTGCAAGCACACAAGTTTAAGGACAATTAACACAGCCCTTACAGTGCTTCTCAATTATTTTCTATATGGAAAGGTCAGTAGAGAAGACTGGAGAGGTCAGTTTGGAAGGGTACGTTACTGTAGCTTGTGTGGAAAACCACAAACCATGTTGCAGTCTTTATCATGGTAAATTCTTGGTACCACTTTTGGTAAAATAAAAGGATACCTGAAGCTTCTCTACTTGCAGTGTAATCAGTTTTGAGGCAGTATTTTCAGTTTAGGGCAAGAAATCACTCAACCATGTCCCCCTCCAACCTCCACCCACCTTTTTTTTTTTTTTTCTTTTTTGGTCACTGTTAAAACTGTAACTAGGTTTTCTGGGAAAGTACATCATCCAGTGCTTCCCCATGTCTTTCCTTGAAGTATTTCTTTTGTCTGTCTCCGTTATACCCGTGTGCAGTGACACAATGTTTCTGCACAGTGGGAGCTTGAAATCTCTGAAGAGGCTTTCCAGCACTGCTTTTTAGACTGAAATCATTACAATCTTCAATAGGTACTTGGATTTGAAAAACTAGCACATTATTATTCTCTGGACTGTCTGGATGTAAAAAGAGGCTATTTTCTTGCTTCCTTTTATTTATTTATGTCCCTGGGTACACATTGCCCTTACACCTAACTTTAGTTTGTTTGGATCTCAATCGGAGCTGCAATTCAGATGTCTTGTGCTGTTTGTGTTTTTCTTTCATGTAAGGTTTTACATTATAAATGAGAACTCTGTCAGAGAGATTTATATTTTGGTTCTACTTAATGCTTTTGAGTTGCACATCCTCTTTTGTATGTGTAATTATCATAGTTATTATTATCACTAACACGGTGCAGCATATTGTACGGTATGTTACAATAAATGTTATGATGTGTAGCGTAACAGATGTTTGTTAATATGTCTATGATTTTTAAATGCCAACAACTTGCACAGCTTCAGAGGACATTCAAGTTATCTCATCTGATATCCTCTAAACCACAAGCTGCATCTGTTGTACCAGTAAAACATTATCCTGAGCCCAGGGACTTTGGTTAGGTTAATTTGTCATGGGACGCACCACTTTTTTCCCCTAGCAAGAGGAGGAAAGATCAGGATTCTAGCAGCTCCTGAGGACTGTGTTGTGAGGGGAAATGGATTAGGAAAGGTTTGCCCAGGTGATCCTGGCTATGCTCTGTGGCCCTTTCTGCAGAAAAAAGGCTCCAGACTCCTCCAGAAGTCCTGCTGAACTCACCAGAAAGGAAACTTCTCTCTAACCCTAAACCTGGTGCGTGTTTACCCTGGACACATGATCAAGTGATGGTCAAACATCTAAAAAACTTAAGGGAATTAAAAAGACACAATGCCACAATGTCAGAGAACATGTATCAGCCTTGTTCCTTTTGTGTAACAAATACAAATCCCCCCTCCCCCAACTTTCCATTTTGGCTGTTTAAAGGCTGTAACTCAATTAAACATTAAAAATTCATAGTATAGACATTTCTAAAACATGCAAAATGGAAAATTCAATTTTTTCTTTGCTATTTCAACCATATAGCAAGACAAGAACAGATACAGACCAGCATCTACAGTCTTTGTTTGGTCTTGTAATGCATACAGTGGTTTTCTCTTACTGGACCAACTTCTGGAGTTCTGTTTGAATGGCTACAGTACTTGGAAAACCTATATGACAAAAGTTACATAGTCTTCCCAGGGGAAAAGCACAGATCAACAGGATCACGTGAGAACAGCCCAGTTTGGAAATTACTCACATTGTATTTCTCAATGATAGTAACAAAGATGCATCAGAGCCATGGTTTGCTTAGAAGTAATGTAACCTTTAACCAATTTTGTGTTGGCCACACTTGCAGAGTCTCTGGATCAAATTACACAGTTCTGTATTACTGTGGATGTGTTTAGTGATGCTCAGGAATTTTTTATTTTGATGGAACATTTACCTGCACTCAAAAGAAAGAAAAAAATCAGGCAAAAATTCCTGCAAATTATTTTAAAAACTTCCTAAAAGCACTCTGATGGTCTCATTGCTGATAGGTGACATAAAATTCATTGATGCAAAGAGCTATATTATTCCTGGGCATCAGTTTGATCACTAAAAGACCGAGAGGTATCTTGAAGCAGTGAGAAGAATCAATTCTTCTATTCTGTCTTGAATTACTGAGGCCCAAGGAAAGAAGAACGGAGCACAGCATTTTCTATCAAAATGACAGAGTTGAGATTTGCTCTGTTTTCTAAGCACTAAAATGCCTGTTACATTTATTGATATGTGATGTGGCTCATTGTGTTTGTGCAGCTTCCCAAGCATCAGTCCCATCTTCCATTCATTTTGTGGCCTTTTGAAGGTGGCACAACGCTTACTAACCTAAATTAGCATAGAATGGGTGCTGCCAACTGTAAGCTACCACTGGAATTTCAGTACACAACCAGATTTTAATAAACACTAACACTGGTTTGAATCTATGCCAATGTCATTCTTGCTGTCTCTGGATAATATAACTGCATAATAAAGTGTGTGTCATGCTTTCCTAACGTCTTACAGTTACTCAGCATTAACCTGCTGGGCACACTGGGATTCTAAGGAACCTAGACAGAAAAACAAGCTGCTGCTGAAAACAACACAGGGATCAATATCTTGTATTACTGTAAAAATCCTTCTGGGCTTAAAACCTTATTTTCTTGTGTTTGGCAGGGAGCCCCAGAGAGTAACAAGGAGGGTGAATCACAGCAGTTGTAGCAAATGTGTTCCAGCAGAAAGTGTTCGTGGGTTTCATGGATTTGAAGGGTTTTAAGGCCAGAAGGGGCTGTTGGATTGTCTTGTCAGACCTCCTATTTAGCAGAGGCTGTAGGACATCCTGGTATTAATCCTTGCCTTGCATTCAGTAACTCTGCAAAGACAAGGCTGTACCTTTCAGAAAGGCAACCGATCTTTACATCATTTTTCACAGTGCTTTCTGCTGTTCTGATGGGTAATTGTCCTTAGAATGATAAACATGGGCCTTATTTTCTATTTAGTTGTCTTTGACTTCCAAAAATCAGATCTCACCATGCTTGATTTAGACTGAAAAAACTTTTTAGTGCAATTTCTGATTTTTGTGTGATCAGCTTGTCTCTCTTTCCTTGATAAGGAGAAAACTGTCTCGAGGCCTAGAATGAAAGACAGACATTTCAAAATTTAATTCCTCTCATAATTCTTGGTCAATTTGGACACATTAAAACACCTTAAGGTTTTAGATTCCAAACATACACAAGGTGTGCAAGATATTCAGAGGCTTTTAAAGTAATAATAATAATAATGTAACATTAAAAAAAAATTATTCTTGCAACAAGGCACATTTGAGAAATTGCCTATTTTACCCCCAGAAAATCAAATTTGAGAGCTCTACTCTACAAGGCACCTGCATTACCTGAAAAAGTCGTATATTTTTCAGCTACACCTAGTTCAACAAGTAGATGAGTTCATGAGAAAGAGGCATCTTAAGAAGCCTCACATTTAAGGCCTGATCCAGCTCCTGCTGCAGTCAGAGTGTGGGGGGGTCCACCGACTGCACTAGGGGTTACATCAGGACTTTGCTGAACAGTACAACTGTTCTTTGCAAAGATGATACATTTAAATATGAAAAGTAACGAAGTAAGCATGGCAAATTTTGGTTTAGTTGGAATCTAATTTTCATAGCTTTTTTTAAAAAAAAATTAGAGATAGATATCTCTATTGTAAGTATAGAAATATATAAGTAAGATACAGGTAAAAAAGATGGCTGCATAAATTAAATTGTGTCTGCTGAAGTTATTAACATCACAAAGCTACATGTTAGAGGTAGAATCCTGACCTCACTGAAGTAGAAGAGATGTTCTGCCTTTAGAAACGTAAAATTTTCTTATTGATTTGAATTGGGTAAACTAAATTCTTCTTTTACTCCATTAAAGAGCATAAATTCAGTTGCAAATATAAACTTGGGGCAGAAAAATTACCTGTTATCATAGATATTCAGGGAAAGGAAGTGGGGAAATAGAGAAATGTAATTCCCTTTTGGTTCTGTTGAATTCTGTGTGAGGCCAGGGAAGCATTGCTTCATCTTGGATAGGTAAGAATATTCTCACCGTTTAAAAAAGGCATCATGGTCAAGGATGCACTGGAAACAACTGGAAAGGGTTGGATAAATTCACCTAAGTTTTCTGAATTGTTTCGAGGATATAAGAGATTAAGAAAACCTGCTGTCTATCAGTATGCCCTGACCACAGACAGTGTTGGCTGGTATATTTTAGCAGTACAGGTAAATCCAAGTGTGGATTTTTGGGTTGGAGCTGGATGTGACTCTATCACCCTCATTTATGTATGGATTTCATCTAGACATTTAGGAACATAACAGTGCAGGAAAATATCTTAAATTTTGAGAGTTCTGAATGCCAGTCTTCATTGAGGGTAAACAGCTCTCAAAACCTTCCCTGGATTTTTTCCTCATAAGGAATTATAGGTGGGCTTTTCAACTTGGCATTTTAAATGCTAGGTTAGATATTTAGAGCTGGCATCCTGAATAATTACCTAGTACCCTAAATGTTGTTAATTTCTCTTCTTCTGTTATGTAGGAAGGAAAAAGGAAAACACTATTAGGGTTCTTCAGTCATACATACTGAGAATTTTTCCAAACAGCAGAAATCTTTTCCTTTCAGAGGTCTGGATCATTTCCCAGTGCATCACCATTAATGTCTCTGTTTATCTCACTTTATCACAACTTCTAATATGAAGTAACTTCTAATAATTTCACTTTTAGCTTAGCACTGCAGAATCTATTATTCCAGGGCTGGAATCACATGCCATCTCAAAACCCAGTCAGTGCTGCGTAAGTGCTTTGAATGATGACAGATCAAGAGAAAGTGGGTCTGAATACATAATTGCTCCAACACACAGTTAATATTGGTGGATAAAGCCATGGACACACAATTAAGAAAACATGCCTGATAAAACAGCTCTTTTTAAATAGATGGGAATGAACTATAACTATTTACAAAGGCTTGTGAACTTCCCTTCCCTTCCCGAATGTCACTGTCTCAGATTGCCTTGGCAGCCTCATGTATAGTGTTTGCTTCATGCATAATGATTTCCCTCTTCCCCCCCTTCCTTGAACGGTTTTGCCTTTTCGACTAGTTACTGTTACCACCATTTAATAAGAAGCCTTTCCTTGGCTTTCTAATCGAAAACTTGCTTTTATCTTTCTTCATAAAAGAATTGAAATGGCTTCTCTCAGGTTTCTGTAGCCTCTGGGGAGATAAGGACCCTGCGGTTAACAGGATGAGAGATTTTTGTTTAGAAATTTTTATTTAGACAATGAAAAATGACCTCTGTAAACTCAAAGCGATCTTATTTTGGGGCTTTAGGCTTCTGGCAGATAAATCAATTGGGCCCTTGGGACAGCAAAGGAAAAACCTTTGCAGTAACTATGTCAGGACAACGCAATAGATTTGTTGTGAGGATGCAGTTGTGTTGAAGGTAGAATGCACTTAAAAATAAATATAATTTTATTTTCTATAAAATATTCAGGATTTGGATAGTAAGCTTTTCAGCTGCCACAAGAAAAAATTTTTTTTGTTTGATACAAAATTGAGAAAAAGCCTGATTTCTTCTGGGAAGAGGTCAGAGCAAAGCAGAGCAAAGGGAGTTGGGGGGGTAGAAAGGAAAGGTATTTTAACAATGAAATATTCAACTTCACAATAAAAAGCTTATGAAATTTTATCGTCTCTACTTCTCTTTTAAAACAACAACCATTTCTGCTGATATGAAAGTCTCCTATCTGAGTACAAGGCCTTAACATTATTATTTTTAATTTTTTAAAAATTATTTGATTATTACCTAGCTGAGGCTATGGCTTCAACAAAGTATCACAACAGTTTTCACACCTACGTGTAGCCCTAAAGAACTTTTCAGATCTTCACAGCATGAACTTGCAGAACATATTTGCTCTGAAGAACAAGTGTAGCATTTTGCTGTGCATTCTCTACCTGTTTCATGCAGAGTGCAGCTACAGAGTGAAAAGTTATGCAGACATAAATTGCAAATTTGACAAGGGAGCAAATGAGGAAACAGATGCTTAACTAAAATGTATTGATGTGTAATTGTCAGTGAGTTGGTGGGTGTTGAATAACGCAGTTAAGATGCATCAATGAAGCCTTATTTCATCTTAAATAAAAACTAATGTAAATAGAATTGGAGAGTGTGATACAAAGTAATGAAAAGCAGATAAATGCGTGTGAAGCTATTGTCACGCGACCAGATGCAGGCTGACATTTGTTTGTGCAAAACACCCACCCCTGGCAGGGGGGTCTCAAGCTGCCACAAAGAAGCAAGGTCTGTTGAGGAGGTTGTCTTATGGATCCTATTTCCCATTAGGAGGCCACTGAGTTTGGAGAGATGGCAAGTTATGTAAGGTGTTTGGTAGTGGTAAATGCCACAAAAACCTTCATTGCTATTAACTTGGTTAAGGAAGGCATGACACAACAGGAGAATAAGTTTGCAAGTTCGATGGTTCTTTGTTACATGAGTGGATTGGGGATTTACATGCTAAGAAGTGTGCTGCTCTTTCTGTTTTGGTTTATATTCAAAACCAATACAGCTTCCTATTTCTCTCATTTATTTTTTTTTCCTTCAGGAGCAAGACAGCTTCAGATAAAAATCTAAGAAATTAACCCAAGTGCCTTTTACACCACAATGCTGCCATGTGACCACTTAGCTATCATCTACTTGTGGGTTTTTTTCAGAACATAAAGTTAGCCAAAAAGCAGCACTTAACCTGGATTCATCAGTTCCCTTCAGCCTACCAATAACACTGCTGGCTTTTATATCTCACTATCCCTGGGGCAGTAAGATATGTTCTTGTAAACAAGGTATGAAATAATTTATCAAAATTATAACAATCAGCATAACTAAAGATCATACTCACATGTATTTACTGTGAAACTTGCGGTGAATGAAACTGAAATGAAGCAAAGTACCAGAAAAAAGGGTCACTTACAGGTTTTTAATGCTCCAATCACTGATGTTCCAATTTCTATTTTGCTATTATGTGAGGGGAGAAAGTTTTTGAGAATGTTTCTATTTTTTTCTCAAGTTTGCAAATATTAACATTGAAATTCAGTCCAAATTTCCACTTTTAAACAGAAGAATCTCTTTAGAAAGCCTGGCAGTGCAGTTAAACACAGCCCAAATACATTAACTCTGTTTTAGCCGATGTTCATCATGCACGTCTCTCTTGCAAGACAGATATTCTGGAAGAGTGTCCTTCTATGGTTTTATTTTTAGCTTTGCCTATGAAACCAAGGGCAAAGTGTATCCTCTTTGCTAAACAAATGTAGGTTTATGACACCAAAGAATTGCTTGCAGTCACTGTGTGTGCAGGTGACTTCTTTTTGAGGCTAGTAGTCCACCTTTTTTTGTTGTTTGAACCCTATGGATTTCTGCTCTGTATTCTTAAAGCATTTTGTGAACATTAGAGAATTCAGCCTTGCAGCCTTAAGGCACAGACAGGCTGCAGTTTTGCTTGCAATGTAGCACAGTGGTGGTCAGCACAGGCCCCTGAAACACTTTTGCTTTGTGAACAGTGTGGGTATGGTTCCCATGCTGTGCTTATGCTGCAGGAAAAGCAGTTGGGCTCTTCTCACATGAAACATTAGTGGAAAATCAAATGTATGGAGAGATGAGAAAGCAAACTGGGAAAGACTGCTGGGATCAACAGCATTGGCATACTGCACATTCAGCTGGGCTGTGGAGAAGCACGGTTCCTGGGGAGCCACCCTTATTATTCTCCTCTGGGGTTCTTTCCCTTTTCTTCCTCTCCCTTTTCTCCTCTGAGATATGTGTGTGAGTTTGCTGTAGGGTTTGCTGCAGGTTTGCAGTAGTTTTGCTGGTCTTTTTGAAATCAGCCATTTCCTAGAAGAGTGATTATTCTACTCATACTTCATAATTAGCAATTTATGTTCCCTTACTCTTTCTGAGTGCTTTTTCATGGCGCCCAAAGTTCCATTTCTGAACATTAATAAATACAGTAGTTAAGGATGACAGCAGAATGGAATTCTTGTGCTTGATGATTAGAACCTGAAAAGTCCTTCTAGACTTTACATTAGGGGTCTGTAATGTTATTTAACTTGCTTGCAATCCATTGTGAGGTTCCAGTGTAAAGAGCTGAAGACATTTGTCCCCATCCTGCTGGTCTGTGTTTTTAGCTTTTTTTTCTGGAAACCTGGCTGATGTGCTGTAGCCTAAAACCAGTGTTTGTGCTAACACATGAGTCTACACTGATGCTATAGGAAGTTTAGGTGAGCTACATGCTGGTCTAGCACAAAAGATTAGTGCGGACCACAGCCTGAGAGATTCTTTCCCACTAAACCTTGTCAGCACTCCCATTTTAGTGACTCTTTGTAGCACAAGAAAAATGGTGAGGGATGTTTTTATTAATGGCAATAAACCTCTTCAATGCCAAGGAGGTAATTCTACAAAGCTACCGTCATCTATTTCTGAGTTTTGAACTAAGAACTAAAGTATATTTGGTAAATGGCTTCTCTTCTCCAATGGAAGCTGGGCACTATGTAACTGTAATGGCTACTGGGAAAATGCTTTCCAAGGAATTTTTGTCATAAAAAAAACCAACCCATAGTGGACTGTAACAGGTAAGACAGCAAGTAATTTCCTTTCTAAATTTTTCTACATAAACAATGTGGGCTGTAATAAAAAGAAAGAATTTGTCTATGTGAACATTTGACTTTCTCATGAAAGATTTGTCTGAACTGGGCCCTCATGCTGGTTCATGTCCACATAACTCATCCTTTACAGTCATAGACTGATGTGACACAGGGTAATAGAAAGTGATGCATTGCCTGAATTTAAAGGAACACGGACTATTTCGGGATCGGCTGTGCAGTATGAGATCTGTATCAGATTTGAAACAAAGCTAACCAAGCAGACAGAGCAGTAAGATATCTATAGCATCCATTAATCAGTATATACTATGCTGTTGCTGGTTTCTTTTTTTTCATTTTGGCTTTTCTCTGTGTGTTCACCATCTAAAATGATTTGCTCAATGCCTTTTTAAAGAGAAGACAAATATACAAGGTTACTTGGGAAACCATTTACAAATCATTTCTCCTCTCTGTTCTTTAATTTCAGTGCAAGAAATCATTCTTTTCTAACCACAAACACCACACCAGAGTATCATCCATGTGTCTACATAAGCTTACATTTGTCAAAACACAAATAAGTCAGCATTTGTTGTTGTTGGACTGTGTTGTTCAAGTGTTCTTTCTGTATGTGCGCACCTGCGCTTTCATGCCTTTACATTTGGCAGGATATAATGACGGCAGTGCCCACATGACAACATTCCTACAAAACCTACTTTGCCCTTAGTTAGATAAAACAGTGTTTAAATTTCCTTTCATATTAGTAAACTTGGAATCCCATATTCAAGTTCTCAGAGAAGCAACATAGCTCTTCATCGTTGAATGGCCAATGCACTGTGCTGCGATGTATATTCAGATGCAATCTTAAGAACTGAGTTTCTTTAAAATCTATGTGCTTCTGAGGAGCTAAAGCCACACTTTATGCTAGGAAAATGTTTTGTATTATTGTTCTCAGTATTTCCCTCTGGAACCTACTTGAGAAAATGGACAGAAACTTCAGGCACCCCTTATTTGTCTCCTGAAGGAACATCCATCAGTGCGGGTGCTCTGCTCTCTTCCCTCCAACAGCCAAGAGCTTACTTTGTCCTTGCATTAATTTGTCCTTTACCTCTGTTTAATCCAATTTCAATTGTACTATATCCAGAGATTAGAAATCTCTGTAGAAATACTGTCTTCAGCTATGACAGCCTTGGTGCAGAATACTTCAGTAGATTGCTTGTAGTAACAAGTCTGGTATTTAAAAAAAATAAGAAGAACCAGCTTTTTATTTTGAATTTGGTTAACTTGTAATCCCTTTATTAGAAATACCATGGAGGACAAAGCATTTTTCTGATGCATTAAAAAACATTACAAAACATATATATTTTTAAAAAATATTTTAGTCATACAGGGATATGCCTTCCTTTGATTTAGAAATTTCAAATTGTGCCTCCTCACTGTTCTGTTACCTTCTATCATCCCTCTCTCAGTATGGTATATGTTTTAAAATATTTTTCTAGGAAAGTTCTTATTAGGAGCACCCTAACGATGTTAATCTTTCCATATTGCTTCTGCCCAAATATGAACCAGAATAATATGAACCAGACAATAATCAGCACAGTTTGTTTAAAAAGAAAAACTTTTTTTTTAAAGTTGTCAAATGTTGTGCATCAGAGACTTTGCATGTTAAGAGTCTTTCTGCTGAGATAGATTATTACAGTAGGGAGTGCAGAGTTCTTACACCTAGCACAAATTATGCATTTATCAAACAAGCAAAGAGGTTGTGTGGCTTTAGAAAATTTTTCTTAGCAGTGTATTTCCGATTTCCTTAAAAAAATTAATGCTACTTTTTCCATAGTATTGCTGTGACATTGTGTACTATAAAGTTTTAAAGCCAGACACCTTCTAGCGATAAGAACTTCAGAAGCAAAGCCTGCTGAAACCATATGAACTGCTTCAAAAAGAGCATCCTCCTCTCAGGGATCAGCTATTTTTCCCAAGTTTGAAATTCTAACCTGGTAAATAGCATCAACAGGGGACTTTTCCCCCAACTCTTTTGGAGAACCCCACAGATATGAATATCTTCAAAGGAGGATCTGTTAAAAAATGTAACAGTCTTCAAAGGGGAAACACCACCCTCAGCAATCTGAAGTTCTTTAAAGTGGGAGCCCACCAGCACTATGAATCCTCAGAGGACTAACTCCCAGAGCACTGTGGAAATTTGTAAGAGAACAAGCCCTCTCTCCCAAATACCCAGTAGGCTATTATTTTCCTTTAAAAGGACTCTTACATGTGTACATTTATAATTACAGAAAGGGTCTTATTTAACCAGAGCTCTGTAGAACTCTCTTACTTTTAAAAACAAATATTGATTAAAAGAAAAGAATGACAGAGGGAAACAATTTGACTTTGCTATTTTCCTTTTTCTTCTTTTATTTATACCTGATCTCAATATAATACACCAATAACATTTGGCTCATGTAGCTCTTTTGATCTCTGTAACTCAAAAGTATTCTTCTAGAGTTGTGAAGAAATCTTCTCTGAGCACAGTTATCTGCTTATACTGCTGGTTAACTGGGAGTCCAAATACTCTGGCAAGAAGCACATTTACCACTTCCATAGCATTGCTGGCTATGTCCTTTCAATAGGTACTTTCTCAAATAAATAGTCAAGGCTTTGGGTTTCTGGCCCCCACCCTCCCCCTCTGTGTAAGAATTTTGTTAGGTGGGGTAGCTAATGTAGGCATTAAAGCCATTATCAATTGCCAGATTGATTATCTTCCAGGCACGCCATGAATGTCCAGATAAGTTGGACATTGAGGCCAGCTGCCTCCAAGAGAGGAGGGATGCTGAGGTGGCTTGCACTACTCATGAGTGTCCTTGGGTACCTTTCCAGATATGGATGGGGGCATGTCCTTCAAGCAGGAGGAAATTTGTCATGGGCTATTGGGAGGCAGAAGAGCCCCATTTTGCTGAGATGGAGAATGGCTTGCCTGACAAAAGTGCCTGTATCAAAGCCAGCATCTGAAGTCAGTTCTCCTGAGTCCCAAATCAGAAGAATGGTTTGGGGTTTTTTGCATATTTTTGCATCATCAATCAATAATACAACCACATAAAACAGAATTTTTCCTGACCCCCAGGGTCTGTGAAATGTTAAACCCAAACACTGAAATTTACTAGTAAAATTTCTGACTTGTCAAAGAAACGATAGGAATAACTAAATTTTACCTGTAGAAGCAAAAATGTCGTACTCCATTCATGTATTTATTATCTTCTTCTCTTTCACAATGCTGTATGATTTATGGCTTCTAATGCAACTGTAAAATCTGAACCTCTTGTATCTTATGTTTAGTGATGTTTGATGGTTTGATTTCCTGCTACTAAGCTGATCCAAAAATGTGCCAAGAATATGATGCCTGATAGTGGCCTCATCTTCTACTACATGGAAGGAAAAAATCTTTTGCAGTATGTGGTAAATATCTTTACACTTCTTTGGTGATAGAATAGTATGATATTTGTATTTGGTTTTTTTCTTACTGAACATAGCATCTTCTGTTGGGAAGTTAATTAGATGTATCTAGTGGGTGCTGTTTGGGTCTGATACCAATAAACACATTTATCCCATCAGTAGACTAGCTGCATTTTGCTGTGATACACTGGTAGTTGCAGCAGTGTGTATATCCAGCAGCACCATTGGCTAAATCTAATTGCAACATGTGAGGGAAAGAAGTGAACAGACAAGTCAAAGGATACTTTGACAGCTCTGGGCAGGCTGCAAGGAGTCTTTAACAAGTTAGAGGAATTTCCTTCCATTATGAGATCTGACAATAAGTCCCTCCATTCAGATGTGACTATTTTTTGCTAACTTTTTTTTTTGCTAGCATTTATGCCAGGTGGGACAATTTGATTAAAGAGAGGTAACTATGTTCAAAGCAAGTTTTCCATTGCTGCAAAGCTCTCATGGAGTCCAGATGTCAGAAATGTGAATGTAGACAATGATGTAACTAATGCTTCTGCTCGGTAAATCCTGTGTTTGGATGTGAAATCTAAGAAAAAGGACAAAATTTATGGAAGTTTAAACTACTTGCTGAGAATATTTGCTCTCTGAATTCTGCTAAAGCAAACTATCCCAAAATACAGAACACAAGTCATAACAGACCATAATTTCAATGTATAGTATGAAATGCTGTATTCATTCTTGATGGAATTATGTTGCATTCAATGGAGTTCCATCCGAGACAAATACAATATGGTTATTCACAGGAGCTGGGAAAAATGTTTTTTTTCCCAGTGAATCTTACTTAGTCTTTGTAAAGCAAAATTTACAAAGCTACTGAGAGAGGAGAAAGGTCCAGAAAATGGCTGTAATTTTCCTACTCTTATGTTAACTGCTAATAGCGTAAAAACCTTAAACAATAGTTTTGAACTGCAGAGCATTTGTCAGTTTAAAACAAAAAGCCATCATGTTTAAAAAATGAAATGTTTGAGGCACACTGTAATGTTCAAGCTCAAAAGGAAAATAAGAAGACTCTAAGTTTCCTGAATCCTGTCCCAATTATATTTCATTTAATAACACTCAGTGAAATATCTGGTGGCAGGGGAAATGAAACTACATGATTTTATGGGATCATTCATCAAGAACTAATTGAAGCTTTCATACAGTTTAGTGCTGATAAAACACTGTAACAATAAACAATAACAAAATTCACCAGAGAAGGATTTGTTTTGCCGTGAGGAAAATGGTTCAGTTTCATCCTGGGGATTCCTGGTTAAAAGAGTCTCCAATTTAAAGAGGGATAAGCACAGGCTCCTATGCATAATGACAGAGTGGGAGCTGTGGCAAATGTATTAGTATTGCTCCAGTGGAGCTATTCTCATTGTAAGTATTTGCTATTGTGTGTGGCTGAGGCAGGATGCAGAACAACCAATAGGGTTTTTTAAAGTTTGATTTTTCTAAGCAGTTCCCATGTAGTTTTATGAAAAGTAAATTACAGCTCCAGCACAAGCAACTGAATTTCTGATTTCCAAATTACTAACTAATCCTAGTTTTATTGACCGCAGAAAAATTGTTCTATCCTATATTTCTTCACAGAATCAGGTTAGTCTTACAGCGATAGTTCTTTTTAACACATGCTAGAGCTAGATCTTGTCAATACTTAAAATGTTGAGTTAAAACATATTGTCTCTTTATTTCTGGTCTATTTTCTCTGACCAGAACATTTTGGCAGTCCAGAAACATAGCAAGGATTAGGAAGAATGTATTAATTTTGATTTTAAAAAATGAAATAATGAATGTTTCATCAATCTGCATTGGGAACCCAGGGAGGTTCCTAGGAAGGTGGCACTACAGTTCAGGAGTTCCAGACCTTGCCAGGCAAACTCAAGCAAATAATTTCTCTTCTCTTCTTGTCCCCCTTCTGCCCTCTTAAAGTGCAAATCCTTCTGGGATCAGGAAGGTTCATGCCGCCTGTCTTTAGAACAGTGAGCCTCTTTTTTAAGCTAGAACTTCGGGAAGTAAAAACAAAACAAAATTATAATAAATAACATTAATGAGGTACAATATCAGGTAAGTGATTTTATCCTAGATCATACAGCAGGAAACACCATGCTTTATGACATTCAAACTAACTGATCTTTCTGGATGATCCTATTAGAGAAGGGCAGGAGAAGAAATAATATTTTGATAATTAAGTCTACTTTGGTATTTTGGTTATTGGGATTAAAAATTATATTTTTAATAAATATAGAAACACCCTCCTGAAAGTTTAGTGGTTGGTTCTTTCTTTAAGGAAAATAGAAGACTCTAAAATACCATCAAATAATATTTGGAGTCTACCTTCCCTGTGTTTGGGGTATATTTTTCCTCTGAGATACACATGTACAGATCCATCACCTTAAAACAGTCACTTCTATCATGCTCTGAGCTATCACATTGGCCTTTAGTCCACCTGCATTTCTGTTGGAGCTGTAAAAGCTATAAAAGGGGGCTCAAGGAGACTGGCGATCCTCAGGAATGGTGCTTTCTATGTAGTGGTGGGTAACTTTTATGGACCTTCAGCACCCAGGCTGGTTGGGACTGCAATTGTAGAAGTGTAAATGTAAAATAAGGTTCAAATTTTGGCCAGCCAAAGACTGTAATGAATTGAGTCTACTTCCATATCTCAGAAGATTTCAATATTCCCTGAGTTCAGAAGTATTTAATCTGAACTTAAATCGGAGATGATATATAAATGAAGTGAACACATGAAGACACAATACAGCTATGGCTGACCAATTTTACTTAATGGTAGATGCCTTTCAATCACTGGTATGCAGAGCTTGGAAGAACCCTAAGCTATCAGAGTGTTACATGTTATCAAATATTACTTTTCTCTATAAGTTGAACTGATATTTATCAGACTATGGCTACATTTTCTGCATTTCATTTACCCCAATGACATTTACTAAAATTAATAATATGATATTTCACATTATATTATAATTAAAAAATTGTAATGTATGGATATAGCTGTTTTCTCTGGATATATAATTAAGCAAAGGGTTGCTTTCAGCAGTCAGCCAAAATGATACCTTTAAGATTGTCTTTTACAGTTTTTTTAAGGTTTCTGAATGGTCATATATTCCAAGCATTTGGCACTTCTATTGTTTCATTAAAGTTTCCTTTTTCTCTTAATCTTTCGGTGCCTCTCTTAATCTTCTTTCCATAGATTCTGTATAACTAAATCCCTCTTGGCCAGCACAGGCCCAAAACCGTAAAATGCAGGACAGATTCTCAAGGGGGAAGAGGCACCAAAACCAGGAACCATCAGCTGGGCACAGAGCTAATGCAGTATTTGGCATGGTCTCTGGGGACTATTTGTGCTCTAATTGACTGAGCTATAACACCTACCTCTCCCATTAGTCATACCTAAGAAATTAGGTAGGAGCGGAATGAGCAGATGTGGCAGCCATCACAACACCTGTCCTTTCCTGCTCTGCAGTACGTGGCTGTGCCCATTTCTGAGCACAAGCTTCAAAGCAAGGGATACAAATTCCTGTGCTGATCTGCCGCAGGAACTTCAGCCCACCACTTTCATGTATATGTTATGTTGTTTTGCCAAATCTTCTGGAGGAAAATGGTGTGTATCTTTGCAAAACATTATTCTTATGCACAGTGAGCAGACCTTTCTCTTGATTTCAATGGGGCTATTCCTAATACCTCTCTGATTCCCACAATCCACTCTTTATTAAAAGAGCATGCACAAGCCATCCAGGCTTTTCAAAATCTGAGTACTGCATATTTCTCAAACAGTATGCTTTCTGACATTTTTACTTTTAAATTCTACATGGGTAACTATATTTATTGAACTATCATCTAATTCTGTTTTAGTGCAAGAAGCTAACTTTTGGCTTTTGATAATTTTCAGTGTTTTGACTGAGTTTTAGGCTGTTTTTCCATTTGCCCAGAAATGTCTGTGAACTGATCACAGTTAAAGTAATGTCAGCAGGTAAAAATAGAGGAAGATTTATTTCCACCTGGTATTATTAAAATAATTTTATTTGTTTGTTTGTTTAATTTTGTGTTTGTTTATTAACTCAAACTAGGAAATACATAAAAAAATTTAAAACTCTTGGAACTTCTGTGAGCAGCATCAATAGTTTCTATCCAACAGCCATTGCTGAGGCTGCCACTGAATTTTCAATAGTATCCTTACTAGTATTTCACTGAGTATCCTTAAATTTAAACTGTGATTCAGAAAAAACATGTGGGCATATCATTAATTCCCACTGATGTAGACAGGTGCCTAATTTGCAGGATATATTAGGAGTGTCCAATTGCTCTAAATTGAACACAGGCTTAAATGCCTTGGTGAATAAACCCTTACCATCGAAATCGAACCATAGAAACAATTCAGCTGCACTGGAATCAGCCACACTTATCTATTATATGATGAATGGAAAGCTATCTGAAGGGTAGCAGTTGTGGCACTGATAATATAGGCGCTTGAGGAATGGAAGCAATTGCATCAAGATGTGCATGTATGTGCATTCTTTTATGGGAAAAATAGGTGAAAAATTATACATAATGAGTAAAAATAGGATGCATTTTTGTGTAAACTCCTCTCATATACAAAAATGAAACAGAGAGAAATCATTCTTTGTTACTTCTCATCTATAGTTATTCTGATACTTCTAGGCTGGGAAATTAATATGGGAGTAATGTGAAAAATGTATCAAGTGGTTTATCTTTCTATATTATTAATAAACATAAGTAGCCTTATAGTGCTTGCCATTTAAGCACTTTGAGTCATATGTACTTGAAGTTCTGCATGTCTTATGTGAACATAGAGTTTTAGTTGTTCCTAGCATGTGCTATGCATGCCTGACAGGACATAGAGAGAAACTTCAAGCTGTTTACTATTTACCCACCTTCAACTTGGCAAGTTTAAACTGTTCTAACATCTGCTGAGTGACTTTTGATATTTCACAAGGAAAGAACAGTACTCTGTATATATTTTTACTCTTCAGGTCATGTTTCTTGAGACAAGGCAAGTTGTAAAGAGCCTCAAAGTAATGCACATACGCACCTTGGCAATCCTCCCATCCTTGCAAGATTCCTACTTGTCTAGAAGTCAGTTTTACTATTTATTCTCCACATCAGATTGTATAAACTAGAAAAATGAGGCACATGAACATTAAGCATAGTGTATCATATTGATATCTCCTAAAATGATAAGTACTTGAATTTAGGATTAAATGTACCTAACCTAACTTTCAACGCCTGCAGTGGCAATGTCTGTATCCAAGTTCATCATCCCAGATGCCTTCTTTAGTGGAATAGCACTTTCATGTCCTTAGCACTCTGATTTATATTTAGGGATATATTTTTGGATATAACTAACATCATATTATAAATATCTATATTTAGTCAGGCAGAACCTCTCTCTGGTACCTTAATTATATACTTTCATCACAGACCTTTTTTTTACTGAAGGAGCTGTCACTGGGCAAGCACTGATGCTGCTCTTACAGTGTTTCAGCTTCTGTTTTGTGTGGCAGAAATAACAGTAATATTTGAGGTGGTAGAATAATAAGCAAGTCAAATAAAGAAAAGCCCTGGACTTACCTGGGACCAGAATACCTCCTGCTCATTTATCTGGGCTTCTTTCATGGAGGCCATATCTGGCTGTGCTCTTCCTTTTTCAAAGATAAACCAGAATGCTTAAAGACAAGAATGAAAAAAAAAAAAAAAAGACAGGAATAAAATACAGAAATAAAATACTCTGTGTACAAGAGTAGACAAGATAAATAGAAAAACAAGACCAAATGGGCTCACTTTCATTCTTTCATTTCAGCAATTGTATCACAGCTAGAGGAAACTCTACAGTAGATATTTGGTTCAGAAAAATCTATGGTGTAATCCACCACAAAACAGAGCACTCCCTGGTTTCCTAAAAATTGCTTACAACATGATAAAATGCAAAAAACCACCCCATAGCCAGAATATGCCACATATCACCAAACTCCCAAGGGGTGAGGTAATATATTAAAGAAAATGAAGATATTACAAAGCAAAAGAAAAATACCTTGAAGAGTAACTATGAGTGACCTGAGGAAAACAATTCCTGCTGACATAAAATCTGGCAAATGGTTTAACCTTGAGAAAGTGAGCAGGACCCCAAAGCACACACCCAGCTCATCTCATTGTTTTACAGGAATCCACCCTGCTGTCTGCCTTGGATTACTGCCACTTTCCAGGACCTGGGAAAGTTTTAAAGACTCACAAATTATAGCTACTCCATATCTTGTAGGCTCTTCCTGCACAATTCTGCTGCCTAAAAACCCCATCAGGAGGATAATAGCACCTACAAAGTATTATGAAACAACAGAGCTACAGGTTCAATTCCTTCTAGAGACACCATGACATCAAGTGCCCCAGACCTCCAAGTCCGACTCCTTTCTGCCTGCTGTCTCTGTGCTACAAATTACCAGAGACAAGGAGGGTACAGCAGAAATACTGTCACATGCACACCCCTTTTTCTGTTTGTTACACAGTCCCTTCCCTATTTCCAGTCTTAATTTTAACACATTCCTTGACTTGTTAATCCGTTTGCGAGGCTACTCCAGCGTTTTACCAGATAACTAAAAAACAATCTCAGATGGAAGAGTTTTAATTTCCAGTCTGAATTTATTTGTGACCAATTTGTAACCATCTAATTGTGTGCCTGCACTAAATGGGAGTTTTCCCATTGAGTGTAATTGGATCAGGCCCCAAACCGCAAAGACAGCTGCTCTTATTACAGCATGGAAAACAGGCAGGGTCTGGGTGTTACTGCATAATGACAGCAGTAAATTATATTCCAAGGGCAAGATCAGAAGCTGGTGTAAATCAATACAACTCAACTAGCTTTTAAAAAGTTATATCAGTGTGTGCAAGCTGCTAGTTTGGCCCAAACATTTTCTCAGTAGATTTTAAAGCTCGTCCTGCTGCATTATGCATGCTAGGGAATTACTTCCAGCAGTTCCTGAACCAAACTTAAACCATCTGACTGAACCCAAGCTTCTATTTCAGAAAGTCATCCAAATTTGATTTAGGGAATGCGTATCAAGGAGAACCTACCCCACTCCCAGAGACACTTTTCAAACATTTACTCTCCTTTTTCTTAAAGCAATCACTTTATTTTCTTCCTTACTAAGATGTCAGGTTCTAGCTAGATTTCCTATCTCTTTTTTCCTGATACATGTAATAGCCTCTTCACTCAAATTTCCTCTTATATTTGTAGTTCTGCAAAATTGTTGTTACACCCTTAAATCTCCATGCTCAGGAGATGAGTTGATTAAACTTTTATTTTATTTGGTCATTATTTCACAATTTTCCAATTCAAGCCTTTTCTAAGGCTTTTCTGATTGTTCAAACTCACCACACTGGTTACTTTACAGGATGAGTAGGTAGCTTCTGATGCAAAAATTTACAGTCTGATATGTTTAACTAGAATTAGAAAAAAATAATATTTGTTTGTTTCCTGGGAGAGAAAATGAAAAATAACAAAGAACAGCTATCTTAATTTGACTGTGGTTTAGTGTGTTTATAAGGAATGATATATGTAATGGAATTACTCCATGGAACAGTCTCTGATATTCTCTTTGAATGTATAGAAAAAATTCACTGATTTCTCCAAATCAGGTGAGATTCTGAAAGGCATTGAGCCACACTCCTTGAAGCTAGTTCTGAAAGTGTAATCAACTTTGATTTACATGAAGATAATAGTAAAACTCACTAGTTTCAAATTAGGGCAAATAAAAAGGAAGTTTTCCTGAAGAGAAAAATACTAACTATATTATTGTACGTGTGTTTTGTGAGCACTTAGAGAATGCAGTTTCATGTCTCAAAACACTGCCTCCATAAAATAAGCCACCACAACAGAACTTGAGATAAGTGCAGACAGCAACAGGAAGATGCTCATTCGAGGCCTGGTGAGACAGATCTGGGTAACGCATCCAGACAAAGAAATCCCACCATGGCAAACCTTGGGACAGGCAGCAAGTGCTTATGCACAGGCCATGTCATGCTACTGAAATGGCATCTACACCTTGTGGATACTCAGGGCCTAGACACTGTAGAAGTGGTATCCCCAGAAGAGCTTCTTGGGGATATCCCCCACTGAAGGCCAGGGTGAAGAAGGATCAGTGGGACACTGCAGGAATCCACATGGGGTGATATCTCTTACTTCTCTGTCACTCTCTCTAACCTCCTCCCCTGCGCCCCATTTCTTTTAATCTTTCTAGCTCACATTTACTCTAAATAAAATCTGTACTACTGGCTTTAGCATGTGGTCTCATTTGCACCTTAATTCAGGCAGAGGCATCCATTATAATCAGTTCTTAATATGTTTTCATAAAGGTAAAATTGTTGGTGACTCTGTAACTTTCATGCTTGATATGTCTTTGAGTATGTTTTAAAGTTGACCAGGCAGACAGTGCCCCAACCTAATGCCATTTTGGTTTTCAGTGTTGAGGAGTCATAGGGAGACAGTGAAGTAGCAGTTTTAGTACCTGGCTTTTCTTTCACAAGAAAATTTGGCTGAAAAGGCTTTACTGGCCTGAGAGTAAAAGGAACTTCTGTGAGAGTACATCTAAGATGATAACTGATGTACCTGTACGTTCATTGTTACAAGGTTTTCAACATTATGAACCATTTTGGAACATCTAAGAGGGGTAAAAAACATGAGGAATAGTAACAAATAAATAGATTTACAGATTGGAAATGGGAGAAAGAGTTAAGAAAAGGTCAAATATGAAGGAAAACAATTAAATCAAAACATGTTTGACTGGTTCATTAAAGCATAATAAGCAATTAAAAAGCTTGTATTTATTTAGTGCTGTGAGAATAATTTTAGTATAAGCCTTGTTAACTTCAGTTGTCCAAATCAAGGAGGATCTGTCAAGGAGGTTCTCATCAATCTTGTATAATGACTACAGAAGTATTTAGCTGATCTGAGGGGCACAGCTGGATTTTCATCCAACCCTTTCATTTGGAAGCTCTAATTTAACACTTAGAGGAAAACTCCTGTGTTGCTCTGTCAAACTTTGTCTGGATAAACATTTTTTTTTTAATAAGAATTCTCTTGGTAAATAACATTTCAAAGTAAAAAGTGTTACTAAAGGTATATCTGTGCACGTTGCCTTAATTTTGTAGTAGTGAAGGATGCACCCCACAGAGATGGTTTCACCAGACCACCCGGATAACTCAGCCTTGCAATGATATGGAATAAGACTGAGATTAGACTAGATCTCATGACAAAGAGTAAGAATATTAAGTTTACTCCCAAGATTGACAGAAGAGTAACAAAATGCCACAGAACAAGGTGGAGAATACTGATAAAGATCCTGAAAACAGAAAGTATTGGACTATTCACAGCATGAATCAAAGAAGGAAGACAGAGATGCAGATTTTAAGTGTCTACATAAAAATTATAAGTGCAAGGTGCACAGGAGATAGAAAATTAAAATGGATACCATGGAATAATTTCCATAATTAGAGTAGGAATGTAATCTGTTTCAGAAAATATAGGAAAATAGAAAGTTTAGAAACTATTAAGAAGAAATAAAGGAGAACAGTACTTTAGTAGTATTGTGTAAGGTAAAGTCCCTAGGTAAAAGAAACACAATGCCATTTAAAGATCCATGAGATACCATAGAACTAGAAATGTAAGGAAGAGGAGGAAGATTTTGTCTTTCTTTTTAGGTCTGGTTTGGTTTTGTGGTTTTATTTTTTTGTATTAAAAAGTCCCCAGATTTTAATTACATCATTCATGGGATTTGTAGCTCACTGGAAATTTGAGCAGCCTGAGTATATGTTGAGAAGGGAATGCAATAGAACCCTGGCTGGGAGGTAAACTGTATTGATGAACATATTTTGATACAGGAAGTACAGAAAACAACAAGAAAGGAGGACTTTTAAATTCTGTTCCAAAGAGTTAGTTCAGAAGTGTACAGAGAAACCTGGGAGCAACTAATTAGGCAGCAGTTCTGCAGAAGGGTTTAAGAGTTATAAAAGGAGTCAGAGGTTGAACATGTGTTAATACCACATTGACCCTCAAGAAAAATCTCAAAACCTGTCTTGCAATATATGCCTGCTAATACACTCACCTGCGAAGCAAGGGAAGGAATTGTGTCTTCCTCTCTGCAATGGGCAGGCTCTTCTGTCCTTGGCACTGGGCAGTCTTCAGCTTCTGTGTGCTTGGCACGAATCCTGTACTTCAAGGAAACGTGGAAAAATTGAGGTCAAGAAGGATAATCAGATGTCCAGACTACTTGATAGAAGAAGAAATACAAATTGAATTAGCATACTTCAGCTCCAAAAAAGAAAAGAAAGGTAAAGCAAGGAAGAAAGATGATACCTATCTTTGATTATATGAGATGTTTCATGATAAAAAAAAGAGAAAAAAAAGGATTAAATAGCTTTCCATGTCAGAGAGTCTAGCACAGGAAGTAACAGAATAGAATTGGAGAAAATGAGGTCTGGCATTAGTTAAACCATCCTACTGATAATGATCATCAACAATGGGGAGAAGAGGATCTAAAAGGGTGACTGAGTTCTCATTACTTGAAGATCTTTTAGAATAGGCTAGCCATATAGCTACCAAGGATAACAGATATATGATATTTGAGAAGAGATTAAATAACTGATTTCTTGAGGTTCTCTCCAGTTCTGACTCTAGATTTACTTATTCCTAACTTTGAAGGTAGTAATTTCCAGGAAATTAGAGTGCTAAAAACAGGACAAAATGTGTTCTACATGAAAATCAATAGAGAAACATGGTCCAGGGAAACTGCTTATTTTCTCGAGCTGCAATGAAATATATTCTTCTAGTTAACTAAACTTCCAACAATATTTCTAGTACTGGTACTATCTTTCTAATATTTAATGATTCCAAGGTTAGCATGTTCATACCTATGTGAAAGAAATACTTCACATTTAGTGCAATATCTCCCTTGAGATTTGTGGCATCTTATATTTTCCATTAATTTTATTCACACACTTCTTTCAACGGGTTTTTCCCTTTCCAAAGCCTAGTGGGCAGTCTCCATTTTTCTTCTGGATACTCATTTAATATCTATAAAATTATTGGTGGGATACAAAAATTATCATCTTGATATCATATGATAAAATCAGGCAGCATTAGTTAATTGTACTTTTCTTTGCCTGAGGAAGAAGACTTTGGTTCATTTAGTTATACCACACTTGACATCCCCTGTATTGCCATAGTCAAACATGGGTGCTAGAGGGAAGATTATGGAGGCTAATGTTTGTTTAGATTAGGATAGACTAGGAAATAATCTTTATATGCAGCAAAATATTTTAAACATTAAACATTTTCAAAATTTCCAATTCCTCATCAGCCAAAATCTTCTTGCATTTCTTTGAATTTTTAATCTGTTTCTTCCACTTGAAAAAACATGCCTTCATTAGAATAGAGTAGTGGAAGAGTGTTCACTAGACATATAGAATATAGAGATGTAGGTCCCACCATACCTGCTCTTTGCTTCCTACCTGTGTCCTGATCAAAAGTTATCCTGTTATCCGGAAGTGATTTTTTTCCTCTATCTTTTTTTGGGGGGTGGTGTCCAATAATTATTTTAAAAATAATAAAAAAAATATTAATTATAAATAGTTCATAACAATTTGATATATCAGCAGACAATAAAGGAGACATCTTTCCAACAGTTCATCTATGTTTATGTCAAAAGTAAGAATATAGTTCATGCTCAGTCAAAATGTGAAAGGAGCAAAGTCAGGATAAGTATTTTCCTTATAGTTGTCTCTGTTGGCTTTTAAAAAATTTTATTTAGCTACATCAAGATTTGGTTGTTTATAGCTGTTGCATATTTATAAGTTCCTGGCTAGAATGTAAAAGTGTAAATTCTCAGATAGGTCATCCAGGAAATAGCACATTTTTCTCTCTGTTTTTTCACATATAAAAGTAAAATTCGAACTACAGGATTTAAAAATAAATCTGAATTTCCAGAACAAAGTGATAGTTTTGGTACTGCAAAAAAAGCCGGAAAAAAAAAAAAAAACAACAAAACTCAAGTCCATACCTTTCCTTCTTCGTTTTTAAGTCTTCATTATAATACCACATACATCCAGATCATTTTTACCACACGTTGTGTGACCTGTTGTCTTGCCTTTTGTCATTTTGGACCTTCCGGTGACCTTTCCAGTGACAGTTGAAATACATGGGCTTAGGTTTCTTCCAGGAGAGCTGTATTGTTATAATTTTGTATGGCTGACATAAATATTTTTGATGGAATGAGTTATAGGAGCAGTAGGCATTGCAATTTCTTACTGAAGTACATAAAACATGCAAGTCAAAATACTGCCAAGTTTTCTGGCCTCTTCTGCCTGTACAGAGGCACTGAAAAGGCATCTGCCAAGGAGCATCACATCCTTGGTTACTAGCAAATATTTTTATTGGTATGTAAGTCATGTTAGAACTTCTGCTTTTACACTTTATGGTGAGGCGATACATAACTACAGCAGCACATATTCAGTGTGAGAGGAGCTCGTTCTGGGAATCAGTGTTCTCCAGAAGGTTTTAAACATTGTTGTAGCAAATGCAGCAACCAGTGAAACGACAGCACAGAGCAATTTAGCTAGATGGCATTTCATACCAATACTCTGTTTAATATGAAACATAACAACGTTCTAGGAAATTTATAAGGCTCTGCAGTACTTTTTGTCAAAACTTTCAGGTTAAGAGATTCTGCTGCCATACCTTCTTTGTATAGACTGTAAAACTAATGGATAGGAGTCCTGCTAAAATTTAGTTTAAAATAGTGAGACCCAAGGCTGGGTGATCCCACATTTGGATGTTCCCTGACCTCAGTAACTTACAGAAGTATTTTCTGTGCAGCCAACATTCTTAGTAGAAATCTCTTGTTCAAAGGACTGAGGAAAAAAGTCTTGAAGGAATAAAGTGCTCTCCTCTTAATCTCTTACTTTCAAGGGAAGGAATGCAATCTAATTGCAAAACATATTTTTAAAGCAAATATTTTGCAATGTCACAATGCATTTTTAAGACACACTTTCAAATTGAGACTGTTTAAAGGTTCCTGCACACAAGAATGTTACCTGAGTGATAGATTTCCTATACTGAAAGGTTTTTTCATGTAAATTGCTCAGTAATTACATTTCAAAACTACATTGATTTCTTATATGTCAATACTTATTAGAGATTAAATGTCCAATTCCTGTCAGGTAGGTGAGCATTTAAAGTTAGAGCTCTCGTGAGAGATTGTTTTTTCAGTAAGGCTTGGTTTTGGGATACATCTTATAAAAAGCTCTTTTTATCTTATGTCTCCCTTTGGCTACTGGTTCTCTCTTCTCTTCATTTTCACTCCTCCACAGTGCTTTTTAGAAATGATTCAGTGAAGCAGCACTGGCCCCCTTGTACAAAATTCCCAGTGTACATTGAGAATTTATCTTACTTCTGCTATGTGTTATAATTACAAGTTCCAATCAAAGTACATCTTTTGAGTTACAAGTTTGTGTCATTGCTTTAGTAGAAATGCAAATGTTATGTATTTAACATGCAAATGAAGTGAAATAAATATAATGCATGAAGTCTGTATTCCATCTCAGAAGTAATTGTAATGTGTAATAAGGGTTCGGCAGCCAGGTTTGACAAGAGAGAAGGCACAACAATTTTTATTTACTGCAAGAGCACTCATCTCTGTCTGACCTCTCCTGGTTCTGGTGACATTTAATGTAAATTTGGCACTCTGATTTCTATATGTGATGGCAGGCATAGCTGTATTACTTTTGCTTTATTTCACTGGCTTAGTCACAATCATTTTTACAACTTGATGCTTCTGCATATAGTAGTGTGTGTCTGTGTTTATGAACTACAGAATGGTTATAAGTCAGAACAAATATGTACTGTCTACCAGATGATGCTTTGTGAAAGTGCTAGAAATAGGATACTACCAAAATAATTCTTTATTTGCTATATTTCTGAGCTTCTGGCACATCAGAAATTAGCTAGGGTTTCAACTGGGATGACTATGCTCAAGAGGTACCAAAGGAGTCGTCCTCCAGGACTGACTATTGAAACTCACTTGGCCTACTGGCCTTCAAAATACACTGTGGCAATGGTTTCTGTAATTTGCCTTGCTTCTGGAAAACAGATTTTCCTTTTCTTCGTTTTATACCTGATGTGAGCAATTTTATCCCTGAATAATTGTCCCCCATTCATGTTCTTAAAAACAGTTTTTTAAAATTATTTTTACAGTTTCACCAAAATATTCTTTACCTTCTTTTTCCTTTCTATTTATTATCTTTTTTTTAAATGTCAGAGTCCAAGTTTGTTTTGTGTGACAAAGTATTACAACCTTCTCATCATCCTTTCAAGATTTCTGCATCAAAAATGGGCTGAGCATAAATTCACACATTATTTAAAATGCAAAATTACCTGTAATGCATACCAGCATGATTATACTAATTTGATGCAACCTCTGCAATCTACATGACTTGTGATGTAGTACAGTTGAGCTTATTAATTACTGACTAGATAAATATTGCAGGGATCTTTTTGTAAGCAAATGAAATAAAGCATTGCCACTGTGCTTGCTTACAGGTTTCTTCAAGGTTTCATTTGTAAATGTACCTAGGAACTGCATTACTTGTTTGGGGTTTTTTGTAACTATAGTCTGTCCTTTGCTGTAAGTTTAAGTTCAAATCAATCTGAAATTAAGTGAAAATAATCTTAAATTCTATTCAGATGTGCTTTAAATTTTGTTTCTTATTTTGTTGTTGTTGTTGTTGGGTTTTTTTGGTTTTTTTTTTTCATTTTCAGTGCTGTTCTATTTCAGCCTTGCTCTGTTAGAAACCTCTTTTAGGATAATTGATAGGCTGTAGACCACATCACTACCTCTGCCAACTTAGTTGAAAAGGTTCTGGTACTTAATCAAAGCAAAGTTTCACTGTCTAATGTCAGTGAATATGGACATATATATGGACACATATCTTTCTTTGGTACCTGGTATGTTTCAAATCACCAGGAGTACGGAGAAGAAGTAGGTCATAAAAATCGAGAAGGTAATACTTATCTAGTAAAGACTCTGTGAAATCTAAGTTATATGTGTTACAAATATATGGAACAACAATAAAAAGAATAGCTGAAAGTCCCATAATCCAAAAGACAGTCAGAATAAAGGGAATGGTCATTTTATAATGGTGTGAGCAATAAATGGCCTATTGTGTATATTTATTTGCTAGGAGCAAACTCTTAAAAGCAATCTGCCATTTCACAGGAGGAAAGTGAAACTATTTCATTATCACAGTAATGTAATTAGAAATCTCATAAGCAATCAAGCAGCCAAATTTTACACCAGCTGTAAGCAACTAAAACAAAAAGTGACAAGTGGACCAGCAAATAATGAATTACAATAACCCAGATGAGAAATAAAAGACAAACGTATGAGTGTCTTGGCATCCCCAGGAGAAGTAATGTCTATAGGCTGGAAATGATCCTGAGACAGTAATAAAATGGCTTTGTAACATTGCTAGTATAGAAAAGAAAATCACAACCTGGAATGAAACTTAATTTTTTGTGGGAGGTGAGACTTTTGGGGAGTATATGGGTGTCAGAGAGAAAATCTAGAACCTGGAAACGAAGTATATAATCTCCATGGTTTGTAACCCTGATGAGTAGGGTTTTTTGCTTTTCCCTACATGTAGGGTAAGTGGAATGATATCCAAACCTCCATATGACAGTCCTGTTTGCAGAATGTGGAGTTACAGATTCAGAGCCCCTAACTTCAGCTATATGCAATGTAGTCTGGATTGCAGTGTGTAGCTTTGATGGAAGCAGATATCAGCTTTGGGATGATTGAAACTAAATGAAATAAAGCTCATCCAGACAATCTTAGGTAGCAAGTAATAAATTTGTGTACGACTTTGGCATGTCAGAAGCTGAAGATAATCAGTCCAACAACAAAATAAAAGTGATTGATCTGCATATGAGAGCAAAAGAATAGTAATTTCTGAAAACATAATATCTTTAAAATATCTCTTTTGTACCTGAAATTGGTCCTGCAGGGCAATTATGACAGACTGCCCCAAATATGGGTGGATGAGTACCACTATCTGATTATTTTTTTTATTAAAATATCTGTCAACAGCCACTCTTGGCAAACATGTTTAGGAAATTTCCATTTTCCATTGATTTCACAGGTCAAGCCCTGACCTTCCTGTGGGAAAAAAATTTGTTCAGACATACAAAGCTTGAATGATCACTGTTTCAGTTTTCAAAGGAATTCAGGAGACTAAAAGAGCAAATTCATCAAACTGCAAACCCTGAAAATGCAAAAGGAACCTGAGTTTCTGAGCATCTTTGAGCATATCTCTTGAGCAGTATAATGCAGATAAGGAGCCCAGTGTGAGATGTGCAACAATAACTCTGCATTGCTCAACTCTCCTGAATGTCTGACAAGTACTTGTGGCTCTCTCTATACATTTATGTGCATGTGTCTGCAGTGCTTGATCTAGCATTCTGCAAATGTTAATACATAAATAAAAATGCACTAACTGTAGCTAGCAACTGCTTTTCTGATTTGTTAATACAGATCATACATTATAAGGAATAGCATCTGTAATGAGGAAAAACAAAAATACAAAGCCATATAGATTGGGAGGTGGGAGACCAATAAAAAGGACACAAAAAGTGCCCTAGGCAACATGAAGCTCAAGAAGTACTAAATACTTAATCAAGCTTTAATGTATATGTCCTCTGATTCAGCCTTCCAATGTTGCTCCTTTGGCTTAAGCTCAAATTTCTTTTTTTTTTTTTTCTGGCTGTAGCACATGTTGATTTGGAACTGGTAGGCTTTCAAAAGGGCCTTCATTTTCTAGGGTATAATCTTAGTCTCAAGGAGATAAATATTGTGGTGAGTTGTTAAGAATAAGTGTCGTTTGGAAGGGATAAAAATGTTACAGGGAGGACATTTTTCAAGAATGGAAATGATTCTACATGACATCACTTTGACATCCTCTAGCAAGAGAGGAACAACAGTGCTGGGATGACATTCAAAAGCAAGTAAGCCACATCTTAAAAAGCCAGGCATTTTAGATGGGAAACTTCTTCCTTTTGTGAAAGTGCTGGGCTTCTTCCTTGACTTCAGGCTTGTCACCGTTTCCTATGGAGGTGTAAAATAACATAAATAGATTTTCTATTGCTGCATTGCCACAAAGGTTAGTTTTAGTCTTCCATTTAATTCACAGTGACTGAAATTCATTCTTTTAGAGACAGGAAGCATAGACTTGCATTGCTTAAAACCTTGATATGAGGGTGATTTGCACTCAGGCTGCTGATCAAAGGGAGATGTCCACATGTTGTTAATAGATAATGACACAGTTCTTAATGATGTATATTTTCTATGGTTGATCCAGGATTTCTTCCATGAATCCAAATCTCAGCATGCACTCTTTTCTTCAAATTCTGTCTTCCATTAGTCCCAACAGGATGACTATGTTAATCTAAACCTCTAAATATTTTTAGTCTTGAAAATGACTGACCTATATACTATGTGCTTTATTTGTATTTAAGTGAATATGGTAGTATATGTATGTGTATGTGTATATGCATATGTATATGTATATGTATATGTATATGTATATGTATACCTACATCTATATATATTGTCTGTCCATATATTATTTAGGCCTACTGAAAATGTAGATTGATATATATTACTTTGAGTTATGTTGTATTCACACCAGCTGATTCCATGCTGTTGCACTGGTCTAAAGATTCAGTCTGCAATTCCCCTTGCCTACCCTTGCCCCTATTGATATTGGAAAATAAGAACACAGAGGTGTGGTCTAGAAATGCTCTTCACCCAGGGCTGATGGTGGTGTCCAGTTCCATAATGGGGAAAAAATAATTTTGAAGTTACTGACTTTGACCTGTTTTGTCATTCATGTCTTTAAATGTCTCTTGCTAGTTTCCCAAGAATAAACTTGTTATATAACATATTTTAATAAGTCACTTAAGTAACTGTAGATGAAGTTCTGACTATAGCTCTGGGCTGTAGTTCAAAGCAGCTGCTTTGCAAGTCCTGTTTGAGAGACAAAACCAGTAGAAACCATGCAGAGGGGAACCTGTCATCTATAATGTATATTAAAAAAATAATAAATTCAATTAAAATAAGGTGATATCAGATCTGTTTAATCTCAGGAATTCTTGACTCATTTAAAAGCTTAAGACACACATACTAAATGTTCCTTTTAAAGGTGTGTCATTACTGTATGATTTTCATTTTCTGACATTAATTGATCCAGACTAAATGCCTTCTGCCAAACTTCAGTTCGAGAGATAGTACCTTGTTTATTTATTAATTTACTACAAAACATCAAAAATGCCCAGTGGGTTACTGAAAGCAATGATCAATCACATCTAATCCTAGATTGTGAAGTTGATTTTATTCCCCTTCTTTCCTCCTCTCACCTACTTTTATTTAATTTCTTGAGTGAGCCGCAGTGTGGGGACTGCCTGGAACATCTCTATATGAACACACATAAAGTGTTCCCACCTTTCAGTGCATCATCTGATCTCAGCTACAGAACCAAAGGTTTCAGACATACCCAGGACAGCATTTTGGGAAACAACAGGCAGAATGCCACTACCATATATGCCATTTTGCTTTAATACCTCGCTTTTAAGAAGAAAAAACCTCATCAGTTCACCTTCAAAGCTAAAAGTCTACTTATCACATTCCCCCAAAAAGTTTTTTAAGCAATTTTTTTAGACCTTAAGGTAGAGGATTATTTCAAAACTGCTGATATAGAGGTAGTGAACACTATGACATAATATGAAGATTTTTATTGGTTTATACGGTATCTACAAATCACCTCCTAGGTCTCCCAGACTACTTGTATCAGATGACTGAAAACCAGAGAAATTAAAGGGTTAAAATAAGATGACTGTGACAAATTTTCAGTCATGCACCCATCTTACTATTTAATGATAATCCAAGTCACTGAACTGAATTCTCACTGCTAAATTTTTGAATATTCTAAGTGATGATACAATTGACTGATAATAGAATAAGTCAGACGGAAAAGCAGAAGAAAGCCTTTATATCAGGATTCAGCTTGATTGGGACTGGGTACTTCATCTTTTTGGATCTATTACTGAAAAATTGTGAATCATGCTTCTAACTAATACAGAACCCATACCTATATACAGTTCAAATATGCATGAAATGACTTATTTAAACAGATAAAGATAAGAAGAATAGATGAAAATGATGGAAGAGAGGGAAAAAGTTTTCATGGTTTACAGATAAATAACCAATAGAGCATTTAAGTGCTAAAAGTAGCTGTTTTAGAAAAACTGTATCATAAAGTACAAATTTTGTAATTGAATTTTGAGCATGATAAAAGCCTTAATACATGACTATTAGGTGATCCACAGCAGGCATATGTATAGAAGAATTTCTCATGTCAATGAATCTTGTCTTCTTTTATTGCAAAAATAACATACTCCTTAATTTAGGGTGATCATGAATCTTTTTTAAAGGTGTCTAGTTTTTCGCCTCGTCCCCTTGAAAGGCTGTTTCCAGATCTTGATTCTTGGATAATTAGAATTTTCCTTGCAAAGTTTTCTGTTGGAAGAAAATGTAAAAAGAAAAAACCCTTCATAATTGGATAGGGGTGTAGATTAACCTAGAATATAGCAATGCAACAACTCTTTCTTTTCTTGGGTGAAATAGGAAAAAAAGTGTTCAAAACATTTCTCTGATGCTTAGTCTTTCAGATGCAGTAGCACAAAATGAACCCATTGAACAGAATTATGATGTGGTCAAACCTGAGAAAGTCAATTCAGCATTCTGGCCTGTGAAACTAAACGGAATTAGCGTGAACTTCAGTGGCAAGATGCTGGATGAGACAGTTTGAAGGACTTTTTCCATGACTATCTAATGTAAAAGACAAATCTAAACATCAGTAACTGTTTTGTAGCGATCAATAAAATTTGCTTATACGTATTCAGAGGTGGTTTCATTTCAAATAATAGCTGAGATATTCACCTGTAAACAATCTTATGTATGTATGACAGAGAGGGTCCACAGCATATCTGACACAGATGGCATGGCATAATATAAATAAACACTCGTGTCTGAGTAGATTTATTTATATGGCGCCCTAAGTGTGCAGAGAAGAGAGCAGTAAGCTCAGTGTCCATCAGTATCCTATGATACACAACTCATACATTTCATCACTGAGCCTCTAAGAAGAACATTGACAGCCTACCAAGTCATGTCCTAGCATGTCTTCTTGTCTGTATATGCAATAAATTTTATTTTAAAAACACCTTCTATTCAAGAAACAATGACATAACACTTTATAGAGGAAAAGCTACGACATCAGCATCACTGTACACTTATCTGTGGCTGTGACCGTGAGCTTTTGCAGGCATATGCACAGGTTTATTACAGTATAGGTCTTATTTTTAGCTCTTATTGTCAATTTTCTGTCAGTGCTCTTTTTAGACAAAGAAACGCTTTCAAAAAAATCTATTTTTGATGAAAGACATGTATTTCGTACAGAAAAACCCACAGTCTTTTTGTGCCAGAAATTCAAATACACAAACATAGCACTTTGTTCATTTGATATAATTGTAGTAATCTTTTGGACATTTTATTCATGCTTTGGACCTCCATACACACACAACTCTGATAATACACCTGATGCAGACGTTATTTACTCATTTCAGCAACCTACTAAGTAAAAAAAATCCTGGTCCATCATTGGAGCAATAATGCTACTAGTGAGTGTCAGTAGTGTCAGCTGAATGAGATGCCCAAAACTCTACCACAAGGGCAAAAAGTAGAATTTCTGATTTCATGATAGTTTGGTATTTAGGTGATAAACTCCTCTTTCCTTGCACTTTTTTATTTAACTAAGAATGAAAATGATCCACTTGTGCAGTAGAAAAAATGGAAAAGGGAATAATTTCTTAAACATACTGGTTAAAATTTTCCTGCTCATCTAAGTTAAAAGACCTGGTTTTGTACAGCCTAAGACAAAATTTATTAGCCTAAAGACTATGCTTTATTTTCCACAGATCTAGTCATATCTCTGAGTAATGGTGATAACCTATTTCTCGAAAAGTTTCCAAGAGTGATGAGGGATCGTTTTTCTGCATTGTTTGTTAGCACACCTTTTTTCTGGTTTTGGTTCAGCATTGCTCTTGCATCAAGGCAAGCAGTGACTGTGCAGATTGCTAATGAAGAACAGAAAATAGCTGCATTGCTGACACCAGCATCCTCCTTCAAGAAGGACCTTTCAGGAGTGAGACCAATGGCTTTAAAACATAAAGCTCTGGACCTTTAGAGAACAAATAAGTTTAAATGTTCCGCACATGTAAGTCAGGGTATGAAATGGATCACCAACAATGGAGACTGCATTTGTCTATCTTAATTATGGTTTTTAAATGCATTCTCTTTCACAGCCTTATTTTTTACAAATTTTCAAATTTGAAAGAATTGATAAATTATCAACCTTTAGCAAACCACCAATGCATTCATGTCTCTCTCAATTATACATAATTTCTTCTTGCTAAATCCCCTGTGTTTTATTTGAGAGATGCCTTATTTATTGTGAGCCAATAATGCATTGAATTGTGTGTGCACTGGCATATTATCTTGTTGAACCATCCAATTAAATATGATAATGTTGAACATACTGACATAGTTAAACACTCAGGTGAATGAGCAATTCACTGTGAAGTGCAGAAATATTTAAAGTCATCTGTGTGCCTTCAAGCAATCTGTTTTACGTAAAAGAACACTCCAGGAGTTGGAGAATGATATAGGTCTGAAAAGAAAAAAATATTGAAATTTCCAAAGCATAGGCCTCATGGCTGACAACTGTGGCTTTTTAGAAGACTGAAACCCTAAATAAAGTACAGAAGTGAAACACTCTACTTTATTGGGTGAGTAATAGACACAAAAGTAAGGCATTACATTGTGCTCAAAATCATAACATGGAATAGCAGCATTATTTTGGCCTATGGATATTTTCATTCCGGAGTAAAGTTAGACTATATCTATCTGACACTAACCTACATTTCTGGGAGTACCCCACTGCAGAGGTTTTCTGTGAGATTATGTAAAATCAATATGTCCCGAGGTGAAACTTTTGTGTCTAAACCAATATAATTGTCCATTGAAGAATCTACCTGTGAAACTTAATGAGAAACTAGTGTTTCATGCTCAGTACACGGAGTTTCAAAAGCCTATAACTAAATCACATCAAAACCAATTTTCTCCAGAACACTCAGAAGCACTTCTCCTTAGTGCTGTTTTCCTGCCAAATTTAAACTTTCATCCCCCAGCTGTTTTGGCTATAGAGTGATTATAAAAAAGTGTCATGGTAATTGTTTACTGTCAAGAGTGTCTTTTCTCAATTTTTATATGCTTGAAAAGCCTTAACTTTTTTCTCCTTCAAACTTCAGAAAAGAATCAAAGAAAACTACAGGCAAAGTCAAACAAATTTAAAAAAAAATCCTGAAAAAAAGCCCAATGTACATTGGCCAAAAGTTGAAGTTTGAAAACTTCAGTCTGAGTTGAAAGGTTCAAGAATTACTGAATACTGATGTCATCAGGTTAGAATACAAGCCATTCTTCAATTTGATACTCAGCTATTACTTCTATTGCTATTGATTATTTTACTACAGGAGGAGTGCTGGAAGGAATTCAACTGACAAATGGTCACTAGGCATTCCAGGTGGAAAGAAACCAAAACCACTGGCTCACTGGCTCCTTTATTTTGTTGGGTTTTTATTTGTTTTTTTTTTTTTGACAAATTGTAATGTATCGCAAAGAGCTTAAAAAAACATATTTAAAAATGGGACATAGGTTTCACTTTTACTTAAAACTGTGGGAAAGAAAATAAGATTGAACTCTCAAAATGGATTTACTTAATGGTGCAAGGTCCATGATTATTTTATGACTTCTCTGAGAAGCAAAATAAATCAGTAGTTTTAAGATAAAATATGAAAGGAAACAAAATGTTTATAACAAAGTGTTGTTGAAATGCTTTATCCAAGCCTCATATTCAAAATGAAACCTCCAGTGAGGTAGGACCCTATTCAAATAACATCAGCCAAGATGAAAACATTGAGTTATTACTTGTCTGTTTGCCATACCATGTCACTTTTTCTCTAGAGGACATTATCCAGCATCTCACGTATAGGGCAAGAGATCTTCATGTTCATCCAGAATTTCAAGGCAAACTCAAAAAGAGAGAAACAATTTAGTCTTGGCACACAGTTTCCAAGACTCTAAAAGTAGATGAATTTATTTTCCAAATCTTGCTGTGTGTGTAATGGAAAACAACATTTCTGCTACTTTATCACAATCCATTTTTTGACCATTTGGCCATATGTTAACATTTCTCTGACACTGAAGACCTTTCTCCACTCCTTATTCAACAGTCTTTCTTCTCGTACAATCTTTTTTAGTAATGCAAAACCTGGAAGGAACCTGGGGGTAAGCATCTGCATACCCTTCCGTCTGAGGGTTGTACTAATCTCCAGGAATATGCTGACATCATTCACTTCAGATGTAACCCCTGCATAAGTATGATGGAAAAAGGTTTCACATAAATACAGGCTGAAAAGAGAAAGCAAATTTTCAAACAATCTTGGGAAGAGGATGCTTTCTGGAGGTGCTGACAGGGAAAAAAAAGCAAAAACAAAGTTTACTGAAATATTGCATAACTAAATGATTTGTACAATAGAGATCATGTCAACAAAGACTCTGCTTGTAAAATTAAAAGCTATTTCAATTCATGTTCTCTTAACTAAGATTATGCAAAATGTAGCATTAAAGCCCTTTGTATTGTGGTTTATAATTTATAATATCATAATGCCAGGAGTCTCAGTTACGTAGTAAAACACCATTGTGCATTATGTTGTGCAGCCAGGGAAAGGAACTGTGTTTAACAGTGCCTCTGAAAAGTGCATGTTCTTGAAGTATGGATAGATATTAACCAATTAAAGCACTCAAACTTTTAGGAGTGGTATATTAAGCAATCACCTCACACAGGAGCCTAGGAATTACTGTATTCAACCAAACCAAGTGTTCAATAGTTTGTTTCAGCACAACATGCCCTAAAAAATGTTATAAGAAGAAAAAAAAGCTGTCCAATTTTAAGAAATTAATAGCTATGCATCTTTCCTTTATAATCATATTATTTCCATATTTACTTCATCTGACATCATGCCAATACTTTGACATTGGTGCATTCAGTTCTGTGTTGTTATTTCACCTATTGCTGCCTTCTTTCTTTTTTTTTAAATTTGTTTACATGCACAAAATTCATGCTTAATGTCTTTGGCATCAGTGCTTGCTAGCACTCAGGCTAACCATATATCCTAGGAAAGGTTTGAACTGGATATGGAGATGAATTAACGAGAGCCACTGAGAGAAATTTAATTGATGGGCCTTAATTTCATTAGTTTACCACTGAGGGAAGGGCATAATAGGCTACAACCAATGGCAGTATGCCAGGTATTAGTTTGGTGTCCAGTGCCAAGTTGGAATTTCCTACCTTGGTATATCTGTGATCAGTCTCTGTGAGATACCTCTTTAGCTTTCAGCTTAAATTTGCATTCTTGTGCCAGCTTCTCATAGAAGACGGTTACCATGCACGGATTCCAGATTTTCTTTTTTCCATGCCACTTCAAACCAGCCAGCAGTAATAGAAAAGAAATTTTTTCTGATCCCTAAATTAATGTTTGGGTAGATTTACAGCATGACATAAGAGTGAAAGAATGAGATATACATTTTATTGTGATTTTTTAAAAAAAATTTCTTAATCCCAAGATTTATGTAACCACTTAAAAATACGTCAGCCACTTAGAGTAGTGTATGCAGTTTTGGGCCCCACAGCACAGGAAAGATGTCAAGGTTCTGGAGCACTTCCCCCATGCAAAATATCTGAGGGAGCTCAATTTGTCCAGTGTGAGGAATAGGTAACTTCTGCAGTCTAACCAGCAGCCCCTGGTGTACCCACAGAGTGGAATAAAGAAGAAAGAGCCAGGTCCTTCACAGCAGCACACTGGTTGGAAGATAAGAGGCAAGGACCTAAACAAATAAGAGAGGAGATAAGGAAAAGCATTCTCACCATGCAGACAGTAAAGTAATAAAATAGGCTGCAAGGAGAGCAGCCTCCAAGCTCCGTCCTTGGAGGTTTTCATGGCATGGTGTGACACAGCTAGCCTTAAGCAACCTGGCTTGACATCAGAGCTGGCCCTGCTGTGAGCTGAAGGTTGAGTTAGAAGTCTCATGAGGTGTCTTCCAAAACAAATTTCCCTGTGGTACCCTAAATGAGGATTCCTTTGAAGCATGTAGCCATGCTAACAATCCCACAGATCTTATTCAATACTTGAGCTTAAGGAGCCAAACAGCATATGATAATAATAAAAGATACTACAGGATAAAACTTACTATATTACATATACAATTATTTTTTTTTTAATAATGACACTTCTTCAGAGAGTAATTGTGCCAAGGATAGGGGCAGAATATGCAGACACATCTATGTTGTATTCCTTCAGAGCACTTAATGTGCTTACAGATGCAGCTGCTTTTGTAGAGCTAGTTCTGTTGTCTTTGCCATAGTGCTTTGACACACTGGTCAGTGTAGGTACATCTGAAAAAAAAAAGATTTTTGAAGATATAAATGTCTACTAGTCACCCAGTGTCCTTTGAATTTCAAGGAGCAGAGTACACAAAAATCTGCATTTTGACCCTCTGAGAAACTGAGATAAATGGTCTTATGCTTCCAAGGTGTTTAGACTGCCATGAGAACAGTACCATTAGACTTTCAGATAAAAAGTTTCTATGGTATATTTAAATTAAGCATACTGCACTATAAGTTAAGCAAATACGATGATAAGGGAGTACGTACATTCATTCATTCAAAATAATAATAAAAGTACTGGGTTCAGTTAATTTTTAATTTAAAATTAAAGAAAGCGTTGTTTTTTGGTTTTACTGCCAGCAACTTGGTTTTGGTGGAATATTGTATGAAATGCGTTTTCGAGAACGGTTACTTTGACTTGATCCTCCTTTTTGGAATTTCAGAGAGGACCATCTTCCTGCCTGATGATGATTAGCACAGATTTTAGTTTGCTGCCTGATGAGGAACCGTTACTGCACCTTTTCAGACTGTTTTTCAGTCTATTGCAAGCCACTATTGTCTATCGAAAAACAAGGCAGACATAACACAGAAGAACCCAGAATTAACTCCAACGGGTATGCAAATATACTTTGATAGGAAACAGTTTTCAGCTTCTTTTGTCTTGTTTTTCACTTCTCTTTTTTCTTTACTCCATGCTGCAGTGTTGGCTCATGGATAGCTCGATGCAAAATGAGACTGACATGTTGGACACATGGATATCAAGGATGTGGTTTCCTTAGCAACAGTAACCACATAAAAGGTCTCAGAACTTACTCATGGGACATTTCAGTTTTTCATATAAAATGAATACTGGTAGTGAATATGATTGGGTCAATAGTACAGTGAAAGTATCACAGAACTGCAAAGTAATAAAAGTATTAGACTTTTCTATTTTCTGAAACCAGATACCACAAAAGAATATTGTCTTTGTACCATGGAGAAGAGAATCTTAAGAACACGAGACGCATTAAATCCAGCAGAATTGCACTGCTTTGAAAATTTTGTAATTATTTAGAATAAGTTTTAGCTAAAATTACAAATATATGGTCCATGTCAGCAAGAAATGACGCAGCATCAAAATCTACTAACAATCAGACTGCCTCAGATTAAAGCATGGCACAAAAGCTACATATATCTCAAAATTTTGGTATGGAATTATTTCGGTATTTTGCAGCATTTAGCTTTATTCTTCTATAAATAGAGCAAACAGATTTTCTAAAGACAAAGCTGTTGATAGAACAGTTATGTAGTAAGGGTAAAGAACAGGAGCAGAGTTCTGGATTGAGATCTGGCACTGTGAGGAGAATTTGGAAGAAAAGGTATTTTAATTACGTGATGTAAATCATTATGTGAATAAATTTGCAAAGCTCACTGAGAAATTCAGGGCCACGTTGAAGAAAGGCAAAAGGATGTGCAATAAGTTATTTGGTTTTTTTCTGGTCTACCACCATGCCCTTCAGTAGCCTGGATTGTCCCATTTCCCACATTGTGCCTAATGTGTATCTCAAGAAGATACTGTGACTTCCAGGAAGTCTGAAGAGGGAAGCCAAAAAGAGCAGAATTCTTTCTGTGTGTTCTTTGACCTTTGATTTTGTTTCTGTGGCAGCAGAACAGACTGAAAAGGGACATGACTAAAATGTTGCCCTTGTTCTGAACAAAAACTTGAATTAGCTTCACTTTGCATTTTCTGAGATCAAGGAGGATGTTGCAAGCAGTGTGAAGATGTAGGCCAGGAAAAACTGTACTTTAATCTGGAGATGTCAGGAGATTAATATATATAAAAAGCACAAATCTGCCAATCACTTGATAAACAGAGCCTTTTAAATATTAGTTTATCTGCAAGGCTGGAAGAATATTCTCAGTACAAAGGCTAAGTCTTCTGGCAATGGATGAGTGGTTCCAAACAAAGATAGCCTTGAACAACTGAAGGGTGAGAAGCAGGTGAAAGCTTTCTTCAAGACTAGAAAGTTTTCAACAACCTGTGGAGCATCCTGTTGAGAGTCAAATCTGTTCTTTTTGTCCTCTAAAGGATGTGCTCTTCTCAATGCCAATATATTCTCTTTCAGCTATTCTCATTTTTTCTAGTCAAAGGATTTAAAATATTACCATGGTACTTTTGGAGCAAATATTGTAAATAGTGATAATAACAGACCTTGCACAACACTGTTCATACACTACTTTGTGAAAGGAGTCATTCTCTTTATCTGTTTTAACAGATACAGAAAGGCATAGAGAGGTGACTGTCTCAAGGAGAGCTACAAGCCCAGCTGCAAAGCAAGGACCAGAATCAAGATTTTCAGAGCTTATCTGTTCCTCTATATACACTGGCAACCATGGCTCCTAATAAACCCAAGAAAATCTGAATATTTCCTTCTTGCCTGACACCTCCTTTCCCATCATGTTTGCAGGGTTTTTGGATACAGGCCATCCAAAGTTCAGATCTAGAGTTACATTCCTGTCAATTACAGAGAGAATTTATGTTCTAATTTAGGGCCAGCATCTACTTATTCTGTGCTATGATGTCTACTGCCTTATTTGGTGGATTCTAACAAAACTTTGCAATAATTAGCATCAGGCAGGTCTTTGGGTAGCTTGAAGATTTTAGAAGTGTCTAGATATGGTATTCTGATAGCTCTGCAGTCTGTAAAAAGACAAAAAATTCCTATGTATTTCTGCTTAGATAATCACTGCAACACCTCTGGCTAAAAATCAAAATCTGTTTAACACATCTAACATAGAAGGGCCAAGACACAGCCATAAGAAAATAGGGAATTTACTGGTTTTTTTCTATGCTCTTCCTATTCTATGTCAAGAAGACTTCTGCTTCTCGCAGTTAGCCTAAATCTGTGGGAAGGCTTTGCATTAAAAGCTGAAAAGCTGATCCTCTCTGGACCATATGCTGAATGCTTCCAGATGGCACAACAACAAAAGCACCTACCAGTCCAAGAGCATGCTCCTGGTCAGCAGTGGTATTTTAACCACTAAGTTGCATAGGTAGATGGTAAATATGTCCTGAGCTAGA